>NC_090929.1:1134064633-1135562226 GCF_040938575.1 Ambystoma mexicanum | reverse complement strand
TAGCCCCACACCCCTTCCGCTTGAGCTGATCTGAAATGAAAGAGATACTTGAGGTCATGCATGTTAAGTATTCACGGAGAACTCCTTTCCTAACAATTGTGCTATTGTCTGGCATCACTTCTAGTTCTAGATGAAGGTGTGAGAGGTGTCCTCATTTGCCTCCTTGTTGCTATTTCATTGGGGGGGGGGGTAAAATGGTGGTCTGAACCTGGTTGATTTCTCAACGCATACAGTGCCAGTGGTAGGCAATGCAAACATCCTTTCTTCAAGGTGAGCTTCAATTTGGCTATTCTTTCTTTAAGCAAGCCGTTGAGTCTCTCACAGATCTTGTTCACTTGCGGGTGATGAAAACGTGTGCTTTGTACTAAGCAACAAGCTTATCTGTTCAAAGACTTCATTAGCAAAATGAGGGTCATTATCAGATCTTAATACTTCACATATTCCCTATCTAGGAAACACTTCTTGTACTAAAACATTTGCTGCATAGGTGAAGTCTGGGTGTGTACATGGACCAGCCTCAAACCATCTCGAAAAAGGACATACCACTACAATCATATACCTATGTCCATTTCATACTTGCAACATGTCGACATAGTCAATATGCAAATGCTGAAAGGGGCCATTAGGTCTCAGAATAACTCCTCTAGTTGTGCGCAGTGTGTGCCCAGCAGTAAACCTTTGTCATATGATACAGTTTACTACTTAGCATGCAGCGTTTTCTACCAAATTTGGAATAAACCACTCCTCCGCAATTGTTGGGGCGAGGCTCTCTCTAGTAGCATGTGTAGGGTAGTGTAGCTGTTCTAACTCAACCATTAATAAGGCTACAGGCATCACTGGTTTAACAGTGCTGTCTTGTTACCACAATGCTTCAGAAGGGTTCAAAGAACATCCCCTCCATGTCCACAGATCTTTCTCATCCTGAGATGCTTCCCCTCGGATCTCTACAAGTTGAGTTCTAGACAGATCACTATAACAATCAGCCACACTCATCATCATGACCATACTTTCATTAAACTCCATAATGTTTTCTGAACATGCAACTCGTTTTGCTTCCTCATCTGCCTTTTGATTTCCACGTGAGATAAAGTATGCCCTCTTAGTGTGTGCTGCACACTTAATGACTGTGATGGTTACTTGGAGTTGTAGGGCTTTAATAAGCCTGTGTAATAAGACTGTGCGCTGCATTGGAATACCGTCCGCTCGGAGGTAACCCTCCTTTTCCAACGTGCTAATTCTGCGTGCACTGTTGACATCACATAGGCGGAGTCACTGTACACTGTTACTTCCTGGTCTGCATGATTCTCGAGCACGACAATCAGCTGCACTAATTCTGCAGCCTGTGCCGAAAATTGAGACAGTAGTCATGCACTTCTCAATACTTCAAACTCTCCATTTGCCATGTGCTTCACCACTGAAGGACCTGTATATCTTTGTCCATCGATGTCGCTGTGTACCCTGCCCCTCCGGTCCCCTTGTACCATTCCAAGGCATGCACCCGCGTCTGTGCCTTGGCACGTACACAGTCTGGGTTCTCTAGACCAAGTGCAGTAGCTGTTCTTCGCTTTCATGCTGCTCAGGGCCTGGGGGGGTGCCTTGCGCTCTTCCTCGTTCCCTCCCTTGTCATCTAGCACTTTCGAGGCGCGCTGTACATAGGAGCTTTGTGGATGAACCATCATATCATATCATATCACTATGTTCACTCGCTACTCTACACCATCACACAATTCGAATACAGCTATACCCCTCGATAAATTTGGCCTAGCTGCTCACATACGAACACTATACCATGAACACCCCATCACTCTAATAAAACGCAGCTATATCCCATGACAAACTGGCCTAGCTGCACACATAAGTGTCCTAAAGGCCTAACACAGCCAGAACCCAGTCTGGGTGTCCACCCACCAGATTG
Source organism: Ambystoma mexicanum (assembly GCF_040938575.1). Classification (NCBI taxonomy): domain Eukaryota; kingdom Metazoa; phylum Chordata; class Amphibia; order Caudata; family Ambystomatidae; genus Ambystoma; species Ambystoma mexicanum. The sequence continues at coordinate 1,135,560,311 of NC_090929.1, read as the reverse complement.
CACACATTCAACTGATGTCATCACCACCACACCTAATGCTAGGATGCAACTACCATCAGGCAATTGCATCAGAAATAACTGGTGCACCCACACACCCTATGACACCTACACTCTCTACTGACCTGGACTGCGGTCCCCAAGGGCGTTCAACCTACAAGCGCTTTGAGGTCATACCAATTATATATAGAGAGCTATATAAATGCCAAATAACATAATGTAACATATAGAGAGGGGTGGACAGACTTATCCGATTCAGGCAGACAGACAAAGTGCCCAGTGCAGACACGGCGCACAGCCTCGCTACGGACAAGCAGAGACTGAAAGTTTCCAGTTTACCAAGGTGATAACACACCTGTGAGGCATGCATTCTAGAATCCTCATAATTACAGGCAAGAGGGGTTCATTTTGTGATCCCTACACATGTGAGCAGATAGAACAGGACAGAACCTATTCATTTGGGTTAGATGGGGGAAAGCTGTTCCCATCAAACACATGGTGCAAAGATACAATTACTATACAGGTTCAAAGATGAATGTTCTGTATCAGGGCATAGTCAATCAGAGATGGCAACCTTTTGGGAACATACAGCACCTTTGTGATTGTTCCTATTGCCTTTAACAGTTTCAGTCAGCCTGGTAGCTGTCCTGGGTCCCAAGGCTGAGAAGACCTGTTCTGTCCAAACCTTAGTTACCTTTCACCTTAAGCACAATATGCTGTAGTGGTCAATTACTTTCCTGTTAACCTGCAACTTTTAGTGACGGTCCTAAGCGTAGCCACCGGATATGGCTATCCAATGATTATGCTAATCCCCATGTATTACATGTATAGTCTTCCTTAATTAATCTTTACCCTTCTCTGATAGTTTTTTTGTGATGCAACTTGTTTTGTGACTTCACAGACAGTTAACATGGTGTGACATATACGTTTGGAGGATGAGAGCGCTTGGAAACGTTATGCTATTCAATTGTGATCCCTGTCATTTTGATTGATAATAAAGAAACGTTGCCTCATGGTTGAGTCTTCCATTCTTGCAGCAGGGATTTTGGTGGGGCCTAAGTACCCTCTTCTTGGTAATCGGGGAAGCTGCTAAGAGTGCCCCTGCGGCTCCTTTACATATTCATTAGCAGTGGTGGAGATTGGGGGCATGGAATGTGGCATCTAAGTGAGTGTAGATGTCTGAGAAAAGCTACAAGTGGTGATATGAGCGAAAACCTAGGTGGTGATGAGAATGGTGCACAGATATGGTGTTTCATGAAAATGGAAGTAGGGCTGGGTATGCAAATGTTAGTGGTGGAATCAATGGAATTATGAGTGAGGTTTGAATAGAGAGGGGTTTCCTCATGCACCTCGATCTGAGTAGAGATGTAAATGGAGCTTGCAGCAGAATCAGCCATACACACAGCAGCTATGTGCTCATTGATGCTGTAAGATGCTTTGAGAGTGGGGCAGCTTGCTGCCCTCTGATGATTGACAGCTGCTGTGCTCTTGTGGCTCCTGATACACTATAGTCAGGGGCCAAAGGACAGACTTTGAGAATTACAGAGGTAGTGAGCACATTCCTTGCATGTTTCTCATCCATGGTATGCCGAGGTACTCCATAGGCATCTTGGTTTCTGAATAACAGACTGGCTTTTGGTTTGGCTTGTTTAGTGTTTACCCTGCACAACCCTACACAGCCAATATCAAGGAATTAGGCATGTGAGAGGGATGTCTGTGATTTATATGAAAATATTTTACCTACCGAAAAACGAAATTAACTTTTGACTTGTTCTACTTTTTATGTTTTTTATAATGCAGGAGACCCCCGCATCTCCCTTACCTCTTCCTACCCTAACTTATGCCCTTACACCACACCCCACCTATTATGCACTATACATATACCACGTTACCTACTATTTTCGGTGAAATAAATGTAGTCACTTCTCCTTAGGTAAAATTGTATTCAGTGATTTCTACAGTATCAGTGTGAGAGGGGGCTGGGCTTCGAGTATGCCTCATGTTTAAGAGTCAGAAAGCAGTGGAAAGTGATGGAATATCTTTGCTACATCTAATTATTCAATATGTGAGAGACAGAAAACACAGGGAGGATTGACCAACAAAAGTTTCAAGCAGTCACATGTTTGCTACAATTGGTGAGGATAGGCTCTATGGTGCAGGGGGCTAGTGGAAGAGGCACAGCACACAAGTATCCCCATTGGACACAAACGCCTCTATGCTCAGGACAGGGACCACCTAAGAAAAGACCCTCACCCAGACCTCTTTGTACATCCAGTCTGTACAAATCAACCCAACAGCAAAGCTATCTTGAATTGTGCTTTTCTCTTTACTAATCTAACCCACCCCTCACTTTCAGAACCTTCTGAGCACCGCACCTGCAAAAGGCATTGTTGTGCAGTATGAAACCATGTAACATAACATAACATAGCAAATACATTAAAGGGGTGTAAATTAAGTGTAACCCATTGCCTGCTGTTGTAGGGCCGCTTTATAAGCTTTTCTGAGAAGTTACCCCACCCAAACGCCTCTTTGTTTTATAATCGGTGGCACAAACTACCATGCGCCTTTTTAGGCCCTCTTGCTCAAGTGAAAAGGGAATAAAAAGAAAGATGCCCATCTAGGTCACTAATGGCGAGTGGTCGCCAGGTGGAAGAAGAGCATCAACCCGGCAATGTAATTGCAATCTATCACGGTCCTGAAGAGGCCAGTCAAATAAAGTAGATCCTAGTACACTGACCATTCTGGTCACTGTCAGAACAGCTGTTGTCAGGAGACAGACAAAATGAAAGACAATAGATCTACTGTAGATTTGACACAACCCCAAAGTACCCACAGTAGGTGCAATTCCTAACATAATGATTGACACTTTCACCAAAAAGCCTAAAACATTGTGAAATATTTCATTGGTATTAGAATGGTTTGCAAGGAGCAGCAGAGAACAAAGGATGATAATGCGGTAGCTAAAGAAATTGGTGAGGAAAGTGAGCCCTTGAAGACACAGAGAGGGAGCCAACAGTGGGTGATAGGTTAAAGAGCCTAGATGCAACAAGTCAACACCAATCACCCTAGTGGAGTGTCAACCTCACTTGATATAGAATTCATGCTTTCTGTTTTGAATGATTTAGCAGCCCAAACCTAACCCGTGGAAAGATAACACCTTTACCAATAGACGTGAGCTGCTTAACCACAATGGTCCATGGCTGTAGCTTTCCCCGTTAACTGATGCCCTGCTGAAATTCAACTGAATGGTGAGCCTGCGTGGTGTCGGCAAACAGCTAGAGAGATATGAGATTGTATCAAGCCATGAAACAGAAAGATACAATTTCTGCAGGAGGAGCGTGTAGAAAGCCAGCAAAGCCATCACACCCCAGGAAGGAAGATTGTCAGCCTGGGAAACAAGGCTCTTTCAGAACAATCCATACAGTACTGATAACATACACATAAAGGGAGACCTTCTAATATGGCAAAGAAACCCAGAAATAGCAATTCCATGATATCAACTACAGCCCCTTTGGATTCAATGTTTCCTCACTGTCACTTATTTTTCCTATGCCCATCGTGAAACAAAATGCCCAGTTGGACACATACCCCCTTACAAAATCCACCAAAACCATCCCTTCCCAAATACAAAATGTCAGGCTTGGACAGAACGTTGAGAGGGAGAATGGGTAGATGCCTGATAGAAACTTCAAGAAAACCCCAGTGACAGACATAACAAATTATACAACCAATGCTAGCATCCTCCAATTTAAATACAAAATACCCTCCTTTAAAAACAACAGCATTTTACCTATGGACCATCATAAGAAAACTCATATGCTATGTTATGTTAATAAGCTTTAAAATGGCACCAGTCACCACTAAAGTAGTCTTCTTTCTGTGCCAAAGCTTGACCAAAAGAACAGTGTATTGTGCCCCACCATGGGGTACCCAGACTGAGGTCTGAGAATGAATAGAAAAGCAAGGATGGGTGAAGTGGGAGTAAGGTCAATCAAACAAACAAATACATTGGAAAAATACCAGGGGGCTCAGAGGAGGTTAGTGATTTTTATAGTAGCAATGCATGTTGAGTAGTAGAAAATGGATTCAAGTGGAAAGCTGATAAAAAGTAGGGAAATATATACATCCTAGAAATCAAGTGAGTATCTTTGAAAATAAAAAAATGTGCATTCCTCAGAATGCATTATTTTCACGTGAAAACATATTTGTTTGTGATATCTTAGTACTTATATTGTACAAAGCAGCCTGCTCGGTTTACTCTAGAATTATTAGCATCACGTGCTATTGTTTAGAAGTGTCCGTAACTATGTTATGCTATGCTATGGGTATTTATAAAGCGCAACCATCGTCCAAAGGGCATCCTGGCGCTAGGGGATAAAAATCGGGAAGAAACAGGTCAACAGTAAAGAAAGAACAAACCCGCAACCTTAGGCCGCAAAGAGAAAGTTTTCACAGCTCGATGAAATGAGAGATGGTTAGCAATAGAATGAAGAAACAGAGGCAGGATGTTCCACAGCATGGTGGCAGCAACAGAAAATGATCGACCCCCTAAAGGGGAGAGCTTAAAGCATGGAACAACATTGTGGGTAGGCAGTAGTCGATCAAAACGAGCGAGAGGGAATATACTGAGTGAATGTAGATTGCAAAAATGCCGGACCTGTTTTGTGAAAGGCTCGATAGGCCAAGCAGAGTGCTGTAACTGTGACTCACTACGCCACAGGGAGTCAGTGAAGAGAACTAAGGATGAAGGATGCAGAAGAGTGGTGTGGAGCCCCCACAGCCAGCCGGGCTGCTGAGTTTGGCACAATTTGCAGGCACTGCAGAAGATACTGAGGTTCGCCAAGGTAGAGGGAGTTGCAATAGTAAATGGAGCTAGAAACCAGGGACGAGACAACTCGAGAATGAAGATGCTGCAGAAGGTACAGAAGGACCTTGCAGAGTATATAGATTTCAAACTGAACAGCTCTCCAGACCGCACTAACCTGCTCACACATAGAGAGGCAGAGAATGTAACACCAATGTCCTTCACAGTGGCAGAGGGAGATGGCAGGGGTCCACGTTCCTCAGGTCAAAAAGCTGCTGACCACGTAGAGGAGTCTGATGGGGCACCAACCACCAGCACCTCTGTTTTATCCCTGTTAAGAAGGAGACAACTTCTGCCTATCTAGGTATGGATAGCCAAAAGACAAGAGCGACAGCTCTCCACAGTACCAGGAAGAGCATTATCTAAATAAACCAAGATTTGTGTGTGATTTATTTATTTATTCGGATTTGTAAAGAGCGCAGCAGCCCAGGAGCATCGTGGCGCTTGTTACATACATTTCTTAGTTACATATACATTGTTATACAGGAATGTTACGATGCATTGTGGCGTTTGTTGCATACAGATCTTATTTGCATAAACATAGTTGTACAGGCATGTTACAGGTAAGGCAATAATGTACATATTTACAGGAACAGATTCGAGTATAGTTACATTTTACTGTGCACAGAGTGAGATCTTTATTTTCCTACGGAATGTAGGGAGTGAGATCTCCGCTCTGATGTCTGAGGGTAATGCATTCCAGGATTTGGCAGCAATGTATGGGAAGCCTAGGCCACCAGCTTTAGCTCTATTGATCCGAGGGATGTGGAGTTGGTTGGAGTATTGCGTCCTGGTGGGGCGTGAGGATGAGGGTTTGGAGATAATTTCAGATAGGTATGATGGTGCAGAGAGTGTGAGGCATTTGTGTGTGAGGGTCAGGATTTTGTGGGTGATACGCTTCTTGACCGGGAGCCACTGAGCTGATTGTCTAGCCTGTAAGATATGCTCTCTTCTAGGGATGTTTAGGGCGGCCCAGAGAGCATTGTTCTGAGTGACTTGTAGCCTGTTTCGTTTTTTTGCAGATGTGCCTGCCAAGAGGGCATTGCAATAGTCTAATTTGGCTCCAATGGTTGCTCTAGCTATTGATAGGCAGTTGGGTTTGTTCAGGTATGGTTTTATGGCGTTAATTAGTTTGGTGGTATGCGCGGAGGAGGACGCCATCGCGCTAACTTGTCTGGTTATGATTAATGAGGAGTCTAGGTATACTCCCAGTGTCTTAACAGCTGTAGATACTGGGATAATAGAGTCATCAATGGTAAAGTTGGCGTATGATTCATCAAGTTTGGTTAGGGTGTTTTTTAGACCTAGTATCATGATTTCTGTCTTGTCCCCATTGAGACAGAGGCCATTTACCACCATCCAGGCCTGGATGGTGGAGTAGATCTTATGGAGTGCCTTGGTGTCTTCGTAGCATGAGTCTGAGAGGGGTATAAGTACTTGTGTGTTGTCAGCGGAATTGGTATACGCAATAGAAATGACACTGAAATCCGATTGAGTGAATGAGAGTATTCAGAGGGCAAATGTATATGTTAAAAAGGAGAGTAGGAAGCACAGAAACCTCGGGATCCCCACATGTTACTGGCATGGAGGCCGAAGTGAAAGTAGGGCAGTAAGAGTGTGGGACCGGCCCGGAAAGAAAAGATGCAAACCAGTCCAAAACATTGCCCAAAATACCCTCCTCAGAAAGCCTACGGATCAAGATATCATGATCAATAATGTCAAATGTTGTAGAGAGGACCAAAAGGATCAGGGAGCCAATGCCCCCCTGATCCACCAGCTAGACTAAGTCATCGTAGGCAGATACTAACACAGACTCTGTGTCCCGACTGGGCATACATCCAGCCTAAAAAGGATCAGGGGCTGCAGAGTCCTCAAGAAAGCAACGAAGAAGGGGGGTGACAAGGGCCTCAAGCAACTTCATCAGGTAAGACAACATAGGGATGGGGTAAAAATTTGAGGGAAGTGATGAATCCACACTAGGCTTCTTAAGGAGTGGGATCACAAGTGCATGTTTTAAGGTAACAGGAATGTGCGAGGTAGCAAAAGAGCGATTGACAGCCAAAGTCACACAAGAGGCAGAGCATGCAATGATATTCTTCAAAATGCACAACAGGATCGGATCGGATCGGCGGGAGAGATAGATTTAAGTGGCTACAACGACATCCACATCAGTAAAGGTCGGGAAAATCGGCCAGATGCAAGCAGCAGGGCTAAAGAGAATAGGACCAATATCCACTTCAGAGGAGGCCCTGGCCTCAGCAATTTTCGTCCTAATGGCCATGAATGTATCCATAAAAAACGGAGAGTGCAGTGCACAGGTCAGAAGAGGGGACCACCCTATTAGCCTGGGTGAGCAAGGACACTATAAGGAACAGCTCCTTAGGGGAGTTGAATGTGCCCTCAATGCGCAGATCAAAGTGGTCATGCTTGGCTTTGGAAATGGCACTTTGATATTCAGCAATTGCTCTGCAGTAAGCAAGCCGAGCCACAGGATCCTAAGCCACTCGCCATTTGCATTCAGCTTGCCGGTACACCAGGCGAAGCTCTGATAGCCTGTCAAAAAAACAGGGTTCGAAAGACTGACCATGAGGTTTAGATGGTTTGAAGGGCACCAGAGAGTCAGCAGTGGCCAGAAAAGCAGCAGAAATCATGGATAAGTCAAAACACGTCCCAATGGGGAGAGCATTGGATATTTCCCGTGAGATATTGGAATTGGAGACGGCTGTCAACGTCGCAAAGTGGGACAAGGGAGGATAGGGGTGGAGGCAATAGGACATACATTAACAGAAAAGGCACCAGGTAATGATCAGACCACGTAATGGGTGCAGAGGGGGGAGCAGTTACTATAAAAACATATCTGAACTTTCCTATTGAAACAATACGAATGAAAAGGTCAGAAAGTAAATTTTAGTGCATGTGGGTCAGTTTAAGAACTAGGGGCCAACACAACTGATACTTGGAAGTCCCAAAGCTGTGAAGAAGGCAGAGGACTGTTGCGTGGAAAATAATGACTAAAGCATGGCCCGGAGAAGGTGAAGAAAGTGTCTAGTCTTAAAATGGGTCAGCTTAACTTTGAAGAAAGTAACGTGGGTGGGGATGGGATTAATGGAGGAGAAGTTTGTGTCAAGGTTGGGCTGTGGGCTGTGGGTGTAGCACAGGGGCAGATGAGGACCTGTACTAAGAAAGGGGAAAGACACAGGAGTGCCTTCTATGAGTGCTGGAATCCATATGAAGCTAAGAGAGCTTGAGAAGCAACCCCATAGGAACATGAAATTCATATAACGGAGTATCCAAAACTTCAGGATACAGACTAGAGCACCATTTCAAAGCACAGTACTGGTTGTGGGCACACTTTAATGCGCTAATGTTGGTTAACCATCATCAGGTGGTAGGAGGCAAGATTTGCATCTGTCATCTGCAGTTGCATGTTGCTGGGGCGTAGAACATCCTAACCCTGTAACAAACACAGTTTATCTCTTAAACTGTCCCCGCAAGTAAGACAATGGGTAACCAGGAGGAGGGCTTACTCGGAGGGAACGGCAGCCCCCCATTGCATACAACGGAGCCTGTAGGGACCCAAATAGGTTGAGTCTCAAAGAGTTGACAAAAGAATCGACAAGAAACTCTAAAAGGGTGCCAGAAGAGTTGACATACCAGGAAGGTCTGTATTGAGGGAAACAGCAAAGGAATGGGTGGACAGAGATGGGTATTAGTTTCTTAGTCAAATAGGATGTGAAACTCTTGTGTTCAAAAGCATGCAGAGGGGAGTTGAGAGGATAGGAACTACTAAAGAAAGGGCTAAGAGTTCCTGTTCTAGGTGTCCTGCTGTGTCAATAATTCCAAAGCACAATGCTAGATTCTCCTAAATTAAGGGTGGCGATGTTAAGTGGGTCCTCTCTGAGTGAATTAGGCGAATTAGAAGAACAAAGCAAAAAAGTGACATTTATAACCTCCAAAAAGTCAGCCAGGTGGTAAAGCAGTTAAGACCTATATCCCAAGAAATTCGATAACATTGCTTGGATATGGGGATGAATAACGTTGGGCAAGACAAAGGCCCTCATTCTGAGATCCGGATCCGGCCCCGGTCTGGTTGAATGGGGACTTATCGGGACATTCCGACCTGTGCGGACCCGGTAAGTCCCCATTCAACCAACCATTCTCCATTCCCATTTGAGCCCCCATAGGGCTCAATGGGAATGGGGAAGGCACTAATAGCGGGCCGGCGAATAGCAAGCAGGTTATTAGCGCCCTGGTCCCTTAGCGGGACGCGTAAAGGACGTGTGGTCAAACAACACGTCCTTTACGGTTCCCACTAAGGGACCTCAGAATTGGGCGGTAAGGGATTACCGGCATCGGTCTCCTTACCGGTGCCCGGTATCCCTTACCGCCCAACTCATGATGACCCCCGAAGTCTTCATGATATGTCTGTAATGAGAAGGTATCATGTGAAGGAAAATACTGCTAAAGAAGAAATCCTAAAATAGAGATAGAGGAGGAAAGCAGATGATACCAGGGTTCGGAGTAGAAGAGCCCCAAAAAGGAATATCTTACCTGGAAAACGAGAGGAGGTTATTTGTTGCAAAAAGCAAAGACCAAAGAATAAGGAGCAATGTGCTATGGAGTCAGGCTAAGAGGTAGAGACCTGCAGCAAACGTTATCGTGGAAGGAAATAGGAAACAGCATTTCCCAGACAACGGGAGGTCAGGAAGGAGTGCGTAGGACAGAGTAAGAACGATTAACATAATCTTAAGAGAGAGTGATGTTTGGGAAGAGGAAAATTGCAAATACCCTCAAATTACAATGGAGGAGCTAGGAAAGAGTTAGACAGAAGAAAAGATTGTTTTGAGATGAGCCAAGAATGGAAATTGATAATTGAAAATGCCCCAAACATTCCTGGCTCCTGTCTGTATGGAGTGCAGGAGCCGGAGTCCTTCGGATCAGCTGAGGAAGCAGCAGAGCAGCAGTGCATCTAGTCTGGAGGGAAACAGCAGATGAGGAAACAAGTGGTTTTGTTTGTGTGTATGTGTTTGTGTGTGAGGATTGTTTGTAAGTATGAAACTATGTGTGCATGCAGGCGGGGGTATCAGTGTATGTATGTATGCAAGGGTGTGTCTGTAATGAATATAGTGTGAATGGTGTACATGGGTACGAGTGTGAATGCAGTGTACATGTTCTGGGTGCTCGTGTGAATGACAACACAGCTGCATGAGTGCGTGGCTCATGGTGAATGTGGATGAATGTGTGTATATTGGTGTGTGTGTGTGTATCTGTCTGTGTCCATGTTTATCTGTGTGTGTGTGTGTGTGTGTGTGTATCTTGAGTGCTTGTGTATGTATGTGTATCTGTGTGTGCGCATCTGTGTGTGAGAGTGTCTGTGTGTCTTTTTGAGTGTGTGTGTTTCTGTGTGTGAGTGTGTGTGTATGTGTGTGTGTGTGTGTGTATGTCTATGTGTATGACCGTGCATGTGCCTTTGTATGTGAGGCTGGCGTCGTGGGTTCTTTTTGATCTCCACAAGGCTGACTGAGATAGACATGAGTGTGGAGTCCAATGGAAAACAAAACGAGCACATTTAAAGGTTCACAGAGAAGATTCGGAACCTTTCAACAACGTTCATTCTTGGGATCCCCATGCTCCCCAATGAGACCCCCATCGAGGGCTCTAGCAGCAAAACAACTGTGCAATGTGACCTTGAGAGTCCCCAAGGCTCTCAGGGCACATATGTCAATGTATTTATAAAAAAAGAGATCCCTGCAAGACAGCGAGGAATAAATGCCTGATCTGGCTAACTAAAGACAGTGGTCCCATGTGATGATGAACGACTTTATATCATCGTGGGTAGTGAAAGTGGACATTTACATTTAGGAGAATACTTCAGCAGAAGAAGGACGCTAAGGGAGACAGGCTCTTCCCTAGTGATGGGATTTGCCACAGGAGAAATCCAATGCCATCTTGACAACAATGCAGCAGGCAGGAAGGGGAGGCAGGGGAACCTACTATGATAGAAGGGAAAATAGCTATGATCACAACAAAGAAAATTCATGGGACAAAAAGGACAAACTGAAAAACAGTATGCAGCAATACCCTTGTCGCAAATGGATAATGTGTTATATTTGTGCTATCGGTGCTACATTATTAATTTAACATCTGTCCAACGCTCTTCTATGCAAGATTTAGCACAGCCCTGTGGGACAAAGAGTCCAGATTAACTGGTGAGGGAGATCGTCCAGTTGTTCAGCATTGTTATACAATAAAGCATACGCCTACTGCAAAAGCCTTTTTAGGTTTGCCGACTTGATGGCACTATAACACCACTTACAATCAGAATAGTTATCATAGAAATGTACTCATGTATGATTGTTCCAGCAGCCAACTGTCAATACCAAGTACATCTGCTGTACTGTTTTGGTTTCATCACTCAATTCCCCTTTTATTAGATTGATTAGTTATGTTCTAATATTATTATTACGGTATTATTGAGCACGGACGTAGCTTCAGGATGCTAAAGAGCGCTTTACAAATCATAGGGGGAAGGACACGGCAAGGGAAGCAGAGATACAAGAGAGTGGGGAGGTAACAATAGGGGAGGTTGAAGGAGAGGGCAAGCAATTTGGCAGCAATGGATCTACAAGCACCCACGGAGCACCCAGTCTCAGGTAGGGTGGAGCATGGAGGGCGTTGACCTAGGTGTTTGAGAGGAGCTATTCCGTGAACAGGGGGGTATTGTGCTCCTGTATAAAATGTAGAAGCGAGAGAGTGAGTCTCATGTTGACAGGGAGGAGGTTACAGAGTATTGAGGATAGACAGAGAAAGCCTCTCTTCTGAATTTTCCCTTACTAAACCAGCCTAGTTTCAGGTCTGCACATTTCCCTACGTCTGGTGCATCACACGCCTATGGAGATTCTACGTTTCTCGGTGAGGCAGCTTAGAGACTTCAGGGCGACAGCCTTGTAGATAAAGCAGAAGAATTTGAAGATGATACGTGTTTGCAGCGGGAGACAGTGCAGTTTGGTGAGAGTCAAAGTGATGTGATGACATTTTTCAGAGTCCTTTGATGATTTGTGTTGCAGCATGCAGGACACCTCCCGGGGGTGCCAGGGTAGAAACAGGGAAGCCTTCAAAAAAGGCATTTCTACTATCCATGCTTGGAAAGCAGCTCTGCAGTTGTTTTCTAGGAATACAGGAGTTGCATGTCTGCAGGAGAGAAAGTTTGTTTGTTTGTTTGTTTTAATATTTGTAATGCGCGCCAGACCCTAAGGTATCAGGGCGCAATAGGCATCAAGAAAGTTGTTCATCTTAGGTTACATTGCTGTGCAGGTGCATACATTTTATGCAATAAGTTGTAGATAAGGCAATTTGTACAGAATAAGACTAAAAAGGCAAGCATATTGCACAATTACACAGTAAACAATATGCGCAGTATGTACATATAGAACAGGAATTACATCATAGGTGTAAGGGGAGGTCAGAGTTCATTTTCCTTGATCCAGTGGATGAGGTTCGACCTAAAGCGAAGGTAGGGTAGATCTTCCCTCAGGGGCGGTGGGAGGGAATTCCAATATTGGTCAGCTTTGACCGGGAAGCTGCTTCCACCAGTCTTAATACGTTTAAATCTAGGCACTGTTAGGAAGTTGGCATTAGCAGTTCTCGTGGGGCGGTTGGAGGATTGCCTCGTAAATCTGGCTACTAGGTATTGTGGGGCATAATTGTGGAGACATTTGTGGGTCAAGGAGACTGTTTTAAGAAGGATTTTATCTTTTGTGGTGAGGCAGTTATTGGAACCTCTAATGTCAGAAATGTGGGCTTTCTTCAGTATTTCTTCCTGTGAAGAGTAAGGATGTTTCTGTGATTCTTGTATAGGCATTAGATGTGCATTGGTCAGGCACTGCTTCCATTTCATGCCCAAGTAGTGACACCATTTGACAGTTGTCACCATCTTATGCCCAGGTAACACCTTCATTGCTGTACCAGGCAAATGCCTCATCAACCCTACACAAAATCTAAAACCTTTGGCTTTACCATTGCTTGTTTCTTGTGCTTCTTAAACCCACCCTAAATCACAGCACTTTGATGGGTCCCTTTCAATGTTACTGAACTGAGCAAATGAAATCTTGTCATAAATTGCCAGATTCAAATAATTTACACTACTGTATTTAAAAGCTAAGTTTAGTTTGATAAATGTACATCTTTAACCTAAAAATAAAGTGAGTCGAAAGTTGTCATACGGTTATGGGATAGCAACAGAGATGTTCTTCTCATATGCTGACAATCAGGCCGAAACATCCAGTCTATCCACCCGGGCATCTTGACAATTATCTAAAGAGTGGTAAGTCCAAGATGCGCAGCAACAGATTTCAGGTGAATATGGAGCTACAAAACAAAGATTTTAGAAGAAATAAAGGGCCTCATTCCAAGGAGAGCGGTAAGGGATACCGGGCATCGGTAAGGAGACCGGTGCCGGTAATCCCTTACTGCCCTACTACGAGTTCCCTTAGTGGGTCCCTCCCTTAATGCCTGGCCTGGCATTGTGGATGGGACCCGTTAAGGGACCAGGGCGCAAATAACGGGCTTGACATACACCAGCCCTTTATTTGCGCCCTCCCCATTCCCATTGAGCCCTATGTGGGCTCAAATGGGAATGGGGAATGGTTTGCTGAATGGGGACTCACCGGTCCCGCCAAGGTCGGACTAGACCGGTAAGTCCCCATTGGACCAATCCAGACACGGTACCGTTATTGGTGGCAGTCATGGCGCAAATAGCGCCATGACTACCACCATACTCGGAATGAGGGCTTGGTGGGGCACCTCAACTGAACAAGAATGGCAGTCACATCGGACCTTGACTACATCTCCAAACCTTTTGGTCCATTTACCATATCTTGAACTGAGTGTGGGCACCCATCTATTGACAGCATTAGCATCCTGGGCGCGGACACTAGTCAAACAAGAAGCTCGGAATGCAGGCTGCATTCACTTGCATAAACATGCATGCCCCTTGTTCTGTGCTCCCTTGCTTCCCCCTCTCACCCACACCAGCCTTAACACCTGCAAAGAGGTACTGGCAAGGGTTAAAGGCTACAACAAATTAGAAAAAACAAAAACACACTTACACTTACTCCTGTCACACAACGCTTCCGTGACAGGAATTATGCTTTCAGTGTTGATTACATGATCATAATCATCACTGGAAATAGACTCCCTCTCCCTCTACCCTGCTAACCTGTCTCTCCGCTCTCTCCCTCTCTCCCTCCTATTCCACACAGCTTGCTGACTGGCTGCTGGGTGTACCTCAGAGTCTCACAGGTCCCTGGCACCCTCGCCAGTCCTCTCACACTTGCCTCCAGGCCTGCACTGCCTTATCATTACTGTACTTGGTCAATGACTCATGAGAGTGGCATCTCTCAGAACTTACTCCAGTTTCTGACTGACTGGGCACACTTATACTCCCGCCCCCCCTGCACTTGTCCTCCCCCCTTCCCCTTTCCTGTACCGTCTGTGCACTTGCACGATCTGAACGAACCATGCCATGAAGATCGTCGATCTTCCCTGTTGCCCCTCTTTGTATTATATGCACATACTCTGCCTGTGCAGACTTGTATCGTTCAGAAATTCAAGGCCTATCGATGACTGTTGTTCTTTCCATCCTTGTTCCCTCCCTCCTGAGCACTTTGAAACCCTTGCCTTGTGTATAGGTACTTTACAAATAAACATTACCATACCATACCATACCTCTCCCTGATGTATCATCACAGCACTAAAGGTATGTCCGTTTTTCTTTTTCTTAAATGTGTTTTCGCCTTTAGCAGCCTTGCATGCTTTTTCATAGGTGATAATGGGGATTTAACCCATGGTGTTGGGCCTGCTACAGGTTACATCGCCTGATTATTTTATATTTTGTTATATTTCATGCTACTGTACGAATTATCAGAATAAGTGCAGCACAAAAGGCCCACTGAGGAATGACTGGTTTACAAAACATGATGAAAAACCATTTTAAACGAGTTTGAAGTAATTTTCCACCACAAACACACTTTGTAAACATTGTCTGATATTTGCTGCTGCAAGCGGAAAAATATGTAATGATTGTTGAAGAGCAAACAGACCCACACACAGAAACATAACAAATAACTATATGTTTAGATCAATTGTGGATGGGACACAGCATTTTGAAAGTACAAAAAATATAAAAACATGTGGAGTATAAATATGTACAGTGACCTCCATCCATTAAAGCAGTTTGTTTGACTATTACAAGGTCTATTAGTCTGAGCTATTTCCGCTGCTGCACATAAGTGTTTCTTTTAGAAAAATACTCAAAATTAAAGAAACAAGCAGCAACATTGTTCTGTATGCCTGTCTTCATTCGAGGAAGAATACATCGCCTAATATGACTGTAAATGATGCACTGCACCCCTTCTACGTAGATGTCAACCTTTTGACAAATTCCACGTCTGTACTGGTGTATGGACAAAATGACAATTTCCCATAGACATAAAATGTCAATTCATTGCAAGGCGCACAGTCTAAACTGCTGGACAGATTTGGACCAGGCCGAAACAACTTGGGCATGAAGCATTGACTTGCAATCCTTTCGTGGTTTTGTGGTTATTCCGTGCAGTGGTTATTTTATAATTGGATGGGGAGGGGGGTGCCCACGTCCCCTCATAAATTATAGTTATAGCTCCCATGGTGCATTGCAGGATCATGGTTTTCAGAAATGAAACAACCGCCATCTTGTTTTTTTAAGTGAAAGATATTCGTGGCTATAGCTGAGGTTATGGGAAAATGAAACACAGTAAAAAGCTATTTGTAGGTCAAAAGCATGCAAATTTCATCAGGGTAGAGGTGGGGGATGGCCAGAGGGCACTGGGTGAAATTTGGAAGTTGGAGGGGGCATAGGGACTGAGTTTGCAACACAAACCTTTCCGTAGCCTCGGCTATAGCCGCGATTGCCGACATCGCGATGCAAGCTGCGTCACAGAAGCAGCGTGTGTTCTGGGGTGAAAGGGAGAGGGCAGAAGAGGTGAGGAGGCCGTCTGGGGGTAGGGAAGCATTTATTTTGCCCGTTTTGATGATATTCGCTGTTATATTCGAGGCTTCAAAAGACTGCAGATAGCTGCGGGTATGTGTAGTTTGGTATGCGCAGCTATATAGTTTGGGGTGTCAGTGTTTTATATATTTTTTCAAGTTCTTTGTTTAGGTATAGACTCGTCAGGTGTGAAAAGTCCCTGGCCATGACTTTTGAGCATGTGAGACTTTAGAGAGAGATAAAAGAAAATAGTTAAACAAAAGGAATATGAAATGGGGGAATTGTAGTGTAGTTTAGATGTACAATATCTTAGGGTGTGTCTCTTCAATTATGGTTTTATATTGCGTGGCTGTGGAATGTTAGCCTACCTAGTTTATTGTTACATCGTTTTATTATTTTTCAGTTATTTAATATAAGTACATGAGCATTGTTGTTCTGTACTGATTATTAAAGTTGTATAAAAGTTAAAATCAGTCCCCTTCTCAACTAACTTTTTGTAACCGCAGCTATGATAAAAGTCAATGAACTTTAGCCGCGGGTATAATAAAAAATGTTTTCTGTTATAATTTTTTGTATCTGTGTATTTATACATGATAAGCAGTCCTTAAAAAGACTGTTTGGGGGAACACTGAGTGTAGAACTTTAGCACATCAGGAGTACTGTTTTGATGTTATCAAGGAACAATGCATTTCCTTTCTTTGGTTAGGTGTACTCTGTCATGCCTATAGAAATTGGCCATGCAGAACGTATGTTGTGGTTCGAAATCCATAATTGGTTGTGGTCTCTCATGAATGCTGAAACAGCTGTATTAACATTTCTCTGTGATTTCTCAATTTTACCATTAAATCTGGTGGTCCATCTCCATTTTGCCTCTGAGTTAGATTGTAAAAGATGAAGATGGTGTGAGGAAATAGTTCCATTAGTTTTTCCATGTCTTGTTTCCTCATTAAAGTAAGGGACACCCCTTGTACATTCCCCAAATCATTGTCTCCATAATGAATTAGTATGATGTCTGGGTGCCCTGTACTTCTCAGACTTAACAATTTTGGAAAAACGTGGAACCAACAGCCAACTGTCTCCAATCAGCCACACAGTTTTGAAAGCAGCCATGATTTCTGCAGTATTTGTCTGTTTCCAGGAAAATGATTCCTACTTTGAATTTCTACTAGTTTGTATGAGTAGGGTATGCATGATATGTGTGTGTTGTACTTTCTAATTGGTGGATTCTGCTATTGTTAGTATTTTCAGCTAACAAGGCAGTCGCGGGTAGACACATCCCCCATTGCAGCTGCAGCTATATTAGAGCAACTGACACATGTGTTTGTGGACGTGTGGCAGTCGTAGCTATCTAAAATTTTGGATGGATGGGTAGGCATGTTATATGCATTGAGTGTTTTGAGGAATCATAAGATACTAGGGGAATGGAGGAGAATTATGAGGAGTTTAGGGGGCTGGAAGGCATGTTGGGGACAGTTTGGGGATTTTGGTGTAGTGGAAATGCAATTTTGAATGCAAAGTTTTTGCGGATAGCTGCGGCTATCAACAGACGTCTAAGAGGGGCTCTTGTATAGCCATGTCTATAAAAAAGCATGCGCGTAGGTGCGTCAATACTACTCTGTGTTTCATTCATTGCACCTGGAGGCGCAGGTATATTTAAAGCTGCTTCTATAAATATACATTTTCTGTGCAATAATCATACTTTTAGGTGGATGATACAGTACAGATTTGTATTTGTGTAAGTTATTTCATGCACTGCACTTAATTGTTCGCTTATTTGATTTGAAGGTTTTAAGGACAATTTAGATTGATTTGGGTCTTGCAGAAAAATGTACGTGTACCCGCATCTACAAGTGAGCTTTGTAGCCGGGGACAATATCCACAGCTATGTTTGATGCTGAGCAGGGTTTGTATGTTTTTTGGTGTTTCTAATTGGATAGCGTTAAATTTGTTAATGTGTACTTCATTGTGATAGGTTGCAGTGAACATGTCGGCCATTTGATTAGTTTTCTTATAATATAGTCCTCTTTTTGTGGTTTTGATTTTGGAATGTATGAAACTCCCCTTTCTGTCTACTTTTCAAATTTTTACTGCAGAACTCACACTGAGCAGTTCATGTTACCTGTGATAAAATATGATTGACATTAATCAGTTGTTGGAGTTTGTTGTGTTGAAAGATTGATTTGATAATATGTTCATAATGGGCTCTGTGGTTTTCTTTGTTTTTTACTGTATTTGTTAACAATGAAGTGCTGAAGCTGTATATGTTGAACATGGGTGGGAATAATTATTGAATGTTATTTATTAGGAAATAAATTTAATTTTAGTGAGGTGCATGTTATAAAGAGGCTAATTCATGGAATTATTTTCGCCGAAAAGCAGAGATTTGTGCGCCATTCTGCCTGCAAATCCCTGTTTAACAAATGGGGATTTGCAGCCAGGATGGTGCACACATCCCTGTTTTTCGGTGCAAAAATTCTATGAATCAGCTCCAAAATCATAAGTATGCTTGTTGTTTTCAAAATAAAACATATATCACAGAGCAGTAGACATGTGATGCTATGTACAATGCTTTTTTAATCACTTATGGTGTGTGTTAAAGTGATTTTTAGGGTGATATAAACGTGTTTGTGTTTTGCTGGTGTGTTGTGATATTTAGTGTGATATAGAAAATGTAGGAGCAGGAAGTTGCAGACTTTTGTTCTTAAAGGCTGAAACACTTGATGGCAAGACCAAGAACATCATCATACTGTATTAAGTACTGAGATTGGATAATACTAACTGTGTAAAATGTTGTGTGTCAAAGAGTGGTCAGAATTAATCTTCCTAAACTTTTTTCAGCTCAGTTTGTGAGTGGCATGCGCATTGGACCGACAAAGTAAAATTCCTTTTCCTTTGCCATGCTCGTTTTGGGACTTATAGGGCCTCATTACGACCCTGTCACTAAGTGTTTAACGGCGCCGTAAAAGGCCGCAGCGCCGTTAAACACTTAGCGCCTTACTACGAGGTCCCTTTGCGGGACCCGACCTTAACGGCTGGTCTACACCAGCCGTTAAAGTAGGGACCCGCAAAGGGACCTTGGTGCTAACTACGGTACTGCAATAGAGACCTATGGGGCAAAAATGGGAATGGGGAAGGGCCATGGTTCAATGGGGAATTACCGCCCTGCCAACCTTGGAATGGGGTGGTAATTCCCCATTTAACCATGGCGGACCCATTACAACACCGGCACCAACCATCCTGCTAATAGCGCCATGGTTTAGCGCCGGTGTGGTAATGAGGGCCATAGACTGTTGTCATTGGTCCATGCAACAATAACACAACAATTTATCGAGTATTTGTATATTGTTTAATAATCTACCCTATTAGCGACTGGTTTACGCAAAGGAGTATTAGTGCCCGGATACAATTATAATTTTTTGAGAAGGGGGCAGCCCCTTCTTTCTAAATTTTTTTAAAAACGACTGCATTAAATAACCCTAAACCACGCATGGATTGCGAGTCAATTCTTTGTACCCAAGTTGTTTTGGACCAGATCCAAATCAGTCCAACAGTTTGGGCTTTGCGCTTTCACAGAAATTTACCTTGCTTGTCTATGGTAAAATGAAGAAGTAGGTCGCACTTTTGGAGATTTAGTTTTGTCTTCTTAATAATTTTTTGTTTTTTAACACATCTTTACGAATCCTTGCAGTCTAGGGAGGCTCACGAATCCTTATTCAGTTTTGAAATTTCAGTCAAATCTGTTACTCGGATCAAAAGTTTTTAATGATAGACGTTTGAGGGGTTCCTATCGGTGTCCAACTCACCTTAACTATAGCGTGGCGAGCGCCACTCTATAATAAAAGAAAGGTGGTTTAAAAAAAATACATATGAAAATGAAAGCATGCCTTTTTAGATTTAGATCTTCTTGAATCTGCAAATATGAAATGTGTAAGAGGGTGAACAGTAGTTGAATCACATGAGAACTGCACTTTGAGTGGTGAAAGGTACCTCTGATCTGGTGAAGGAAGTTTGAGCATTACATGTAGAGTTTTTGGATGTGATTGGTGGATGGATGTGTGACTGTTGGAAAATAGCCATTCAGGGAGTGTTACAGAGATGAAGTTAAACAAAAGTAGAAGGACTGCCCTGTGCGATGATATCCATGGACAGCATGGCAGTTTGAGGACCTACACATGCCATCCTGGTCCTGCAGCCATGTCCTGTCCGCTGACATTTTTAACATTTGTGGACAATAGTAACAGCAAATGGGGTGAGTCATGTTTTATGATGGTGTAATGTGAGTGTTTGTGATATGGTTGTACTGTATTGTTGTGGCCATGGCTATTGTCCAGATTCTTGCCAACAAATCTGGACACTGGCCATGGCCACAACAATATGTGCACAGTGATTATGTTTATTATAGGGTGTACACTGTATTTGGAACTTAGTGGAAGGGTACTATTGATGTGTATACAAAAAAGGCTATTTTAAGAATCACCACTAAAGTAAAGAGAAAAGTAGTAAAGAGAAGTGAATCCAACTCTTTTCTTCTTTACATAGTGTAGTCTGCAGACTATTTTGCTGTCTGTGGACTAAATAGGGACAGAAAAAGAAGGTAAGTTCTCGTGTTTGGGTGGTGTAATGTGTATGTTACACTTTATGTTTGTTTTTTTGTATGATAGAGAAAAGTATTTGGGACCGAAAATTATTTTTGTCATTTTTTCCTTATCTCTACTATACAAAAGCTCCATTATTACCGTTAGCATAGAACATAATGCTAAAGAAAATGTTGCAGAATCGTATAGAGTCTAACTGCTTTATGCAAAAATGTAAGGGAGGAAGGGAAGGGGCACCAAACACTGATAGGGGGCGACAGGTGGATAGAAAAAGATGTTGGGCCTGATATTAAATTTAAGGTAGAGGGCAGCGCCTTGCATGCTCCTTTACAGCTGCCTCGAAGGTGCTGCAAAGCTGCACCTCCCTGTAGAGGACTGTGTCACAGTAAATTCAGAGAAAGGAAAGGATCAACAGCCTCTTGTCTTGCCTGCGAGGCAGCAGGAAGAAACCTCTGCTCCACAGCAGTGCAATGTCCAGTGGCAGAAGCAGTTAAGGAGGATGGGGTAGAGGATATGAGCATGCTACCTGAGAAAGGAAAGTCCTTTCTCTGGGCACTCAGGTGGAATGTGCAGGTGTGACAGTGCATGGATGTAGTACTGAAAGGAGCAATACCTGTGTTGTCCACAATTGTGTGGCTACACACAGTGCATTTAACATGGCAGACCAAGCCTTTGGCACCCTTCCCATGGTGGTAAAATGTGCCGCACCCATGATTGCTTTCGAGTGCCCATGGTAGAAGGTACCTCCTCTACCTCATGTTTCTCTTCCTCCTACTCTGCTTCAGTGCCCCTGTTCCATGTCCACGTCCCCCAGGCGTTGCTGGTGGTGGGGATGGACCCTAGGGAGGAGGGATGGCCATGACAAATGCCATTGCAAATTAGGTAGGTATTTTGCAGGGAGTGTCCCAGAAAAGATGCTCTCTCACTGTCTGCCAGATTGAGAATGAGTACAAGAAATGGGTGGGTCCCTTTGGAGGAACCATCCGCGAACCTTCATCCTGTCTGCGGACTCGGGAGTCTTAAAACGGGCTTGCAAAGTTATGAAAAGTTAAGAGATAACTAAGAATGGGACTAGGTAGTTTGGAAGGGTAAACTGTCAACTTCAAACTTCCTAGATTGGCCGAAAATACAGTTTCAAAACAACCACAGACACGATGAACAGCTGCAGATGTGTCATTTGTTAAACATTCATATAAGTATTAAGAATGTTGTTAGCAGGTGGGGAATGGCAAAGTTTTAACTTCAAACTTCCTACATTGGCCTTAAATGTTGGTTTCTAAATGTCTGCATGGCATGGACACCGGTCGCGGACACATCATTATGCTGCACAGGGTGTGGTCACATATTGACATGTGCGCCCACCCGCGGTGATGGTGTGACGTCCGCAGACCATGGCACACGTAGCCGACAAATGCAGGTGCTGCAGCATCCACGATGGGGTGGGGTGTTTGCAGACTATTTAAAAGTGCATCAGGCAGGAATGGACATGTTCGGAAATGGCGGGATATCCGCAAATGGTTACATCACAGAGACGGATGTATGCAGAAGTCCGTGGACTATCAATTGGTGCTTCAAAAAACACACTTTTTACATTTATATACATATACACATAATATGAACAATACGTTAATTTAAGAAAGTGATGGGGGAATCAGTGTGGGAAACATCAAAATGATATTTGGTGGTTGTATACAGTTATGATCAGGTGAAACGGGAAGAGAAGTTTCATAAAAACATCTATAATAATTATGTTCTTTAATTGATTCAGGTGAGTTCTGGGGGAGCATATTTCTAATTACATATACATTTTTTATTGCTTAATTTTGGTTAATATAAACCTTATACACATTTAATAATAAACCCATCTAAAATGCATGCAAACATATGTAAAAATGAGGAAACAATAAGAAAAAATAAAATGCATATATCAATTAATTACAGCATGAATACTAAAAACAGAGCCAAAATAAATTAATTTAACCACTTCTAAATAATAACACATGTTGGGGCAAATAAACAAGCTCCCAGTTGAATAATTACATTTATATTTCTTCCTGCGCTTTTATGCAGGTATCAGACATTTTCCATATGTAATACACAGCAGCCATAATTATCACTAACTCTGTGCCTATAATGGTACTCCAACATTGTTCACCCTCCCACTGGAAAGGATTTACTGTAAATTGTTTGTACCCCTTTGCGTATGTAAGTGATTTCAATCCAGCCCTCCAACTAAGTCAATGCCTAGTATGGGATGCCCAATGGAAACCCTTATTTATATATTTTTATGTCAAAAGTTCTTTTAATTCTGGATGATGTACCCTTATATAATGCCACTCTCTTTGAATACTCCCGGCCTCACTGAGTCAAGAAGTAGGTTTGTTTTGCAAATTAAAAGATTTATTTGAAGAATTGAACAATATATAGATTACACTTTTATGAATATGAATAATATCTGAATATCACACTTATGAATATAAACAATGATCAGCAATGGGTAATATTACAATATCAACAACCTCTTTAATCAACTAGGATTAGGAATCGGAAGAATAATGTAGCAGAGAATACTTTGTATGGATTCAAGAAATGCAATGATAGGAAAGGAATGCAACACAGAAATACACTTGATATGAATTCAACCAAAGACAATGTAATCACTCTTTCCCACTGTTATTACTCACTCCCCCCAATATCCAATATGAAGAGATGGAATGAGGGGACACAGGTATCAGGAATAAAAATCAACAATTGCAGTTTCAATCCCGATTCCCCCCAGCAAACTTAGAGAGAACAGTAATGATTTTAAAACAGGTCAATTGCTTTTAAATGGGGTTTGAATTGAATGGCAAAATCCACAAATTGTTTTTAATTCGCTAACTGGGATTCATAGCTAGTGAGGTTTGCTTTGGATTGATTCAGATCAACACTAGCAATGATTGTAGAATGATTAGCAGATGAAAACGAAATTCAGAAGTTGTAAACAAGAAATAGCTATTTTTTCATGGAGTGAAATTGAACCAAATGCAAATTTGCGGCAACTTTTCCACGTGCGAGAAAAGCGATTATGGAAAAACTATAAAGAATTGGAATGTCTTCTTGGGTTTGTTTGAAAGCTGAGGAGTTTAGCTTCAAAATGACATTTAAATTTCATTTGAAACGTATGGTTCAAAAGTTACAGAGGTTTTTGTGAAGGTCAATTTTTCAGAAACAGAGTCAAGATTTCAAAATGAAAGATGCGCTTTAAAGATTTAGAACAAAGATTTCTTAACACTAGGGAGTCTATGGAGCCACAAACTACACGGTAAGCACAGCCACCTATCCAGAGGCGCCTCTGGATGGATTCTATCTGCCTGAGACGATTGCCTTTCTCCAGAAATTATATATTAACGCCAAGATGCTTATCACTACAATTATCACAGGATTATGTGGAGTAGAGAAAGATTTAGGATAGACAAAAGAGATTCAATAATGCAGTTATGGATATATTGGAACGAGTTGGGTGGGATTACTTAATACTAAGAGATGACTATGGACAGTTCTCTGCTAAATACTTACAACTATGGCTTTGGAACGGAAAGGGCCCGTCAAAGATCTGGTCAAGGGTTTGGCGGGGATTCGCTCGCCACCGGACAGGTCTCAGGCACTGGGTTCTTCTCTCAGCAAGGCACTCTGGTCTGCACGGCCTCTTGGACTGAATCTGACGGGTTAGTTCTGGGTACAGCTCTGCTCTTTGGGTCTGGATCTTGGTTCTAGCACGGGTTTCTTAGCTAGAAGCATCAAAACAGCTCAACCAGGCTGTTGGATGTTGTGGTGCCCTTGGAAGTTTAGGGGTTAAAATCAGGTTACAAGATTTTAAAGGCCTGCTGAAAAGGGTTCACCTTTTTGGGTTAGGCCTCTGCTTCAGGGTTCTGGAGTCTGGTTCTAGGTCTGGTTCTAGGTTCTGGAGTCTGGATCTTCCTGCAGGGTGCTTCACCAGTGGATCAGTTGATAAGTGAATGTGTGTGTCTTTTGGGTCCTCAACAGTCCTTATTTATCCATTTTCCAAAGTGGGTGGGGAGGCTGATTGTCTATGCCCAACCCTCAAAGGATCTGATAGGTCAGAGAATTCCCTGTCCCCTGATTTGAGAAAGGAACAGTGTGTCATGATGTGTCATGATGTGTCAGAGTGATGCTGCCATTAACAATCTAGGGAAGAACCTCCCCTTTGCTTTAACCCAGAAAATCTGTTTTTCCCAAAAAACATATTTTCAATATGCACAATTTATAATTATAAATAATTACATGACAGATTGACTAAGGTGCGTTTCTGTCCAAATCTTATCTTCCTACGAGTTTTGGTTCATAAATGAAATTTTCGCGCTTTAGGTTAGTTACACATTTTCGGATATGTACAATTTTTTATACATACATGCACATACCCTCTTGGCATATTCCTGTAATTTTTCTTATAAGACTTTTCTCAAAACATACAGTTACTTTAGTTTCCAATCCACATTTCCAGTCTGGCACGCCTCCAAGCTTGTCTGAGTCAGAGAGTCACCTGAGCTTCTTCCTGCCAGGGCAGTTGATGTCAGTCACACCTGAATTAGCATTTTCATTCAGCTCAAGGGAGTCCTTTGTCTACACTCAGAGCAACCTGCCAAAGTGCCCCTCCCAGTTCCTTTCACACCAGCCTGCCAGTTTCTTAGCAGAGAGCAGGGGGAAGATTCCTTTGTTTGGTAGAAGGTGTGGAATGTCTTTGAAGCTCAGTGTGGCTAACTTTAACTTTTAAACACAATGGGCCTCATCGCGACTTCGGCAGTAACCCTAATATCCGCCTGTAGCGCTATTACCACCGGATTCAAGGGTCCGCCGAATCAGGGCTTCGGCGGATTTCGCCCCAGCTCTGAGCTGGGGGGAAATCCGCCGAAAATTTGCGCTATTACCGCCGGCGGGAAATCCGCCAGCGGTATTAGCGCGAAGATTCCCCATTGAGCCCAATGGGGAATGGGGCATTCCCGAATGGGCTCAGTGGAGAATGGGGACTTACAATACTGCCGAACTCGTGATCCAGCGCTATTAGCGCCGGGGAGTTCGGCGGTAGGGCTAATACCGCCCGCGCTAATAGCGTTACCGTTACCGCCGAAGTCGTGATGAGGCCCAATGTCTGAAATTGTCTTGTCTTAAAATATAACTTACATTTTTAACAAATACATCAACCAATTTCTTAATTCAAGCCTTTTTAAAATATAGTTTTGAATTGTCTCCACCTCTTAGGCTTCTGATAGCAAGTCTTTCTTTGGCATACTTTGAGTTCAATGTCCAACTTTACACATGACAGGTTTTAGAAATCGCCATCTTCTGACAGAGGTGAGTAACGGTATTGCACCCATTTTTGACATATTTCTCCAAGCAAGTAATCTTCAATGTGGATTTTCTTCTGATAAGTGTACTTCTGTGGACATTGTATTCATGTGGATTCTTGGAGTAGAATGATGTTTAACACCCAACAGGGAGGTTGGGTCTTTTGGGTGGTTTATAGCCATGATTTTTGCAAATTTGACAACCAAGAAAAATGGATTTTCACACAGCTCTGTGTTTCCTTTGCAATC
This sequence comes from Ambystoma mexicanum, assembly GCF_040938575.1. Classification (NCBI taxonomy): domain Eukaryota; kingdom Metazoa; phylum Chordata; class Amphibia; order Caudata; family Ambystomatidae; genus Ambystoma; species Ambystoma mexicanum. The sequence continues at coordinate 1,135,534,235 of NC_090929.1, read as the reverse complement.
AGCCTTGCTTTGTAGGCAGCCAAATGATGGGTTTTGGCCGTGGTCTTCTGTATTAACACTGAGATAGGCAAAAGTGGATGGCGGCCTATTTTTTGGATTTTTACTGCGCACTTTTGGGTGATTTTTAGCGAGCAGCATGCTTTCCGGCGGCCATTCTGATGTTCCTGATGCAAGCAATGCACAGGAATGTTGCAGGGCCTGGACTAGCTGGTTGAAACATCCCACAAGCCCCCCCTCTCACGAGTTGGTGTTGATCTTCCATCAATGGAAATTCACAAGACTGGGATGTCGGCCTCATCTCTTCTGATTCCACCAATGGCAAAGTTCATCATCTTTTCCTCCATCAGTGGTGGATCAATCGGTTCTCATCTCCAGTCCTGATGTGAGTATTGAGCGATACTCCGGGCCCTTTTGGATCTTTCCTCCGGTCCCCGGGTAGTCCTCTTTGGTCAGGCTCCTTGGTTTCCAATTAACTATAGGTTATCTAGGATGACAAGGCAAAAACATATTTGTAGACATTTACCCACCACTATTAATGTAGTGGGGTGGACACATACATTTGATAAATCAGGACACATTTGTATTATTGTATTTTACAGGCTATATGTGGAATATTTTAGAGTTGGAATTTTATGGAACTGGAGTGGCCCCCACTGGGGTTCCAGAAGACTCCTCCAGTTGCTGCAGAGTGTGCCTAGGATGGCAGCACTTTAGTTGATTAATATGGACCCACTTATCATCCCCTTCTGCCAAACTGCCTTTGGGAATGCAGATTTTGTAGGCGACTGGTGAGATTTTGTCTACAATTTCAAAAGGATCCATCCAGGTAGGCTAAAATGTACGCTGTTTGGCCTGGTTCCTTTGGAAATTGTATAAGTAGACCCAGTCTCCTACATTGTATTCTTTTCTAGTAGTCTTTAAGTCATAGTGGGTCTTCATGCTGTCGGTTGATCTTTCTAGATTTCGCTGAGCATAGGCAAAAGCATGTTGAAGGTGTTTTCTTAGATTTTCAACATACACATGAGTTGTGGAGGCATTGATCAATGTCTGCTCTTGGGCCCTGTTGAGCAGATGCTGGGGAAGCACCATCCTGTGTCCAGTCATCAGCTCAAATGGTGACATTTTAGTTGCAGATGAAGGGGTAGATCTGATGGCCATTAGGACAAGAGGTAATCGAATATCCCAACTTGGCCCAGAATCTGTCAAAAACTTTTTTAATATGCTCACAATTGTTCTATTATATCTCTCTACTACCCCACTAGAGGTTACCTGGAAAACAATATGCAGCTTCCTTTTAACCCCAAGCATCTTCCACATCTTTGTCATTACTTCGCTGGTGAAATGGCTACCTCAGTCTGACTCGATCCTTTGGGGTAGTCCAAAAAGCAAAAAGATGTGGTTGATCATCAGGGCAGCTGCTGTTTCTGCCTTGGAGTTTGGGGCCGGGAGACAATCCACCCATTTAGTAAACAAGCATGTCACTGTCAACATGTACTTGTTCCCACTAGAGGAGCGAATCACGGGCCCGATAAAATCGACTTGCAAATCTGACCATGGCAGTGTCATCCCGTTCTTTTGGAGAGGCGCACGGTGTGTGAGAGATGTTGGCTAAAATTGTGCACACACAAGCCACCCCTTCAAGTATTGGTCGAAGTCCTGCCCCATGTATGGCCAGTATGCAACCTCTCTTAAGATTTCAAGTGTTGTATGAAACCCCCATGACCGGCTGTGGCCGCATCATGGGCGTGACTTAACATCAGGCTTTGGAATGAGGTAGGAACCACCCACTGATCATGGCCAGCTAGGGATTTCCTCACCAACAAACCGGCTTGGATTCGGCACATTTTTGGACATTTCATCAACACTCTGAGGTTCTCTTTCCCTATGTAATCGGAATCCATCAGGGGAAAGTTCTCAGGGTCCTCAATGTGTTGATAAAACTTACCAATTACTGGATCCCTTTTTGAGCCGTAATCAAATCAGCATATGGGGTATCCTTACTCCATTGTGCAGTTGAGAGTTCATTGTGAGCATTTGTCTGGGACCTAGTGATAGCAGTGACCTGGATTTCCCCCAACAGGGACTCAATCTCAATTAGATCCCCTTGGATGGCCCCGGTTTTGGCCAGCTGATCAGCTAAGTCATTTCCAGTTGTGTCTGTTCCCTCTACTTTGGAATGACAATTGATCTTTTTCCAATAGATGGTCATCCCATTCGAGGTGACCAGATCATCAATATTTTGAATTAACTTCCCATGTTTCAAGGGTTTGTTATTAGAACATAACATGCCTCTGGTTTTCCAATTAACCAGGTTCTCCACAAACCCGTTCCGTACATAATCCAAATCAGTGATTATGACCAGTTCGTGGAGTTGATGTTGGACAGCAGTGAGGATGGCTTGATGCACAGCCATCAACTCTGCCACATGACTACTTCGGGGACCATTCTTGTACACAGCGGAGGGTTCTGGGATCTCATTCACCCATGCATTCCCTATGCCGGCCACAAGTTCTTTTTCCCCGTTGTCGTCAGCATGGTAAGAGCATCCATCCACATAGACAGTGGGCATTCCCTCACACTTGTCTTCTTCAAAGACTTTGTGTGGGGAATTGAGGTATGCCTCCATGTTGTCTGTGATTTTTAGACTCTCGTCCTCGAGACAGTTTTCTCTGGCACAATCATTCAAGTCAGCCAGACCTTGCGCAAAGGGACTCTTCTTGTTTTGGCGATATCTGACCTCCACAGGAAAGCCTTGCATTGACAGAATCCAGGAAGTAATTCGGGAATTACTCACATTTCCGGCTCGGATTCTGTCACTTTGGAGATATTGCAGAGGCTGGTGTGGAGTCTCCACTTTGATGTGTTCCCCCTGGATTAACTGGCGGTAATTCTTCAATGCCCACACCATTGCCAGGAGTGCCTTCTCACAATCGTTGAATTTTTCCTCCACAGAGGATAAACTTTTACTCGCATAGGCGATTACTTTATTGACCTTGTCATGCTTTTGGTATAATACTGCAGTCAAGCATGCATTAGAGAACCCTGTCTCCAAGAAGAACCCCTTGTTTCTGACAGGGTAAGCGAGGCAAGGCGCTTATGAGAGGCTTCTTTTGAGTTGTCTTCCTGCCTCGGCTTCTTCTGGACCCCATTCCCACTTGACCCCCCCTTCAAAATACGAATTAGGGGTCTTGTGATCTCTGCGTAGCCCTCAATGAACTTTCTGCTGTAATTAGTCAGTCCAAGGAGGCTCCTTAGTTCCCGCAGAGTTGTGGGGTCTTTTAATTTCTGGAGGTCTTCCACTTTCTGTTCCTGGGGACAGAGACCCTGAGGAGTAATCTCATGCCCCAAGAAATGTACACGGGTTCTACACCACTGTGCCTTTTGAAAGGAAAGTTTTGCTCCGGCAGCCCTCAACTGTGTCAGAACATAACGGATCTCCGCTATATGTTCCTCCACAGTTGGGCTTTTGATGAGTACATCATCTACATACACCACGTTACCCCTTTCACCCACGTTGGGCATGGCCTTATGTAGAAAAATGTTGAACTCATTGCCGGAGTTGATGTATCCGAAGGGAGTCCGGGTCCATGTGTACTGCTGCCCCCCCCAAAGGTAAAGGGCAGTTTGTATTGGTCCTTCCTACTGACAGGTACAGTCCAGCATCCATTGGTCAGGTCTATTGCAGTGAATACCTGTGACCCCTGGATCTGGGCCTGCCCTTGGTCAATGTAGGGAAGAGGCCATCAGGAAGTATGCACCCATTTATTGAGCTCCCTAAGGTCGGCACAGAGTCTCCACTGGCCATTTGGCTTCAATATCCCCAGCACTGGATTATTGAAGGTGCTGTGGACAGGACGGATTATCCCACGGGACTCAAGGTTCTTAAATATTTCAGTAAGGGACTCCATTGATGCGAGAAGCAAGTGATATTGCTTTACAAACACTGGAGTCATGCCAGGGTCCGTGGGATTTGTTGTTGTGTGGATGTTGGTGCGACCGCAGTCGTATGAGTCCACCACAAAGAGATCTTGAAAATCCAAGAAAACTTGTTTAAACTTTTGCTTCTGCTCCAAAGTCTCACAGGCATCAGCTAGGTTGACTCTCTCTCAACCATCTGCCTGAAGCCTGGAAAGACTTCTGGTTTTGCTATCTCGAGGCCTCCTCCAGCTGGGTGGAGAAGTCCCTGGTCAGAGTGCTGATTTGGACTGGTGGCTTCAAGTGGGGAAGGCAGTCCACACGGACCTGGAAAATCACCTCATCCCTCCTGAAGTCACAAGTCACATCTTCCTTACCATAAGGGCAGGAAGTGTACACCAGGAAGTTCCCCCGATGCCGGGTAAAGATCCTGTCTGGTGTTGTGTTGTCATCACTGTCACTGTCAAAGTAGTCCTTGGGGATTGGTCCTATCAGTTAATTGCCTAAATCAATGGAAAAATGTCGGTTAACAACCGCCATTCCAATAATGGTGCCTGCGGCTAGAGTGATACTCTTTAAGTCACTGTTATCCACCTCTATTGGAATGGTGTCATGTTCTACATTGACTAATGGTGTTGGGTTTACCCCCAACCCTTGCTGTTGGAGAGAAGCATTCAGATGAATATAGGCATCAGACTTTTTCAATTTCTGTCCTCTTTTTAACTTTCACTTCCAGGGAGAATTTTCGGGTCCTTTCTGGGATGGTGGCTTCCTCTCCAATCTGAATTTCAACTGCATAAGGCAGCAGTTGAGCTGATTTAAATGCTTTCTCTGGATCATCAAAGCCCATGGGATTATCTGCTAATCGGGACCAAGCTTTGAAGTTTATTAGGTCCAAACAAATGGCAAAGCGATTGAGAATGTCACTGTCTAAGTAAAAGGCGGCAGTAATGTCTCGCACGACCCAACAATTATGCTCTTGTTGCCTATGGCGATTTTGAGCATACACCTGCTAGGTAGGAGATGTTTGGAATTGGGTGTTTCCAGATCCATTTCCCATTTGTCTATGAGTCTAAATGTGGGAATGGCTGGAACATTTGGAAGTTGGCGGAACATGGCTTCGCTGATGAAGATCTTACCGTTGTTCACACACACTCGGGCGAGAACAGAGTCCTTCCCTTCATTTAACTGAATAGGGATGAACAACTGCTCTCCAATTTGCTGAATATCAGCCAAGCTCTGAGCTTTTTCTGGACTAGAGGAGTGGGAATGTCTGATTGTGGATTGGTAAAGAATTTCAGAGTGTTTCCTTCCAGTGTGGAATACCACCTTAGACTAGAAGGAAGGTTGATTTTCAGAAATAGAGAGGACTCCTCATCACCAGTTTGTTGTCCTACTGCTATTACTGTCACATCTGGAATTTGGTTGTTCTAGAAGTGAAATTCTACTTGGTCAGATTTTTGTTCAACCATGTGGCATGTGCCGTTTAAACTAACATGGTTGACACTCTGTTTTAACTTTATTGGTCGGCTAGTCTGGGTCCAGAGGACCTTGTTTACGCAATCTATTAGGGGTGACAACCTTCGCAGGAGGTCATTCCCTAGTAAACAAGGGGTGCACTCTGGAGTCACAACTATGACCGGGTGTTTCACCTTGTGTCGCCCAATTTTAATGTCCAAATCTGCAGTCCCCTCGATGGGAATTTCCTTCCCATCAAAGTTATGAAGTTGTCCAGGAAGAGAGGTGAGAGGAATTTGGTAATTCTCCCCCCTTCCTGAATTCAGTTCATCAAAGGCCTTTTTGGACAGAAGGGTAGTTTGGGATTCAGTGTCCACCAGTGCCAAAATTGTACCCTAGCCCCTGTACTTGAACCGGGGCATAGTATCGTCCCTCGTTCTCTGCAAGGGGGCACAGATAATGCACATTTTTGGACAACTGGTGGGTTAATTTTCTAGTTTTGGACATTGAGAGAGAAGAGATTTGGCAGAATTCTGTGTGGAGTCTTAGGAATCTGAAAGAAAAATGTGACAACTAGAGATGGGAGATGTTTTGAGTTCCCCTGGTTCTGGTTCTTGGCCGCCCCCCCCACTTTTTGGAGGCAGTCACTAGGATGGGTTTGAACCATGGGATTTTCATGTTGTTGGTTCTGGGGTTGATTGATTGGCAGCGCTAGCTCTGTCCCCACATCTACCCAGTCTGGATTTGAATCCTTTGGGACCCATTTCTCTTTGGGAGGAGTTCCACCAACTCTGAAGGAGAAGATCCTTTTCCCAGGATCCTCTGAGGATCCCTCTTCTTCTCTCCTTCAAATTGGAAGATCTGTACCTCCTCCTCAAAATGGGTCTGTTTGGGTTCTTGGTTTCTCCTACCCCCTCTCTGCTCCTTGGGTGGCAGACGTTCAGGGGCAGGAGATTTTGTTTCTGGTTCCTGGGTTTCCAGGGGCTGTTTACAAGTGGGGAAGGAATCTTCCTCAAGGCTTTACACCCCCCTTCCCCTTGTGCCTCCTCCCTGGGAACCGGTAGGTTGTCAGGGTTCTGCCCCGTCGTTGTTCTGGAGCACCAGGTCCAGAGTTTGAGGCATTCTGTGCCGGCATGCCCATCTGAGGATTCTGTTGAGCCCTCAGCATGCAACCCAGATCCTGTGCCATATTTTGGACCTGACGCTCTAGCTGTGAAACCCGCTCAGGCTGATACAGGGTTCTCATTTCTCCCCTGGGATGATCCCGGGTAGAGTAGATATCCCTTCTCTGGTAATACCCCAGGTTCAGAAGATTTGGGTACCCCTCCACCCTTGGCCTCCCCTCTCCCGGATTAGGTTGTCTGGGCTCAGGAAAGTGGGGAAAGAAGGATGGATTATTCTGGGGTTGGAAGTTTTGTGGGTACCAGGGGAAAAAGTTCTGCCCAGGATTTGGGGAGTTTCTGCCCTCCTGGGGGAAGTGAGGAGGGAAGTTCCCTGGGTTAGGTGCTGCTTGGTTGGACCCCCCCTTGGGCTGGAGGAGTCTACACATAACCCAGAATGGGCCTGTTCCCCTTGTAGCTGGGACTTATATAGTCAGGGGAGTGAGGGATACCATTTGTGGGACTACCTCCTTGGCTCCCTGTCTGTGACTGGCCCGAGGGCCTTCTGGGCTTGGAATTATTCTGCTGTGCAGGCAAGTTTTTAGGCCCCTCCATCTCCAAATCTAAAATGGGGTCAACCTTTACCTCTGCCACCTTAGCAGCAGCAGGGGTGTTGGTTGGTTTAGGGCTTTTTTGAGCATTCTTGTTTTCTATGGGCTTTTGCACCTCATAGATTCGGGTTGCCTGTTCAATGACCCAGTCTAGTGATCTTTTCTCATGAAAATCTCTCACTAGCTGGGTCATGATGTATTTTGGTAGAGCATGGAAAAAAGTATTAACAAATTCTTTGCTGTCCATGCGCACCCTTCTGGTAGTCTGCGCAAAGGCACGCTTTAACTCCTGCACAGATTCTTGTGGGGCCTGATCCTCCCCACATTGCAAGTGGTAGGTTGCCTTGTGAGCCTCTTGGGGATTTCTGTGAATAGAAAAATGCTTCAAGATGGCCGCCCTATATGTGGACCATCTTGAATGATTTTGGTCCTCCAGCCCCGCAAAGAAACTGGAGTATTCTGGTGAGCATGTCCATTTCACATACTGAATGCAGCTACTGCTGTCTTTCAGATGGAAAGTTTCCATCATCTGCTCAAAGAACTCTAAGTGTTCCCAAACAGAATACTTAGCGTTCTTATGATGACACTCCTTATTGCCTTGATTTGTTTTAAGGGGTCCTTAAGCAAGGCCCTTTTTGCCTTATTGGCCTTCTTGGTTCGGGTAACCCTGGTCCAATCATCCTCTGACTCAGAGGCACTGCTCCCAGAGGTGCCCGTCTGGTCTTCTAGGTTCTCCCGGATTCTGCGAGCCTGGGAATGGCTAGCAGAATGTGAGGACCTAGTCTCCTGTGTCTTGGGGCACTCCGAGGAGTCTTTTGATTCCTCCTTGCTCCCAGGATTTGATGGGTACCCCCCCACTGTCCTAACTGGGCAGAGGTTTTTAGGATGCCCTTAGTGGTCCTACTCTCATGGGGTTCCCCACTAAACTTCACAGTGCTTGGGTACCCATACCCAGATGCCCGCCAAGCCATTCCTGGGAGGTACTGATCTATGAGCCCCATACTTCTGACTGGATAGTAATCTGCCATCCCCGTGGCCCTGGGCTCATGTGCGCCAGTGGAGATGGGGGTGGCAGAGTCCAGGGACTGGGAGAGATGAAGGCCTCTGGTACTAGGGTTCCTGAGGTTATGCTCAGGTGTTTCCCTTTCCCAGCGAACCTCATCTCTATCAGCCCCTGCTCCCTGTTGCCATGCAAGAACCTGAGATTTCTGTTCCTCAATCAAGGCCTTACTAGTCTCCATCAGTCTCTCTTGCATGGCTACCTGTCACTGGAGCCTATCATTGTGCTGACAGAGAGCCTCATTTCTCTCTATGAGTCCTGGTTTGTCTTTGAGTACTGGGCCAGCCTTTGCTGCAGGAGGGTTACCTCCGGAGCCTTGTCCATACTGGCCTGCTCCTTCCTTGCCAGAGCATCTTCCAACCTCCTGGTGTGCTCTAACAATCTATCATGCTCTTTTTGGAGGTCACCCAGTCCCTGGAGGGCCAGGTGATATTCTTCCAGTTTCCCTTTTAAGTGACAGACTTCCTGCCCTAAGTTGTCCCTTTCCTGCGCAAGAGCCTGCCTCTGTGCCGCCAGGTCGTCCCTCTGTCTTTGAAGGGCACCAGCTTTCTGGCACTCCTCCTCAAACTCTGCCTGGGTATCCAGGTCTTTCAGAATTAATTTGTTGCTCTCTGCCTTCTCTCTATCTATGTGGCTTTGCAGGGTGGTTACCTACTCTGTGCATTCCCTGTTGAAATGCAGTTGTTGCTCCAGCTTTTTCTGGCTCTGCAGTAGAGATTCCAATCCTTCTTGGTACTCCTTCTGCAAGGCCAGAATTCTGGTATCCTGGTCTGCCTTTTCCTGCTGCAGGATACCCATATACTCTTTTATTTTAACTATCTACTGCCTGCTTTCATTTTCTGACCATGGCTCCTCTGCAGCCTCTGCTCAGAATAGTCCAGATCAGATTGGGCCTTTTCTAATACCATTAGTTGCCTACTTGCCAGATCTTGGTCTTCAGCATATTTATCCTGTATGGCTCCCATAGATAAATATACATATGCCGCTATCTAGGCAATCTTATTTTGCCCATCCTTAGTTCACTCAGGGCCACATGTAAGGGACCCTGATCTCTCCAGATATCTAACCCTGTTGTAGTGACCTGTTGTGTGATTGCCTGCAACCACACATTCTGATCCTGCTCAGTCCACTCACCTCTCACAAATAACTTATGTAAAAGGTGTTCTCTAGCTTTCTTGATGTCTACCAATGTCGCAATTTCAGAAATATTAATTTCCTTCCTGACTTACAGAAATGTTTTTATTTTATTTTTGCAAAACAGACTGTTTCCTTAGAGCGTTCCCATTTGAGGGGTGTTTTTACAGTGTAACACAGTGTGGTAGCCCAACAGGATTTATGCATCCTGTCAGTTAGCACACTGTATTAAGCTGCACAAGTGGTAGATCTAATCCAGAAATCCCACTATGAGCCCGCAATCTGTAAGTGATTTCAATCCAGCACTCCAACTAAGTCAATACCTAGTATGGGATGCCCAATGGAAACCCTTATTTATATATTTTTATGTCAAAAGTTCTTTTAATTCTGGATGATGTACCCTTATATAACGCCACTCTCTTTGAATCCCCCCGGCCTCAGTGAGCCAAGAAGTAGGTTTATTTTGCAAATTCAAAGATTTATTTGAAGAATTGAACTATATATAGATTACACTTTTATGAATATGAATAATATCTGAATATCACACTTATGAATATGAACAATGATCAGCAATGGGTTATATTACAATATCAGCAATCTCTTTAATCAACTAGGAGTAGGAATCAGAAGAATAATGTAGCAGAGAATACTTTGTATGGATTAAAGAAATGCAATGATAGGAAAGGAATGCAACACAGAAATAAACTTGATATGAATTGAACCAAAGACAATGTAATCACTCTTTCTCCCTGTTATTACTCACTCCCCCCAATATGTAATATAAAGAGATGGAATGAGGGCACACAGGTATCAGGAATAACAATCAACAATTGCATTTTCAATCCCGATTCCCCCCAGCAAGCTTAGAGAGAACAGTAATGATTTTAAAACAGGTCAATTGTTTTTAAATGGGGTTTGAATTGAATGGGAAAATGCTAAAAATGATTATAATTCGCTAACTGGGATTCAGAGCTAGTGAGGGTTGCTTTGGATTGATTCAGGTCAACACTAGCAATGGTTGTAGAATGATTAGCAGATGGAAACAAAATTCAGAAGTTGCAAACAAGAAATAGCTGTTTTTCCATGGAGTGAAATTGAGCCAAATGCAAATTTGCGGCAACTTTTCCGCGTGCGAGAAACACGATTACGGAAAACTATAAAGAATTGGAATGTTGTTTTGGGTTCGATTGAAAGCTGAGGATTTTAGCTTCAAAATTACAACATTTTTGTTACTAGGACGTATGGTTCAAAAGTTACAGAGGTTTTTGTGAAGGTCGATTTTTAAGAAACAGAGTCAAGATTTCAAAATAAAAGATGCGCTTTAAAGATTTAGAACAAAGATTTCTTAACACTAGGGAGTCTATGGATCTGCAAACTACACGGACAGCACAGCCACCTATCCAGAGGCACCTCCGGATGGTTTCTATCTGCCTGAGACGATTGCCTTTCTCCAGAAATTATATATTAGCGCCAAGATGCTTATCACTACAATTATCACAGGATTATGTGGAGGAGAGAAAGATTTAGTATAGACAAAATAGATTCAATAATGCAGTTATGGATATATTGGAACGAGTTGGATGGGATTACTTAATACTAAGAGATGACTATGGACAGTTATATGCAAAATACTTAGAACTATGGCTTGGAATGGAATGGGCCCATCAATGATCTGGTCAAGGGTGTGGCTGGGATTCGCTCGCCATCGCACAGTTCTCAGGCGCTGGGTTCTGCTCTCAGCAAGGCACTCTGGTCTGCGCGGCCTCTTGGACTGGATCTGACTGGTCAGTGCTGGGTACAGCTCTGCTCTATGGGTCTGGATCTTGGTTCTAGCATGGGGTTCTTAGCTAGAAGCAGCAAAACAGCTCAGCCAGGCTGTTGGATTTTGTGGTGCCCCTTGGAAGTTTAGGGGTTGAAATCAGGTTACAAGATTTTGAAGGCCTTCTGAAAAGGGTTCAGCTTTTTGGGTTAACCCTCTCCTTCAGGGTTCTGGAGTCTGGCTCTAGGTCTGGTTCTAGGTTCTGGAGTCTGTATCTTCCTGCATGGCGTTTCGCCAGTTGATCAGTTGATGAGTGAATGTGTGTGTCTTTTGGGTCCTCAACAGTCCCTATTTATCCATTTTCCAAAGTGGGTTGGGAGGCTGATTGTCTATGCCCAACCCTCTAAGGATCTGATAGGTCAGAGAATTCCCTGTCCCCTGATTTGAGAAAGTAACAGTGTGTCATGATGTGTCATGATGTGTCAGAGTGATGCTGCCATTTACAATCTAGGGAAGAACCTCCCCTTTGCTTTTACCCAGAAAATCTATTTTTCCCAAAACACATATTTTCAATTTGCACAACTTGTTAATAATACATAATTATATGACAGATTGACTAAGGTAGGTTTCTATTCAAATCTTATCTTCCTACGAGTTTTGGTTCATAAATGACAATTTTTCGAGCTTTTGGTTGGTTACACATTTTCGGATCTGTACAATTGTTTATACATACATGCACATACCCTTTGGACATATTCCTGTAATTTTTCATGTTCCTAGCATAATCACAATAGCTACAATATTAAAAATGTCTTAGTTCAGTCTCTGAATGTCACACAGAATCCAGATTAGTTTTAAACTGTGAGCGAATTTTTCATTTTAATAATCTCTAACTTTCATATTTTTGTCAGTTCGGCACAATATTTTATAAGTCTTTTCCCAAAACATACAGTCACTTTAGTTTCCAATCCACCTTTCCAGTATGGCCCGCTTCCAAGCTTGGCTGAGTCAGAGAGTCACCTGAGCTTCTTCCTCCCAGGGCAGTTGATGTCAGTCACACCCGAATTAGCATTTTCATTCAGCTCAAGGGAGTCCTTTGTCTACACTCAGAGCAACCTGCTAGAGTGCCTCTCCCAGTTCCTTTCACACCAGCCTGCCAGTTTCTTAGCAGAGAGCAGGGGGAAGATTCCTTTGTTTGGGAGAAGGCGTGGAATGTCTTTGAAGCTTAGTGTGGCTAACTTTAACTTTTAAACACAATGTCTGAAATTGTCTTGTCTTAAAAAATAATTTACATTTTTAACAAATACATCAACCAATTTCTTAATTCAAGCCTTTTTAAAATATAGTTTTGAATTGTCTCCACCTCTTAGGCTTCTGATAGCAAGTCATTCTTTGGAAACTTTACACATGCAAGGTTTTATAAATCGCCAGCTTCTGACAGAGGTGAGTAACGGTATTGCACCCATTTTTGACATATTTCTCCAAGCAAGCAATCTTCAATGTGGATTTTCGTCTTATAAGTGTACTTCTGTGGACATTGTATTTATGTGGATTCTTGAAGTAGAATGATGTTTAACACCCAACAAGGAGGTTGGGTCTTTTGGGTGGTTTGTTAGCCATGATTTTTGCAAATTTGACAACCAAGAAAAACGGATTTTCATACAGCTCTGTGTTTCTTTTGCAATCAGCCTCGCTTTGTAGGCAGCCAAATGATGGGTTTTGGCAGTGGTCTCCTGTGTTAACACTGAGATAGGCAAAAGTGGATGGCGGCCTATTTTTTGGATTTTTACTGTGCACTTTTGGGTGATTTTTAGCGAGCAGCATGATTTCCGGCGCACATTCTGATGTTCCTGATACAAGCAATGCACAGGAATGTTGCAGGGCCTGGACTAGTGGGTTGAAACATCCCACACATAATAACAATGCATTTTTTGACTCTGTGTTAATACATGGCGGGCGGTCTCAATTTCTAGCCCACACATTCGACCCAATCGCCTATCTCTAGGGATCTTTTTCCACCTCCCGGTAAGCAACCGTGTGGGTAATACAGTAATCTGCAGGTCTTTTATAAATTTGCAAATCTTTTTGGGGCAGTGTTTAACCAGATAACTACTAGGATGAAGGTCGCTTAATGTTTGCTTACAGTATTCAAAATACATAGGTTTAGCCGCAAGTAGATCCACATTTTTACACACCTCCAGACGATTAGTCCACTTTTTTAATACCACTAACCAATTTGGGAGGTCCATCAGGTGTACAAGTTGCATATTGATCAAGGTCAAGTGCTCTAATGCTGAGTGCCTCAGCCCTTTTAGAAATTCATTTCTGCAATCTGTGCTATCCAGCAATGCTAAGTGATGGAAAAGAGTGCCTGGTGTCTCTGCCAATTGTTTTATCATGATATCCAGTTGAAACTGTTGTATAATCCAATTTACTTTAAGCGATTGGACTCCCAACTCACATCTCAGAGCTTGTACCGGAACAGAGTGAGGAATTTCTAATATGGATCTCAGAATTCTGCCCTCTAATTAATCCAACCAGGATATCATTTGTTCTAGTAGTATTGCCAGTAGATATAAAGTGGCTGGGACTATGCTCTTTCTGTACAAAGCCACTTGGCTTGCAATATTGTTCCGACCCTTTAGTTGCATGATTTCTTTTATGCACAAGCCTATTTTGAATTATCTTGGTATTCACGATATTACAATAGAATTCCCGCAATGGAGAATTCCATATTTAAAAGCCAAGATAGTTATATTTATCTACAACTTCGAGAGAGGGGTCATTCAAATACCATTTGTAGTTATTTAATTTATGTCTGTATCCCACAATCATAATTTAGTTTTTTCCAATATAAATCTTTAGGTTGTTTAACTGCAAATAATTCACAAGAGAGAGTATGGAATGTTGAAGGACAATTGCTGCTCTGTCTGAGAGAACTGTGTCGTCGGCATAACAACCATGGTACCTTGATTGAACCCAAGTTAGACGGGAAGATTCTTGACGCAGTAATTACCTCTCTCATATCACTCGCTAGCACACAACCTTGCCTAACACCAACATTAGTTGGGAGGTCTGAGGTCACCTCACCCTCATGGTTCAAGCGAATGACAACGCTACTCTCAGTGTGCAGTAGAATAATGAACTACAATAATTTGCTATTCATACCCCAGCCATTGAGCTTCATCCAAGGTTTTGGGCGAGATACCCTATTGAATGCTCTGCTGTAGTCTATAAAGCACATATATAGTTTATCTTTACAAGTTCTAGTGCACTCAGATATGATGTATTGTAGGACACTAATGTTATGAAGAGTATTAAAAACTTTTCTAATTCCAGTTTAGAGGGGGGATAGTCACTCGGATGTTACGGTCCATTTTGATGCTTTCTTCAGGATTATATTTGCAAAAATCTTCTGACTCGCAGCCAGCATCGATAGGAGTCAATAGTTAACCTGGTTTGCACTATCTCCCTTTTTAAATACCGGGATCAAAATCACCCTCCTCCAGGAACAGTGAATATTACCTTCATGAGCTGTTCCAATATATATGCCCAGAAATGTCAATTAGATTTAAATACTGAATTAGATAGGGAATCATGTCCAGGAGCATGTGAGTTTTTAATTGACTTGATAATTGTGAGAAAGTTCTCCCGCCCAAAACCTTCATTAAATATCAGGGAAAATACATATTTAAGATGTGTCTCAAGCTGCAGGGATATGTCATAAAACATGATCCTGATTGCTAAGTACCACACTGACCTGCCAATCAGACTAAATTTAATCAGAGAAGCGTTATTTAAATATCTACGGACCATCTCCCAAAATGTGTTGCCATCTCCTTTTCTAATAAGCGTATAAAGTGCAAGCCAATTTGCCGACTTGAGGGATGACTTGTGGTTTAAAACCCAGTTTTTATACCCAGTGGATGCAGGACTCTTTGACTACTTTTTGTTCAATAAAGTAAGATAGATGTACTTTTCGCTAGCTCTATGCAGTTTAGCAAACACGTTTTCATGTTGATTCATAGACTTACGGGATGTAGGGGTGATCTGAATTCTCATACTTGTCCGGCGTATAAAAGGTGACAAATCCCATTTGTAGTTCCTAAGCCATTGCCCCATAGGTACCACATTACTGTCTATGTAAGCGTAGAATTGCACAATTCTCTTTATATCCATGTAATACAATTTCCTATGGGATTTACGTGCACCTGGCAATTGAATTGATTGATCTTATATGCATTCGGCAGCGTGCAAGTCCATGTCAAGACTGAGTGATCAGTCATAGATGTAAGACACATCGTGAACTTTTTACACTCCTCTTGAGTTTTTCTATCAACAAAGACGTAGTCAAGACATGACCTGCTGGTGCCATTTGTCCAAGTTTGCTGGACTTTACCCATCCCCGTGCTATTTTATTGAGACAGATCAAATGATTCTCGTAAAATTGCCTAGCCCAGGCACCCGCCCTACCGGACCAATTACAAAGGGTTTCCCTGCAAGTTCCTCATTGACAGAGCCACATTCATCAATCAAAAGGGGGCATTTGAGTCACTAGCGACAATTACCCTCCCTGCTGGGTGCTCCTTGTACCAATAATTTAATACCCTTTGCAATACAAGAATATTGTCGATGTATCCTTCTGTACCATAGGCAGAGTTCATGTTGACAATCAATATCAAGAAGTTTGAGGATCTCAGTCCAACAGCACCAGCTGCCACTGAGTCAGAGGTTATCTCTGGCATAACAGGCACCAAATTCATATAATTATGTGCACCAATACTCTTCCCTCCCGATGGATGCCCTTGTTTATTCCACCAATTGCATGTGTCGATACAATCAAATAACCATGAATGAAGAAATCTGAAAGCCACCAAGTTGCATGTAATAAAAAAACATCAGTAGAGTTCATGATCTCTATTCCATGAGATTGTGACAGAAAAGACCTGTAGCCTCCAGTATTCCAACAAGTCATATTAAAGGACTTAATGGTGCAAATATGTCAATCATTTTCCAGGGGACCGTCGTAACTCCCACCAGAAGCTTGCAAGGTGTTACATTTGTGCCAGAGTATGTTGTTTCGAGGCTCACTTGTTCTCACCCGAGTCGTCAGTTCAGGACTCATACAGACGGTCAATTTCAGATCCATGTTACCCAGGGCATTAGCACAGATATATAATAATGATGAGCTAGCCGGGGACCTGAATTTTATAATGGACCAATTGTCCAGGCTATCCCACCTTGGGAGTTCAACACAACTAACATCACTTGTCGTAATAGAAGCAAGTCCCCGGACTTTTCCCCAAATGTCCAGCAGTCTTGATCTATTCAAAAATAGGCTATCCAGCCCCGGGTGCAGTTCTTCAATTTTTAACAGTGGCCCAAGGCTCGCCAGTGCATGCATTATTGCCTTGTTTGCTGTGGCCGTCTGTGTGGGACTCCCTCTTAGTTCCAAGTTCTTACGCTTTGACCCAGCTAATGCAGGAGGATGCTCCATTGAGGACATACTTTGAGCTTGGAGCTCCTTAACTAGTTTGCTGTCCGTTGATTGCAATTTTTGTCGTGTGGGTTCCCGTTGATGCTGTACCCATTTGTCCAAAGGGTCCCTCAGTTCCACTCTTCTATGAGTACCATCCCCAAAGGTCTCGAGAAGGCAACTGTTTGAGGCCCCTTAACTCTACTAATTTGGTTAGTAGTGCCAGGTTTCTTATTTACATCCACACTAAATGTTACTTCCTCCCGATGTAAAGGGATGAATGGTTGCCTTGTCTAGATCAAATTGATGCTTTTCTTCTGATTTTCAGGTGTGCTGTTCAATAAAGACATTTAATTACAGGGAGCCTCAAGTGTGTCTTCTTCATTTTCTGTGGTTTTCCTCCATGATTCATCGTTAGTGGTATCAATTGATACAGCTTCTAGAGTTGGGGAAGAAGGATATTCAATTTCCTCTAAGAGAGAGCCCTCATATGTTGCAGGCTTGACCTCAGAGTTTTAGGACAAATCACAAACTTTTTACACTCCTCTTGAGTTTTTCTATCAACAAAGACGTAGTCAAGACATGACTTGCTGGTGCCATTTGTCCAAGTTTGTTGCACTTTACCCATACCTGTGCTATTTTAGTGAGACAGATCAAATCATTCTTGTAAAATTGCCTAGCCCAGGCACCCGCCCCACCGGACCAATTACAAAGGGTTTCCCTGCCAGTTCCTCATTGACACTCACATTCAATAATCAAAAGGGGGCATTTGAGTCACTAGCGACAATTACCCTACCTGCTGGGTGCTCCTTGTACCAATAATTTAATACCCTTTGCAATACAAGAATATTATCGATATATCCTGCTGTACCATAGGCAGAGTTCATGTTGACAATATAAAGAAGTTTGAGGATCTCATTCCAACAGATACAGCTGCCACTGAGTCAGAGGTTATCTCTGGCATAACAGGCACCAAATTCATATAATTACGTGCGCCAATACTCATCCCTCCCGATGGACACCCTTGTTTATTCCACCAACTGCATGTGTCAATACAATCGAATAACCATGAATGAAGAAATCTGAAAGCCATCAAGTCGCTTGTAATAAAAAACATCAGTAGGGTTCATGATCTTTATTCCCTGAGTTTGTGACAGAAAAGGCCTGTAGCCTCCAGTATTCCAACAGGTCATATTAAAGGACTTAATGGTGCAATCATTTTCCGGGGGACCATCGTAACTCTCGCCAGAAGTTTGCAAGGCATTACATTTGTGCCAGAGTATGTTGTTTGGAGGCTCACTTGTTCTCACCCGAGTCTTCAATTGAGGACTCGTACAGACAGTGAATTCCAGATCCATATTAGCCAGGGCATTAGCACACATATATAATAATGATGAGATGGCCGTGGACCTGAATTTTATAATGGACCAATTGTCCAGGCTATCCCGCCTTGGGAGTTCAACACAACTAACATCACTTGTTGTAATAGAAGCAAGGCCCCAGACTTTTCCCCAAATGTCCAGCAGTCTTGACCTATTCAAAAATAGGCTATCCCGCCTCGGGTGCAGTTCTTCAATCTTTAACAGTGGCCCAAGGCTTGCCAGTGAATACATTTTTTCCTTGCTTGCTGTGGCCCTCTGTGAGGGGCTCCCTCTCAGTTCCAAGTTCTTACGCTTTGCCCCAGCTAATACAGGAGGATGTTCCATTTATTTATTTATTGATTCGTTTATTCACATTTGTTGAGCGTACAACGTCCCCGAGGCATTGTGGCGCTTGTTACACTGGGTGATCAAAGCTTATGTACATAAAAAAAAACAACAATCATGATATGTATAAATAGTATAGAGAAGAAAGGGAAGCAAGAGAATAGAGAGGCTGCAGAAGTAGGAGGTATTAGCAGTTAATTGAAGAGAGCAGTGGTTAGGCTTTTCCGGAAGACGTGGAGAGAAGTTTCAGCTCTGAGTGCAGGTGGGAGTGCATTCCATAGCTTTGGGGAAATATACAGGAATCCTAGCCCTCCTGCCTTGGCCCTATTGATGCGCGGTACCAAGACTTGGTTGGAGTAGCATGTTCTGGTGGGCCTAGTTGAGAGTGATCTTGATATTGTGTCTGAGAGGTAGGATGGTGCTGTGTAATTAATGCATTTGTGTGTGGTCGTGAGAGTTTTGAACATGATGCAGTCTTTGACTGGGAGCCAATGGACCATCTTTCTTGCTTGTGTGATGTAGTCTCTTTTAGGTATACTTAGGGCTGCTCTGAGCAAGTAATTTTGGGTAGTCTGGAGCCTTTTTATGTTTTCTTTGGAGGTGCCGGCTATGAGCGCATTGCAATAATCAAGCTTTGCCCCTATAGTAGCTCTGGCAATGGAGAGACAGTTGTCCTTTGTTAGGAAAAGTTTTATAGCGTTAATGAGTTCGGTACTCAAGGCGGATGCAGAAACGTAGCGCTGACTTGTTTGTTCATGGACAGCGTGGCATCGATATGTACCCCTAGGGTTTTTACAGAGGATAAGAATGGGATGATGCAGTTGTCGATGTGGAAGTTGACGTAGAGGCCGTCTAGGTTACCTAGAGTGGACTTTTGCCCAAGGATAAGAATTTCAGTCTTATCTCCATTGAGACAAAGGCCATTTGTGGCCATCCATGCTTGGATGGTGGAGTAAATTTGTCTTAGGACTGTAGCATCTCGGTGATAGATTCCTGTCAGAGGAAGGAGCACTTGGGTATCATCAGCATAGTTAGTGTATGTGATCCCAAGTGCATCCAATTTATCAAAAAGTGGCTTCTTTGTAAAGAGATTGAATAGCGTAGTGGGGCAGTACAGGATCCCCGATGAACACTACAGTGGATGATGGTGGGCGCTGCATTTGCTATATTTGAGAAGACTTTTATAGCTCTGCCTTCAAAGAAGGAGGTAATCCATGTAGTTGCTTGGTTGGAGAAGTGCACGGCATGTGAGAGGTGTTTGGTGAGGGTTTTATGGTCAACCAGGTCAAACGCTGCAGAGGGGTATAGAAGGAGTAGGAAAGCAGGCTTGCCCTTGTCCAGGATATGGGTGATTTGGTTTTTTAGGTCTAGTAAAGCAGTTTCAGTTCTGAGCCTTTTGCGAAAACCAGACTGTCTTTTACCTAGAATGGAATTGGTTTCAAGGTAGAGTTGGATTTGGCTGTGGGCGGCTTCGTCTAGTATTTTTAGAAGGAATGGGCCAGTAGTTATTAGGTTGTGTGGGGTCTAGTGTCAGTTTCTTTAAGAGGCGACGCACCCATGCCTCTTTGAGGCTGTCAGGGACTATGCCTGTTTTAAAGGACGAGTTAATGAAGGCGGTTAGGAGGGGACAAGTGGCTTGGCACACTCCTTTATGATCTTTGGGGGGCACACATCACGCTTGCATTGCGAAGGTTTGAGATGTTTGAGGATGTATATGACTTCTGTTTCCTCAGATTTCCTGAAATGAAAATTTGGGAAAGTGAATAGTTTTGGGGTTGGGAGGGGTCTGAGAGTGTTGGTTCTGCTTAGGTAATGTATTGTAGCGGCCTCAAATTCTGTTTTGTAGGAGGTCTATTTTTGTTAGCATGGCAATTTGTTTGCTAGAGCACCATGCTTCTTCTTTGATGATCTCATCAGTGCATGTGGGAGGAACGGTGAGCTCTTTAAAGATGGTGAAAAGTTCTTTGGTTTGCGAGTTAGCATTAGCGATTCGGCGATTGTAGGCTTCAGAATTGGCCTTAAGAATTTGAGTCTTTGTACTTTTTTGCAATAGTTTGGAAATTTTCTTTAGTGGTGTCACAGGGGGTTGCCTGCCAGTTTTTAAGCACCTCGTGTTTACTATTCCACAAGGTTTGGAGCTCTTCTGTGAACCACGAGTTGGAATGGAATGATTTCTTCTCTTTCTTGTTTTCTAATGGGGCAATGGTGTTGACTGCACTGGTAAGGGTGTCCTTAAATATATCTGCTAGGATGTTGGGGTCTTGTGAGAACGGTGGTGCTAGGCGTTGAGGACCTACTTTGAGCTTGGAGCTCCTTAACTAGTTTGCTGTCCATTTATTGCAATTTTTGTCATGTGGGTTCCCTTTGATGCTGTTCCCATTTGTCCAAAGGGTCCCTTAGTTCCACCCTTCTATGAGTACCATCCCCAAAGGTCTCGAGAAGGTGACTCTTTGAGGCCCCTTAACTCTATCAATCTGGTTAGTAGTGTCAGGTTTCCTATTTACATCCATGCTACATGTCTGGTCAGGTAGCACAACAAATAGAGTGATCGCTTTGACATCGGTGCAGAGCCTGCCAGCGCAGGTTCGAATCACGGCAGTGTCAAACTCATCCTTCCGAGGTCGATAAATGAGCACCACACACCGTGGGTAATGATAAAAAGCACTCAGATCCCTGAGGGTCCGTAGTGCTATGTAAATGCAAATTATTATTATTACATGTTACTTCCCCCCTATGTAAAGGGATGAATGGTTGCTTTGCCGGGATCAATTTGATGCTTTTCTTCTAATTTTCAGGTGAGCTGTTCAATAAAGACATTTCATTACAGAGTGCCTCAAGTGTTTCTTCCTCATTTTCTGTGGTTTTCCGCATCGATTCATCTTTAGTGGTATCAATTGATACAGCTTCTTCTGTCGGGGAAGAAGGATATTCAATTTCCTCGAAGAGAGAGACCTCATGTGTTGCAGGCTTGACCTCAGAGTTGTAGGAAAAATCATGAACATTTACAATCCTCTTGAGTTTTTCTATCAACAAAGAGGTAGTCAAGACATGACTTGCTGGAGCCGTTTGTCCATGTTTGTTTCACTTTAACCACTCCCTGTGCTATTCTACTGAGACAGATCAAATCATTCTCGTAAAATAGCCTAGCTCAGGTGCCTGCCCTACCATACTAATTACAAAGGGAAGTCTCTACCAGTTCCTCATTGACAGAGTCACATTCAACAATCAAAAGGTGGGCATTTTAATCACCAGCAACAATTACCCTCCCTGCTGGGTGCTCCTTGTACCAGTAATTTAATACCCTTTGCAATACAAGAATATAGTCTTTGTATTCTTCCGTACCAGAGGCAGAGTTCATGTTGACAATCAATATCAAGAAGTTTGAGGATCTCAGTCCAACGTTGCAGCTGCCACTGAGTCAGAAGTTATCTCTGGCATAACGGGCACCAAATTCATATAATTATGTGCACCAATACTCATCCCTCCCGTTGGACGCCCTTGTTTTTTCCACCAACTGCATGTGTAAATACAATCGAATAACCATCAAATTTGTGCTTTTCTTCTGATTTTCAGGTGAGCTGTTCAATAAATACATTTCATTACAGAGTGCCTCAAGTGTTCATTGTGATGTATGTTCATAGGAGAAGGGTTGGAATCTGAGCGGGGGGGGGGGGATTTGGAGTGCCCAGCACCTGAGTAGAATGTTATTCTTTATCTAAGATCAGTTGGCTGAAGATGTTGCTCGGCACAGGTTGGGGGTCTTTACTGTTCATTAAACGTATGAGTAAATACTTTACTGCCAACCAAGCAACGTGTGGAGGCCATCATTACATTGGCGATGAGGAGTAAAGGCCCTGGCAGACCCCAACACCTGGAACAGATGTAGTAGCAACTGTGACACTTTACATTGGGAACTGGACAGGAAAGCCGTCTAAGAGACAAGGACATACAAAGATATAAAGAAGGTTCCGACAAACAAATTTTGCGTTAACACACCAAAGAGGGAAAGAAAGAGCCCCACTAACCTGACGTCCAAGCAACTTGCCGTAGGCGTTTTGTCGCGGTGATCTTGTGGGATTTAAACAAAAGAGGAGATTGACTGTGGCTGTCAGAGTCGGTGTAATGTATGTCCACGTTGAAGGAAATTGACATTATCAGTGCTTTCCTGCTTGCACATCAGCGAGGATAGCGAGTGTGATTTTACAGCAAAGTAAAAGAAATTGGCAACATTGTAGCAGTGTTGCATTCACCATGAAGCTAAATTGATATTTGAAAGTTATGCACGCTCTGCTGCGAGCCAAACCCTAGTGCATCTGCACTATCTGCAGGAGAGAGAAGGGAATGGCAACACAGGGCGGCATCAGACAACAAAAGAAGAGGATGCGTGTAGGCCCAGGAGCGTGCCAGCGTTTGAGGAACAATACCCTGTAGAGCGACATCCTGGAAGGGGAGGCGTCATTGCGATGTCATTGCTCTAGAAGCGGCTCCCATGGTAACAGCTATTGTGAGCGCCTTCGCAAGGTGGAAATAATGTTGAAGGAAATTGACATTATCTGTGCTTGCCTGCTTGCACATCAGCGAGGATAGTGAGCGTGATTTTACAGCAAAGTAAAAGAAATGGGCAACATTGTAACAGTGCTGTGTTCGCTATGAAGCTAAGTTGATATTTGAAAGTTATGCACACTCTGCTGCGAGCCAACCCCTAGCGCGTTTGTGCTATCTGAAGGAGAGAGGAAGGATTGGCAATGCAGGGTGGCATCACACAACCAAAGAAGGTGACGCGTGTAGTCCCAGGAGCGTGCCGGCGTTTGAGGAACAATACTCTGTAGAGCGACATCCAGGAAGGGGAGGCATCATTGCGGTGTCATTGTGCTAGACGCGGCTCCCATGGTAACGTCTGTTGAAAGCACCCTCGCAAGGTGGAAATAACCGCTGCAGCGATCGCGGACAACAAAAGGAGGTGCGGCTTCCCATAGCGACACACTCACATCAACATGCACATTTATCAGCTGACTTTGACAGAGACATTGCTTATCACAGTGAGATTAGTGCAGGAGGATTTGCACGAACGGGAAAAGTAACGTGTGCGCTCAGGATCACCAGGGGAAGGGCGCGCACGCTTGGCTGATTGTGTTTTTGTTATTGTCACAGTGGAGGAAACTGTCAGAACCAGAACGTGATACTGCAATTGTACGCCTTGTGAGTAGTGAACAATGTAAAAAAGATACTTACATAGTGATTTGTGGCCAAAGCGTACATCTATAGTGGAAAAACCATTTTCCATGCAAAGTGAGGGACACTTTCAAGAATCTTTGAGGTTGTGTGGCATGAGACATAAGAAAATGGCGTTGTACCAGCCCCAGACAAATGGGATGGTAGAAAGAGTCAATTGCTGTATCATCGAAGCAGTAGGCATGGCTTGTGGAAAGGACAAAAATATGACACTGAGAGACAGGTTATATGCAAGTCTCGCCACCGTGGTTAGGGAGAGCGCGAGAGTCTGATTATGTGGTGGAAGAGGTGAAGGGAAGGGTGATCAGAAAGAAAAGTGAGTGGGTGAGGAAAAACAATGAGAGATCAGCTAGGAAGAAACTTCATGTTGATGAAGGAGATTGGGTTTGCATCATGAAGGAAGTGATTAAAAGAAAGGGAAATCTGATATGATCCGAGCAAGTGGGGGTGAGGCAATTTTTGGATGGTGCAGGGAGAGTTCAAGGTAGACAAGTATGGAATTCGTCCAGAGTTGCAAAGGCGATGATTAAGCTACCCGAGAAGGCCCAATTGTCCAGGCTATCCCACCATGTGAGTTCAACACAACTAACATCACTCGTTGTAATCGAAGCAATTCCCGGGACCTTTTATCATATGTCCTGCAGTCTTGACCTATTCAAAAATAGGCTATCAGGACTGGGTGCAGTTCTTCAATCATTACCAGTGGCCCAAGGCTCGCCAATGCATGTTTTATTGCCTTGCTTGCTGTGGCCCTCTGTGTGGGACTCCCTATCGGTTCCAAGTTCTTATGCCTTGCCCCAGCTAATGCAGGAGGATGCTCCATTGAGGACCTGCTTTGAATTGTAGCTCTTCAACTAGTTTGCCGTCCATTGATTGCAATTTTTGTCATGTGGGCTTTTGTTGATGCTATACCCATTTGTCCAACGGGCCCCTCAGTTCAACCCTTCTATGAGTACCATCCCCAAAGGTCTCGAGAAGGCGACTGTTTGAGGCCCCTTAACTCTACTAATTTGGTTAGTAGTGTCAGGTTTCCTATTTACATCCACGCTACATGTCTGGTCAGGTAGCACAGCGAATAGAGCGATCGCTTTGACATCGGTGCAGAGCCTGCCAGCGCAGGTTTAAATCACGGCAGGGTCAAACTCATCCTTCCGAGGTCAATAAATGAGCACCACACACCGTGGGTAATGATGAAAAGCACTCAGATTCCTGAGGGTCCGTAGTGCTATGTAAATGCAAATTATTATTATTATACATGTTACTTCCCCCCGATGTAAAGGGATGAATGGTTACCTTGCCGGGATCAATTTGATGCTTTTCTTCTGATTTTCAGGTGAGCTGTTCAATAAAGGCATTTCATTACAGAGCGCCTCAAGTGTGTCTTCCTCATTTTCTGTGGTTTTCCGCATCGATTCATCTTTAGTGGTATCAATTGATATAGCTTCTTCAGTCGGGGAAGAAGGATATTCAATTTCCTCGAAGAGAGAGACCTCATGTGTTGCAGGCTTGACCTCAGAGTTGTAGGAAAAATCATGAACATTTACAATCCTCTTGAGTTTTTATATCAACAAAGATGTCGTCCAGACATGACTTGCTGGTGCCGTTTGTCCATGTTTGTTTCACTTTAACCACTCCCTGTGCTATTCTACTGAGATAGATCAAATCATTCTCGTAAAATAGCCTAGCTCAGGTGCCTGCCCTACCATACTAATTACAAAGGGAATTCTCTACCAGTTCCTCATTGACAGAGTCACATTCAACAATCAAAAGGTGGGCATTTAAATCACCAGCGACAATTACCCTCCCTGCTGGGTGCTCCTTGTACCAGTAATTTAATACCCTTTGCAATACAAGAATATAGTCTTTGTATCCTTCCGTACCAGAGGCACAGTTCATGTTGACAATCAATATCAAGAAGTTCGAGGATCTCAGTCCAACGTTGCAGCTGCCACTGAGTCAGAAGTTATCTCTGGCATAACGGGCACCAAATTCATATAATTATGTGCACCAATACTCATCCCTCCCGTTGGACGCCCTTGTTTTTTCCATAAATACATTTCATTACAGAGTGCCTCAAGTGTTCTTTGTGATGTATATTCATAGTAGAAGGGTTGGAATCTGAGCGGGGGAGGGGGGGATTTGGAGTGTCCAGCACCTGAGTAGAATGTTATTCTTTATCTAAGATCAGTTGGCTGAAGATGTTGCTCGGCACAGGTTGGGGGTCTTTACTGTTCATTAAACGTATGAGTAAATACTTTACTGCCAACCAAGCAACGTGTGGAGGCCATCATTACATTGGCGATGAGGAGTAAAGGCCCTGGCAGACCCCAACACCTGGAACAGATGTAGTAGCAACTGTGACACTTTGCATTGGGAACTGGACAGGAAAGCCGTCTAAGAGACAAGGACATACAAAGATACAAAGAAGGTTCCGACAAACAAATTTTGCGTTAACACAGCAAAGAGGGAAAGAAAGAATCCCACTAACCTGACGTCCAAGCAACTTGCCGTAGGCGTTTTGTCCCGGTGATCTTGTGGGATTTAAACAAAAGAGGAGATTGACTGTGGCTGTCAGAGTCGGTGTAATGTATGTCCACGTTGAAGGAAATTGACATTATCAGTGCTTTCCTGCTTGCACATCAGCGAGGATAGCGAGTCTGATTTTAGAGCAAAGTAAAAGAAATTGGCAACACTGTAGCGGTATTGCTTTCCCTGTGAAGCTAAGTTGATATTTGAAAGTTACACGCGCTCTGCTGCGAGCCAACCCCTAGCGCGTCCCTGCTATCTGCAGGAGAGAGGAGGGATTGGCAACGCAGGGCGGCATCACACGGCAACAGAAGGTGACGCGTGTATACCCAGGAGCGTGCCAGCGTTCAAGGAACAATACACCGTAGAGCAAAATCCAGGAAGGGGACGCATCATTGCAGCGTCATTACGCTAGACGCGGCTCCCATGGTAACCTCGGTTCTGAGCGGCTTCGCAAGGTGGAAATAACGTTGAAGTAAATTGACATTATCAGTTCTTGCCTGCTTGCACATCAGCGAGGATAGCAAGCGTGATTTTACAGCAAAGTAAAAGAAATTGGCAACATTGTAGCAGTGTTGCATTCACCATGAAGCTAAGTTGATATTTGAAAGTTATGCGCGCTCTGCTGCGAGCCAAACCCCGTCTGCACTATCTGCAGGAGAGAGGAGGGATTGGCAACACAGGGCGGCATCAGACAACAAAAGAAGAGGATGCGTGTAGGCCCAGGAGCGTGCCAGCGTTTGAGGAACAATACTCTGTAGAGCGACATCCTGGAAGGGGAGGCGTCATTGTGATGTCATTGCTCTAGAAGCGGCTCCCATGGTAACAGCTGTTGTGAGCGCCTTCGCAAGGTGGAAATAATGTTGAAGGAAATTGACATTATCTGTGCTTGTCTGCTTGCACATCAGCGAGGATAGTGAGCGTGATTTTACAGCAAAGTAAAAGAAATGGGCAACATTGTAACAGTGCTGTGTTCGCCATGAAGCTTAAGTTGATATTTGAAAGTTATGCACACTCTACTGCGAGCCAACCCCTAGCGCGTTTGTGCTATCTGCAGGAGAGAGGAAGGATTGGCAATGCAGGGTGGCATCACATAACCAAAGAAGGTGACGCGTGTAGTCCCAGGTGCGTGCCGGCGTTTGAGGAACAATACTCTGTAGAGCGACATCCAGGAAGGGGAGGCATCATTGCGGTGTCATTGTGCTAGACGCGGCTCCCATGGTAACGTCTGTTGAAAGCACCCTCGCAAGGTGGAAATAACCGCTGCAGCGATCGCGGACAACAAAAGGAGGTGCGGCTTCCCATAGCGACACGCTCACATCAACATGCACATTTATCAGCTGACTTTGACAGAGACATTGCTTATCACACCATCCCTAAAGGTCTCGAGAAGGCTACTGTTTGAGGCCCCTTAACTCTACTAATTTGGTTAGTAGTGTCAGGTTTCTTATTTACATCCACACTACATGGTACTTCCTCCCAAAGTAAAGGGATGAAGGGTTGCCTTGCTGGGATCAAATTGTTGCTTTTCTTCTGATTTTCCAGTGAGCTGTCCAATAAAGACATTTCATTACAGAGCCCCTCAAGTGTATCATCCTCATTTTCTGTGGTTATCTGCCACAATTTATTGTTAGTGGTATCAATTGATTAAACTTCTTGAGTCGGGAAATGAGGATATTCAATTCTAAGAGAGAGACCTCTTTTGTGGCAGGCTTGACCATAGACCGTTTTTACCCACACATGCACACCCACTATAATTGGCTCAGTGCTCATCTAGGTATCTTTCCTTGTGGCATTTAGTATTGTGTTATTGCCCAAAATGAGATCTGCCACTTCGGACACTTTTCTCTTCATATTGAGCTGATTGTGCAATATGTTGGTGCGTGAGGCAGTGAGAGCTTCCACTCTTATTACAAGAGAGGCCAGCATTGATGAAAATTAATTTATATCCTTTATCAAGATCTGTTCTGATGTATATCGAGCTCCCACTGCCTCATTATCAGTTAATAGTGTTTTCTACGAACACGATACCAATGCATCGACATTGGGGGTGGCCAAATTGTTTAAATCCTTTCCATTTTCCTTAGAGGCGCCCAGGAAACCCAACAAGTTCCTTTTTTATCGACAACACAGCTTCAGCAATGATCAGTTATTGTCCAGTGCACATGAGTTGTTAAAGTTGGATAATTCAAAATTAGTATCTTGCTCAACCATTGAATCCAATATCGGTGGTAGGTCAATCGAATTTGCAGCCTGTGAAACTGCTCCACAACTTAAAAGTAAAGCGGGAGGTATGTTAAATAAAAAGGAAGTAATTTTGGGTTGAGTCAAGCAGACCTTAGATGTACCATTGTCCCTTACATACTTTTTCGCATGAGGCGCCCCATTGATGGTACCATTCCTCCACACAGGACTGCTGGCCCTTTTTCCTGCCCCTAGACATGTGCCACGTACCCGCTTGCTCTGCCCCGTGTCTTCATGATCATGATTCTTTCTGCACCTTAGAGGGAGGTTATTAGTCACAACTTCATGAGTACTGTCTCACGCAATTCAATAATCAGTCCAATCCAATGTAGTGTTTTCTCACCCGTTCACTCCACTAATCTATTTAGCATGCTTTCTTAGGGGTGTAATGGAGAGGAGCCAAGGTGGGGAGGGAATGGGAGGGATACGGACAAACAGCCTGCATCCCCAATTAAGCCAGGTAAACTAACTCAACTTCCACCACCTTTCCCCCAACCACACAGGGACCGTAACACTATGTGTCAAGGTTCAAATCCAAATGAGACCAGCAAAGTAGAGAAGCTTAAAAAAACTTCAGAAATAGCCTCGTTTGACAGATTCCCCAAGTGGGAACTCATGCACTTTGCTTTCCCGTGAGCGCTTCGCAAGCTTCACAGGTGCGGGTCAAGGGAGATGCACTATTGTAACAGGGACCTCTGCTTACCGGCTCGTAGGTAGCCCGGAGGTGCATGAATGGCGGCTTCACTGCGTGCCCCTCAGCATGCCTCTCCACTGGCCAGCCGGCCTCTGGTTAAGCAGTCCGTCGTTCATCAGATCCTGCGCTGGAGAGACCAGAGAAGGTGAAAAGCTACACGACTGCAGCTCGCGTAGAGGCTTATTCGCGGCATAACTTTGTCCTTCAAACTCCTTCACACCAGAGGAAGGGACCTGGCAAGCCCACAAACACAACCTTTCTTTAAATTGATTGCTATAACCTCCAGTTTGTAAAGACAAGTTGGTGATTTGATTTTGTAGATTTGGTAATTGAGGTTCTCCTTTTTGAAGTTGAGCTCCTTCATGATTAGTTTTGAGTGTGATTTCTTCTTCTACATTATGTAGTATGAAAAAATGAGAAATGATTACTTAAATTAGTTATGTAAATGTTTCATTATTTACTTGCTTTATAACATATATTGTTCACTGTAAGTGACTTGATCATCACTCATTTTATCTTTAGGGAAGTACTCCTCCTGCCATTTCTGACAAAATATAGAATGGTCATATTTGCTTATGACTAATGTTTGTATAAGTAATGGTTACAATACAAAAATAAATAAAGTGTACTTACTATTTTGTGAGAGATTGTTTTGCACTGTGTGGTTGCCGTGTCTCAGTGTGTGTGAAGAGTTTCAGTGAACTGATGATATGAGGTATACAGCTATGCTTTGTGTTTGTTATACTCCATAATAGTGTGTGCTAAATCACAAATAAATCTTTACATTTGTAAAGGTTTAATTGTATATAGACGTATATTTGGGGTATACTAAATATTGGTAATGTTGGTTTATGTGGATATTTTAGTCATTAGAAGAGTTCAAAATATTGTGTTGTCCCCTGTGTTTTTGGGTTATGTAGAGGCTACCTGCTCTCAGGCAGGTCTGCAGATGTCCATACTGTCGATGGACGGTAGAGCTGCTACATTTAAATTAGGGTGCACTGGTAAAAACCTATGAAATTCAGTGAATAAACATTAAGGGAATTATGGTTAAGTTGCACTACTAAAAACATATCAAATCGAGAGAAAAACGTTGTTAAAAGGACCTTATGGTTGCAAGTAAAATCATCCATGATGCTATTTGTGATGTCATCTTTCATGTCATGGGTGTTAGTATTAGAGTCTAGTGATGCATGTTATGGTTGTAAAACCCCTGAAATTCAGCTATAGCCACCTCAACTTCGCACCCCCTGTTGCACAGCCTATAACCATAATGATGACATCACAGATCACATCACTTATGACATCACTAATTACATATTGTAGAATATGTAGAATATCACTGGTGAAAAAACAAAATACATTGTATATAACAGATTACATCAATAATAGCATTAGACATTACATGATTACTATTTTAGCTAATAAAGACTTTGATTTTCTTAAAAACAATTTAGGCCATGGACTTGGCCATGACAAAGGCTGTGGTCATTGGCCGTCACCAGACACCATGGCTATTGGTAAGTTAGTGTTGCAAAATGCTAATGTGCATGGTTAAAAGACATGCCTAGTGGCCCGTCACTGTTTTAAATTATACAGTGGGCAATGTTGAAAGCTGCAGTCAGTGGCCATAGCTAAAGGCTATGGCTGGAGCCAATAAATATGTTAGAACATACAGTCAGCACAGCCAAAGGCCGTAGCCACAGGCTAGTATTGTGTTGAAGACAAATGCTAGTGGCTGGTATGTGTATATAATATACAATTGGCACTTTCGAAGGCCATCGCTTATTGCATGTCAGTATTTTAAAATATACAGTGGACATGGGTGAAAACTGACCAGTGTCCATGACTAAAGGCCATGATTAGTACCGATTAATGTGTTAAAATATATTTGACCATGGCTGAAGACCATCCTTAATGCTGGTTACTGTTGTAATGTAATTAGTGATGTCATCAGTGATGTAATCTGTGATGTCATCATTGTGGTCATAGGCTGCACAACAGGGGCCACAATTTTAAGGTGGCTTTAGCTGAATTTCAGGGGTTTTGTTGAGTTAACTTCTCACCTTAACGTGCAACTAAAGTTTTTTCCTTAAATTTCAAGGGTTGTGTTATTTCATACATAATTGACATTAATAATACAGACAATTGGGCTAATGGAAATGATGCATCATGTGTAAAAAGTAAAATAAGCCCGGAGTCACGAAAAGGGCGGAGGCAAAGTCTGTTGGAAGTCTGTGGAGCTGTGACCCCTGTGCTTTTCCTGCTTTTCCTGCGTGCACTCGTGGGTTCAGGAAACTCGTACTGCAGGCTGAGGGATCTGAAGTGAGGCGAGCTGCATCTACGTTTTACGGACTGGACTAGGGCTCTGTCCCTTTAAACCATCGTATCCTGAGCCTCTCAGCTGAGCTGAGCTTTCGCAGCTGATCTTGTTTTGGAAGAAGAGCGGGACACGTGACTTATCACGTGACCTGATCAGCTGGATAAGAAGCTTGCCGTGGCGCCCTTGCGGCGATAAGCCCGGAGTCGCGAAAAGGGCGGAGGCAAAGTCTGTTGAGAGTATGTTTGGAGTGTGTGGCTCGCTTGTGGCTCGAGGCAGCCGGAGGCAAGGATGAGTCCCGCTTCACCAAAGGAGATGGCAAATTCGCTACATACGCCAAGATGCAAACCAGGAGCTGATCTAGAAGTGGGCGCGCACTCGGAAATGGACACGCTCAAACGTTTGGAAGGTAAGAAATTAAAGGAGAAGGAGGGTCCGGGAGGGGCCGAAGATGGGGGTCCCCGAAAAGGAAGAGGTAGGGATCCGGATTCCCTCTGAATCAATACCCTGCAAGAACGTGGAGGAAGGTAGGGTCTCTTTGCTGCCTCTACACCCTCCATCCCCCATCCCCCATGACAACGTTTCCACACATCTGCCAGCTGACATGTCTCTGCTACAGGCGACAATACAATGTCCAAGTGGGAGGAGCAGAGACATGTTGGAGGGAAAATCGAAAAGGGTGATGAGACTCTCGAAGGCCTTGATGAGGGACCCGATACAGTCCAAAATAAAATGGACTACAGCGAAGAGAGGGGAGACCTCGTGGCCCGCGAGGAAAGTAGAATCCATATTGGGGCAGTTGGAAAAAGAAGGGGGGAGATGGGGAAATCAGGGGCCCTTACTTAGGAGCGCCCTGAAGGGCAACTCAGGAATAGGATTAACGGAACTGAGGGATAAGGATGGGGCCAGCTACGGGGGAGTCGCCTCTTGTGACGCCCACATAGGGGTGAAACATGTGGAACACCTAGTCAATGAAGGGGCAAACCAATGCATGGCGAGAGATGCTGATAAGGCAGGAGCTACCCTAAATATTGACTTAGCAACTGAGGCACAACCATTCATTTCATCAGAGGAAATAACAACGGAAGAAAGAGCAGAGATGATTGAGGAGCCTCAGATGGCACAGGATGGGGAGACTCTTTGCAAAGGCCTGAATGAAATAAGGCAAAAAACACAGCTTGAGGAGGAGGAGGGAGGGGACACTGTGGCTGAAGTATACACGGAAGCTCCATTTAAATTGCAAATACTAGATGAGGACGCCTTGGAAAAATGTAACATATTGGTCTCGCCTGCAAAAGACGAAAACCCTTTGGAGCAAACCCAGATAACAAATGAAAATGTGGAAATCATAGTGGAATTGCACTCAACTCCTAGGCAAACCCCAATCGGCAAGATACGAATCCCAAGTAAAACATCGGCAATCACGGATGAGTCATTAGAAGAAATAACATCGACATATGACGTTTTTAACATAGATGACATAGCTGCAACTCCAAATGCGGCCTTACATGATCGCCTGCATCAACTTCTGAACAGCAAGATTGCCGAATCGATAGATATAAACTTAATAATTGACAAAATGCCTGAAGAGAAAAATTTAAGTGGGGGAGCCGAAATGATGTATGAAATACAGATAGGATCAGATAAGGAGGACAATTCCAAGAAATGGGAGTCGGCAGATCAAGTAAAACCGAAGTCCACATCAGTGGAAGACGGAAAAGGTGGTAGATTGAAGCAGGGAAAGAAATCTCAAAAACAACAGCATTGCAAAATACCACTGATTAACCCACCTAAATTTAAAGGCCAAAAAAAAAAGTCTGCCTATAAAACGACTTTGTTAAATTTGACAAAGGCAG
Organism: Ambystoma mexicanum; assembly: GCF_040938575.1. Lineage (NCBI taxonomy): Eukaryota > Metazoa > Chordata > Amphibia > Caudata > Ambystomatidae > Ambystoma > Ambystoma mexicanum. The sequence continues at coordinate 1,135,501,144 of NC_090929.1, read as the reverse complement.
ATTGTATAAAAAGCTACTTTGGCCTTAGAGAACTAAAGGAAAAGCACACAGAGGAAGAAATATCTGATGCAGATTTACTAAATAGTGTTTTACAGACGGACGACTGTGATACCACGCCAGTTAAGGAGAGAGAGGATATCAGTGGGCAAGAAGCGAAGGAAGTCAATAACGCGCCGGTTAGATGGCATTTCAAGAAACCGGCCGTTACACACAGACTACCCAGTGGAAAATCGATCTTATCTACCACGCCTTTACTGCAAACGCAGGAGACTGAGACCCTTAGGCTCGAAACATCAGCCACTAGCACCCAGACCACCCGGCTTTTAACAGAACCAATGGCAACAAAAAAAGAGTCAGTTACAACGCAGACAACAGTTTTAATAAGTGAAGCAAATCCTTTGAAAAAAGTGACAGCCGGGATACAAACTGGCATAAACCTTAGTAAAAATGATGAAAAGGATGGACCGGCAAAAAAACTAAACAGAAACATAAGATCTCCACAAATAAAATGCCTGCACAAAATAAAACAACAACTACAAGTAGAAGAGGTAGTGAAGAAACTCCAACTTCAAATATCGACCCAATACAAAAAATAGACTTAATGTCTATAATGTCGACTTTAACCATAGCTTTAGCACCCTTCACAAAGCTATACGAGGCTTTAAATGATATAGCAAGGGATCAGACTTCTTTGATTGCCCTCATGAACACGAAATTAACATATCTAGAAGGATATGTAGTAGCAAAAGACAGGCTATTGAAAATACAAGAAGATGGGCTGACAGAGAAAGAGAACGGAGGGATCTTACCCACAAACTCAGATCTGGAGAAGAAGATTGTGATAGAGGGTAGGAAAAGAGTGTCCTTAAAAGAACCAAATGGAAACATTACAACTGTAGGAAAGGAGACCCAAGAGGGGTTGGAAATAAAGAACAAGCCGATAAAACCACAGAAAGAAAAAGTGGTTATTACCCAGAGGGGGAAAGAGAAAGAGACAGGAACCAAAGCTAATTTCACATTTGGAATATTTACCAACCAAAAATCAATTGTGAGCAATCAACAGTCGTCAATAAGCATAGCGAACTCTAATGGCCAGTCTAAGCAAATAAGAAAAAAAATGTGCACGGAAACATATGTCAACAAGACAATAAATAAAATTATCACTAACTGTAGCCAACCAGTCGATGAGACAATAGACTCAGGAAGTGATATAAGTGAATGGAGTGTATATACAGTGGATGAACACGAAACACAAAATAATGCATCCCCAAGATTTAAAAGAAAAGCAGTCATACTGGACCTCTCTAATATGGAAATGGAACCTAAGAAGAAGGTTCATATCATAGGAGAGAAAAAAAATCTGGTGAGGCTGAAAAGGTCATAAGCAATCCAAAAGAAAATCAAGATGATAGGTTGTTTACAATAAGGAAAGGAAATGTAAACCTAGAGGAAGGTAAGCGGACACAGAAATGCACAGCAGGCCGGAAAGAAGTTCAAAGAAAGAAACACGAGCAGAAGAAGGAAATATGAGTCACTCCACCTAGAAATAAATCCAGGAACATCATGGATAGAAATTCTTCTCCGTCAAGCCGGAAACGAAGGTTGAGTAACTAGCAAAAGCAAAATACACCAAAAAAAGAGCAAACTGAAAAATCATACCCGTCAAGAATACAAAGCTCCTGCATATTTCGTTTGGAACGGAAAAAAAGGTCTAAAGACAATTTGATTCTAAACAGAAATACAATCATCAACCTATTCAAGCAGATTCCAAGACTACGATGCATCCAAAATCAAGCTTTATGGATGGTAGAACCTTGTGAAACTGGGAGAAAAGACTGTTCATATTTACATATTAAGTCAGAAGTTATTAAAACGATGCTTCAGAATGAAACAGCAAACTTTGATATCCTGGGATATGATCTAAGAAAATCATGGACTGAGGCGTCAAGACAAGAGGATGAGATAAATAAAACTTCAAATAAAAACTCAGGAAAAACCCAGTGTGGAAATCTAAAGGCAAGGGAAAGGATTGGTGGAGTCGACCAAAATCAAAAGCACCCAGCAAATGAGGAAAAAAAAAAGGAAAACCAACATGGACCAAGGGGAAGTAAAGATTCGGCCCGTGAGAGTAACCATGGGTGGGAACAGCAAAGAATATACCAAGATCGTTCCAAGGACAAGACGGGTACAAGGTCAAAAGAAATGCGAGGAGATGGATCTTCTTCTTCTAGGGACAACTACAGCAGGGATCTGGATGACAAACTATCACATAAAGAAAGAAAGGAGGCTAAATCAGAAAAGGGAAAAAACGGTGCTTGCAATCACACAGCGGAAATTCTGAGGAGATCACCGCCGAACTGGTCATGGAAATCGTCGGACATACATATAAAGAAACACAACTAGCAACCAGAAAATTCGATCAGGATCCTCCAGGATGCCCAACTGGTAAAAGCATGTTCCTTAGTGACACAGGGACATTCTTTTATAGATATGGCCTCTTGGAATACACGAGGGTTCAGTCACCTAACTGCAAAGAGTGACATGAATCTGGGGCAATGGGATATACTATGTTTACAGGAGACATGGTTAACACAGAAACCGGAAATGGATGGATATTCAACATTTGCTATACCTGCGAAACAGGGCCCAAAGGGGCGTCCCACAGCCGGTTTATTGACAGCAATAAGAACAGGTAGTGGTTTGGAGGTGACGGAACAAAAAGACTCTTGCAATCAATTTCAAGTCCTAATAATATCCTGGAAATATATAGACAGTAGTAGTAGAGAAAAGGAAGAGCGTATACTACTAATTAACACATACTGGAACCCAGAGTCAAGTAGGGACGAGTTATATCTGGAAAACCTCATAAGCATTCTAGATGAAGATGCCGAAAACCAAGCGTGCAACCGTACAATAATCACAGGGGATTTTAATGCTATATGCAAGAATATTGGAAACCAACGACCACACTTACCAAAATCTGCGCCAATCCTGAAAAGAGGTGAGCACCTCGAAAAAATCTTGAGATCAAGAGATCTGCATAACCTGCACTGGTTACGATCAGATAACAATCTGGAGATCCCTTCTTGGCAAAGAGTGGAACAATCAGGGACATTAGACCATACATTTGTGTCCAAAGAGCTGCTGGGAATGACGGTCAGTTTTGCGATGGTAAGGACTTTAAACAGTGACCACAATTTACAGCATACAAGATGGGCGAATCTACAGAAACCCCAACAGTTCTTTAACCAAGATATAGATGTGAACATCAAGGGATCCAAGTTAAAACTAACAGAGAATGCAATTAAGCAGATTTCTGAAAAATACTCCATGATAATGGATGGGGAAGCTAATACAAAAAAAAAGTCAGAGAAGATGATGGACTATACACTCCTGTTAAAAAAATACATAAAGACGGCAAATAAATTCAAAGAAACCCCAATGAACTATCTTCATGCCTATAACCAGGAATTAGTAACAAGAAGAAGAACCCTACGAAAACTAAAACGGATGGCGATCAGATCCGGTACACAATTGGCGCATGAAAGTTGGAAGAACGCCAATAGGAACTATAAATCCTGGATAATACAAAAAAGGCATTCCCTTTACCAGGCAGACTCGGAACTAATGTTAAAAACGTTATGTGGGAAAAAATCAAGAGACTTTTGGACACTTATAAAGGGCACTATGATGTCCTGAACCACCGCATTACAAAATAGCATGGGAGAAAGGAGGTGGATCTCCCACTTTTCCAACCTATATGCACCAATGCCCGTCACGGAGAGCGCCTGCTTGCGAAAAAGGAAAAAGGGGATTGAGTCCCCATGGGAGATCACAACAAAGGAAGAAGACATTCTAGCAAAAATCAAAAAACTTAACAACTCAAGGGCCCCGGGGCCTGATGGGATCACAAATAGTGACCTAAAACAACATCAAGAGATATGGGCCCCCTTGATTAGCAACATCTTTAAAACTTGCAACCAGGAGCAAAATATACCAGCTTCATGGAGAAAAGCTATAGTAGTCCCAATCTTTAAACGCGGAAATCGAGAAGATCCATGCCACTATCGCCCAATATCCTTGTTGGATGTTATTGGGAAAATATACGGCGGGCTCGCCTTGGAAGCATTTCAAGTTTGGCTCAAAGCTGAAAACGGGGGCGATCCATTCCAGACAGGATTTGTAAAAAACACAGGAACATCGATCAATATATTGATGCTAACAACAATCAAAGCCAAGGCTATGCAGACCGGTCAACCCGTATACATGGCATTTGTTGACCTGGTACAGGCGTTTGACCAGGTCAACAGGGACATACTATGGGAAAAGCTGGACGCTATGAAGTGCCCTCCAGCTATTATGGGCCCGATTCAAACATTGTACCAGGATACATCTATTAAAGTAAGGCTCGGGCAAGATGGACTACTGTCGAGGGAAATTCCAACCTTCAGAGGGGTGAAGCAAGGTTGCCCCCTGGCCCCTGCATTATATAACGCATATATCGCTGACTATGCTGAGTATGAGAAGGAAATAAGATGCTTCCCTCCAGCTATTGGTGGTGAAAAAATATTGCGCTTGTTATATGCAGACGATATTATCCTGTTGGATAATACGCCAATAGGTCTGCAAAGACAGTTGACGAACTTGATCACATATCTGAAGCAGAATAACCTAAAGCTGAATCCAGAAAAAAACAAAATAATGGCTTGGGAAGGCAAGAAAAAGAAGAAACAAAGCAATCAGAACTGGTTTGCGGAGGGGCTAAAATTGGAAAAAGTAAAAGACTTCAAGTATCTGGGAGTCACGATGTCAATCAATGAGTCCGAAATATCAATGCAAAATCTGCTATGGACAAAGATAAAAACTTTAGCAATATAAGCAAGGACGATTGACAAAAAATATGGGAAATTTTCACTACTGGCAGTAATCAACTTTTATAAAGCAAAGGTGGTCCCTGCAATCCTTTATGGTGCAGGTGCAATGTTCCTAATACCTGAAACACTGTGGATTAAACTAGAGAGCTATTTCTGGAAGAAAGTGCTTAATTTGGCACAATCAACACCGATGCCACTGTTAAGGAGAGAGCTATGTCTCGTGTCACTAAACGCGATCCAGGAGAGAAACATGCTAATGTTATACCGAAAACTCCAATTGGAGAATAAACCAAAACCTTTGGAGTTGGTGAAGAACGAGATGACAATGGACAAGATCCATGCACTAAAAGACTGGAAGCTGAGAAGGTTATTGAAAGATGTAGATGTCTCGGAAGAGACACTTGAAATAAACCCAGTCAAAATATCAAAAAAACTCTTTGAAGCAGACTGGATCAGGACAGAGGACATAGCGCGATCATATAAGTTGATGAAAGACTTCCCAACGGTCCCGAAAAAACTATACGACACAAGAGGTTATCTGAAAAAGTTCCCGGATAAAAGGTTGGCCAGAACATATTTGAGATTTCGATTAAACCAACTACAAACTAACGAAATTCAATGCATAAGGAATTTGGTGGCTGGCCTTTAATGAAGGAGAAAATACTAAAAATGTGATTGCAGTGGCTTAATGTGTGAAAAAATTCCATCGAAGGAGAATACTTGTGACTGCAGTGGCATCTTTCTTTGAAAAAATTAAGCAAACAACTAAGTAAAGGTAATAGGAGGAACTTTTTTGTGGCTTAATGTGTGAAAAAATTGCATCGAAGAAGAAGACTTCATATGTGAAAATGTCTGAGTACGTGTTATAAAAACCGGAACCAAAACAAAAAAATAATTGAACATTGTGAAGCGGCCTAAGGGATTAAATAAATAAATAATGGAAGGAAGTCTGACAACATAAACTGGTTAAAGACCTTGAGAACAACTAGATTTACGTAAGGAACCCTATAGGTCAGGCTGTGGTATCAATGGAAAGGGTCAAAATGGAGGACCTGGAAGGGACTTTCCTTTCGTGTTTTCTTTAGGAATATTTAATGTGGAAGGGGATCTTAATGGAACTTTATGGATACATTGGACTTTTTTGTTTGTTTTACCTTTGAAAAAATTGTTTGTACAATTAAATCAAATAAAAAAATAAAATTAAATTAAAAAAAATAAAATAAAAAGAAATTGTTCAGCCACATTCCCCCAAATAAAACTTCTTAAAAAACGTAACTTTTTAGAGTGTTTACATTTAGGTGTACTGTTGATGAATGGAAAGTTATTCAAGTGGTACAGTAACAGTGTACACAGACTACACTCAATGTATCCTAAAATGTATCTTTACAAGACTACTGCCCACATATATGTGTAGATATGTCTTTTTTTAAACAGTTGTATTGCCTGCGGCTACTAAGTATGCATGCACAGCTAAATGCTGCAATGACTGGAGGGTTTACCCGCGGCTTCCATAGGGGATAACCGTGGCTATAATGAAATACATAAGGATATGTCGTTTTTTTTAACACACACTGTATTGCAAGGATCAATTAAAGGTCTTTGATCCATATATCCAGTATGTGTTATTATTGTCTATTTGTTGGGTCGGAAAAGGACCGTTTTGGATGATAAGGAAAAAAGAGGTAGGAACTGGAAAGGGACACACTAGGATTCATACATATACCAAAATGTATTTATATTAAGTCAATGTGTTTGTGTTTTTTTTTCTTCTAAAGAACAGGGTAAAAAACACGACACTTAAAAATATGCCTAGAATTGGCAATTTTGGCAGTATGTTCTGAAAGAGCCTTGCCCAAAGCGTCCAGGGTGCCACCTCCCAGCTCGATCAAGCTGTGACAGGTTTTACACATCACGATAAAGTTAGAAAGATCAGGTGCAGGCAGGATGGACTGAGGTTGAGTGCTAATTGTGCAAAATAGCTAGTAATCATATTTGAAGTCTGTGGCACAGATGATAAATACTGCTCTGCTGATCTTGCTCCATGTGCTTTGACCTTATGTTTCACATGAGCCTTCCTATAAGATTCATCCACTTCATCCCAATGAACACAGACAAGATCTTGAATTAACGTTGTAGAGGAGGAGCCAAGTACCCCCACCTCAACCGTTCAGCCCCTATTGCCTGTATGTTGGAACCCAGAGTATGTGACATACACGAAGCAGTTGAAACGACAAAGGCCCAAGGGAATCCGAGAGGAAAATTCCCATTGAGGAAACCATAAATGCATACGAGGAAATATGATGGTTGTTTAAATAAGATTCCTGAAGAAGCAGAGCAAATGAAGGGTCAAGACGAATGGTGATGTCACCAACCATCGCCAAGTAAACGGCACACAGAGCTGAGCTGACATGCCTAGAAGAGATACATAGCCCAGTGAATGCAGATATTCTATAAGGCATCAAGAAAGTATCAAGGATAAGTGACATCTTGCGATCAAGGTGAAGAAGCTTATGCCACAGAAACAGATGAAGACATCAAGTTTTTTTACACGTGTACAGATGCAAAAGAAATGCAAGAAGGTTGAGAAAGTCTAATTTCCGGTGTGTCGCAGTTAAAAAGCAAATCAGATTATAAAGTGAATCTCAGCAGACAAGGCTGGATGAGCCAAAGAAGCCAAGGTCTTATCAAACTGGAGTAAACTGACATTGGATACAACTTGTGTGAAAGAACAGAACTCCTGTTCAGAAGGCATGAACAAAACAAGGAAGACATAAGAGGTCTATTAAAAAATAGTATTAAAAAGCACTAGAAGCTTGATTCCATGGTCTCTAGTCACATGGAAGGATGAAGTTGGATGAAAGAGATGGTCACACCTATGCACAAGGGCAGAGTGTGCCTTCACTCCCTGAATTTCTCAGAGCTAAGAACACTCTCATGGTCGAGCTTCAAAGCCTAATTGACAGTGGACCACTGAGGTCATGATGGATTGATATGCTAATTGGTGGGAAGCAATAGTTAAAGTGAGCTCACCAGCACCTGGCTGGCCAGCCTGCATTCTGCTAGACGTAGATGGAAAAGTACTGACCGAGGTTAGAGTGCCAACCAATGGTAGGGGACCGCGGATTTAGGGGTCTTATAGTTGTGTAAACCAATGAGACGTTGTGTATTTAGTGACGTTCATAGTAGTCATTTTTAGTAGAGGGATTAGTTGCCCCACCTGATGTTAATTAACCAATCACATATTCACACTTTTTAGACTAGTATGGATCGTATACTTAGATGTTCACTCAGAGCCAATCACCCATACTCGTAGGTTTTGTAGTTTGCCACATAGGATGTCGTTGGTAGTGACGCAGGTCAATGTCATTGATGAAGAGTTTTGTGTATAAATTCTCAGTTTTTCTAGAATGCATTGAGTAAGAGGATTGAGCACATTTGTTGATGTTCGTTATTTTCACTGTTTTAGATAATTGATATTAAAACAGTCTTCCTTTTGCCAACTATCTGATTCATTTTGATTATTGATGTATGAATACAAATCTGCATCCCCGTCCATCTCCAGGGTAATTGCTACTCATCTTAAAGGGCTGGGTTATCCGGTTCACTTGGTAGCTGAGAGGATGTTTCAGAGCCATCGATATAAGTAAACTTTAGAGTCCCATCAATATCAAACAACCTTTGCCATTCGACTGAAAGGAATTGAAGCTCCCTGTAGATAGTGGTTAGTGCAATTTGAAAAAGCTTGCAAGCGCGATGTGACGGGTCCCCCGGTTTCAGACAGAATCCCCTCCAACGTTTACAAGAAGCTGATCGGACGGAAGGTTGAAGAGGCGGTAAAAGAGGAGTATGGGCTTTAGGGTCAGAAGACAAAAATGCAAGTTGTGAGTAAAAACGGAGAGAGTTGGCAAAACGTATGGGTGATGAGTGAAGGAAAAAAGTGAGTAACGGAGGGAGGAGGGATAAACATAATGTGAGAATAAGAGTGTTATATATATAGTGAGTAGATATTGACTTGAGTGTGGTCAAGCAATAGAGGCACCGTGAGAGAGTCCGCGATAAGAGAATATGCCCTGACCTGTGTTTTAAAGAACGTATCATAAGAAAATTGAACATAGAATCCCGTAGGGGATGACGTAGAAGACGAATTTGATTAAAGGCGAATTTAAAGAGGTTAATTTACACTCCGTATGGAGTATTTTAGAGGGCAAGACAGATCGTAGAGAAGACTGTAGCAAAGATTATATGTGACCGGTCGAGTTTATGTGTTTGTTTTATGTGATTATGAAAATGATGATGTTACCTCAGGGGTATTGTGAGTCTCCATTGATTTTCAATAGAGTCCTCCAGATGGACTTAAGCAATATTGATTTAGAAAGTGTTGTGTTGCAATACGTAGATTACATTTTAGTTTGCAGCACTTCAGAGAGTAGTCATATCGAATCCAGCAATCAAAATATTTTGATGCAGAATAGTGAATCCTGCCCTGTTTGTAGCTGAACCACTGGCAGGGGATGAGCATGCACATGACTGTGCAAACTATGAAGAGTTCTATGATGAAATCCCTAGGATAAAAGAAAATGCTTTAGTAGGAGGAGAAATGGATTTTATTGACAATTCTTCGAGAATCGATCAGAATGATGGGCAGAGATACACAGGTGCCGCTTTAGTAAAGCACACGGCCAATGGGGAGTTTCAGAAGATGGTAAGAGCTCGAATACTGTCTCATTATTCAGCACAGGCTGCAGAGTTAGTGGGGCTGATTGTTACGCTCGAGAATCATGCAGACCAGGAAGTAACAGTGTACAGCGACTCCGCCTATGTGACGTCAACGGTGCACGCAGGGTTAGCACATTGGAAAAGGAGGGGCTACCGCCGAGCGGATTGCACACCAGTGCAGCACACCACCTTATTGGACAGGCTTATTAAGGCACTGCAACTCCCAGTAGCCATCGCAGTCATGAAATGCGCAGCACATACTAAAAGGGCAAACTTCATCTCACGCGGAAACCAAGCAGCAGATGATGAAGCGAAACTCGCTGCATGTTCACAAAATGTAATGACATTTGATATGGCTGATGTAAATGAGAAAATGGTTGTAACAATGAACGTGTCTGAAAGATATAGTGATTCGTCAAAGGCCCAATTAATGGCGGTCCAGGGGGAAGCACCTCAAGATGAGAAGGATTTGTGGAGGAGAAGAGGGAGTTCTTTAAACCCCTCTGAAGCATTGATGCTACAAGACAGCACTCGTAAACCGGTGATGCCTGTAGCCTTATTAATGGTGGCACTGGAACAGCTGCTCTACCCTGCGCACACAACTACAGAACCTCACTGCAAGTATTGCAGATGATTGGTTTGTACCAATTTTTTTACAGCGTGTTGCGTTCTATGTAGTGACCTGTATTGTGTGTCAAAAATTCACAGCTGTGCATGCACTTCGCACTATTAGGGGAGTTATTCCGAGACCCAATGGCCCCTTTCAGCACTTGCATATCGACCATGTCGACTTGCTGCAAGTATGTAATGGATATAGATACATGATTGTAGTGTTTTGTCCCTTTTCACAATGGATTGAGGCTGGTCCGTGTACACACCCAGACTCTACCTGTGTAATCAAATTCTTAGTGCAAGAAGTATTTCCTAGATGGGGAGTATGTGAAGTAATTAGTTCAGACAATGGCCCACATTTTGTGAATCAAACATTTGAGCAGATCAGCTTGTTGCTTGGTATAAAGCTCAAGTTTTCTTCGGCCTATCATCCACAAGGAAATTGGATCTGTGAATGGCTCAGCGGCTTGTTTAAAGAGAGGATAGCCAAGATGAAGTTTACCTTGAAGAAAGGGAGTTGCATTGCCTACCACTGGCATTATATGCATTGAAGAACAAACCAGATTTGGAACACCATCTCACCCCAATGAGATAGTGACAGGGAGATGGATGAGCACACCCCTCTTGCCTCCATCCAGAGTTAGAAGTGATGGTCAGCCAACAGCAGAACTGTTAGGAATGGAGCTACATGATTATCATACATGTATGACTCAAAGTATTTCTGTCATTTCAGTTCAGCTATGGTGAAAAGGGTGTGGGGCAGTACAGAACACTGAAGGAGATGCTTCAACAAGTGCCGTTCAAGAACTTTGTCTTCCCAAATTATTCCCCAGTGATGAGGTCCTAATCCGCAATTTCACAAGGAAGTGGCACAAGCTCAGATTTAACGGCCCTTTCATTGTGGAAGACGTCACATCGTCTGCAGTCAGAGTGCAAGGCAAATGCACTTGGACATTTTTAGACGACGTCAAAGTTTACACTGGAGAAACCACTCTGCCCTCACCCTCTTCGGAAGCAAGCATCGGGGAAGAATCTCAGCAAATGCAGACAAGGTCTATGATGAGGAAGAAGGACACAGAGGCTGCTGTGTAAAAGAAAAGAATTCATCAGACTGTGGCTTATTTCGGGACACTCTTTTAGCCATTTATGAAAGAGTTCAGAGAAGCGGATTTGAACACTCTGTGCAGTCATTTCCGAGTTATGGGAAGATCTTTTGTTCTTAAAGCCACAGGAGTTTGTTGACTTTGGACTGAGGCATGTTTTAAGCCTTGATAAGAAGAGAAATATGCCAAATTCTGAGTTCATTTTTGACAATTGGAAGAGGGTACAGTACCTGATTCATTTCTCAATGAGTTCTTGTTTGGATTTGCCCATGTTGATTTCCAAGGACAATGTTTCAAGGATCATATTTGAAGTTTTTCTCTTAATTCTGCGAACTTATCCGGCTATCATTCGGAGAACTACTAGCGTACATGTTTTTCTGCAAGATCCTAAGAATTGTCCCATTGTAAGGAGATAGCTCAAAGCAATTATCGAGCAAATTCTGCAGCTACCAGAATATAGAGGGGAAAGGACAACTGCCCCTATCCGCTGATGACACACACAGACTGGTCAGTGGGGTTTTCTATCGTCTGATTGAAGAATACCCGCATCTTATTGGAAGACACACGGATGTGAATACACTCCTAAGGGATCCGAGAAACAATGCAGCACCAAATGAAATCTTGAGAGGCGTTATATTGCAAGTAAATGCTTATTCTGCAAGAACTTCGAGGTCAGAGTGAAACTTTGCTTCGAGGGACAGATCAAGTGGTTGCTGGTCAGACAGAAATTTTGTTTCATGCTGAAAGAAATTCATCATGTCATCTGGTCTAAGGCAGATTCGAGGAATCGACTTGTAACTGGTGTATGTCATTGAACTTATCTAGACTTACTGAAGTAGGTTTTCTTCTTGCTAGAGAGGCAGCCATGTTTCGTCTGCAATTTCCCCCTTTTTTGTGAACCAAATTTAAATAATTAAAATAAAAAAATCCCAAAAATATATGTTCCTTTCAATTTTAATTCCCTTTGTTATATGTTTCATTATTATATGTTTTCCTTCCCTGTTCCACCCCCCTCCTCTTGCCTTCCCCCAAAACTGTTCTTTTAAAGGCCACCCTTTAAGTTACAAAAGTAGATGGAATTGGACACAGACTGCAAACATTTATTAGAATATCTATTGTAAGTAATTTTATGCAGTTTGAGTGACTAAAATCCATCCAAACTTTCACTTATAACAGTGGTCATAATGTTACTGCATGGGGCTGTAGCCGCTGATATAATCACTCCAGTCGTTGCTCACCTTAGCCGCACCTGCATATACCCGCATCGCATTGGCTGGTGCTGTAGCTACAGCTATAACTAATAATATTAAAAAAATGCACATCTGTGTGTATACATAGGTGCATTGTACATATATATCATATTTATGAGATGTATTAACTAATACCTGTATATGTGTCATCTTCTTTCTTGAATAATAGTAATTGTGAAACAGAAAGAAATGCAGTTCATAATAAAATAAAAAGAAGAATATTAATGGCTTTTTTCATAAGTGAATATTGAATGTATTCCTAGGACACAACCAATAAAGGTTGTATTAATTAATCATGCTACAGAGGAAAAAACTTCTCATTGGAGAAAAAGAAAACTCTATTCACTTATTTAAAATATCTAACAATAAACATATAAATACAAATTATATAATATCTCACTTTCTACAAGTATATGTATATGAAAGGTTAAATACACATTTTAATAATTGTATAAATGAACATTATGTCAAAATAAACCTTATACGAATGACAGTTTCAAAGAGAAGGGGTATCTACAGTGTAGTATAGATAAAACAAATGCTGTATGATTACCTCTACTCCACTAACCATTTAGGTAACTATGAACTTCGTTTGGCATCAGCAAATTCTATATGTCAATAATTTGTGCACCTATAAAGGCATTTCACTACAATGAAGATATGTTGCTCAGCGGTGCGTGGGAGAGCGGTCGCCGGTAGCCCAGAGGGAACTGCAGGCTTGGAAGCCCTGCCTGGGCCCCGTGAGTATTTCATTTTGTAATTGTGCTGTTTAACTTGCTTTCGCGCTCCGTGCGCGTTGTGTGCCTTTCTCCTGCTGCCCCCTCCCACTTCCTGGTCCTCCTCTCCCTCCCGCCTCCCTGCCCGCCCACACCCCCCTCTGATTAGCTACCTTGCTGTTCCCTTCTGGCCTACTCGACGGCCGTTCCCCCCGCCCGCTTCTTTGCTCAGCGGTGCGTGGGAGAGCGGTCGCCGGTAGCCCAGGGGAACTGCAGGCTTGGAAGCCCTGCCTGGGCCCCGTGAGTATTTAATTTTGTAATTGTGCTGTTTAACTTGCTTTCGCGCTCCGTGCACGTTGTGTGCCTTTCTCCTGCTGCCCCCTCCCACTTCCTGGTCCTCCTCTCCCTCCCGCCTCCCTGCCCGCCCACCCCCCCCTCTGATTGGCTACCTTGCTGTTCCCTTCTGGCCTACTCGACGGCCGTTCCCCCGCCCGCTTCTTTGCTCAGCGGTGCGTGGGAGAGCGGTCGCCGGTAGCCCAGAGGGAACTGCAGGCTTGGAAGCCCTGCCTGGGCCCCTTGAGTATTTAATTTTGTAATTGTGCTGTTTAACTTGCTTTCGCGCTCCGTGCGCGTTGTGTGCCTTTCTCCTGCTGCCCCCTCCCACTTCCTGGTCCTCCTCTCCCTCCCGCCGCCCTGCCCGCCCACACCCACCTCCCCTTCCTCTCCCTCTGCCTATAACCTCCCCCTTCCTGGGCAGCCCTCTGCCCGGCAGCCCCTGCGGCTAAGGGCCCCAGGCCAAGGGCGACTCCTCAGCTGCAGCTCCCTGTGTGTCTGCAGGTGTCCGCAGGGGACGCAAGGTGCCAGCTTCACCTGGTTCTCCGCTCCCCCGGCCCACCCCTCCTTCACCTGGTTCACCTCATCCGCATGGTGCCTTCGCCTCACTGTATTCCACAATTGTGGTTAACTTGGGTGTTTTTCTCCCCTCGCAGGACTCTCAAACTTAGGTGGCCCTGTACCTAATACGCATTTACTGTTTCTCTGAAACGTGGTAAAATAGGTTGCTTCTCTCCCCTCGCAGGACTCTCAAACTTAGGTGGCCCTGTACCTAATACGCATTTACTGTTTCTCTGAAATGTGGTATACTAGGTTGTTTCTCTCCCCTCGCAGGACTCTCAAACTTAGGTTGCCCTGTACCTAATACGCATTTACTGTTTCTCTGAAATGTGGTAAACTAGGTTGTTTCTCTCCCCTCGCAGGACTCTCAAACTTAGGTTGCCCTGTACCTAATACACATTTACTGTTTCTCTGAAATGTGGTAAACTAGGTTGTTTCTCTCCCCTCGCAGGACTCTCAAACTTAGGTGGCCCTGTACCTAATACGCATTACTGTTTCTCTGAAATGTGGTAAACTAGGTTGCTTCTCTCCCCTCGCAGGACTCTCAAACTTAGGTGGCCCTGTACCTAATACGCATTACTGTTTGCTCTGAAATGTGGTAAACTTGCCTGCCGCTCACTTCCTGTCTGCGTGCTCTCGTTTCGTCTGTCTTCCTCCCCACCCCCCCCACTCCCTCCTACTCCATGGTGCTCTCTATCTCGCCTATCTTCTCTAACTGCTTCTCCATTGACTATCCTGCTCTCCTCACTAAATCTGGTAGGAAAAAGTTTAAAAAGGATATCCTGGTCTCCAACCCAGGCCTCCCTATCGCTGACACCTACACTAGTGCCATCTCCAAGGAAACTCTCACTGACATTCTCTTTTTCGTGCCTTCGCCTGACCTATGGACCCTTCATATGGTCTCTGTGCTCTCTCCTTTCTCCTCCTCTCCCATTAATGGTGGCACCCGTTGGGATGTCCTCTTGGCCCCTTTCTGCGCCTCTAAGGCCATCATTAATGTCTACGCTAATGGGATTGTCTTGGTTCAAGGCCCTCAGGCCAACCTTCACCTCTTTGATAGACGCTTCCCACGCCTCATCAACTTCCTCTCCTCTCCTGCTGTCCCCCCTCCTCTGTCCTCGGCTACCTTGCCTCTACCCTCCCTCCCTGCCCCCTCTCGTGCTCCTTATTCACCTCCTTCTCCAACACCTCCGCAGGGCGTACCTCTGATCTGTACCCTTCCCCGGAAGTTCTTCAAGGATGGCAACCTTCTCCACATTGCCACTCTTAATTCTCGCTCTGCCATCAAGCATTCCTCTGATATCTGTCGCCTTCTTGAGGAACTGGACCTCGACATCCTCGGTCTCACTGAGACATGGTTCACTGCCAGCTCTGCCACCAGCTTTGACACACTCCTACCTGACGGTTACAAGATCCTCTCCGTGCCCAGGCCCAACTGTGCAGGGGGTGGTGTTGCCCTTATCTTCTCTGAGTGGATTCCTGCCACTGTCACTCCTACGCAGACCTACTCCTCTTTTGAATGTCTTGTTTGCCCACTCTCTCTCTCTCCTAGCCATTCCCTTACCGTGGCTACTATCTATCAGCCACCTGGTCAAATTTCCTCCTTCCTCTCTGAGTGGGCTTACCTCTCCTCCTCACTCCTGTCCTCAACCACTCTACTCCTCTTTCTTGGTGACTTCAACATCCACCTCGATGCCTCCTGTCCCCCCACTGGTCTCTTTCGTGACCTCTGCGACTCTCTCGCACTCTCTATTCTCCCGTCTGGGCCTACTCACTCTGCAGGGCACACTTGATGCTCTGATCTCCTCTGACCTTCCCCTCTCCGTCCCTCTCTCCACTCCTCTCTCCTGGAGTGATCACTTTCTCCTATCCTCCCACATCACCCTCCCTACCCCACAGGCAAAGCCACCCTCTTCACTACCACCCACCTTCTCGGTCATCCGACCCATGAAGCGTGTGTCAGTTGAGGCTTTTGATGCTACCTTCTCGCCCCCGCCTCCTCCTTCGGCTGACTCCCACCCTGACACAGCCCTCTCCATGCTCCACTCTGCTATATCTAATACTCTTGATAACCTTGCCCCCGTCATGAGAATCCGCCTGAAGCCCAAAGCCAAATGTAACTCCTGGTATGACTCGGATCTCGTCACCCTAAAACGCAAGTGCAGGGTGGCAGAGAGGAAATGGCGTGCTTCATGTTCATCCTCTGACAAACTGGCCTGCCGCCTGCTCCAAAGGCAATACCGGCTCTCCGTTCTCACCAAGAAGAGAGCCCTTATCCAAGCCCGCATCTCTGAGGCATCAAACAACTCGGCCGAACTCTTTAAAATCTGCAAGGAGCTGGCCAACCCTGCTGCAGTCTCTACCTCTCCTGTCCCCTCCCAGGCCCTCTGCACTGCACTGGCCTCTCACTTCATCTCAAAAACTCAGGACATCCTGTCCTCGCTCTCCTCCTTTCACCTCCCTCCCTCTCTTCCCGGCTCTTCCCCTGGCCCTTCTGCAGCCACCCCTCCTCCCTCCTTCTCTGCCTTTCCACTTTTTTCTGCTGACGAGGTTTCCAGACAAGTCCGATCTATGAAAGTCTTGTCTAAACAGGTTCACCCCTGTTCTTCCAAAACCATCAAGGACCACATCGACTCCCTGGCTCCTGCCCTGGCTGATTTTTGCAACAACTCCTTCGCCTCTGGAGTCTTCCCTTCCCCCCTCAAGCACTCCCTTGTGCACCCCCTCCTCAAGAAACCCTCTTCCGACCCTTCCTGCCCGGCCAACTATCGCCCAATCTCCATTACTCCCTTCCTGGGCAAGCTCCTGGAGAAACTGGCCATCTCCCAGCTTAACCTCCACGCTGAATCTTTTGGTAGTCTTCATGACCATCAATCTGGCTTCAGAGCTGCCAGAAGCACGGAAACTGCTCTCCTGAACATCCGTGAGGACCTGCTCTCGAACCTCGATTCCAACACTCCGTGTGTTCTCATTCTACTCGATCTCTCCTCTGCCTTTGACACTGTCAACCATGCCATCCTGCTCAACCGTCTCCGTGATAACCTGGGTATCACTGGTCAGGCTCTGGCGTGGCTGACCTCTTTCCTTTCCAATCGACCCTCCCAGGTCCAACTGGGGTCCTTCCTCTCTGACATCTTTTTCTCCTCCTGTGGTGTTCCCCAGGGATCTAACCTCTCTCCCTGGCTTTTCAACCAGTATCTGGCACTCCTTGCCCTCAGCATCGCCGCTCTCTGCCCCAACTTCCAGTGCTATGCGGACGATACCCAGCTCATTTTCAGGCTACCCTCGGCCTCCTCCTCTCCTTCCCTCATCTCTGACTGTCTGTCTGCTATCCAGGAATGGTGTGCCGCCAATGACCTTTGCCTTAATGCCAGTAAGACTGAGATTCTACTTGTCGGCACACCCACTCCCTCCTTCCCTGCAGCTCTCTGGCCGGCCTCCCTTGGGCCCCTTCCTGCTCTTACCTCCAAGGCAAAAAACCTCGGGGTCATCTTCGACTCCACACTCTCCTTCTCTCCTCATATATCAGACGTCTCTAAGAAGTCACACTACCAGCTGCACTTCCTCAGAGGTATTCTTCCCTTCCTCTCCTTCCCCCAGAAGCTCACTGTCTCCCGAGCCCTGGTTCTCTCAATGCTGGACTACTGTAACAGCCTCTATCTTAATCTGCCTGCCTCCACTCTCCGCCCTCGGCAACTCATCCAGAACAGAACTGCGAGACTTGTCCTTGGCCTCAAGCCCAGGGACCGTATCTCTCCAAGACTGAAATCTCTACACTGGCTCCCAGTGGCTGCGAGGATTAAGTTCAAAACCCTCTGAATTGTCCACAAGGCCTTCTGGGGCCTGGGGCCCAAATACCTTCAACTCTCTCTTCCTAAATATCTTCCTTCCCGAGCCCTTCGCTCATCCGTCTCCAACTCCCTCAGGGTCAGCCGCTTCTCGAAGCAACAAGCTGGGGGTAGATCTCTCTCTGCAGCAGGGGCCTCCCTCTGGAACAGCCTTCCTGCCTCCCTGAAACTTGAGGAGAACCACCTCTGGTTCCGGAAGCACCTGAAAACCTTCCTCTTTGCTTCTGCTTTCTCTCTCCCTCTCCCCTGCTGCACAGCTTTAATTCTTCACTAAATCTGCTCTGAATCTGCAACTGGGCCACTCTCAGTGACCTCGGTCCAGGGCCCAGCCACTCTCCACTTGCACTGCCTCCCTGGCACCCCCTGCACTGCGGGACTGTCACTGTATCCTTACAGTCCCCCCTTCCCAGCACTTGTTCTGCATCTACCTTGCACTTGCCACCAGCTGGCCTTATTTATTATTTTTTACGCTACTTACCTTGTACTGCACTTCCCCCCCTCCCCTTCCCCTTGCACTTTTCCCTTCCCCCCACCCCTGCACTTGCGCGATCTGAATGACACCTGGCCTAGTAGGATCGTTGTCTGTCTTCCCCTTGTTCCCCCCCCTGCCTCGTCGCGGCTTGAAACACTTGTGTATAGGCGCGTTACAAATGCCATATCATATCATATCAATACTGTAACAACATTATTTAATATTAAATAGTGACACATTTGCAGATTAATGTGTGCAACTGTAACCAGGAAACCAAGACATATAACCAAACTATGTCTTCAGTTTTACAAATAAATGTATGAAGGCATGCCAACATTGTAACATTATTTTTGAGTATAAACCTTTTTGAAGTGTAGTCATACCAATATTTCAAATAATAGGTAGACGATAAAAACATTTGTGTGTGTAAACATATTACCACTTACTGAAAGCAACACTAAGAACCTAACAAATGTTATTTCCATACTTCTTGTGAAATCTGTGCGCGTCCTTTGTTTGGCCATGTGCACACATGAGAAGTGAATAATGACATTTCAAAATGTACACATATATACAATATTTGAAATGTAAAAAACTGGGCATTATTTAAACTTCTATTTGGACAGATAGTTGTGTGCAGAGTGGAATATGTTCTTAATTAAATGAAACTTCATTTTATAATATGATAATTATCTCTACATTGCCATTAGAATACTTCTTTTTTTAATTTGATGTGCATTCTTTTTTTGGCCACCTACACACAAGCTAATGACAATTTATTATAAACTACTATAAAAAAAAAACATCCACAGTGTAATGACACAATACATTGTCTACTTTTCTGAAAACCTCCACACTGCATATAGAAGATCTTTCATTAAACAAACTAAAACTTAAAGTAATTGGTTTTCATTTTTTAATTGAATTGGAATACTTTTTTAAAACATGTGCGTCCTTATTTTGGCCGCCTACACACATGACAAGTAAGACACAGTGGGCCTCATTATGACCCGGGCGGTGAGGGAATTCCGGTACCGGTAAGGGCACTCGTGCCGGTAATCCCTTACTGCCATATTCCTGGTTTTACCAGGCGTTAAGGACAGGACCCGCAAAGGGACTGTGGAGCTAATAACGGTACCGCAATTAGCAGTACCGTTATTAGCACCTTCCCCATTCCCATTGAGCCCTATGTGGGCTCAAATGGGAATGGGGAAGGGCCATGGTGAATGGGGAATTACCGCCCCCGCCAACCTTAGAAGGGGGCGGTAATTGCTCCATTCACCATGTCGGAATCAGTAAGGTTTTGGAGGCAACCATGGCGCAAATAGTGCCATGGTTACCGTCTGGGTCGTAATGAGGCCCAGTATATCTAAATCCTTCCCTAAAACTCTTATGACTAGTTAGATGCATTTATTTTACAAATATTGTACTTTTTTGTTTTCATATCTACATCCTGCTGTTTACTTGTTTCATATTTAAACAGTCATGACTTTCTATGCTCCCTAACACCCACAATAATGTACATGGAACCATTTATGTAACCTAGCTCTTATAGGGAACACTTGTGCATATTAAAATGCACACTATTTTACACAATAAACAGAAGTAGAATATTGCAGGATGCTGTTTTCTCTTCTAATGTATGTAATCTTCAGAATATTACCTCTACATATATTTCATACTAATTTTAATATACATACTAGTAACAATCCATATTCTACTTTACATAAAACACTAATTACCCTATTCTTCTATTTCAAACTTTTATTTTGCCAGTTTATATTCACAAATAATATAAAACATTTATTTTATAATGTTGGTTCTAACAACATTACGTGAGTATTCTTTAAACCCTTTGGCAATCTAGCTTGGTGTGTGACTATAAAGTCATTACAAGCAATTCAATCGACTTCTGTATGTAACCATGTTGTGAAATGTCCACAGTGAATGGCTGCCCCCTCATGAAAAATAATTGCACACGTCTTAAAATGATCTTACTAATAGAAAGTTGACTATTTACAAAATTCATTACTGACGTGTTCATTTTCCTACTATGTATTTATTTATTTATTTTTCCATTTGTAAAGCGTGTGCAAGCCCGTAGGCATCAGGGCGCTTTTACTGGTCACATAGGGCCCAGGGTAGGGCGAGGGCGTAGGTACATTCCAAATTATAGTAACAGAAGTAAGTATACATTTGCAGAATACAGTTACAAAAGCATGTATGCAGGCATTGCCAAAGCAGCTTGTAAGATGGGGGTGTTAATAGATGCTTATTAGGGAGAAATGGTGTGTTGGTGGGTGGGAGGTTT
This sequence comes from Ambystoma mexicanum, assembly GCF_040938575.1. Lineage (NCBI taxonomy): Eukaryota > Metazoa > Chordata > Amphibia > Caudata > Ambystomatidae > Ambystoma > Ambystoma mexicanum. The sequence continues at coordinate 1,135,480,348 of NC_090929.1, read as the reverse complement.
TGCTTAAGTGAACAGCCACATTTTGAGGGCTTTGTGGAAGACCCAGTAGGATTCTTCCGCTCTGAAGGCTGGTTGGAGGGTGTTCCAGTACTTGGCAGCAAGAACTGGGAAGCTGGTTCCTCCAGCCTCCAGCTTTGACTTGTTTGAACTTTGGTTAAGGCAGTCTGTAGGAGTATGGAGCTCTTGTGGGCCTGTTAGAATGAGCTTTGGCGATTTTCCAAGGTGGGGCTGTGTTGGAGATGCAATTCTGGGTGATCGAAAGGAGCTTGAATAGGATTCTCTCAGTAATGCAGAGCCAGTGGGCGGCTCTGCGAGGAGACGAGATGTGCTCTGATCTTGGAATATTGAGGGCAGCATGTAGGGCATTATTTTGGATGGTTTGGAGTTGTTTTATGTTCCGAGTTGACCCAGTGAATAGGAAATTGCAATAGTCCAGCCTGGCACCCACCGCTGCTGGGTGATCATTAGTCAGTTGTCACTGTACACTGTATCTTTGAAACATAATCAACACATACTCATTAAAAGCTAGATTGTGTGGTGTAGATTGTAAATTACAACCGCACACAGTAACTGCATTGCATGTCATGGAATGCTTTAGTTAGAAAATCAGAAACATTTACATTTTTCTGATCAGGGATAGAAACTTATTAACATCTTTCAGAAATATCCAGAGTAGTTTAATCTTTCGTACATTGTGGACACATATGATTCCACTCATAACAAATTCCTACATATCTGTCTACAATAACAGTTTCCTGCAGTAATACATCAAAGACAGTCATTACAAATGTTTGATTATCTTCCTCTGTACTTTGAAAAAATTGTTGATTTCCACTTGCAACATCTACTGCATTTCAGAATAACATTGCCGAATGTGTACTGTATGGTTTTTCATCTACAGATATTTTAGGAAATGAAAGTTCCACACATAGCTTCTTATCTGCTGTGGAAGCATTTTCTTGCATCAATGGTGTCATTTGAAACAACATACACAAAGCTGCATTAGAATAGAATGCAACTTCTGATTCATTTCTTAATCTGCAATGAAAGTATGTCATAGCTTAATGATTGTCCAACTACGGTAAATTCTGTTGTTTTTTAGTCTTAAGAGGGATCATTATATTTGAATGTAGTTTTGATGACTCCTTATGTTTCCTGGCTAATTGTTTTGTAGGTGAAGGTACAAGGTTCAGGTGAGGAGCATACAGTGCACATAACATCTTATATTCTTCAATGCAAGAAATGTCAGCTGTCACTGTTCTTTCATCAGTTTATAAAAAATAAACCTTCCATATTTTTCACACATGACAGCTACATTTGACATTCCTTCTTTAAGCACCACTGCATGTATAATGTCAATTAGTTCTGCTTCTAAAATCAACCCTTGTGATTTATGAATAGTAATTTCATATGCAGAGCACAATGAAATTCTTCTCTTTTCACAATGGCATCACTAAAAAGCATAAAATATACATAGGTCGGAGAAATCAAATGAGTTTCTTCTTCACAATCAAACTTTACTTCAATGTGTTCACTATTTGTACTGTGAGGAAAAGTGTGAAATGCAATTAGTCTTCCTATCGCTCGATTGACTAGCCGAATTCCTAAATTCATGTTCCTCTTTAACATTATTTGTGCGTTGATGCCCAGTTTTAAAACTGCTTCTAGACCTGTCGTTTTAGTTATTGAATTCTCTAGTCAAACTAATCAAGCTTTTGCTCTCTTATCCAAGTCTAATGGCATAACATGACCATACAAAACATCACATGATTCTATCTCCACAATATTTTGCTTCTCTAACGGAAGCATTGTAGGTTTAAACTTGTTACACTCTGCAAGGATGCCCATCAAAGCATCACACAAAATGTTTCTTTCCTGAAGAGTCAACATGACATTGGGTGGACTGCAATCTGCATGAAACATGCTAGAAATCAGTCTTCCCTTTGAGACTGCTTCTACATTCTCCGTAAAAACAACTATACACATCTTATTAAGCATTTCTGCCTACTCTAAGTCTGCAGATTGCCTCATATTAATGGTAAGTTCCTCGAATTCAAAACAACTCCAAAGGTTAACATTACCAATACTTCGTATTGTTGTTTGACTGTCCTTAGATTGCAGCATTTGGAAAACTGGTTACCTTTCACAGGAGTTAATTGTAACAAGTCTCCAAAAACAAGTACATGTTTACCTCCAAACACAATGTTGTAGTCAGTCTTCAAAACCTCTTGCATTTGCAAGTGAATGAAAGCTAGAATCAAGGTAGACACCATGCTTACTTCATTACAATCAAGGTATTTCATTTTCGAAGAACTTTTCCTACTTCTTGTGCTGCACTTGATACATATTGTTGATACTCTAGTTTGTTGTCATGCTCCTCTGGTAGCATCAGATGTCGATGTAAAGTAACACCTACGGCAGTGAATGCTGCTAAACCTGTTGGAGCGGTTCCAATACATGACAAAGAGCAATCAGTTAATTATTGGATTATTGCTCTTATTGCATGAATTAAAAAAGATTTACCTGTTTGTTCCTGCTTTTCCAATAACATACAACAATACAGGTTTGTATTGGACACAAAAACGTTCATGCTTGTCATGCTGTAAACCATGTAAGAATCTATCTTGGATTTTATAATAGACTTATTTTTGCTCTATATTATATTTCATCATAATTTGCATCTGCAACATTAGTTTGTTGCATCTCACTTTCTACTTCTTACATGGCAAGCTCAACATCACTTTGAATAATTGGCTCACCAAGCACATTTTGACTTCCTGCTGCAGAATCTTGACTTCCCTCGGGAGTCTCTTTTGCCAATTCAGCTGCCAAAGGTTCTTCTTGACGTAGTTCTTTCTCCAGTAACTAGAAGCACTGCTCACATTTTGGATGTGTAATTATGTTTTTTAGCAAAATATGATTCTTCAAAAGTTTCAAAACTTCCAAGCCAATCACTCTCTGCACTCCATGGGAAGAAAAACTTCAAAAGACAAAAATGAAATAATACCCTTTGTCTATGCAGTTTGGCAAGACAGTTTTATTAGGTTGATGAGACTTGCCTTCTCATGTCTCACTAGACAGCCAGTACATCCATGTACGTTAAACAGTCCTCTGTCAATGTTTGCTTCAATATTTCGATATGAGTAGCGTTCTGCTACTTTATATAAACAAAGATCCTCCAACTCTACAGCTCGATTTGGATAATATGTATCAATCAATTTGGTTTTCAGAATCTCTGTACTGCCAGGTACTGTTTCAGCTAACTGCTGAATTTCACTCAAAGACTTCAGTACTCAATTTCTAGTACTTGCTAGGCCAAGACTTAAACAAGGTATATTAATGCTGCGCCCATACAGGGGAACACTAGGTAGCCGATCTGCAGCTTCGTAGATTCCACACTCTCTATGTGATAGCATCTACAGACCAAAGCTTAGAAGTTTCTGACTAAGATGTTAAGTCTGCCCATACCTCAGCTGTATTGCTCATTTCAGCTTTTGTCATGTATGCGTGAACATAACAAGCAACAGCTGTTGTATCATCAGCAATATACTGTAAATCAGTATTTGCATTCCAAAGCTTGAGCAATGACAGGATTGCAATCATTAATGAATTTGAATTCCTTATCTTTTTTTTCAATAATAGGTATTTCTTGGTGACATAATGTTGAACAGATGACATCAAACTATTTACTCTACCAACTGCTGTCACAGGCCTTGGAAAGCCAAATTTGCACTGAGTGTAGAACTTGTCTTTTGTTTTGTATTTTCTCTGACAGTACTTAGCAAATAAGTGCCTTTCAAATCTTTCCACTGTGTTCTATAGGTCAGCATTCACATGCTGAGCAGGAATGGAACAGGTAACACATTGTTCTATGAACTCCATCACACAGCAATGACTTAATTACCAAACTGAGGAGCATCTTTGATCCACAACAGCATATGTATATGTGGAGCCCCACCTATCTGGTACTCTTTCCTCCGAAACAAATGTTCCACATTGCCCAGTGGACAATTGTCTTTCTTAAATATAAACCACAATACACTTACATGGTCCATGGAACAGAATTCTCCTCCAATCATCTTCAGTGCAACATAAAGTCACAAACCAAGTTGGATTGCCCCATTTTCTGATCATGCATCGAACCTCATTGTGTCTACTATACCAATAGTCCTTGGTTACTCTTGTTGTAGCAAGTATATTGATAAGTTTACCCTCTAAAACTTCATTGTGTTCTTTCACCTGTTACAGCATCTCACATGCAGAAAGATTTTGAAATCTAGTTCCGGTCTGAAGTATATGTGCAACAGCATAACAAAATGTTGAAAATTCACTTTCATTCCATAAGTGAAAAATATATTCAACATTGGTACGGCATCGGGAATCTTCCAATAACCCTATCTGCCTCCTGTACCAGCAGATAAAAGCATGGGGAAACAACAAGCTTCTAACGTATTTTACTAAGATACTGATTGGTGCACCTTTCATTGCTTTCTTTTGATACAATTCTAAACTGTTGCCCATGACCTCATGTGAGTGTAGAGGATGACTAGTGTAATGTTCATACAGACTATTCCCTTCTGCAACAGATAGATGTTGGAACTGACCTTCAATGCTTTTGTTTGTTGACTCAACATCAAGTATACACAAGTCTTGTACACTTATATGCCTTTGTATAAATCATTGTGCTACAATAGAAACGTCAATGCATTTTCACCTTTCCAAAATCTATAAGCTGTTGTCAAATGTTCTTATCTTTTGTGGCAACACCATTTACTAAAACAAAGAATCTGCAATGTCACTCTTCACTCCTACAGTGCTGACATTTTCTTCCAAATTGAGTGGTAAATACACAACTTTGCCTCTCACACCTTGCACTAATGATTTTTTAGGTAAGTTTGACATCTTTGTTTGCAATCTAACAATAACCTGAAAAGAGTGAACAGTTTGCAATGCAATCACTTCAAACATGTTCACTTTTTGTGAAGCACATCAGGGATATCAGGCACTACCATGTCATTCAAGACACTTCTTGCAGGAATACTTGTTTGATTATAAAACCCAACACAGTATTTACAAACATAAAGTGCTTCACTGGTGTCAAATCATTATTCTACAAACAAATACAGATAAAGGTATTTTTCAAACATCTTCTACACTCTGTTTAATTTTCTACTCAATGTACAGCAGTTGCACTTGAGACTTATAAAAGGTGTGTTGGCAAGATACCCATACAATTTCAGGTTTTTCAGTAGAAGACAACTGAAACATTGCAATATTGTTTTTATACTGTGAAAAATCAGATCCTTTGAAACCATAGGATTATCATTTCCACTTCCTGTACATGTTTCATCTATGTAAACATAATCTTTTAAATGCATAATATATATCAATTGAAGTGTACAAATGAAACTTTCTACTGTTCCATACTTGCTGTTACGCACTCATATGGTTTAACTTGAAAGTATCTCATTTTAGTATGATGTGCAGACAACATCCGTATATGATAAAACAGACTCTTACATCTAGTTCTTTAAGAAGACAAGCTAGAGAGTGAACCAGAAGTCCGTTTTTTTCACAAACTTTACAGTCATCTATTCTTTGTAGCATCTTGATCTGTCTTTGAACATTATTATTTTTGGGCAAAACTTGCAAAAATCTCTTTAAAACGTTACAAGAAAACATATCTTTTATTTAGTTATTTATTTATTTATTTGTTTGTTTATTTGTAAAGCGCACAAAGCACAAAGGCAGCTAGGCGCTATGACTTACGTAGGAATATGGTTACAGGATTACAAGACTTAAATGATATCAAATTCGTTACATATTTACACATTTACACATTTATACATTACATTTCGTCATTACATCATATACTTACACATGTAGACATTTAGCAGTTGATCTAGGAGATTAGGTGACTATTGAGGGGGGTTCGGACCTAAAGAGCAGAGTTTTTAGATTTTTCTTTAAATGAACTAAAGGAGGTGTCATTTCTCAGTTGGGTAGGGAGGGCATTCCACAGGTTTGGGTGCTATCGCTGGGAAACTTGAGCCTCCAGCTTTCTGTCTTCTATACCTAGGGTTTATAAGCAGATTGGTGTAAGAGGAATGGGTCAGTCTGTTGGAATGAGCTTCACAGGTAAGGTTACTAAGGTATTTTGGCACCTTGTTCGCAATACATTTGTGTGTTAGCGTCAAGATTTTGAATTTGATCCTGTCATTGACAGGGAGCCAGTGGATGTTCCTTCTGATGGTTGAGAAGTGTTCATGATTAGGAATATTTAAGGCAGCTCCTATAGCAGTGTTTTGTACTGTTTCAATTCTTTTGATATTTCTAGTACTTGTTCCCGGAAAAAATGAGTTACAGTAATCGATGCTGGAGAGTATTAAGTCTCGGGCAAGCGTGATAGTGTTTTCTGTGGAGAGGAAGGCTCTACTGCCTCTTATCAGTTTGGCTGTATAAGCTGCTGTGGAGACAACAGCATTGACCTGTCTATTTAAGGTGAGTGATGAGTCGATGTAGACCCCCAAGGTTTTTATTTCGTTGGCAACCGTGATACGGTCGGTGTTAAATGATTTGTAAAAATGGGGAAGGTTGCTTAGTTTAGTTTTGTTTCCGATGAGGATAAGCTCAGTATTATCGTCATTGAGGCCCAATTCATTGAGAGCCATCCAGGTCCTTGAATGCAAGGTAGATTTTGTTTACATTTTTGGAATCTGTGTAATAGCATCCAATAATCGGTATGAGCATTTGAGTATCATCCGCATAATTTGTATACGTGATGCCCATTTTATCAAATGTGTCAAACAGGAGCTTCATGAATGCATGCTATAATGTGGGTGATATGCAAGAGCCTTGCGGTACGCCACAAGTCACAGGGACAGGGGGGGGGCTGCTGAAGTGTCAGAGAAGACCCTCATGGTCCGATTAGATAGAAATTATTTAATACATTTGATGGATTCTGGAGAGAATAGGGCAGCTCTCTCAAGGTGTTGACACAGAATGTCATGAATGACCAGATCAAATGCTGCTGAGAGATCTAGCAGAAGGAGGATGCACAGTTCACCTTAGTCTTTATATTGGTCCATTTTTGTTTTTAAGTCGAGTAAGGCTGTATCCGTACCATGGCCTGGTCTGAAGCCTGATTGTCTTAGGCCCAGGAGATGGTTGTCTTCTAAATGTTTTTGGATCTGCAGATAGGTTGCACGATCGAGTATTTTAAGTAAAAAAGGTACTGTGGTGATGCGGAGGAAAGTAGTAGGGATATTGGGGTCTAGTGTAGGTTTTTTAAGCAAAGGTAGAACCAAGGCTGGTTTTTAGATCTTTCGGGACTGTGTTGTGGCAAATGATTTATTGATGAGGCTAGTAACAAAAGGTACAAATTCAACCGCACATTCTTTTACTAAGGTTGCAGGCCAAATGTCACCTTTACATCTAGCAGGTTTTAGACTTTTGATGATGTTTATGGTGTCTGAGATAGAGAGTGGAGTGAATGTAAATGTATTGACCTTAAGGATATCCAACGAGGAGGGTCTCGTTGGAGGGGTTATGTTGAGGCTAAATTTAGATTTTTTAATTCTATTTTTCATTGTAGTAGTGACATTTTGTCTGCTAAGGCATTTTGAATATTGGAACACCATTGTTCGTCTTTAACAGTATGATCTGGAGTAGGTGCTGGAGATTCCAGTTCATGGAGAATGGTGAATAATTCTCTGGTATTGGTTTGGGCATTCGATATTCTCTGGTTATAGACTTCACTTTTAGATTTAATAATCTCTTTCTTGTAATTGTTAGCTAATGTTTGGAACAGGCTTTTACTTGCCTGAGTTGTCAATTTCAGCCATTTATTTTCAGCAGATGTTTTTGATGCGCGCAAGGCTCTGAGTTCCGGGGTGTACCATGGTTTGATATGTGCCAAAGGTTTGACTTTTTTCATTTTTGGTCGAGCAACTTTTTCAATAGCTTCGGACATGATTTCATTATATTGACTAACAAGGGTAAAAGGGTCACTGTCCAGATGTATCGAATTGAGAATCGGAGTGAGGAGTGGTCACATGTTGTCTCGATTGATATTTTGGGAATTTCTAGAGTGAGCCGTAAGTGTTTGTGGGGGTTGTTTCAAGTTTTTAGTGATAATGGTAGTGGTAATTATGATGGTGTTATGATCAGATCAGGGCAAAGGGGTATTAGATTGGATTTTAGTGATACAATTGATGTCAGCTAAACAGTCTAAAGTGTGTCCTTTTTCATGGGTGAGGGCACATATCCTTTATGTGAACCCTTGGGCTTCCATGTAATTGGCCAGGAGGCCTGCATGAGTGTCTAGCGGGTCGTTCAAGCCTATATTGAAGTCGCCCATGATAATCACTTTGGAGTGTGGTTTCATGTTTTGTTCCAAGAGTGTCGTAATGTCGTCTTCGAAGGTGGAGATAGCACCTGGGGGCCTGTAGACTATATGAAGTGTGAGTGTGCAAGTAGGTGTAGGAAGATCTTTGAGAGATGACTTCACCTCCGGTGAACGGGAGTTCAGCGAGATTCTTATGGTCAAGGCATCTTTAGCTAATAAGGCTTCTCCTCCTCCTCTTGTAGTAGTTCTATCTTTTCTAAAGATGGTGTACCCTTCTGGGATGGCTAGGGAAAGATGGGGTATTAAGGCTGCGTGAAGCCATGTTTCCGTTATTGCTAAAATGTCTAAGTTGTTGATTTTTATGACATCTGCAATGTCCAAGGCGTGAGCCGTAATGGATCTGGCATTGATGAGTGCACCTTTTAGTAAGAGCGTATTGATATTGGTGGACTGATTAGTAGCGATAACTTCAAGGTGTTTAGAGTTGTTTGCCATATGTGAGATAGATTGGGTGGGGGTGTGGGAGTTACATTCTTTTGTAGAGCCTTGACTGTTGTTGAGATGAGATGGGGCATTGTAGGTCTGAGGTTTTTGTTGGTTAAGGAAGGCAGGCATTTGTAGTTTATTTGGTCGTAGGTGAGAAGAACGTGAGGACAGTCTAAGTCTTTTCAAGGGTCCCGTGATGGGGCGTGAGAGCAATAGTGAGAAGGTAGTTTGTGAGTTAGATGGCGAGGCTATGGCTGCACGGGAGTGACTCTGCACTATCATTGTAGATAAGCTGTAAGATATTGTGGGTCCGTCTGGTGGCAGTGAGGTAAAAAGGAGGTAATTTGTGTGAAGGTATGTTTTTGCTGCATCCTTGGTGAGGGAAAGGTTGTTGGTTGAGGGTGGGAAAAGGTGAAAGGGTGCAGTTTTGTTGAGGAAATGGGTAGGGCAAGGGATAGGGTGGTGACGAGCACATCGTAGGTGGGCTAGTCCCTTTCCTAGCTGGATTTATGCACCTGTAGTTCTGGGCAAGTCCATGGTGGGGCTAGGGTGTATTAGTTTTTCCATATGGTGGTTGGCGGATAGTAGCAGTATTGGGAGCATAGGAAACAATTTGTGAGGTGACATAGCACTGGCTTCAAGGATCGCTATTTTCGGAGGCAACTACTATGCAGTGTGATCAATTAGAGGCAATATATCAGAGGGCGTCTAGGTACAGAATCACAACATAAGTATACAATATTAGGACCCATCTGGGTACAAATCCTTGCGCAAGCAACTGGATACAAATTGCAGCAAGGGACCATATGTGGGCACACCTAGGGCAAGTTACAATACGAGCACTAGGTACAGATTGCAACATGAGACTATGTGTGGGCACACCTAAAGCAAGTTACAATACAAGCACTAGGTACAGATAGCAGCATGGGGCCATGTGTGGGCACACCTAAGACAAGTTACAATACGAGCATTAGGTACAGATTGGAGCATGGGGCCATGTGTGGGCACACCGAAAGCAAGTTACAATACGAGCACCACTAGGTACAGATTGCAGCATGGGCCATGTGTGGGAACACCTAAGACAAGTTACAATATGAGCACTAAGTACAGATTGCAGCATGGGACTAGGCACTAAATACAGATTGTAGCATGGGACCATGTGTGGGCCCACCTAAGGCAAGTTACAATACGAGCACTAAGTACAGATTGCAGCATGGGACTAAGCACTAATTACAGATTGCAGCATGGGACCATGTGTGGGCACACCTAAGGCAAGTTACAATACAAGAACTAGGTACCGATTGAAGCAGGCATCAATTATAAGAGTAGCGAGTTGGCAATGTAAGTTAGTGATATTGAAAATAGATACCGTAATGAACACAGCGCTAGTGAGGGCACAAGTCAATTGGTCAAACGCTGCAGTTAGAACGGCAGTTCCAGGTATTAGAGTTAGGTCTGGAATAGAACGGCAGTTCCAGGTATTAGAGTTAGGTCTGGAATATGTATCATCAATGCATGCTGTAGAATGCAGTGGAATGTAGCACTGGGCATAGAAAATTTCACCTGTTCGTTACTCACAGTGTGACACGCGGACTCTGTGGCATGTTAAGGGGCTCCGTGGATAGTATAGTTGGGTTCAAAGTGGGTGGGCCCACGGCCTTAGACTCGACCAGGGTCAGACAGGAGTTGGCCTTGTGCAGCAAAGCGGAGATGGAGAGAACATACTTGGCGCTTCTCCAGAAGCCGGAGACGGGACTGAATAGAGGCCTCCTGCCCTTCAGGGCTGTTGCTGCTGCTGAATGAAGATCACACGCAGACAGGAGTTGGCCTTGTGCAGCTGGCCTTAGGCAGAGGTAATGGCTGTTGCCTACCGGTGATGGTGTTCCGGTTTAGAATCTCATTGCAGCCAATCCGCAGCTAATCATCTTGCTTAGAAACATCATATCAAAGTGGGAGGCCGTCATTGTAGAACGCCGTAATAGTGGCAAATACGGTCGGATCGACGAGAGGTGCTACTTCAATATAATTTAAAGTACCAAATTCGTTCAAATGCAGGTAATCCTCTGGGAATGCTGTCATATGCTTACCCAGTAGAAAAGCGGAGATGGAGAGAACATATGTTGTGCTTCTCCAGAAGCATACAGCGGGACTGCAGGGAGGACTCCTGCCCTTCCTGGCAGCTGCTGCTGCTGTACCAATATTGTAAAAACAATTGCACGTAGATACCTCACTTTGCTTTTTAGGTTTTATTCTAGGCTAACCTAAACTTTCAATTTCTGTATTATCAGACCTTAGGATTTCTTCTTTTTAAGAAATCAAACCGTTTTGGACTTCATAGCTATGCCCACTCTCAACAATAGCAAGGGACACATTCTTTCCTTGAATGTAACTCTCCTCATTAAAAAATCTTTCTGTATGAGAAGTGTGTTTCTACGCTCCAACAAGCACGTCACAAAAGTTGTCAGATGTAAGTAAATCAACTGTTTCTATATTTCTGTGGAATGGTGTAGTCACCTTTAGTAATTTTTTAAGTTTATTCAATGCAAACATTTTCTTTTCAAATGTAAAGCTTTTTAATTATTACTTCTACTTTTTTCTTTGCAAAAAAATCTTTACAAGATTTTGGTTTCATACTTCTCCAAAGATTTGGCGTAAATTAGCATAACTTGTTCATTCACATACATACAGGTGTTGCAAGATAATCTGTTACACATCTTTGGTTTGATGTAGCAATCTGCCATTCGGGAATCTCTGGTGTGTCCTCAATTCATGAGGAAGTTGATGAGGTAGGAGGGCTGGAAGGTAATGCACTGCCACTCAGGTGCTTCACCCAGCTCCAGTTTTTACGCCTTATAAGCTTCTACTTAAGGACTTTAGGCCAGCTCCAGGCAGACAGCATTGAGTAGGTGCTGTTCACGTGACCGGGCCCTGCCACACACTTGCTCCTCCCACCACCTATTTAATCAGTCCTCCTTAGGCATCCTCATCAAAGGACGTGCAAAGACAAGGGCCTTACCTGTTTGTACATGTTCAGGCCTGATAGGGCCAATGGCCTGACCCACTAACCTGCATTTCACCTGCAAACTAATCTGTACTACTGCAACTCAACAAAATACATCACCATGTGTGTCCTCCCTCCACTACCCATCCCCATTCTCCCTAGGTTTTGAATGGCCAAGTACCTTGGGCAACCCCAGAAAGCTACCCTAGCAAACCTCATCAATATTGCCCTTGCCCCTAACCCAGTGAACATTTCTTTAGTAAGGCCTGGCATACTGTAGCCATAACCTCTGAGTACAATTCCCAAACCACTTCTCAAGAGAAGAAATGTTCACAGGAAGCGTACCCGTTAAGATCAACTTTCCCTGTAAGTTGGCAGAATCCATGATTTACCCCAAATAAAGAAAAGCACATTTGCCATCATAAGACTTGTCATATTTAGGGCCACATTCAAACACTTCCACAAATCAGACACAAAAGGAGTTACTAATATGGGGTCACAGAGAAGAGCTTGATATCCAACTTCGAAGCACGAACAAAGCTGAAATATTTTTAAAGGGTAGAGGTATGCTGCTTGTTTGATCATAGGAATTGCTATGCACCCCTTTCATTTGACATCTTCCTATGTTTGTACATTGTATAACAACATATGTGATCACATAGCATGGAATCCATGTATATTCCTGCCCTTCCAAAGCACACCATTTCCAAGCATATTGTGAAAGTGCCAGATATGGTTGCTGTTTATTATTCATAAACTACTGCCAACATTTTACTTTGTCTACCACACAGATGTGCATGCAATGGTGCTGACCATTATAGTACCCACACTGTTTAACATACAATGCAGAGACTGAATATACTTTCATATCTTTGACCAAAATGTTAGAATCAATTTCACATATATTGGTGGTGAGCAAACTGTACATAGCTGAGCTACATATTGCAACAATTAGAGTAGAGTGAAAATACTGCAGTATAAAAAAAAATACCCCATGTAGGGCTGTGCTCTTATATATATATCTGTGGTTGGCACAGTAAATGTTTTGGATGATAAGCATGAATGAAAAGTGAGCTAATTATATACGCCACTGTAACCATGTCTTTCATAACCTAACAATTCATGATAAAGCATGCATATATGAAGTGAAAGATATGCATAAACCATGGGATTTGCAAGGCCATACCTTTATAAAAAGAGGCACATTTGATGGATTGCTCCAGAAAAGCTGTAAAGCAAACTATGAGGCATTAGCCACTGTGAATTCACCTTCTTCACTTTGCTTCATCATTTATCAGACACCATTTACCTGTTGTATTTTGCCTGAAATGCCAACATTCTTTAGTAATATCTGGCATACTAGCCATAACTTCAGAGTATAATTCCCAAACCACTTCTCAATAAAAGAAATGCCTACTCCAAACTTATCAGTTGAACTTAACTTTCCCTAGAAGATGGTAGAATCCAGGAATTACCTCAAATAAAGAAAAGAACATTTAGCAACATCATAACTAAGCTAGCATTGTTCATCTGCATTACATCACAATACGTGTCATATTTAAAGCTACATTCAAACACAGCCACACATCTGGCACAAAGGGAGTTACCAATATGTGGTCACAGGGAAGAGTTTGATATCCAACTTTGATGCAGAAACACAGCTGCAATATCTTTCAAGTATAGATTTATGCTGCTTGTTTGATGATTGGAATTGCTATGCACCCTGATTAATTTTACAGTATCCTATGTATGTGCATTGTGTAACAACATATGTGATCACATAGCAAGTGGGTTCCTGCCCTTCCAAAGCACCACATGTCCAAGCAAATTTGAAAGTGCCAGATGTGATTGATGTTTATTATTTAAGAAATTCTAACAACATTTTGTTTTGTCTACCACACAGGTTGGACTAATGTGCGTGCAATGGTGCTGAAGAGTATAGTACTCATACTGTTCTACATACAGTGCATTGATGCAATCTGTTTTCAAATATGTGACCGAAAAGTGAGGCTCAAATTTACATATATTGTTTGTGAAGAAACTGTACATAGCTGAGCTACATAATGCAAAATTAGATTACAGAGCAATTGCTGCTGTGTAAGAAATGCCCCATGTAGAGCTCTGCTCTTAGTGCTTGAGTAATGTGGGATGGTATTGAGCAGCTCATATAGCGTAAATAAGATAAGCAAACTAGAGTTTCAAGGAATGACAACTACGTTAGTCAGGTTGGGATGCTTCTGTGGTTGGCACACTACATTGTTGGAATGCTAAATCAGAATAAAATATGAACAAACCTTATAGACCACAGAGACTATTTCTTTCACAGTTTAAGAATTCATAATAATGCATACACATATAAAGTGAAAGAAATGCACAAAACATGGAATTTCCAAGGTGATACCTACACAAAAACAGGAAAAGACATTTGATGAATTACTACAGAAAAGCTGAAATGCAAAGAATGAGGCCTTAGCCACTGTGCTTTCACCTTCTTCACTGTATTTCACATTTGCCCAGAAACCATGGTGCTTTTTGCTTGAAACCCCAAAACACTCTTATACTAACTGGCATACTGGAGCCATTATTTCAGTGTACAATTCCGAAACCACTTTGCAAGAGGAGAAATGATCAGAGAAGTTACCAGTGGTGAATAACTTTCCCAGTACGCTGGCAGAATCCAGAAATCTCCACAAATAAGCAAGAGAACATTGGTGAACAACATAACCAAGTTAGCATTGATCAGGTGCACTGCATCATAAGATTTCTCAAATTTAAAGCCACAGTCAAACACTTCCACGGATTTCACACAGTAGAAAGTCACTAATATAGGGTCATAGGAAACAGCTTGATATCCATATCCATCTACAAAGCATAAACACAGCTGCAATATTTGTCAAGGGTAGAGTTATGCTACTTGGTTGACACTAGGGTTTGCTTTGCACCCCCATTTGTTTCACATCTTCCAATGTCTGTGCATTATGCAACATTATATGTCATCACATAGTATAGTACCCAAGTGTGTCTCTACTCTCCCAAAGGGCACCATTTAAAAGCAGATTGTGAAAATATCAAATATGGTTGCTGTTTATTGTTTATGAAGTACAACCAACATGTTATTCTGACTAATACACACATTGAGCTGACCTGCATGCACTGCTTCTGTAAATGATGGTACCAATGATGTTCTGGATTCAATGCAGTGATGCAATGTACTTTCAGATCTGTGACAACAATGGCACACTCAATTTCACATATATTCTTAGTGAGGAAACTGTGGAAACCTAAGGAACATAATGCAAAAAACCCTATTTGCTTCAAAGTAAAATCCATGTTCACCCCTAACAAATAACTTGTAAGAGTTGTGACCATATATGTCCAAGAGACATAGCAGAAGCACATTATTGTTTAACAAATACAGGAAGATTTAAAAAAGAAATCCCAAAGCCACACTATCAACAAATTATCATATAAACCCTTCAACAAAACAGTAACAACCTTTATTTGGAAATATATTTTCCTCACACATAACCATAGCATAACATGTGCTTCTGTTTGATAACTCCTGAAAACACTGAAGTAAATATGGAAAACCATACTTTCCAAATAATACGTATACACTTAACAAAACCGGAAACCTAAACATATTTAATTTATCTCATATAAACAACAATTCATACTATACATGAAATATACAAAAAAACAATCACCAACCTTCAGCTGCTCCAAAGAAATAATAGAACTTCACAATAGCCAAACACAGAACATCTGCACACGCTGAGTTCTGGAATCAGAGTGTCAAAAGTTCACCCAAAGGTCATTTTCACAGCTTTCAGAAATCAATAACACAAACAGAGGACTGCACAAAGCAAACTAGTAAAATGGCCAACACGTTTTTATTACAACCTATAACAGTCAATAAAACCCAAAACAATTATTCTAGAAAATACTTTGTTGAACATGTACAAACACAATTAAATGAAACCATTTCTTTTTCTATTTGACAAATTACATAACCGCGGCTATAACCCGGGTTGCACTGGGAGACATAAAATAACCGCGGGCATACGCACATTTTTCCAGTGCACTGAAAAACAGAAATTCCAAAGGTTTCAAATTTATCGAAAGACATGTAAAAATCTGTGCTAAAACATCCATAAAATAATATGATCACTGCACCAAATTACAAACAGCTATAACCGCAGTTGCGACCAGCGGGTTCATACCCGTGGCTATCCAAGCCAGCCACAAAGTATGATGTCCAATTGGAACGTAGCTATCCAGGGGTCTGTTCAACCACCAGAAGCACACCTATCCGTAACATTTTTCAAGATTCAAAAAGACATATTAGCAAGGTGTCAAAATTCAAACAACACAAAGATAGACATGAGGGCATTGAATCAGAAACACATGTCAAATTGTGTACTGTGCAATGCATAAGAATTGGTATCACTATACCCACGGCTAAAGCATAGTTGTGGCCGTGGATGTTCCTGCCAAAAAAATGCACGCTGTCCCATTGGCTTACTGGTACCCGCGGCTATGAACCCCTGACAGGATACGTTTCATTGGCTGCAGTCGGAGCCGCGGATACTTATGAAAAAAGCATCAAATGTATTTTCCTTTTCCAATATACTTAAAAAGTTCCCTGGGTGGCTTTTATCAATATATAAAAAAAATATATATTTTCAATCAGAGAAATTCTCTTCACCTCTATTACAATTCAAAACATCTTGTAGCATTTCTCTGTGCTCTTTGTTTAGATGATTAATTAATTTTCTTTTCCTGAAGAGAAAAACACCTGCTCCCTGTCAAACATATTTCTCCACAATTGCAGCATAAACCTTTCATTTCAAAGACTCTGTCTAAAATAATATTATAGAACCAAAAAATTATTAGTAAGCCAATGCCTTGACAACAAATCAGCTATCTCCTAGACATCACTATTAACCCCATTCTCTAAATTCTGAAATTCACCACAGTCTTCTGAACAATGAAATTCCTCTCATTCTGAAATTGGCTCCATGATTCAAATATCCAATGAAACAATAAATATAAACCAAAAATAGCAGACTCTCCTAAAACTACACCTCACTCTCAAGCAACAAAAATGTGCTATATAGAGAAACTCTCAATATAATGATACAATATAATCTACACTTTTATTGGCACATCTAAACATCACTCAAAAAAAGTACACACCCTGATAAGTTGAACAGCATCTGAGGTACTTGACATTCTATTGGCAGCTACCCGCCACACAAACAATAAACAACCAATCAGAAAGTAAATACAAGAAATTCCGCCTTCTCTCCTCATGTAGTCTTTCTCCATTTCTAATTCTAATATCTGAGATGACAATCAGTATTTTCTTCACTCACAGCACAATGGAAAACTACATGGACTGGCTGGATGAGAATTATCCTACAGAATTTTATTGTATTGTATTGTAATGTTTATTTATATAGCGCACCTAATCCTCAGGTATCTGGGCGTATTACTTCTGTTACATTTCTACAGGGCTACAAAAATCATTACAGCGAATACAGAGATAGTACTATAGGGTTATTTACAGGCATGGAAATAGATACATATACACATTGTAGGTACAGTCAGATAGGTAGGAGAATAACAGTTACATAGAGGAAGCAAGAGGCAGCAAACAAATGATCTAGTCTCCTGAGTGGACAGCCAATTTTTTATATTTGTCCTGAATTGGGCGAAAGATGGTTCTGCTCTAAGAGCTGTAGGTAGGGAGTTCCATAGTTTTAAAGCTTGGACAGGGAAACTGCTCCCTCTGGATTTATGAAGAGTACATCTAGAGACTCTGAGACAGTGTAGTTGTGCAGTTCTGGTAGGTTGGTCATAATGGCATTTGGAGAATTTACAAGTCAAGTATTTAGGTGCTGAGTTGGCACTTGTGGGTGAGGGTCAGAGTTTTGAGTGAGATTCTGTTCTTAACTGACAGCCATTGGGTGTTGCGTCTAGTTTCAGATATGTGGGGAGAACTTAGTTTGTTAAAGGCAGATCCGAGTGCATTATTCTGCACGACCTGTAGTTTATTTAAGTTTTGCTTTTTAGTACATAAATAGAGCACATTGTAATAATCCAGTTTTGATAAAACAAGCACCCTACTTAACGTGGAGCAACTTACTGTTGAAAGGGAAGGTCTGCAGGCATTTATAAATGTGTACGTATAAGCTGTGGCAGAGGCTGTGGCATTCACTTGTTTAGTCAGGGTTAAGGATGAATCGAGATAGAATCCAAGTGTCTTGTCATCCTTGGAGACTGGGATGTTAATGCCGTCAATGGTAAATTAGTTATATTTGATGTCAAGTTTTTTTAATTTGGCTTGGGAAAGTAAGTAGCAATTTGGTCTTCTCATTATTGAGCCAAAGGCCATGTGTAGCCATCCATGCCTGAATGATGAGGTACATTTTATTCAGTAGTTTAGTACCGAGGTTGTAGTTACCAGAGACGGGGATGAGGACTTGAGTGTCATCTGCATAGTTAATGTAGGTGATACCCAAGAGGTCAAGATCATCAAACAGGGGCTTGATAAAAAATATAGTACATCGTCGGTGACACGCAGGACCCTTGTGGTACTCCGCACGTCACCGGAGCTGGGTCAGCCGATGCAGTAGGTGAGAATACTCTCATTGTTCTTTTGTCAAGAAAGGATTTTATCCAGGCTGTGGCTTTCTCAGAGAAGTGAGCTGATGAGGTAAGGTGATTACTCAAGACTTTGTGACTGACCAGGTCGAAGGCAGCTGATAAATCTAGCAGCAGAAGGAGAGTTGTTTTGCCTTAGTCTTTTTGGTAATCTATTTGCATTTTCAGGTCTATTAACGCAGTTTCGGTGCCGTGTCTATGTCTGAACCCCGATTTCCACAGGCCCAGAAGATTGCTAGTTTCAGGGTGAGCCTGTATTTGAAGATAGGCCCCCCTATCAAGAACTTTCAGCATGAATGGCACTGTGGTGATGGGCCTGTTGTTTGTGGGAATGTCCCGGTCAAGGTCAGGTTTTTTTAACAGTGGAAGGATCCAGGCACCGTTTAAGTTAGAAGGGACTATGCTGGTTTGAAAGCAAGAGTTTATCAATGAAGTGGTGGAGGGTGCCTCTTTGATGATGGTTTCTGGGGATATATCTCCTTAGCATACAGATGGTGTCAGGCTCGTTATTAGGTTTTCAACTTCAATAGTGGAGAGAGGGGTGCATTCGAATAGGCTGCATGGTTTCCCAATTGAAGACTGGGACTTCTGTGAGCCTAGGTCGGAGGTGATGCTGAGTTTTTTCTTTTCAATTTTGGTTTGAAGCATCGATATTTTGTCTAGTAGGGCTGCTTGTACCTTAGTACACCAGGTCATGTCTTTGGAACCAGTTTCGGTAGGTGGTGTGGGTGATTCTAGCTCTCTAAGGATAGTGAATAGCTCTTTGGAGCCAGATTTAAAATTAGAGATTCTGTTATTGTAGGTTTCACCTTTTGGTGTAGGATGGCCGACTTATAGCAATTGGCGGCATTTGATAACATGTCTTCATTGGAGGCTGATGGTTGGTTTTTCCAAGCAGTTTCAGCATTTCTTTTGTTGTTACATAGAGTTCTAAGGCTGGGGGTGAACCAGGAATTGAGGTGATCTTGAGGTTTAGCTTTACGTAGTTTCAGTGGAGCTATCGTATTGATGGCTTGACGGAGTGTTAGATTGTAAAGATCTACAAATGTTGATGGGTCAGTATTAGTAGTGGGGTAATTAAGGATCAGTTGTAGGAGAGGCAGTAGGTTTTCTGTTGTAATATTCATATTATTTCTAGTTAGAGCAGGTGGTGCTATAGCACTAGGAAGGTTTATTAAAGTGCAGGACTGTAGGGTGAACGAGACGAAGAGCGGTGGTCTGTCCATGCACAAGGTGCAATAGAGAGAATGTTAGATCCGCAATTGAGGTCAGAAATCCAGTCAAGGATTCTTCCCTTGTTGTGCGTGGGCTTGGTGATGCGATGGGAGAATCCTAGTTCTGTGATTGAGTTGGCTAGGGTAGTAGCTGAGTCATCGTTTGTGTCTGGGAAGCCTAGGTTAAAATCACCAAGTAGCAGGATTTGTGAGCCTGGTTTAGTATTAGTGGTGAGGAGTTGTAACATATCTTCCTTGAAGGTGGATATTGATCCAGGTGGTCTGTATACAAGATGGAATTTTAGAGTGCGAGAGGGTGAAATGGGGATCTTCGATGATAGGAGTTCCGCTGAGGGAATGGATGGTGGGGGAGGGCTCGTAGACCAATGTGGCTCTTGGAGATGACAGCGACTCTGCCACCTTTTGAGGATTCCCTATCAAGTCTTGTGATAGTATAATTATCTGGAATGGCTACAGAAAGTGTTGGGCCTGCTGCAGTATGTAGCCAGGTCTCTGTTATGGCTAGGAAGTCTAGCTGATTGGAGGTAATAAGGTCAGCAACGTCTAGGGCGTGTGCTGTCAATGATCTAGCATTGATGAGCGGTCCTTTGATAGGCGGACTGGAGTTGCTAGGTTTGCTAGGAGAGGCTATGGCATTAGTTGGGTGTCATTTTTGGCAGTAATGGTGTGGGACTTCAAAGTCTTTTTCTTAATGGACATAGTCTTAGTATTGATTAAGGATTTACTATCAGAAGCTGGTAAGTGGGTCCGAATGAGTCTTGATCCTAGTCTATGGTTCCGGGTAGCTGTGGAACATGGTTGATTAGGGACATGTTGGGAGGCATAGAGTTAGATCTATTGCTAGTGTGTGGGGGAATTGGTATTATTTGCTGGTGTCATGGTAGAAGGGAGGCATTTAGGTGGTTGTGATGGCCAAGGTGGCAAGAAGTTGGTGGGTGCTATGGAGATGTAGTGGGGTAGTGCAGTGGACATAGAGATAGAGACACTGCTCTTACTATGTGCGGAGGCAGAATCATGGGTGGTTTTCGAGGTTGCATGTTTGACATTACTGGCACTAGTGGCTGAAGTTTGCAGAACATTATGGTCAGTATGGCAGAGGTGGCAATTGTTAAAGTTCAACATATGTCTAGAGTTGTGCCTAGACATGACTAGCAAGTACTGGGAAGTTTGGCTTTAGACAGATGTTTAGTATGGTAGAAGGGAATGTAGCAGCATAAGTATATGTCTAACATAAGGCCGTCATGCGGTCGTCTTAATAGGCACATTGACTAGCATGAATGTCATATTATAGAAGCATGGTTATAGGTCTAGAGTTCAGCAGTCAGATAGGGGACAGTGCATTAGTATGCTGCCGCGAGCGCAGATGTCTGGATATGATGAGACAGTCTAAGAGAGATTGATTGTTATACAATATGTGGAGCAATAGGTGAAGTAAGGCATTTTAGCATGTAGTGTTGTAGCATTGTACCATTAACATATTAGCATATAACATTGACTAGCATGTTGTAGAAGTACAGAGTCTAAAATACAGCAGACAGATAGGGAACAGTAATTAGCATACTTCCGCGGGCGCAGATGTCTGGGTATGATGAGATAGACTCAAAGAGAACTATACCTAGCATATTGTGTAATATGTGGAGCATCTGGTTATGTAAGGCATTTTAGCATCGCCATAGAGTAAGCCAGATTTTGACTGCAATGAAGAGTATAACGTAGAAGTTACGGTAGCATAGGATTGATCCAAGTTAAGTTTTAGGTGGTAAGGGTATAACAAACAGTAAGTAGCATATATGCCGTTGTGAATGGAGAAGCACGTACACTATAGTTGGCAATACAGGTTAGGTGAAGTTATAGTAGCTGCGCCATTCCAGTGTTTTCCAGATTTGCCAGATATGCAATGAAGCGAGGTGAACAGGTATGAGGCGCAGACAGAAAACGGGACGCGGCCCTCGTATCAGCAGTTTATCGCCAGGTTGCAAAACATAGTAATTAGGGGTAAGACACTGGAGAGTAGCACGGACGCAGTAATGACGTGCGCAGTGAGTTTTGGGCTTCAGTATGTCGGATTTCTTTCAGTAGATAGAGCATAGACAAGGTTACGGTAGATAATATATATTCAATTACTCTTGGGGTGAAGCAAGCGAGGCTTACTGCAGGTGTTGAAGCGACGTCTTTTTGTCAGGCTAGCCCAGCAGAAGCAGTGTGACCGCCCCTCAGGCTCCGGTGGTCTGGACAGGCACAGACTCGCACTTAAAGTAGAAATTAAAAAGAAGATGCTAAAGAAAAGGAACCAGAAGAAAATATATCACATTCATGGTTTTGTGAGTTCATTCTTTATTTTTATGTGAACTTAGACTTGCAGTAATATGTTATTGAACACATTTCAATCACCAAGCATATGTAGTTTATCTAGCAACTTTTAAATATCTGTGCAACCAACACAAATATTTTGTAAGTGCATTATATCTTCAATTGGTACAACTGTTTACAAATACTACACTCAATACATCTTTAAAAACTTCCCAAGACGACTACCCACACACATGTATATACTTTTTTCAAATACATTTTTATAGCCATGGCTACACTCCGCATGACGTGCTGGTGGCTGCTTTCAAGACGCAGCTGCGGGGTATACCTGCGAGTAAAAACCCATGTTGTCGGATGGGGTTGGGATAGCCATGGGTAAACACCCTAGTTGTTGCTGTTGCTAGGCTCAATCCTCAAAACACCAATGGCACCCCTTTTTTCATGTGGTGGCGGCGGCTATAGGATTGTCTTTTTTTAATAAACTGAGTATGAAATATGAATGACAAAATAGGCAGTAGTGATACAATGGTAGTTAAAAGGAGTTTTGTAAGCTATATGATAATAAAAAGAGCCTGCCAAATGTGCTAAAATGATACACTCATTCTACTTCAAAGCACTCCTTTTAAGGACTACTTATCACATATAAATATACAAATACAATAAAATAACATCCATCACATATAAGTACACAAATACAAAGAAATAATATCAAAGCCGCAGCTAGAGTTCATTGACTTTTTTTCTAGCCGCGGTTACAATATGAAACTTTGGGTGGTGGGTAAGACACATATATTTATACATATATACATAATCGATAATTTTTGGAAAGGACTCTTTCGGGTACAAACAGCATACTTTTTTACAAATTGAGGTCTATAGCAATGGGTATGGTCCAACAAACCTGCGGCTAGGACCCTCCCCAGTCGTTGCTGCAGTTAACCGTGCCCCCGAAATTCAAAACCCCACTGGGCAATACCGTAGCCGCGGTTTTAGATCTGTGTTTAAAAAATTATAATATCCTTCTATCTGTAAAAAAAAAACATAATTAGTTAAAGTACACACACTTTAAGAAATACAATTTAATACACCCGTTTTTATGACCCTCATATCTTGTATGCAATGCATCACATGAACTATATAAAAAACAACATTTGTACATACAACACCGTTGTTCCCTTTGCACATATTAATCATGGGGAAAACAAATCCAACTTGGATTAACAGAACCCATACAAAAATATAAAAAAGTTAAAACTGTCACTACAATAAATGAACAGCAATATTTGAGTAAGAATAAACCGGGGAAATTATACTAGGTAGTTACAATAGAACAGATGAGATAGAGCAACTGAACTTGGACAGCAAGAGAATATAGGGTGAGATAAGTCAACTTGGGGACTGAGCTGCTGTGAGTGGCTTCAGCTTTACCTCCATAAAAAAAAACAAGTTACGCAAAAAACAATCGCTGACAGTTGACAATATTACCGGGTGAAGGACCAACACAGCCGAAATGAGATCGAGAAAGTGATGTACAAATTCTGTGGAAATGGTTTACAGAAGGGTACTTCAAAAAAGCGGTTGCTCAGTTTGGGAACCTAATCATTCATTCATCTTGTGTGTGTACATTGGAATGAAGTGAAAGAATTATATAGGAAAGCTCATATGAAACAAAGTCAAAGTGCATGGAACAAAATCAGCAAACCAGTATTCATCATTGTGCCTTTCAACACTTGTGTATAGGCACGTTATAAATGCTGTATCATATCATATCATATCACATCACCACAGTGTAAAAATACTATCAATATTTTCCACCAACTAACACCCAACCACATCTCATCCTGCCTGCACCCGAACTTTCAAATTGTTTGCTAATATGTCAATCCTTTCACTGCTGGATCAAGGTGGTAGATGCCACCATGGATGGTTTGGACAAGGCTGTTTCAGAACACCAGGACAATTGCCAATGCTGGGTGCAGCATTCCAAACTGCAATAGGGTGGCCGAAGTTCAAAAACAGGGAAAGGTTGGGGTGGACACAAAGAATAATGGTATAGTGCACAGTACATCGAATAAGGGTACAAAGCATAGGGAATAATACAGTAGGAGATGGTACGCGTCACTCAAATGATAGGAGTCATCACAAAATATTGTAGGTTCCCAATCCATCCCCAAAACATAAAAGGGCTACATGAATGAAAACTTGTGCACACATGTATAAACATGGATATATAAACTGGGTGAGAATAAACATAGGATGTTATACTGGGTGGTTGCAGGACAGGGGGAAGGTTAAATAAACTTGAAGAATAAGAGAGAATAAGTAAACTTGGAGAACATGGGATAGAAAACAATCACACAGGCAGAAACACTAGTACTATCATTATTTAGCAGGTTTTTTTTCACCCCACAAAAAGAACAACCACCAGGAAGACCACTGCAGATAGTTGGATTTTTGTTTCCAAATAAAAGAACACTGTTTTAAAATAAATGTCGAAAATCCTATGTACCTTGTGCAAAAAGACACTAAGACGTAGACCTTCAATTTTACTGCTCCCAATGTTTGAGTTATGAGAGTAATGTGTTGGCTATGCCGCAATTGGCTTCTCCCGGGAAATGCCACACTAGCCCATTGAGTAATGATTCTCTCCAAATATAATGTACATTGCCATCACTGATTCACTAGCAGAATAGAGGTTCAATAGAAGTACAAAACCTGTTACTATAATCAATGAACATACATATATAAACTGGGTAAGAACATACAAGGGACATAATGCTCAGGTATTACAATAGAGTGAATGGGGTATGTTAAGTAAAGTCGGAGAACAAGGAAATAAATTTGAATACAGGTTGACCTTTCACTGGAGTTAACTGAACAACTGCTTCAGTAGCTAGAGCACCTCAGTACGTGAATCCTATCAGCACCTGCCCACCATAAAACAATAAAGACCCAATCAGAAAATAAGTGCAAAGAATCAAACTTTCTTTGACCAGATGCTAAAGAAAGCAGCCACAAAAAATATAAATAAAATGACTAAAATGTACTTGCAAAATACCATCAATTGTACTACCTCACAGAAAACTCAAAACAACGAAGAGTACTGCATAGCTGAAGGTGCATTAAAATTACAATACAATCAGATAAACCTTCAACCCCACTAACATCAATACAAAACATAAATGCCTGCATTTGAATGCCATTGATTGACAAATCTAATTGTGTAGGTCCATGTTATTGAAAGTTAAAAAATACATGAAAAAATACTTGCCACACAATCAGAGCAGATTAAAAAAAATGATAATGAACACCATCTGAGAGCAGTGGTTAATATAACTAACACACACAACACTGCAAATAAACCTTCAAATATATAAATATTTATTAACACTTACTTTCACATCAGCCACCCTCCTGCCATGTGCATTGTGAGAGTTCTGGAATCCAAAAGATAAAACTTGCGAAAATGGTGGCTTTTATACTTTCCAAAATGAATACCAAAAAAAGAGGACTATAAACTAATAAAACTACTAAAATAGATGACACATTTTCACTACAACCTATCACCCCGAGCTACACAAATAGAACAGTAACAACAATCAGTAAGAAACAAACTCACAGAAATCTTTTTTTTCGTCAACCAGCATCTTTCATAGGCCCAGCTATTCGACGTGGCTGCAGATCTTGCTTTGTAGTCGCAGCTACACATACATTTTTTTTGGGAAATTCAAAAACAAACTGAGCCAAACTTCAAAACATCAAAGAAAACAAGGGAACACCTAAACACGTGAAATAACACACACTTAAATTAATTTCTGTGCTTCATCACCCACATAACAATATTATTATTGCACAGGAAATGTATGGTTTAATAGACGCAACTATAATCATAGCGGCGCCTTCAGGTACAACAAATAAAATGATGAAAAGTGTTGATGCGCCTATACACGTGCTTTTTTGTAGACACGGTTATAAAAAAGCCCCTTCATGACCGTTTGCTGTTAACCGCGGCCGTATGAAAAAAAATACCAATAAAAAAATGTATTTCCACTCCCTCAAACTCCAAACAAGAGTCCCTAACATGCCTGTGAGCCCCCTTCTACTCCCCATGGTCCTCCTCCACTCCCCTGGTCTCTCACAATCCCTCAAAACACTCAATGCATCTATAATGCTACACCACATACACAAACACACAACATGCCATTTACCGGCTTCACAGGGCACCACCTATACCTGCGGGTAGTAAAGCAGCGCACTAACTGGGCGTGAGATTGCCATGGGTAAACACCCCCCAGCCATTGCAGTTGCTAGGCCCGGTCCTCAGTACATCAATCCCTCCCGGCTATAAGAATTATTATAAAAAAAGAAATTTAAGTATGGAACATAAATGACAAAAGAGAAAGTAGTGATACAATGGTAAATAAATGATGTCAATACAATAAACGACTGCTCATGCAATTATTTATAGTGGATGATGATAAAGTATACATAGTAGTTAGGATATAGAAGATTGGAGTTAGGTACGTTGGATAAGGTTCCAAAACAGGTAAAGGATGAGTTGGACACAAACAATGGGCCTGATTCATGGAATATTCTGCAGAGAAAAAAAGAGACTTGCGCTCGAAAACGTGTGCAAATCCCTGTGCGTCGATTCATGGAAAGC
The DNA here is from genome assembly GCF_040938575.1 of Ambystoma mexicanum. Classification (NCBI taxonomy): domain Eukaryota; kingdom Metazoa; phylum Chordata; class Amphibia; order Caudata; family Ambystomatidae; genus Ambystoma; species Ambystoma mexicanum. The sequence continues at coordinate 1,135,453,637 of NC_090929.1, read as the reverse complement.
TATGCCCAGGGCTTACCTGGGACTTGCGAGGAATCTGTGCCGGACCACCGCATCACTGCGAATCGATGAACGCCTCGCGTGGGATTCCAAGAGGAGGTTGGGCCGGGCCTGTGCAGCCACTTAAAAAGGGGGTGAAACATGCAGAATGAGGAAGAACAAGCAAAAATGTGTGCGTTACGAGAGATGTTCCACCGTCAAACAATCGCGCCACCTGTACGCATGCAAAACAAACATATTCATGGCATTGAACAGAGAACGCCAGGTCACGAAAATAAATGCGCAAATCCCGAAACACCTACACAACGCGATAGCTGGTGTACACGTCAACGCGCACACTAACAAATGCATAAAAAGCACGCATGCATGCACATCAAACGCACTTATACAGCCACAATGAATGCAACATTTGTTGCAGCAATCATTGAGGGACACCACAGGAGGAGGAGAATGGCCAGGGGCCAGATCTTCCACCCACGGACCAACCTTTTTGGGATGTGTGGTGACCAGGTCTATGACAGTTATAGGTTCCGCCCCATATCATTCTATACCTGGTCAAGGAGTGGGAAGATGACTCACATCACCCACCATGTGCTCCCAAGCACTGATCCCCTTGCAAAAGGTGCTCACTGCTCTGCATTTTCTGGCCACTGAGTCATTCCAGCAGACTACCACAATAGTAGGTGTCATCTCCCATGGCAGTGGTCCAGGCTTTGTATGGGGTGGCCCACTTTCCAAAAGTGTTAGGTTCTATTGATTGCACCCATGTTGTTCTCCGTCCGCCCAGAACAACAGATCACATATCCTTCAACCGGACACATTGGCAATCCATCAATGTTCAGGTACTGTATAATGCCAAGGGCATCACTACTGAAGCATATGCCAACTATCCTGGTAGCACACGTGTTAGTTACATCTTCAGGATGTCCCCGCTACACCAGGCCCTGGAAGCTGGGAAGCATGTCAACACATGGCTCATTGGTGAGTATGAGTATGATTGGCCATGCACATGCATGCATGTTGCTCACAGATCAATAGACACAGTCCACAAATGACAATGACAACCATTCTCACATCTACAGGAGACAGTGCCTACTCTCTGAGCACATACATGATGATGCTCATACGCAACCCCAACACACCTGCCGAGGTAAGGTACAACACTGCCCAATTATGCTCCAAGTTTGTAACGGCTACAGATAGAAGCTAATAGTTATGGGTCTTTCTCTCAATGGATCAAGGCCGGTCCATGGACACACCCTGATGCCACATGTGCTGTGAAGTTCCTCATATGTGAAGTTCCTCATATGTGAGGTCTTCCTGAGGTGGGGTGTGTGCAAAGTTCTTAGGTCTGATAATGAAACACATTTTGTAAACAATGTATTTGTGCACATTACAATCCTATTAGGTATTAAGCAGAAATTCTCTTCAGGCAAACAGAATTTGGGAGTGCCTCAACAGTCTCCTCAAAGAATTTATGGCTAAGCTAACAGTGACCTTGAAAAAAAGGATGGCTACATGGCGTAACCTTAGCTCTATTTGCAATATTCAGTCAGCCCGGAAGACCATCACCTGACTCCTCACAGGCTTGTGACAGAACACTATATCCATGTACCTCTTGCTCCTCCCACTTGAGTGCAAACTGATGCTCATACTGTTTCTAATATGCTTGGTACTGAAATGCATGACTACTTGACTGCTATGACGGCTAGTGTTGCTTTTATGTCTCCCTAGCAGGGGAGGTCAAAGAAGAATAATGAAGACAGCAAACAAATCATTCCTGAAACATTATTTAAGTACACAGTATTGTACGCAGGAGACTAAACCCTAATCAACAATTTCATCAGGTGCTGGCACAAGCTACGCTTTGAGGGAACACACTGAGTCATGTAAATATTTGCCACTGCAGTAGAAATTAAAGGAAGACAAGCATGGCTGTATCTTGGTGACGTCAAACCCTACAAAGGAGAGACCCCGCTGCCACAAATATGAAGGTGACAAAGCGATGACAAGTGTTCAGGCGAGGTCGGCTACCAAAAGTAGACAGCAACCAACAGACTGAAAGAGATAATGAACTGATCATTCCAAATCAGCAAACGGAAAAATTGAGTGAACACTTTTCCTATGGATCTTACCTCTACAAAATAAAAAAATAGCACTTTTAAAAGGAGAGAAATACAGCCACTAAATGCTGTCTTTACAAATGCTACTGTTGATGATTTTTTTTCTTTTTATAGTGGACACATTTCCTGCTTTAACAAAAAGAAACGTAACTCTTGCTGCTCCTGTATGAAACACTAAGACATGCTTTATTCCTGCTATAATTGTGCATTTTTTCTTGTAGAAAATAACATTTTGGAAACAACGTAAAGAATCTCAGTAAAAAGAAGAAGATTGGGCTTTTCCATTTTGTTAGATATTCACCCTTGGCCCGCAGACAACCTAACGCACCTGGTTATCTACAAAATGCAGATACGTTTGCAATAATGTAGCTAAATTATTTACATTTTGTAGTCTCAATTTTATCATTCACTTGGGACTGCTAGAGCTGGTTCTCTATAATGTATCAGAACTAATATATAATAATGTGAGCCCTATTACTATGACAGTATGACAGTAGTAGAACCCAAAACATTTCTGCAGCTATTAAGCAGATAAAATGACAATAAAAGAAAGGCTATGGATGAGTTTCAACACATGAATGCATATATCACTGATTCTACCCAAGTGACTAACAATTTGTGGTACCAGTTTATGAGCCAGGTGTGGAGAGGACATCCGGAGAAAGCTGTGTATTCCCTCATTCCCTACCCTATGGGCACTTCCAGTGTTTTTATAGCCACTGAGGTACCCACAAAAAAGACACATTGATTGATGCACCTTGCACTTTATCTAACCAGAGGGCAATTTCAGTGCCACACTGCTTTGCTTCACTAGTGTTGGTGAACAAAGCAAAATCCAAGCAAGAAGATAATTATATACAAGGAATAAAATCCATGATAAAAACACAAACGTTGTACCAGGTAATAAGATATGGGCAATCTGGAGCAAACGGAGCGGGGATTACAATGAAGAAAATAAAATGTTGCAGTGCAGTGATAGGAAAGGGAAGGATGTTGGGAGTGAGGGCAATTACAAATAAAGGGGACCGTACTTACACCTGAGGGGTGGACGGATGGACTAATGGTATGCAAAGCACTGCTGGAACAATGGGAAGAGGCCATGATAAACTCAAGTAAACAATGTCTCAGTCAGTGGCCTAAAATTATAAAGTTACTCACACGGGTCGATGACGAGAGGGGACCAGTACATATAATACCCCTGAGAAATGTCACTCAATACTTCCAAAATAACAGTACAATAAGCGGTTGGAAAAATACTGGGTGTAAACGCATCTTTGATGTACCAGGCATGAAGACACGAACAGCAGTATTGATGGACCACTACTGGGCTTGTGGATCCATGGCATGCATGAAGTTGCCCCCAAATTGGGGGAGTATGTTCCATAGCGCTAATAAACATACTTACTCTGGTAGTACCCCAACGCTATATACAAATTACGGGCTTCCCTAAAATGGATTTACATTTGAGGGAAAGAAGGGCCCTCACTCTTACGTGTAAGAAATGGAAAAACTATTTCTCAGCCAAATCAGAGGTTGCTTATGATGAAGTACCAGATAAACACAAATTATTTAGCAAAACAGAAGTGATTTTCTCTGCTATTTTCCTCCCTGGAGTGCAGGTCACTGCAAATGCAAAATGGCTCCAAATAACGAGATGGGAAATGTGCAAAGAATCAACACAGCAATGAAGGGATTTAATGCCATAAAAGAAGAGATAAGGGCCATAAGACGAATGACCCTTCAGAACAGGTACATCCACGACCTTATAACAGCCATTGAAGGGTGCATCGTGCAAAAATTGTCCCGTCTTGCTGCACTCGCCATAACTCTGAGGTGGAAGACCTCTTAGATGATGGCTGGCTCTCATATCTATTTTCCTGGATCTACTCCTGCTGGCTAATGCATTCAAAATACTAATAGCTATACTAGCATTAGTACTACTGGGATTTTGAACCCTAAGAAAAGATGTAAGCCAATGCGAGAAGACTGGCAAAAAGGTGGTAGGAATGAAAATGGTGATAAACCTGGATAGTCACATGCATGCATATACACAAATGGATGATTTCCTCTGTACCCAAGCAGTAGAAAGCCCTATAGCACCTCCAGGGTCAAAGTTTAAATATCCTCTCGATTCCCAGAATTACATAGAACACTGGGTAGATTGTAACATCACTGGAGTATTGATGAACACATAAGATGTGGAGGTAGCCTGAGGCTGGTGAGTAAAATATGGGTACCCAAGAAGCCCCATCTGGTGGAGAGTAGAAGGAAGTGTGTGGTTGAGTACTCAACCAAAGGGGGGAATGTTGAGAGGCAGATGAATATGTCAATCATGGTGACTGCCCCTCCCCATGCCAATAATGTGAAGATGATAAACGCTATTCACTAAGGCACCTGTATCAGCTTTATCTCAGACAAGTACAAGACGAAATTAACCTGATGTAACTAAAAATGCTGAGAATTAATGAATTAATTGTCAACTGACATACACATATACAATAGACATGAAGCAGATATGCGCTCACATTGAAGAAACACGAACACTAGGTCAAACGTGCATTTAGACATGAAGAATATTGCTTGCACCATATAGACATGAAGGATATAACATTGCCATTGTATACACTAAAATGCAACACAAAGGATGCACACTTATAGTTTGCTAAATGTAGAAATGCAACAGAAATGAGAGGCCATCTTGTATAAAATGGATGACATCGCAGCAATAGAGTGAATGAGAAGCCTTGAGGCTGCAGAGAAGTTCAACTAATTGAACTAGCTGAAATACATATCTGTGCAGGACAGACATTGGCTGTACAGACACCTTCCAAGGTTACAGTGAAATAAGGGAGGTTGGCATGGCCCCAAAGAGAACAGAAGATAATTCCCAAGTGTAAGACATATTTCTTTTAGATTAAGGAGAGAACAAATGGCTTTTGAATGCCAGTTGCCGATAAATTAGAAGCTTGATACTGTACGAGAAATGGATTGACTAAGTCTCCCATGACCAGGAAGGGTAACAGCACTTGTACTAATATTAGCTAAAATCATGGAAAATGGCATGGGATATTAATGTAAAACATAGTTTTCTCACACATGACCTATAATTGGAGGACACTGTCTATTCATTACGTCCAAACACACATTTGCACCTGCCTCAACTCCCCACAAATACCCAGAACAGAGACGCCCGACGAGGTCATGTACAAAGTTAGATGCCCTGGCTCGTGCCCTAGGAAATTAGGGATGGTGTCTTATTTAATTGGAAGAAGCAGTTTTTGGGTTCTGGTCTCAAAAACCCTATTTTTGCTAATGTGCTGATGACCTACCAAGTACTCATGGTTGGTAAGACAGATGCCAACTAATTAAAACTCCCAATGTGATCTCACCCTATAACTGTTGCATTAGCCAATTAGCTATTGCTGAGATGATGTCTTCCTTACCTTTATCAAATTAGGGATGGTCTAAGGTGGGGCCATCAGATAGTTGTATCCAATGAAAAGACTAACCCATATACATTGTATATGTAGACAATTCCCCTAACCAATCCTACTGACCCATAGGTTTTTTCAACTAAGATTGTGATATTACATCAGCAATGACACATTTTCCATTTGTAATTCGTTGTTCTGTATTGGAATGCTTGAGGGCTCTTGAGACTTGTGTGCTTAATGCTGTCCCTGCTCCATGTGGATTGTGAATAAAGCAGCGTTTGGCATTTACTTTGACTATTTCCATTATTTGGTTTCAGGATTTCTTGGCCTGTCTCTTCCACTTGTGCTGGGTATTTCTGGTGGCCTTTTTCAACTGCCACAGAGTCAACACCTCCAGAGGGTAGGTTCTGCAAACAGAATGACAAAAGTCTATAAAATGGTGGCTACAATAGCACAAAAACAGGACTGTAGAAAACAAACTACTAAAATGGCTGACACATTTTCACTGCAACATTGAATAGGGTAGTTTCAACTTTCATCAGAGACCAAAAACAATTATGGATATAAAACAGCAACATACAGTTTTACATGACTAATTTGTATAGACTTGAGGGAGTATACCTAACTGATGAAGGAAATGCAATGTTCCTTGATAGCATCAAAGCAGTATTCCAAATGTGCTTAAATACTACACTCAGTGTACTGCAAAACAGTCCTTTTAAGGGCAACCTATTACATATATTTGCAGACATGTAATAAAATAGCATACATTTATTTCACCATTGAAAACACATATTGCCAAGGTTTCCAAGTCAAATTCCACATGGGCTGAGGTGAGGACATAGAATCAGAAAGACATGTAAAATTGAGTTTTGTTACATCCATAAAATAATATGATTACTGCATAGAAATATGAACACTTATAGCAGCGGGTATTAGAGAGAGTTTATACTCGCCTCTATACAAACCCGTCAAAATACACAATGTCTAAACGGCTTGCTGATAAGCAGGAGTACAGATGCCAGTTGTAGCCACGGGTATGTGTAAATTTGTTTACATGCTCAAAAATGTTACCAACGTTTCAAAGTTCAAATAACACAAATGTACAGTTGAGGGAATTGAATCAGAAAGACATGTCAAATTGTGTACTGTAAAATCCAAGAAAGTAACATGATTATGGCATAGCTGCGTCTCTGGAGGCAGTTATGACTGTGGCTACACAGGCCAGTCAAAATACACAATGTCCCATTGGTTTGCTGATACCCGCAGCTATAGAAGTCCCAGGCAGGGCACAACGTTTCATTGGCTTTTTCATAGCCACATCTATACAAACAAAGGGCATCAAATAACATTTTCATTTTCAATAATGTTTCAAAACTTCTATGGCTGGATCTTAAAAGAGCATTGGGCCCTGATTCATGGAATTATTTTGGTGTAAAACCGGGATTTGCGTGCCATTCTGCCCGCAAATCCCTATTTGACAAATTAGGATTTGCAGAAGAATGTTATGCAAATCCCTGTTTTACATGCAAATAATTCCATTAATTCCGACAAATACCCCTCTCCTCTATTGCAATCCCAAAAATCTTGTAAAATGTCTCTATGCTCTTTCCTTAGATGACTAATTTTCTTTTCACAAGCAGAAACTATTGTTTGTGACCAGTCAAATATATTTCTAAGCCAATGCTTTGTAAAATACATCACCTATGTCCTCAACATCACTATTAGTCCCATCCTCAACATTCTCTATTCCTCCACAATCTTCTGAGTAATGAGACTCCTCTCCTTCTGAAATTACCTCCATTTCTGAAATACCAAGAAAAAACAATATGTATAGCCTCTTTAACTCCAGAATCTGCAAAAACACATCTCCCTGTCCGAAAATACCATGATACTATTTAGAAAAACTCTTAAAATAATGAGACAATATAATCTCCAGTTTAATTGCCACATATTAAGATCACTCAAACATTGCATTTTCTTATTATAGGTTCTATAGCTGAAGAGCACCTGAGGTACTCAACATCCTATTGGCAGTTGCCCGTCATAGAAGCAACAAAGACCCAATCAGAAAGTAAATGCAGAGAATCCCAACTTCGTTCAACAGGTAATGTTCTTCAATTGTTCATTTTAACAAGTGAGGGGACATACAGTGTTTTTTACTCTCAACCTACTTCCTAAGCCTACCTTAATGAACCAATCACGGGGCCTCTACCAACAATCTCCTGTATGCATGAGGTCATAACCAAAGTGCTTTGCAACATGAAAGGTAAAGGGGTGCAAACCTGTGATACTAAGTCCCACCCATCTTCCTTTCTGTTGTTGATCAAAGATTCTCTCTGGTTAATGGGTCTCTCTGTGGTCCGTGATTAAAGCGGCGTGTCTCCCTTGAAGCTGCAACAAGACCAGGCTCCTGCAAACTACATCCACCTACCTTATGAATGGGGTCAGGCTACTGGGGAGGCCTACTGTAAACACACAGTCCCAGACATGACAGCTTACGATCATTGATTCTAAGGGCCGGAGCAGACTTAGGTTGACACAGTTACATATGAAAGTTTGTTTGGTTTCCTGTCTCCTTTGGTAACCTCTGTAGACAGGCCCTGTGTGGGCCTGTTTTAAGTACCCTCTAATTGGTATGTTAATCGCTGCACCAGCTGCAGGGCTGAGCAAAAGAGCAGGGGTAATCAGGCTGACCATTGCAGGGGGGAGCTTGGTGCTCCCCCTTCCAGGAGAGGTCTAAGTGTACTCCTGGCTGTCACATTCCAACTAAATATGACAGGGCAATCTGTGCCTGTAGGCTACGTCCACCCATTTGTCGTGGTGTGAGCATAGGAAAATACATGTGGGTTGCCCGACATAATTTTCCTGAGGTTGGTCTACCATCATTCAATTTAATTAAACATTTTTTTTAAAAAGCCCATTCAAGTGTAAACCCACCAAGCGGATGGTCAAATTCCTCAAAATGATATGATCGATAAAGGGCCCCAATCCTGCAAGCATCTTTGATAAACTAGGGGATCCCAGTAGACAACAAGACCCAGGCTCGCTTTTATAATATTAAGCACTTAACCCAAAAGCAATGAAAGAGAGAGTGTTCAGGATGGTTTAGAGTGATTTGATCGAAAACATTTGGTCGAAAGGAGACTGCATCAAAGTATTTTTTTTTTGACAGGTTGTTTTTGCTGCTTATACATGCGGCGGAGGCCTCTGCAGCTATTCCATTAATTATTTCCCTAAACCCACCCCCACATATATAGGCAGCAACATTCCTCCAAAAAACTGTGACGCATTCTACTTTGACCAATTATGCTGGTCAGTAATCCGATGGTCTCTTTGGGATGACCCCTGGATTTCTTCAATGTTCTGTAGGTGTACGTCGGTCTCTCTGGGCCTATTGTGCACTGGCCTACCACAGTGACCTACAGAACCCCTGACATTGCTCTGTTCTAATTACAGGAACAGTCCAACCCTGAATACCAATTTAGTGCATGTTCTCGTCATCTCTCAGCAAGTCACATCCCACCATTAGCCTATGCCACCACAGCTGAGAGAGGAAGCTCTTCCGCCAGCCAAATACCAAACCTCTACCGCCCTTTGTAGGTCACCTCCTCATTTACTCAGCCCCCTTGCTCTTCATGCCTTCTCAAACGTTTACATCAAGGGTGGTTTTTCAGATCCAATGCATGCTTTTATAACCTTTTTTGACATATGCATTATGCCATTAACCAATGACTAGTGCTGCCTTTGCAGATAGTACCTCCTCTGCCTATGAGTTTGTCAGTTGGGAAATGGACAGCCATCTTCTCTACGTTTCTGGACAGAGTAGAAGAACGCACAAGGCTTGCTGAATAGTACATATAGGCTGACATGAAGTTAGCAATTTATAGTTCTCAGTCCCAATTAAACAAACAAACACAAAATATCAGATGGTGCAATTTCCCAAGGGAGGTTGACGGAGTGGTAGATGTAAAAGTAAAAAACACTACACAATTAGTTTATATAATGGGTTCACAAGGCACTTATCACCCTGGCAACCATTGACGATGGACGCCTCAACACCTATATAAACACATTAAAAGGCATTTATGTAGCAAACTGTCAACCAGCCAGAAGTTTCTGATCTCAGTTTCAATAAAGATGGTTTTAAATGGATCTGGAAAGCCATAAAAGTCCTTTGCGCGTCCATATATATGAGCAGTAGCAACAATCAAGCAGTAATATTCAGCTTTCTGCTCATCGGTGCTCTGAGCCATGCCTAAGTGCCTCCCGCCTTGCTGCTCTCCTTAGTGTGGGCCGGGAACTCTTGCGCTAAGTGCAGCAGAGTGGTAGCAAGTGGGCCGAGGTATTCCTCTACAAAGGAGCAACACCTACGGTAGGCACTGTGGCAGCTAAAGGAAGGGCACAGCTAAATCTCTTGCCTTGGCCAGTGCAGCAAATATAACTTGATGAATAATACACAGAATATTCCACCCACAACCGTGCATCATGTAACTCTCAGGAATTGGATGCTCTCAAAGAAGACACATTAGATAAGACAAACTAGTATATGCCTCAGGGTAAATGTATTTTTCTTCAGAGGCATTCTATATCCTTTTTTTGCTTACTGAAACATTATAGATGGCATACAATTATGCAAATTGCATATAACTTCTATGCCTACTTCATTGCTTAAATCCGCAGCAGAGTTGTTGCTTGGACTTCCCAATTTCCGGCTTTGGGAGGCTTTCTATCAGCATAATGTGAATGGCTGTTCTCAGGGTGACACAATTTGAAATAGAAAGAAATGTCAAATTAGATATCAGGGGACGTAGTTCCATAGACACCAACATTTTCCCTTGACAGGCTCCACCCATTTATAAACCCTCTTCTATATTTCACAAACACCATATTATTATTATTATTATTATTATTATTATTATTATTATTATTATTATTATTATTATTGAGGTACTTATTGGAATATACCTAGCTTCGGGAAGCAAATGAGCGCTTACAAGTCACAGGGCAAAGGCACAGTGAGGGAAGCAGAGATACAAGGAAGGGGGAAGTAAAAAAGGGGGCGGGCAGGTAATTTGGCAGCAAGGGCACTCCAAGCAACTAGGGGAGTCACAAGGGAGAGCAGATCGCCCAGCCTCAGGTTAGGTGGGGAGTTGAGAGTGTATCGGTCCAGGTGTCAGGGAGGAGCCTTCCTTGAAGAGGAGAGTCTTGAGCTCGTTCCTAAAATGTAGAAGCAGGAGGGTGGGCTGTGAGTCTAGTGTTGACTTCATCCAGTTCTAGCTTACCATCCCACAGCACTTAGTATGCTAGGACTCATTGGTTTTGCATTGTCCAATGTAACTATGGACCTCCCATGTCAGGCATGCAATGGGCTGCCAGGCTCAGGTAAAGACGGCCCTAATGGCATCAGATAAGATGGTGTCTCTGTTCTCCTTCACTCAGTCCTCCTGAGTGTTGGCGTGTCTTGTCAGAGCTGCACTGGTGGTCTCGCATTCTAGGGGGTGTTCTGATTTCCACAGTAAAGCAAAGCAAGGTGTCTGTGCCCTTTTCCTTCTGTCTCTGTGGCTGGCAGCCCCATTTGCTTGGCTCCGCTTTCGGCAACAGGAACACAGCCACTCCAGGTTATCCTGCTGAAGCATCATCGTCTGCTTCATTAAGGCTTGCAATGTGATTACACCATGTCACAAATGAAACAAAATCGTTGAATTTGTGCATGATACGACTGGTTTCCTATTATCTAGCTTTACATTAATTTAGATGTAATTTAGTTATTCTGTTAATTAAATGCCGGGCTTGATGAAGATTGATTCTGGGGGGAATAATTGAATCCCACCTAACAAGATATTACAATGCAGCTGGATGTTGAAGACCAGAGGACCTTTTGAAATAGTTTATCAGATGGGGGCACTGAGTCGGCTCCATTTCCTATATAAAGCTTCATAATGTAACATAAGGTTTTCCTGCCAGTGCACAATTGAAACCATATTGGCAAAACCAATAGGTCTGGCTTTATAAATGTATAGGATATTATGTTTTGTAAATCCGACAATGGACAAAAAAGCATTGGCAACCTCAAAAGGTCTGAATTTGTAAATGTTGAGACATATTTTCCATAAAGCCCCCAAGAGACAAGAATAGGTGACCTTTGACATTTGCCAAGCCAGCCCTATTGGTTTTGTCAAAGTTTGTCCGCGAAGTTACATTTTCATTTGCATAAAGGCTAGCTGGTAGGTTCTCATTCCGAACTGTCTTGAACCATGTTTTAGCTCACTGTACATTTCATAAAGCAGAAATATCAATTTTCACATCATTCTTGGCCCACTCTCCTGGGCAGTCCGGCTCCAAAATGCTAGGCAATTCTTCTCTGAACATGACTACCATCAGCAACCCCAGACACGTGTTTCGGCCTTGTTGGGCTTCATCACTGAGGTGAAGCTGTGCGTCTCTGAGCATAGTTAGCAAGGGGCCCATGCATGGATTACCCTGGGTAACTCAGGGTTAAACTTCAAGAATTATAAAATTAGCAAAGGTGTGGTAGCCCCTATACTGAGAAAAGGCACAGCCAAAAAACCTGTTCCTTTGGTAGGTTCCCAGCCAGGGTGGTTTATCACCACATTGGTTCTCAGTGGAGGGCCTCCCAGATTTTTGTATATTTTCAAAGACTTGTAGTTTCACCCTAAGTTATTTGGGGTAATCAAGATGTGGAATTCTTGCTCACTGTTCTTAGAGAGGCACAGCTTCACCTCACTGATGAGGCACAACAAGACCGAAACACGTGTATGGGGTTGCTGTTGGATATTGAGAGGAGAATTGCCTAGCAATTCGTTTGTGGTGTGCCCAGCTCGGTGGGACCAGACTAATATGTAAATGGACATTTATCGTCTGTGAAACGTACAGTCAGCTAAAATGTGGTTGAAGTCCCCCTCCCCACCCCCCACACCCAAGCAGAAAACCTCCTAATTGGCTAACATTTGCACTGGTGCTCACCATTGAGCCAATTAATTCAGCACCATTTTTTCTGCTAGGGTACTATTAAATGAAACAATCGGGTGTTGTCTCCATGTGTATTGTCAAAGTACTTTTGCACTAGTGCGAACATTAATCTGACTGTTGTGTGTACTATTTTTAATGCATAACATTGCAAGAAATGTGTTACTGCATTTATTTCATGCTATGTGCTGGCAAAACAGTCTGCCTCATGTTCGCACTATGAAAAACATTTTCAGTAACACAGATTGAGCCAAAACTCCATTCTCTATTGTCACGGATAGTGACTCCCTGACTCCAGGAGTGATTCAAGAGTTTTTATTTCACAAATATTATTCTTATTATTGTTAGCAATTATTCCTGCTAGGTTGTGGGCAGAGTCCGCTAATGGGCTCCCCTTTATCAAGTTTCCCAAATAGCGATCCCTAACTTCTACTATAGAAGGCTAGCTTAATGTGAGGGCATAAAGGCCAAGGCCTTACCTATCTGGCTCCCTCTGGGTTGCATAAATGCACAACTTTGGTGGACATATGCTGAAGGGCCAGTTATCCATGCACACTCTTGTGGCCTAGCTGGTCACATAACCGCTTTGCACAGAAACACCAGGCTTGCCTCAACATCTCTGTCATTAGACTACCGTGTTAACCTACGACAAATGCGGTCTAGCTGCTCACATATCGAGTCTCCTGCACTAGCGCTCTGTCTTGACCTCCTCGGCACCCGCCCGCGTGCCTGACATCTTGGGTTACTTACTTGAGCCTAGCCAGCCCTCCTACATCCTAAACCAGGCTAAATGCACACACACATCTTAGGCCCCCTATTAGAAGTTTCCCATACCTGGACTTCCTTACCCGAGGGGGTTCCTACCACAAAGCAATTTGAGGCCATATAAATGGGAAAAGGTGCTATATAAATGACTACAATACAATGTACAATACAATAGAATACTTCCAGCCACTGATTTGTGCAATTGTGCAGAACAGGAGGAGGGTATTTTTGATTGGGCACCAGTTGCTTTTGTGAATCGTGAACAACTTTGCTTGGTGGATGTCAAGAGGATCCGTTAGCACATTCCTTTATTTGCACCAGAAAAAGATTTCATTATCAGTCCCTACATTTTTATGTTTTAATTGTGATAAGTGTTATGTCCCGGGCTCCCCTGCCAAGCCTCTCTCGCAGGGCCCTATAGCCCACCCACGCTCACTGCCCTTGAGAAATAACCGAAGAGAGTGGCTCTCTCTGCACTTACCCCATTTTCCACCGACCGGATGCACGTGTACCTCCCCCCTCTCTGTGTCCGTCTGTGCACTTGCGCAATCAGAATGCATTGTTGTTGGAAGAACGTCTATCTGTTCTCCGTGGTCTTCAGCCCTTAACTGCACTGGCTAAACTGCAGAATCGCTGTCAGGCCTATTGGCTGTGACTTAACTGTAAAATATATTATATGCACTTACTCTGCCTGTGCAGACTATTATTGTCTCAGAATTTCAAGGGCACTGAGCGACTGTTGTTTTTTCCCCATGTTCCCACCCTCCTTGAGCGCTTTGAAACACTTGCCTGTGTATAGGCACTTAAATAAACAATACCATACCATACCCATACCAAGGCAATAAGGTTGGAAGATTGTTTTTGATATCAATATTACTTAATGGGTAGAGGTGGCCAAACGTTACAAAAATGGCAATCATTTTGGCTGCCAAATGTTCCCCACAACCTTCTTATGGAATGAAAGTAAGGTCGAAATGTGACTGATATTGTTGGCATGATGTTTGCACAGTTTACCTTGCCTAATCGGTAAGTGTGTGTAACCTCAAAAACTATTGCCCGCTTATTTTACATTTTGCCTTCATTATCCACATTTTTCCACCTGTCCTTAGTGAGCAAGCTCGTTTACCATTACCAGCACTCGGTCCCACGGCATTATCACAGGATTACGAGTGGTGGTGTGGTGGTGCAATTCCCCATTTCTGCAGTCAATAATTCTCCACAGAGAATTTTGGTGGATTTACCACACAGTAAATCTGCTGATGTTTTCATTCATTTATTTATTTTTATTTATATCGCGCCATAGCCCGCAGGCATCAGGGCGCCCATACAGAAACATTAATGTACCAGGACAAGGAATTAACTTAAGCTACTGGAAGAGGATTGTTTTGAAATGTTTTCCAACGGTGATGTATTGTTCTTCCGACTACATAGATGTAGGCAGTTTATTCCAGGTACCAGTTTTAAGATAAAGTGGACCTTCTTTTTTTTGCTGGAGGCCGATCCTCCACTTTACCCCCCAAAAACGGCCGCAATTGTGTTACCACCAAAACACATAATTACTGCCACTTTTTACCCCATTGCCAAATTCATAATGTATTTGTATTTTTATTAGGTTTATATAGTGCTTTAATCCAAAGAGCTTTACAATATAACAACAGGAAGTCCCTTTGTCTTTATTTGCTCAATTCACTTCCATGGCAGAGAGTTGTGACCATGCAGACACATGTTTCAGTGCATACAGGTGTGATCTCTAAAAATGGCAACCACTCTGCCAAGTGAAGTTGATGGAAAATGATGCCTCAACTGTTATAGAAATGATCTGCAAGGCTTTTGATGCAATAAGATGCCGGGAATCAATAGTTCAACTAATTTACAAAGAGCAATTGGAGATCTCAAGAAGGAAGCAATGGTTTTGCTAAATATATATATATATATAATATATATATATACACGCACGTGTTCAGATTGATTGCAGTGTTGTCGACTACCGCATAAAGCAGATTTGCATTTCATATTGACTTGGAAAGATCACTGAACCCAGGCCCTGCTCAGACAGCAGAACACTGCTCACATGTTCCTGGAATCTTAGCAACGGCCGAAATTCATTAGTTCCCAATTAATGAAAACATTGACTGTACTCTGGGAAGCCGTTTTCTGAATGTTCTTGAAGCAAATATCCCGTTCACGCTGTATTAAACACGAATAAAACAAGTAACAATGATTTAAAGTGTGGTGGTTACGATTGTATTTGCATTAACTTAAGTTTGCTGCACTGGATATTTGCTTGCGATTGGGCTAATCCAAAAGCAAATGCAATCTGCTTGCACAAAGGGACTTTTGGTAGTTCATGTGTTTATGGGCGCGATCACGCCGTTGGGTCGGAGTCCAGTATAATGTGAGCGGCTAATCCCTTTATCTCGAGGCAATGCAATATTTGCCTCCTCTTCATCAAGTGTTTAGGTGTATTCCGATTTGAAAGGACGGCAAATGCAGTGTTGAAAACGCCGTTCACGACACAATGCTCAGTTCTTGTTTGTGCGCGAGGGGAGAGTTGGTTAATCATTTTCATCTTGGCTTGATAACCGCTTCTATTGGAAAGAGGTCCGGGCGCGAGCGTGACCGTCACAGCACAGCTGATTGCGATCAATGGCAATCGAGTGGCCTGTGGTGTTTGCGCGAGAAGCGGAAGTTCGGAATATACAACCTGTTTAGTGAACCCATCACGTACTGCAGCTAAGTATTGGCAATGCAATTCTCTCTCTCTCTCTCTCTCTCTCTCTCTCTCTCTCTCTCTCTCTCTCTCTCTCTCTCTCTCTCTCTCTCTCTCTCTCTCTCTCTCTCTCTCTCTCTCTCTCTCTCAAGACATCGTTTCGTCACCAGTTGGACCAGCATTTTCATTTTCCACGAGCATTATATATGTCTAGATTATTCCATTTTCATTATGTCACTGGGCATGTACTCTCTCAGTGAGTGTGCAAGCAAGGGTATGCACAATACCGCAAAATGCTAGGATTACATTACTTACCGGCAAGCTTCATTACTTCTATACCGATTCACCGGTAATACTGCAAAATGGCCCTCATTATGAGTCCGGTGGTAACCATGCCTGTAAATACCGGCACGGCTCCCACCGGAGTCATGAATTTTCCAGTGCCCAGTAATGGCCAATTACCGGGGGCATTACAGCCCCGGCGGACCCGGTAATTGCCCATTCCAGGCGCCTGAAAATATTAGTCCCCATTTGAGTCCCATTGGACTCAATGGGAATGGGGAGGCAGGATGCACCGGCACCATTCACGAATGGTGCCGCTGCATCCGTCGCGGTCTGCTCACGGGGGCCGGTACGCCCACCAGGTCCGATTTGGTGATCGGTAGGGCACCCGCGAGCAGGACTCGTAGTTTGCTGGTCCGGTAACAATGGTACCGGCAAGCTTGCCGCTACTGTTGCTACCGGACCGGCAACCTTATAATGAGGCCCAATTAATCCACTGCAGACAATGTCAGCCTCTATTTGATTGTTTATCACTTAGTCATTTTACTCTGCCTGGTATGATACAATAGCAATATTTACAGATAAAGGCACAAATGCACACTAAGATTGTGATGACAGCTGAACTCTCTTTGTGTTGGGACACACCTAAGTTACGATCCAAGAAACACATTAATTTTCAGTAAAAAGTGTGTACATTTTACTCGACTAGCCTTGTGGCTTCTCGCCCTCCCTGTGCTTCCTCCCGCTTCCTCGCTTTCTCTCTTTTTGCTCCACTTGCCTGCTAGCTAACATTTCTCCTCGCCTCTAACTTTCCCCTGTCCCTCTCTTCCTCAGCCTCCACTACACTTAACCCATCATGGTCACATCCCAAGCACAACTGGCTGTACCGCTTACCTGCACTTAGAAATGTTCAATGTTGGTTGTCCTTAATCTATATATATCTACATGTGTATTGTCCCCTGTGACTGTTCAATTTACTCCACAATCTGGTCAGATTGTCCCTCAAACTCACCCCATTATAGCAAGCACCCTGCCTCCTGTCAAATCACATTTCTTATCTATTGTGAGTTCTTTTTTGATCAAAAGAGCATTTCACCTCCTGTATGTAATAGTTTATTGAGAGGCCACCATCAACACAGGGAGTTCCTTCCCTCCCCACTCAAGTGGTTATTCAACAACCTGTTCAACAGATTCTTTTTTAGCCCTACCTCAGACACATATCATGCCCCTTGGATCCCTCGCCCCTGAGCTAACAATGAGCCAAGAACCAGGCCGGTGTACGGGAAATATATTGGTATTTATTTAAATTAACAGTAATATAAATTAGCACAGAAAAATCAAAAACACCACTTTATTCGTGGCACAACACAATCAACTTCTCTCAGCATAAATACGTCGCAAAAATGGGTCAAGATTCAAGGCAAGCAGACTCCCCTCACCTTTTGGCTTTCCAGGGTTTAGTTCTACTTACATAGCAAGCCCCTGTTTAGATTTCTGGAAAGTCTGCTGCATCTCAGGACACTCTGAATAGATAGGGCAGGGGCTTGGTCACTCCACTCTCAAAGATGGCATCCTGTTCTCCACCACAGGACACATTCAGCTTTGAGGCCTTCTGAGAAATAGACAGCTCCGCCCAGATGCACTCTTAGCAATCTCCTCTTGTGTCTACTTATAGCTGTCAGATGATAAGTTTGAGCAGCCTTCCTGATGGTTTGTCTCTTCTCTCTGTAAGCAACATATGTCTATTCCCATTTGTCATCCTCCTTTGTTCTCCTTTCAACTTTTTGGCAAAAACAAGTAATGTATCGCAACTGCATAACTCTACTAGCAACTGCCATACTGAACATATATTCTGATTTAGCTAATCATGTAGAATTAGATAAGCCGACCACCAAATCCGTACGATGTAGCACGGCTATGTGGGATCTTTCTGCCATTTCCATAAAAAGCACAACAGTTATGAATATGTAAGTTATTGAGTATATCCCTAATTTCATTTTCCACCCTCTCACCAACTCTCACATTTGGAACATGTGCAGATCAGCCAGAAACCTAATTTAACTGGCCATTTCAGATCCCTGAGTCAGAGGTAGATGCATTTTATATCCCCAAAACCGCCTAGAAAGTACATAAAATAATGGTACAAAAATGAAATGAATCCATATTATGGTTACTGAGAAAAAGGCCTAAATGATAATAGTTCTTTTAACTTAGTTGTGAATCTTGCTGTGGGACAAATGGCAATTTCTGCTTCCAGCCATTTGTTTTCACTGCGTTAACCTGTACGTTCATCAGTCTCCTTTGTGTGGAAGCTTGCTCTTTGAAGTGTGTGCCCCCATTTTCACACATATTAGTCGTGCTCCTGACAAGTGTGACTTTTCTTGAAGTCCCTGCTTTCAGAGGCAGCATGTCTTGAGAACACTGAATTCCGACACCTTTAGCAGGACATTTTTATTGCTGGTGGTCACTAGATGGCAGATGTGAAATCCAGGATGGAAGTGGGAGTTTTCCTTTGTGACGTTTTGCCCACAGCCAGAAACAGGTTCTGCCTTGGGCTGACATTTTCCATGAAGACAAAGTGTCCTTCAAATGTCACTGGAGTTTTGTAGGTGAAACATAATATGCATTGCTTTTGTCAACCCACACAGCACATCATGTTTTGTTTTCCTGACATTTTTCTGTGAGCAGTGATATTTTTTCCACTTCTGCTTTTTAAAGCTGCTGTTTTTATTTGCACACACATCTGCAGGCCGTTTTGGTTTTTTGTTTAAAAATGCTGTTTTCCATGTGACAGAGATCTTTGATTTCTCTGTCTTTTGAAAATTAAAATGCTGCTTGTCCATTGGTAATGACAAGTAGGCCCCTTTCCACATTGCTCTTTAACTTTACTTGAAAAACAAAAACGAATGCTAGGCCGTTTTTTGTTTCAATGTTTAAATCTTGCTATTCATGTAAAAGGGACTTCTGTTTGGAGCCTTTATATGCACCCCACTGCCCCCCCCGGTTCTTCCACGACTGTTGGTTGGGGAAGAGCAGGGCAGAGTGGGGTTTCCTTAGGTGTAATTTCCTTCTTCAGGGAGTGGGCACTCCAGTCTTCCCTTCCATCTTTGGGTTGGGGGTCTGGCACAGCCCCCCCTTTCTTCTTTCCTTTACAGGTCCCTGCGATTCTCAATGGACTCCGCTCTCACCTCCAGGCTGGAAGTTTAAGGAGGTGAGTTCTCTAATAAAAGATAGAAAAAAGAGTTTCGGTACTTTTTACACACATTTTTCCCAGGGAAGATTTAGATAGAATGTACATCAACAACAATAACATATAGCTAAAACATGACTTTTCTGTTTCACAAAACGCATTTTATTTATTTTCTTCATTTGTACAATAACACCAAGTAAATTACTCCCATATATATATATATATACATATACATATATATATATATATATATATATATATATATATATATATATTACATGGACGCGGCAGCGTCCATGTAGTTATGGTTAAGTTGGTGTTTCCATAGGAAGAGCATTTTTTGGGTGGCTTATAACTTCGTTCCCTCTGGACGAATCCTCACCAAACTTTGCATAACAAGTATATGGCCCACTCTGAATTATTTTGCAAAGTTTGGAGAGGTTTGGTCCAGGGGGGGCAATGTTATAGGGGGGGTCCCAAAACTTTTGTTTTTTCCCATAGACATAATGGGAAAAACTTTGCGCACGCCTAAAGCCCAAACCGCTGGACGGATTTACACCAAATTTGCGGCAGGAGCGGGGGCTTTGTCCCAAAAGCATGCTTTTGCAAATTTGTGGTAAATCCGTCCAGCAGTTTTTTTTAAAAATGACCAAAATGTAAGGCAAAAAAATTATTGATATCTCCGTTCGCTTCGCGGACGGACTTCCCGGTTCGCTATGCGGACAGTGCCCTGATTGGCCGAGCGGCTTGCGCGATGTCCACAGACATCCGATGTGTTCGCTGATTGGACAGCGTGGGGCGTGGGGGGTGGAGCGCGTCAGATTTTTGGTGGTGCTCGACATCTTGCATTCGCGAACGACCGCGGACAGCGAGGTGAAACTTGGTTTAAAAATTGTATTTAGTGGAGTGTGTTGGTGTGTAAGAGTGTTTGGGGAGGGTGGGGGAGTATGAGATAGGTGCAAGGTTGTATTTTATTTATGTGCTAGACGCTTTTGTTGTGTTCGATTTGTCTGCGGACAACACGGCTGTTCTGAAATGTTCGTAAATAAACAGAATGGATTCAGTGTCAAGTTGAAAGTGTTCTAAGAAGACTCGTGGGGTCCTGGAATGTTCGCAGGGGGTGTCCTGAAGACGTTGTCTGTATTGTTCGTTGTCAAGCTGAAAATGTTCTAAGAACACTCGCGGTGTCCTGAAATGTTCGTACATAAAGAAAATGGGGGTGTTCTGAGGACGTTGTCCGTATTGTTCGCTGGCAAGTTGAATGTGTTCTAAGAACACTCGCGGTGTCCTGAAATGTTTGAAAATAAACACAATGGGGGTGTTCTGAGGACGTTCTCTGTATTGTGTGCCTGCTTAGCTGTATCCAATGAGGGAATGGCACAGAGAGTGAAGTGGAAATGGTAGAAGGGCTGTCTAAGAGTTAGGCGGTACGCGGACAGGGCGTGCTACATCCGGGGTTTTCCAGCAAATCCAGCATGGAAAGAAGACTGTAGGGATCAGCCAATCAGATGTTGAGGTTGTAGATTTGTGTTCAAAGAGACTGTGTGTAGTGAAGATGGCAGAAGTGGAGAAAGTCAGGGTGTTGGTGCTTGGAGATATGTTTGTGCATGGCTTACAACAGTATGCTCAATGCAGGTATGTTGCAAAGAATTTTGATGTTAAAGGAGTGGAGGTGGTGTGGAGCACTGTGCCTGATTGCAATGTACAGGGAATTGTACATGTTTGTGAAGATATGGGCAGGATGAACAGTCGCCATGTGGTAGTTTTTCACTATGGTGCTTTCCATTTGGGCTATGTCAGTTCCCCTACTTTGTTGGCAGATTTGGAACACTTGGTTCAAGCGGTAATGAACATCCTTCCAAATGCCAAAGTAATTTTTTCTGGAGTAGTACCTAGGCCAATATGGGACAATAGTTCAGTTTTTTGTCCTCAGCAAAACAATGCTAGGTGTGTAATCAACCGAGGCATGTCTGCCTTCATGCTTAGAGCTGGTATGTTCTTCTGTAATAATGAGAATATAGATTCCAGTAATGCTGTTTATTTTCAAGAAGATGGCATTTCCTTATCTTTTATGGGAAATGCCATTCTGTTTTGGAATGTAAGGGTTGCTTTGGAGAAGGTTATGTGAAGATTTTAGGAGTAAAGTAAGAAAAATAAAAAAAGAATACAAAATAACAGGTGTCTGTCAAGCATCTGCAAAAAAAACAAAAAAACGTCTCTTTTCAGAGCCAACCTCAAAGGGGAAATGGGGCACACTATTTAAATTTACATTCACCACGCTCAGATTTTCGATATGTCCGCGGACATGGCGGTGGTCCGCGGACATCGAAATCACTAGCTAGGGGTTCAGTATGTTTTATGTTACATGTATATAAAGTCAGGGATATAATGGTTAAGTTGTGCTACTAAAAACATATGAAATTCAGTAAAAAAAACTTTGTTAAAGGGACATTATGGTTAAGTTGCGCTAATAAAAACCTATGCAATTCAATGAAAAAACGTTGTTAAAAGGGACGTTATGGTTAAGTTGCGCTACTAAAAACCTATCAAATTCAGTCAAAAAACTTTGCTAAAGGGACGTTATGGTTCAAAGTAAAACCGAAAAACCCCTGAAATTCGGCAGTTATGGTAAGATAAGCAACCATAACTCGCGCCACCGTGCACTGCTAACACTAACACCAAGGACATCAAAGATGACATCACAAATGTCATTCGTCGGTAACAAATTCAGCCTCGCACGTAGAAGAGTGTTCCGGGTTTTTCTACTAGGATGTTTTAATAGAAAAGGTTGGACTTCATTCAATTTTCTGCATGTTGGAGGTAGGTGGCTAGTCAGTTTGTACTCAGATGCTTTTTCCAATGTGGTGATCCAATCTGTTTCCTCCATACAGGTTTTAGTTTTTGTTGGGTTAAACAAAAGTTCTTCCATGGAGCTGCCGCACATTTCAAGTTGCTGTAAACAGATTAATTCCCATTTGGATAGTAATGTACTTTTGCTTTTGTTCATTTCCGCTTGTACCATCACGAAAATTGATGGAGAAGAAAGATCTTTGATCTTCCGGTATAGCATGACGGACGCCCTTTTAACTGTTGACTCTAAAGATGTAAGAGAGAGTTTGCGTCTTATCAAAGTTATCGGAGTAGAAGTTCAGGACAGAAAGCCAGAAGAGACTCTCAAGTCTGACCCACAGAGAGTTGGGGAGAGATGGCATTGCGTCGGCTCCATATTTAATAGCTGGAATAACTTTGCCTCGATAGAATTTGAGTAGGGGCATCAATGAGAAGCGCCCATATTTTTTGTCCAGTATTTTTGCTTGTGAGACAAAAGATTTCATTTTTTCCAAAAGATGGCATTGCATCGCTGAATCTTTCGGTGTTGAGTCAATGAGGACTCCAAGATATTTAAATTCCACCAATTGTTCGATTTTATTTCCAGAAAAGAACCATGAATTGATCTTTTTCTTTTTATAATTTTTTGCAAACACCATGATCTTTGTTTTTTGTTTGTTTACTTCTA
This sequence comes from Ambystoma mexicanum, assembly GCF_040938575.1. Lineage (NCBI taxonomy): Eukaryota > Metazoa > Chordata > Amphibia > Caudata > Ambystomatidae > Ambystoma > Ambystoma mexicanum. The sequence continues at coordinate 1,135,430,629 of NC_090929.1, read as the reverse complement.
AATCATTAGCAGCTGTGTGTGTGGTCAATGCAGACAACTGACGTTGTAAACCGATTGGCGTCTGGTCGAGTTGGATAAGGTCGTCTGCATTTAAGAGTCATGGACTCTTCTCCTTGCCCAATTCTGGGGGAAATTCTTGTGTTGTAGTTGAGGTTTCTTTATAGTCCCCGAAGTAAGAAAGAAAAAGGGCTGGAGCTAGGGGACAGCCTTGTTTGACCCCTCTATCGGTTATTATAGATGATTAGAGCAGACCACTGGTGTTCAATCGCACCTGCACTGATGTAGAAGCATGAAGTGCTTTAATGGGGTTCAAGATCTCAAATCTGCATCTGGGGTATCCTTAGTCCACTGGGCTGTTGAGAGTTCGCTGGCTGAGTTTGTGACCACTGGTGACAGCTGCCATTAGGATTTCTCCCAGCAGGATTCTGTGTCTATGAAATCCCCCTGAAGAGCCCTGTTTGTTGCCAGCTGATCAGCCAGGTAATTTCCTGTGTTATCTGGTCCCTCTATCTTGGAATGACCACTTATCTTCTTCCAATAGATGGTCATCTCATTGGGGGTCACCATATTGTCGATTGACTTGATCAGTTTGGCATGCTTTAGGGGTTTGTTGTTGGCACAAAGCATGTCTCGATTATTCCAGATGATCAGGTGCTCAACAAACCCATTCCTGACATAATCAGGGTCAGTGATTAAGACCAGTTCATTTAGTTGGTGGTTCACTGCAGTGAGAATGGCTTGATAAAAAGCCATCAACTCTGCAACCTTCGGGATCCTATTTTATACGCAACAGAGGGTTCCAGGGTATCATTTGCCCAGGCATTCCCAATGCCATCCAACAGTTCTTTTTTCCAATTGCTATCAACATGGTACGAGCACCCATCCATATAAACTGTGGATATCCCCTGACACGTGTCTTCTTCATAGACCTTGTGTGGGGAAGTTAAGTATGCTTCAATGATGTTGTTGGTCATTAGACTTTCGCCCTAGAGTCAGTTTTCTTGAGCACAATCTTACAAGCCTGCCAACCTTTGCGCGAGGGGACTCCTCTTGTTTTGGCCTTATCTGACCTCCACAGGAATGCCTTACATGGACAGAATCCAGGAAATAATTCTGGAATTACTAACGTTCGCTGCCCAGATTCGGTCACTTTGTAGATCCTGCAATGGTTGGTGGGGAGTCTTGACAAATATGTGCTCCCCCTGTATGAATGGGGGGTAATTCATCAGCGCCCACGAGATAGCCAGGATTGTCTTCTAACAGTCATTACATTTTTCCTCCACAGAGGACAAAGTCTTGCTCGCGTATGAGATGATTTTGTTGACCATGTCATGCTTTTGGTAGAATACCACTGTTAGGCAAGTATCTGAGACCCCTGTCTCAAAGAAGAACTCCTTGGTCTTTATCGGGTAAGCCAAACAAGGAGCCTGGGAAAGGCTTCTTTTTAGTTGTTTAACTGCCTCAGATTGTTCTGGACCCCACTTCCACTTGACTACAGCCTTTAATAAATAGACCAAGGGTCGAGTGACCTCTGCGTAGACTTCACTTAACTTTCGACTATAATTAGTAACTCCAAGAAGGCTTCTTAATCCTTGCAGAGAGGTAGGGTCTTTTAATTTTAATAAGGCTTGCACCTTCTTTGCCTGGGGATTATAACCCTCAGGTGTGATCTCGTGCTCTAAGAAGTTCACTCGAATCTTACACCACTGTGCCTTTTGAAAGGACAGTGTAGAAGAGGAGCCAAGTACCCCTACTCCACCTACCCCACCTACATTACCTGAGAAGTATGAACCAAAGCATGTGACGTATGCTACACCAATCAGAAGGCAGGAAGAAAAGCAATGACTCGTAAGATGAAGAAATGTATGCCACAAATGTGATGAAGATATTTACATAGTTTAAACGTGTACAGATGCAAAGAAACACAATCAGCAAAGCAATCATGAAGCTAGCCAAATGCTTATAGTGAATAGTTCACAGCAAGCACCAACATACACATATATACCTCACAGATGCATATGGATTGAATGAAGAATGAAGGTTCCACCAGGTATATAGCAGTCTGAACAAACGAGGAAGGCCTCAAAATTCAGTGTCGCAGCTACAAAGGCAAGTTAATTAAACAGAATATATTTCAGATAAGGAGTTGGATGAGCCAAAGAGCCAAGGTCTTATCAGGACTGGAATTGGCTGACATTAGATACAATTAACGTGAAAGAACAGAAGCTCCTGTTCAAGAAGGTCAAGTATAAACAAAGACATCAGAATACTATTGAAAAATACAGTTAAATTCATGAGAAAAGCTCAATTCATGGTGTCCAGTCACGTGATGGAAGAAAGTTGGACGCATGAGGAGATCACACCTACGCACGGAAGCCAGACAGTACCCATAGTCCTTAAAAAATCCCAGAGAATAGTACAGACTCAAGGCCAACTTCAGACACTAATTGACACAGAAACATTGAGGTGATGATGCAGTGTCCTTTTAATTGGTGGGAAGCTATCGAGGCAAGCTCACTTGCACCTGGTTGTTCAGTCTGCATGCTTCTCACGTAGGTGGAAAGTTGTTGACGGGGGTTAGTAATCAACCAATTATAGGAGACCATGCAGAAAGGGTCTTATAGTTTGTGTAGCCAATGGGACGCTGTCTATTTAGTGACGTTCATAGTGGCCAATTTGAAGAGAGGGCTTAGTTGCCCCACATGATGTTAAGTATCCAATTATTTCTCTCTGTTACTTAGAGTCAATCCCGCTTCTGGATAGGTTTTAGAAGTTTGCCACGTAGGATGACGTTGGTAATGATGCAGGTCTACACGTCAGTCATGACACATTTGGTCTATAAAAAATATATGTATTCTTAAATGAGTTGAGAGTTGAGTATCGAGCGATTGCTGATGTTCGTTGTACTCCCTGTTTTACTTACTTACATTAAAACAGACAAACTTTTTTCCAAACTACTTGTGTTGTCTGAATTATTGATGTTTGATTAAAATCTGCATCCCCATCCATCTCAAGGGTGTTGCTACTCATCTTAAAGTGCTGGAAGTCCCCAGTTCTACAGTTTTGCTCCAGCATTCTGCAACTGGGTTTATATGTTCTTCCACAGTAGAGCTCTTGATCAAAACATAATTTCCCTAGGCCAGGTTTCCCCTTTTTGCCCAAATCGGGCATGGCCTTATGTATGGAGATGTTGAACTCAATGCCGTAGTTTATGTATCCGAAAGGGATTCAGGTCAACGTGTACTGATGCCCCCGAAGGTAAAGGCATGCTTGTATTGGTCTTCCCTACTCACGGGTACTGTCCAGTAACCTTTGGTCAGGTCAATGGCGGTGTACACATATGACCCTTGCATCTGGGCCAGTGTCTGATCGATGTAGGCAAGGGGCCATCTTGACATGTGGACCCGTTTGTTCAACTCCCTCAGGTCTGCATATAGTCTCCATTGGCCGTTTGGTTTGAGGATCCCCAGTACCGGGTTGTTCAAGGTACTGTGGATTGGACGAATTATCCCATGGGATTCTAAATTCTTAGTAATTTCTGTGAGTGACTCCATGGATGCGAGAGGTAACCAGTATCGTTTCACAAATACGGGAGCCATCTCAGGGTCGGTGGGACCGGTGGTTGAATGAATGGATGTATGTCCACAGTCATTTGAGTCGACTGACAAAATATCTTGGAATTTCAGGATGTTTTAGCTTTTATATTTGCTCCTCTCTGTCACATACATCAGCCTGGTTGATCCTTTCCTTGACCATCTGCCTAAAATCTGGAAAGACCTCAGGCTTGGCAATTTCAGCGTTATCCTCCAGTTGGGTGGAGAGATCTGTTTTGATGGCATTGACCTGGACAGGGGATTTGAGGTAGTGGTCCTTGACTCTGAAAACTACCTCCTCTCTCCTAATGTCACAGGTCACCTCTTGCACACCATAGGGTCAGGAAGAGTACACCAGGAAATTCCTCCCATGCCTAGTAAAAATCTTTTCTGGAGGAATACCGTCGCTGATGTCGAAACATTCGTTTGGGATTGGTCCCATGATTTAATGATCTAAATCAATAGAATAATGTTGGTCATCTACCGCCATTCCAATAAAGGTGTCTGCGCCCAAAGTGATACTTTGAGGGTCGCTGTTATCTGCCAATATTCAAATTTTGTAATGTTCTAGGTCTACTAGAGGTGTCAAATTTAAATATAAAATTTGTTGTCGGAGATGGGAATGTAGATTTATATATGCATCCTGATGTTTGATGATCTGCCCTCGCTTAACTTTGAGGGGAAAAGTAAAATGTCGCAACTGTCCTTCGATGTTAACCTCTTCTCTCACTTCAACTTCAACCACATAAGGCAGCAATTCAGCTGACCGAAATGCTTGTTCAATGTTGTCAAAGCCCATGGGGTTACTCCCCAGTCGGGATCAGGCTTTATTATTATTAAATCCAAATTGATTGCAAATCTGTTGAGAATGTCACCTCCCAGATAAAAAGCAGAAGGGACATCTCTCACAACCCAGCAATTATGGTCTATACTTTTGTTGCAAATGGAAATCTTTAGCATGCACATGGTAGGCAGGAGATGATTGGAATTTGGGGTTTCGAGACCTACTTACCATTTGTCAATCAATTTAAATATGGGAATGGTCTGACCTTTTAGGAGTTTCCTGAATAATTCTTCACTGATGAAGCTCCTTCAATGATTCACGCATACTCTGGCAAGCACTGGTTCCTCCCCCTCATTTACCTAAATGGGGAAAAACAACTGCTTGCCCTTTTTCTGAATGTCAGTCAGACTTTGAGCAGACTTTGTCTGGTTTCACAGGCCTCCAGGTTTCTTTTGATTTTGGACTGGTGTACAATTTTAGGATGTTGCCTTCCAGTTTGGATTGGCACTTAAAACTGGGAGGAAGGTTGATTTTTAAGAATGGAGAAGGGTTCCCATCACCAGTTGGTTCTCATACAGAGATGATTGATGTCTGGGGCTCTACATTCTCAGAGCTTTGATCAATTACGTGACAGGTATCATTGAGGCTTAGATAAGTGGTACTCATTTTGAATTTGATGGGGCATTTAGTCTTAGTCCAGAGCACCTTGTTTACACAGTTGATCAGAGATGATAATCTTCTCAGGAGATTGTTCCCCAGTAAACAAGGTGTGCCCTCTGGAGTCAAAATGATCACTGGATGTTTCAGTCGGTGCAGTCGAATTTTTATGTCCAGATCCACAATCCCTTTGATGGAAATATAATTTCCGTTGACATTTTTGAGTTGTCCGGGAAGTGGTGTGAGAGGAATTTGGTGGCCCTCCCCCATCCTGAGTTTAGTTGGTCAAAGGCCCTTGTTGACAGGAGGGTGGCTTGGGGTCCAGTAAACACCAGAGCTGTTAATTCACACTGACACTGCACCAGTGCATAAAATCTGCTTTCTTTCTCCTCCAAGTTGCTAAGAAAGTGTGAGTTATTTGATAGCCCAGGGATCATTTTCTTAATATTGAAACCCGACCATGTGTGATCTTGGGCAGTTTTCTATGTCAGAGTTTGGGAATCTGTAGAAAAGTATTTGCAACTCGCAATGGGAGTTTTTGAGGAGTCCTTCTTTCCCCCGGATCCTTTGCTGTCCCCCGTTACATGGCAACAGTTCTCAGAATCTGTTTGGAGAAAAGACACCCCCTCTGTTTCACTTCTGTGTGGTTCACATGTTTGAGGTGAATAGCTTCTTGTTCTGGGTCGGTCTCCATGCTTACCCTGTCCCACTCAGGGTCCTTTGGGTCACCCCCCATTTTTGAAAGAGAAGGTCTGCTTACCTGAATCTTCCAGGGATTCTTCTCTTTCAAAGGCAATAATCTGGATTTCCTCCACAGAGTGGGTTCTTCTTTGGCCTCTCCTACTTACCTTTTGCTCTTTGAGTTCTAACATTTTGGGGTTAGAAGAGACTCTTTCGGGCTGAGAGGTGTTTAGGGGTTCTGTTTGGGTGAGAAATGAGAAACGAAGCTTCCACCAGGGCTTCACATCTCCCCTCCACCCGGTCCCCCTCCTTCGGAACCTGTGATTTCTCAGAGGTTTCCTCCCGTCATTTCCCCCCTGGGGCATCAGACCTGGGTGTTGGGGAATTCTGGGAAGCAGGGTTAGGTTGGAAGTTGGACTGAGCCCTCATCATGCGCCCCAGATCATTGGTCAGTTGATGGACTTGTCGTTCTAGTTTCGATACCTTGTCTGGGTGGTAGGGAGGACTCAAGTCAAACCTCTGCTGCTCCTGAAAGGAGTAACTGTCCCTTCTCCCGGAGTAACTCGTGTAATGGAAATTCCACCAATAAATGTTCCATCCTGAATCGGTATACACGCATTTCGTCGAAGTATTTTTCAACGTGGGACATTTCATCGCCAACATTTTCATCAACCAAAACTCGTTTTAAAAAAAATATTTTTTGGTGGGTGTTTTGTTGGGGTTGAGGTATGATAATTTAATTAAGGGGGGGTTCTAGGGGGGAAACCCCCCCATAAATACAAAAAAAAGAAGAGTTTTGGACGATGGAAACGTGGCGATGAAAAGTCCCACGTTGAAAAATACTTCGGCGAAATCACGTAGAACCCCTGAATCTCCCTTCTCCTGGGTTCAGAGATCTATTGTCCTGGACCCAGGGAGAGAGAGGAGGATTGTTTTGGAAGTTCTGGTTTGGGGGATATCTGGGAAACAAGTTCAGATTGGGAGGTGGAGTGATACTTCTGTCCTCAGGGAAGTTTCCTGGGAAGTTTCCTGAGGCATTACTCACCTGATTTGTTCCCTCCCTTGGGCTGGGGGAGTGTATACATACCCCAGGATTGGATAAGTACCCTTGTACCTGGCACTTATATAGGTGGCAGGGTCAAAGGCATCATTCTTCTGGGCTCCCGCCTGACTACCATTCAATTCGGCCAGTCCCTTCTCCTTTCCATTTTGCTTGTTGGCAGGAGGGTTACTTTTAGGCCCCCCTGTCTCCAGATCCAATGGAGGGGTAGTTTTTTACCTCTGCCCCCTTTGCAGCAGCAGGGGTGTTAGATGGTTTGGGGGTTTTGACAGTATTTTGACTCTCAGCCAGCTTTTGGACCTCATAAATCCTGGTGGCCTATTCAATCCCTTAATCCAGGGTCCTATGCTTGTGAAAGTCACACACCAACTGAGTCCTTATGTATTAGTGTACAGCATGGAAATATGTAGTTATGAACTCCCTACTATGCGTGTTCACCCACCGGGAAGTCTGAGTAAATGTGCTCTTTAGCTGCAGCACAAACTCCCTCAGTGTCTGATCTTCCCCACATTGCATGTTATATGCATCCTTACGGGCCTCTTGTGGGTTCCTATGTGTGGAAAAATATTTCAATATGGCTGCCTTATAAGTGGACCGTTTCTGATGATCCTGGTCCTCAAGTCCTGCAAAGAAGCTGTAGTACTCAGGTGAGAATGTCAATTTACCAAATGCTATACAATTCACATTATTCCTGATCTGGAATGATGACATCATCTGCTCATAAAGTTCCAGGTGCTCCCAAACCAAATATTTGGCATTGTTGTGATATGGGGTCAGGAAGGTCTTTATGCTTTGATTTGTCATATTTGGTCTTTCACAAAACCCCTGCTCTGCTTCACTGTCTCTTTCTTCCTATGCACCCAAGTCCATTCACCTTCTGACTCAGAATTGCTACTGATTCTCCCTTCACTGTCTTCTAGGTGCTCCCTATCTCTATGAGACTGGGAATATCTCCTAGACTCCTCCCACCCAGACCAAAGTGAACTCTCATTGTCACTCTCCTTGGAGTTTCTTTCAGGCCCAGGATTAAACCCAGTTTCCTCATCCCTACTATGAGGGAGTCTGGGGAATTTCCCCCTTCCCCTGAATACACAGAGGGTTTTAGAATGCCCTTCTTAGTCTGAGGGTCTGACTTTTCACCTTCAGCAAAGTGGGCAAGATGCTTTCTTTGTAATCGCATCTTCAGCCGATCTAACTCCCTGACTTTCTCCTCATAAGAGTTTTCATAGTCAGAAGTACTTACTGTATTATTCCTAATTTCCTAGTACACACTGGTCTGGCCACTTTCCCTTCTGTGTGGTAGATGTGAATACTCATCAATATCAGACAGGGACTGGCCTTCTTGATTAGTTGGGCTAGGCCTAACTGCCTCATGCCCCCTGATTCTTGAGAGGTGGCATGCATGAGGTTGGTTCCCATTTGTCCACAACAGGTTGTAAATGACTGGCATGAGGCCCTGTTGGGAAGGCCATCTCACCTTTATCAGTGGGCCTTGTCCCATATCCTAATTGGTCAGGGTGCCTCAGGTCTTGTTTATAATGTTCGTTTTCCTTGGTGAGACTCTCACAGCTGTGTGTCTCTTTTTTTATTTGCTGTTGGTAGTTAGAGAGCGGGATATTTTATTCTGACACTAAGGCCTGATTGATCTCATGCACCCTGCTCTGAGCTACCACCGATCCTTTGTTTGCTGCACCTCCTGCTGAAGTGATTCATTCTTCCTCTGTGAGCCTTGTAAGCTGTGTGCATATTCAAGTTGATTTTCCTTCAGAAGACTAATCTCTTGCTCTTGTTCATCCCTACATGTTGCTGCCTCTAATAGTTCAGCTTCTATTTGCCTCACCCGCTCTACAAGCTCATTCCTTTTTTCTTTAATTCTAATCAGTTCATGAGACAGTGACTGTTCCTTTTCTACGTCCATTTCCAACTGATTTATCCTCTGTAACAGGACCCTGTTATCCTGATTCAAGAGGTATTTTTCCTGAGCCAGCTGTGTCATCTGTTGTTTCAGAGAACTTACCTGCTGGTGTATGTGATCAAAGTCATTTTGGGAATCAACCCCTTTGATAATTAATTGACTATTTTCAATTTTCAATTGTTTTATTTCTGATTAGAATGTGATAATGTCCTCCAAAAAGATTTTATTATGAGCACAGGTCATTTAGCTTGTGTTGCAGTGCCCTCAGATTTTCTGAACACTCTTTATGTGCATTCCTCAGTGCACAAAACTGGGTTTCACACGCTGCACTCTGCTGCTGCAGTGTTTTTAACTCAGCTTTGAGTTGTTGAACAAGATCCTGAGCCTGTGACAGCTCTCCAGCCTGATTCATCTACTAGCCTCACTATTTTGCCAACACTCTTCTGCTAAAAGCAAATGAAAATATAACTGAGCAGTTAGCTAAGCCGTTTGTATCTGTTCATCACGAGTTGTTGTGGTCATATAAAATGCTTCAAGTGATTTAGTGCAATATCCCAGCTTCAAGACAAATATCATTGCTTACTGAGGTAACCTCCCGCACAATTTTGGTTTGCCAGTTTCCTGCATCATCCTCAACCCATTCTCCTTTGAGAAATTATTTTATTAGGAGATGCTCCCTGGCTTCCCCAATTTGTACAGTAGTCATTTCACAATTGGATTTTTGCACTTTAATAAAACTGTCTTTATGCAGGGGAAACTCACCCTGTTCCTGCTTGATTTCCTCACTCAAATAAATCCTTGCACACTCTTAATTTTCTACCTATACACCTCCCTGGAAATCAGGAGTCAAGTCCTAGTGCCACTTTAACAAAACAAAGATGATGTTGCCTCCAGCTTAATGCAACTGCATCAAAATGAATAGACTGTCACAATGTACTTTTCATGGGTCAGGAATAGGAAGTTAACTCCTGGATGAGCCCCCACTTTGTAATGGTTTATTGAGAAGCCACCCTCAACATGGGGAGGTTCCTCCCTCTGCACTCAAGTGGTTATTCAAGAAACTGTTTAACAGATTATTTTTAAGCCATATCTCAGGCACCTATCATGCCCCTTGGATTCCTCTACCCTGAGCTAACAGTGAGCCAAGAAACAGGTCGGTGTACAGGAAATATATTTGTATTTATTTAAATTAACAGTAATAGAAATTAGCATGAAAATATCAAAAACACCATGGCACAACACAATCAATTTCTCTCAGCATAAATAAATCACAAAAGTGAGTTACAAAGAACACAATCACAATTGTACACTTTCTCCCAATTTCACTTCACAAAATAATTACACTGATCAATAGTATAATTTCGCCCAAACATTTGGTCTAAAACAAACAGAGGGTGATTTATCGCTTTGTTTTTCAGATCCACCCTTGCTTTGGTCTATATTGGGAAGTCGGAAAGAAAAAATTGAATGCTTTGGGGAATTTTGGATTTCAGACCCCCCCTTACTGAAAGACCTGCATTGGGGTAGCTGGATAAAAACATTGGACTGATTTAAGAACAAAGACACCCCTCTTCCTTATAGAGGTCAGGGACAGTTGGACAACAAGGATTTCCCAATTAAATCATAGGCTATATTTTTCAGCGCACACTGGGAAGTGCACTTTGTTAATTTTGAATTTTAACAAAATTCACCCTGTGGTTTTCTTCCAAATGGGGAATTAATTAAATCAATATTTTTGGTTACATAGGCTAAGGATCTATACAGTTTTACCCCCCCCCCCACAGCCCACACTATAAAGGGAAAGGATTCAAGGCAAGCATACCTCCCACTATTTGGTTTTCCAGGGCTTAGTTCTACTTACATAGCAAACCTCTGTTTAGGGTTCAGGAAAGCCAACTGCATCTCAGGACACTCTGGAAAGATAGGGCAGGGGTCTGGTCACTTCACTCTCAAATATGGCCTCCCACTCTCCACCACAGAACCCAGTCAGCTTTAAAGCCTTACTAGAAATAGACAGCTCCACCCAGATGCACTTTCAGCAATCTCCCCTGGTGTCTCCTTACAGCTGTTAGATGGTAGGTTTCAGCAGCCTTCCTGATGGTCTGTCTCTTCTTTCAGTCCTCCTGTCTTTCTTCTTCCTCTGTCTCCACCTGTCCTAGTGCAGTCCCACTTATATAGCAGTGCTGACACCACCAATTTAACAATCCTGGGGAAGTACCCTGCAATAATCCCTGCCACTAGGACTGGACAGTTACCCTTCTTCATCCGCCCAAACCCAGCCTCCAAGTCAGGATTTGTTTAGGAGTCTGGAGGAACATATGTCTATTCCCATTTGTCAACATCATTTGTTCTCCTTTCAACTTTTTGGCAAAAACGAGTTATGTATTGCAACTTCATAACTCTACTAGCAACTGCCATACTAAACACATTTTCTGATTTAGCTAATCATGGAGAATTAATTAAGCTGACCACCAAATCCATACGATGTAACATGGCCACGTGTCACCTTTCTGCTATTTCCATAAAAAGCACAACAGTTATGAATATTTAAGGTATCCCTGATTTCATTTTTCACCTGCTCACTGACTCTCACATTTGAAACATATTCAGATCAGCCAGAAACGTAGTTTAACTAGCCATTACATTTCCCAGAGTCAAAGGTAGATGTATTTTATATCCCCAAAAGCGCTTAGAAATTACATACAAAATGGTATAAAAATGAAATCAATTGGGGGCGTGGCTAACCGCCATGTGAAGAAGACGTTCGCTTCGTGTGCTCCGCCAGATGTGACCATCATAAGCTGCCTTTACCCATAATTTACGGACCCCTGAAGCCTGCAAACCTCCTCACCGAAGGCTGACACCACCCTGCATCTGCGGGCTGATTTCTGTAGCCCTGAGTGACCTGCTTCACCTTGCTGGCTGTGCGACACGATCCCGCAGATTGTACCCAAAATGGCGGCTCCCGCACACCAATCGAGGCTGCTGCCCATACACTACGGCTGCATCTGAGCCGCAGCGCCTAAGCCGCCGGAGAGAAGAAAACGCCTGTGCTGCAAAACAGAGCCCAGCCCTACCAGCTGAGCACTCGAACGCCGAGTGTGCAAACGGGAGGAGAGGCACCCGAGACGCAGAGCCCAACCCGATGTGAGGACAGCCCCTGGCACTGCTGCTGCTACTCGGATCCGGATGCCAATCGAGGCCGCAGCCCTTACACCGGGGCTGCACCTGAACTGCAGCGCCTAAGCCGCCGGAGCGGAGAAGACGCCCTGCACAAAGAGGCCCAGCCCGACTGAAGTGGGGACCAGCAGAGCACTCGTGCAGCCGGGTGCGTGATCGAGGGGAGAAGCACCCGAGACACAGCCTGACGTGAGGGCCGCTGATGCGACTCGGATCTGTAAGATCTAGGAGGTGAGCGGGGGGGGAAACGAGCCCACCGGCAGTGCACCGGTGGGCCCACGCTAGCCACCCCCCCACACCAACATACACGCAGCAACTTCCTGCATAATGCTCCCTGCATAGACCCTGCACAGACTTGGGGTAACGCGCAACCACGGCGCCCTGACATCCGGGAGGCCCAGCAGAGCGGCCCCTGCAGATACTTCTCAACAACACGGCGCAGCCTCTGCGCGGGTGCTACCCATCTGGTCTGCTACCACTGGAGCGGCCCACAGTATACCACGGGCCCTCCAGCTGTCTTCTCCCCCCAACTCCTACTCTGACCGTGCTGTGACAATACCTCAGCCATTAACGTTGCCACACAAAACACACGGCCTCACAGCCCCACCATACCCTGACCACCCAAATCAGCGCCAGGGTCGGAGAGTTGCCTGCGGACCTGTTGATATGTCCTCTAAGGGGGCAAGGGCCAAGCAACGCCAGACCACCATTGACACTTTCACAGCGGTGGGGCCCACAGCGTCTGAAACCATGAATGTGACAATCACCGAAGAACTGCCCAACCCTCCAGTGGAGGAACCAAGCAACACCCAGATCCTTGAAGCCATTAAGTTGTTCCAAACGACCGTTGAGCACAAAATTGATGCAGTGGCCATAGACCTGGGCCTCCTGCACCAAGACGTCCGCTCCTTGGCCAACAGCACCGACACACTAGAAGCCCAGGTTCGAGAAAACACAGAAGCCAAAACGGTGCTCCTCAAAGGTGTAGATGCACTCCAGCAAAAAGTGAAAAACCTGGAGGACAGGGCCGAGGAGGCAGAAGGGCGCGCACGCCGGAACAACATCTGCCTCCTGGGCTTGCCGGAGGGCATTGAGGGATCAGACCCCACTAACTATGTTGAAACCCTCCTACTTCAGGAGGTAGGCGCAGGAAAACTCTCCCAGGGTTTCACGATAGAGAGGGCCCATCGATCCCTCACCAAAAAACCTCCCCCCGGCACCCCGCCTAGACCAGTGATCGCTAAGGTTCTTAACTACAGGGACCGTGAAACCATCCTGGCCTACTCGAGATCAGGAGGCCAAATCTGCAGAGACTCAGCCAAAATATCCATCTACCCTGACTACACTTTCCAGGTCCAAATGAAGAGGGCCCAATTCATATACACCAAAGCCAGATTGAAGTCCGCCGGGCTGCGCTACATGCTCCTATACCCCTCCAGATTGAAGGTGATACGCAACAACAAAACCTACCTCTTTGATACCCCGACAGAAGCACGGGACTGGATGGATAAAGAACAGATCCCTGACATTGAGGAGATGAGGCGACAACCACGCTGAGCCTTACCCCTCAACAGCTACACCTTGCCCGAACGACCCTCAGGGGGCCGCACTAAGCAATGGCCGAATACAACGCAGCTGGCTCGATTCCTCACAGTGAGACGCCCGAGACGAACACTCTTCTTCCCCTGAAGTTTTTTTCTTAGGGGTACATAGATACCCGCCCGTAGGGCACCAAGCGACCGATGCGCGGTCTAAAGGAGCGGAAACAGGGCTGTCATAACGAGGGAGACCTCGCTCGACACGTTATATGTTTGGGATGCTCAAAGTTAGGGGGGAGGGGTAACGGGAGTTGGCACAGAAGTTAGGTGCCAGAAAAGGGAAACACCAAGACCACTAACGACCATTACAGTCCGCTTGGCTGCGTCCCCATGCTGCTTGAGCTCGCAGTTATCAAAGCAAACAATATGGGATCGAGAAACCATAGTTCGGACCTACATCCAAAAACCACCTAGACCACAAATGAACTCCACACGCCACCCGTCACTTGCGGGACCTCTGGGCAAGCTTGATACAGACACAGGACCCTATGATTCCCATGGCTGACTCGATAAAAATCATGACGTGGAACGTCAGAGGCATGAATAGCTTTGTGAAGCAACGCCGCATCCTTGCCTATGTCAAAAAAAACAAAGCCAAGATAGTCCTACTCCAAGAAACGCATCTAACTGCGGACAAATTGAAGCTGTTGGCCAAGACTTGGCGGGGTACTCTGATAGGATCCTCCTACTCCTCTTATGCCAGAGGAGTCCTGATTTGGATTGACCCTTCTGTCCACTTCAGATTAGTAAGCTCTAAAACAGACGATGAGGGCAGGATGATATTCATGTGCGGCACAATCGAAGGCAGGGCGATATGCTTAGTATGCACCTACGCACCTAACCACGATGCAACCCATTTCTTCCACTCTTTATACTCACGACTTAGCTCCTACAGAGACAACATCGTGATATGGGGAGGCGACCACAATTGCACCCTAGACCCCCTGAAAGACAGGTCGGATAATAAACATACCCGCCCTTCTCCACCGGCCAAAATACTATCCAAGCTGTCACAGCAGCTATTACACCGAGACTTGTGGAGAGAACAATACCCAGACCTGAGAGAATTCTCCTTCTACTCCCCTCCTCACGCTGTCCACACCAGGCTGGACTATCTTTTCGTAAGCCAAGAGCAACAAGCAATGTTTGGTGATGCCCGGTACCTGCCCAGGGTGCTCTCTGACCATTCCCCGCTGCTGGCCACCTGGGTGGTCTCCCCGCCCAGACCTCCTGTCCCCACCTGGAGACTCAGGGCCGAAGCCCTTCTGGACACGGCCTTCCGAGAACACATAGCAGGCAGATCCGAGGACTACTGGGACAGAAATTTGAATAGTGTCGAATACATTGGTACCGCATGGGAGGCATACAAGGTGGTCATGCGGGGTGAGATGATCGCAGCCATGGGAGGGGCCCGCAGATCCATCATATCTTCCCTTGAGCACTCTGAAAGGGAACTGCGCAACCTGGAGGGCAGGGTGGACTCATCCCCAGAACACCTACAAAAAATAACCGACCTAAAACAAGCCTGTTTAACACACTGGGAATCCCTGGGGAAGATGATCTACGCCAAATATACTGAGAGAACTCATGCCCTAGGGAATAAACCCGGCAAACTCTTAGCCTGGCTATATAAAAGGGAAAGCCCCAGAACACCCATTTGCCAAATACGCAAGCCAGATGGCTCCACCGCTCACACCCAAACTGAAATCAACTCAGTGTTCTCCGACTTTTATTGTAAATTGTACTCCGAGACCCCGCCCGTAATCGACACTGGCATTGGCGATGTCCTAGACAGCATTGACCTTCCCAGGCTAGACCCGCAAATGACCGAAAACCTAGATGAGCCCATAACCCCAGATGAGGTTAAGGTAATCATTAGATCTCTTCCGTCTGGAAAGACCCCTGGCACTGATGGCCTCCCCGGGGAATTTTACAAGTCATATGAGGAGACCTTGGCCCCATTGTTGGCGCAGGTGTTTAACGAAGCTTACGAGTACGGCACCCTTCCTGACTCCATGAGGGAAGCTGTAATTATTCCCCTCCTGAAACCCGGAAAGGATGGGACGGACTGCGGCTCCTACAGGCCTCTCTCCATGTTAAACATAGATAGTAAGATCCTAACCTCCCTGCTAGCGAATGGCCTGAGAAGGGTCATCCCCCACTTGATCCACCAGGACCAAACGGGATACGTGCCCGGGCGCTCCATAACTGAGAACCTGCGCAGGTTGCACCATATCATATTCAGTACGGAACTGAAGCCCCAGAAATATGCTGTTGCGTCCTTGGACGCCACCAAGGCCTTCGATTCAGTGCGGTGGGAATGGCTGTATGCCAATATGGTGAAAATGGGGATTGGACCGGCCGTCTTGAAATGGACCCAGCTAGTTTACACCAACCCAACTGCCAGGGTGCGAACAAACATGACATTCTCTGAGAAATGGTCCCTCCACAGAGGCACCCGTCAGGGCTGCCCGCTCTCTCCGATGTTATATATCATCACCGCTGAACCTGTAGCCTCATACCTTAGACAGGAATTCGGAGATGGGGGCATTGTGATTGATGGAGTGACCCATCTCGTCTCCATGTATGCGGACGATACCCTATTATATCTTCACAACCCCGAACACATCTTGCCCTACATTCTTGAGACCCTAGACGGATTCTATAAATATACGGGAATCCAAATTAATAAGGATAGGTCCTGCCTTTACCCACTGGCTGCACTATATAGAGAGGACCTTAGATCTCTACCCCCGCTAGACCTAAAATGGCAAGCGACTTACTTTAAATACCTGGGAATCACCATACACCGAAATCCATACACGGAACATATCCTCAACACGGTGAGAGCGAAGGACGCCCTGGAAAAATCCATCGATTTCTGGGGCAGGCTTCCGCTCTCGATGGCCGGGAGAGCGGGTCTCCTCAAAATGGTTGCGGTACCTCGCCTATTACACAATTTCACGAATGTACCATTCAACATCCCCCCCTCCTTCTTCAGAAACATTAATAAACTATGTAGACGGTTCCTCTGGCAGGGAGGCAGGCACAGGGTGGCACTAGAGACACTTCAAAGACCCTACGAAAGGGGAGGATTGAAGGTCCCCAACTTTGAACTGTACTACCTTGCAAGCCAGCTAAGGCACGTGATGCGATGGATGGCCGACGAGATCACCACAGACACCAGACTCCTCCAACCAGCCTTCCCTGACTTGCTTCTCAGGGATCTACTCTGGGCCGAGAATGGAACCCGGCGCTGCTACCCATACTTGGCCAAGCTCGGAATTCAGCTCTGGAAAAGGGCTTGCAGAACAGTGGGGTCAGCTGATCCCTATTCCCCACAAATCCCCATTGCAGCAATTATGGCCAATCATGCTTGGGGCCTATTAGAAACGCGCGCCCAATGGGAATCCTGCGGAGTAGCTACCCTGGGAGACCTGGTCCAGGACCAGGAGATCATGTCTTTCTCCGACCTCGCCGAGAACACGGGGCTACCAGTTGGACAATTCTTGCTTCATGGAGCAGTAATACAGACCATGAAGAGCAGATGGCCGGTGGCCACTACCCTAACAATGGATAATGAGGTCATAGAAACACTGTTGAATGCTGCCGAAAGAGGCCATGAAACCTTGCGACTTTACGAGGCCCTGATGCAAGGCACGACAAGGCACGAACTCAAAAGCAAAGAAAAGTGGGAAACCGAACTTGGCCAAGACTTCGAGAGTGAGGAATGGGAGAAAATAACCCACTACCACAAAAATATTTCTAGAAACGCCCGCTTACAGCTCATCCAACTATATATCACGAACAGGGCTTATCTAACACCGGAGGCCATATCTAAATTTAAGGGGGCGGAGATCCAGGCATGCCCCAAATGCAACGAGCCTAGGGCGGGAATGACACATATGTTCTGGAGCTGCCCAGAGATACACAAATTTTGGACACAAGTACAGGATAGGGTGGCAAATGCAGACGTCGAACTCGAAGTGCATAATCCTGCAGCCTGCATTTTGGGCAGATGCAAACGCAGCCACAAAAATAAGCCCCATAACAAACTCAAAGACTTGATCTACATAACTGCAAAAAGACGCATAGCCATGAGTTGGAAGAGCCCTAGAGCCCCGGTCGAGGCGCAGTGGTGGGGAGACCTTATGAGGTGGATAGCGGCGGAGACTGGCGCATGGGAAACTGCAATCCATGAACAGAGACTGGACTCCAGCGAGGAACTACACCGCTGGGTGGCGTTAACAGTGCCACTGCTTCATCCTACTGCTTTGGACGATACCTCGGTGGGCTCGGACCGTCTTAGCCATATATCCGGTTCGATATAAACGGGCAAAGTTGACCGTGGTCTTGGGTTGGGGGAGGGAGGGTGGGAATGCGTAATCCTTGTTGATAAGTGTTAAATATTGCAATGATAAAGATCATAGTTTGTTCTATTGTCAAAACCAATAAAGAAGTTTAAAAAAAAAAAAAATGAAATCAATCCACATTATTGTTGCTGAGAAAAAGGCCTAAACAATAACAGTCTGTTTAACTTAATTGTGAATCTTCCTGTGGGACAAATGGCAATTGCTGCTTCCGGCGATTTGTTTTCACTGGGTCAGCCTGTACCTGCATCAGTTTCCTTTGTTTTGAATGCTTGCTCTAGGAAGTCGGTGGCCCCATTTTCACAGATATTAGGCGTGCTCCAGCCAAGGGTGACTTTTCTTGAGATCACTGCTTTCAGAGCCAGCAGGTCTGGAGAACACTGAATTTTGACGCCTTCTTATTGCGGGAGCGGGTCATTAGATGGGTGATGTGACATCAAGGATGGAAGTAGGAGTTTTCCTTTGTGAAGTTTTGCCCACAGCCAGAAACAGGGTTTGCCTTGGGCTGACATTTTCCATGAAGACAAAGTGGTTCTTCAAATGTCACTGGAGTTTTGTAGGTGAAACCTAATATAGATTTTTTTGTCAACCCAAACATCATGTTTTGTTTTCATGACATTTTCCACTTTTGCTTTTTAAAGCCGTTTATATTTGCACACACATGTGCAGGCCGTTTTGGTTTTCAATGTGTAAAAATCCTGTTTTCCATGTGACAGGGATCTTTGATTCCTCCTTCTTTTGTAAATCAAAATAATTCTTGTCCATTGGTAATGACATGTAGGCCCCTGTCCACATGGCTCTTTATTTTTACTTGAAAAACAAAAACAAATGCCAGGCCGTTTTTGTTTCAGTGTTTAAAACCTTGCTATTCATGTAAAAGGGACCTCTGTTTGGGGCATTTAATGCACCCAACATGCACATAAATGCATGAAAAATACATAAAATAATAAATAACATGTGCCTATCATATCTATAATTGTGTGTACAGCCTCTCATGTAGTGAGAGCTGCTTTGAAGTGTTAGTGAAGAGGGGCAGTAGAGATGGACAAGAAGCAAGGTGTAAATGGAAATGGGGTGCGGGAGTAGTGCAGAAGACAGTTAAGGGGAAGATAGGGAAGTGACTGCCATATTCACAGTAAGCCCAAGAGCCCAAGAGCTGAAGATGCAACTCGCAAGCGCATAAGTGAGTCTGCCACAATCCCTTCTGTGGAGTCGAGAGATTCCCAGTGGTCTTGGTGGGGGCACTGTGATAGCCAGGAACTAAGTGGATGCACACCCTGTCACCCTGGAATGGTGCAGACCTAGGGAGGGAGTCTCCAAGGAGCAAGGGGTAAAGTATTTCATTTATCTGAGGGTTCCCCTGAAGAAGTGTTGTGATTCTGGTTGAGGAGTAGTACTAATGGAGTAGGTGTAGAACTCTGCTGAAGGTCTACTTGATAGGGTGATTGCTGGGATTTTGATAGTTCAACTGTGTGCCCCCTGAGGGTTACTTTTGAGATTGCTAGGGCAAGTTATGAAGTGGATGGACCTGTTGCTCTCCTGGGCTCCTCTAGGCGACTAGAGAAGGATTTTCAGTTCCTTCCTGAAATTAAGTTCATCCCTGTGTAGTGTGAGGCTCAGAGGCAGTTTATTCCATGTTAAAAGCAACAGGACATCAGCATTACATAGCATGGTTACGCTGTCTAAGCTTGCAATGTTTATACCTTCAATCGCACACATAGCTAACACAACTGCAAACATGACCCCATCATGTTTTCCTGGTGTTGATAATATCTGCAGATAAAATGGCATTCACTCGTATCGTTGCTCTGAGTCTGTACCAGGTATCGTTGCTCTGAGTCTGTACATGGTCTGGTGTGATTATAATTGTGAATGGTTACTAATGTTCTTCGACACATTAAATATTTAGTCACTGGGCAAAATCAAATGTATTAGGTGCCGTTGCACAGTTATGAGTAGTAGTTCGTAGCGCTGCAAATCCACACAGATCAGTGAGACCTTAGTATTTCAATGGACCCTACTATTGTGAAGGCAGTGATTGTTACCAGGGTATTTGGTAATGATCAGACAACGAGGATTGCATTAACCAGAGTGCCCCAGGTCCCTTCCTTCTTCATGGACTGCAGGTTTCATTACAGGACATGCATCGGACATGCATCATGGATTCAGGCTATCACCTTCTGGGAATGACTTCATGCAACACCTCAGTCAGATTCTGTGCTAGGACATTATCTTTTGGTCATCTGTTTTTATCTAAACATCTTTTTTTAAATTACTTTATTTTGTATTACTTGCTACAGATATCGATCCTCTCTTTCTGGTGTTAAGAAGGATAGTAAGACTGGTACTGTCAAAACTGAACTTTAAAAATATACAGATCGTAATGTTACATCATACAATACAGTCATACTTTCCGAGCTGTTCTTTATACATGGCACAAACAAAACACATCAATATCTTGGATACCAATGCCTAAAATATCTGCAAGCAATTACTTGCATTACAAGCAAAAAAAAGATATTTTTACAAATGTTACATATCTAAATTATCTTTGTTCACGTTTCCATTGTATTTAAGAACAAGACAGCGACAGAATTCGATGTATGCGCCATTCCATAAACTGTGAAGCTGATGATTCAAACCATAGTTTATGCAACCTTCAGGATTCTTCGTGTTGCAAGCTTGCTATCGGTCTCTGTGGTGAACAGTGTGTTTTATCTTATATATCAGGCGGGAAGGTCGCTGTCCACAAACACTAACCACAGAGTCTATGGGTCCCATGTTAGAGCAAGACCGACGGATACACCGATCTGGGGACTAAACCAGGTGTGAAAGTAAATAGATTGGACAAGTGTATCTGCAGATGTGGGGCGTTAAAGAAAAAGAGCTTTTGACACACATTTAGCTTGGCATTTGAGAAATGGAGACAGTCGAGCACATGCTGTGCGACCTAATCAGTTTCGGAGAGCTGAAGGAAAATTGATGTGTGATGAGGAGAAGGCGATGCACGAGGTGAGTCTAGTTGCTGAGATCTATTGAGGTCATCGATCTGGATACTTGCGCAGTGTACCCTTGCACACTGCTCTCTCTTCAGCAGTAGGACTGAGTGATATGCTCCTGGCCTGAAGAGAGCGCCACATTCTCGGACGCATGATATGCTTCCCTCGTATTTGTGAATTAAAACAAGCACTAGCCTTTCCAGGCATAACATATGCCGTTCTAACAGATCGTAAAGGTCAATATCGGTTGGTAATTCATAGGGTCACTTCTGTCCCCCTTTTTAAATATCGGATTTACCACTGTGTACTTCCAGGAAGCGGGTGTAGGTCCCTGTGCCTTATCAATGGTCATTGAAAAGGCTAAACTTATAGGTAACTGTTTTCTTTTGAATTTGAAAGGCATATTTGTATCAGATGTAATGAGAGATATGCGCAGTATAAGAACAGTATCTAAGTTCTACTGATCACATGGGCCTCTCTGATATGTCTTTGTAGACGTGTAATTGTCAACCTTGTTCCATTGCAGAGTCCCTGGGATGCATAGGATTGCTTAGTAGCATAATTACAGCACCTACTTTCAGTTTTAGCTCGTGAGGAGGCATTCGTCCTATAGCATTTTGCTCTTTAGAGACTGCAACATTGAGCCGGTAACTAACTGTTAATTGACACTGAAACCGCTGTACCCTGTGTGAAGAGAAGTGGGGGTGAAAGAAGTAACTTGAAATACTCTGAATATTTGTGATATTGGAAGGGGAAGGTGACTGTGTAGATCCATACTCATTCTGTTTGTTAAAATGAAAGCTGTTGTTGAAGTGGAAGGGCACACAGAGGTGCACTTTGCCATTTGGACAGCAGAGGGCAACCTGACACTGATGAATTACCTAAGCGTGTTATATAAATAGATGGCTCTGAAAAAAAAAATGTTCGTGCTGTCAATGGTGAACAAAAAATATATGCCATCAGTGCTTTTTTACATTTTCATACTATTAGTTGCAAGAAATGTGTGCTGACATTGTCCCATAAAACAGGTTTTTATGTTGCCAATGCCCACCAATAGATGCCTGCATTGCCTTCCAAGATGTCAGTCAGAGAATTATGCCATGTAAGAGATTTTGTCCAATAGAACATCAAATTGGGTTATATGCCACATCATCAAACTATCCAACGGAGAGAACTCTTAACCTAGCTAAAAAACTTTAAAACCACTCTGACTTCTTTGACCAATTATTATGATAAGCCTAGCCTTTGTTTTTGGGTTAACACTAATCATGTTTTCTTTATCATTGATACCCAGTGAAAATCACCATGCCAAATTGATAACATATCACCAGACCGGCTGCACCAAAGTAGGCCAGTCTCGCCACGAAATAACACATATCATGTTAGCTTTAACACTGATGACCAATAAAAAAAGAAAATGCTCCATTAATAATAGATGATCAGACTTGCTGCATCAAAGTAGACCAGTCTACCCACATAATGATAATTGCCCTAGTGCCAAAAAATATCCTTTACATGGAGTTTTGCACCATGGTGATGTTTGCCATAGTCGTAGCCTTTTGGCCTGGTGCAAAAATTCATATGCCTAAGCACTTACACCATTGCAAAATTAATACTGCCCTATGTCTCCTTCTCTGGACATGTTAGTGTGCAAAGTGTTTGCAGTCAGAATGGGAGCTAGCTTGTTTGGCACTATCAGTTTATGGTTTCACTTGATGGTAGACGAAAGGTACAGCAGGACATATTTGACAGCAAAATCATATACTTTAGCACAGCCACCTTTCACCCCAATACATGTGCTTGTTTATTTCATTTCTCCACACAAGACATACATGCTTGAATTCCTAGGCTCCTCCTCGGCATCTCACCCCCATGAGACCCTGCACAGATGTACCAGCTTGATAAATGTTACTCGTATTGTGATAAGGAATTAGTAGAAAATCATTTGCCCATGGCTGCATTCCATTGCACGTTTAATGCAACACAAATAAGACATTGCTCTGCAATGAGCATCAAGCAATCTCTCTGGCCAAGCTCACAAACTGGTCCAGCCATTATTACTGGCTTGTGTAAGCAAATAACCATTGAAACAATGAGGTGGAAAGGCGACCAATAAAAGAAATGAATCACAGCTAAAAGGATTTAGAAAGAAGGCAAACAAAGTTAGCTGAAGCAGCATGGAGACTCCAAGGTCATGACACTGACAGGGCACTGCTGAATAATCCCTAAGGGGACATTCCAAAAGTAATGAAGAAATACAATGAGAGCTGAACAAGGCAGGAAAGGCCTTGATGTTCACCCAAGCCCGCTCGGATAACTAAGATAAGAAAATGCGTGGTTAAGAGTGCTAGAGGCGGTTAGAAAGTGCAGCAAAAACAGGTGCATTACAAAATGAACGGTCTTTTTTTATGCCCCCTCTGTTTTGGAAGCTACTTTCAAACGTCCAGATACAAAGAACAGAATAGGCATTTGTAACCGAAGCACAATCCAGACAAAAAAGGGGAGTGGGAGTGAGCAACATGTATTCAAATCGTCTGAATGAGAATCTAACGCCGAATTTTAAGGGCGTATCTAAAAAGGTCATGGAAAAGTCACCTTTTTTTAATTGCCTGGATACCACGAAAGAAGGGAACAAAACTTAATATAATGTATCAAATGCAATGTGATTCCCATATCCCTTCTAGGAGCTCCTCTCCATAGATAGAGGTTGCTTGCCGCCTAGATAAAAGAGAAAGAGTAAAGATTTGATCCATAACTAGTTGAAACAAAACGACAAAACATCCCAAAAAGGCTACACCAATGTGACCGGGAACAAGGAGGTGGTCACACGGGTAAGTACACATTATTTAAATCTCATTTGATTCAAAGTGTGGAGAAGGAGAACGCTCAGTCAGATGGACAATTTATAAACATCATATTTTAATATTTGTCGAAATCGACATAATAGCATAAAACACATTTAATATCACACCATAACATCATAAAAATACATCTAAATAATACCACTAGGGATAAAATATCCATATTTGTTTACGCACAAATCTAAAAGTTGAAAAAAGGCCTAACATATATTGGCAGATATGTTAAATATCCATTTGTAAATCATAACCCATATATGCTGGTCATTTTTAGAAAGTGCTAACAAGAAAAATTGCTAACAAGATAAAGTGCTAACCAGGTAAAGTGCTAAGAGCCAAGTGCCTACTACATGTAAAAATACCAAAGTATTTAGAAAACTGTAGTTTGAACCACACACTGTGTCTAGTTCTAGCAGGAACTGATAGTCGTCTTCTTCAGGGCGCACCATTAAATTGCATCTACCATAGAAAAATAGAAATATATACAATTTCTGATAAAGTAGCTGAGGCCCATATATGCCCCAATCTGATATCTTTATTAGTCCATAGAGGGCGCAAGGGACATTCATTTTCGTCACGCAGCCCATAGGAAACACCGATGCCAATAATATTACATCTGAATAACATGCTTAGCCCAAGCATGGATGACAGTGAAATCGTGGATAAAATAAAATGAAAATCTCCACATTCAAAGGACTTTGTACAAAGTAGACATCTCGTTGTAATAGCGGACTTCTCTATTGTTGTTCAAGCTCGTGGTAACCCCTTCAGAGCAGGCCTGTATGTGTCGATGGACAAGTGCTTGTTGTATGTGCAGACAACGAAAATACCACTTGCTTTCTAAAAACAATTTCAGGTATAGCTGAGACCGTCCAGTCTCCCTCTGTTGCGCATAACGAAAATCACTGCTTAATTGCAGAACAAACAAACAAGCTGCTCGACACTGGGGGCGGCCTTTTTAAATAAATAAAAAAAACGTTTGTGAACATGCTTTCAGAAGGCGGATGATTTTACGTTTATTCAACCCATATCTGTGTATGCAATATGCACTCAGTTTAAATGATTGAGAAAAGCACCGAAGGCGCTAAAGAGACGATTGAGGGTATCCCAAAAACATTACAAGATATCCCATTGTGCGCAGGTCAGCCAGTTGCTACAATGCCCAATGTGCTACAGCAGCAATTTCATTCTGCGGGCTCATTGTGGAAAGGCTGGTATTATTACTGCCAGCGGTAAGTGGTACTATTACCTGTAATATTCCTGCTGGCAGAGGTACAATTCCTTCCATTTCAGAAGGTGGGAACTCATTACTTCCGGTGCTAAATTACTGTAGGTGCTAAAATGACTGCCATGGTAAATTCATTACCACTGGTGGTTAATCAGTTTCCCCCAGTAATGCCTATTAGAGAAGGCAATAAAGCCTAAACATGATGGTTATTACCTGCAGAAACGGGAATGCCTCTGAGGTCACCCTAAACATGGTCGAAATTAAAAACAGCCACCAGTTCTGATGGGTAGGTCAGGTGGTGTCACAGAAAATTGTGTTCATGATTTCAGAGTGGTGAGTGCCTATCGAGCCCTACCCATGTCCATTAAAATGATACATGCTATTATTTGCAATGAGTTTTGCACACCAGCATTTCTTAGTACTGCTCAGAGGTTGAAGAGGACAGGAACTAAAGGGTATGACGTTCCCCTACTTTTCAGGAAAATCCATCATTGTTACCTTGCTTTAAGTCACTAGGAGCACCATTCCAAGAAGGCAGGGAAGGGCACCTCTGCTTTTTTGTTTCCTTCTACTGTACAGGGGATTCCAACCTGGGCCTTGCTGGTAATACTACTCTGTCACATTTGACTGAGCTCTTTTCCTGGAGATGGATCGTTTTTGTCTAATGATCATTTGGTAAGGAAAGGTGTTTGACCGTGGTACAATTGTTAGCGGCAGAATTGACTGTAGTCATTTTCGCCACAAATATGTTTTACTGCGGCCAAACAAACCAAAACCATGTCCCCCCAAATCACCAGTACAGCCACAAACCCCCCAAACACCCTACTTACCTTTTCAGCGTCCGCCGTCTCTCCTGTACCCTGCAGTGTCTGTTCGATCTGTTTAACGCGGGTCGAATCCAACGCCGCAGGGTCCATTTTTCTTTTTATGTCTTTCTATTATTTTGGCCCCGCCTCCAATATTAAGGAAGCAAGGGACACCCTATACTCCTGAAAATGCAAAAAATCCAAACATGGGGAGTGGAGTACAACCCCACTCTCCATGTTCAGTATTTTGAAAAATCGATCGAATGGTACTGACCGAACTCGGTGGAATGTACCATTCAATCCATTTTTTATGATCAATTTCGTTAATTCCTAAAAATCACTGGAGTGTTTTTCCGTACTAGTGTCGGCCTTTTGTGGATTGACTGTCATCTAAACCCTGATCTATCTACGACTCACCACCAGTGGTAGAATGACCACAGTTTCTGGAATGAGTCCCAATGGGCGGAGGCATGGTTCTGTTTGAGTCATCACATAAAGAAGCACATAAACCTAAGCTCTCTGGGATCCTGATTATTACCCACGGTGTGTGGTGCTTATTTATCAACCTCGGAAGGATGAGTTTGGCCCTGCCAGGATTCAAACCTGCATTAGCAGGCTCTGCAATGATGTCAAAGTGAGAACTTTACTCGCTGTGCTATCTGACCGGCTAAGAATTAGTTTAACCAAGCTGCAGCCGTACCATAGCAGATGTTGGACTTCCTGGAACTTCCCATTTATTTTCTTCCACAGTCTCTGGATGCAGTGTTGGTGGTGTCTTGGACTTTAGCAATGAGTAGGTGCCGGTATCAAGTTACAGTTCACAAACCCATGAAAGCATCCTTGTGTGACTTCCCTGCACTGCTGGGAGTTCCTCGCTGAAAACTCTTGACTTACATTTAAGAAACAGATACAGGTGCATACAGTATTTAGGATATAGGAGATTTGTGTTTACAGTTTACAGTTATTCTAGAGTTTACAGTTAGTGTAGTGTGTTCAGCATTTAGAGTGTTTGGAGTTTGAAGTGTTTAGAGTTTAGACAGTTGGAGTTTAAAGTTTCGATTATAGAGTTTAGAGCTTGAGTTTTGTTTTTAATCTTTAGTCTTTAAAAATAAGGTAAAAGTTAAATGATAAACAGATTTTGCAGTTAACTTGCTCCTCTTGCAGACCTGGGTTTCTGTCAGATATCTCTGCCATTCCGATACGCCAATAGGGAAATGAAGTATGGTATCACCAGTCAAGTACCGACGCATCCGCAATCAAAACGTGTTTAATCACAAAAAAGATGCGGGCAGTAGCAAAAGAACACTCTGCCTACCCAGAATGCAGCCTGGGGCTTGGAAGGTAGCCTGGCAACACTGGCAGCTTCTACACTGCAGGGTCTTTCGCCCGGCTTGACGGTACCACACAAGTTTAGTCACATGATACGTTCTTCATAAGCTCCTCCCTGTGATTCCGCCGGCGCTTCTGAACTTTCTTCGGTGGCGTTACGAATTGCTGTCCTGTTTCCCGACTCCTTTTTTCCCATTATACTGAACCCCCCGCTACCCCTTTATCATTGTCCTCCTTGTTATGATCTTGGACCGTCCCTGTTTTGCATTCTGAACTACGAGTTTCAATCAGTTGCTGCCTTCCTGCCTGACCACGGACCGCTACTGTTTTGCCTTGGATATTGATCCTGTCTGCATTGCCCGACCCCTGCCTGACCACGGACCGCATTTGGATTTATCTTGGATTACTTTAAGAACATTGTTGCCTTCCTCTTGAAAGACTTTGGACCGCTTTTGGATTGCTTTGGGTTTTGTTTCCTCTTGCTCCTTACAGAACTTTGAACTGCTTACTTTCTGAAACTCACGAGTACACGGACTAGAGACTTCCGGGTGTACTGTGTGGATTGTTTTGTTTTCTTCTGCAAATCACCGAGGGATCTTGCCACGAACTTCTTCAGCTCCCGCACTCTATGTTACCGTCGGACAGGAGTCCAATACGGTAAGACTGCTAAACTAGTATTAGGGATCTCCTGGCAGTAACTGAATTTAGGTGTCCTTCGTAAGTAATCATTTTGCTGTGCTCTCTTTGCTTAGACATCAGGTGCCTGCATTTACCAACCGTATCAACACTGCCTTACCTGAACTAGCAGGTTAGTGGTATTCTGTGTATGGTGCATTGTTTTGGCTTACTTGTCTAGGCAGGTCTGATACTTGCCTTGTTTTCAGCTGGTGGTATGCTATCCGGTCCATCGTATCTCCACTTCTACGGCGCCTGGGTCATCAGTCTCCTGTCTTTCCATTAATAGACCATTCTGGTTGTCAATTCTAATAGCCAGACAGATACATTATTAGGAAGACTTCGTCTTCTACACGACGAGGCAACTCGCTCCATTTCAAGTGCTTCATTCTTCTGTTTCACAGCCTCCCATACCTGCACGCCAAAGCTTGTAATAGGCCAGGCTTCCAATGCACACTGTCATTCCACTTATGATGGACCAGTTTGCAGATGTATTTGATGCATATTCTGACCTCTGTCTCGGAGATTACCTTCACCCACAATTCCTTCCTATTTGGAGGGGGTGCCCTCCCACCCACTCCAGCACAAGTAGCACAAGTAGTAGGCAACATGTCCCATATTATTCAGTTGTGCTCCTTAGGGGCATCTCCCAAACCACAAAGACCCAGTCACAGCTACCATGAAAAAGCAGTAGCCAGGCTGACCCTAAAGGTCTGTCTGTGTTGTCTGCATACATGTGCATACATCGGCTCATGCATGCTGTGCTCAAATAAAACTTCGCAAATGCACCTATGCGTCTTTTCTTTTCCACTAAATGTTTGCTTATCCAGTAATAATGCTCTCAAATGTGGTTACTATGTTTATTATAATCCATGGAATGTACTTTAGCAAGTAATAATCGCACACATGGTGTTATCTGTAAAGTTGGGAGCTACTTCATGCACGTACATATATATATATAAGTAATGATGTTTAGTCGCAAACAGAACGGGCGAGAAATTTCATTAGCTGAATGAATGTTGTGGCCAAAAATAATTATGCACTGGTGTAGGTGGAAGAAAACAGCAAACTTCAGTCAGGAAGTTCAATAATTGGGAAAAATGTAAGGTAATGGATATTGGTAGGATTGGATGATATTTAGCACTAGAACCTCAAATCACCTGAATGTCATGTGATTCTTCAACAGGTCAGTTTTTTAAGTCGTACTCAGTCTTGGTCATCTTAGAGAGAGGCAGGAAGGAGGTCATTGCTGGAATCAGGCAAAGGACGTTTGTGAAAGGGGGTATAAACTAGAGTAGTTGAGAATGAAGAAATGTAGGGAGACGTGAGTGACTCGTAACTCAGAGATTTGGGGTAGGTTTTGCTTATGTGTTGTGTTGTGTGAAGCATTCAGTGATTTGACGCAGGGCAATACCACAAGTGACATCTGGTGTGAGTCGAAAGAGAGAAAATCCCTGTGAGGAAGAGCTGCTTGGGTGACAACAAAAATCACACGAACAGGACTCTTGATTTAGTGTGACATATCTAGAAGTCTGGAGTAAATAAAAGTAATTTTCAGTGGAAGATGGTGAAACCAGACATTCTGGGTCTCAGGGACTGGAAGTGACACGTGCCAGTAGAGAAATCAATCTATCCAGTTCGTTCTTCCCAATAAGAAGGAGCATGAGGAGCAAGGCATCCTTGAGAGCAGCTTGTGAGGGAGTAAATATCATGTGATTACTGTGGAAGGAAGATGCACAGATTCAAGGAGGCAGGTGATCAAACCCAATCAGTGAGTGAACAGTGACACAGTTGAAACAACATGTCAGCACCAAAAGGAGACAGAAGCTGGGGATCAGCTTGTGATCTTTTCACTGCAGCAACACTCGCTGTGTGCACTGGAGATGCCAGAATTGCATGCGGTCAACTTAATATATCATCCAACTCACATTCCACACTCATGGCACAAGTCGCAATCTAGTACATGCAGCAGTAAAGGTATATCCACTGGCATTGCACCACTATGATGAACATGCACCGTAACCTATAGAGGAGGTTGGACTTCCAGTTCCTTCCACTTTCTCGAGAGCAGGTGGGGGAGATATAATGTAATGTTTTTAAAGTTAACTTATGTAGTGCCCTACTGTTCACCTC
This sequence comes from Ambystoma mexicanum, assembly GCF_040938575.1. Lineage (NCBI taxonomy): Eukaryota > Metazoa > Chordata > Amphibia > Caudata > Ambystomatidae > Ambystoma > Ambystoma mexicanum. The sequence goes on along the minus strand of NC_090929.1, from coordinate 1,135,400,763 downwards.
AGTGTGCATGGCTCTGTAGGAAAAGAGGGTGGGTAAGTGTTTGTGGGCTAACAGGATGGTTGCAGGTAGGAAGTACATTGGATATGAGGGTTCTTCTGCTTCAATGGGTTTGGCAGAGATACTTCTGTTTATGCTACCCAAAGGGAGGATACCATGATCCAACAGGCTTCAGAACTTTGTGTCTGTTAAGCATCTGATGAGGGATAGTATGTTGGGCTGAAGAGGAAAGATTAGCCATAGCCCAATCAGTAATGGTATGCTAATGGATAGGCCTGAGGCCTGAGGTTGCTGTCTGTGGGAGATGTATGTGTTTAGCGTAAGGTAGTTTGAGATCTTATAGGGGAATCAGCTAGTGGGGGGAAGATGGGAGTGGACCTAACAAAGCAGATCAAACCGGTGTCCTCTCTGAACTCATACCTCTACCCTCTTGCAGAAAAGTCCCTCGTCACTTGCTCACTTGCCACTGTCAATCTCTCTCTCTCTCTCTCTCTCTCCCTCTCTCCCTCTCTCTCTCGCTCTCTGTCTCTCTCTCTCTCTCTCTTTCTCTCTCTCTCTCTCTCTCTCCCTCTCTCTCTCTGTCTCTCTCTCTCTGTCTCTTGCTCTATGTTGCTAGAACGGAGACATTGTAGTCAATGTGAAACAAGTATCTTGGAATTTGCAGATGAGGTAAGGGGATAGTCTAGAGACTCCAATCTTAACTATAAACTACATGCTAAGAGTTAAAGGAGGCAAGGACATTTGGTTCGGAGAAAGGGCTGCTTGGAATAATTGGATGTCATGCATTCCTTTTATCTTCCTTATTTGTTGGTTGCCCATCTGAGAGCTGCCTCAAACCTTGCTCCAGCTTGCTTTGGTGCTGTGCTTAGTGCCCAGCTGGGACCTTGTCAGTGTTGTGTGTTGGTCTAGTGGTTTTCTGCGTGAGCGTCATGACTGTGTCATGACGCTCCTTTAATAAAAGGGGCTCTGCTGGCACGCAGAGGGCAGTGCAGCAGAGCCCCAGATAGCGGCAACTCCTCTCTGTGTCGTTCTTGAGTGGACTTATTGCTGCGTGACCGCGGCCTACCTTGCGGCCTTGCCTGGGTGCCCCCAGTGCAGGTGCCACCGCTGCTGGGGTACCCCCCTCAGCCTGGGAGCCTATGCCCCGGTGATCCAGGTGCTGCAGGGTGATCCCTGCCCCAACACACGGCGAGGACGCAGTGTTCCTGTGCTGTGTCGGGTGATCCCGACACGATTTGTGGCCGGCCCCGTTGACCGGAGATGGGCCACCACATTGGCGACAAGGAGGTCTCGCCCCCCGTGCACATCGGTGTGCGGCCTCAGCAAGGTTTTCCATCTCCTTTGCGGAGGGGGCAAGGCGAAGGACCCACATGTCAGGCATCTGCCGCCTGGCAGGTGGCCCAGGGACCTGGTGCTGTCTACCGGCACAGGTCACCTGGTGCCCGCAGCGTGGGGAGAAGCGTTGTTGCCCTGAACAAAGGGTGGTGGGCGTGACCCACGCATACCCAGGCCCGGTGCTGGAGGAAGTGAAAGGCGCTGTGTGTCGTGTGAGTCTACCCAGCCCCGGGACAAAGGAAAGGGGTGGGGCGTAACCCTCCACAAGAATCCCGAGTGGTGAGGACACCAGGGATCAGCTTGAAAAAGGGGCGTGCCCTCAGCGAGTCCCAGAACAAAGAAAGGGGGCGGTGGGCAGTGCAGCAGAGCCCCAGGAAGCACCAACTCATGGTTGTGTCGTTTTTGAGAGGGCTTATTGCCATGTGACTGCGTCCTACCTTGCCACCGCTGCTGGGTTGCCCACCCCCCTGCCTGGGAGCCTATGCCCCGGTGATCCGGGTGCTGCAGGGTGATCCCTGCCCCCAACACACAGCGAGGATGCAGTGTTCCTGTGCGGTGTCGGGTGATCCAGACACGATTTGTGGCCCGCCCCGGTGACCAGAGGTGGGCCACCACAGTCAGCATAACGACCTTTGGGGAAGGCAGTTAACATTGTTTGCCAGGTATTAGGTGAATGATGCAAGGGTTGGCATCCTTGTTTTTTTCTCCCAAAGGTCTAGTCCAGTGCACCCTGCCCCCAAGTTTCAAACACATTGCGTACAGTGCACACAGCCATGGGGCAAAACAAAAACCTCCCGGCCCCTGCAGCCCTCAACTCACTGGGTGTTAAGGCAAATTCAAAGCTGCAATGTCGGGAATTCTGTTGAAACAATGCAGGGGGTTCTGGTTTGGTTTCTGGTATCAGAAAATATAAAAAAGGTGTGGTGTTGATACCTCAACGGACCCCACAAATCTTGGGATACCAATCTTGGTCGAAAGAGGAGGCTCCAGCTGCAGGAAGTTGAAGATGAACATTCTGACAGTTAAAGAAATTGTGTTTGGGTGGGCGATAGGATGGGTAGTCCAATAACACTGCAATATCAAACGTACAGCATCTACGGGTAATCATCTCTGCTGGGCTCCTTGGAAAGCATTGTGCTACATCTATATAGCAGATCTGCAATAATCATCTAACTTTAAGTACTGTCATTTCAGCGAGAGGCAGGGGCTGTTAGAAATGAACATCTGCATGAGGCGTGAGTTGTCCCGAGACTGGGTGTCTGCTAGAGCCAGGAATACATCATCTCATACATCAGTAATAATTTTCACTACAAAAGGGTGTGGAAGTGGCAGAGAGGGGGGCTGCATTTCTGGAGTTAAGTGGGGTTGACTAATCTGTGCCCTACTATTTACATTTCTACACAATGTGGCACAAACTCTGAGATGTGCATCAGAAAATTGTGTTTGCGTATTTGTGAAGTGAATTCCAAAAGCCATGAAAGCGCAAATGTATTAGCCGTGTGGGCTCCATTTGTTTCCCTGGTCTTCTTCGACCTTCCTGTCCTATGTCCAGGCAGAAAAGACAGGATGGTGGAGGAGGACTGGTGGAGGGGTTGCTTTTCTGGAGTTAGGTGGAATAACTAATTTCTTCTCTTCAAGTAATTCACATTTCCACACAAATAGTATGATTTTTATGATGAGGTTAAATTGCATTTGCTAAATTTTGGAGCAAGTTCCAAAAGCTAAACAATGATGTGTGTGTTAAGTCTGACTGTTTTCACAGATGGTATACCAAAAGGATCCTTGTGCTGGCTATATTTCTAAGCACCCTAGGCGGACATTATAATGAATAATTCTTTGTAGAGATGTTTGAGTAAGAAACGATATGGATGTCCCTTTAAGTGTATCGTAGGCTAGTTTACATGTATCACTATCATCTCAGAAACTAAAAGTGTATGTTTATGTGCTGGCCCAAGGCTATTTTAATCACACATGCACTGGCTGTGTGAGCGTTTTTATATAGCCTTGGAGGTTATGATTGGATATACTCAGACATGTTTTGTCAATTTTATATATGTGAATTAAGGGTAGCTCCCGCCAGATGTTTGCCTTGCTTATTAATTAATAATCTGTGAAACATTGCATCATTTTTTTAGCCTAATGCTTTGAAATCTTGCTGGTAATTCTATGAGCATCAGATACGTGTATTTTACCTCTTAAAATAGACTTTATTGGATCCTCGAAATGTAATGTTATATTTCTTTCCTCCTACTTTTGTTTCCTTCAGTTAGTTTTGTATAATTTGCAAACTTCCAATAGGGCCATGTAACTGTTAAAGAGAGCAGAGTGGTTCTCATTACCCTCTTAATATGTAGAGACTGCACTTCCATTCATTGGTTGAGGTAATGAAACATTGATGACACATTTCAGTGTCATCACTATTCATCCCCCACTAGCCATTCTCTTATTTTTGTACAAGTGTACATTATGATTCACCTTTCACTAGGTTCTAAAGAAGGTCTCCCTAAATGTGATCACAAAGATAGTTCTTGATAGGGATTGCATCAACCCTGTGGCATATATGTTCACCAGTATGACTAGATAACTCCACATTAATTGCTTTTAAATAATAATCATCTTTTCTTCAGATAATCTGATCTGTTTAATGCACTGTCTGGCATACCTCCAATGCTGCAGGTGCATTGCTTGTAAGCTCTGTTCCCATCTCGTGCAGCTGGTGATTGGTCACCATCTTGAGATTGTTATCATGTTTATAGGTCACCATATCACATATGCAGGTTAACAATCTGAGGACCATCTTTAAACGGTGTGATTCTTTACCCAAACTCCTTTTGAGAATGACAGTATTCTATTCAAGAGTCAGCCATATCCCGTGGATGCAATATTTGAACTGAAATTTCAAACTTGTTTATACACCACTTAATGAAGATTTTCAAAACTTAATTCAAATTTTAATTCCAGCAGTTACTCATGAATTGATTTGCTGCAATGATAAACCTTTTGAGCTGCATATGGCGGCATGTATTATAATAATTGATAAATACCATATCAACTTGGATAGTTTCTGAGTTATAAAAAATAAGGCGTTGATTTCCCAGATAACATGCAACATCATAATTGAAAATTTGAGTATTTATCGAACTTTAGTAAGTGAAATGACAAACATTAGCTGTTTTATAGTTAGAAATAATAAACAGATTGCTGCGCCTATGCTTAAGCGCTGTTTAATAGTCAGGGAAGGAGGTAAACTGCAGGTGCACCTAGAAGTGTAATGTGGTGTCTTTTTCACTGTAATTTCATAAGAAAATATTCAGTTCCTAATCCTTGTTTCCTTAGTATGTCCTCCTCTTGTTGCTTTAAACAATAAAGGGCAATTTGGCTTTCCTATGTGTCATAAATTGTCCTCGTCACCTCTTCTAATCTGGCGTTCACATGTTCTAATATCCTCACATTTCAGTGTATCCATGTCATCCATATTATAATACTCATTCCAGTGAGTAGCCAAGGCATATCACACATCCTTGCTCTTGATGACTCTGAGATGTTTACTTCTCATACATAATGCTCTCTTTGTACTCTGTTTATATATGTTACCACAAACCACATTAGATTACATATATTATGTACATTTACACAATGATACATATTTGGCCGGTAATTTTCTACCACCTTTTGTCACAGAGGCAATTCATGGTGTCCAGCGTTGGCCTAGCCTGCCAAAGGCTGACCTATTCCATCAGCATACTATCTGCCATCCCTTGACACAGAAGCACCCACAGAGCTGCATCAAGTCTCCTTTATCCCGGTCTGTAGTATGCAGTCTGATCCCAATACCTGAATACCCACAGCAGTCGAGTGGGTCAACGCTATCCTGACCTGCAGTTAGCGCTTTATTCCCATTGCCTGAATACCCACAGAAGTTCAACAATTCACCTAATTCTTCACAATGTCACAGCATGCAGTTCTCCACCCCATTACCAAGAACTAAGGCACCAAGAGAGTTTCAGTGATTCACTGTTAATCTTACCTACAGAGTGCACTTTAATCCCACTACCAAGACAACCATAGAGCTCCAGTGATTCACCTCTGTCCTGACCAGTAATATGTATCCCTATCACACTTCTAGGGCACTCACAGAGCTCAAGAACTTCAACTCTTTCCTGACCTGGATAATTCACTCCCAAGTCGAAAACAAGACATCCACAGAACTGCAGTTATTCACCTCTGTCCTGACCGGCAGTTTGCAATCCTAAACCTCTATGAAGAAACACTCAAGGTTCCAACAATTCACCTAATTCTTCACAATGTCACAGCATGCAGTTCTCCACCCCATTACCAAGAACTAAGGCACCAAGAGAGTTTCAGTGATTCACTGTTAATCTTACCTGCAGAGTGCACTTTAATCCCACTACCAAGACAACCATAGAGCTCCAGTGATTCACCTCTGTCCTGACCAGTAATATGTATCCCTATCACACTTCTAGGGCACTCACAGAGCTCAAGAACTTCAACTCTTTCCTGACCTGGATAATTCCCTCCCAAGTCGAAAACAAGACATCCACAGAACTGCAGTTATTCACCTCTGTCCTGAATGGCAGTTTGCAATCCTATACCTCTATGAAGAAACACTCAAAGTTCCAGCAATTTACCTCTGTCCTAACTGCATAATGCACTCCAACCCAGCTAACACACAAGCATAGAGCTCCAGCACTCTGACTTCATAAAGAAATGATTTCCGTTAAAGGACCGAACTGGAACAGAAATAATTTCTTTATGAAGGCAGAGTGACTTCAAACAGAAACTATTTATTTTTTTAAGTCAGGGGGCTCCCCCTTCCCCATGACATGGAGGCCGCCAGCAAGTAGGTTTCCATGTCATCGGGTGGGGGAGCCCTCGGACGTCATAAAGAAATAGTATATATATATATATATATATATGGACAAGTGTGGGCCCCTGCCCAAACGGTATGGGTTGTGAGGACCCCCGCTACACCATTGGTAAACGCATTGCCCATCACGATTTATGCCAGCTAAACCAGAAATGTCAGGCTCAAGATTGATAGCATCAATGTGTAGTAGGTATCTGGCAACAGTTGAAAGCTTTGAAACCATTACAGGCATAACCTATGGTAAGGCAAAGCTGTGGAAGACCTTTCTCAGAGACATCTTCAATTTTGATGTTTCATTAGCAGGAACAGACAGCGGATCATCAGCTGCACAGATGCATGACGCTTTTCTTCTACACACTTCACATGTGAGAATGGATGAGGTCCCAGTACAGTATTGGTTCATAAAGTGATGAGTGGCACTGGTATAAGTTGCTGTTGAATTGCTAAGCTGCCATCCCACAAGTGTGTAGCCATAGAGAGTTTCTACTGTTGCAGGGGCTAGTGTCTCTAGCCATAAAGGAAGCATTGCGGTGCTGCATGTTAAACAATTGACATTTATAAATACGAGGGGTCACTTCATTGGAAAATAATATTGAAAGACATTTACCCATAACCAACATACCAGCTGAGATGATAACAATGATTTTTTACCCAGTAGATGTCAGACACTGAAAAGTAGAGCAGAGTTGTTTCACACTGCATGTGGCTGAGAAACACATTTCTGTAGTGATGACTGAGATACCCTAACCACATGGCTCAAGTTGCGGGTACACGCAGGTAGACGGATTCCCCCCCCCCCCAACTTTTTTCAGGAGTCCACCCTTTTTTTCAGAGAGCACCTTGACATGTTAATTTCTGGTGACTCCACATTCAATTGCTATGTTAATGAGTCCCACCCCCCCACTGTTTTTAGGACTTGACCCCGTCTAACCAGTTGCTGACTTACACAGACATGTCATTGCCTACCTGTAGCAGTAATGCTTTTGAATCCTAGTAACAATCAACACTTGCGAAATGTTCTCAATTTCTCCCACAGAGTGTAACCAAACCTTGAAATGTGTTGGCTCTCCCAGAAGGAGAAGCCATCCCTTAAATTGTGCAGGCTTTCTCACAGGTTGCAGCCATTCCTCAAAGTTCTGTGGTTCTCTTCCAAGGTGTAGCGACCCCTAATGTTGTCTAGCACTCTCACAGGGCACAGCCACACCTCAAAGTTCTGAGGATCTCTCAGAGGGTGCAGCCCATCTTCATTTTCCGTTGGTGTCCCTCAAAGTGCTTCAACTCATTACTGTTCTAGGACTCTTCAAAGGCACTGCCACCCCTTAAATGTCTTGTTCTCTTTCATAGAGTGCAACCACCCCGTAATGTACTCTATCTCTGCGATAGAGTGTAGCCGCCCACACATTTCACATGCTCTCTAACAGGGCCCAGCCACCCCTTCAAGTTCTTGGGTTATTCCACAGACCGCTGTCACCCCTTAAAGTTCTTTGGCTATCCAATCGAGTGCTGCCACCCACTAATGTCCACAAGCTGTCATGCAGAGCACTGCCACTGTAACATGCTCAGTCACTCCTATCATATACTACCACTAATGCTTGTGGAAAGTCTCACTGTGAGGCTTGTCCCTCCCCCTACATTGCATCATCATTTCAATCTGTACAGAGAAATACAGGATGGAAGGATGGCACAGCTGCATGTGCCTCTCCATGTTTGCTGTAAATACTGGCAAGTCTGGTTTCCCCCTTGTTACAAGCAGCATGGAAAAAAGGTATTTGGTGCCTGCAAGCCTCATCTCCCCAATTGTAGGCACTGCCAGTGGCTTGCCACCCCCAACCACTTGTGAGGACAGTGCTGGCAACAGGGGCCTGCCATTGTCTGCATTTGCCAATGCCACGGACGAAGACAGGAAAGGTGCAGGTTTGTAATGCTGTTTGGCATGGCACAGTCTATGATCCAGTGCTGCATAATGACCTTGGGAGGAACTAGGACCTGCATTCTAACCTTTTTTTCAAGCAGGTGGTATTGGTGGTAACAGTCGGGTCACTAGTGGGTTCACTGGAGGTGGTGTACTCATTCACCTGGTACATTTCTGCATGCCACTGGTAGAGATGGTTTGTCCACCTTTCCCACGGTGCAGCACTTGCCCTTTCCTGTTTGCCTTCACATCACCCTTTGTAATGGCCTTGAAAACTGCATAAAATCTGTATAGCTATCCACTTGATGGTATTAACTAGTTACGTGTAAAAAGAAAATAACACAGGACTATGTTGACTCTTGGTGGGGGATACAGGTCTTCACTCCCTGGCACTCTTTCTGTGCCTGCCTTGCCCCTTTTGTGATAGCACAGAGGGCGAGGCTCCTCCTCCACCATTTTCTCATCCCTCTACCCTACCTCTACCTCCTCAGGTTGGTTCACCACCTACACTATGACAAAGTAACACAATCGACACACCAGCAAATGTGTAAAAAGAGGGTACAACAACAAACACTCAGGGACAAAGGGTCAACAACTATTTGGGGTTTTTCATGTTGTTTCGGGATAGTATTGAGGATAGGCGAGTTATTGTTACCATTTTTTAATTTTATTAAGGGAAACAAAAGGGGAAGGGACATGACAAAAGGCAAACTTGGATTTTTTTTTTTTTATAGGAGAAACTAACAAAACAATGACTAGGACTAAAACAAAGGGGCACAAACATGGAAAACAAAAACAAAAACACTCATGGGACCAACTAATACAAAATAAAATCCTAACTGGAAAAATCTTTTCAAAACTCTCCAATATCTCTTTGAAACACTCCAAACACTCTCTAAAACCCAGTCAAGTATGATCCGGCTCTGTGTACAACTTCCCTCGCAGGATATCACAAAATACAAATGAACAGGAAGTGTGCAGGGCCCTTTATAATTTCTCAAACTTATTTTAGGAAGATATATGGCTCTGATTGGCTGAATGAACTCACTCGGAATTCCTTTATGAGATTCTAATGCACAAGCTGGTTGAACAAACTCGACGAATAAGCCTGAGATTTGACGCAAGACATGAGGTTCCCTATTGGACCATATTTCGATGTGAGAGTCTCAGAAACCTTTTTTGAGTTTGATGTAGGATTTGACTGCACCAACCTCCTATTGTACACCTCATGGTATAGGACAAATAACACCAACATTATTTAGGGGCCTAACGGCACATTTTGTAGGTTGGACTAGGTTTAGTTATAGGTAACTATTTTCATTGTAAATACCTTTCGTGGATTGGGCCTTTTACCCTGACTAGAGGTGACCTTTATTGTAATCGTGGACTCGGGTTCCATCTAAAATGAATTGACAAGAGGATTACCATTGGATCCATTTTAAGATGAGAAGCTATATTGGTGTAATTCATCAATTCTTTACTAATACTGTCTTCCTAGTGTGGCTGAATATTCTATAAACTATGAGATAGTGTGTTTATTGCACACTTTCCTATGTGTCATAAATTGTCCTCGTCACCTCTTCTAATCTGGCGCTCACATGTTCTAATATCCTCACATTTCAGTGTATCCATGTCATCCATATTATAATACTCATGCCAGTGAGTAGCCAAGGCATATCACACATCCTTGCTCTTGATGACTCTGAGATGTTTACTTCTCATACATAATGCTCTCTTTGTACTCTGTTTATATATGTTACCACAAACCACATTAGATTACATATATTATGTACATTTACACAATGATACATATTTGGCCGGTAATGTTCTACCACCTTTTGTCACAGAGGCAATTCATGGTGTCCAGCGTTGGCCTAGCCTGCCAAAGGCTGACCTATTCCATCAGCATACTATCTGCCATCCCTTGACACAGAAGCACCCACAGAGCTGCATCAAGTCTCCTTTATCCCGGTCTGTAGTATGCAGTCTGATCCCAATACCTGAATACCCACAGCAGTCGAGTGGGTCAACGCTATCCTGACCTGCAGTTAGCGCTTCATTCCCATTGCCTGGATACCCACAGAAGTTCAACAATTCACCTAATTCTTCACAATGTCACAGCATGCAGTTCTCCACCCCATTACCAAGAACTAAGGCACCAAGAGAGTTTCAGTGATTCACTGTTAATCTTACCTGCAGAGTGCACTTTAATCCCACTACCAAGACAACCATAGAGCTCCAGTGATTCACCTCTGTCCTGACCAGTAATATGTATCCCTATCACACTTCTAGGGCACTCACAGAGCTCAAGAACTTCAACTCTTTCCTGACCTGGATAATTCACTCCCAAGTCGAAAACAAGACATCCACAGAACTGCAGTTATTCACCTCTGTCCTGACCGGCAGTTTGCAATCCTAAACCTCTATGAAGAAACACTCAAAGTTCCAACAATTCACCTAATTCTTCACAATGTCACAGCATGCAGTTCTCCACCCCATTACCAAGAACTAAGGCACCAAGAGAGTTTCAGTGATTCACTGTTAATCTTACCTGCAGAGTGCACTTTAATCCCACTACCAAGACAACCATAGAGCTCCAGTGATTCACCTCTGTCCTGACCAGTAATATGTATCCCTATCACACTTCTAGGGCACTCACAGAGCTCAAGAACTTCAACTCTTTCCTGACCTGGATAATTCACTCCCAAGTCGAAAACAAGACATCCACAGAACTGCAGTTATTCACCTCTGTCCTGAATGGCAGTTTGCAATCCTATACCTCTATGAAGAAACACTCAAAGTTCCAGCAATTCACCTCTGTCCTAACTGCATAATGCACTCCAACCCAGCTAACACACAAGCATAGAGCTCCAGCACTCTGACTTCATAAAGAAATGATTTCCGTTAAAGGACCGAACTGGAACAGAAACAATTTCTTTATGAAGGCAGAGTGACTTCAAACAGAAACTATTTATTTTTTTAAGTCAGGGGGCTCCCCCTTCCCCATGACATGGAGGCCGCCAGCCAGTAGGTTTCCATGTCATCGGGTGGGGGAGCCCTCGGACGTCATAAAGAAATAGTATATATATTTATATGGACAAGTGTGGGCCCCTGCCCAAACGGTATGGGTTGTGAGGACCCCCGCTACACCATTGGTAAACGCATTGCCCATCACGATTTATGCCAGCTAAACCAGAAATGTCAGGCTCAAGATTGATAGCATCAATGTGTAGTAGGTATCTGGCAACAGTTGAAAGCTTTGAGACCATTACAGGCATAACCTATGGTAAGGCAAAGCTGTGGAAGACCTTTCTCAGAGACATCTTCAATTTTGATGTTTCATTAGCAGGAACAGACAGCGGATCATCAGCTGCACAGATGCATGACGCTTTTCTTCTACACACTTCACATGTGAGAATGGATGAGGTCCCAGTACAGTATTGGTTCAAAAAGTGATGAGTGGCACTGGTATAAGTTGCTGTTGAATTGCTAAGCTTCCATCCCACAAGTGTGTAGCCATAGAGAGTTTCTACTGTTGCAGGGGCTAGTGTCTCTAGCCATAAAGGAAGCATTGCGGTGCTGCATGTTAAACAATTGACATTTATAAATACGAGGGGTCACTTCATTGGAAAATAATATTGAAAGACATTTACCCATAACCAACATACCAGCTGAGATGATAACAATGATTTTTTACCCAGTAGATGTCAGACACTGAAAAGTAGAGCAGAGTTGTTTCACACTGCATGTGGCTGAGAAACACATTTCTGTAGTGATGACTGAGATACCCTAACCACATGGCTCAAGTTGCGGGTACATGCAGGTAGACGGAGTCCCGTCCCAACTTTTTTCAGGAGTCCACCCTTTTTTTCAGAGAGCACCTTGACATGTTAATTTCTGGTGACTCCACATTCAATTGCTATGTTAATGAGTCCCACCCCCCCACTGTTTTTAGGACTTGACCCCGTCTAACCAGTTGCTGACTTACACAGACATGTCATTGCCTACCTGTAGCAGTAATGCTTTTGAATCCTAGTAACAATCAGCACTTGCGAAATGTTCTCAATTTCTCCCACAGAGTGTAACCAAACCTTGAAATGTGTTGGCTCTCCCAGAAGGAGAAGCCATCCCTTAAATTGTGCAGGCTTTCTCACAGGTGCAGCCATTCCTCAAAGTTCTGTGGTTCTCTTCCAAGGTGTAGCGACCCCTAATGTTGTCTAGCACTCTCACAGGGCACAGCCACACCTCAAAGTTCTGAGGATCTCTCAGAGGGTGCAGCCCATCTTCATTTTCCGTTGGTGTCCCTCAAAGTGCTTCAACTCATTACTGTTCTAGGACTCTCTCAAAGGCACTGCCACCCCTTAAATGTCTTGTTCTCTTTCATAGAGTGCAACCACCCCGTAATGTACTCTATCTCTGCGATAGAGTGTAGCCGCCAACACATTTCACATGCTCTCTAACAGGGCCCAGCCACCCCTTCAAGTTCTTGGGTTATTCCACAGACCGCTGTCACCCCTTAAAGTTCTTTGGCTATCCAATCGAGTGATGCCACCCACTAATGTCCACAAGCTGTCATGCAGAGCACTGCCACTCTAACATGCTCAGTCACTCCTATCATATACTACCACTAATGCTTGTGGAAAGTCTCACTGTGAGGCTTGTCCCTCCCCCTACATTGCATCATCATTTCAATCTGTACAAAGAAATAAGGATGGAAGGATGGCGCAGCTGCATGTGCCTCTCCATGTTTGCTGTAAATACTGGCAAGTCTGTTTTCCTCCTTGTTACAAGCATCATGGAAAAAAGGTATTTGGTGCCTGCAAGCCTCATCTCCCCAATTGTAGGCACTGCCAGTGGCTTGCCACCCCCAACCACTTGTGAGGACAGTGCTGGCAACAGGGGCCTGCCATTGTCTGCATTTGCCAATGCCACGGACGAAGACAGGAAAGGTGCAGGTTTGTAATGCTGTTTGGCATGGCACAGTCTATGATCCAGTGCTGCATAATGACCTTGGGAGGAACTAGGACCTGCATTCTAACCTTTTTTTTAAGCAGGTGGTATTGGTGGTAACAGTCGGGTCACTAGTGGGTTCACTGGAGGTGGTGTACTCATTCACCTGGTACATTTCTGCATGCCACTGGTAGAGATGGTTTGTCCACCTTTCCCACGGTGCAGCACTTGCCCTTTCCTGTTTGCCTTCACATCACCCTTTGTAATGGCCTTGAAAACTGCATAAAATCTGTATAGCTTTCCACTTGATGGTTTTACCCAGTTACGTGTAAAAAGAAAATAACACAGGACTATGTTGACTCTTGGTGGGGGATACAGGTCTTCACTCCCTGGGACTCTTTCTGTGCCTGCCCTGCCCCTTTTGTGATAGCACAGAGGGCGAGGCTCCTCCTCCACCATTTTCTCATTCCTCTCCCCTACCTCTACCTCCTCAGGTTGGTTCACCACCTACACTATGACAAAGTAACACAATCGACACACCAGCAAATGTGTAAAAAGAGGGTACAACAACAAACACTCAGGGACAAAGGGTCAACAACTATTTGGGGTTTTTCATGTTGTTTCGGGATAGTATTGAGGATAGGCGAGTTATTGTTACCATTTTTTTATTTTATTAAGGGAAACGAAAGGGGAAGGGACATGACAAAAGGCAAACTTGGATTTATTTTTATAGGAGAAACTAACAAAACAATGACTAGGACTAAAACAAAGGGGCACAAACATGGAAAACAAAAACAAAAACACTCCTGGGACCAACTAATACAAAATAAAATCCTAACTGGAAAAATCTTTTCAAAACTCTCCAATATCTCTTTGAAACACTCCAAACACTCTCTAAAACCCAGTCAAGTATGATCCGGCTCTGTGTACAACTTCCCTCGCAGGATATCACAAAATACAAATGAACAGGAAGTGTGCAGGGCCCTTTATAATTTCTCAAACTTATTTTAGGAAGATATATGGCTCTGATTGGCTGAATGAACTCACTCGGAATTCCTTTATGAGATTCTAATGCACAAGCTGGTTGAACAAACTCGACGAATAAACCTGAGATTTGACGCAAGAAATGAGGTTCCCTATTGGACCATATTTCGATGTGAGAGTCTCAGAAACCTTTTTTGAGTTTGATGTAGGATTTGACTGCACCAACCTCCTATTGTACACCTTGTGGTATAGGACAAATAACACCAACATTATTTAGGGGCCTACCGGCACATTTTGTAGGTTGGACTAGGTTTAGTTATAGGTAACTATTTTCATTGTAAATACCTTTCGTGGATTGGGCCTTTTACCCTGACTAGAGGTGACCTTTATTGTAATCGTGGACTCGGGTTCCATCTAAAATGAATTGACAAGAGGATTACCATTGGATCCATTTTAAGATGAGAAGCTATATTGGTGTAATTCATCAATTCTTTACTAATACTGTCTTCCTAGTGTGGCTAAATATTCTATAAACTATGAGATAGTGTTTTTATTGCACATGAGGTTAGAGGGTACAACACACCAGGTTGAGTGCAAAACAATGTTTATTTATAACCAAAGTTTTTAAACTAGTGCCCCCAATGTCCCCTCAGGATTACACTGTCCAGTCAATCCCCTGCTCGAGGGTTTCCTGCATCCTTCTTCTTAATGTGCAGCAAGTCTCTCCTCTTGTTATTAGGCTGAAGTAGGCTGAAGGGTATCACATACCCAAATCCGCCTCTGGATATCAATATCAGGCTTAAAGGCTTCCTGCACTCTCTTCTCAGTAGTTGGTTTCTCCTCTAAACTGCTCCTGTAAATATCCCTGGTTTACTTCCAGTAACTTTGGATATCGAGTGAACTTCTCAGAAATGCTCAGGTAATGCAACCGGGTAAGCTCTTCTCTCACCTCCATCTCCTTGAGTGTTGCCCTTCAACATTTGAAGCAACTCTCTACTCCTGTATGATACTGACCATTGCCATTGCTCCATCTGCATGCTCCTTCTTCCTCACACTATGGTGCAACCCCTTCAGATTGGGGTTGTTTCACTAACTGCTACCTTAGGCCCAACTGGCCTTCTTAAGCTTTTCTGCTCTTTAAATCTAGATGTTATTATGCTTTTCCAGCTCCACAGTCTATTCCTCCACCTAATCCTGATATTCAGCAACTTCTCCCTTGATGCCTTTAGCCAACTCCTCCTGATGTTCGCAAGCTTCCTCCTTGACTTCCTTCACTGCCACCTACTGATGTTCAAAAACCACTGTCTTATCTTCCTTTGCCACATAATGCAGATGTTCACTTCCCACCTCCTTCTCTTCCTTCACCACCACCTCCTGATACTCACCAACCACGTCCTTGACTTTGTTTACAATCTACTCCTTATTTTGTCCACCCTCCTCATTAACTTCCTTTACCACCACCTCCTGATCTCCTCCTTCTCTCCTCTTGACTTCAACATCCGCTCTCAGATCCTACAAATGTCTGTCAGTGTCTGCAGACGGACGCGGAATCACTGGCACCATTACTGCATGGGGCTGGTGGTTCTGCAGCCCCCACTCCCCATTCTCATAGGACTCCACGGGAATGCGGAGCAACGGAATGGCGGTGCCGAATTGCCAGATCACCGGGGCTGTAATACCCCGGTAATCCCCATGAGTCCGGAGGCAGCCTGGCGGTTTTACCGGCACGGCTACCGCCGGACTCCTAATGAGGGCCATGTCTTTAAAAGCTGGTCCACCATCTTGATTTTCTGATTTTGTAATGTGTGTTTGTGCTAGTCTTCAAAGTGGTCATGGAATCTGTGACAGGTGGGTTAATTGCTGCTGGTATTTGGGGATGCTACTAAGTGTGTGGTAGGTGGCTCGATGACCCCTCCTTTGTTAGTGTTTGCTCCATAAGTGAAGCCTGTTGATGCAGTCAGGGCATAAACAGATGTAACCAAACTTGCTCTATGAGTGGAGTGGGAGATTTGTGATCTGTCAGAAGGCCTCCATGTTTCTGCGAGAGTGGTCATATGCAGTTTGTGTGTGAGCCTCTTATGTCTGAGTGTTGCCCACTGGGTAAAATACGTTTCCAGAGCATTGTCTGTTATGATTATTCTGTGCCTGTTCTGGATCTCTCTCTCTCTCTCTCTCTCTCTCTCTCTCTCTCTCTCTCTCTCTCTCTCTCTCTCTCTCTCTCTCTCTCTCTCTCTCTCTCTCTCTCTCTCTCTCAGAAAAGGCACCATGGCATTTGTACAACGCTTGCATCATAACTCAGGTTGTTTGACACAAGAAACCTGGCTGTTTGCAGTGAAAGGATGGTTGGTCTTTCTTGGTAAAGGTTACTCTTTGTCACCCATTCAAGTGCTAGTGATGGTACTACTGCCTATGTGATTGTCCCCTGGCGTATGCTAATGACCATGTCACTTCAGATCAGAAGGGTATACCAGCCTTATACAGTACCATGCACCTAGACCCTAGGCTGGCCAGCCACCAAGTTGGCTATCCTTCTGGGTGCCGAGAGCCTTGCTGTGCGTAGTGTCGACCCACCTCACAGGAGCCTCTCATTTTCAAACTGCTACTTAATCAAGGAGACCAGCTTCAACAGCATGAAGCACAGATCTCTCAACACAAAACAGTTTTTGTGGAAATCTTTGCCACTTCAACAAAAGTATTGTAGGGTAAAGCCCCAAAATCACTATTATAAAAGTAATCCAATGAGCCAATAAAAGTGCACAAAAGCATGAAATACCAAAGGTCTATTACATGCAACCTTTTTTAATAGTTATTAACATATCCTCGCTTTGCTATACCACTCTAGGCTCAGTGTAAAGTGCTTTGTTCTGTGTGTTTCATATTTCCACGCCCTGATGCCCGTTGGGTTTTCTGTGTCTAATAAATCTATATAAAATGTTATTAAAATAAACCGTAGCTGGGAATAATTTATGAGACATCATTAAATGGTGGATTATATAATGAGACGTGGAGTCAAGTCTTAATGTTTCAAGATGTATGTAAATTCAGAGTCGCTAATTGAACAGTCTTGGTTGCTCTATAGGCCATTCTATACAATATCTAGCCCTATTGGCCTATCCTATCCCTTGTGACCATTCTAATGACTACCTCTTGACAATGATCTCATAATGGCGTCATCTAGTTTCACACAGTTTTGATTGGACAGTTGACAGGATAAATTGTTTCGCATACAGCTTGCTTGCTGATTGCACATGTCCCTTCGGAAGTCCTGGGGAGGGTCCCGCACATCATAATTAGCCAACAGAATTGTGAGGTATGCAAAGTGTGGTAACAAAAAAGAATACTTCACATCCTTTCCCATGAGACTCAAAAGGTTGCCACCAATTTACCATTCTCACCCTTGTAACTGTTCAACTGACAGTTTATTTTGCGACTGTTCGTTGGAAACATGTTACCCTTCTCCTTGCTTTCTCATGATGTGTCTGCATGACTTCATGGGGCGTGCTTCTTGGCATCTTGCTCTGGGACCATGTGCACGTCTAAATAGTGCATTTCTGTATGCATGGAGGTAAATGACCCTATCATTTTTGCATAGCTAAAATCCAGGGGTTATCAGGAATCATTATGTAATCTTATTTAGTTTATTCTTTTTATGTACTGGGACATCGTGACTTCTCTTGGTCCTGAATACCGACCTCTTCTTTGGTTGGGTGCTCACGTTATTCTGTAATTGTAATTCCACTCCTAGGTGAATGTTTTCCTACAGGGGGCAGTGTGTGTCTCTCCCTGATTAACTTGGCTTGCGCACTCTTCTGCTCATTTCTTATTCTTTGCAGCTGTGACTTTCGTCTTGCTAGTTTCTAAAGCACAGGATTGCCATATTACTTGTTACATGTTTCATTTACTTCAGGCCTGGGAAACTGCTGCCCTTCTGCTCTTTGCCCATCCCCTGTGAATCTCTTCCACTCTTTCTCATGTGCTGTTCACAAAGTTATAACACCTACTTAAGTCACTGCTCCTCTTCCGGAGCTTGGGAATGAGTGTCGCCTCTCTGCTCTGACCAATCGCAGCGCGATTCTAGACCCTGTCCTGGGCAACTGACCTTGTCTATGTGTCTATCTAACGTGAGCTGACACTGGATGCATTTTACTGTGTGGAATTATACCTATATTTCTGAGGCCTACTATATCTAAATCGCCTATGAAAGCTACCTTTATTCTGAGGCATACTCTATGTGTTGCGCACCTAAAGAATTTTAGATATATGTGTATCGTGTTTTATATTTGCTACCTTTTAGTCATATAAGTGCTTATATGACTAGTTGAAGTGTTCCTTGTGTCTTTGTCTTGCTTACTTGTGTGTATGGTTAAGCATAATGTTTGTGTGTGTCTTGCTGACTACTGTCTATCTCATGTCCAGGAGTGGTGTCAGAGATGGGTCTGTTGTCTTGTCGACATCATCTAAGGCCTGTGTGTTGTGCATATTGTCTAGGCTCCTGGCTTTCTGTGCAGTTTCACTTTCATGTTTTAGGTGTTTTCTTAGTTTATATTCTCTCTCGTGTTTGGGATGTTGGATGTTCATCCCAACATTATATATTATTTTCCTTCCAATTGTCACTCGGGGGTGCTTCTCCTTGAAGATCTTTCTCCTAGAACATCCTAGCTAGAAAATATGAGCTATTCTTAAACACATGACTTTGGCACCCAGATCATGTTCCCCAAAGTTATTTTCTTTGCCCACTTCTCCTCATGCTCTACACCTCCTCTCTTGCAAACTAATCTCTTCCTTTTGCTTCTCCTATCACCTATTGTCAGGTTTAGCAGGGCAAGTTGATTAAGGTCCTTGCCAGGTAAATCAGAAGGAGGCTGAAGTAGTAGCCAATGAGTGTGTGTGTGTGTATATGTGTCTAGGGGTAGTATGGTGACGGGTGGGGTAGGGTCAATTAAAGGGAAGGTATGAGGTGAAACCCCATTTATAAAAAAAGGAAATTAATTCAACTTACAAGAGTCGAACTAGCAGATCCCAAACTAACTGTCTTCATTCTAAACATATAGAACCATTGGAAACAATTGATGTTGATGATCATGTTCAAAAAGCACGTAATCAATATCGGGCAATGATAATGTTAGCTAACAATACTTTTCATACAACATTCACTATGTACTAGAAAGGATACTCAAGTTCCACACAATTTATGTTGAGCAAGGTTGAAGGTAGCGATGGCATATGCCCACTGGTTCTTTTATTCTATCTTTCAGGCTCATGCTGCAGTTCAAGCTTGCACTCTGGATCAGGAATTCCATTGGTGCAGGAGAGGACAGTTAATGTCTTATTGATTTATTCAGGGCTAACACCAAGCACATGTGAAATTGGGCAGAGCCTTATATAGGCTCAGCCTCAAGATGGCTCCCAAGACTTCTGTGTTCTTGCAGGATTTGCAAATCGTGCCTGAACTAAGCCACATACTACAAAAACTGAAAGACTGCCTGTATATTGTAGTTATTGTTTTCCATATTGTCTCTGTCCATGTAATTGCAGTGGAAAACTACTTGGAATCCCTTTTATGGCTCCCACTCGCTTCACTGTGCATTTTACTTCCACTGTTGAGCATGTGTCTGGACTAGTGGGCTACACTAAGTCAATAGATAATCCAGGTGTTGGACTGGCATGGCCAGGACTTTAATCCTCTTGTTGTGCTAGACCTGACAATGGGCGATAGGAGAAGCAACAGGAAGATAATAGTTTGCAGGAGAGGAGGTTTATAGCATGAAGAGAAGTGGGCAAAGAAAATATCTTCAGGGTAACATGATCTCGGGGCCAACGTCACAGGATAAAGAGAAGAGAGGGGTGCTTTACAGTGTCAAAGTCAGAAGAGAGGTCTACGAGGATGTGACTTTAGAAAAGTATGGAGTGGTGGGAAGCTGTGAGGTAATTGAAGAAGTGAGCAGGTTCCATTTCTGTGGAGTACCTGCTGTGGAATCCATTTTGGAGGGGATCAAATAGGACATTAATTTCCAGATAGGAAACAGTATGATTCACCGCTGTGCATTACAAAGGTTTGGGGTAGTAATGGGAGAGAGAGACAGACCTATAGTAGTCAGGGTATTTAGGGTCAGCAGAGAGGTTTGTCAGAATGACAGTAGGAAACTGGCAATCTTATTGTAAGCTAAGGGCTACCCAGATGCAATAGAAATTGAAGAGAGGTAAATTGTAGGAGCAGGCCAGGACTGCTAGATTCTTGATTGTTTATAGGGCAAATGTTCTTCCGGAGCACATGATGGATTGTCTGCCTGGAGGATTGGCGCCAGCTCCACAGTGGTAGTTAGAGTTAAATAAAATGAGAAGAGGGAGCAGAGGCAAGTGATGATGGGGAGAAGGGGTACATATAAGAGATAAAAGGATGTTCAGAGTGTCACTGATTTGGGATACCTTTGAGGAAAAGTAAGAGGCTTGGTCACTAAGGTAAGAAGCAAGGTTAATAGCTGACAGGGATGTGGTGGTATGGCAGAGGCCAGATGGAGCCAGGATGGCCTTTGGGGTAGAGGGGGGCTTGCAGGTATGTGAGCAGAGAGAGAAGATTTGTTTAGTATGGAAATAGTTAGCTCAGTCAATGGCAGTTAAATGAGGAAAAAGGAACTCTGTATAGGTGAGACAAATGGCAGGGGAGTGGGCCTTGGGCTATAGTAGCAGGGGAATTGCATGGTTGTCATCAGTTGGTGTATTTATGGTAAGATCTATGGCTGGGAAATGGTTAAGAGGGAATGAAAGAGTGAGTATCACAGTGGTTTCAAAAGAATAGGCAAATGCTGAGTACAAGCCCACACAGCCTCCTTCATTTCAGCTGGCACTAGTTGGAGAGAGAAGGCGAGGAGGGAGGATCTGGATTTGGCTAGTAAAGGAGCCACATAGTTGCGTTGTAATTTGCATTTAGTGATCGGATGGTATGATGGAGAGTGGGAGGAGAGGGAACAGCGATTAGTGGATAGAAAGTCAAGGTCTAGAGAGATACCACATATCTGTGTTGGTTGGTTCTGAAAAGACACCATGGCTTGATCAGAGAGGATAGAAGACATTGTGAATTGTAGAGGTTTGGGATGTTTGAGTCCATCGTGAAGACAATGTGGGATTCAATTGCGAGGGAGCAAAGGGTCGGGTTCAGATTAAGAAAGACTTTGGAGTACCAGGGGTTCAATAGATGAGAAGACTAGTGGAAGGGCTTGGTGCAAGCAATCATAGAGAAATGTCCCCAAAGGAAGAGAAGAGGAGGTCTAGCAGACCTGGTCAATCAGAAGGCCTTTTCCACCAACCTTCTCGGTCAGTCAGTGAGAGTTGGAGAAAGAGGAACATTTGGTGTTAATAGCAGCAAGTGTGGCACTGTTTAGGGGGTTGGGCCTTGTCTCAGTGATTTCCACAATGGAAAGATGGGGCTGATAGGAGTAAAAACTGTCAGAATGGAAAGAATCTGCATTGCAGACTTGCTGTTCATTTCACAGCTCATGGGTAGGTTTGGAAGAGGGTATTGAATAGGAGGTAAAGTGACCTCCTAAGAGGAGGAGATGGGGGTAGATAAGGTTGGCATGGGTAACGTGGACACAGTGCCATTTGTGAGAGGATGATAGGATGTGATGGGTAGGAGGACCCTATACAGGGGGGACATGGAATTACCCTGAGAAGGATAGGGGGAGAGCAGTGAGTAGGAGAGCAGGGATATGGCAGAACATTGTAGGGACATCTTTGTGGGCACAATCCTAAAAAACAATACAATCCAGAAAATGTAACTAAAAGCTGGTAGAGTCCAACCAAGTAATTCCATGAGTCAGATATGACCACATATTAAATTAGGGACTGGTAGTTTTCTAAAGAGTATGGCAACAAGCTAGTTGCACACAAAATTTGAATTTTAGGACATTAATACTATATGCAGGGGGTGCTGGGGCCTAAAGTTACAAGGATAACTTGTGGTGTATTTGTATTACTTTACCTTTTTGCAAAGCAGGGTCACAACCTGGCAAACAGTGCTGATCTCTTAGCAGGTAGGGATGCAATACTATGATGAATCAGCATGGATGGGCAGATGGATCATAGATCTGGATGTCACTCTTGCATACTGCGGATGCCTTGTCAAGAATTAGATACCCATATACCCATGAGCTGCAGTCCTCTCTCGTTGCTTTACCTAGAATGTTCTTCAGTTGTAAAAACTCTGTTCTAGGAGATTGAATGTGTCAAATACAGAGGAAAGGGTCTACAGCTAGATACAAAGTGCTTGCAGTTGGGGAGGGAGCTGGTCCATGAAGTCTTGACCTGTATTCTCAGCCAGTCAAAAATTATGTGCTCCCTCATTCTCTTACCTTATTCTCCTTGCAATTGGGTATTAATTTTCTCACCTTCACCACTCTCAACTGACTTTCCTCCTCTTCCCTTCTTATGTTCATCCTCTTCCTCAATGCTCCTCTTCTCATTCTTCTCCTTAAATGTCATCCCTCCTCCTCCTTAATTCTCCTTGAGCTCCATTACATTTCCTTCTCTTGCATCCACTCACCTTCTCACCACCTTCCACTTATTGCTCCTCTTCCCTGCTGTAGTTTCTGCTCCTCCCTCAGTATCTGATTTTCTCACAGTGCCTGCTCATCCACAATGAGTGACGGGACACCAACCCACCACCACCCATTATGTAGAAGCCAAGCAAGCTGATACTGTGTGCTTCCTCAGCTGCAACAAGCAGCTGAAGAAGAACTCCATGAATGTATTTAAATGGTTAGGGAAACATGATTTTCCTTGGCTCAAAGTATGGCAGTCATTCTAGGCTGGAGGCATTTTGCTTCCCATGCCCTGCATGGCATTTGGCATGCAGGTCGGGGTACTGAAAACTCAAGTATATGCAGGGGATACTCCAGTGTTTGCCCATGTACTAAGAGCACAAGGGTTGCAGGTTGGTGGAGCTCTGGCTCCAATATGCATATAAGGAACCAGGAAGGAAGCATTGTTTTGTTGACACATCCCCCTGTTCCCCTCTGCAGGTTACATGGGCGACAGATGGACCTCTAAAGCAGCATTTTGGAGGTTGTGGGTGTCACGAGTTGGTGTTCCTAGCTAAAAATGTTTTCCTTTGTATGTGCATGCATACAAGGTATTGAACCTGTGTAAATGCATGTGGGAAAGTGTGTCTATATGAATTGCATATAGTTTATCGTGGTTGAACGTGTCCATGAGAGAACAAGAGTGCAGTGTGTATGTTGTGGCATATGGGTGCATTCATGAATAAGAGAATGTGAGTGCAGTTTGTATGTTATGATGTATGGGTGTGCTTGTGAAATTGAGAACGAGAGTTTAGTGTGTGTGTTGTGGCATAGGGTTGCACAGATACATGAAAAAATGTGTGTACAAGTGTATGAATATGTATGCACATTCCAGCCACAAGGAGAGCCTCTGATTATGGGAACCGTTCTCTAAATCCTGAAAGGAAAGCTTATTTTTACTGGCATTATGGGCAAAAATGACCTAATGAGTGTACTTACGTGGGAATACTGCCCACATTGATCCATCCTGCAAGGACTGCTTTCCTACAGGCATGACATTGTTACAGGAATGTTGGTCAAAAACAACATGAGTGTTCTTATGTGGGGAAAATTGGGCTAAATTGGTACAGCCAGTAGTATGGTCATGTGTTCTTATAAAGGACTTTGGGTGTTTACTGGCATTATGGGCACAAACAACATTGTATGTGTTCTTATGTGTGGTTACTGTTCTACATTGGTGCAGCCAATATGGACATGTTCCATCGCTGTAGCATGACTTTTTTAATCGCATTATTGGAAAATCCAAAATCATGAATTTGTGTATGTCACAAAACTGGCCTACAGTGGTGTTTCCAGTATGGACATGTTTGCTTAATATGTCATAGCATTTTTACTGGCATTATGGGCAATGCCAACATGCTGAGCTTTCTTGCATGGGAATATTGCCTTGTATTAGTGCAGTCAGTATCGAGATGATTCCATACAGTGGTATAGAATTTGTACTGGCTTTATAGGCAAAGCCCATGTGATGTGATCTTCTGACACAGGGACAGTGGCCTGCTCTGACGCAGTCAGTATTAATATGTTTTCTTCAGCAGCATGTCATTTTAATGCCATTATAGGCAAATCCAGCATAATAAGTGTTCTTACGTAAGGATACTGGTCTGCAATGGTGCAGCCAGTGTAAACATGTTTTCTTCAGCTGCATGTAATTTGTTAATTGCATTATGAACAAAGCCATCATGTGAAGTGTTTTTTTAATGGAGATACTGGCCTCTATTGCTGCAGTCCACATGGACATATTTTCTTACAGTAGCAAGGCTGTTATACTGAGACTAGCTTTTTCCCGGCCTAACATACGGCATTCAAGCATATCGTCATGGTCAACATCGGTCAGTAATTTATAGGGTCACCTCTGTGCCTTTCTTAAATAGCGGAAATACCACTGATCACTTTCAGGAAGGGGTTGTAGGTCCCTTTGACTTATCAATTGTTATTGAAAAGGCTAAATGTATCAAATGGAATGAGAGGTATGCACGGTATAAGAACAGTATCTAAGTTCCATCGATCACACAGGCCTCTTTGATGCATCTTTGTAGACGCTTAATTGTCAACCTTGTTCCATTGCAGAGCCCCTGTGATGGCATAAGATTGTGTAGTAGCATAATGACAGTACCTACCTTCAGTTTTAGCTCGCGAATGGGCATTCTTCCTACAACGTTTCACACTTTAGAGACTGTCAATTGACACTGGAACTGCTGTACCATGTGTGAAGAGAAGTGCAGGTGGAAAGAAGTAACTTCCAAATGTTTTTGATAATAGAAGGTGAAGGTGATCCCGTAGAACCATGCTCATTCTGTTTGTTGAAATGGTTGCTGTTGTTGAAGGGGGTGCACTTTGCCATTTGGACAGCAGAGGGCAACCTTACACTGATAAATTGCATCAGCTGAGTATGAAACATACCTAAGCATTTGAAATATATAGATTATTGAAAAAGCCAATCATTTTACTGTCTTAGCATTCGGATATTGCCTGCATTGATGCAGACAGTATGTACATGTTTAGGCACGGCTACTATACAAATGTTTTTACACTGGCAGAATACTGGCATAAGGCATCATGAAAATGTGATGAAAATGCCCTCTTCACAGTTGGTGACCTGATATCAATTGTCCTTTTCCATGTGTTACCCACAAAAACTGAATGTAAATTGTTTGCCTTTTTATTGATTTTTTCGCAGAAAATGTGCTGTAAAAATGACATTTTAACCCATTCAAAAAACATAAATATATATCAGAGGAAGACGTTCTTGAACTTGGTTGGCTGGGGCTCCCATGCTATGCTCAGTTGCTCATACACATTCATGAAAAAAATGTTTATCTCCCCTCAAATTAAAACATTCAACAGCCAGCACTATTTTCTTCTCTCACCCCCTGCAGTTCTCCTCAACTCTTACACCCCCATTCCTTCCTCTCCACACCATTCCTCCACTTCATTTAACTATGCACTGTCTTTCAACACAAGCCCCAAATTAGTGTATACCACACCTCTGACTGCCACCCGTTTATATGTATGTGTTTCCCAACAGGGCTCTGATTTGCTTGATCTGTATGAGGTCTACCACCCTACAACATGGCCGCTACATTGTGTGCTGCCTCCACTGCCATGTGAAGAGGTGCTGTGGGGTCTAGAATCGTCCGGATTGGCTGCCTTTGATTTTTTCTAGCCACTCTTGGCTCACAGGCAGACGAGCGCCAGCTCTCGCAAGAAGGCACTCGCAAAAAGGCTCCTGTCCCGAGCCTGTCAGAGCCAGGAGGGGCTGTGGGGCGCATACATTGCCACATATACTTGCTCCTTCTGGGCATATCTATTCAAATTACCACTAAAATGCAGATCATGGACTATCAGTGACATCATACATGCTGAAAAATGCGGTAAAACAGAGATTTCCGGTACCTATAAGATTGACGCCATATCTATAGTCAGCAACATTCTACTACCAGCATCCTGATTCCACATTGAACTTAACCCTGCTTTCTAATGACTACCTGTTTTACTGTGCCCCGATTCAATATCATTTGTATGCATGACTATCCTGCTACAGTAGACTGTGCCGCCCGCCATCTATACTTTACCTGAGCGCCCAACCTGCTTCCATACTAATTGACCCAGCTAGCCACTAATGTGCTTTCGCATGCTCTGACGTTTAGGCACACATTACAGTACGGTCGATTTATTCATGCTATTTCGTCACATTCCCAGTGACTTCGGCTTATTCTCATTGCGTATGTATCCGGATACTTGTTTCGGAATTATTCTGTCCTGTAGTACCAACCATTGATTGCATTAACTACAAGCTCACCCTTTTACTACACTTAACCTCGCTCAGACTCTTCGTGGCTCCCACTGCGCCTAGCGACTCGCTGTTTTTATGCTATATCATGTTATACTGTGTCCTATTGTGATGCGTCCCGAACACGCGGCTCACTGAGACGCTGCATCTTGCTCACTCATTGCCTACACCTTTGCATTTCCCGCCTAGATGTATTTTTTAAGGACATGCAATTGAATGTAAAGCGTCTCTCGCCTGATTATTCTACTAGGTTCCTTAGCTTTTCCTTGCCTAGTGCTCATTTCACGTGTTTATATTGGCCATTTTGCATCATTGCCTTTGAAATCGACCAGATTAGTATTAACTTGATGTTACTGCACCCATCAGAGCACAGACCCATTGTTGCACCTTTATCACAATGTGCCGGCCGCTTATTGTACCTCCTATGACTCTCCATTACTATGCGGCCCTACCGACGCAATTCACTACAATGTTAAGTGTCGGAGTTGCCTTGTTTTTAGCCAGTAGTGGATCATTGCAAATACATTACATTGCTAAGCTTAGGACTTGCCCTGTTTATTGTTTTATTTGATCGGTGTGACCACTCAAAGCAATTTAATGATATTGTACTACCACTACATTGCTCTTAATCACAGCCACTAATTGCTAGCACAGTCATGAAAGAACTCCTCCTAACCCTAACAAGTATACTTAATTGTCTGCTCTATTGCACTGCACCTATACTAGTATTCATCCAATCCTGCCACCCTACAACACACAAGCATCCCATTATCAACCACATGTCACCAACCGTCCGGCTAATGTCATCACCCAACATACCACAATCAGCTTTGATACCCCCATCCAGCTTCTTACCACCTTGTCTTGTTTATGTACCGACTCTGCCCTTGAAGACAAGCCCACTGGGCCCTGACACCTTACCCAAAGCTCTGGATCCTCCTAAAGCCCTGCCTCCCAACAACACAACAACCTTACACTTCACCGTCGACCCAGTCACCATCAATGCTACATCACACCAAGTAAGCATATTAACTGCATTGTCTATTCTGCCTTGCTCTACTATCTATAGAAACTATAGACTTAGTTCCAGATTTACACATCATCACCACAAATCAAACACACAAGGTACCTTCAGTAAGACAATCACCCCAGCAGCCCATCATGCCTCGGAAACCAGCCAGGAACTACCCAACGACCCACCCAACACTGTACCACCATAAAAGCTGCCCTCATTAATGCCAGATCCCTTCAGGCTCATGTTCTAGATATTAAAGACATCATAACCTCACACGACCTTGACTTTATTGTAATCACAGAAAAATGGCTGCACACAGCCTCAGGCCCCTCACTTGCCCTTGCCATTCCTGATAATTACTCAATTATCAGCAAAGACAGGGATGCCAGCATCTCTAAAGGAGGAGACTTGACATTTATACATAAAACATTAATAGGTCTGAGGAAAATGATCAGTCTTCCCATGCCTTCAGCTGAACTCTTATCTGTCAAATTTTACACATCACCGACTGCCACCATCACTCTGCATCTCGTTTACCATCCACCAGGTCCAACCACCTCATTTGAAAATGACATATCACACCTATTATCATCTAATACCAAGAATAAATCACAAATTGTCATTCTAGGCGATCTCAATTTAGGTCTACATGACCTTAATGATCAAAAAGCCTGCGCACTGAAGGACACTTTGTCTGAACTAGACTTTCTCCACCGTACTCGACTCCCACTCACAATAAAGGCCGAATTCTCGATTGGATAGCTGACTTCAATTGTAATATCGAGACCCTCTCCAACAAACTGTGCGCCTGGACCGACCATCATCTGATCCGGTTCCACATTACTGAAACCGTCTCAGCCACCCCACAAATGATCCAAGCACAAGCCACGATGACTAGGAATAAATGTAATCTAACCCTTGTCAAACTCATACCACTACTACAGCCAATTACTAACCCTACCACAACATCTTCAGACCCAACAGTATTAGTTGACTTATACAATCACACCATTCTCAAAGCAATCAATACACTAGCGCCTTTGAAACTACGCAAATCCAAACCATGATCCCACCTCAATACCTGGTACACTCCTCATCTCCAGTCACTTAGGAAAATCAAAAGAACGTCTGAGTCACTATGGAAAATTACGCCCTCTACATCAAACAAAGCTTACTTTGCCCCAGCTTCCTTTAACTACAAAATAGCCATAATCCAAGCCAAGAAAGATAACTTTAACGACCGCATTTCTAAAGTAGAGTCTAACATGAAGGAACTCTTTAATATACTGAAGGAGCTAGAATTACCTGCTCTGCCGCCTGATACATGCATTAAAAACACCCAGTGGTGTACTAATATACAAAACGCACTCCAAGATAACATTTTCATGCTACAAAACAAAATAATTATGAAGAAATCACTCATCTCGAACAGTGACTCTACTCCGAATTCACAGTCATCGACTAAGAGTTTGCAACCCCAATTTAACTTCTCCCCACTATCTATCAAAAAGGTTGAAACCATCATCCAGAAACTCAAACCCTCTAACTGTCAAGGCGATGCATGTCCAGCTCCCCTCATCAAGGAAGCTGCCAAGGAACTAGCCCCATTCATTACATCTGTTATCAACACCTTATTCAAATCTAGCACAGTACCTAACACTCCGAAAGATGCGTGGGTTCTCCCGCTGCTAAAAAAAAACCCTCTCTCGATCCAAACAACGCAGCCAACTATAGACCTATTACGACGGAAAATACTTGCCCGTGCTGCTTA
This sequence comes from Ambystoma mexicanum, assembly GCF_040938575.1. Taxonomy (NCBI): domain Eukaryota; kingdom Metazoa; phylum Chordata; class Amphibia; order Caudata; family Ambystomatidae; genus Ambystoma; species Ambystoma mexicanum. The sequence goes on along the minus strand of NC_090929.1, from coordinate 1,135,371,542 downwards.
TCTGCAGATACAACAATACTTGGAAACCAACAACCTTCTAGGTCTGAGACAACCCGGCTTCAGACCTAGACATGGAACTGAAACCGCCCTCATCGACCTTAAGTCCCAAATTCAGAAACTCTTAGGCAAAGGTAAACTAGCTCTGCTCCTCTTACTTGACCTATCAGCAGCCTTTGATTTGGTAGACCATAAAATCTTATGCAAACATTTTTCCGCAGCCGCAAACTTCTCAAACCAAGCCAATGCCTGGATTAAGTGCTTCCTCAACAGTAGATCAATGAGGGTCTTTGCTCCGTCTGCATCTGCCTCACCAACCCCCATCACTTGCGGGGTGCCTCAAGGTTCTTGTGTGTCACCCACTTTCTACAATGTGTTCACTAAGCCTCTTTTCAATGAGCTTGACTATCTGGGCGTCATCTACATGAATTACGCTGATGACACTCAGATACTCATCTCCATTACCGGTGACTACATTGCAGACAGTGAGACTCTCAATAACATTTACACCATCATACAAGGCTGGATGGTGAAGCATGGACTATGTCTTAATGACAAGACAGAGTTGTTCCTTCTGGGCTCACCAGCACACCTGAATCACCTGAATGCCTCATTCTTGTCTTTCAACATTGATGGCAACTTAATGAAAGTCGCCATGGTGGTGAAAACATTAGGGATTTATATAGATTCAGCATTAACTCTAACCAGACAAACTAATGCCTTAGCTTCCTCATCTGCCTACACCTGTAAGCTCATCACAGCCTGCTGACCGTACTTCTCTCCAGCTATCTGCATCACTCTATCTAGAGCCCTAGTACTCTCTAAGTTAGATTACTGCAGTGCACTGTACCTCAACACATCTCAACATAACCTCAACAAAATGCAGGTCCTGCAAAATAATGCCATTCGAGCAGCCCTAAATATTCCTTAGAATCAACATATCTCGGAAACTAGATGCTCACTAAAATGGCTCGACATCAACCAAAGAATAGCCCACAAAACCCTGTCTCTTACTCAAAAGTGCCTTTGTGACCAAGCACCCATCTACCTGGTCAACACTATCTCTTGCCATACATCAGCAAGACCCATTAGATCCTCCATGTTACACTGTGTCATTATTCCCAGATTCAGGCAACAACCTGCAGGCAGAGCCAGCTTCCCGGTCCTAGCAGCCAGAAAATGGAATGCCCTCCCCCTCTCCATTAGGGAAGAACCGTCTTACTGCATATTCAGGAATAAGACCAAAGCCTGGCTCTACGAGCAAGACCGCATCCCATTGCCTGAACTCTGCGTTTCTGATGTACACTTCCTAAGGTGCTCCACTTACTGACCTGTAACTGTTTATTGTATGCACATTGTATATCTCTTGTATGTATTTTCCTTGTATTTATCTTGCATTTTGTGTATTTTCATTACTTGTCTGTATTTTGCAACTTGTAAGCAAAGCACCCATTTACCCAAGGGCTAGGTACGCTCTATAAATAAATAAACTAAACTAAACTAATGTGCTGAGTGAGCTCTGTGGTTGGGTCATTAATTGTGGAACTGTATACCTCCCTGTTGTTGTTACGTTATGTGTGGGCCACTGAGCAACTCTGCAATCAAGATTAGATTATTTCTAGGACATCCACCATATTGGATTTGCACCCTTCATCATAGCAGCCCCGGGGCTCTTCAAATTCTGAGCCTCCTGTTTGGTGCAGTTAATAAGCAAGGGATTCCTTTTCTTGCACAGGTTCCTGTGAATATTGGCAGTGCGGGATCATCTAAATTTATGTAATCCACAGCCAAGCCCTTATACTGCCTATGTAACCATTCCTCCATAGTAGAGTCCTGGGCTCAGCAGACACCCATGGGAGCAAGTCCTTGGCTGGTTTGGTCAGCATATCAAATCTCCTCTGTTTGTCAGACATGTCTTTCTTTTAAGCATAAACATCAAGTCCACTCTGAACTTTGGTAGTGTATTTTCTCACAGCAGAACAAGAAAATATCTCTGACCAGCACAAGAGATTTTCTTGCTGCTGAGAACAGTACAACCTTCATGGAATGTAGAAGAGTTTTCTTAATAGTGGCGGACTCAGTGTGGTTCCGAGAAGGTTCAAAATGGTCATGCTACCTCCTTGCTGAAACGAAACCAGAATTGGACCCTCATGCTTCCTGAGGTACATATGCAGACTGCATATGCCATGAGGGTACAAGTTCACCGGGATCATAATAATCTCTCTTACCTGTAATCTGACCCCTTTAGATCCTGTCCCTTGAACCTTTGGCATGTTGTCACTCTGGGAACCATTCTCCTGGTTTATCATCTTTGCAATGGAATCTATGTGATCACTGCACCGCCCATAACTGCGCCAAAATGTGGATGCCAATTTACGGCACGGCACAGTGATCAGATAGATCACTTGACCCTCACACCTCGGCCTGAATTCCCATACCTGACCTCCCTACCGCAATTACCTTTATGGCGGCACCCTTCTGTGTGCACCATCGATTCCCTGCTATGCTTGCAGCGTCAGTTCCTCGCCACTTATGTGGGTCAGAGCTGACGCTGCAGGGTGCTTTTTTTGTTTTACTTTCTTGTCCCATGCTTACCACATTGGGAAGCGGGGGACACCACTAAAGCTTCCAACTCCCGCCACTGCACCCAAGGAGAGCGGGGTCATCCACTCTCTGCTTGGCCACAGTAATGGGAGTCGGTAAAAAGAAATGCACCAAAGTCGCCTTAACTGCATAGTCGCAGTTAGTTGGTCGATATTTTGGTGCATTTCCTTTCAGGACGGTTAGTCCTGGTAAACCAGGGGTTTTAATGGTTTGCAGGGAGGTGGAGGGTACTACACCCATAAGACTGAGCATGGACTAGGCAGCTTGAGTTTCATCCATCTACCAACATCTGGGACTGCACTAAGGAGCCTGTGGTAGCACGCAACACTCAGATTCACCCAGCCTCAGATGCAGGATTTCATCACATGAACCACATTCATCCAAGATACGTGTACTTCCTATTTATTGACGTGGGTACTTATATCAGTCTCCATGGGTAAGATGGGAGTTCTTAAATTCAAACTTTCAAGATACAGCAGCAGACCCTTTTCAGTAGAGGCTTCATGTCTCTCGATATCTTACTGGTGTCTTTCTGCTTGAAAGTTGATCATATATACTTTTGGTGCAAAGTGAAAAGGGTTCTACAAACCATTTCAAAAGCCAAAGGCACTCTACTACTCACCCAGTTTAGGGTTTAAGGCTTCATACCATACCATACCATTCCATGCCTGTAAAACCCTGTCACTGTTATTTTCTGTGCCTTTAGGAATGCATCTAATTCTTATTCAATCCTAAACAAATAACATTTCGAAAGTGCTCTAATCTTATTTATAGTCTTATTTACTAATTGAACAATAGTCTTAAGTAAAATATTGCATATAATTCTATTTAAACCTCTTGCACTGAGCAAAATTGTTTGTAATGCTGCACCCTACCCAGAGAAATGAGGCACTTCTCTATACACCTCAAATTAAATCGTACACAGGGAAGTAAGAGATCCTGGCTATTAGATTGCTCCAATTACTGAACAATCATATGTATAAAAGGATATAAAAAAGAAAATAATATTATTTCTCAATGTTTTATTCCATCATGCTCCTGTGCCAACATGTGTTTCGAGCTGTGCACTATTCTTTGGGGTGATCACTATTCATTACTTTGAATACAATTATTTCATGCGTATCTCTGCTTGCTAATATGTGGATTCGGGTTATCCTCTAGATGAATGTATCATTTCAAGTGTATCCTCTCGATAGAAGGATAGAAAATAAAGTCTGTTGTAGCTGTGCTTTTTTTCATCAGGTGTTCTGTGCCATTAGCCTGTTATCTCTTCATTATCTCATCATGCTGATCCCTTTAGGATTGTGGAGCTGGCCTCTCCATCGGTAAGAGTCACGTTGTGAGGATATCCAATTTGGCAAGGATGTAGAAGCCCTGCCTTTTTTGATTTCTATTATTGAATACAATAATGTGAGTAATATCATTTACCTTATCACACAATTTAGTTGCCCATCGAATAGACAAACCTGGACGATTCCCTTCCAAAAACTTTTGTTGGATGTTCTTATCTAGTGCAGTTAATTCTAGCTTTACTTTACTTTACTGATCACTCAACCCAGGATCATGTATTTTAATCTTGTCGGAGAGTACTTGCAAGCCCCGAGATGTTGCATAATAATCAATGCAAGTCGCAGTGCCCCCTCTTCGCCAGGTAAAATACTGATCACTACTTTCAAAGGGAATAATATCGAGTTCCCATGATTCGAGAAATTCCTTCCACAATCGCCCTCGATGTTCCGCTTGATGGGAAAATCTACCATTAGGCACGTTGGCCTTAGCTTGTATACAGTACGCATTGAAGTCCCCCCCTACAACAATGTCACATGCGGGATAGAGTGTTAAAACTTCGTCAAATACATTGTTTAACTCCTGAAACACAAGGGATTGGTTACACATTGCTGGATTGTGATATAAGCATACCATAAGAGTAGGAGCAAGCTGGAAACCCTTGAGCATGATGAGTGCAGCTAGAATTGCTGTGGCATTAAATACATCTAACACATCTGCATTTAGATTAGTATTTAAGCAGATTGCAAGACCTCCATATGGTCTGCCACTTGTGCCTCGTTTTGCTTTTGATTGAATAACGGTGTATCCGTTCAAGAGAAGTTCATGCTCACACATTGTCTCCTGGCATAGCATAACATCACACTCTCTGCTTGCATTGGCATTGCTAAACCATGATTTTAAATTGCTAAAACCACATGAATTCCAAGACAAGATAGATATGAAAGAGGACGGGTTAGTGGGGAGTGTTATTCATGGCGGGATTCAGCGTGTTATGCAGGGCAGCTAGCCATGACCAGTCCTTGCTGGAGTTTGATAAGCTCACTAGTTGGGCAATTACCTCTGCATTCATCCCATTCTTAACAAGTTCAGGGGCTAAATTGGGCACTTGCTCCGATGGAGATATCAAAGGTGTTTCATTAAATGAGATGGCATCATCAATCGAATCGAATGGATATGGCATTAGGCCAATTGAGCGCAAATCTTCTGTGTATTGCAGAACAAGATTTGTGATAATAGCTGAATGCACCTTGCACACCATACGATGGTTTTGTATTGGCGGCAAGGTGATCCATTCGATATCAGTCGTGTGTAAGGTGCGTAGGCCTGGAATGCGATTAAATACTTGTAATAAAGCCGATCGATTTAGTCGCTTAGTACCATTCTCAACCATAATTATTTCCCATCCTATAATTGTGGTGGACTGTTTGTTCATGTCCCCCGTCTCTTCACTACGTTCTCTTGGTAGTTGTACATCTATTTCATGATGATTTGGGTTTACAATGACTCCCTTACAGTCTTGCAGAGGTGACAACTTCTTACAAGACTTTCTATCGTTGTCAAGATTTTGGAGCTGCTTAAACTCATCATTTGATGAAACAGCCGCAGGAGCCAGGTCCATATTCTGTTCTGACTCGTTTGCAACGCAGGCTGTCTCTGATGTCCTTCCTTTTTGCGTGGACTTTTTATCAATGAGTTTAAAAAAATTGGGAAGTTGCGTCTGGGACGATGAGTGGATTTTTTCGTCAGTAGAGACATGCAACTTTTGTAATGGCAATTTTTTTAAGTGATTATTAGATAGAAGTTCCTCTGGATTCAGATCCATGTCAGAGATTTTTAATAATTCTGGATTCGATGGAGGTATGGATGAATTACTCTTAACAGTTTTTTGATAGTTTTGGGCTTTGGTTTAGGCTGGGTCAATGAGTCCTCTTGTACACCTTGGGAAGCTTTTTTCCGGTCAGCTTTTCTTTTCAAAGCACGGAAGAAGAGTCTTTTATCTTTCCGTGATATGAATGACCGCTGGGGAGGGGGGGATAAGATTTCATCATTTACATCTAGGGTATCAACCGGAGCAGAAACAGCATCATCGTTGTTTTCTAATAAGGCGGTCAGGGCTGAGGGACTGTTTGGGTGTAGAGCCTGCTCCCCCTCCACGCAACTAGCGGAAACCTCCACTTCTTTTTCCCCAGGTTCAGTTTGTATAAGCAGTAATAAATGTTCCAACTTGTCACCATGTGATGCAACTTGTGAGTAATTCCATCTCTGAAAGGGAGATCTGCTGGTCAGAATCCCCTTTATAAACTCTATGCTATGCTATATCAGTATCCTGACCTGCAGTGCCTGCTCTACCAATGGCACAGAGCAGGTTCAGAGGACAAACATGTGAAGCAGGTGACCAAGTGGAATACTAGGTCACACAGCTGCTCTCTATAGAACACACTCTGGGTATATGATTAGTTAAGATTACTAAGAGTTCAATTTTCAAGTAAAAAAGAGATGTCTTTGGTTGAAAAACGACAAAAACATTGAGATTCGGTTGTTTTTTCAAAACAATTTTATCAAAAATAATAGTCTCAAGAATACAAACATGCCCACTTGACAGCTGCAGTAGCAGCCATGTCTCTGTAGCACAGGGGCTGCAGTTAAGACATGTACACATTCACTGATACCCTGTAATTATGAATGTACTGTTCTGATGGCAGATACATCTTTAAATATAAGCCATACCTGTGTTATGGTATAGTGGATGGTATTTCTCATAATTGTTCTAGTACAGCAATTTGATATCACATGTGTCAGCCCTGTGAGCCAGGCTCAACTGTGCAAGGTTTATGTGTATTTTGCCCAAACAGGTGGGCCTTGCCACTGCTGGCAGGACTGTTTGTTTGTTTGTTTGTTTGTTTGTTTGTTTATTATTATTTGATAATGCGCACAAAACCCAGGGGTAGCCGGGCGCAGCGGGTACAAGGTTACTTAAGCTTGGGTTACATTCAGAGTATAAAAGACATAGCAAAACAATACATACATGTCAATACAGGAGGTTGGAATGTGAAACTAACATGTTACAGTATTGAGAATGTGTACAAAGGTAACAAGGGTGGGAGCAGAATCGTCTTAGACTAGGTTGCAGAAGTATCATGGCCGTTAGGTACCATGAAAATTATTTGTCGTTGGACCAGAGCCAGTTTTTTACCTTACTTCTGAAGTTAGAGTAGGGTAAGTTAGCTCTCAGCACAATGCAATGCGTTCCAGGCCTTGGCAGCTCTGACAGGGAAGCTTGCACCGCCCGCTTTGGAACGTCTAAATCTGGGATTTTCGAGCAAGAAGTGGTTGGTGGCCCTGGTGTGGTGGCTAGATGATTTTCTGTCGCTGATTTTAAGCCAATGGTGGTCTTTCCTGATGTTGGAGATATGTGCTCTGCGGGGTATGTCAAGGGGTGCTCTAAGAGCGTTATTTTGAAGGATTTGCATTTTATTTATAATGGTTTTATTGGCTCCTGCATAGAGGACATTGCAATAGTCCAATTTGGACATTACTAATGCGTTGGCAAGCATGATGCAGTTAGTTTTAGAGAGGTAGGGTCTACAGGTCCTGATTAATTTACAGGTATACGCTGTGGAGGATGCCAGGGTGTTAACTTGTTTTTTAAGAGATAGAGTGGAGTCGAGGTAAAAGCCTAGAGTTTTTACCTCAGTAGCCACCTTGATTGTGTTACCATCTATGTTGAAATTGCGATAATTGGGACTCAGTTTTTTTAGGTTGGAGTCGGAACCCAAGATCAGTATCTCAGTTTTGTTGTCATTTAGACAGAGGCCGTGGGAGGCCATCCACGCCTGAATGAGGAGGTAAATTTTGTTTACTAGCGCTGTGTCTTCGACAAAGTTGCCTGAAAGTGGTATGAGAATCTGCGTATCATCCGCATAATTAGTATAGGTTACCCCTAACCTGTCAAGTTTGTCGAAGAGAGGCTTAGTAAAAATATTATACATTGTCGGGGAGACACATGAGCCTTGTGGGACACCACAAGTGATCTGGATTGGGTCCGCTGCCGCTACGCGGGAGAACACTCTCATCGTAGGGTTAGCTAGGAAGTATTGTACCCATGCTATAGCTTCACTTGAGAAATGGGCGGCAGACGCTAAGTGATTGCATAATACTGCATGATCCACCAGGTCAAAGGCCGCTGATAGGTCAAGGAGGAGGAGCATAGCTGTACTACCTTTATCCTTCAACTCGTCGATTTGTGTCTTGAGGTCGATAAGGGCCGTTTCAGTACCGTGCAGTGGTCTGAAGCCCGATTGCCGTGAACCTAATAGTTGGTGTGACTCCAAATAGTTTTGGATTTGGAGGTAGGCTACTGTATCGATGATTTTAAGGAGAAATGGGACCGTAGTAATGGGTCTGTAGTTTGTGGGGATTGCTGGGTCAAGTGTCTGTTTTTTAAGTAGGGGCAGTACCCAAGATTCTTTGAGGTTTGTAGGTACAGTACTTGTGTTGAAGGAGGCGTTGATGAGTTTTGAGATGAAGGGTGCTAAATCTCTAGCTGCATCCTTGATGATTTGCGCAGGGCAGCTGTCGCCTTGGCAGTTTGATGGTTTAAGGGATAGAATGACCTTTTCTGTTTCCCGTATGGAAATATTAGTAAAACTGAAGGGTTTAAAGTTGCTTTGGGTGGATGTGCTGGGTATCTCTTTCAGGGGGGTGGTGTGAGTACCGTTAGGGCTCAAGGAGGCTTTTTTCTTAGCAATTTTAGATTGAAGCGTTCTGATTTTATTTGCTAGGGGATTTTGGATGCTGGTGCCTTAGGGACATTGTCTGTAGGGGCAATTGGGTTTTCCAATGGTGAAGAGCTCTTTGGAGTTCGAGTTGGCTTTACTGATTCTATCATTGAATGAGTCTTTTTTGGTTTGAATTATTTCCTTCTTATATTTATTGGCAAAGTTGGCAAGTGTGGTTTTGTTATCAGCAGAAGGAGTATGCCTCCAGATGGCTTGGAGTTTGCGTTTTTGGATACGCATTTCTTTGAGATGGGGGGTGAACCAGGAATTAAGATGAGTTTCACGTTTACTTTTATGGAGTTTGATAGGAGCAATCAAGTCTAGAGTTTTGGCCATGGAGTTGTTGAATGACTCAACTAGCTCGCTAGGGTTAGATTCATTGGAGCTAGCTGTGAGAGCTGGTAGCAGAAGTGGGAGTAGTTTATCAGCTGTGATTTCTTTTTTGCTTCTCGTTGGCATGGGGCGTGCTATTTTATTCTTATTAGGTCTGGGAGGCTCAATGCTGGCTGTGAAGCATATACGATAGTGGTCCGTCCATATTTGAGGTAGAATACTAGAGATAGTGATGTCACAGTTGTGGTTGGCTATCCAGTCTAATGTGCGTCCTTTTGTGTGTGTAGGAGCTAGGACATTTTGGGTAATGTTATGATTGACTAGAATGGATTGGATCAATTGGGCTTCTTTGTCTTCAGCGTCATTAAAGCCCAGGTTAAAGTCACCTAGTAAAAGGAGCTGGGTGGAGTCTTTAATGCTGTTGGTGAGGAGGCTGGATAGGTCTTCCTCAAAGTTGCCTAGTGGGCCTGGTGGTCTGTACACTAAAAGTATTGTTAGTGTGCTATTGTTTGAGATCGGTATTTTAGCTGATAGAAGTTTGCACGATGTGATTGCAGGGTGTGGGGTGAGTCTAGCAGCTAGCTGCGTTTTGGTTATGATGGCCAGACCGCCTCCTCTAGTGTTAGGTTGGTCGACTCTTAGGATGTTGTAATTGACCGGTATGGCAGTCATGAGGGCAGGGCCAGCTACATCATGGAGCCAGGTTTCAGAAACAGCAAGGATATTTAAGTTGTCCATAGCCAGTATATCAGCTATTTCAGTGTTATGTGCTATAAGGGACCTAGCATTGATAAGGGCTCCTAATAATGTAGGAGTTGTAGTGGTGTCTATAGCAGATCTGGGGTTAGGGTGGTTGGGTCTCCTTTGTTTGTAGTATGGGTCACCATGTGGTTCAGTGCGATTTATCGTCGCTGAGTCGAGGAAGTTAGGATAAGTGGTAATATAGGTACGTGTAGGTACCGGTGGGCTGGTTCTTTTATTTTTGATGTCATAGAGTCGTGGCAGCCTGGCTCTAAGTCGCAGGTTTCTGTCTTGCAAGTTGCAGGGTATAGAGTTGGTGAAGGCGATAGTTATGGTGATAGTTAGAAGAGTCCAGGCTAGGGACCCGAGTGTGTGAGAGGAGCAGGCCTTAGTAGCGCGCATGTTGTGAAAGTGGCTAAGTGGCAGGGTGGCACCTGGATTAGGCAGGCCCGGTAGGGACTGGAGTGCAGATGTGCTATCACGGAGGCTGCTGGATTGGGTAATCCTGTTAGTTTCTATAGGGCAGACATGCTACAACAGGGCATCTGGCTTGGAGAATCCTAATCGTGGCTACCATGCATACATGCTGCGACAGGGCGCCTAAATTTAAGAGTCCTAATCAAGGCTAACAATGCATACATACTGCGACATGGCACCTAGGATTGAGAGTCCTAATCATAGCTAAAAATGCATACGTACTACAACATGACACCTAGGATTGAGAGTCCTAATCATAGCTAAAAATGCATACGTACTACAACATGGCACCTAGGATTGAGAGTCCTAAGAATAGCTAAAAATGCATACGTCCTCTACATGGCACTTAGGATTGAAAGTCCTAATGGTGGCTAAGATGAATGCATGGTTGGGCACAGTACAATTGTGGTGGCATCTAGAATAGAAGTATTGCAGTTGGGTGATAGATCAGCAATTCTACAGGCAATTACTGAGCAGGGGAGGCATGCTGGTTAGTTGCAAGAATGCAAAATGCATATGCAGGCAGGGTTCACCTAGATACAGAATTAACACTAGGGCTAAAGATGCATGAACAGACTAGGAACGCCTAGATATCCACAGTAGAGTAGCAGCAAACTAAAAGCAATTCTCTAAATACAATGATCCATCGTAGAGTAACAACAAGTTAAGAGCAATTGTCCTAGAAGGGGTGAAATTTGGGCTAAATGCAATTATCCACAGTAGAGTAACAATGATCTAAAGGCAATTATCCTAGGAGGGACGCAGTTGGGCTAGATGCAATTGTCATACATCGTGCTACAGTAGGCTAGGTGCAATGGACCTGCATGGGAAAAGGCATAAATACTTGCATAACGGCTAATCTCTGGGGTGGCTAATGATAGTCTCAGGTAAGTGGTTAGGGCTCAGTTACCGTTTTGCGGTTTGTGTAAAGCATAGTAGCATGAATAGGCAGACAATACATTATTAGATTAGGATGTACATTGCAGTGAAGCCGAACTGGCTAGTGAGACGGGCACAACCAAAGGGACACATCAATTACAGCTACGAGTGGCAACTGTGATTGTGGTAGTCGTGCGAGCTGCAATGCAAACATTATATGGAACGAATCTTGAGCGGGCACATGTCATTGAAGTTCAAATGCGCATGCAAAAGTTTGGGGTAGTGGATTTTGAGTTTTTGATAACAGCAAGTTGTTATGTGGGCTGGGGCTGGGTGTAGTATAGGCAGGTGGCTGATTAGCAAAGGCGTCAGATGATTTAATGCAAGGTAAGCTTGTGCTCTTACGTTTTAGCCGGGGTCGCGTTCGCATCATCGGTGCAGCTGCAGGGGGTCTCTGACTTGGTGCGGTGCAGTCCAGGCGAGGTGGGGGGCGGCTGCAGAGTCAGGAGTCGTGGCTCTGGGCTCAACCGACTCCAGACAGGGTGCACAGCCTTGAATAGTGTGCCTTTGGGAGTGGGCCAGCTTAGAGCCTGCCGGCTCTCTATTGGGCAACAAATGAGGTATGTAGGCCAATCAGCTTCGGGTGCAAGTCCTGGTGTGTTTTTACACCCGGGACTCGCTGGCTACGAATCGGTCGGCCATTTTGGAGCGGATATACGGCCTCGTGGTCGGTGATGGTGCTGGCTGCACTCCAGTGCTATGAGAGCCAGATCAAGAGTTGGCAGACACCTCAAACAGGCGCCAGGCAGCAATAGTAAATGTAGCAGGGATCCGTGGGGGTGGAGGCGATTTTTCAAATTAGGATGCTGCAACGGGACAATGCAGGGGAAGGAGGGGCAGGGCCCTACCTCATGCTCCGTGTGTGCCTCCAGGCACGGCACTGCTCCAGCAGTGGGGGGGAGCTCCGGCTCCTCTGTGGGTGAAGAAACGAATACGGCTCCAGGCTGTAACCTTACAGATTGCCTTGCAAGGTTCCTTTGTGAGGGCATGTAATACCCTCCCCAGTGAGACAGCCATTGCACAGGAAGCTGTTCTGGGAACATGAATCAAAGGGCACACTCATTCACAAAAGGAGTCGCTTCACACCAGGGTGCTGCATATCTAAAGGCCTTTGATTCTATTGAAAAAGGGTGGGAGGGTGTTAGTGTAGACAGAGGGAGCTCTTTACAGCGGGAGGAGGATCCATCATCTTGTTTCTCTCTTACTCTATATTTCCTTCCTGTCCCCTCCACTTCCTGTAGCACAAAGCACTTTTGCTGTGATGTCAAAAGGCGAAGTCCACTTTCTCAAAGAACAGGGATTTGACCCCTAATGTTAGCTTTAGTCCAATCACCTGTGGGCTTGTGAGGTGAAGACTTAGTGTCCAAGGCAGGGGGAAGCCCTGTCCCCTTACCATCTCCAGGGACCAGTGGAGAGAGACCTGCTGTTGGGACAAAACCTGCCTCTCTGCCATCTACAATGGTACCCAGAAGCTCACTGTGTTGAAGGAAACCTGCAGTTGTGTGCCAGCCTCTGCCATGTTTGGGAGCCCGAGAACAAGGACTACACTTATCCTTGAGCCCCTGGACTGTGACTCAAAGCATCCTGGAGAGCCAAGACAGCTAGGATCCCTATTTTCATCCACATCAAACCAGTTGAACAGCTTTTGAACCAGTGCTTGGTGGGGTGACAAACCTTTGTTAGTTGTGGGCGCTGGCTGGGTTTGTTACCCCCAGCTTTTGAACCAGGTTCGCCACATCTCGAACAACAGGTCCTGCTGATGCTTCCTTTGGCACTCAACTGAACTCTTTGAACCAGAGTGCTTGTATCTCAAACCAGACCGTTGCTGCATTGTGCCTCACAGAGGCCATCAACTGCTCTGCTTGAATCAAATGCATATTGCCAGCCCCCAATTCAAACCACTAGAGTGCCAATTGATAACTCAAACCAGCAGTTACACAAAATAACTTGACCCTGCTCAACCTCAAATTACCTCTTCATCCAACCGAACCAGAGCATCATGCTCATAGAAACTGTTGCCGACCCTCAAATTGAACTACGGGAGCACCATTTGCTGACCTTACCCAGAGGTTACAAACCTGAATCAGACCAGCTTGAATCCATGCCAATACTGCATCGTCTGAACGCCACTTCAAACCGCTCTGAATGCTGTATTCACCCCAGCTTGACGCTAGCTCCCTGCTTGGATCAACATGACTCGCTGCAACCGAATTTGGCTCAATCAGCTTGCACACCAGCTCAAAGCCTGGCTTGCCTGTGTTCAAATGCAAAGACCGGCAAAAAGGTACTATTGTTTGCTAACCGCACCTTGGTCCAGTTTTGGACCCTAGAAACTGGTTTGGTCACTTCTAGCCCTTTTGCACCCAATAACATATCCTTTTAAAGAACGTTGTGGTGTTTATTTGCCTTTCACCCCAGATTCATTACTCAGAGTGCTGCATCTTGATATTTTCGCTCATTCCATTTTCTTCAGTGTGGTGAGTTTTCTAGTTAGTTCGTATTGCATATGGAGTGTTTGATTAAAGTACATTTTTATAGAACCTTGATTGGATATTCCTTTATATTGGACTGTTATACTTTGCTGTTTGGGTCCCACTTGAATAACATTCACACTTCTCTTGAGAGTATAGCCTTCCATTGGCCCAAATTGCCAGAAAGGGCATAGGAGGTATATCATTCTCTTAACTGGGCCTGTTTTATCTTTATGATCGTATTGTGTCTTGGATTGTGGGAGTGTGAGGGCTGAGTAGGCGTGTTAGCTCCTACTCGCCTATGTACTCCTGCAGGGCAGAAGTCAATTTGTCACACTCTGGACCTGTGTTTTAACTGACGTTATGTACAACTACAGCAGACTTTATTTCCTATCCAGCTATCGAGAAGAAACCCGTTAGATGATACATTAATCAAGAGGATTAACTGAATCCATATATTAGCGTGTTGAGATACATGTGTAACAACCATATTCAAAGCAATGAATAGTGTTTTAATCTGCCCCGAAGAAGAGCCTAAAGCTAGATACACGTGTTGGCACAGGGACATGATGAAATGAATAAAGAATTCATAATGTATATTAATTTTTGGATAAGCATTTGTGCATATGATTTTTCAGTAATTGGCACAATCTAATACTCAGGATATCTTAGTTCCCATAAACAGTATTCTGAAATAGTTCCCTTCCCTGAATCATCTGGACACTAATAGCAAGCTCATGACTCTCTTATAGGAATTGTATTTCGTTTTTACAGGAAGTATTTGTAATGAATTTGAGTTTTTAAAATCAGAATGTTTTAACTTAACTCAGGGGGAGCATGCCTACTGCACTCCTACCGTGCCTCCCGCACTGTATTCGCAGTGCGCATTGACTTTCTCCACTCGTGGCTCCGGGAAGGCATGAGTATAGTGTAGTTACACGTACTCCACTTTCCAGAAGCCTGAGTGCACGTTGCACGCACTACGTGGCACAAACACGTGACACAGCCCTTAACTGGCTCACGTCAGCGCGAAGCCTGTTTAGGCCTGTTTGCGGCCTGAAGCGGCGAGCGGCGTGAAATGCTGCTGGATTCAGTGTCGCGGCACCCAACGATTACTTCTGGGAGGATAATCCCCAGATGATGGAGCTTCCAAAGATTAATGTAAGTTATACAGGCACACAGATGAGATCCTGGAATGTTGGGCAGGGTCACCTACACATAAGATGTTTAGAAAAAAATCGGCATTTGGATTAGAAAGAAATGCCCAGAAGATAGGGCAGGAGGAGAACCCTACCATAAAAGTGGCCTCCCTGAATGCACGCTCAGCGGTGGCACATGCGGTGGAGGTGGGAGAACTTATTCAAGAATTGGACTTGGAGTTGCTGTGCTTAACAGAGCCATGGTTTACCGAAGGGTCACAAACCATGTTTCATAAATTGGTTCCAGAGAAGTACACAATCCAGTTCATTAACAGAGAGGATAGGAGAAGAGGGTGGATTGCCATAATCTATAAGTCATGTATGACTATTTCACATCTGGAGAAACTGGACTGGAATGACAACATCCAATTCGGGGAATTCTCCATCCTGATGTCCCATACCCAAACAATTAAAGTATTGTTGGGCTACAGACCACCTGGACCCCTACTGGATTTTTCGGAAATATTAGATGCTCACCTTACACTGCTGGCGAGTAAACATAAGGACATACTATGCTTAGGACACTGGAATATCTGGTTAGAAAGAGATATTTCTCATTCACACTTTGCTGCCTTGATGGAACTCCTGGATGACAATGATTTGGAGCTTATCACCAGAGAACCCTTCCATAAGAAAGGGCACTGTCTAGATCTCCTAGCAGCAAGAGGGGGAACTGTCCAATTTGGTGAAACCACCCCACTCTTGTGGTCGGATCACTACCTACAACAAGTAACTGTTAGGGAAATAGGACACCAGAGGGGGAAAGGACGAGTGATTACACCTATTTGGTGCCGGAAGGTGTCCAATTCAGAAAAAATCCCTGGGGAGGAAGTTGAGAACAAATTGGCATGCCTAGATACTAATCTGACATGTGAAGAATTTTTCAGCATAGGGGCAGATCTGATAAAAGAAATCTGCGATAAATATGCACCACTCAGACTCAAGACATTCAAAAACTCTAAATCTTGGTTTAGCCCAGCATTGAGCCTAATGCGTAAACAGGTGTGCCAGGCCAACAAACTCTGGAGGTCCTCCAAATTAGATGAAGATGCAGAGAAGGCGAGAACTCACTTAAAGCAATATAAAAATGCTATCTTTGTGGCAAAAAAAAGATTTCCTCCAAGAAGAAATTAATTTAGCAGGCAATCAGTCTAAGGCCTTATTCAATGTAGTATCAAGGTTTAGGAATCCTAAATGTATGTCAGTACCGACCGCCAATTCAAAGGAACAGTCCAACAAGTTCAATGATTTTTTCGAATAAAAAATCGTGGATATTCAGAAGAGTATCAAAGAAGTAATGACTGCAGAAGAATGGGGAGATGTTGGAGAAGAGGAAGTAGGGATAGAAAATCAGGAAACTGAGGAGATCTTTAGCTCCAAGGGCTGTCATGACAGAAAAACAGGAAGTAGATGTGATATAACGTTCAGCCTGCTACCTAAAATGCATAGCTGTTCTCTGTCCATCCATTTTTTGACTTGGAAATAATCAGTTTGTGAGAAATCATTTCAACAAATGGTGTTGTGCAGGAATTTGTTTCAAAATACACTTCCTGCGTTCTAGTAGCACCGTGTGTCATGTTAATAAGCACTTATGCATATGTGGACAACTAGAACATCTTATTTGAAGGCATTCAATGGTGCCTGCTAAGCATTTTGCAACTTTGGGAATTTTGACACGTTTTATGATAAAATGCATTAAGTGTGTGAAGGCGAAGACTCACAAATTCGCACATTCCAACCTGTAATCTTAAGATCCCTTGAATTGAAGTGTTTTAAATTCACCACCATAAATGCAAACTAAAACCAAGACTACTCTTATTAGGAGCAATAAGGGCAACACAGACGAATGAAAAGACAGCAGCAACCTGCCCACCCCTGTCAGTAATCCTCTTCCTATAGCTATCTCAAAACCTAATGCCTCACTAATTAAGGGCACGCTCATAAACGCAAGATCCCTACTGGTGCATCTGTTAGATATAGCTGACCTCATCGTAAGGAACAATCTGGACTTCCTAGCAATTTATGAAATTTGGCTTCACACCGCAGAAGGCGCTACACTATCCTTAGCCATTCCTGAAAACTATACTATCCTTAGATTAGATAGAGAAACTTCAAGAGGCGATGAGATTGCCTTCATTGCCAAAAACCAGCTCGGCCTAAGAGAAACCCCAAACCTACCATTCCTCTCAGGTGGACTCTTGTGCCTGGCCTGCCCACCACATTATATCCCTAACATTTCCGGATAGTGCGCGCCTTAACTCTAGCAACACACATGCACCTCCAACATGCACTAGAAATAACCGTAACATAACAGTTGAGAAGCTTTTGCCTCGATTACAACCTATTGCTAAGCAACCTAATCACATCAGTATGGGCCCCTCCTGGCTCGTGCAGCTGTACAATCATACTCTGCGCTAAGCCATTGACAAAGTAGTACACCTAAAAATGCACAAAGCTAAGCCGCTCGCTCATCTAAAACGTGGCTCACAACAAACCTCAAAACCTTGCACAATACCAAAAGAAATGCTGAATCAAATTGGGAAAAATACCCTACAGACCTGAACAAAGTAAAGTTCACAAGAGTTTCCAACAGTTATAAAGCTGCCATCCTCCAGACTAAAAGTGACACCTAAAATGATAGAATCATGAATCCTAACTCTGGAACGAAAGAACTATTCATCATTCTCAGAGAATTAGAATCCCCTATACCTCCGCTAGAAACCTTTACTAAAGATGCGTCGTGGTGCACAAACATACAAAAAGCACTGCTCGACAAAATGTCTCTATTACAAACAAACATAGAAACAAAAAAACCCTAGCCTGCCAGCTGATACACAACTCCTAGAGCCATTAGATTCCTCCTTGAGCTCTAGCAGGCCATTCAGGCTTGCCCTTGTCCCCATAAGAAAAGTAGAACGAATAATATCCAGCCTCAAACCATCCACATATCAAGGAGACATCTGCCCAGCGACCATCATTAACAAAGCAGCTGTAGGGCTTGCGCCTTTCATCACCTCCCTAATATATGCATCCTTTGAAACGAGTACGGTTCCTACAAACCTGAACGATGCCTGGGTCCTAACCCTTACTAAAAACAAGAACCTTGATCCTAACATCCCAACGAACTAGAGGCCTAAAACCACAGTACCCTTTTTAATGAAGATTCTTCACAGGGCCGCATACTTACAAATTCAGGACCATCTTGAATCCAATAATCTTCTAGCCTTAGACAATCAGGTTTTAGACCAGGTCATGATACTGAATCAGCCCTTATAGACTTAAAAATCCAAATGGATCAACTAAAAGACAAAGACAACCTAGCTCTCCTCCTAATACTGGATCTATATGCGGCTTTTGATTTAGTCAACCATAAAGTCCTCTGTAAACACCTGACATCAGCAGCCCATTTCTCATCTAAAGCTACTACATGGATCAAATCCTTCCTGGATAACAGAACCATGACGGTATTCGCACTCATGGCCTCGGCGGAGCCGGACCCAAGTCACCTGCGAAGTGCCAAAAGGCTCCTGTGTTTTCCCCACATTGTATAAAAATGTTACCAAGCCACTTTTTGACAAACTAGAAAATGTGGGTGTAACCTACACTAACTATGCGGGTGACACCCAAATCCTCATCCCCATCTCAGGCTCCTATGACACAGATACCAAAATGCTCAATTGAATATGCCAAACCATTCAAGCGTGAATGGCCATCCATGGTCTCTGTCTTAACTCCTTATTGGATCCCAGACCAGACTGAACAAACTAGACAACCAGTTCAAATGCTTCAATATTGATGGCATTGACATTGAAATTTCTAAAGAATGTCACATTTTTATAACACGCACACTCCTACCAGGGACTCCTTCCCCAGACAATGAATGCAGTGCACAATAAAAACGCTTTATCTTTAATAAACCACAGGTTCCTTTATTTGAGTAGGCCTACAACCGGTCTCGCACCCAACCTTCACAAAAACCCTGTGTCACGATGGTCTACGAACCAGGCCGTTGTGTATCAACGAGATATTTATTAATTTATGGTGTAATGAAAAAGAGAAATCAAACAATTTTACAACAGCCACCAATGTTGTGGGAATACAAATGCAATGATTCCCACAGAACAATTGGTTCAGAAATCCTAACACAGTTTACACCGATCGTTTAAGTGCAAAACTGGAAGGAAAAATAACAGTTTTAAAGCAAGTGAATGCACCAAGGTTAAGCACTCTCCCTGCAACACTCACCCCAAACATCAGCTACTTAATTCCTTTCAATGGAAGGCAGTGCCAAAGGAGTAAGGATAGAGAGAGAACAATTTGATCAGGAATAAGGCCCACCACCCCAAGATGGGAAGCCAGACAAGAAAGTGAAAACCTGTTTTTGGAGCAAAACGGCAGAACCGGATTGTGATTGTTACTCGGACGGCTACTCACAACTTCCATGCAACAGCTAGAAACGAAAATTGTGTTGCTACACTTGAGGAGATAGGGAAGCTTAGAGACTACTAATCAGTACACAGAACAACTTGGAAATGAGGTAAGGACATTGATTTTGGGGAGAAAGCAAATGCAAAAGAGAAATACAAACGGCAAATGGAAATTTGTTTCACACAGGATTTACAATGACAGGCAGCTAAGGAAGGGGTTCAGCTTTCAAAATCGGAAATCGGTTTTCATGGACAAGGGCAGAGGCACATAACAGATGGGATTATAGACAAAAGGAATTGCTCTCAATGGGACTTTGGTTTGGGTTATTTAATAGGACAGATGCAAGTTAGGAGTTTGTTGGTAATGCACACAATACACCGGCAAATTCGGTTTTCAGTTACACAGAGACACATTCTGTTGAGGCTATACTTTAATGACTATAGTTATTAAAGAAAGACACTGGACACAAGGAGGGAGTTCATTTCTAATTTTAACCAACTCAAATTCTTTCAATGGGGAATTAATTGATTTACTTCAAACTACTATAGGAAGGTGAATTAATTATACTGGCAGTTTGGGACTTTCAATGGGATTTTCTATGGGATTTTTTCAATGGTGTTTCAAAGGGGGGAAATATTGGATGCAATGTTACAAAAGGAGAGGTTTATGCAATTTAGGGCTGGGTATATTTGCTACTTACAAAACTTGCTTTCTACAAAACTACTTACAAAGTAAGCCTTGGTTTGGGATTCTGGGCATTCAGCTAGAACTCAGGACTCTCAGGGCAGCCAGGCAAGGGGTCTGGTCTCTGCACTCTCCTGGGTGGCCTTCTGGACAGCCAGGCAGGATCTCAGGATACTCTGGACAGCTAGGCAAGGTATCTGGTCTCTGCACTCTCTTGGTTGGGATTCTGGACAGACAGCGGGATCTCAGGACACTTTGGACAGCTAGGCAAGGGGTTTGGTCTCCGCACTCTCCTGGATGGTAAGGTTCAGCTTTCCCTCTGTCCTCTTTCTCCTGTCTCCCTAGATTATTGTGTGTGTTTCTGACCCTTGTGTCTAGTACAGTCCCCCCTTATGTAGCCAAAATGACATAATCTACTTTAAAATCTAGGGGGAGTACTTTGGATTTACTCCTACCCAGGGATAGGACTACCTACCATTTCTCTCTCCACCCCCTGGCTTCATTGGTTCCAGTGGAGAAATATCTGTTTGTCATTTATTATAGTTCATTGTTCTCCAGTCAACTTTTTAGCAAAACTGAGTTATGTATCATAACTTCAAACTTATACTAGCCACTGCCATAAGAAACAAATAGGTGGTTCCAGTGGGTTATAGGGAATTAGGCAAGCCAATCGCCATCTCTGTGTGAGGTAGCATGGCCCCTTGGCACCTTTTTGTCCTTTTTCATGAAATGCATAACAGTTATAACAATGCAAATGATTAAGCGTGTTCATAGTCTCATTTTCCATCTTTCCACCAAATCTTATGCTTGTCACATTTTTAAATCAGCTAGAAACTAGTCTTTACTGGCCATTTCAGTCCACAGAGTCCCAGGAACATGCACTTAGTCTCTTCAGAACCCCCTGGAAATCACATGGAAACATATCATAAGACTACATTTTGTATTTTTCTGAGTAAATTATTTATTTTTCTGAGTGCTGGTAAAAAATGCCCAAACAGAATCAATCCTTTAATGTCAATTTGGAGGATCTGTCACATATGGGAGGACGTTGATTCATCTCCCACAGCCAAATGTCTCCCTCAGCTCAGCCTGCAACAAAAGACTTTCATGATACCCTTTGAAGTTTGTCAGTTTGTCCTTGGGAGTGGGTGCTGGAGATACTCGCTTCTTGGTCAAGCTCTGACCATGCTTGCTTTCTTTGTCCTCCCTGCTAGCACTGCCTTCTAGTCTGGCAGAGCAGATAATTATAACGCCTTTAGCCACATTGCACGTCATTAAAGAATGGTTCACTTATTTGTGTGTCTTCCAGTGGGAGGCAAGGCTATCAATTGAGTTTTGTGCCTGAGTCCAAAAACTAGTTTTAGTGGTTTCTTAGCCTTTTACAGAGTGATGGAGTCTTGTGGGGGAAAATATAATGTACATTGGTTAGCCAACCCCTCACTCATAGCATATTTCACTAACATGTCTATGTGTGCAAAGCTGTCCTTTCATATTTTCTTTCACACCTGTGCAAGCCGTGTTTTTCATCTAATGTTTGAAATGCAGTTCTGTAGGTCATGGTTCTTTTTTCATTTGTCCTTTTGAGTGGGTTTGCATTTAATGTTGGTCCATTGACACGGAGGGGTAGGCCCCCTGCACACTCTTTGATTTGACACGGGATAAAAAGAAAAAAAACAAGCCGTTTTTCATTTGCAATGTTTAAAGCGCTACTGTTCACATGAAAAGGAAAACAAAAGCCATGTCAGATTGCAATGTTGAAAGCCTTGCCCCTCATGAGAATGGATGTAGTGCATAACTTTGATGTTCAGATGCAAGAAAAACAAACGAAGGGCCGTTTTTGGTTGCAGGGAATAACTTCTTTATATTCAGGTGAAAGAAAAGCAAATGCAGGGCTGTTTTGAATGCAGTGCGTAATTTCGTATTATTCAAATGAAAGAAAAGCAAACGCAGAGCCGTTCTTGGTGAAAGGTTCAAATGATTGCCACACATGTGCCAGGGAAGCAAAGCACAGCCGTTTTTGGTCTCAATGTTTAAAGCAGCTTTTCTAGGTGACAGCGATTTCTGCTTAGGGCCTTAAATGCACCCCACATGAAATGAAAACTCTTGGAATTTACCTTGACTCCTCACTTATCTATACTAGACAAGTTAATGCCACGGCCTCAGCAGCTGCCTACACATGCAAATTGATCAACGCCTGTAGACCGTTCCTATCAAGGAAAGTTGCACGACCCTAGCAAGAGGCCTCATATTATCTAAATTGGATTACTGCAATGCCCTGTACCTAGGGGCCAACATGCGTAATGTAAAAATGTGTAAAAAAAAAAACACAAATATTAACAAACAATGCACTGAGAATAGCTCTTAACATCCCGAGAGCCCACCATATCTCTGCAGCAATACACAATGCCCATTGGTAGTTAGTTCAGGACAGAAACGTGTTCAAAACACTAGTACTAGTAACAAATGTCTTTCTTACATAGCACCAAAATATCTTCCAAACAAAATCACTAAAAATCGATTTGACCAACCAACCCGGTCCACACACACATACTCCCTAAGGGTTCCCAAATGTAAGCTTCAAAAAGCAGGGGACAATAGTTTTCTAGTGCTAGCCGCCAAACTATGGAACTCTTAGCTCTAAGAGCAGTACCATCATTCTGGTGCTTCAGGCAAAAAGCGAAAACGTGGCTTTTTTCACAAGAGCGGCAGTAAAACTGTATACACCTATGCCAATAATGTATCAATGTACTATGATTAATGCTTTTGAACCTTGTCTAAGTGCTGAATTGTTCTTTACTGTTTTGTAATGACACTGTAAACCTTACCTAATGCGCCCAGATACCCTTGGGTTAGGTGCGCCATATAAATGAATAAATAAATAAATACATATTTGATGTCTCAACTCATTGCTTGAACTATTTAAAAAAATATGTTCTTTAAGGTATAGTTTCAGAATTTAGCAGTAGTTTATTTTTAATGATATTTATGTTCAAACTTATAACTTTAGTGTATTGTAATTTCTAGTGACAAGACTGTTTTTCTCCCCTCAGAAGAGCCACCAGCTTCCTAGAAACGCGACTGCAGTGAGTCGCTCTCCCATAGGGTGTTTCCAATTAACCTCCCAAACGGTGAGACCCATTGAACAGCAGCCATGCTGCACTTCTCTATACCCTCACACGTCACATACCTGACAGTCACAAGTCTACTTTAATCCCAGTATCCGATATGATTTTTGATTACTTTTCAGATTAAATGCATGCATTCACTGGGGATCATATTACAGGTCCCAGAAGTGTAACACTTGGCGTGAAATAAGGTATGCACCGTGAAATAAGGTATGCACCTTACTTTCGCACCCTGTCGGATTTTCCTCCAAAAATGCCCCCAAAGCATGCACTTTATGCCTTTTAAAAGATGCAAAAAACAATATGCATAAGGCAGTTAACCTGCATAGATTCAATGTGTGAATGTTCTGCCATATGTGTACGACTCAAATGAGTACTTTAAAAAATGAATATTGGCACAATCGTTTACTTCAGAAAACAACACCTCCAGAGAGCAGGTGCTATTCATAAGACTGAATGTGGATAACAAGCAGAGGAAGGCCAAATCAGCCAGATAATCCATGTCAGTGACTACATCAAGCCACACATGCAAATAACTAGTAATCATGCGGTGTGGACAGCATATAAACCACTGTTTACACACCGACACAGTTTTCGAGCACCACTGATGAAGCAACATGTTTCTCTCTCAAACTGAACCAGCTACAGGAAAACTGTGACCGGGCAAAATTGGTCCAGTGGCAGCGCCCAACACAGGCCTGCACCTCAACCCCCACACCACACAGTCCATCAGCCTACACAAACCCCCTCCCCCAGCAGCAGTGCAGGGACAAGAAAGGGGCTGTGAAAGCTTGATGCCCCTACACACTGAGGGTGTACAGGTATAGAGTATGCCACCTCATTTTCACTGATCAGAAGGCCCTGGCCACCTACCACCTAGACCTGCCCAACATTTTCCAGCCTAATGGAAGGAATCAAGTGCTACATTGAGGTCCACCAGGAGACGGTGACATTAACCCCTGCCCTGTGGAACTGCTCACACAGCTATATTTCTGTGACCCAAGCACATTTAAGCACACTGCGGCCCTGATGCATGGCATCACCAGACCATTCTCTCCTGCATCCTCTTACATGTGTTGGCTGCAATGAAAAATCTGATGCAGCTCCACATTTCATTCCAAAACAATCCTGTGGTCCACAAACATATAAAGTAATAGTTGTACTATGCCATGGCGAACATTCCCAGTGAGGTGGGCACCTTTGGACTGCAAACATGTGGCCATTTCACAACACCAAGAGAACAGAGCATCATTAACCATCACTAGAAGCAATACATCAACATGCAGATCATCTGTGATGTTTTGTGCATGTGTCTGATCGATCCATTGGCTACACCAATGACTCCATGATCTTGACTCAGACCAATCTGCCAACCATCATAGAAGGACAAACTCACACTGAGGCTGCCTGCTGGATATTGTCACAGATGGGTGCAAGAATGCACAAATTCCCAGAGACAGTTCAAGGGTCTTCAACATTTAATTTGCAGAAAAGGGTTTGAGGGGCCATCCCTCTCTCTATATGGATGAACATTCCCCCCCCTAAACTAGGCATCTTTGAATCCCAGACTGGTAATAGAGATTGGAAACCCCTTCTATCTAAAAGCTTTCTTCTCATGATGGCATAAAGGAAAACACGTTATCTATATAGATTTCCTCAGGGAGCAATCTAGGGGTTCCTCCCAAGGATGTGATTCAAGGTTTTGGCCTTCCAGACACTCAGACCCCACTCTTTCTTGTCCAGTCTTACCCTGGTGTTTCTTTCCCTTTATCTATCTGTCCCTCTCATTTCTTCTTCCAACTCCCCTGTCTCCTTTTCCACATACTGTCTCTCCTCTCTCACCCTAGTTCTGCCTCCTCTGTCCCTCAGATGCCCCTCTCTCTTCTATCTACCTCAACCCTCTGATCATACTCCCCCCTACTCATTCCCTTCGCCCCCTCCACACCACTATTGCTCTCTCGTCTCAACACAACTACTACTCTCCCCTCTCCACACTATTACATCTACTGCACACTCTCCACACACCTACTACTATTTAATCCGCATGTTACTGATATTACTCCCTGATACTCTCTCCTTTCTTATCACCCAACACTGCTGGTACACTTCCCTCTCCACACTACTGCTACTATCCTTGTCTCGGGAGGATAGCTCAGGGGCAACATGCTCGCCTTGGAAGCATGATGACACGGAGCACCACAGGTTCGATCCCCGGGTTCGTGCTTAGAAACGTCTTGGTACTAAGCACGTTATAAATAACCCATCATATCATATCATATATCCTCACTCCACACTACTCTACCCACTCCACACTGAATACTCATGCTTCCTCACACTACTACTGTGCCCTCTCCACACGGCCTCTTCTTCACCTTCTCCCTCTCCATCAATCACACCCCCTGTCACCTTTTCAGTCTCCTTACTCTCTTCTACCACACCTCAAACAACCACAAGTTCCACTTCCTCTCACCAACCAATACCTTAACTTGTGCACCACCTCAAAAATCATCCCCCACACTCCACTGCACTGCCCTTCCTCCACATGTCTCTTGGTTTACTTCCTCCTCCTATAACCTCATGCAAGCAAATCTATACTCCCTGTGTCTTACATTGACATTTACACCCTTTCTTTTACCCCATTTACTATCATCCTTTTCTGGTACCCAGGGTCACACTTTCCCTCGTCTTCCCTCCTGGAAACTGGTACAATCAGAAAGAGACATAAAAGAGGGTCTAAGCCCTACAATGTTCTCATTTGTGCGTCCGCCAGGGTTTTTCAAAGACGGCCCTTGGTGATGAAAAGGCAGATGAAGTCCCTGTTTGTTTGAGGTCATTGCAGGCTTGTGGGCCAATTGGTTTGGCTGGGAAGCTGTTCTGCTTCTATGTAACAGGTAAGCATATTGCTTTCAGGCAGGTCAGAGCTTTCTTCATATGCAAAGGCATTTGCTCTGGTCTGATGTGCTGTGTCGCCCAGCAGATTTCCTTCAGGACATTTCCAGCTTTGGTGCATAGATACCTGGTCCCTCGGATGAGTCTCAGATGAGTCTCAGTGTGATTGGTCCTTTGGCTTCCTGTCATTGTGTCTGCTGGGACATGTAGTTTCCTGGAAAGGGCAGAAAAAAACTGGCCACCATCAGGCGAGACAGTTACGGGGTGATTGTCAGTGCTACTCTTCACAAGCATACTAGCACTACCAGAAAGGACCCTGTCACATATCTTCACCCTTTCCTCTAAGTCCTCCTACACCATGGAACCTTTGTCAATCTAGGGATGCCATGACTGATATGCCACCTTTCCTTATCCTAGTAGTGCCCTAAGGCAGTGATCGAACAGAGAGATCTCTGTGCCTAAAGGAACTTCTTCAAGTCATTCTGCATGACCATTATGGGCATCACTACTTGTTTGTTTAGGACCTGTGAGATCAGTGTGGCCTGAGGATACATGCTGGTCTCCATGGAAGCAAATGATATGGAGTAGGGATCCCGGGTGAAGCTCTTCGGAACTGATTAAGTCCACCTGAATGGCTGTCTATGTACTACGGGAATCTAGCAGTTCTTTCACACGTATCCCGTGGACCCTAATGGGTATGTGAAATTCCCTAGCAGCCTCCCTTTTAGTACATACCTTACAGGACATTGATTAGTGTTCCTCTTCTTCATTAAGAAATTGGTCAGTGAGATCATTGGGATCGACCTGTTCGTCCACTGATTCAGGCATGACCTCCAGTGGGGCTGGGACTCCTGTAATCATGAGCCCAATCTCCATCAGCTCTTCCTTGGTCTTTGCCAGACGGAATCTGTATATATTTTAGGGCTAACCACATACATGGCACCTTACTTCTGGCCAAGGAACTGCCCAGGTGTTTCTCACATTAATTGGGATGGGAGAATCTTTGTTTCAGTTACTGGTTGAGCAGGACTAAGTTTCATCAGATTTAGGCCCTCTTGTCTTCTTGGGGTCCCATTTTTCAAGGCACTGACTTAATTAGACCCCAAGATAAATTCTCAGGAATACATTGCATTTTGAAGAGCATTAGCAGTTGAACTGTGTCTTCCAAATTGGATTAATGTAATTGTCAGATGACATTTTGTAGATAAGGGTGTAGGACTCAGTGATTGGCTCCACTGGTGAGTAGAGGCAAAAAATGCTGGAAGCTCCTACAGATTGTGAGTGCAGTATTATAACTCAAATAGTGGTTCCGCTGCTTTGTTGAGCCACATAACTTGAGGCAGAACTTCAGTTTGTGTGTATGGCATTAGGACTCAGAGTGTGGCACCACTGGTGAATAGAGCCAAATACATTGAGGCAGAACCTCCAGTTTGTGAGAGGGCACTAGGACTTACAGAGTGGCTGCCATTGTTTATGGAGCCAATACATTGAGACAGCAACCTCTGTTTGTGATTGTTGTAATAGGACTCGGATAGTGACTCCACTAGTCACTAGAGACAACTCGTTTAAGGAAGAAGGAATAACTAAACATTGCAGTTTGCCCTCTGCTCAATCACTACTGTCAGAGTCTAAGTCTTCACCACCTTTCTCCATGCTACTCTATCCATCTGACTGAAGCTTGCTTGCACACACATTTTCATTAGCCGAAGAATATGTGGTGTGGTCTTCAAAGCAATGGGCTTGGTACTTTCTTTCTCCCTTAGTCTCTTGCAATAAGATGCTCATTCATGTTTATGACAGTAAGCTCCCTCATGTGTGTGTCATTGAGGGGTTTTGTGTGATCTCAGACAAACATCCTAAGCAGTGCTAAGAACACGTTTTCACTGCATGCTAGTTGGGGGTTGAAGATTAGTCTTGCAACAGCTAAATGAGCAAGTATAGCTGGCCAAACTGATAGATTGCATAGCCAGAATGTCGGTGGATCATCATCAATGCCAAGTTCCCCATGTCAAGGTCAAAGGCCTATCTTCTCTCTCTCTGTGGTGGACTCAGTTTCTCTCCCTCCACTCCACCTCAACCAGCAGAGCTCTACATGCCACCAGGACTGCAGAATGCATACCTGTTAGGTAAGCCCCTGAGTGCCATAGCACAGTGGTTTGCTTTGAGATAATTTTTCTACATGTACGTTATTCCTCCCTATTGTTTCTGAAAGAAGGGGTGAGCAGCAACCTGTAGGAATCCTGAGCATGGGATACTCACACCTTACCGCACACATGTACGAATGTCAACCCAGGGGGATGATGGGTGGACCCTCATATGAGGGCCTATAGCAGACCTCAGCGTGGGCAGTATGCTCTGTGGGAGGGTTGGCACTCTCCTATTGGCAGGTCAGCCGTGGTAGTTAAATAAACAGTTGCAGTCTTATTTCATTTGACCAGCTTGACAGCCTTCTTTATAAAACAGAAATTGTAAAACAAAATCCTTGGTAGTAAATATTTACACAACCTCAGCCGGCCACCCGTGAGAATGTCCATTCACATTTGGTAGATAAATAATTTAATATCATCGATTGGGTCACCTGGGAGCAAGTCAATTCACATTTGGTAAATGAATAATTAAATATTTGCAAATGGGTCACCTGGGAGCAAGTTCCTTTCACATTTGGTAAATGAATACTTAAATATTATCCATTGGGTCACCTGGGAGCAAGTCAATTCACATTTGGTGAATAAACACTTAAATATTATCCATTGGCTCACCTGGGAGCAAGAAACTTCACATTTGGTAAATAAATACTTAAATATCATCAATTGGGTCAAGTTCCTTTCACATTTGTAAATAAATAATTAAATATTACCACACCAGACTTCCTATACTCCTGGTTGCTGGAGACAACCACTTGGACGCACAGAACCCAAAACACAGACACATCTATCAATCAGACAGGACACCTGGACATAACCAACCTCTACCCGTAGATAACCGTGCCCCTTGAAATGTCATCACGTGAACCTCCAATTCCCCCACAGTGCTAAGATCAGAAATGGGTAGATCACTGTCACCTGTGTGGAGATCACTGTAGAAAGGGTAGTCAATACTAAAATAACCAACAGGGCCAAACCGGGCCTCTGGCGATGTGGAGGAACGCCTCACAACCGGGTAAGTAGGACCCTCTCTGTACTCCTGGTGCCTTACACAATGGGTCCTGTAAAAGGGTGCCTAACTCTTTCATGACGCGAGCTACCTCATCCCCACCTTACGTGGAGCTAACTTGTAGAGTAGGGCTTCTCCGAGTTCGCTGTGACAGACCTAGAGAATACTACTTTGAGGCCTGTCTGTCAAACCCATGTGTTCACTGTATACCGGCACACACGGTATGCGTTGCCCCTTCCTCATTATTTCCCACTCCTACCCGGCAGCTTACACACAACGTGAGGAACGCGACTCTGCTCTCTCCCTCATGAGCAGTGCCAGGGCTTTGTAGAGCCCTGGCACTGCTTGCTCCAACTTGCTCCTTCAGCTCCCGACTCCAGCACACCCTCTCAACCCCAGATGGGGGAGAGATAAATGCAGGACCGGAAAGTCCTCAGGGGACGTCCCTGACACAACAGAAGCCCTGGCTACCCTTCATGATGATCCAGAACTTCCCCTCCCTCCCGTATCTCCTGGCAAAAGATCCATTAAATCTTGTTTTTGATTGTGTGCCAAAACTGTAAAGATTAAAGAAGATATATGTAAACCTGCATTTCCTGTGGGTTCCTGTCTGTATATGGGCTCTGTGTCAGGTTTGTTTGGCAGGCATTTTTTTTCTCTCCCCCTTTCTCATTATCCCATTCACAATTGTTTGTGCTTGCAGCACGAAGAGTTTGTCTTACAGACATGGTATTCTTCACCAGTGTTTGCCGGAAGGGGAGCTCTCGCCTGTTCTGAGGAGACAGGCTCGCTCACCCTGCTGGTGGAGAATACCAGGTCTGTCAGACCCCGGGATAATCACCCCGACAAGTTGGAGGCACTGCTGAGATCTGTTTAAGGTCTACCTTTTCAGTTTTTAATTTTTTTTTTTCGTTGCGAGGAGGCCCGGCGGCCCCGCCCCCTCTGCCACTGCCCCCTTTTGAGGACTACAGGACCATCGTGGAACTGCGAGAAGACCGGACTGTGCAATCCGGATATTGGCCCTCGGGAGCCGGTTGAGAAGTATCCCGCCCGCGGTTGGCAAGTGTCCAGATGTGGTCCAGACGAGGGGAGGTGGCGAGCCGCTTGGAGGGGTGTACGCAGTCGAGCGGCCCTGCATCAAGAGAACTTGGTGAGTATGGCACACCCAAAAAGCAATGTGAGATTGTGAGGGAGGAGGGGGGAGTTGTAATAAGGGCGGCAGGAGGTGTTATTAAGATAAGTGGCGGAGATTTGATCAATTAGTGTTGATAGACAGGTGAGTGGTAACGGGACAGGCACAAGGGCCGTCCTCTACCACATCACGGAAGAAGGGTGGGTGGACCCAGAAGGCACCACGTGCGGTTGCTCGTAGACACTGATTGGTCTAAATCGTGGCCACCTGTAGAGGGGGTGTGTGTGGCTTTCCTACGAATTGGCATTTTCGATCAATGAGTAGATGAGGATCCCTATTGATCGATCAGTGAAACTCGATAGATAGATGACGTTTTTCTGTAGGAGCTAGCTAGATTGTTGCCGAGTACGGAAGATAATTGGCTGGTTAAGCCCTCCCGGCGAGGGGCATGTCACACAGGAGGCGACGCAGCGTGCGCAGTCCGATTATAAGAGTGTAGTGTTGGTTACCTTGTTCCGGGCGTAACAAGAGGACAGCTGTGGGAGTAACGGGGACAAGCAGTTATAAATTATTGCGCGCTCTCTTGAAGTGTAAAGATCTTACCGGTAGTAGTTGAAAGAGGTTGGTGACGTCACCCGTAGGGCCCTCATAGGACACCTTGACCACATCGCGTTGTTGAAGGGTGGTGGGGAAGTAAACTGAGGATAAGGGCAGTAAAACGGAGGTGAAGGGGGGCACACGGAGACCGCCGGCCACCCCAAATACGGGACAGGTGGAGAGGGGGAAGTGACCGCGCACGGAGAACGCCGGTCACGCTGAGTGAGGTGGAAGAAGGAGGGGAGGGGAAAAGGTGGGACGGCTGTACAAGCACGTCACACAGGGCACGCAGCCGCAGGGGGCTTTGTGTGCCATGGCCGCAGGGGGCCGTACAAACAGTATCAAGGAAGAAAACAAACAGAGGAAAAGGACTGTATATTTGTAATTGTTATATTTGGTTGTTTCACTTTCAGCGGACGGTCGAAAGTCCCCAATCTACGGGGCCATGTAACGACAGCTGTACTGAAGGGAGCCAAAACTCAGTGTAACCATGTCATACGGGTTGGGATCGGGAGGGTGGGGGAACACCCTGACTACCCCCCTCCAGCATTTTTGTAAAACACTGTCACCCCATAGGGAAAAAATAATCAAATATAGCATAGAATGGACACAAGGGACAGACAACAAAATGGCAACACCATGGCCGCCTAACGGCAGTTTTGACCCATACGTCCAACACTCACTACTGACACACATCCACAACACGTACAAAGGGAAGAAGTTGGTACATCACGTGGAGGTGTTTCATTTGTGGAGGATGTTCCAGGGGTCCCGACCAGGGGCAACCGGAATGTTCACCGTGAAAGGGACGACAGAAGGGAAGGGGAGCGAGGAAACAAAAGAGGGGAAGGAGATTAAGGAGGAAGAAGGAAACGGGGAAAAGGTGACCAGTAGCACACAGTGCGTGGGAAGAGACAGGAAGGGGGATGAAAGGCCTGGCACTGTACATGAAGTAGAATTAAAGAAGGAAGGGACCGACGACATGCCCCTAGCGAAGGTAGTGAAGAAGGAGGAAGGTGGTTTATATCCTGTGACGGAGCTACGAGAAGCAGCAAGGCAACAACTGATGGCAGCTGAGGGGTACTTGAACCCCACGTACAGCCCTCCATCATATACAGCTACAAGTAGCTACCAGGGGGGGAGGAGGTGACAAGCACGGTAGGTCCGACTTGCACAAAGGTGCACACAAAGGGAGGGAAGAACAGCGAAGAACCCATTCCAAACATAGGACACGACGAGTGGGTGGCAGCGCAGGTGCTCTTAAAGCTGCGGGGGACATTAACAGGAGAAGAAAAAGAGGTGGTGAGGAGATTGAATAAGGACGACGCAGGTAGCACTGGAATAAGAGGCAAGGAAAGCAACACGAGAGACGGAGAGCTGTCACAAGAAGAGGAGGAGATGTTGGAGGAACGATTGGCTGAATTAAGGGATTAGCGGAGTGCACTGATTAAGCAGCTCGAGAAAGAGGCATGAGGAAGAAGGAGGAAAGGAAGGAAAGTCGGGATGAGTTAGAGAGAATGAAGGAGCGAACTGAAGAAAGGAAGAGGGAAGCAGAGAGAATGAAGGCAGTAGCAGAAAGGGTATCCAACGCAGCACAGCATGACAGGAAAAGAGAGGAAGAAGAAAAAGAAAAGGGAATGGAACTATGGAAGAAGAAAATACTCTCCGAGAGCACCAGGAATTACAAAGAAGGTAAAGTAATAGAAAGCATATTGGAGAGAGAAAGAGAGAAATGGGAAAGAAGGAGAGAGGAAGAAAGGATATTAAAGAAGGTAAGTAGTGAGGTGATGGGGGGCGTGGCTTAGCGGCCGATGTAGTGAGAGGCGCTGCCGAGGAGCTCCGGAGCGATCTGACAAAATCCGATAAAAACGAGCATAAATTGGTTCCAGAAGACCGCCAAAGTCTCTCCACAGAGACAGGAACACCTGCTGCCCACCCGGCGAAGCCCCTGGAGGAAACCGGGCGGTGGAAAAGGAGATAGACCGCCGGAGGGGAATCGCCCTGCGAAATCAAAATGGTGGACGTGCGAGCTGTGGGAGGACCCCGGCCGCGTAACACAGAATGAACCGGTGAATCCACAGGAGAGGGACACATCACGCGCATAACAAAAAGTGCGAGGTAGACCCGAGCCTGAGTCAACCCCGCGATGGAGATCGGCGTGGCCGGTGGAAGTGGGACGTGGAAGCGGGAAGGCCCCTGACACGGTGAGGTGACATACGCAGCAGGCACGGGAAGGCCCGAACCCGAAGCGACACCCGCAAGGGCCTAACGAACGGAAGAGTGCAATAAACCCAACATAAGGAGAGACCCATAAAACACCAGGAGCAGGGCGGCGGAAGAAGCAGGGGCTACGGCAGGTAGATGACAGCCAAGACCGGTACCGGCGACGCAGGCAGAGGGCGGCTCCCCCGCAATGTCGAACAAGAAAGCGGAGGGGAAAACCAAGCAAGTGAGCATGGAGACTTTTACGATGGCGTCCAGAAATAAACTGTCGCAGTCGGCGGACAAAGCAGCAGCTGCGGATGACACGTCACGCCCAGTGGAACCCGCCAACGAAGGCACGATACTGGAAGCAATCGCCTCTATGAAAGAATCGCTCGAAAACAAAATGGACACAGCAATCGGGGCCCTGAAAGCATCTCTAGAAAATAAAGTGGATACAGTAATGGTAGATGTGGGCCTTCTCCGCCAGGATGCGAGGAACCTAACAGAAAGAGTGACGGCGACGGAACAGCAGGTGCAGCAAAATATGGCGGGGGTTGCGGTAACGCAGACACAGATGTCGGAGGTACTACAGAGAATTAAGGTTCTAGAAAGGAGAGCAGAAGATGCAGAGGGGAGAGCGCGGAGGAACAACATCCGCATAATTGGAATCCCGGAAGGTGAGGAGGGCAAAGACCCCAATGAATACGTCGAGAACATGCTCCTCCAGGAGGTCGGAGTAGGCGCACTATCGCAGGGCTTTGTGGTAGAAAGGGCACACAGAGCCCTGACTGCAAGACCCCAACTGGGTGCCCCCCCGAGAGCGATGATTGCTAGGATCATATACTACAAAGACAGGGAGAAAATACTAGCGT
Source organism: Ambystoma mexicanum (assembly GCF_040938575.1). Classification (NCBI taxonomy): domain Eukaryota; kingdom Metazoa; phylum Chordata; class Amphibia; order Caudata; family Ambystomatidae; genus Ambystoma; species Ambystoma mexicanum. Next base: position 1,135,337,628 of record NC_090929.1, on the reverse strand, counting down.
TCTCAAGGAGGGGGGGGAATCATCAGGAACTCTTCCAAGATCACAATGTATCCGGACTATACGGCCATGGTACAGAGGCAACGAGCACAGTTTGGCCCAACAAAAGAACGCCTCAGGACCGCGGGGTGAGATACATGCTCCTGTTCCCCGCTAAACTTAAGTTGATACACCAAGGCAAAACATGTTTTTTCGACTCCACTGAAGAAGCCCACAGCTGGATGGACTCACACGGCTTCCCCCTGTTGAGGCAGAGAAACGCTAATAATCCTGGAAATAGACCCCGATGAGAAGTAACAAAGGCAACCTGGAACAAGAAAATAAGCATTATGTAAGTTAAATGAAGCTAGCAGTAAGCATGGAGGAGCAATCGGCCCCACTTTAGCTGCATTGGCTGAGAGAGGCGGCGCCCCCGAGAAGAATGAACTATCAGTTTGGATGTCAGTTTTAAGGGATCACGCTGCAGCGAGTCTGCGCCCATTACAGGAGCATGGCGAGAGAAACGGCAGAGCCCGAGCAGGGGGAGGGTGGCTGGGTGTTAGTTTTTCAGTTTTTGTTGAAGTTATGGACGCTGAATGGAGCGAATGGGCAGTACAAGGCACAAACTACGGAAGGACTATTGTAAAGAACACTGAAATAATACAGACAATAAGCGACCGGGGCAACATGGGACAGGACCCATGTGGCAGCAGCAGCCGTTGCATCGAGAGGCATAGATCCGCGACTAGGACACCGAAGGAGATGGGCACGAGAGGAATAAAGCGCAGGGTGCAAGGACATGGCAGTGGGGCACGGAAGCCAAGCAAACAAAGGAGATCATGAAACCGGATGAACTGACGATAGCCACCTGGAATGTGAGAGGACTCAATGCGTATGTCAAGAGACTTAGGGTTTATGCCTGGCTAAACCGGATGAAAATCAAGATAGCGATGTTACAGGAGACACACCTCACAAGAGACAGGCAGGCCAAGGTGGACAAGAAATGGGGAGGACAGATTTACAGCACCATATATTCAAGTTACGCACGAGGTGTACTAATATGGATTGCCCCGGGGGTCCCATTCCAGCTACTCAAGCAGGAGACCAACACGGAGGGACGGCTGGTATTGATGCACGGCATGCTAGACAACAAGGAGATATGCCTGGTCAACACTGACGCACCAAATACTGATGCAACGGACTTCTTCAGAAAGCTAGCGCCCAAGTTAGCGCAATATAGGAAGGCGAGGTTCATCTGGGCCGGCGACTTGAACTGCACCTTGAATCCCCTCCTCGACAGATCTGATAATAAATACAAGAAGCCGGCGCCTCCAGCCAAAGAACTGTGTAGGATCCTGGACCAGCTACAGCTAGAAGATGTATGGAGGCAGGTACACGGGAAAGGGAGGGGTTATACACACTACAGCGCACCACATGGAACATTTCCACATATGGACTACATATTCGCGGGCAGGGAATCACTACAAGATATCACGGGAATCACCATTAAAGCACACACACTCTCTGATCATGCCCCAGTAGTGGCGACATGGGCACACACCAATAGGAAAGCCCCTATCCCAACGTGGCGACTTTGAGCAGAGGCCCTGAGGGAGGGTGAGTTTGAGGAACACCTCCGCAAGGTGATCGATGATTATTTTGAGCAAAACGAGGGCAGTGTTGAGAGTGGTGCCGTATTATGGGACGCATTCAAGGTGGTAATAAGGGGAGCGGCAATAGGCAAAACAGGCGGATTGACGGGGGCGGCCATGAGGGAATTGAATGAACTCGAGAGGGTGATTGAATTGAAAGAACAACGAGCGGGACTAGAGGGGGAGGAACCTGGAGAGCTGATAGAGCTGCGGACTAAATGTATGTTACTCTGTGAAAAACTAGGGAGGCTAAACTATGGGAGGTACCTACAGCGGTAACACGCGGAAGGGGATAAACCTAGCAGGCTCCTGGCCTGGCTTATCAGACAAGAGAATAAAAAAGATCCCATAACGGTGTTAGAAGATCACACCGGGGCAGAGATCAGGGACCAAGGGCGCATTAACGCAATGTTTGCGCGTTTTTATGAGCAACTATACGCCATGAATCCGGAAATAGACCCGGAGGACATAACAGATGCACTGGTAAAAATAGGGTTGCCGAGGCTGGAGGAGGAGCAGGCCCAGCTGCTAATGCAGCCCTCACGGTGGAAGAAATAGAGATGGTGATCGCAGAGCTTCCCACCGGCAAAACCCCGGGCCTGGATGGGCTTCCGGGGGAATTATACAAGACGTACAAGAGCGCCATTGCCCCGAAATTGCTTGAGACATTCCAAGACGCATACGAGACCATGTGTCCCCCGACAAGCCTGTCGGAATCGATAATTGTCCCGACTCTCAAACCAGGGAAGCCCCCCAGGAAATGCACCTCCTATAGGCCAATATCCCTTATTAATCAGGATGCCAAAATATTAACGGCGGTCTTAGCCAACTGCTTAAAACAGGTAATATCCACGCTGATCCACCCGGACCAAACGGGCTACGTTCCGGGAAGGAACACGTCCTGGAACCTCTGCAGACTTCACCATGTGAGAGATGAGACAAATCGACTGCAAGACGAGAGTGTAATAGTGTCTTTGGACGCTGTCAAAGCTTTCGATTCTGTGCGTTGGGAATGGCTGATGGGTGTACTCGCTCACTTTGGTATCGGGGAGGGGTACCTCCGGTGGATCAGGTTACTATACAGGGAACCCAAGGGTGAAAACGGGGCGATTCATTTCCGAGGAGTGGAAGATTCACAGGGGAACCAAGCAGGGGTGCCCGCTATCGCCAATGTTATATATCCTGGGTCTAGAGCCATTTGCGGTATTCCTTAGAGCAGAATATAGAGATACCGGACTAGACATAGATGGGGTGCTCCACCAAATCTCGCTAAACGCGGACGATATGCTGCTATTCGTACGCAAGCCAGCCACTAACCTACCCTGCCTCCTACGGCGACCGGGGCGTATACTAGGCGTATACATAGCGATTAATAAAGAGAAGTCCCTCCTCTTCCCCTTGGCAGGACTGAAACACGTCCCCACCATAGCTTGCCGGACCTGGGTCTGACGTGGGCGCCCTGCACCTTTTAATATTTGGGTATAGGGATACATCATAATACCGTTGATACCCATGCATCCAACACGCTCGTCGTTTTAGATACAACGCAGCGGTCAATGACTTTCTGGGGGACACTACGACTGGGAATGATGGGAAGAGCAGCTCTCCTGAAAATGATGGTGCTGCCCCGCCTACTATACTTCCTCACGAACATCCCATACAACATACCCAGGGCCTTTTTCACCAAACTAAATACAATAACGCGTTCATTCCTATGGGGGGGGGGAGAAATAGGATCGCAATAAGGACCCTGCAGAAGGACTATGAAGAAGGGGGTATCAGACTACCGGACTTTGAGAAGTACTATTTAGCGGGGAAGCTGCAATTTGCAGTAAAATGGCTGGGGGAAGACGAAACAATAGACACTCGCATTTTCCAACCTGCATTGAAACAGTATTACCTAAAGGAAATACTATGGCTCGATAGATCCCGGCTCAGAACCCTGCCGAGCATGCTTAACATTGCAGTGGACTTATGGAAAAGAGTGTGGAAACTCCAAGGGGTAAAGGATCGCAGTCAACTCAAATCCCACTAGCGGGTCTCCTGGGAGGGAACACAAATACATTAGCAACATACCGAGCACACTGGGAAGCTAAAGGTGTAGCACAAATTGGAGACCTGAGAAGGGAGGGAAGGTGGGCGGACTTCCACGCAATGGTAGATGAATACGAAGTACATATGGGTCAATTCATCCTATATACCGGCATGCTGAGAAACATCACGGGAAGATGGCCAGATTGGGAAGACCAGGACGAGGAAACAGCATTAGATGTATGGTATGACATTGCAGAGGGAACGCACACGACCTCTAGGTTGTACGAACAGCTACTGAAGGCCAAGGACCCACAGGAACAACACACGAGGCAGCGCTGGGAGGAGGAGCTGGGGAGGCCTCTCAGCGATCAGGAATGGACTAGGGCCTTACAATACCCAAAAAGGTATCCAGAAATGCAAGGTTTAGGCAGGAGCAGCTATACGTAACGCATAGGGTGTATCTCACACCCAAGAAGATGAATAAAGTCCATACGGGGGCTCAGAGCGGGTGCCCCTGCTGCTCGTCGGAAGAGGCGGACATGGTACACATGTTCTGGTCCTGCCCAGTGATAAAGGAGGTCTGGGACGGAATCAGACTCAAGATTGCGGGAAGTGGACTTCAAATCCAGGCGGAACATCCCGAAAAGTACCTACTGGGCCTCTTCTCGAGAGGGGGTAAGCATGATTCACATTTGGCAAAGATGAAAGATTTCATAAGTATACTGGCTAAGAGACAGATAGCAATGACATGGAAGTCAAAGGAGGGCCCGCGTGTGGAGGCATGGTGGTCAGACCTTCAGAAGTGGGCGCAGGCAGAGACAGTGGTGTGGGCAGGAGCAGTGATAAGAGGGGAAGGGGAAACTGTGCACAAGTTGTCCTTTGGCCACCCGGCGGAAGGAAGCTCTGAAGATCCCTTGGAAACAGAGGATCCGCAGGTGAAATAGTAAGGCCAGCACGAAGCCCAAGAATAGAACATTGTGCGTACCAGACCTGGTGCTCGACTCCATGGGAGGTCCAGACCGAACTGATATGGTCGCTTGGGAAACTATGAAACCACAATGGAAAGACAAGATCCGCATGAAGTGCCAATAAGCCATCTATGTTAAAGTTGTTTGTATGCTATGTGTTTGTTGTTGTTCAAAAAATAACAATAAAGAAATTTAAAAAATAAAAAGTAGTGAGGTGATGGAGGAATTGAAAAAGAAAAGAGAGGAAATAGGTGGTGAAATATTGGAAAAGAAGGAAGAGGAAAGAAGAGAGTGGAGAGGGGGAAGTGGGGTAAGAACATATGTGCGTCGGGAAACAGAAGTAGCTACAACATCAGCGTAACGGGGAGCAACTGGTAAAGGAGAACAGGAAGGAACGGATTTAATAGACTTGAAAACGGTGACGATCAGGGCGAAAAGGACAGATTGGGGGTTGTCGCTCCTGGATGAATTTTGCAGCGAAGAAGAAGAGGGAGTGGGGGGAGAAGGAAGAAGCGGTGGTAGGGAGAGCTTAGACAAATTGTACATCACGCGCACAAACAGGGAATCACCCTGGGCATGTAAAAAGAAGGAAGAATTGCAGGGAAGTGATGAGCAGGAAAGAGAAGTGGCAGGAGGACAACACGTGCAGTTACACCCGCATCATTACGCCCAACACGTCCACCCACACCCACTCCTGAACACACCCTATATGCCGGCAGGCTCAGAGACCTCCCAGGACGCAGGCAGGAAGAACGGACACACACACCTGCAGTAAACAAGGAAAGCAATAGGAGAAGGGGGAGAAATGAAGGAGAAGCTACGACAAGCAGCGGTAATATGGATATGGCAGAAGATTTAGTTGACACAGAGGAAGAGGAGGAGTACATGGATCCCACCCCGTGACAACTAGGGGGACAGATGGGGTACAATATAATGCCACTATTGGAGAGGGGATGGGTTAGACCACAATACGTCCCTTGGAAACATACCGATAAGGAGAATATAAAGTGCAGGCTCCCATCACTAAGCGGAGGAGCAGGGACATGGATATACGAGATGGAAAAGCACACCGCAGGACAGAAACTAGCAGTGGGAGAGGTGAAGGGTCTATTAATATCGATATTGGGGGATGCGGCAGACGACATTTGGAAGAGGGCAGGATTCCCAGGAGTTACAATAAGAAACACATCACATGACGGGGCGCCATTTGCAAACTGCAGGCATGCATTATGGCAATCCTTGAGGGTGCAGTATCCAGACACATCAGATATAGAGCAATTGCATCACGCAAGATGCGTGAGAATGAAGATCCTGTTGATTATATCCAGGAGACTCAGGAGAAGTGACGCATGGAAACTGGAGAGCAATGGGACAAGACACCGGCAATTTTTTACCACATACTAGTACAAGGGCTTCCGGAGGCAGTATAAAGGCAACTGAAGAAGATAGTGGGAATGGAAGCTAAGGCCTGGCCGGAAATACAACTAACAATAGTACACCATTGTAGGATGTGGCAAGAAAAGATGAAACAAAAGGAAGAAGATAGGAAAGCAGAGGAGGCAAAATGAGTGCAGAAAAAACTAAGTAAGTACACCATGGAAGGAACACTAATAACTACACCGACAACAATGACACCAAACCTCACGCAAGTAGTGGCTGCACAAGATCCCCCAAAGCTATAAATAGCACCATTACCACAACCACCACAACTTATAACACAACAGATGCCACCACCCCCACCATACACGGCTCCCACAGGAGGAGGGTACATGCTACCGGGAAATAGATATTATAACAACACCAGGGGAAGGGGTGGAATGATGAGAGGAAGGGGATATGGCCAACCTGCACCACAGCAAGGGGGAGTATTTCAGAGTTACTACCCCAATGGGCAACAAGGGTACCAAGACAATGCAGGGAGTTTCCCATGGCAGGCCAGGGAACCACCTGTATGTTGGGTTTGTGGAATGTTAGGACACATGTCACGCACGTGTAGAATGAGACCCACCCCACCAGTATGGGGGGAACAAGGACCACAAGGGCCTATGAGGGAGCAGCAAGGTTACCAACAACTGCAGGGAACACAACAGAGCAACACGCAGCAGCAAGTATCACCACAACAACAGTTGCAGACATACTCACCACCGCAGCATCAGGTGGCAATAACACAACAACACCAAGTACAACCAGTACAACAGCTCACTCAAATACAAGACCATAAATTGACCCCCATCAATACACAACTGCAACAAACACAGTTAGGGAGGGTGCCTATCTTGGGACACAACCCTTACACAGGAAGCAGTCAGTCACTGTACCCACAATAGGACAGCCCACAGACGTCCTTGGTGTGTCCTATCCTGTCTATAACACCTAATAGTGCGGAGGAACCACGCATTGAGGTAGCGATAGGTGCCAAAAAATTCTCCTTCCTTGTTGACACTGGGGCAACCAGGTCCTGCATAAGGGAGGGTAGATTTAAAATGTCAGGTGAGGCCATGCACACCCAAGGATTCTCTGGGGCTAGAGGGTTGGTTCTCTTTACTGATAATATCTCCTTATTTATAGGAGATTATGACATGTCTGTCCCACTCCTGTATTCAAGGGAGTCGCCAGTGAACATACTTGGAAGGGACATAATGAGCAGGTTAAATATGACAATCTCCTTCACGGAGAATGGCACAATTTGCTCCACACCAGGAATAAACATGCTTACTGCACGACAAATACTGCAAGCGTACTGTGGCCAGACAGTAGCTCGAGCTGAGCCTGTGGATGGCGAGCTGTTCCAATATGGAAAAGACATGGATTTGCATGGATGCCAGGAATAGAAGGAAAGATTTGGAGGAGGCCAGCAGCATATTTGTTCAGGCCTGAGACACCAGCTAGTGAACCAGAGGGGAAGGTGATTTCGGTGAGCATCGAGAGCATCATAGCAACTGCTGATTACATCGCAGTACATGCCCAAGAGAGGGAAGAGAGAGCATGGAGAGCAGTGATAGCCCTGGCTGAGGGATGCAGGCGCACCGAGGTGTCTGATGAAGAATTCTTTTCAGAAAACAGGGGAGAATGTGAGATGGTATTTATGATGAGTGTAGACATCTGGTTAAGAGTAACGTACAAGCAAGTAGCACTGAAAATGGCTATGGCACTCGAGGCACTTGCATCTACCCCAGTACCATTTTACGAGGAAGATATGGCTAAGGTTCCAGCATCACTGTGGACCACCAGTCCGTATGACGTGGGCTGCATAAAGAGTATTGGAGCAGTAAAAATAAAACTGAAAAAGGGTGCAATACTACCTAGAGTGAAGCAATACCCACTATCAAAAGAGGCAGCTGAGGGCATATATGAAACCATAATGGCCCTGATAAATAATGGCATATTGGTACCATCAGAATCACCATGTAACACAACGGTGTAACTAGTGCGCAAGGCTAAAGGAGGGTCTTGGCATTTCATCCAAGAGCTCAGGCCCTTGAATTACATTGTAGAGGCAGAATACCCCATAGCAGCAAACCCAGCCACAATACTATATGGAATACCGGCAGAGGCATCAGGGTTCACTTTGATTGACCTCAAAAACGCCTTTTTCTCAATACCTCTGCACCCATATTCACAAGACTTGACAAGCTTCACATACAGGAACACAAAATGGAAACACACAAGGTTACCACAAGGGTACTGCGAGTCACCCTCAATTTTCAACAGAGTAATACAGATGGATTTGGGGAACATTGAATTGGAAAGTACAGTGCTGCAATATGTTGACAATATAATAATTTGCAGCACAACTGAGGAGAGGTGCAGGGAGGACTCAGTGAAAATGCTGACAGTGTTGGCTGAAAAGGGGTACAAGGTAGACATGAAAAAGTTACTGTACTGTCAGGAACAGGTACTATACATTGGTCAACTAATATCCCAGCACGGAAGAAAGATTGCACCACAAAGAGCGCAAGCAATATCCAACACGCCACAACTGTGAGGGAACTACAGCAGTTCCTGGGCTTATGCAACTACTGTAGAGCATGGGTTTTTGATTACAGCTCATACATAGGACCCCTGCTCGAGGCATTGAGAGAAGCACACAAAGGGGACAAGACATTGGGATGGACAAGAGAAATGAAGGAGGGGTTTGATGAGTTGAAACACGCCATATCCACAGCTCCCGTACTAGCCACCCCAAATTACGAACAGCAATTTTTCATCTTTTCACATTGCGACTCAGCAGTAATGAAAGCAGTATTGACTCAGAAAACTAGCATGGGACACAAGCCAATAGCATTCTACAGCGGTCACTTGGACAATGTTATGCTAGGACATTTCACTTGCGAAAAGGGTCTTGCCGCAGCTGCATTTGCGGTGGAGAAATCATCATCGATAACAATGGGGTGCCCCACCACATTATTTGTGGAGCATGCGCTATTTGCAATTTTGAACAAGCCTAAGTCCACACTGACCACACAGAGGGCGTCAGGTTATGAGATCATCTTATCTGTACCCGAATTGTCAATTGTCAGATGCAGTACCGTAAACCCAGCCAGATTCATAGCGGAAGTTGTTGAGGAAGGTGATTATGCTCACGATTGCACACAGACTATTGAAAAGTACTCAAGCACCAGGAAAGTAGAGGAGGATGCACTTAAAGGGGAGGAGATTTTGTACATTGATGGTTCATCAACAATTGACCAAAGTGATGGGATAAGGAGAACTGGGGCAGCAGTTGTAAAAATGACAGAAGATTTGATGTATGTCCCGGTAAAATGCATGCAATTACAGCAGCATTATTCGGCTGAAGCAGCGGAATTGGTTGCAGTGATTTTGGCATTAAAGTGAAGTGTTGACAAAAGAGTTACTATATATTCTGACAGCGCATATGTCACATCAACAGTCCACTCCGGGTTGATAAAATGGCAGAGAAGGGGGTTTAGAAGAGCTGATGGCACCCCAGTACAACATGCCCTCTTGCTAGCAGAATTGATTGAAGTAATTAATGACCCCCAAGAGATAGCTTTGGTTAAATGCCCGGCACACACTAATGGAAATGACTATATCTCGAAACTAAATGAAACAGCAGACGCACATGCCAAGCATGCGGCATATTTTGGTGAATTATGGACCCCCCCAGAATCAGAGAGAGGGAGGGGGAGGGCAATGGCAAGAGAGATGATGATGAAGGAAGGGTACACTCATCTCCCTGCAACACAGATAATGGAATTACAGGCGGCCCCTCCAATGACAGAAAAGGAACTATGGGTAAAAAGAGGATGTACGATGTCCCCAACAGACGCACTGTGGCGTCAAAATAATACCATAAAAGTGGTCATGCCATTGGCAGTGTTGAACACCGCCCTGGCCCAGATCCATCATCCAGGACATACAGGAAAGGAAGTGATTGCAGCACGAATTAGGGAGGATTGGTTCTGCCCCGAGTTAAATTCTCATGTCACTAATTTCGTCAGCAACTGCCTCACATGCCAACAGTTTACGGCCGGTCACACGCTGAAAGTGATAAAAGGTACTAGACCCCGGCCTGAGGGACCCTTCCTACACCTTCATATTGACTACGTTGATATGATCAATGTATGTCAAGGACATAGGTATATGATTGTAGTGGTATGTCCATTCTCCAGGTGGATCGAGGCCAGACCCTGCTCACACACGGATGTGTTCAGAGCAGCTACATTTTTAGTGAGAGAGGTCTTCCCCAGGTGGGGTGTTTTTGCGAAGTGCTGCGGTCAGACAACGGCCCATACTTTGCTAATGAAATGTTTCAACACATAACATCCATAACAACGGAGTCTGTGAACGCCTGAATGGCCTATTGAAAGAAGAGATCACAAATATTCAGCAGACAACTAAAAAGAGCTGGTTGTACTGCCTTCCGCTGGCTCTATTTGAGCTGAGGAACAGGCCAGGGTCTGATCACCACCTCACTCCCCACGAGGTGGTGACAGGACGTCAAATGCGCCTTCCTTTAACGCCAACATCAAGAGCATTTACTGACCATGAAAACACTGCAACTGTTCTTGGTGACGAAATGTATCCATATGTGTCTTCTTTGATTACTAGTGTCGCCTTTGTATCTCAACAGCTCGAGCGCATGCGGGGCGGGTCGAAGAGTTCTCAACAAGAAGACACCAACAAGGAACAGGAAAAGGAAGGACTATGGACTATTATGGAAGGTGACCATGTGCTTCTCCGCAACTTCAATAGAAAGTGGAACAGCCCACGCTTTACCGGACCACACTTGGTAGAGGAAGTGGCTCCCAGAGCAGTGAAACTGCATGATAAGCACGCCTGGAATCACCTACACGACGTAAAGCTCTACAAACTTCAGACCCACCCTAGCGTTGACGACAGGGCCATTGAAAGACCAACGACATCAACAGCGTCGGCTACAGGGAAAGACACATCGACCACCACTGAGGACAATAGTGCCACTATACTTGACCACCCCCCAGATTCCCCAGACACAACCACTGCCATAGACGTTGGACGCTTGCCCATAGCCCACCCCATGGTCAGGAGATCGCAAAGTAAACAAACTTCTGCCCAATTCAGCCCCAGCCCCCCCCCCCCCCTCCAAGGCCACCACCGATTGAAGGACATTGTATAACAAACTTGGTTGTTACACACTCACATAAAACACTTGTATGTTTTCTCTATTTTTCTCTCGCACATGCAGATACCGCATTTAATTGTACTGTTTAGAAAGTAAAGTAACTAACAGTGTGCTCTGCCCAGGAGTAGATCCTGCCCACGAATGATAACACCCCTGAAGCCCTATCACACCAATTTGTATATCATATAAGAAGGCCGAAGTACCTAAAAAGAAGAAGGGTACACGTATATTACACTGCATTTGTTTTGGCCATAGAACAATCATTTCCCCATCTTCACAAGCACTTACCGGCTCTAAGATAATCACTAGGATTAGCGTGGGAACAGCTCTTCGCCTGGGCACTGAACGATTACTTGATAGGGAGAGCTTAATTAACAAAACTAACAATAATAACCAGCACATTGCGGATTTTCAGGCGGGCACCTTTAACGTCGCAAGTATAAGCTGCCGGACTCCAGCAAGGTAAGAGAAAAATGCCGGTGAGACTGGCTCTTGTAATAAAAGTGATAGGGGTGTTGGTCATCACTGGTCTATTGGCTGCCTCTGTATGGCAGAAAAGTTATGCTATCAATTTTGTGGCTGCACCCAAAACTAACATGCCCCCTCCCACGGATGCAACAGGTATGATATCAGGTTGTACTAGAAACCCTCAGGGTAAGGGAGGTAGAGTTAAACGCAGCACATATACTGACAACAAAGGTATCGATAATTACATAACAGATTCAGCACACGTCTCAAACAACATGTGGTACCAGCACATGACCCAAATTGGTAAGCAGACAACAGAGGATAGCTGCTATGTGTGCTCATTGATCCCATATGCCATGAGCGCATCAAGGACATTCGTTGCCACAGAAATACAAGAAAAGACAACACAATGTATAGTATATCTGGCACTATTCCAAACGAGGGGACGATTCCAAGGAACGGTGGTGAGAATGCAGTGGGAAACAAGGGACACATACCCATACGAAAACAACTTCCGCAAGTCATATTTGAGCTACCATAAGAGCAGCTTACACGCTGAGGCATTCAGATACATGACGAGTTGCCCTGATAAAGGAGAAACGAAGAAAGTAATGCTAGAATACCTAACATGTGATTGGTACTCCACTGAAGTTCTTGGTGTGCAGGGATGTTGGAAAAGGCCACTGATAACAATAACAGGGAAGACATACATGAACAATGAATGGGAAATAGGAGTGGTTGGGAGCAACATGATAACAAGAGAAAATGTTACCACCATACAGGAACACAACGACAGATGCTGGACGACATGGGGTAAATATGTACCCATGCTGACATGGATGGAGAAGGATGAAGACCCAATAAGCGTACTACCGCTGACCGCACCCAAGCTATGCTACCAACACAAGGGAGATGTGGAGGTGGGATACAACACCAACTGCAGAAGCATGTTAGAACTACCAGAGGGGGGTGCTGGAATGGCAGTAAAAATGGACCACTATTGGGCCTGCGGAGATAAAGCATACCACACCTTGCCTCCGTTGTGGAATGGAATATGCACCAGGGTACACATCAATGTACCATCACTAGTAGTGCCCCAAAAACATGTGAACATGGCCAATTTCCCCAAGATGGATGAAGGAAACAAGAGGAAGAGACGATCTGTACAATCACAAGAAGGAGAGAACAACAACACCAACAATAACATCCTACCGAGAATGAAAAGACAAGGAGAACCCCTGACAGGAAACTACCTGTGGGGAAGATCGGAAACAGCACTCACCTCCATCCCACCAGAACATAGATTATTCAGCAGGACTGCAATGTTCTTCTCGTCAATAATACACCCAGAACTACAAGCATATGCAAATGCCAAATGGCTTCAGATCACCCGATGGGAACTAATGATGACGATTAATTCAACAGTAAACGGATTCAACGCCATAAAAGAGGAGCTGCGAGCGGTAAGAATGGTAGCACTACAAAACAGATATGTACTGGATCTTCTCATGGCTATGGAAGGAGGAGTTTGTGCGAAAATAGGACAATCACGTTGCACATTTATCCCTGCTAACGATGCAGATAATGGAACACTTACTGAAGCAGTATCACAACTGGCCCAGATGCACTCCAAAATGATGGAAGAAAGCAAAGGAGTGAAGAAGGATACTAGTTGGTTTTCATTGTTATGGTCATGGATGCCATCATGCTGTCAGATGGACTGAAAGTGATAGTTGGATGCATAATATTAGCGGCAGCAGTATTGATTGTAATAAGGTTCTGGAAAGCCAGGAAAGCACGTAATACAGACGAAATGATCGAAATGGTTGGCATGCACCCCTTGATGCCAACTGATGATGACCAGCACACCGACGTGATAATAAAGGAAAGAGAGAAACTGCGTAAACTGATCATTACCAACCACTTGGATCCACCATCTGTAAAGTTGGAGAACCCAAGAAACCCGAGGAGCTATGTTGGAAGATGGGTATACTGCAAACCAGGAGGGAGCTGTGTTTATATGTACTGGTCATTCGAAGACCATGTCAACCACTATGGACACTTGGGTGGAATAACTAAAGTATGGAGAGTGAGAGGAGATAAAGAAAAGGATATGTTTGTGGTCGACAAGTCGACCAGAGGAGGACTGAAGTGGGAGAATGGGAGAAAAAGCTCTCCACAATCTCATCACGACCATGGCCTAGAGGATCACGGCCCAGGCACCCCCCACGGGACGAGTTTGTCTATCTACCGGATGACAAAATACCCTGGTTCAGGAACATAAAGATATGCCCACCAGCCTGCCCGACTCAAGCCGACACCTGCGGCATGGATGAACTCGACTAAGACAACAGCCACAAGCACCCACATCGTTAGAGATGCCACAACGACCTAGCCAACTGCCAAGAACACACGTGCCACCATGCACACTGGTCACTCATGCACCAGTCTACACGAAGAACATATTATGTGCTATGACGTAGGTGACTAACACACCCACTGACATGCATCGTTGTTATTTTTCACATAGGCCCTTTTATAGTAATGCAGAAACGCAAAAGGCCTGAAGAACTCGCGTATACGCTTGCTGACGCTTCTCCCACCTCTCGCCCTGTGATGACACCATAATGTAGACATAACATTGCTTATGACGCCATGTCAAACCGCGACCTCCGTACCATGGATTATGCATCACCACCCATGAACTAGGCCCGAGTAGGCCGCAAGCAAGAGTCTCATCATGAAAACTGTATGAACAAGAATACATGTGCTGATCGCACAGAACGAGCCCCAGCGAGAGCTCATAGCCAAGGGCACGATGTTGCAACTCGTATGCTACCAGCCAGCGCCAAGGTCACACATGTAAGAAAAGCCAAGCACACAGAAATGAAATACAACTTTAAATGTGCAGAATTCCGCTCCAGCTACGGTATCTCTCCACACGTGACCAAGCCGATCTGACAAAGTGCCAGACCCACGAGACAGAAGTTGCCTGGGTCCCACGTCTGGGACACAGGTTGCAACAGCGAAGTGGCAAGATGGACACCTACGGCAATGGGAATGACCTGCTCACAAGCCTATGAGCAGACACGTACATTGTCTGAACAAACACATAGTTACACATTGTTGCTAGTGACAGGTGCACCGCGAGCTGGGAACGACGATGGTCCCAGGCTTGGGGGCTCGCGCGAGGACCAATCAGAACACGGGGGGACTCATCACTGACGCCACTAACATTAGCCAATCATCAGGGGTCTTCGTGTCACTATTTTCAAGTACCTAATAGAAGGGACAGCCCACGTATACCACCTGACTCATCCTTAACCACTAATATTCTTCTCTATTTGTATCCTATACTAGCCCTACCACTCGAGGAACCAATCCGAAATGGCAATAGTTTTTTTTGCTAAACTTTCCCAGGTGACGCAAGTAGTGCGTCATATTGCTGTAAAAAGGGCCTGCGAGCTCCACTAAGTTTGAGAGTCTGGATGTACGCGTACGATCCAAGACCCATCCCTGCCGTTGTTATAATAAACAGCAGAACCACCTTGCTCCTTGTGTGTGTCTCATACTCATTGAGGGAAGCACGGGAGGAGTTGGGGCCTCCCAGCCTGGAGGTCCACGGACGGCTCAGCCGACCCCGGGATGATCACCCCAACACAATTTAAAGTCTTACCTTTTGGTTTACATAGGGCACCAGCTACATTCCAAAGATTAATGGATCAAATTCTTCGACCATATGCTTCTTTCTGTGAAGCATACATCGATGATATTATCATACCTAGCAAATCTTGGAGAGAACATTTGTACCACCTATATTTGGTTACTAGAGCCCTAAGGAAAGCAGGACTTGATGCATATTACCTGTAACCCTAGACAATATCATCTTGCTAGATCTGCAGTCAAATATCTTTGATTCTTTATAGGAAATGGGATAGTTCAGCCACAAACCGTAAAGGTTAAAGCACTAAAAGAAACTGCTTTTCCAAAGACAAAGAAAGAGTTGAGAGCCTTTTTAGGATTAGTCCGATATAAACAGTTTATTCCTAATTTCTCGTCTATAACCTCTCCTCTCAAAGATAAACGTAGAAATGCAGAACCTCAGAAAATCAAATAGCATTCTGAAGATCAATTATGTTTTGACAAACTAAAGCATGCTTTGTGTATTGAACCTGCGTTGAAGTTGGCAGGCTTCAACCGGGAATTCATCTTGAAAATGGATGCCTCACATTGAGGTTTAGGGCCAGTTCTTTCACAAAGTCATGATGGTATAGAACATCCTGTCCTATATATGAGCAGACAGCTATTTCCACAATAGAAAAATAATGCGAGACTCGAACTTGAAGCCCTGGCCATTAAGTGGGCCATAACCTACCTCAAACATTATCAAATGGGTGGAAGGTTCCAATTTGTCACTGGCCATGCCCCATTAACTTGGCGGTGCCTTTGCAGCAACACTAATGCAAGGGTCAAGGCTACTTCCTTGATTTACATTTCTATTGTTTTACAGTGGAACATAGGAAAGAAAAAGAGCAGGGGAATGCAGACTTCCTTTCCCGTTTCCCAGTAGATGCTGTGAGAACCAGCGACATTAGAGAAAGGGTATGTGATGAATCCTGTGGAGTCCTCACTGATTCCTCTGAGAAGATCCCCTCCCACATGGTCAGGGGACAGCAGCCGCTACCTAATCCTGAAACTGGGGGTGGTACTCTGAGGGAGGATCATGTGGTAGGGGATGACTGCTGGTGGTAGGCAGTGACTCCATTAGAATAGACATGGTATTCCCCCCTTTTGAAGAAAACCCTATGAGAACCTAGACATCTGATGGCATGCTGCCAGCTCAGTCAAGGCACACATTCTACACCTTTAAAACCTCCTGTCTCTAATGGTCTTCCAAACAAATGTTTTTAACAATATCACACTGGAAATCCCAGAACTACTGTGGACGCCAATTCCCAGAAAATCTTAGGTACTGAGATGAGGAAGAGGAGAAAGCATTTAAAGCAGATCAGAAGAAACACAAACTCAAACATTGAGACTGGTTGTTTTGGGGAGGTCCAAGTGAGTTGAAAATTTCAAAATGGTATCCATATTCAGATCAGAAGAACCAGAGAAGATGGAAGTGGAGCCGGAGACAAGAGAAGCAAAGCTGAGGTAGACAGCAGTACGGAGAAGGATTATGCTGGAGAAAGCAGGCACTTCTACTCCACTGCTCGCAAGCATGACATACCAGTGTAGCACAAGGCCAAAGGGACACCGTGGGTATTGAGAGAGAACCGCTCAGGAGCTGGCATCAACGGCAGAGCTCTCGGGAACACGGTTGTGCAGATAAGTGTCAGTCGTGCTGGTGGGTGAACGCAAAGCTGTCTGAGAGATGGAAGGAGGTCTACAGTGCAAGAAAGACCGCTCCAAAGTGGGAGCTTGACTGCAGCAATGTGCCACTGGTGAGTCTACCCAGAACCATTGGGACTTCTCAGGGCATACTGACAGGCATGTGAACAGATAAGGATATATGAATACTGAACAAGTGAAAAACAAAGGCAACACTCGAACAAATTCCCTTCCATGAGATATCAATTTGGGGAAAGTTTGAGCAAATGAATACTAATGAAAATATAAATAGGCAAAACCTGAACAAGTCTCTGTAAATGAGATGTCAGTGTGGGTGGGGACATTTGAAAGAAGTATCTCAAGGCAATGAAGTAGAGCACATAGAAGTAATACAACTCTGGTGAATTAAAGGATAGTGATCTCAAGAAGAAGACTTGATGAAAAGAAACACACCAGGCAGTGAACCTTGTGAGGCAAGATACTGGCAGTAGAGTATACCAGGGAATCTGTAAGGCCAGAAAGATGATTCCTGGCAGGGGAGTATACCACGAAGTCCAGTAAAAGTTGCATAAAAAAATTCATTTATGTTTCAAATATATGGTAAAGAAGTACACCAGAGACACTTCTGTCATCCTAAATGAAATGTTATTTGAAAGAGACAATTTTGCCATCTTGAACTGTTGTTTGAAATAGACCCTTTTGCCATCTTTAAGGAACTATTATTTGAAAAAGACACTTTGAAATTCTAACTAAATATCCTGGGGAAGAGAACCACCCTCTGGATTCAAAGATGTATCCTTGGAGGAAATAATGTTGTTGGATTTGTTGATTTATTTTTAATTATGAATATTTTTTGCTAAACATAAGTTAGAGACATTTCATTTCAGCGTTAGTTGATCATTTGTAGTGTGAGGGCCAGATTGGTATGCTTTTGAACACAAGGACATTTTAAATATTTGACGATGAGACACAAACTGATCTTTAGTTTTATTTTCCTACATAAGGGAAAATCTCTTTAGGATCGGGACAGAAAGGCCTTTATCCAACAGCTTTTACTTTAATAAAGATGTCTGATGTTCAAAACATTACCACTTTGTGCCGACCTCTAATTTCTGACCCCTCACACATCGCCTCATATCTTACCCCGAATGTGAAAGATCATCCAGCTTTAGGACTAACGAAGCAGTCACACAAGCCAGGATGTCATAGCCACATCGTACAGAAAAAGAAATCATCATTCTATGTGAAGGGGCAAAGAAGTATACTAGCATTTCAAACAGGCAAAATATTTTGAACGTTGTGCACTAAAATGGTGTTCATTTTTACTTAATCCTTCTAATGTGCTACTTTTCACACGTGATTACAAAGCACCATTCGGTAATATTTATTCCACATTGTTCTTGGAGGAGGACCCACCAAAAGACTCGGGAAAGAGTCATGCTGGAGTACTTTTTTGGCACAATGTGGAGCTGTGTGATTTATTTCCTATGGTTTGTTCCAACACCCACTCCAGCCTCGCACATGGCTGCACTGAGTGTGCAGATTGTGTGCTGCCAGAATTGTTTAATTGTGTATTGATT
Source organism: Ambystoma mexicanum (assembly GCF_040938575.1). Lineage (NCBI taxonomy): Eukaryota > Metazoa > Chordata > Amphibia > Caudata > Ambystomatidae > Ambystoma > Ambystoma mexicanum. The sequence continues at coordinate 1,135,318,994 of NC_090929.1, read as the reverse complement.
CAGTCAACACCCTCAAAGCGCAGTACATATACAGAGAATAATAGTGCAATGTACATATTTTAAGGCACAGCCGGCCAGATGTACGCAGTGGCAGTGAATTCTGAAATGGGCACAACGCTGATGGCAAATTCAGCACTGACTCGGGGTTCACTTTGCTGCAAAAGCCGGACACATATTCAAGGACATAGTGGCACAGAATCCTCGAATTTTACATGGTTGCTGTGATTAATTGGATTCTGGCTCGCAGAGCCATAAGGATAAGCAGGACAAAAACGGCACAGAAGATGCAACAGACTGGAGAAAGTAGCATTCTGAGCGTAGTTCAAAGGGTTGATAGGTAAGGTACTTCAATAAAAAGGATATTGGGTTGAAAACAGGAGCTATCATGACCTAACCAATCTCTATCATCACAGTGGACTGCGGGGACAGTTCAGTGTCAATGCACCTAGATTCAGTTCTTGGTGGGCTTACGCATCAAACCTGGTTTGCAACGTTGATGTGAGCTGATCAGGCATAGTTGGGCGGGTAGAATCGTAGAGGCCCTGGCAGTAGACAGGCTTCAAGCAGGGGCAAATATGGGTGCTCTGAGTGGTCGAACAGCGGTGGATCAATGATACAGGTGGGGGCAGTCCCGAGAATTCTTCATAGTTGGCCAGGCCAAGTTGTGTTTCAGCTGCTCTGAAAGGTCAGCGAATGATGCTCCAGAAGTTTGAGTCGTGGCGATGGTCATTGAAGTGGTGACCGAGTATGCATTGATGTGCAGTCAATGAGGTGGGGCTTCCTGGGTTAACTGGGCTGGGCCATGGGTTTATCGCCCAGTTAGAGCCAGTGATTGACCGTCCAGAGATTTGGTTCAGATTCTGGCGTTCAACAGATGCTCTGGGCCTAGCTGGTTACATATTTCGCTAGAATGTGATGCAGTATCAAGCTGGTTTACATGCAGTGCACTAGTTCAGCTAGTTGGAGGAACGCAGGCACTAGCACCAGTGCCTTTGTAGAGAAGGAGCCAAGTACCCCCACCTCAACCGATCTGCCCCTTTTACCTGTATGATGGAAGCCAGGGTATGTGACATACACAGAACAGTAGAACCAACAAAGAGGAGAGTATGGACTTTGTGCGCTACCAGTGAAAACACTGCCAGCAAAGGGACTCCTGGAGGCAAGGTTCCTTGTAAGAAAACCATGCCTGCATACAAGAAAATATGATGGTCATTTGAATGAAATCCCGGAAGAAGCAGAGCCAATGAACGACAAGGGCGAGTGGTAAACGTCACTAACCTTGCCAGTATACATTTACAGAGCTGAGATGACGTACATTAAAGAGGTGCAGAGAACAGCGAATGAAGATATTCTATAAGGCATCAGGAAAGTATCAAGGATAAGTGACATCTTGGCATCAAGGTGAAGAAGCTTAATCCACAGAAATGGATAAAGACATTGGCCCTCATTACAAGTCAGACGTTAAGGGTTTAACGGTGCCGTCGGCGCCGTTAACCCTTAACGCCTGATTCACACTTTAACGCCTGCTTTTTACAGGCGTTAAAGTCCAAGGCGCTAAGCGACCTTGGTGCTAATTACGGCACCGTAATTTACGGTGCCGTAATTAGCGCCTTCCCCATCCCCATTATGCCCTATGGGGCAAAAATGGGAATGGGGAAGGGCAAATGGTGAATGGGGAATTACCGCCCCACTCACCTTGGAATGGGGCGGTAATTCCGCCATCCACCATGGCGGAATCCGGCATGGACCATGGTGCTAAAAGCACCATGGTCCAGCGCCGGACTTGTAATGAAGGCCATTGAGTTATTTTACACGTTTACAGATACAAAAGAAACGCAAACAGACAAAGTAATCTTAAGGCTGGCTTTACAGTGAATAGATTGCGGCAAGCGCCAATATATACATATATGCATCTGGACAAGTGAAGGATGGATGTTTCCACTACGCATTATAGCAGGATGGATAGTAGCAAGAAGGCCTAATTTCTCGTGTGTCGCAGTTAAAAAAGCAGTTGAATTACAAAGTGAATCTCAGCAGACGAGGCTGGACAAGCCAAGAAGCCAAGGTCTTATCAAACTGAAGCGAACTGAAATTGGATACAATATTGTGTGAAAGAACAAAACTCCTGTTCCAAAGCATAAACATAACAAGGAAGACGTCAGAAGCTTATTAAAAAATAATATTAAATGCACCAAGAGGCTTGATTCCATGGTCTTCGGTCATGAGGAAGCATGAAGTTGGACGAACAAAGTATTCACACCTACGCACGGGTGCAGAGCTTGCCCTCACTCCCTAATTTTCTCAGAGCTAAGAAACACTCCCAAGGCCGAGCTTCAAAAGCCTAATTGACATTTTTACCACTGAGGTGATGAAGGATTGAGATGCTAATTGGTGGGAAGAAACAGTTAAGGCGAGTTGACCAGCACCTGGATGCCAGTCTGCATGCTGCTAGATGTAGATGGAAAAGTACTAAAGAAGGGTAGAGTGCCAACCAATCATTGAGGACCGTGTATTTAGGTGTCCTATATTTATGTATACCAATAGGACGTTGTATATTTAGTGACGTTCGTAGTAGTCATTTTTAAGGGAGGGCTTAGTTGCCCCACGTGATGTTAAGTAACCAATCACACAGTCACACTTCTTAGTCTAGTATGGATCATATACTTAGATATTCACTCAAGAGCCAATCACCCATACTCAAGGTTTTGTAGTTTGCCATGTAGGATGACGTTAGTACATGCGTTGGTTAACGTCACTGATGACGATTTTTCCATATAAAGTTTCAGTTTTTACTAGAATGCATTGAGTAGGAGGATCGAGCAATTTTGTTTATGTTTGTTATGCTCGCTGTTTCAGATAATTGCTATTAAAACAGTCTTCCTTTTGCCTACTTCCTGAGTTGTCTCTATTTTAGATGTATGAATAAAATCTGCATCCCCATCCATTTCCAGGGTAATTGCTACTCATCTTAAAGACTGTGGGTTTATCCAGCTCACTTGGTAGCAGAGGATGGTTCAGAAACCTCGGCATGAGTAAACTTTAGAGTCCCGGCAAAATCAGACGACCTTTGCCATTCGGCTGAAAGGACTTGAAGCTCCCCTTCGATAGTGGTTAGTTTAATTTTAAAATCCTTGCAAGTGGGTGTGACAGGTCCCCTAGTTTCCAGAGAATCCCCGCCCACATCTACGAGAAGCGGATCGATCGGAAGTTTGAAGAGACGGTTAAAAAAGGCAGACGATCCCGAGGGTCCGAAGATGAAAGTGATAGCGGTAAGTAAAAAAACTGAGTGGGTTGGCAAAGGTATAGGTGATGAGTGAAGAAACAAAGTGAGCAACAGAGGTTGGCGGGATGTAATATAACATGAGAGTAAGGGCCTCATTACACGGTAGGCGGAAAAAATCGGAATTTTACGGCATGGCGCCATTAGCGCGTCCGCCCTCGCAAGAGGCCGCTAATAGCGTCCCATCATGAGTACGCGGACACGAGCATAGCGCCATGCCGTAAATGACCGTTCCGCCCTGCCGCTAAATACCCCAAAAAGCCCCTTACCGGCGCCCGCAAAACCGCCGATAGCGCCTCCGCCCTCCCACTACCCGTAAATAGCGGACACCGCCATTACCGCACACCGTTAAAAAGCGGAACCGGAAATTACGTTGTCGCACAGGAACAGGAAAGAGCACAGCGGCCATCTTCAAAAAACACAATCCATTGCCATCCTCTGCATCCAGGACATATATCCAGGCAACTCCGACCAGGAACCATACCGGGTAGCTCGAGGATGCCGAAGGCGCTTAAAAAAACTGCTGATCGCCAGCGCAAAGAAAAGTTCACTAATGAGGAACTAATGATGCTGACCACCACACTTGCTGCAAATGCAGGAGTAGTATTTGTTAACGATATGCGGCGGGAGGTCCTCCTTAAGAAGAAGGCCATCTGGGCCGAAGTCGCGCTAAAAGTCAGTGCGGTGGGCTTCACCACCCGGAGTGTCAGGGAATGCCGCAAAAGGTGGGACGACCTCTGGGTGCGTGTGCGCAACATTTTATCTGTGACCCGCAACATGGCAATGGCCACAGGAGGTGGCGCAGAGTCCCCCTTGAAGATGAAGGAGTGGGAGGAGATATGTGCCTCCACAATAGGAGTCGAGTCGATAGAGGGGGTCGGCGATATGGAGCATGGCGTTGCCGTTTCATCGGATGGAGGTGAGTGTATGCACCCAAAAATGCGCAGTGAAGGGTGAGGGGTCCCACAATCATGTGTCCATATGAATGCCGTGGATCCAGCCACAAACAGACATGCATGCATCATCACATACCCACCAACACAGGGCCAATCATGCATGAGCCAGCCAACATCCCCATTCCATGCCTCCACAATGATGACCCCAAAATGCATCAAACTGCATGACGTATACATCTGCCATAATGCAGGTAGACCCATAGATGATGATTTACCCTTCTTATCACCCCTGCAGGATCACACACGGGAAATGAGGAGCCACGCACGTCAGCACCCACTCCCACACCCATGAAAAAAGCCAGGAGGGATGCCACCGGGGACCACGCAACATCCTCTAGGGGACCCAAGAGTAGTGACCGGGACAAAGGCAGCAGGAGCAGCAGTGCCACGCAGCCAGAGGCCATGCCTGCCGCTGTTGTGGTAACCACCTTTGTTCCTGATGCTATTCCTGATTCCGATGCTGACGCGGATCCTGTCCCGCCATGCCATCGCCTCTTGCATGTCCGGGCTGGGCATTTCGACAATACTCATCCACATCCACATCATGCTCATCTGGTGTTTGCATGGTGCCATGGGCACATTCTATCAGATGCACATTTTGTTGTGCCTTACACATACCATGGTCATCTTCGCCTTGATTCCGGGGGTTTGTTGGCTGCCCTTGTGGTGTTTCTGGGTGCCCCGGTGGTGCTTGCTGCGCAGGTCTCGGCCTCCTCCTCCTACTCCTACTCCTACGTCTCTTCGGTGCTGCCTGTTGTTGTTGGTGCTGCACTGCAGTCATGTACGCAGGCCTATGTCATGCTGCTGGTGTTGGGACCATCTTGCTGTGGTAAGGGGTATGGGAAGGGGTGTGGTGTGCTCTTTAGTGCTGGCTGTCTCCATTGACTCCACCTGTGCTGGTTGTGTCCACCTGGGGCAGATGGGCAGATGGGAACACTGCTCAGGACTCTTAACGTGTGGTTTTCGATGCTGTTATTAGCGCCATGCCGGTACATGCTTTTTGGGTCTTTGGGATGCCGGTATTGCCGTGTACGCATGGGTTGTGATTGCGTGCTATTTGCGCCATGGCGCTGTTTACAGTGTGGGGGTTGCGCGCAAGCGGCCACGCCGCTATTGGTGGCGCCGTACTTTACGGGTCCACTAATAGCGGTGGGTCCGGGTCGTGATCGGCTTGGGAAAATACCGTTACCGGTATTTCGTTACCGGTAACGGTATTCCCTTACCGCCTACCGTGTAATGAGGCCCTAAGAGTGTTATATATACATGGGGAATGAGATATTGACTTGAGTGTGGCCAAGAAATGTAAATCGTAAGTGAGGCCATGATAAGAGAATATGCCCTGGCATGCGTTTTTACAACATAACAGAAGACATTTGAACCCAGAGTCCCATAGTGGAAAACATAGAAGACGGATTCAATTAAAGATGAATTCAAAGGGGTTAATTTACACTTTGTACAAAGTATTTTTAGAGGGAAAGATGAGTCTTAGAGAGAAGATCGTAGAAGATTTATGTAACCAGTTGAGGTTGTCTTGTCTGTTTTATGTGGGTTTTGAAAGTGATGATGTCATAAACGGAATTTTTTTTTTTTTTTTTTAAATGAACCTGATGCTTGTTTTTTAGCACGATTAAAGTAAAAATTGTAATTAATGGGATTGGAGCTTGAGACGATTGGTGCTTGCTCGTATTATATTACTTTCCTAAAACGTACCTTTTAAATCTGTGATTAAAAATAAGCAAGATTAAGAGTAGACAAGTTGAAAATGGAGGATATTACTCCACTTATGCATCTTTGCAAACAGTTGGAGAAACATGCACCTAACCTTAGACAGTACAGTGCGGAATGGGATAAAGGAACCGCAGATAACATTTTTATGCCGTGGCCACAAGGAGGGTCACTATCGAAGGCAGTCCTGCCAAATATAACGATATATTTACATGCAGCATATACAGGGAAAAAGCTAGACAAGCTTGCCTAGAGCTTTGGAAGATGTACCAGGAAGAGCGAGATGAACCAACTCCTGTAGATTGGATACTTAATGTATCTAAGGAGGGGGGTGAGGAGCCCTCTGCTCCCCCCACCCCGGTTGAAATAGAATACGAGAGCAAGAAAGACAATGGGCTGTACCCATTGAGGGAGCTTAAAGCAGCGACGCGGTATAGTAACCCGACATGAGTCGCCTAGTCAGAGTAGTGACGACAGCCCAGAAAAAAGTACAGATAAAGATACTATCTCTAAGTTCCCGAGGGATAAGGAGAGATGCGATAAAGAGAGAAGTGATCGAGCAAGCACTTCTCTGGATATAGGAAGATAAATAAAGAGATGGAAGGGAGAAAGAGACAAAGCTGATGAGATAGCACTTCTACAGAATGAATGGATGGGTGGCCAGATTTTGCTTAAACTCGATGGTAAGGGCATCGAGGATGTAAGACAAAGGAAAGATCAGGATGAGCAAGGCAAAAAAGATAAAGAAAGAGAGGACCGATTGAAAGATAAAGGAGCGAAAAAGAACTATAGACAGGAACGAGAACAGTTATATCAAGAGGAGCAGGTAAGGAAGCAAGAGAGCCCTGAAGAGCAAAGAAAATGAGACAATAGACAAAGAGCGATTGGTGAGCAGGAAAGTCTAGAACAAAAAAAAATAGAATAGGAGGAACAGAAACTAAGGGATAAAAGAATACAGAGACGAAAAGATGAGGAAATATGCAGGGTAATCTACAGAAGGGATATGAAGAAAAAGGAAGAAGACAGAGTCAAAGAGGAAGCAAGGAAACAAAGAGAATTTGATGACGATATGGAATGTAAAACAAGGCAGAGAGCACGCGATCTCGATCAACTGGAAAAGGAGATAAGAAATCCAGAACCAGATGTAGCATGGAGGATATAGAGGAATTCTTCCCAGAATATGAGTCATTACCAGGCCCGTCTAGAATAAATCTAGAAGACGAGTTTGACTCTAGGAGCGTTGCGGAAGCGGCCGATAAGGCATATCATGACTTAAGAGCTCAGAAAGAGCGAAAAGAGAAGGGGAAAGATGATCAATCAAAAGCACTCATTTGTGTGACACAGAGGGAACCTCATGCAGTATGAGGCAAAAGGAGTTCTCTCTAGATAGACTAACTCTGAGTAGAAATGATGAGGAAAGAAGTAGCATGAGTTAGTAACAAGAAATGTCAGACGAAGATAGAGAGACCTTCCATGGGGAGGAAAGAGGGAACATATGTGGTCCTGAGAGATGTGTTTCAATGGAAAAGGAAGTCAGATGGTCGGATTTAAACACACCTGTAGGCGTCAGAACCATTAACACAGTCAGACCGACATAAAGGGCAACTCCATGGTGAGAGGAGGGAGTCGCCTCCATATGTGAGCCAATTAAGAACGCTACCAGGAAAAAGGCGATGTGGGAATATTGTCCCTGTGGTGGGCAGACAAATGATGAGAGATGAGGATGTGTTTGGGGCATTCAGTTTTCTTTACTGGAAAAAGGAGGGGCCAGACCACAGTATATACCATGGCCCCAAACGGATAAGGATCATTTTTTTTTTTTTAATTTTTTTTTTTTAAACTTTGTTTATTGGCAGAAAGTTAAGACAGGCATAGAACAGGGTACATAGCAGTAATCAAATAATATCGCACAACATCCAGTAATACATCTCGGCAGGGTGTCACCTCATTGGAAAGAACAATTAGCGTTTGGAGCGGCCCAGCCGGGGCGAAAAGGGAAACGATACAGTGTCATGGTGTAGCGGGGCGTGTTTGGGGAGGGGAAGCCATCCACTCCACTTCGTCTCTATTGTTCAGGTAGCTGCAGAATTCTGACCACACATTTTTGGGTCGTGATGTGGGAGGCAAGGACCCAATGTATTCCTCTTCGCACATTTGAGTCCAAGTAAGGGCTTTAAGCCACATCGAGAAGGTAGGGGGGCTTTGACGCTTCCAGTTTTGCAATATACACCTTTTAGCAACAATGGCACCAACATTCAAAAATTTAGACATTTTCCTTGCACTTTCCCCGTCCCAGACTCCAAACAATAGTGTAAGTGGGTCCACATCCACCGGGGTCTCTATTATTTCGGAGAGCGCCTCCGCCACAGCCACCCAGAAAGCGTTGATTGCAGGGCATGTCCAGAACATGTGAATATGGTCAGCTTCAGGAGATTTACACTTTGGGCATGCACAGGACAGGGCACCAGAAAATTTCGCCACCATAGACGGTGTGTAGTAGAGCCTGTTAAGGAATTTAAATTGCATGCAGCGGAATCTGGCGCTTAGAGAGACTGAGCGTGTATGTGCACACATCTTACTCCACAGCCCCTCAGATATTTCCATTGCGAGCTCCCCAGCCCACGCCTAACGTGGTTTGAGTGACCCAAACACCTTCTTCCCCAGTTGCATTTTATACAGATTGGATAACACCCCCTTGGATCCCGCAGAGTTTTCTATGTACTGGAGTTCGGGTGAATCTGGGGGTTCGTCTGGATACGAGGGCCACATGGCACGAACTGCAGCTCGGAGCCTGTAATACTGTAGCATCTCAAGGAGGGAGTTAGTGTGTTCTGGGCGCCATGTTTGGGGGGTGATAAACTTACCTTCTGGGAAGAAGTCTATCAGGCCTCGATAGCCAAGGTGTTCCCAGTGTCGTGAGAGGTGCTGGTCGTGTGTGGGGGAGAGTCCCGGAAACTGCCACAAGGGGAGCCACTTATAGTACGGGTGCAGCTCCTGCTCGGAATATAAAATAGCATTCCAAGCCCTTATCGTGGCGGTCACCGGGTCTGCCTGGGCTTCTGTTTGGAGCATGCGGTGCAACAATAGGGTCATAATGTTAGTCCCCTCCCCGGCCATTTTTTCGAGTTTTACATGCGGAGGCGGTTTCTCAAGTGCATACCAATGGGAGGCATGCTGGGCCTGGGCCGCATACCAGTACAGTTGTAGGTCTGGTGCCGCAAACCCCCCTTTATCATATGGTGCTGTCATGTGTTGCCACTTCATGCGGAGCAACCCAGAGTGCCAGAGAAATTGGGGCGCATTCCGAGTAGAGCCCCTTAAAATATTGCTTTCCGGGCCAGATTGGAACATTAGTAAAAACATAAATGAGCTTGGGAACCATTATCATCTTTATCAAGGAGAGTTTGGCTGCCAAGGATAGTGGCAAGTGTCGCCACTTGGAAAACTTGGAAATGATGAGCTGAGCCGCGGCTTCATAATTGTCCTTTAATAGGGTCTTTTTAGACAGCGACACCTGAACCCCAAGTACTTGACTCCATCCGGGGACCAACGCAGGGGATAATCACATGTTGGTTGTTGTGTTGCTGCAGTGAGAGGGAAGATTTCATATTTTGAGTAGTTTATCGCAAACCCGGAGAACGTGCCTATTTTTGTGACGTCTCGGATAATCGGGTTCAGGTATGTGGAGGGGTTTCTGATATAGAGGAGGACGTCATCTGCGTAAAGTGAGATTACTTCCGGAACATCAATTAATCGAATGCCTTTATTGGAGTGAGGCCCTCTAATATGGTCCGCCATGGGCTCGATGGCAAGCGCAAAAATGAGGGGGGAAAATGGGCAGCCCTGGCGGGTCCCTCGGTGTAGTTTAAAGAGGCGGGAAGGAACAGAGTTTACAAGGACCCTGGCTACCGGATCCGTATATAAGAGCTTTATATAAGAGAGCATGTTTGGGCCCACACCCATCTTCTGTAGCACCGCCCACAAGTATTGCCATGAGACCATATCAAAGTCCTTTTGGGCATCTATAGTTAGAGCAACCGCATCAGCGCACGTATCAATCCTGGACATCACATTAAATAGACCACGGATGTTGAGTGCCGTGGACCTACCAGGGATGAACCCACTCTGGTCCGGATGAACCATGTGGGTCATGAAAGGGAGAAACCTATTTGCAATTATTTTGGCTAAGACTTTCATGTCAGTATTAATGAGGGATAGGGGTCTATAGGACCCGCACTCTTCCGGGGGTTTTCCCGGTTTGGGGTGGACTATTATTAAGGCTTCCCGTAAGGAGGGGGGATGATACGTAAACAAAGCACTTCGGTCCAGACCCCGTGTAGTGCTGGTGCTAGAACAGCCACATGTTCCTGGTAAAACTCAGAGGTGAGTCCGTCCGGGCCAGGAGCCTTGTTTTTGAGGAGATCTGATATCACCCGGACTATTTCCTCTAGTGTGAACAGGGCTTCGAGACACTATCTGGTGTCCTGGGAAATAACAGTCATAGGGATGCTTTCTAGGAGGTCCTCTAGATCTTGATCTGAGTGTCCGGGCCGGGGGCCATATAGATCGGCATAAAAGGTAGCAAATATGTCAAGGATGGAACGGTCAGACCAGTGTTTCAGTCCCTGTTCGTCTGTAATACAATCAATCCGAGTCCTGCTGCCTTCCGCTCGCACCAGTCTAGCCAGTGTTCTACCCGGTCTGTCCCCCTCTCCATATCTACGGGCGGCGACAGGACGGGCATGGTATTGCACCTCCCTCATAGCATGTTACTCGAACTGTTCCAACTCAGCTCTGATCCCTGCTAGTATCCCTGGGGACGGAGTAGCAAGGTAGTCCTGCTCAAGGGCTTTGAGCTTAGTTTCTGAAGTATTTAGGGCTTGCCTAATGGCCTTCAGGACGCCTGCTTCTTTAGAGATGCACATCCCCCTGATGTACACGTTGAATGCCTCCCACCTGACCCCCTCCGATGTATCTGACGTACTGTTATTTTCGAAGAATGTGGTAACGTCCGCTAATATCTCAGCTTTGAATACAATGTCCGCCAGGGCGGCAGACTAAAAGTGCCACGCGGGACGTGTTGGACCCACGTTGCCGATCAGGATCTGTAGCAGCACAGGGGAATGATCAGACAGCGTACGTGCCAGGATCTTAACATCCGAGACCCTGCCCACTAGCCCTCCAGAAAGCAAAAACAAATCAATTTGTGAAGAACTATCGTGTACAGTGGAATAAAATGTATAGTCCCTTTCGTGAGGGTGGAGGGTCCTCCATATATCATGCAGATTAAGGGCGTCCATATGTGTGCGTAGTCGCCCGGCAGCCCGCGTAGTGGTTCTGCGAGTGGTTGTTGTTCTGTCTAGGGTATTACTGATTATCAGATTCATGTCTCCCGCCCATATGATGGGGGTATCTGGGTATCTCATTAGAATGGAGGCCACATTGTCGAATAACTCGGGGGAATCGGTGTTGGCGCGTATAAGTTGACCAGTATGCAATCCTCATGAGCCAAGGTACAGTGTAAAATAACCTATCTGCCTTCTGTGTCGATGTGGGACGTGTGGAGTGTGAAGTTTAAAGATTTATGGATAAGGGTCAGGACACCCCTAGCTTGAGTGGAGTATTGAGTATGATACCTATTGAGACCCCAGGTGTGTGCTATATTGGACGATAAATGTTTCAAAGCGTGCGTCTCCTTTAGTAGGAGGACCTTAACCCCATGTCTTTGTGCATATGCCGCAATCCTACGTGACTTAGTAAAATTTGTCAGTCCCCGAACATTCCAGGACATCATCCTGACCGCCATGTCACCAGTTTACGGAACATCCCAAGTTAAGCATCTATCGTTGATTCCCGCCATGTGTGCCGCACCGGAAAACAGGTGCCACCCTTTGGAACCAGTCCCAACTCCTCTGCCATTTTGTATTTAATCTACCCCAACTTCTACAACCCCCACCCTCACCGTCCTGCCCCAACCAGCAGTGTGTGAAAACCCACCTATACCTTGATCCACTGCGCACCTTCCCCAACTTGGCGGCACAGGGGAACTAGCCCAACCGGGGCCAAAACACAAACATTTAGACTCAGAAGGAATTGCAGCCGCAGTGGGGGCTGCCGCTGCCGTTCTACCCACTTTTACTAATATCATTTACAATAACATCATATAGGACTGGACATCAGCTGACAAACAAACGATTTCAGAGAGAGGATAATGGAGCACTTCGATTCCATGGGAAAGACCCAGTTGGTATAGAGCCGCAAAAGCATATTTTACATCCCTAAGGTCCGTTTTACACAATGCTGTACAGTTTTGCGGATCAAGGCTCAGTGTGTGGTATTACAGATAAATGATCTCCCTGTACGTCCCCCTCAATAAAATATGCTCACGCTGCAGTGTTGCAGGGCCTCTAAGTGCCCGCCATCGGGCAGAGAGGGGGGGTCAGAGCCCACCAGGGCAGCTCATAGCAACTACACCACCATCCCTAGTATCCACTACGGGATATCACAGGTCTAGATATTAGACATCTTCCATCCGCTCCCCAGGAGGATCAGCCGGTGGGATCTGCGCCTCGATAAACTTGACGGCCTCATCCGGGACAGTGAAAAAGTAGTTTTTGTTGCGGTGGGTGAATTTGAGGCGAGCAGGGAAGAGCATTGCATATTCGATTTTCCGCTCTCTCAACAGCTTCTTTACCCCGTTGAATTGTCGCCTCTCCGCCTGGACTGCCACCGAGAAATCCGGAAAGATTCTGATGACTTGTGAATCCATCCTAAGTTCCCCTTTTTCCCTGGCCAATCGGAGGATATGGTCCCTGTCCTTGTAGCTCAGAAGTTTTGCGATGATTGGTCTAGGGAAGTCCCCAGGTTTAGGTTGAGATGCCAGGAAGCGATGTGCCCTTTCCACAGTAAAAAACGGTGAGAGTGGCGGGTTGTCAAGGAGGTCTCTGAGTAGTTGTTCGACCGCAGTTTCCGTACGGCCCTTCAGCGCAGATTCGGGAACCCCCACAATGCGGACATTGTTCCTCCGGGACCGCGATTCTAGGTCATCACACTTAGCTTTTACCTGCTTCATGTCGCGGACAAGTTGTGAGACCGTGTTTTGTAGGGTGTGGACGTTGTCTTCATTAGCCCCAATCCTCTGCTCAGTCTCAGCAATTCTGGCCCCATGCTGATCGATCTTCACTCTCATTGAGACAACATTTGCGTTGATGTCGTCCAGCTTTTCGTGGAAGGCAGCAAAATTCTTTGCCGTGGATTCCATTATCGTGGAAAGGTCTGCCTGAGGGGGGTCCTGGCTGCATTCGTCTTCCTCATGTGACGCAGAGGACGATGCGTGCTCCGCTCTAGGCGCTATCTTAACAAATCTGTCCATGGCGCCTGGTTTACGGTTAGGCCTCGGCTTACTGGGTATTGCAGAGGAGGGAGGGAGCACCCGCCTGGGTATGCCCGGTGACTACTTTAGGATGGCTCGTCACTGATGGGGCGGAGATTAGACCACAGTTGTAGCGCTTAAGTCGCTCAAGAGCAGTAGGCGCAGTATCGTACAGCCAGGGTGTGAGGGCACTGGTGGTGGAAGGTACTGTTGGGGGTGATCCAGGAAGGGCTAGCTAGTCGCCCGTTATGTGGTACCTTCCAGATGTGCCTAGGCGTATAGATCAAAGGTCCGCCGGTGAAGCAGGCCAAAACTTATTCCTGGAGCCCTCACGTTGTGCAGCGCCGTTTGACTGGGTGGGGGGTCCCGGATCTATCCGCACCCCAGATGTTACATCTCATTTTCCAGAACCAAATGAGACGGCAGCAGCCCAAGGAGGACACCCCTCAGAGGAGTCAAATGGGAGGTAGTGTCAAAGTGTTGACCCCTGGAGGGCTGGGACGCCTTAGACAGCCCGAGCTGGGGAAGCAGGGCCAACGTTCATGAGTGCACACCAATACAATGCAGGGGAGTGCATGGGGCCCCACCAGTTCAGAGGGAATGAGGCCCAGTCCAGGCTTGTTCACGGCCGCTGGATCTCCGCCGCCCTCGTAGTTCTCCCCCGGGACAGGCCCAGCTCCGGGGTCAATGCGGCGTCAGAGCAATGCGGCCCGCCAGGAGTGTCGCCCGCCGGGAGATCCAGGATTGGATATGGCGGCCACAAGCACACATGGGCGCAGGGGCCGGACAGCCAAGCCCGCAGTAAGTGGAGGCAATCCCAGCCTCCGGCCCAGCAGTTGTACAGGAGGTAAACTGGATGAGGGCCCGCTCCAGCGGGCACTCGCCCAGGACCCCCGCCCTTCGGAGAAGAGGCGTAGCAGAGAGCCCCGCAGGGCCAGTGAGGGCGGCTTGTCAAGGGGTCGCGAGCCGTCACCGCAGGGGTCGGCGAGGAGGCGGCGCCGCATCACAGGATCCAAGATCCATACCGGTGTCCCCCGGCACCGTACTCAGCCCGGCCGGCAAGTGTTCAGGAGGAGATGGGGCGCAGGTGGCCGGGAGCCCAATCCGCGGCAGCTGGAGCCGATCAGGTTTCCGGGGCCCGCAGCCACCCCCGGAACAGCAGCAGGGCGGGGGTCGCACAGTATGCAGGCCCTGTCTGCCGGGCACACACGGGGGATCCGCGCTGTCTGCAGATGATTCGGAGTAGGGAGCCCAGCAGGGCCAACGAGGGCGGTGTGTCAGGAGGCTGCAGGCCACCTCCTCCAGGGCTGGCGAGGAGGGGATATCACACCACAGGGCCGAAGGCCCGTAACTCCGTCTCACAGCACCGTTTCTCGCCCAGATTTCACTCGATTGCACAGGATGATAGATGGACAAAAATCGCTGTGGTTTCATAGGGGAAGTATACGGTATACCGCTGATGTCCAATAGATTTCAGTGGGTAGAGACGGAGCTCTCTGGCTAGGCAGCCATTTTCTTCGGCTGCTCAACAGCGCCCTGGATAAGGATAATTTAAGGTGCAAACTCCGGAGTTTATCTTCTGGCGCTGGAAAATGGAGAAAGGAGTTAGAAAAAATGACAGGGGGAAATACATTAGCTATAGGGGACATTAAAGGTCTCCTGATTGCCATACTTGGCGAGAGGGCTGATGATGTGTGGACAAGGGCAGGATATGCTGGTATTACTACAATAAACACTGCTCATGATGGGGAACTGTTCAATAATTGCAGAGCGGCAGTCTGGAAAGTGTTTAGAGTACTGTCTCCAGACACGTCTGATATGGGAGATATAATGACAAAAAGGATGCAGGACCGAGATGATCTGCTAGTTTACTTTCACAATTTTCAGGAACAGTGGTCCTTAGAGACGCGCGAGGCTTGGTGAAAATCTATACCTGTGTTTTATCATATATTGTGCCAAGGGCTGCCAGACCCTTTACAAAAGAAGCTCAAGAAGTTAGTAGGTATGGAAGCCAAACCATGTTCAGAGATTCAACTGACCATTGCACATTATTGCAAACTCTTGCAGGAAAAGAATCGCAAGAAAGAGGATGTAAGAAAAAGGAAAGAGACAAAATTAGTACAGAAGAAACTGTCCAAGTATGCCATTGAAGGGGCAATGTTAACTAGTGTAGATGGATCAAATTCACAGCAGATTGCAAATATGCCACAGGTGAATAACCAAAGGCAGTTTGAACAGAATAATAATGGGTTAACTCCACAAGGAAGAGGTGGATTTCGAGGATGGGGTTTTCAGAATAATCAAGGGAATTGGCAGAATAATACAGGAAGATTCCAGACCAATCACGGAGGGTTTCAAAGTATGCATAATGATGGTCAAAAAATGCAAGATGGGCAGATTAGGAGGCCCCCTACATGTTGGACATGCGGGATGACAGGGCATTATGCTCGTGTTTGTAGAAGCCAAGAGTGTGGGCAAAACAACCCATTTTTAAGAGGGGGTCTTCAAACCCGCCTGCGTATTCGCACCAGAGTGGTGATGCGATTGCTCAGAATCAAACAGTGCAGCAACAGCAGATGCCGAGAATGCAGCAAGGCTTGAAAACACAGCAGGTAGCAGTTAACCCACCACAAGGGCAGTCACAGCACTCGCCCATTCAGATCCAGCAGATCACAAGTACAGGACAGTTAATGACTCCTAGAGTAGGGGGTGTCACTGTTGATGAAGGGAATCCTTTTACAGGTAACGGAATGAGGCTGTACCCGCAATAGGACAGCTCACTGGGAGACTTGATGTGTTCAGTACAATCTGTGACGCCGAATCCTCATGAGGAACCAAGGGTAAACGTCAATATAGGAGGCAAACATTTTTCATTTTTAGTAGACATGGGTGCAACACGCTCATGTATACAAGAGAGAACGTTTTCAATGTCTGGCAATGCCATTAATACTCAGGGGTTTTCAGGAGCTACAAGCAGAGTTCCTTTCACTGAAGAATTAGTAGTCTCTATAGGAGAATGCGACATGAAGGTGCCTTTGCTATATTCAAGGCAAACGCCTGTTAATATGTTGGGTCCGAGATTTGATGACAAAGTTGAATATGACATTTCATTTACCGATGAAGGCATAGTGTGTTCAACACCAGGAATGCATTATTTAAACGTGAGCAAATTTATTTTGGCATTTTCAGGACAGATAGACATGAGAGCAACGCCTTTAGAACCAGATGTATTTCATTATGGAGTACACATTTTGTTAATGTGGCTACCAGGCCTAGTAGACAGAACAATGAGAATACCTGATGATTTTTTGTTCAGACCAAGGATACCCATGTGTGAAGAAGAGCGACAGGTTTTTCTTTTAGAGCTGAAAGTAGCTATAGTGTGCAGTGAAATGGTTTTGCTTGATGGGAACAATGACAAAGGCAGACGATGGTGCGCAGTCATTGCCATCGGGGAAGGTTACAGATTAACTGACGTCATTGATAACGATCTGTTTTGAGATCATCCATCCGCTGGCAAAGCCATATTTGAGATGAGTA
Organism: Ambystoma mexicanum; assembly: GCF_040938575.1. Classification (NCBI taxonomy): domain Eukaryota; kingdom Metazoa; phylum Chordata; class Amphibia; order Caudata; family Ambystomatidae; genus Ambystoma; species Ambystoma mexicanum. The sequence continues at coordinate 1,135,302,121 of NC_090929.1, read as the reverse complement.
TTACTTATTGGGTAAAAGCAATCAAACGAGAGGTGCCTCAGAAAATGCTGCTAGCACAAAACCATCCTGAGTATTTTGATGAAGACATGGCAAAAGGGCCAATCTCATTATGGACTACAGGTCCCTATGACGTGGGCCTACTAAAAGGGGTTAGGGAAGTGAAGATTAAATTAAAACCAGGAGCAATTTTACATGGAGCACGACAGCATCCCATGTCTCAAGAGGCACATGAAGGTATTTTTAAGACAATTTCCGCCATGATGGACCAGGTCATCTTAGTGACATCAGAGTCGCCCTGTAATACAGCAATTTATCCTGTGAAAAAAGGGAAAAAGGGGTTGTGGAGACTAATTCAAGATTTAAGGCTGATAAACCAGATTGTAGAGGCCGAGTTCCCTGTAGTTCCTAATACGGCAAGGATCTTATGTAACATACATGTTGAAGCACGATATTTCACTGTGATTATTTTGAAAAATGCATTTTTCACAATCCCATTGCACAAAGACTTGCAGGATCTGATGTCATTTACATTCAGACAGACTAAATTAAAGAGCCCAAGATTGCCTCGAGGGTATTGTGAGTCTCCATCGATTATCAATAGAATCTGCAGATGGATTTGAGCAATATTGATTTAGAAAGTGTTGTATTGCAATACGTATATGACATTTTAGTAAGCAGCACTTCAAAGGAAGAATGTACACGCAATTTTGTTCGGCTGATGATTACATTTACTGACAAAGGATATAAGGTTGACAAAGAGAAGTTACAATATTGTCAACAAGAAGTGTTGTACTTGGTCAATTGATTTCACATGAAGGAAAAAAGGTTACTCCTGAGGGAGCTGAGGCTATTTTGAAAACCACATAGCCACACACGATAAAGCACATGCAGAAATTCCTGGGATTGTGTAACTATGTGAAAGCATGGGTCTTTGACTACAGCTCATATATAAGGCCTTTATTGCAGTCTTTAAAAAAATTACAGTCAATGCAGGAAATAATTGAGTGGACTGAGGAAATGGAAGACAGGCTTGATGAGTTGAAAAAAACAATTTGCACAGCTTCAGTTTTAGGGATTCCTAATTATGCTGAGGAATTCTTTTTTTTTTTACATACAAATGGCACTGTTATGACAGCAGCCATTGCACAGAGAGCCACATTGGGGTACAAGCCCCTTGCGCATTAAAGTGGGATTTTGGACCCAGTAATGAAGGGTCATTTCCTGTGCGAACAATCGTTGGCAGCTGCCGCGTTCACTATAGAGAAAGCTGCAAGCATAGTTATGCGATGCTCCATGACATTATTTGTTGAGCATGCACTATTTGCCATTCTAGAGAAACCAAAAGGCACATTGACTGCTCAAAGGGCTTCTGCCTAAGAGGTGGTCATATCAAATCCAGCGATCAAAGTAGTTTGATGCAGAATAGTGAATCCTGCCATGTTTGTGGTTGAACTATTAGCGGAGTATGAGCATGTGCATGACTGTGCACATTATGAAGAATTCTATGACTAAATACCTAGGATAAAAGAAAATTCCTTGACAGGTAGAGAAACTGTTTTTATTGACAGTTTGTCAAGAATTGATCAAGACAACAGACATAAATACACAGGTGCTGCTGTGATAAAACACACAGCCAATGGAAGTTTCAAACATTGGTAAGTGCTCGACTCCCGTCTCACTATTCAGCACAGGCTGCGGAGCTAGTTGTGCTGATAATCACGTTCGAGAATCATAGAGACCAGGAAGTAATAGTGTACAGTGACTCCGCCGATGTGACGTCAACGGGGCATGCAGGGTTAGCTTGTTGTAAAAGGATGGGCTACCTCCAAGTGGATGGCATGCCAGTGCAGCATGCCGCCTTATTGAACAGGCTTATAAAGGCACTGCAGCTCCAGAGGCCATTGTGGTTATTAAATGCGCAGCACACACTAAAAGGGCAGACTTTATCTCATGTGGAAACCAAGCAGCAGACAAAGAAGCGAAACAAGCTGCATGTTTGGAAAATCTGATGACTTTTAATATACCCGATGTAAAAGATAAAATTGATTGTGATGATAAATGTGTCTGAAGGATAAAACACAATTAATAGAGGTTCAGAGAGAAGCACCTCAAGATGAAAATATTTGTGGACCCAGAGAGGGTCTTCTTTAAACCCCTCTGAAGCATTGTGGCGGGAAGACAGCACTGGTAAACCGGTGATGCCTGCAGCTTTTTCAAGGGTGGCACTGGACCAGCTACACTACACTACTGGACCTGCGCACGTAACTAGAGAGAACCTCACTGCAACTTTTGCAGAGGATTGGTTTGCACCAAATTTGATAGAGCATGTTGCGTTCTATGTAGTGAACTGCATCGTGTGCCAAAAATATATGGCTGGGCATACATTGCACACAGTTAGGGGAGTTATTCCAAGAAATACTCACCCTTTTCAGCACTTGCATACTGACTATGTCGACATGCTTCAAGTATGTAATGGATATAGATACATGATTGTTGTAGCTTGTCATTTTTCAAGATGGATTGAAGCTGGTCCGTGTACTTACCCAAACTCTACCTGTGCAGCTAAATTCCTAGTATGGGAGGTGTTTCCCAGATGGGGAGTGTGTGAAATAATGAGGTCAAACAATGGCCCACAATTTGTGAATCAAACATTGGAGTAGATCTGCTTGTTCCTTAGTATAAAGCACAAGTTCTCTTCGGCCTATCATCTGTAAGGAAATGGTATCTGTGAATGGCTCAACAGCTTGCTTAAAGAAAGGATTGCCAACTTGAAGCTTGCCTTGAATAAAGGAGTGGTAGCATTGCCTACCACTGGCATTATATGCATTGAGGAACCAACCAGGTTCAGACCACCATCTCACCCCCCATGAGATAGTGACAGGGAGACGAATGAGGACATCCCTCACTCCTCCATCCTGAATCAGAAGTGAAGCTCAGCCTACCACAGAACTGTTAGGAATGGAATTACGTGAGTACCTTATGTGTATGACTTCAAGTATCTCTTTCATTCAGGACAGCTTTGGCAAAAAGGGTGTGCGGCAATTCAGAATACAGAAGGAGATTCTTCAACAAGTCCTGTTCAAGAATTATGTCTTCCCCAACTATTCCCCGGAGATGTAGTTTTGATCTGTAACTTTACAAGGAAGTGGCATGAGCCAAAATTTAGCAGCCCTTTAATTGTGGAAAACATCGCGCCGCCTGCAGTCAGAGTGCAAGGCAGACGTGCTTGGACTTTCTTAAGAGATGTCAAACGTCACACTGGAGATACCCCTCTGCCGCCACCACCACCAAAAGAAGCAAGCATCGGGGAAGAACCTCAGCATGTGCAGACAAGGGCTATGACGAGGAAGAAGGGGCAGAAGCTGCCGAATAAAAAGGAAAAGACTTTATTGAACTTTTGCTTGGTTCGGGAAACACTCTTTTTGCCATCTCTGAAAGGGTTAATTGAAGCCGATATGAACACTCTGCTGTCATTTCAAGGTGAAAGAAAGATCTTTTATTCTTAAAGCCACTTTGGATTTAGGCATGCTTTAAGCCTTGATAAGAAGAGAAAATATGCCAAACTCTAAGTTCATATTTGACAATTGGAAAAGAGTGCAGTATCCTGATTCATTCCTCACTGAGTACTGTTTGGATTTGCCGATGGTGAATCCCAATGACAACGTTCCGAGGATCATAATTGAAGTTTTTCTCTTCATTCTGAGCACGCATCCGGCTCTTGTGGGGAGAACTACTAGTGTTTCTATTTTTCTGCGAAATCCTAAGAACGGTCCAATAGTAAGAAGGTTGCTCACAGCAATTATCGATCAAATTTTGCAGCTGCCAGAGTACAGTGGGGAAAGGACACGTTACCAGCTGATGAAGCTCACAGACTGGTTAGGTTGGTTTTTTATTGTCTGATTGAAGAATACCTGTATCTTGTTGGAAGACACACCAATGTGCCCACGTTCCTAAGAAATCTGAGTAACACTGCAGCATTAAATGGAACTTTGAGAAACGTTATATTGCAAGTTAACGCCTATTCTGTGAGAAATATGAGATAAGAGTGAAACTTTCCTTAGAGGGACTGTCATGGTCATGAAGTCAGGGGCACAGGCATGGAGGGGTCTCATGCACAGGAGACCTGGGTGGACACAGTCCTGGTGCATTTGGCGCCAGGCAATATGAATGGATCAATCAGCACACCTGGATTTTATGTAAGTTTAATTCATAGTTTTTTTTACTAGGAAAATAGTTGTTTTTAAGGTGCAGAGGAGAATAGTAACATCCCTGGCATATGGGTAGCAAAGACATAGAAAATAGATATAGTTCCCAAATGTGGGAACTCCTGTCCTCTGCACTGTATAGGTGACTCGATAACAAGTCCTGTTTAATTTTTATATTTGAAAAGATAATTAAATGTTTTGTTTAAATAAAGTTTATCAAGGTAAGTGATTGCTTAGTCACATATATATCAATACACATTGACAGAAATTCATAAGTTCAAATCAAATGGTTTATTAGAAGCCCAACGCGTTTCGTGAATGTAACGCTCACCTGATTCCCGCAGAGGCGTCGGTCTTGACTGGGTGAATGCCGTATCTTCAAAGGTGATGTGTAACACACGGTTGGCTCTTTGGGCTGGACCTCTGTGCACTGTATGTCTGACTCGAAGAGTAAGATGTCTGCAGATAGAAAATATGGGATTAATGAACTGGGGTTATTGGGGTGCCTCTCTCCTCCTCCCTTTCTCTTCTCCTGTAGAACCCCAAAGGTTAACGCCCTCACCTTAGGTAAGTGAACGCCGAGCTCTCCATCTGCCTCGGGGCAGGGTACCGTAACCAGTTTCTTCACTGGATAAGGGTGCAGGCCTCTTGACCTCAGAGGACTGCTGTCCGTCGTTAACTGCACGAACGGTAAGTTCTGGGCACTTCAAATGTCTTAAAAGTCTTTTGTAATGATATCTCTTGTTTTGCAGGGTTCCGGCGATGGCGGATGGCGGGCGGATGAGAGTTGAGGATCGAACCCGCGTGAGGAATAGAAGCGCCTGGAAGCACGTAAGTAAGCGCTTGTAGCCTGCTTCACGATGCGCACTAACTGTGCCTTTTATTTTGCAGGTACAAGTTCGGAGCTTTAGAGAAGCTGAAGGGTGCTGGAATACCCACTGGATTCGGCGTGGGAAGGAGTAATGGCACGTGAGTAATAAAGTTGCCCAATGTCTTTAAATGCAGCTTCTTTTGTTTTTCAGATGCGGGATGCAGCGCCGAAGGCCTCCGGAGCGTGCGAAGAGCTGGTAAGCTTTTGGCTTTCAGATGCCGGAATGCAGTGCGAAGACCTCCAGAGCATGCGAAGAGTAGGTAAGCCTTTGTCTTTCAGATGCCGGAATGCAGCGCGAGGCGTTGGTGACAGCCGATGGACCAGGTAAGAGATGCGCTGCCACTGAAGACCGTAGTGCTAACCTGTTCTTTCTTTGTCTTTACAGGTGCTGCTGAAGACTGGATTCCAGGATGGTAAGCCTTTGTTCCCTTAGGCCCAGGATCAGAAGCAGAAGACACGATGAGCGTTCTGCTGCAGAGAATGCAGAATAACGCAAAGCAAGATTCATCCATCGGGTGTGGTTTAAATAGCCTCCTGTAGTGCTTAGGTCTCTCCTTCCACAGCCCCGCCTAGGAGAGAAAAGAGTTCCTGCTTTCCAGAAGAGTTCCAGTGTTCTGAACCTAGGGAGTGGCTCCTGCCCCACCCAACAGGAAAAGTAGTCCCAAACAGAAGAGGATCAGGGGTTCAACTGGCAGGTGAGTAAGCAGCATGGTCTGCTGCAGGTAAGTCCACCCAAGCATTATGAGCCCGGCGCTTCCAGCGCTGGGACTGGGCATCTTTATGAGCCTGGTGCCACTGGCGCCAGGACAGGGTCCAAAAGGTCCCAATTGGGACTGGCTGGCACTCAGAACCGGGGTTATGGGTCTGCTTCCAAGGGAGTCGGGCAAGTCCTGATCTTTTGGAAGCAGAGATCATGACAGCACCCCCCCCTCAAGGCCCCTCCCAAACCGGGCTTCTCTGGGGGTTTGGGCTTGTTAGGAAATGTTCGATGAAATTTTTTGATTAGATGAGGGGCGTGGACATATTCTGCAGTTTCCCAGGATCTTTCTTGGGGACTGTAGCCTTTCCAGTCAATCAGGTAAAATAGTTTAGATTTGGAGATCTTGGAATCCAGGATGCTTTTGACTTCAAACTCGAGTTCTCCATCAACTAGAATAGGTTTTGGAGATTTAGTTAGTCGGGTTTGAGGTTGCACGGGTTTTAATAGAGAGACGTGGAAGACCGGATGTATCTTCATGTGAGGGGGCAAGTCCAACTTGACCGCTACTGGATTTACTATGGTAGTGATGGAATAGGGAACAAGGTATCTTGGGTTGAATGTGCGTGGTCCTTTTAGAGGTAGATATTTGGTGGATAACCAGACTTGATCTCCTACTTGATATTGGGGGGCTTCCTTCCGATGTTGGTCTGCTCCTTTCTTGTATTGTTCTTTAGCCCTTTGAAGGTGAGAAACGGCTTCCTTAAAGGCTTGAGTGATTGTAGAATGTAGGTGGTCTACTGCTGGTGTTCCAAGATCTTGGAGTGGATCCAACTCCGAGGTTCGAGAGTGACTACCGTATAAAAGAAAAAACGGGGTCTTCCCAGTTCCCGAGTGGACAGAGTTATTGTAGGCATATTCGGCTATCCAAAGGATATCTTTCCAAGTTTTTTCAGTTTGTTGTAGCATGCAGCGCAAATACTGTTCCAGAGTTTGATTGGTCCTCTCGGTTTGTCCGTCGGTTTGAGGGTGGTGGCTGGTCAAAAGTCTCACATCAATTTGAGCCGACCGACAGCAACTTCGCCAAAAATGAGAAATAAATTGACTACCTCGATCCGAAATGAGAACTGAAGGAAAACCGTGCAGTCGGACGATGTTTTCGAGAAATTCTCGGGCCAGAGTTGCTGCTGTTGGTAAGCCTTTGAGTGGAATGAAATGCGCCATCTTGGAGAATAGGTCCACGATTACTAGGATCGTATTGTATCCGGAACATGGAGGTAGATCGGTGATGAAGTCCATAGAAAGCGTATGCCAAGGGCGAGGTGGGATGTCAATAGGGCGTAAGAGGCCGGCTGGTTTTTCCTTTTGACTCTTGTTTTGGGCGCATACTCCACAGGACATTATAAAGTCTCTGATATCTTTTTTCCAAGACGGCCACCAGAAGTAGCGCTTGATCTTTTGCGAGGTCTTGGTCATACCGGGATGTCCTTCCATTAAAGAATCGTGATAACAAGAGATTACCTTTTTCTGTAAATCTGTGCTGGGCAGGTATAACCGTTCTTGGAAATATAATAGGTTGTCCTTCACCGTAAAGTCCTTTCCCTGCAGATGCCAATTCTGTATGTCTGCTGGAGTTACCAGTAGCCTGGCTTTATCCTTAACTTCCTCTATGGATTGTGTGGCGATTACACCTAGAATTCTTTGTTCGGGAATGATAGGTACAGGTTTAGGATTGATCAAATGTTCTTCCACTCCCATCCGAGAAAGGGCATCAGCTTTACCGTTTTTTGTACCAGGTCGATAGGTAATTATGAAGTCAAACTCGGCAAAGAATAATGCCCAACGGAGTTGTCTAGAGGATTGGGCTTTTGCGGTCTTCAAATATTGCAGGTTTCGGTGATCTGTAATCACAGTAACGGTGTGTTGGGCCCCCAGAAGATAATGCCGCCAAGCCTTAAAGGCGGACTTGATAGCTAGAAGTTCCTTATCAGTAATAGTGTAATTGATTTCAGGAGGCGAGAATTTGCGGGACCAAAATGCCACGGGATGCAACTGATTGGTTACTGGGTTCTTTTGTGATAGAACTGCCCCCATGGCAAGGCTCGAAGCATCAGTTTCAACGATGTAGGGGAGTTCTGGGCGAGGATGTTTTAAGATCGGTGCAGAGATAAATCTGGTCTTCAAATTCTGGAAAGCTTGTTCCGCCTCGGTAGACCATTCAAAACGTTTGTTTTTCTTTAACAAGGCGGTGATGGGCTGGACTATTCGAGAGAATTCGGGGATAAACCTGCGGTAAAAGTTAGCGAAGCCTAACATGCTTTGAACACCTTTTACGGAGGATGGCGATGGCCATTTGAGAATTGCATCGACCTTCTTTGAATCCATACGCACTCCGCTAGGTGATAATATGAATCCCAAGAATTCAACTTCAGTCACGTTGAAAACACATTTTTCCAATTTAGCGAAAAGTTTGTGTTGATGCAATCTCTCGAGGACCATTTTCACATGTTTCCGATGTTCAGTTTCCGATGAAGAATAAACGAGGATGTCGTCAATGTAAACGACAACACACACATCTATGAGCTCTCTGAGGACATCGTTCATAAAATATTGAAAGGCGGCTGGGGCATTGCAAAGTCCGAAGGGCATGACCTGATATTCATATAGCCCATACTTGGTGCGGAAGGCCGTCTTCCATTCATCGCCCTCTTTTACTCGTACCAAGTGGTAGGCTCCTCTAAGATCCAGCTTTGTATATATGCATGCTTTTCTGACTTGGTCCAGGAGTTCAGGGATCAAAGGTAACGGATATCTATTCTTAACGGTGATCTGGTTCAGGGCGTGATAATCTATACAAGTTCTAAGGTCCCCTTCTTTTTTTGGAACGAAGAACAAAGCTGAGGAAGCAGGGGACTTGGAAGGACGAATAAACCCATTCGCTAGGTATTGATCCAGGTATTGTCGGAGGTGAAGATTCTCAGGCTCGGTGAGGGCATAAATTCTACTACAAGGAGGAGTAGATCCAGGTATCAGGTCTATCTGGCAGTCATAAGACCTATGAGGAGGTAGAGAGTTAGCCTGATCCTTCCGGAAAACATCTTGGAATTCTAGGTATTCAGGAGGTAACTGGGGAGCCTCCGAGGAAATTGCTGCCAGTGCAACTCCAGGTCGAGGGTGACACGTAGAGACACATTCTGGAAACTGAACCGTTCTTGCTCGCCAATCAATCTGAGGATTGTGCTTCTCTAACCAAGGAATTCCTAGAATAATCTGGAACTGAGGGGCCTTGATCACATCGAACACGATTTTCTCATGGTGTCCATCTTGACTTACTAGCGTCACTTCTTGGGTGGTATGCGTTACTGGTCCGGAGGCGATCTCCGTACCATCCACCGTAGTAATGACGTCCTTTACAGCCTTTGGACAAAGAGTCAGATTCATCCTCAAAACCATTTCATGATCCACATAATTGCCGATGGCACCGCTGTCGACGTAAGCTTCAATCGCATGTAATCGATCCGGATGTTCGGGGCTAATGAGGACCATAGGTATCACGAAATGCGAGGTCACGGAACTGGTTTTAACGCTCGGCAAGAGGACCTCTATTCTTGTCGGGCGAGGTCGTTTCCCTGCTCAGAGTTTGTGACCCTGGTAACTGCAGCTCCTACTGCCTTCTTGGCTGGTTTCACCGGACAGTCTCGAAGAAAGTGCCCCGAGCTTCCGCAATAGAGGCATAATTGCAGCTGTTTTCCCCTTTCCCGCTCCTTTTGTGTTAGTGGTCCTTTCAGGCCCCCTATTTGCATGGGTTCCCCGGAGTCTACTCCTTTGGTAGGAGTTGGTGGTTTGTAAAATACTCGAGCATCAAACTTGGAACGATCGGCCTTCCTGTTCTGCAGTCTGTGGTCAATTTGAACGACTAAGTCAATATAGTCCGAACAGTCTTGCGGGGGATTCACTACTTGGGCTAACACATCTTTGAGCTCTCCACGTAGACCTCTATAAAACAGCGTAATCCTTTTGTCCTCAGGCCATCGAGTTTCCACTATCAGTCTGTTGAAAGACCCAATATAAGCCAAAAGGTCTTGATTACCCTGTCGCAATGAAAGGAGCTCATTGTCCAAGGCCTGCCCCTGTGAATGTCTTGCAAACAGTTTTTCCATACTGAGCTGAAAAGCTTGAAAATCATGGAGAACCGGATCATCTTGATTAACTAGAGGGATCGACCAGTCTGCCGCATTGCCACTAAGGTACGAAAGCACGAAAGCTACCTTAGCTTGATCAGTTGGAAAGGCTGCTGACCGGCATAAGAAGTGCAACCGGCACTGATTAATAAATACTGCAAACCTCTTTGGGTCACCAGAAAATCGTTCGGGCGGAGCCAGAGGTACATTCCCAGGTAGGTTGATCTGCACTGGGTTCGTAGAAGATGTTGAAGGAAGATTTGCCCCTGATGCAGGTAACGGAGTTTGTCCGGCTTGTCACTGTAGCAATTGTCTAGCGAGATCGTCTGTTCGCTCTTTGGAAATAATCAGTTCCCTTCTTAGAGCATTCGTTTCCTGACGGGCTGCATGCACTTCTGCTCTTAGTTCCCCAAGTAACTGGGCTAGCTGGTCGGTATCCGAGGTTTCCATAGCGCCTGGGTGGGAGTTTTGCGGTCTGCTTTGCGTTCTGTAATGCTCACCTGATTCCCGCAGAGGCGCCGGTCTTGACTGGGTGAATGCCGTATCTTCAAAGGTGATGTGTAACACACGGTTGGCTCTTTGGGCTGGACCTCTGTGCACTGTATGTCTGACTCGAAGAGTAAGATGTCTGCAGATAGAACATATGGGATTAATGAACTGGGGTTATTGGGGTGCCTCTCTCCTCCTCCCTTTCTCTTCTCCTGTAGAACCCCAAAGGTTAACGCCCTCACCTTAGGTAAGTGAACGCCGAGCCCTCCATCTGCCTCGGGGCAGGGTGCCGTAACCAGTTTCTTCACTGGATAAGGGTGCAGGCCTCTTGACCTCAGAGGACTGCTGTCCGTCGTTAACTGCACAAACGGTAAGTTCTGGGCACTTCAAATGTCTTAAAAGTCTTTTGTAATGATATCTCTTGTTTTGCAGGGTTCCGGCGATGGCGGATGGCGGGCTGATGAGAGTTGAGGATCGAACCCGCGTGAGGAATAGAAGCGCCTGGAAGCACGTAAGTAAGCGCTTGTAGCCTGCTTCACGATGCGCACTAACTGTCCCTTTTATTTTGCAGGTACAAGTTCGGAGCTTTAGAGAAGCTGAAGGGTGCTGGAATATGTTAGGGAGAATTCTCTGTTTAGGCTGAATTTCCCTACCTAGTGAGTCCCCCAGCAGCTTTGCTGGATTTCTGGGGTTTATTTTTTTTCTCCTGCCAAGAGTGAGACTCTTTTACCCTCACTCTTGGGCATGTTGAAGTGTGTTTTCTTGGTTAAACCTTGTGTTGAATGGGCTATGGGGTCTTTTACTCCATAGGGCCTCATGTATTTTTGTGATGTGGGTTACACAGCACCCTCTGTGCCGTGACCCAGGGGTGTCCTAGGGACTCCCCAACATAGACTCCATACCCTGGGACTGACTACTGTCTCCCAGGGCATGTAAAGTCACCAAAGACTTTGCTAGTCTTGAATCCTGAACAGAACCAGTACAAACCATCATATTGTGGACGTACTGGCTGGGGCAATTCGATTGCCCCAGGGTCTGTTAGTCGAGGGGGCACGTCTCCGTCCCCCCTGATCGAGTTTTGGCTGGTGGCAGTGGAAACTACGTTTTATATTCGACCGCGAATATTTTCCTATGGGATTTCCCATTGTTTTAGGCTAACACATTTAATTATTTATTTACGGTAGCCTTAAACATACCGCCGGTTTATATATTTATTATTATAACTCCGGTTGGGATTTTTTGCCAAAACTTTATGCTAAAATGGCGTTGGCATTCGCCTCTGTAACTCTGACCCAAAGTGGAGCCCTTTGTCCCACTTTTGGCGGGCTTCTCCACAGAAGCCCTCCAAAGTGGTGCCACTCTGTCTGGGGTACTTAGGAGGGGTGGAGGGGGATTTAGGCACCCTGGACTGGGTTACCTAGGTAACTCAAGTCGCACTCCGTCCTGATTGGCCCAAGTGGTGAGCCGGCCGGCTCACCACTTAGCATGTTTGAGTGACAGCTAGGCTGGGTGAATGGGGGTTTGCTGCATAAAAGCAGGGCTTTGGGGACTGGAACTTCAGAAGTCGCCACAGGACCTAAGAATCCGACGAGGGACGAGCTGAGCTGATCTGCTACGACGACACCGCCGGTGGAGCCCTGCTGAACCATCTCACCACTTTTCCCGACGACCGAGGAGAACTCTTAACGGAGTGGCTCCTTCCCTTGACTGGTGGGGACAACCAGTTTTCACCTTCTTTCCGCTCTTCGAGGTATCTCGTGGCCGCCTTGCCAGTGCCAAGCACCCCGGCAACCGGAATACCCACCACTTTTACCCCAACCGCGAAAGTCGGTACAACCCTTTAACCGGAGGACTCCGCGGCTGGTTTCTTCCCGGGCAGTGCAACGACCTTCTTCTTCTGCTCTTCAGCGAGATCTTCTTCTCCCCTGACCGACGTCGAGCCTTGCTGCCACTGCCTGGAACCACTGCCCCCGCTGGAGGATCCTTTCCGTTAAGGTACCGTGTTCCGCCTGGCTTCCCTTGCCACCGACTGTACGGGGTAGTTTTAGCCCCCGGCTTTCGATCCTGGGATTGCCTGGGACACTTTGGCTAAACTTTCTAAGCCTCTCTAACTCTTTTCCGAACTCTCTTGCAAGACTCTGAATCCCTACCAACTGTGTGATCTTGGGCACGTTTTCGCTCTGTCTGCTCTAAGAGTGGGCCCTGCTTAGTAACTTTTGCTCACCTGTGACTTTGTGCTTCTTTGAGCTTACAAAAAGTGTTCTTAACCTTAGAGTGGTGTGTTTATCCTAATTCTGCTCCTTCTCCCTTCTTTTTACCTACTAGAGTGTCATCTAACGTTAAGCGCTCACCTCTGTTTGAATTATGTGGTGTTAACTTAGAGTTGTCTAGATAGGAATAAGGATTGAGACTGCTTTCCATATAACTGTGTTTAGAGTGTTTTACTATATTTTGCTAGAGTGTTTTCAACTTATGTGTTCTTGAAAATAAATAACTATATACTTTTGAAACCAAGCTCTGGTCAGTGTTTGCTTGTGCTATTGTGTCTGAGTACATATTGTGTATACTTTACATACTGCCTAACTCTTCTTGAGGGAAGTCTGACTGCTCAGCCACAGCTACCAGGTAAATCTGGGTGGTGCAGACTGCTACCAGGTGGGTTTACTGCTATACCTGTAGTCTTAAATCTTTTGCAGTGTTCCCCAAGGGAACTGCACAGGTTTCTGCCTAACACTGGTGTACAGCGGTGGGATTTGTATTGAGTATACATTTTATTGTGCTTTAGATACCTTAGTGCAACTAACCACAAAGCTTAGCACTGTAAAAGTGATCCTCTAACATGTCAGTTATAGAAAGCTATAGTCAAGAGTCCCTTGCAGCCAAAACTGCTGATTGTTTAAGAGTGCTCTGTAAACATAAGGATCTCCTGACTAAGGGCAAGAAAATGGAGCTGATTGAAAGATTGTTAGCTAACCAAAGTCTGGGTGATGGTTCAGAGGAACCTACCACTCCAGTAACTGTAGATGACAGTATTGAAATTAACATGGAGCAAAATGTTGATGATTCTGAGGAAGAGTCAGAAGAGGAGGGTGAGGCTGTTGTGACTGTCCCCCCTAGGCCTCTGCCTGCTCTACCTGCTGTACCTACTGGACCTTTACCAGGTCCCCCATTTAGTCCTCAGTACTTTGAACTGGAGAAAATGAAACTAGAATTGGAGTATAAGAAACTTAATGCTCAAACTGACAAAGAACTAAGGCTAAGGGAAATGGAGCTCAAGTATGACTTAGAAATGAAGAAATTATCTGTTGAGAATGCTTCTCTCTCTGGCTCCTCTAGAAGTTCCAGTCCTAAAAGACCCCGGATGCCTAAAGAATTGGTTGGTATGTATGAGCCTAAGTTGGATGTGTTGGATTGGTTGTCTCTGTTTGAATATAATCATGGGCTCCAGAACATCACAGGAAATGACTTACTCACCTGGTTGTTCTCTAGGCTTCCCCCTGTTGCAACTGATGTGGTAATGGAGATGGGGGAGGAGGATAGGAAGGATTATGAATGTGTGAAACTAGCCTTGATAGCTAGATTTGGGAAGACCCCTTCCCAGTATCTTAAGAGGTTTAGGAGCCTCAAAAAGCATGATGGTACCCCTTGGGCTACCTGGGTGAGTGAAGGGTTGAAAAACCTAGAGGGATGGATTAAGGGTTACAAGGTGAACACCTATGAAGGTATGAAGAATTTGTTTATGTTGGAGACTATTTATGATGCCTGCTCTCCTGAGCTCAGACAACACTTGGCTGATTCCAGGGAATTAGATTCCCGGAAGCTAGCTAAGGCTGCTGACTTGTGGGTTGCCAACAGGGCCACTCACAAGGATTCTGGGGTAACTCAGAAGAAGGATGGGGAGAAACAGCCTAAAAAGGACTCCAAAGAGAATTCTAATACTACAAATTCCAAAGAGGGCCCCAAACAAAACTATAAGGGTAAGCCACAAGGGAAACCAAATCAGGCTAGTGTACCTTCTGGTCCCAGACCAGAAGGAGGTCAGAACAAGCCTCCATTCCAGCGAGCCTTTGGCTCATGCTTTGTTTGTAAGGCTACTGACCATGTGAAAGGAGATCCCAGATGTAAGGGTAAACCTTCAGGGGTCCAGCTTGCCTCCTTAGCCTTCGCTCCAGAAGAGGAAGTACATATGGCAAGTGGAAACTTTCTATTACTAGCTGATGAACCCACTGGAGTCTCAGCTAGTGTTTCTTTAGTCTCTCTGGGGTTGTGGGAACAACAGAATTTAGATGTCTATAACTCTATCCCAGATAATACTAAAGAGTATTATAAGGACAGTGTCCAGGTGAATGGTCAGGAGACTCCTGCCATTAGGGACACTGGAGCCAGCATAACTGTGGTGGATGAATCATTTTTCAAGGCAGAGGATGTTGCTAAGGCACCCAAATGCCTCACCAAGTTAGCTGGTGGGCCTGTGCAGATGTGTCCCCAGTTACCAGTTCTCATCCAATGTAATGATATGGCTGTAAAAATACCTGTCAGTGTACAATGTGAAGTGCCAGGTAGGGTTCTGTTGGGTAATGACCTCAAAGCTCTTGGAGTTGTGTCACATACCCCCAGACCACCTAGCAAAAGGTTACAGGAGCTCACAAAACCTGCAAGAGAGAAAACCCTGCGAGGGTTATCTCAGGAGATAATGACAGAAATCACTCCTCTCCCACTGGAGCAACTTACTGCAGTAACTACCAGATCAGGAGCAAAGGGGCAACCCAAGACTCCTAGGAAAAAGCCAGCAGCAAGCACTCCAGTGCTTCCAACAAGGATTTCCCCTAGGTTGTCCAAAGTTACACCTGTAACTCCACCTCCAGCTGAGGCTGAGAGGGAGGTACAACCCTGTGTGGTTGAGCTAGACTCTGAGGAAGAGCTAGAAGGAGGCCCCAACCTTATTGGAGATTTGGACCCTGAGGACCATCCTGAGCTGCAGTCTTTACTGGCAGAAGGTGGGCCTAGCAGGGCAGCTTTTCGTAAGGGGCAAAGAGAATGTCCAACTCTGGAAGGTCTCCGCCACCAGGCAGCTTCTCAGGCTGATGGGCAAGAGCCTGGGAAGTATAGGTTACACTGGGAAGATGGCCTCTTCTACAGTGAACCGACTGAGTCTGAACCTGGAGACTACAAACGCCTTGTAGTCCCACAAGAGAACAGACAACAGTTCTTACAACTAGCCCATGAGATACCTTTGGCTGGTCACTTGAGTTTCAAGAAGACCAAGGAAAGGCTCTCTCTCTACTTTTATTGGCCAAAGATGGGGGCTGAAGTAGATAGATATTGTAAGAGCTGCCACACCTGCCAGACTTCTGGTAAGGTTGGTTCCAAGAATGTGGCACCTTTAGTGCCCCTCCCAGTTGTGGGAGTCCCATTTGAGAGGGTAGGGATTGACATTGTTGGTCCCCTTGATCCCCCAACCTCCTCAGGCAACAGGTTTATCCTTGTTGTAGTAGACCATGCTACTAGGTACCCTGAGGCAATTCCTATGAGGACTGTTACAGCTCCGGCTGTGGCTAAGGCCCTCCTTGGTATTTTTACCAGGGTTGGGTTTCCTAAGGAGGTAATCTCTGACAGGGGGTCAAACTTTATGTCCCACTACATGAAAGCCATGTGGAAAACCTGTGGAGTTACCTACAAGTTCTCAACCGCATACCACCCTCAGACAAACGGGTTGGTTGAAAGGTTTAACAGAACCATGAAGAGCATGATAGGTGCTTTAGAAGAACCCCTTAAGAAAAAGTGGGACCTTCTACTGCCATGCCTTCTCTTTGCTTATAGAGAAGTCCCTCAGGAGGGAGTAGGTTATTCTCCCTTTGAGCTTCTCTATGGCCATCCAGTCAGAGGTCCATTGGCCCTGATTAAGGAGGGATTGGAAGGTGCTCCTCCCCTCAAGCCAGTCAGAGTGACTGACTATGTGATAGGTCTCCGGAGGAGAATGTCACACATGATGGCAGAAGCAAGTGACAACTTGAAAGCTGGTCAAGCTCTGGTCAAACATTGGCACGACCAGAAGGCTAACATGGTTGAGTTTACTCAAGACCAGCTAGTTCTAGTTATGCTCCCAACAAGGCAGAGGGCCTTGCAAGACAAATGGATGGGACCCTTCAAGATTGTGGGAAAACTTGGAGAGGTCAACTATCTGGTGGATCTGGGCAGACCCAGGGAAGCTCCTAGAGTCTTCCACACCAACCGACTAAAAGCATACATCTCCAGACCTGATGTAGGAGCCTTGCTTCTAGCTTCAGCTGCAGAGGAAGAAGAGAGTGAATCTCTCCCTGATCTCCTCAGAGGTGTGCCTTTAGATGAAAAAGTTGAAGGAGTCAATCTCTCTTCAGACCTGACACCTGAGCAACAAGAGGAGTGCAAATCTATGTTAAATCAGTTTGCCTCCCTGTTCTCACTGTCAACAGGCTTGACCCCTTGGGGCCAGCATGAGATACTCACTGGTGACTGTCTGCCAGTCAAAAGCAGAGGATACAGAATGTCAGAACATATCAGAACCCACATCAAAGGAGAGGTCAAGAAGATGCTTGATCTCGGGGTAATAGAGCCCTCTACTAGTCCATGGTCTAGCCCAGTTGTGTTAGTACCAAAGGCAGGACCCAAAGACTTGAGATTCTGTGTGGAATATAGAGCTCTAAATGCAGTCACCAAGACTGATGCCCACCCTTTGCCCAGGACAGATGAGTTGGTGGATAAACTTGGTGCAGCCAAGTACCTCAGCACATTTGACCTGACGTCAGGCTATTGGCAAATAGCCCTGACAGACCATGCCAAGGAGAAAACTGCATTTTCAACCCCAGTTGGCTTGTACCAGTTTAAGGTCATGCCTTTTGGACTAAAAAATGCACCTGCCACATTCCAAAGGATGGTGAACCAAGTTCTAGCTGGGATGGAAGACTTCTGCATGGCATACTTGGATGACATTGCAGTCTTCAGCCACTCCTGGGAGGAGCATGTGAACCACCTAGGACATGTGTTGCAGGCCCTTGAACAGGCCCATTTGACAGTCAAAGCCAGTAAGTGCCAGATCGGTCAAAGTAAGGTGGTCTACCTTGGACATGAGGTAGGAGGTGGAGAAATAAGGCCTTTGCTCAGCAAGATTGAAGCTGTGCAAAATTGGACAACACCAACTACTCAAACCCAAGTGAGAGCTTTCCTAGGCCTCACTGGGTATTACAGGAATTTCATTGAGAACTATGGGACCATAGCTTCTCCACTGAATGTAATCTCCTCTCCCAAATTCCCTAAAAAGGTAAAATGGAATGAGGAGTGCAATCAGGCCTTTGAAAAACTGAAGAGAGCTCTTTGCCAAGCTCCAGTGTTAAGAGCTCCTGACTACCACCAAACTTTCATTGTACAAACTGATGCTTCCAATGTAGGTATAGGTGCAGTTCTAAGCCAACTGGATGAGAAGGGTAGGGAGCACCCCATTTGCTTCATCAGTAGGAAACTGAAGGATCCTGAGACAAGGTGGGCAACTATCGAAAGAGAATGCTTTGCTATTGTGTGGGCACTGAAGAAGTTTAGGCCATACTTGTATGGTTCTACTTTTGTTATTCAGACTGACCACCAACCCTTGAGATGGTTAATGCAAATGAAAGGGGAAAATCCAAAACTATTGAGATGGTCAATCTGCCTGCAAGGGTTTGATTTCACCATTGAGCACAGGTCAGGGTGTCACCATCAAAATGCTGATGGACTCTCTAGGATGTATATCATCGACTAGAGGTATGAGGTTCATCCAGGAGTGGATTAAATCCTCCTGTCCCTTAGTCTGGGGGGGGCGAGTGTTAGGGAGAATTCTCTGTTTAGGCTGAATTTCCCTACCTAGTGAGTCCCCCAGCAGCTTTGCTGGATTTCTGGGGTATATTTTTTTCTCCTGCCAAGAGTGAGACTCTTTTACCCTCACTCTTGGGCATGTTGAAGTGTGTTTTCTTGGTTAAACCTTGTGTTGAATGGGCTATGGGGTCTTTTACTCCATAGGGCCTCATGTATTTTTGTGATGTGGGTTACACAGCACCCTCTGTGCCGTGACCCAGGGGTGTCCTAGGGACTCCCCAACATAGACTCCATACCCTGGGACTGACTACTGTCTCCCAGGGCATGTAAAGTCACCAAAGACTTTGCTAGTCTTGAATCCTGAACAGAACCAGTACAAACCATCATATTGTGGACGTACTGGCTGGGGCAATTCGATTGCCCCAGGGTCTGTTAGTCGAGGGGGCACGTCTCCGTCCCCCCTGATCGAGTTTTGGCTGGTGGCAGTGGAAACTACGTTTTATATTCGACCGCGAATATTTTCCTATGGGATTTCCCATTGTTTTAGGCTAACACATTTAATTATTTATTTACGGTAGCCTTAAACATACCGCCGGTTTATATATTTATTATTATAACTCCGGTTGGGATTTTTTGCCAAAACTTGATGCTAAAATGGCGTTGGCATTCGCCTCTGTAACTCTGACCCAAAGTGGAGCCCTTTGTCCCACTTTTGGCGGGCTTCTCCACAGAAGCCCTCCAAAGTGGTGCCACTCTGTCTGGGGTACTTAGGAGGGGTGGAGGGGGATTTAGGTACCCTGGACTGGGTTACCTAGGTAACTCAAGTCGCACTCCGTCCTGATTGGCCCAAGTGGTGAGCCGGCCGGCTCACCACTTAGCATGTTTGAGTGACAGCTAGGCTGGGTGAATGGGGGTTTGCTGCATAAAAGCAGGGCTTTGGGGACTGGAACTTCAGAAGTCGCCACAGGACCTAAGAATCCGACGAGGGACGAGCTGAGCTGATCTGCTACGACGACACCGCCGGTGGAGCCCTGCTGAACCATCTCACCACTTTTCCCGACGACCGAGGAGAACTCTTAACGGAGTGGCTCCTTCCCTTGACTGGTGGGGACAACCAGTTTTCACCTTCTTTCCGCTCTTCGAGGTATCTCGTGGCCGCCTTGCCAGTGCCAAGCACCCCGGCAACCGGAATACCCACCACTTTTACCCCAACCACGAAAGTCGGTACAACCCTTTAACCGGAGGACTCCGCGGCTGGTTTCTTCCCGGGCAGTGCAACGACCTTCTTCTTCTGCTCTTCAGCGAGATCTTCTTCTCCCCTGACCGACATCGAGCCTTGCTGCCACTGCCTGGAACCACTGCCCCCGCTGGAGGATCCTTTCCGTTAAGGTACCGTGTTCCGCCTGGCTTCCCTTGCCACCGACTGTACGGGGTAGTTTTAGCCCCCGGCTTTCGATCCTGGGATTGCCTGGGACACTTTGGCTAAACTTTCTAAGCCTCTCTAACTCTTTTCCGAACTCTCTTGCAAGACTCTGAATCCCTACCAACTGTGTGATCTTGGGCACGTTTTCGCTCTGTCTGCTCTAAGAGTGGGCCCTGCTTAGTGACTTTTGCTCACCTGTGACTTTGTGCTTCTTTGAGCTTACAAAAAGTGTTCTTAACCTTAGAGTGGTGTGTTTATCCTAATTCTGCTCCTTCTCCCTTCTTTTTACCTACTAGAGTGTCATCTAACGTTAAGCGCTCACCTCTGTTTGAATTATGTGGTGTTAACTTAGAGTTGTCTAGATAGGAATAAGGATTGAGACTGCTTTCCATATAACTGTGTTTAGAGTGTTTTACTATATTTTGCTAGAGTGTTTTCAACTTATGTGTTCTTGAAAATAAATAACTATATACTTTTGAAACCAAGCTCTGGTCAGTGTTTGCTTGTGCTATTGTGTCTGAGTACATATTGTGTATACTTTACATACTGCCTAACTCTTCTTGAGGGAAGTCTGACTGCTCAGCCACAGCTACCAGGTAAATCTGGGTGGTGCAGACTGCTACCAGGTGGGTTTACTGCTATACCTGTAGTCTTAAATCTTTTGCAGTGTTCCCCAAGGGAACTGCACAGGTTTCTGCCTAACAGAATACCCACTGGATTCGTCGTGGGAAGGAGTAATGGCACGTGAGTAATAAAGTTGCCCAATGTCTTTAAACGCACCTTCTTTTGTCTTTCAGATGCGGGATGCAGCGCCGAAGGCCTCCAGAGCGTGCAAAGAGCTGGTAAGCTTTTGTCTTTCAGATGCCGGAATGCAGTGCGAAGACCTCCGGAGCATGCGAAGAGTAGGTAAGCCTTTGTCTTTCAGATGCCGGAATGCAGCGCGAGGCGTTGGTGACAGCCGATGGACCAGGTAAGAGATGCGCTGCCACTGAAGACCGTAGTGCTAACCTGTTCTTTCTTTGTCTTTACAGGTGCTGCTGAAGACTGGATTCCAGGATGGTAAGCCTTTTTTCCCTTAGGCCCAGGATCAGAAGCAGAAGACACGATGAGCGTTCTGCTGCAGAGAATGCAGAATAACGCAAAGCAAGATTCATCCATCGGGTGTGGTTTAAATAGCCTCCTGTAGTGCTTAGGTGTCTCCTTCCACAGCCCCGCCTAGGTGAGAAAAGAGTTCCGGCTTTCCAGAAGAGTTCCAGTGTTCTGAAACTAGGGAGTGGCTCCTGCCCCACCCAACAGGAAAAGTAGTCCCAAACAGAAGAGGATCAGGGGCTCAACTGGCAGGTGAGTAAGCAGCATGGTCTGCTGCAAGTAAGTCCACCCAAGCATTATGAGCCCGGCGCTTCCAGCTCTGGGACTGGGCATCTTTATGAGCCTGGTGCCACTGGCGCCAGGACAGGGTCCAAAAGGTCCCAATTGGGACTGGCTGGCACTCGGAACCGGGGTTATGTGTCTGCTTCCAAGGGAGTCGGGCAAGTCCTGATCTTTTGGAAGCAGAGATCATGACAGTGAAACAATTCACTTCTTGGGGGGCAAGTTTCCATAATTTTTTCAAGAAATCTGGAAAACATAATTTACAAACAAGTACATATAAACCCCAATCAACTTGATACAGAAAATGTTGTCTATCATTCTAGACTCAATCATATAAGCCTTTTTCCAAAAAATTCAACAACTTAATTTGTGGACATAAGTCAAACGGATTGTCTAATACTGAACATATTGACATCGGAATGCATTTTGATAAGCATTTTGATAATTATCAAAAAACCTACTACCTAATTTGTAACAACTAATAAATCCATTGCTATGAAACTCAACATATCAAAATCATTCATGTTTCTTTTATTGACCCATGTTGTCAATTTGGTCGGTCTAATCAACATGAGGACGTTTTTGACGATTCAAAAATAAATTACCAATGGCCTTTTTTCGGTCAGTCATAAGTTGCCTGTATTACGTCATAAAAGTGGAGAGCTGTTAGCATTTTATATGTGTGTGCTGAATATATAATGAGCTCCTAGACAGAAAATATAATGAGCTCCTAGATAGAAAAAGAAACTAGAAAAAGAAGTAGTAGAAGGAGTCTGGGAGAAGCGAAAAACTTACCAATTAGCGTTATTAAATTAACTGAAGTCAGATGTAAAAGGATCCCTCCCTTTGAATAAGAAGATCATGGCCATATTGTCTAGTGAGAGTTGAATCAGAAAAACAGAGCAACTCCTAACGAAATGCTAGGAAAAAATCTGTAAGGAATCCAAAACAGAATTGGATTAGTAGCAAAGGTTTGCAGAAAGGGACTAGGATAGCCTAAAGGTCCGGATCTACTTTCTGGAAGATATTTTTCGCACAGAATGCTGCTTGTGAGTCCCTGCTAACTCTCTCGGGGGACCGCTTCCAAAACAGTGTTAAAGTGGTCCTTAAATACCCCAAAATGGCGTTCGAATGTGGCGTTGTGTGTCAGAAGTGCGTGACGTCATGGTGTAAACACTGTGACGTCATGATGCGCATACGCAGTAAATTTAGAACGTTATGTGGGTGCCGAGCGGGCACCAAATGTGAGGTTAAAGAATAGAAGTAGATAAAATATAAGAATTGTAAAGAAGATGGTGAAAACAGGCGGCCAACAAGGCAAAAAATGTTGTTAGACAATACGGATAGGTGTAGATACCTGATGGGGATAAAAATGAATATAAATAAAAAGTGATTAAAAAGTACAGTAGTCATAGTAAATGGGCAAATGGCGCCTCTGTCAATATTAGAAAACGTTGTCATGATCATAGTTGAGAATTCGAGAAATATGCAAACAGGATGTTAATAAACAAGTTAAGTCATGGTCATTGCAAAAAATAACGGTGCTAAACAAAGTCAAAACCATTATCAAAGCCAATAAATACAAACATATGATAAAAAATTAATGTTAATCAAAATCCATCAGGCTCAATGGGACTGTCTCGATAAGAGCTCACATTCTAATTGATCAACAATTCAAGGAAACTTAACCAGGGGTGAGTTGACTGATGTCTAAAAAGTTGTCTAGCTACTTATTGACCACCTTGGTTGTGTTTATAAGAAAGGACTCATGTAGAAATGTTCATTAAGACCCAATGGGGCTAATGCATCAAGTTTATGGATCCAATATAATTCTCTCTGTGCAAGTCGTTTAGCCCGGTCACCACCTCTGGGTAAATGTTTCATAGTTTCAAGGACAACCCATCTGATTTGCGAGATATTGTGTCTGTTTTCATTGAAATGTCTAAACACTGGCGATTTTTGATTCCTGGTTCTTATATTCAATTTATGTTCAGTGTGTCTTTCCTTGATTTTTCTTGAGGTCTTACCTACATAGTACTTGCCACAGGGGCATTAGAGAGCGTAAATGAGATTTTTATTATCACAGGTTGGAAAATCTTTGAGTGGAATTTTCTTACCACTATTGGGATGTCGGAGGTGATCACCTTTCAAAATGTTGGAACAATGTTGTCAATTAAGACAGACAAATGTGCCATGTTTAGGTTTAGCCAAAAAAGTTTGTTGTTGACTTTCCTGTTTTTCAGCTTTGATCAATGAGTCTCTGAAGTTTTTGCCCCTTTTGAAAGCTAACATTGGGGGTTCTGGGAAAGGTTTGTTGAGATTGGCGCGCCAGGCTCATGAACAGAAGTAAACAAGTAAACAAGAACATCCATTTAACACCAAAAAGCTTTTATTATGGACATAGCACTTCAAATGCATTAACCTTGTACATTCCATCCATTAAACAGGATGCATTAACCTTGAACATTCCATCCATTAAGCAGGATGCATTAACCTTGAACATTCCATCCATCCATTAAGCAGCCCCAAGTGCATTCTTGGGTGTGGCTGCTAATGGATTGCCTTCGCATGTGCTCACTCTCTAGGAGTGGCAGGGTGTGGCTGGTAAGCCAGCCCTTATGGGCGTGCCCACAATCCCAGCTATATAAGCTGCCCCGATCCTCAAGACAGATGTTTCGCAAGCAGCGTAACGCTCACCGTCGCCTGAGGTCAGACTTACCTTTGAAGATCCTGCTTCCTGGACATCCTGCTTCCTGCCAACTGGTGGAAGCTGTTCTCACCTGTACATCTCTTCTGCGAACCAAGTATTCATCTTTACACTTTCCGGAATGCCGAACTCTTCATCTTGTCACCGCAGCACGACACGCTCCATCGTCGACAGCAGCGCCTGCAAGGAAAAACAGAAGACAAGGTTAGACATCGAAAAAACAGTCAGTTTAAGGTTGCACTTCGCCATGCTTCGTGCTTTTCCTTAAACCATCACTTGCCAGCTGTCGAACATTGCGGTAGCATCCATCTTCCATCCGGCTGCATCTCGCGTTTCACAGCTGCATTGAGGCTGCATTTCCATCTAAGGGAAGAAAACAGAAGAGAGACATTATTGCAGGCATAAATAGGAGCAACATATACAGACATAAACAGAATGAACAGCATCACAAGAGCTCAAGAAAGACTTACCAATCATAAGGAGAAGCATAGTCGCAGCAGGACTGGACTAATCCTTATCAGGGATCAGTGAAGGAACTAGATCCCATTTGACGCGCCCCTGCCAGAAGTAGCAGGATGGAGAGCTTATCTTCCATAATTCACAGGTGAGTTTTATGGGCCAGCATATGCTCACAGAAACCGTACTTTGGGGTGAAGGGTTTGAGTGGTACAACAATCACAGATTGGTGCACTCATACACTCTTATCTCCACGCAGGAGTATTATCACCACATACCACCGCTCACAGCTTTTCTACTGAGAGAGAGGCCTGACGGGGTGATTCAAGTTTAGGGAGGGCTGCAATTGTGCCCCAACGCCTTTGCAGAGACCAGGTGAGCGTAACAGGGACAGATCGAGAAGGTTGTTGGTCAGACAAGACTTTAGTTTCATGCTGAAAGAAATTCATCATGCCGACTGGTCTGAAGCAGATTCGAGGAATCGACCAGGAGTTGGTGTATGTCATTGAACTTATCTAGACATACTGAGAACGGGTTTCTTCTTGCTGAAAAAGGCATCTACATTTCATATGGTTAAAGACTGGTTCCAGGGAGATATCAAGAGTTGTTCTAATCATCCAGTAAGCGGACACCAGATCAAGGACGAAATTGCTGAGACAAGATGGCAGTTTCCAGAAGCAATGCATAATAATGATGTATTAAAGATGACTTTTTCCTTGCTTATGCAATTAAAATGGGCAGTATCAACAGTGATATAATAATGCCAGATGGAGAGAGACGTCCATGTTGTCCACAAAATCGATGCTGTAAAATGATATAGGTCTGTGTTATTTATGCTTGCATTTTGTTCATAATCATACTACTTTCACTCACAGTACGTACATCGTATTATATTGATGTACAGGGAGCTAAGACTTGTGCAAATCTTCCTGAGAAGAAAGAAAATGTAACTGTGTCAACTAATAGGCAGCCAAGGCCCTATGTAGTTATTCCTTTTCCAAAGAAAGGTGATAGATAACCTGGGATTGAGATAAGTGTCACAAACAATCATTCACATGCAAGAAGTGTCTTACAAACTCTTGTAGAACTGAAGAAACATGCCTTGCAAGACGGCAAGATAAAATGTTGGTAAACGATGAGCCTATACAGGTAATGCATGCAACACACCTGGTCCTGTGATAAATGATCCAAAGATGATCCCTAGAAGACAGACACATATGGATAATTGGCAAGACATTTTCATGCTCAAATGATATGTTGAGAGGATGAAACTTTCTGGACTGTCTCCTACTCAAATAACACATGTAGATATGCCCCGTCAACTGACAAATGTGCCTATTATTTATCCAAATACAAGAAGTTATGTTGGTACACTTCATGATATGAGTATGGAAGGTCACATGAGAAGGATGAGAACTAAAAGAGGCACTCAAGAAGATGATTCCGAGCTAAATGATTACCTAGACAGTACAGCTCACTTGGGAAACAACATTTGGTATCAGCATATGAAAGAATTGGGAAGAAGACCTTTGAAAGAAGAATGCTTCATATGTGCGTTCCTGCCATACAGTATAGTAGGAAATCTAAAATCTTTATAGCTATTGAAATATATGTACTGACTGTACATTGCATATTACATCTAGCATTCTGTAGTGCAAGAGGCCATTTCATGGGTCGGACAGCCTTCCTCAAATGGGGAACTGAATGGACAGACCCAGATGAAGATGACTATATCCAAGACACAAAGACAAGAAACAGAGCCCATTTGAAGCGCCCCTGCCAGAAGTAGCAGGATGGAGAGCTTATCTTCCATAATTCACAGGTGAGTTTTATGGGCCAGCATATGCTCACAGAAACCGTACTTTGGGGTGAAGGGTTTGAGAGGTACAACAATCACAGATTGGTGCACTCATACACTCTTATCTCCACGCAGAAGTATTATCACCGCATACCACCGCTCACAGCTTTTCTACTGAGAGAGAGGCCTGACGGGGTGATTCAAGTTTAGGGAGGGCTGCAATCGTGCCCCAACGCCTTTGCAGAGACCAGGTGAGCGTAACAGGGACAGATCGAGAAGGTTGTTGGTCAGACAAGACTTTAGTTTCATGCTGAAAGAAATTCATCATGCCGACTGGTCTGAAGCAGATTCGAGGAATCGACCAGGAGTTGGTGTATGTCATTGAACTTATCTAGACATACTGAGAACGGGTTTCTTCTTGCTGAAAAAGGCATCTACATTTCATTTGGTTAAAGACTGGTTCCAGGGAGATATCAAGAGTTGTTCTAATCATCCAGTAAGCGGACACCAGATCAAGGACGAAATTGCTGAGACAAGATGGCAGTTTCCAGAAGCAATGCATAATAATGATGTATTAAAGATGACTTTTTCCTTGCTTATGCAATTAAAATGGGCAGTATCAACAGTGATATAATAATGCCAGATGGAGAGAGACGTCCATGTTGTCCACAAAATCGATGCTGTAAAATGATATAGGTCTGTGTTATTTATGCTTGCATTTTGTTCATAATCATACTACTTTCACTCACAGTACGTACATCGTATTATATTGATGTACAGGGAGCTAAGACTTGTGCAAATCTTCCTGAGAAGAAAGAAAATGTAACTGTGTCAACTAATAGGCAGCCAAGGCCCTATGTAGTTATTCCTTTTCCAAAGAAAGGTGATAGATAACC
Source organism: Ambystoma mexicanum (assembly GCF_040938575.1). Classification (NCBI taxonomy): domain Eukaryota; kingdom Metazoa; phylum Chordata; class Amphibia; order Caudata; family Ambystomatidae; genus Ambystoma; species Ambystoma mexicanum. Next base: position 1,135,275,203 of record NC_090929.1, on the reverse strand, counting down.
TGGGATTGAGATAAGTGTCACAAACAATCATTCACATGCAAGAAGTGTCTTACAAACTCTTGTAGAACTGAAGAAACATGCCTTGCAAGACGGCAAGATAAAATGTTGGTAAACGATGAGCCTATACAGGTAATGCATGCAACACACCTGGTCCTGTGATAAATGATCCAAAGATGATCCCTAGAAGACAGACACATATGGATAATTGGCAAGACATTTTCATGCTCAAATGATATGTTGAGAGGATGAAACTTTCTGGACTGTCTCCTACTCAAATAACACATGTAGATATGCCCCGTCAACTGACAAATGTGCCTATTATTTATCCAAATACAAGAAGTTATGTTGGTACACTTCATGATATGAGTATGGAAGGTCACATGAGAAGGATGAGAACTAAAAGAGGCACTCAAGAAGATGATTCCGAGCTAAATGATTAACTAGACAGTACAGCTCACTTGGGAAACAACATTTGGTATCAGCATATGAAAGAATTGGGAAGAAGACCTTTGAAAGAAGAATGCTTCATATGTGCGTTCCTGCCATACAGTATAGTAGGAAATCTAAAATCTTTATAGCTATTGAAATATATGTTCTGACTGTACATTGCATATTACATCTAGCATTCTGTAGTGCAAGAGGCCATTTCATGGGTCGGACAGCCTTCCTCAAATGGGGAACTGAATGGACAGACCCAGATGAAGATGACTATATCCAAGACACAAAGACAAGAAACAGAGCCCATTCGAAGAATCACATGATCAGGTATGAGAAACCTGGAGTGAAAGGAGCTGGAATCATACCATCTTCCTAGAGGGGTGAGGGCAGGAGCCCCCCTATGCCAGAAGCGTATCCTGTGCTGCAAGGCAAGCTGCTGCCTCAACGGAGAAGGGCCTGCCTGACCCTGTCTCCATACTGTGCCTGACTCGCGCATGCCGGGCGCTGCGCGGCACGACAACAAGGCTGAACCTCGTTATAATCTGATTTGCTTCGCCGGTAGGCGGAGTCGCCGGTGGCCAGCCACGAAGGCCACACAAAGGCCCTGTTTGTCGCCCAAGTCCTCCACTCCATCCATCTTCCTATAGGGGTGAGGGCAGGAGCCCCCCCCATGCCAGAAGCGGATCCTGTGCTGCAAGGCAAGCTGCTGCCTCAACGGAGAAGGGCCTGCCTGACCCTGTCTCCATACTGTGCCTGACTCGCGCGTGCTGGGCGCTGCGCGGCACGACAACGAGGCTGAACCTCGTTATAATCCGATTTGCTTCGCCGGTGGCCAGCCATGAAGGCCACACAAAGGCCCTGTTTGGCGCCCAAGTCCTCCACTCCATCCATCTTCCTAGAGGGGTGAGGACAGGAGCCCCCCCCATGCCAGAAGCGGATCCTGTGCTGCAAGGCAAGCTGCTGCCTTAACGGAGAAGGGCCTGCCTGACCCTGTCTCCATACTGTGCCTGACTCACGCATGACGGGCGCTGCGCGGCACGACAACGAGGCTGAACCTCGTTATAATCCGATTTGCTTCGCCGGTAGGCGGAGTCGCCGGTGGCCAGCCACGAAAGCCACACAAAGGCCCTGTTTGTCGCCCAAGTCCTCCACTACATCCATTTTCCTAGAGGGGTGAGGGCAGGAGCCCCCCCATGGCAGAAGCGGATCCTGTGCTGCAAGGCAAGCTGCTGCCTCAACGGAGAAGGGCCTGCCTGACCCTGTCTCCATACTGTTCCTGACTCGCGCATGCAGGGCGCTGCACGGCACGACAACAAGGCTGAACCTTGTTATAATCCGATTTGCTTCGCCGGTCGGCGGAGTCGCCGGTGGCCAGCCACAAAGGCCACACAAAGGCCCTGTTTGGCGCCTGTTCGGTGCATGTGAGGGCGGTGCGGACTGCACCACTCTACCTCAGGAACTGTAACCTATCTAATGATGGGCCTCCAACACTACGGTAAGCTGTAACATTTAATTGCAAAATTTCCTCATGTTGAACTCTGAATCGTCATTGCCACCACCATTGCTGACTAAGTGCCATTCTGTAACCCCTGTTGCTCTGTACTGAGCTGAGCAGAATTAACCTTGCCTACTATCCAGTTGCTTATAAGCACGAGACTCACCTCTCAAAAATGGCTGCTCTGCTTAGGTGGCCGTTTGCCAGCTGCCACCCAGGCCCTGCCACCAGGTGCCTCAGACTGCGTGCCCGCACGCTAGAGTCCACCCTCAGCTCCCAGCCCACCCCCATGAGCACCCGAAATGAATGTCTATGCTCCCGTACTATGCCCCCCACTATATGTGCAAACAAGGTCAGGATCATCCGCCCAACCACCAAGGTCGCAGCCACTATAGCTACCCACAATATAGTTGTGAATGAATCAGCTCACCCCATTACAAACTATATTACTTCTATATTAAATGTGATTCCACATGTGTCCACCACTACCGAAAATGAGGTCCCCAGTGCAAAATCTGTGATGTGCAATTCTTCTGCCCCACCTTGAATGCTATTGTGCCAAATGTGATTCCACATGTGTCCACCACTACCGAAAATGAGGTCCCCAGTGCAAAATCTGTGATGTGCAATTCTTCTGCCCCCACCTTGAATGCTATTGTGCCAAATGTGATTCCACATGTGTCCACCACTACCGAATATGAGGTCCCCAGTGCAAAATCTGTGATGTGCAATTCTTCTGCCCCACCTTGAATGCTATTGTGCGAAATGTGATTCCACATGTGTCCACCACTACCGAAAATGAGGTCCCCAGTGCAAAATCTGTGATGTGCAATTCTTCTGCCCCCACCTTGAATGCTATTGTGCCAAATGTGATTCCACATGTGTCCACCACTACTGAAAATGAGGTCCCCAGTGCAAAATCTGTGATGTGCACTTCTTCTGCCCCCACCTTGACTGCTATTGTGCCAAATGTGACTCCACATGTGTCCACCACCATTGGCAAATCAGCGCTGTGCAACTCTTCTACCACCCCCAGCGTAACCACGCCCACCTCTGCACCCACTCTCCCCATGGACCCCCCCCTAGCCGTTACAGAACCCCATCTCAAATGCGCCATGATCAACGCTAGGTCCATCAATCCCCACACTCTGAACATCCATGACCTCATCACCACCCATGACCTCGATCTACTCTCTAAAGGGGGAGGTGTAGCAATCATTGCCAAAGACGCCCTTTCGATCAGAAAGGTAGAGAAATCCCTACACAACAACAGCGACTACCTCCAAGTCAAAATCAACATCTCTCCCCATTGTACCATTACTATTCACACTGTCTATTGCCCTCCAGGCCCAACAGGAGACTTTCAAGCCTCTCTCACCCACCTCCTCTCCGACAACCTCAAAAAAAACTCAAAAGCCATTCTGCTTGGGGACGTCAACCTAGGCCTCCTGGACAGCAAGGATTCAGCAGCCAAATCCCTTGACTCAGCCCTCAGGGCACTAGGATACAAAAACACCATCTTCTGCCCAACTCACACCCAGGGCAGAACTCTCGACTGGGTCGCACAGCATAACTGCCCACTCATCATCACTGGAAACACTCCCACCCCCTGGTCTGACCACCACATCATCACCTTTAGCATCCTTACCACCAGCCCCTCCACTCCCGCACCACAACCCCTGCCTCCCTGCCTCGCAAGAAGCTCCCGTCAGTTCACTAAGGAAAGGCTACTGCCCTTCCTCCAAGGCCCAGCCTTCAGACCACCTTTTTCCACAGACCCAGAAACCCTTGCAACAGCCTATGATGTTGCCATCAAAGCAGCTATCAACTCCATTGCACCACTCAAACCCCGGAAATCCAAATGAACTACCCACTCCAACTCCTGGTTCACCCCGGACCTTCTCATACTCCGCAATGAGAAAAAGGCTGCACTTACGCAGTGGCAAACATCCCACTCCGACAAAGATAAGCTGATCTTTAAAACCCGCTCCATCATATAGAAAAAGGCAATCACCCGAGCAAAGTCCAAATCCTTTGAATCCAAAATCTCGGAAGCCCAATCTAGCTCAAAAGAAATCTTCGCCATTTTCAGGGAGCTAGAGACACCCACTCCCGCCCCCCAGAACTTCACCAAAGACAAAGCCTGGTGCGATGAAATACAAACGGCCATGAAAACCAAATTGAAGACTCTCGAAAGCAAAATACTGGCTACCAAACTAGCCCTGCCTAATACACACATCCCTGTCCCACCACCAGCCTCGGACCCCCCCAAGCTTTTTCCTTCAAACCCATACAGGAAAAAGATATCATCAACATAATGAGGAATATCAAACCCTCTAACTGTAAAGGTGGTGCATGCCCAGCCACCATCATCAAGGACTGTACTGAAGCGCTGGCTCCCTTCCTGACAGCCTTTGTCAATGCGTCCTTTGCCACAGGGAAAGTCCCCGCCTCCCTCAAGGAAGCCTGGGACAACCCTCTCTTAAAAAAACAACTCTTGACCCAACATCCCCTAACAACTACAGACCTATCACCACTGTCCCTTTCCTCCTCAAAATATTGGACAAAGCAGCCTACCTGCAGGTCCAGCACTTCATTGAAGAGAACAAACTCTTGGGACTCCGTCAATCTGGCTTCCGCCCCAGACACGGGACTGAAACCGCCTTACTTGACCTGAAAAACCAGATGGACGATGCCAGAGACATGGGCAAACCAACACTTCTCCTACTTCTTGACTTATCCGCGGCTTTCGATCTTGTAGATCACGACGTCCTATGCCACCACCTCTCCTCCACTGCCAAGTTCTCCCCTGACGCCACTGCATGGATCACTTCCTTCCTACAAGACAGAACCATGCAAGTATTCTCTGACCTAGCCTCCGCCTCACCCTCCTTCATACTCTGTGGTGTGCCCCAAGGCTCCTGCCTCTCTCCCACCCTGTACAACATCTTCACACGGCCCCTCTTCCTCATCCTCAACGCTATGGGTATCTTGTACACAAACTATGCTGACGATACCCAGATCCTCCTTACCCTCACTGGCAACTACGACACTGACTCCTTGACCCTTAACAACCTCTACAACACCATCCAAGCCTGTATGGCAGACAATGGACTATGCCTCAATTCCGATAAGACCGAACTCCTCCTGATAGGTTCCACCGACACACTAAGAAATCTAGACTCCCAATTCAGTCACTTCACCATCGACACCATCAAAATACCTGTCTCAGACTCAGTCAAAACCCTTGGAGTCTATTTGGATTCCAACCTATCCATGGACAGACAAGTCAATGCAATAGCCTCCTCAGCTGCATATCACGCTAAACTTATCAACGCAGTTAGGCCCTTTCTCTCCAAAGAGAACTGCACAAACATAGCCAGAGCCATCACTGGCTCCAGGCTAGACTACTGCAATGTACTCTTTCTAGGAACCTCCAACAAAAATCTGGAAAGGCTACGAGTCATACAGAATAGTGCTCTCCGTGCAGCCCAAGGCATTGCTAAAAGAGAACACATCTCGGAGGCTAGAAAACTAGCCCACTGGCTCCCAATTAAGGAAAGAATTGTCTTCAAAGCTCTTACACTGACCCACAAGTGCATTCACCTCACTCCTCCCGTTTACCTCTCGGAAAGGATCCACCCTGTCTCCTCCACAAGGCCAACCAGATCACCCTATACCAACTTGCTCTATGTGCCACTAGTAGAAAGAGCCAGAGCGGGTGGTTCCAGCTTCCCATATCTTGCACCCACACACTGGAATGCCCTACCTCCCACTATCCGAGGTGAGGCCTCCCTCATCGCCTTCCGTAAAGCTATGAAAACCATCCTCTTCACATAAGGTCCCTCGCATCAGCATGAATACTATACATATGACACACTGCATAAGCTGGCATTTAATGACCAATTGCATAAGCTGTAAGTATTGTATTATGTCTGTAATACGTATAATGTACCAACGACTGCTACCATTCCTGTACCTCTGTAACTAAGCTCTCACAAGTAACAGCGCCTCAATGCCCGTGGGCTGCTTGTGCGCTATATACATTTAAATAAATAAATAAATATGGGACGTAAACAAAACATTGGAAGTTCCAGGAAAATCTGCAGAAGATATTCAGAGGTGGAAGACCAGAGGCCAGATGCAGATTTGGGCAACTGTGCTTTCATCATATGGCTGGATAGAAGGTGTAGTGATCTGCAGAGATTGGGTGATAATGGGTCACTACCAGCCAACTATCGAGAATGCACTAATGTTGTGGAAGCCTCTATGGTCGAAGCTTGCTAAACTACTGACATGGGTCAAAGATGGAGGAAGAACCCTTGCAGATAGTGCCACTAGAAAGTCCAAAGCTGTGTTTCAGAAACAATGGCACAAGAAAAGTTGAAGAGAACCAGAAGTGTGGAAGAATATTTGAAACACCAGGAATGAACATTGGGACAGCAGTGATCATAATGATAATGATGTGTTATTTATATAGTGCTTTAATCCAAAGCGCTTTGCAGAGCACATATTTACATACAATATCACTCAACTGAAATTGATACTCATTTATTGACCTCTGAAGGATGGAATGCTGAGTTGGCCTTGTCAGGATAAGAACCTGCGACCTTCATATCATACTCAGATCGCAGCAGCGAGCGCTCCACCTGCTGAGCTATCTTACCAGATCATTACTGAGCTTGTAGATCCATGGCATACATGAAGTTACCCAAGGATTGGGATGGTATATGCTCATTGGTAAATGTTCATGTTCCAGCGTTGGTGATTCCGAAAAGTGATCTAAATTTTGACAGTTTTTCCAAAAGCAGATGCTTACCTGAGGAAGAAGACATCTGTACAGCTAATAAAGAGAATGAAGAGAGAGAACTACTTCTTAGCCAAATCAATAGAAGCTTTTGACTCTATTCCTTATGAACACATGCTGTTCAGCCAGACAGTGTTCATGTTGATCTTCATGCCAAGAATCCAGGTTGGAGCAAATACCAAGTGGTTACAGATCACCAGATGGGAATTGCTACAGACGATTAACATGACCATAAAGGGGTTCAATGCTATCAGAGAGGAGATGACAGCCATATGACTGATGACTCTTCAGAACAGATACGTCCTGGATATGATTACAGCAATGGAAGGAGGTGTTTGTGCCAAAATCGGAGAATCATGTGGCACATTTATACCTTCTCATGATGACGAGAATGGAACTTTGACTGAGGCCAAAGACATTCTGACGAAGCTCCATGATTAGATGAGAGACAAAGTAGAAGACATTGCTGATGATAGCTGGTTTGGATCACTCGTCTCTTGGACCCCACAATGGATGGCAGACATATTCAAGTTACTTGGAGCTCTGATAGTGATGATATTACTTGGATTTTGTGTGATCAAGATAATAATCTCACAATGTAAGAGGACAGCAAAGAAAGTCATTGGGATAAAGATCATGATCGATGTCGACCCAGGATGGAAAGCCAAGGACCTGACGGATGAAGGAATCAGAGACTTTGTGAAGGCTAGTATCCATGCACCCGAAGGGATGAAGTTCCTGTATTCAAAGAATCATAAGAAGTATGTGGGAAGATGGATTTATTGCAGTCCAAATAGACAATGTAGTCTCATGACATGGAATAAAGATGAGCACGTGAAAACAGCAGGATGCCTGAAGGATTTCGTAAAGATATGGGTCCTAAAGAAGCACATGTTCAGACCAAGATGTTTTGATGTAAAGAATAATCCAAGAGTGGTCGATGAATCGCCCAGAGGGAGAAGTGTAGAGAAGGTGCAAAGTACCCCCACCTCAACCGATCCGCACCTTTTACCTGTATGCTGGAAGCCAGGGTATGTGACATACACAGAACAGTTGAACCAACAAAGAGCAGAGTATGGACTTTGTCCGGTACCAGTGAAAAAACTGCCAGCAAAGGGACTCCTGGAGGCAAGGTTCCCTTTAAGAAACCCATACCTGCATACAAGAAAATGTGATGGTCATTTGAATGAAATCCCGGAAGAAGCAAAGCAAATGAATGACAAAGGTGAGTGGTAAACGTCACTAACCTTGCCAGTATACATTATACAAAGCTGAGATGACGTACATAAAAGAGATGCAGTGACCAGAGAATGAAGATATTCTATAAAGTATGAAGGATAAGTGAGCTCTTGGGATCAAGGTGAAGAAGCTTATGCCACAGAAACAGATAAACACATTGAGTTATTTTACACGTGTACAGATGCAATAGAAACGCAAGCAGACAAAGTCATATTAAAGCTGGCTTTACAGTGAATAGACTGCAGCAAGTGCCAATATATACATATATGCATATGGACAAGTGAAGGATGGATGTTTCCACTACGCATTATAGCAGGCTGGATAGTAGCAATAAGGCCTCATTTCTCGTGTGTCGCAGTTAAAAAAGCAGTTGAATTGCAAAGTGAATCTCAGCAGACGAGGCTGGATGAGCCAAGAAGCCAAGGTTTTATCAAACTGGAGTGAACTGACATTGGATACAATATTGTGTGAAAGAACAAAACTCCTGTTCAGAAGCATGAACATAACAAAGAAGACATCAGGAGCGTATTCAAAAATAATATTAAATGAACCAAAACGCTTGATTCCATGGTTTCAAGTCATGAAGAAGCATGAAGTTGGACAAACAAAGTATTCACACCTACGCATGGGTGCAGAGCGTGCCCTCACTCCCTAATTTTCTCAGAGCTAAGAAACATTCCCAAGGCCAAGCTCCAAAAGCCTAATTGACATTTTGACCACTGAGGTGATGAAGGATTGAGATGCTAATTGGTGGGAAGCAACAGTTAAGGTAAGCTCACCAGCACCTGGGTGCCAGTCTGCATGCTGCTAGATGTATATGGAAAAGTAATACCGAAGCGTAGAGTGCCAACCAATCATAGAGGACCGTGGATTTAGGGGTCCCATAGTTATGTAGAGCAATAGGACATTGTATATTTAGTGACATTCGTAGTAGTCATTTTTAAGGGAGGGCTTAGTTGCCCCACCTGATGTTAAGTAACCAATCACACAGTCACACTTCTTAGACTAGTAAGGATCGTATACTTAGATATTCACTCAAGAGCCAATCACCCATACTCATAGGCTTTGTAGTTTGCCACAAAGGATGCTGTTAGTACATGCGTAGGTTAACGTCATTGGTGACGATTTTTCTGTATAAAGTTTCAGTTTTTACTAGAATGCATTGAGTAAGAGGATAGACCAATTTCGTTGATGTTCGTTAGGCTCCCTGTTTTAGATAATTGCTTTTAAAACAGTCTTCCTTTTGCCTACTTTCTGAGTTGTCTCTATTTTTGATGTATGAATAAAATCTGCATCCCCATCCATCTCCAGGGTAATTGCAACTGATTTTAAAGAGCTGGGTTTATCAAGCTCACCTTCCCCATTGTTCAGTATGCAGGCAATATGGAGTGACCTGTTTGGCTGGACCGGCACACCGGTTGTGGTGAGGCCTTTGCAATTGACTCAAGGACAGGATACTCTAGTGCCGGGTCTGCACTTCTGGCACAGAAGATCTGTTGCGGAATGGTTGGTCCTGGTCCACAGCACTCGTCACTTCTGATGTTTCATGTGAGTGGTTAGGGGACAGATCTTCCTTCTGTTTTGGACTTCTCCTCCTTCAACTTCGGCAGGGGGCTTTGACAACTGTCCCAAAGGAAGTACATCTGTGAATCTACTGAACATCTCTTTGGCCTTGAAGAATCCTGGAGGAACTGAAGGAATTCTGGTCAAGGCATGCAAGACTTCTTCTTTTAATGGCACCATTCATCAGGTGATTGGTCTAAAGCTAGCCAGCTTCAGTGGACCAGTCTCTGCTCCTGGATGGAGTGGAACTTGCCCTGCTTTGCTCCAGGGGAATTGGAGTAGAAAGGAAAAGAAAAGAGAGAGACAGTATGAAATAAGATGGTGCAAGGCTTCTTCCAGTATCCGGAGCACTCCTGCCTATCTTCATCCTGCCCCCTTCCCTCCTACTGACAACAAAGACCTTGTTATATGCAACACCTGTGTGTGAGGCTACTCCTGCTGAATGGGTGTGCTCCTTTGATACTTGTGCCCAGGACAGCTGTCTGCTGTGAAGCTGTCATTGGGGGAGGGGTTTACTAGTCCTCACAAAGAGAATCAAAGAGAGGCTGATCCTCTGCTTTTCTGTCCTGCCCTGTTCCTGTATCGGGCTGTCTAACCTGAATACACATTCCCTTCCACAGCAGAGCTGACTCACAGGAGCTGACACATATGTAGTATCAATTGGGATGTGGCAGCCAGGGTTCAGCAAAATTGTTACATTAGTTTCCACCAGCCGCAGAAGTGAAATCTGTAAGATTTCGATCCATTTCGCAGCAATCCGCCGTTCAGACACCCCTGCATACTGAAAAGAGTGATGCAAAGTTTCTCGTGCCGTCTCACGAACAGTTTTGAGACACGCAATTTTTCTCGTGCCGCTGCGTGAACCAAGCACAAATCGAAAAGAGCAGCACAAAGTTTCTCGTGCTGCCACACAAACCTAGCACAAATAAAAAAATGTGACAACGTTTCTCATGCTGCTGTGTGAACCTAGTGCCTATTGAACAAAAAGCTGGGCAAAGTTTCTCGTGCCGCTGCATGAACCTGGAAAAATTGGAAAAGAAGATTCACTTTCACGCGACCCATCTACTAACACTCACGCTTTTGCAGATTCTTTCTTACTTACAATCTGTTATACATAACAAAAGTCAGTTTTAAGATGAGCAAGATGTGCTCATACTGCAAAGACCTCACAGTTTGAGACCTTCAACATCAGATCAATCCCTGAGGTTTCATAAATCTCACAGATGTGAGCCTGAGGTAGCCAAGAAATCATTAAAGTTTCATAAATCTCTGGAGCTACACCCCAAGACACCAGACAAATCCCTAATGTTCTTAAGATGTCAGCAGTTCAGTGGTTCGTCTTTGAGAAACGGAAAGCTTCCAGTCCGAAGCTTTAGAAGGCATGTCCATCCCTCAGGGTACACATCACTCCCATGTTCATAATTTACAAAATACACATACACTTCCTGGTACACACATGCTGCTATCAAGTGTTTGTAACTGCAGGGTGCAGAAAACATTCAGCTTCATTATGAGCAATCACCCATGTTTTATATCATTTTCAGACGTATTTTCAAGACACTAGAACATTCTCTCAGTTATATATATCCAACAAATTCTGGGCTCTGTTTTTATGTGGACCTTGAACTCAATTAAGGACACATGATCACTGCTGAACTGGTCTATTGCCATACTGGGATTTTCCATACAGGTTTGAGCTGGCTCAAGTCTGGTTTGGGTTTGAGTTTTCATGTTCCACCCCATGCAATGAATTGCTGGCTCCGGTTCATCTGGGCAGACTTGTCTATTCCTGTGCAACCTTGCCCAGCTGAGCCAAATTGCAGGGATGCCATCATGCAAAGACTGTTGAGTTGGTGAAAAAGGTAAAACGACCAACATTCTCAACCTGGTGCCTGTCCTTGGAGAGTTCATGTGTGATATCAACAATGATGGCATGTGCTGTGCAGTGGGGGCCTGGAGTTAAGTTTTCATAGCGACGTAATCTGCCAAATGTATGTTATCCTGTGACTTTCGGCTAGCATATTTGTGCGCAGTTCTGACTTCGCATTCACGTGAAGGTCGAAGATTCCCAGAATATTTCAACTACTTTTTTTTTTTTTTTTACTTTTATTGTGATATAACCTCATTTGGGTTTTTCACATTCAAAAGACAGTACATATATCCACATATATATAAAAAAAAAACAACAACATCATATTCATAAAATATATCTAGATCACATTCCCAAATTACTTCGTCACAAATTTATAAAATTAGCATATTAAAATTCATCACATCTGTGACTAGTTTACCTATAAAAAGCAGTTTTCCCCTTATTTCAACTACAGTGACAGCAAAGTAATTTGCTGGCCTTTTTGGTTTATCGGATACAATTTCTTGCGTGAAGTTCATGTGTATGAAGTTCCAGACAAACAGTTGTTCAGAGAAACATACCTATGTGCTAAGTTAGTTGTAGTACATTTATAGGAAAATAAAGGAAACATAACAACATTTTGATCCCATTTACACATTACCATATCTTCCCCAAAAATTGTTTTTAAAAGATCATCACAAACACAGTTATTAGTTCTAACAAATATAATTAGTAATCATGTATGTATGAACACATGTGAAGATGAAATAGATCAAAGGATGCATCCACATTCTTCCAGTCTGAATGCACTCATTAAACTACTTTCCCAGTGCTGTCACGACAGAAAAACAGGAAGTAGAAGTGATACATTTCTCGGCCTGCTGCCTGCAGTGTATAGCTATTCTCTCGCACCACTTTATTTTTGTTGCCAGGAAATAATTCGTTTGTGAGAAATATTTTCAACAGTGTGATGCCCAAATGTGTTTCCAACCTCACTTTCTTCGTTCTAGTAGGTTGCGCTTATCAGAATGAGATGTTTACATAAAGCTTTTTTTCTGAGGTAACATAGCGCTATTTATCATTCTAATAATCACATATGCAAATGTAAACGCCTAGAAAATCTTACTTGCCGGCATTTAATGGTGCCTGCGAAAAACGGTGCAACTTTGGGAAACGTGTCAGGTTTTATGGTAAACTGCATGAAGTGTGTGAAGGCGAAGACTCACAACTTCGCACATCCCTAACTGCAACCTTAACATCCCTTCAATTGAAGTTTTTTAAATTCATATTCGATGTTTTTTCAACTCAAAGTGCTGGAACGGACTGTTTAAAATTAAGTTTCATGTCCTTTAAAGAAAAGCTTCTTAATAGAGCTGTGGTTTTAAAAAGAAATTATATCTCTGCACAAATGTATAACTTTAATGTATTGTAATTTCGATTAACTATGAAGACTGCTTTTCTCCCCACAGGAGAGCCACCAGCTTCTGTTGAGCACTTTTCCTAGGACCGCCAGTGCAGTGAGCTAATAGAGCTGTGGTTTTAAAAAGAAATTATATCTCTGCACAAATGTATAACTTTAATGTATTGTAATTTCGATTAACTGTGAAGACTGCTTTTCTCCCCACAGGAGAGCCACCAGCTTCTGTTGAGCACTTTTCCTAGGACCGCCAGTGCAGTGAGCTAATAGAGCTGTGGTTTTAAAAAGAAATTATATCTCTGCACAAATGTATAACTTTAATGTATTGTAATTTCGATTAACTATGAAGACTGCTTTTCTCCCCACAGGAGACCCACCAGCTTCTGTTGAGCACTTTTCCTAGGTTTCCTAGGACCGCCACTGCAGTGAGCTAATAGAGCTGTGGTTTTAAAAAGAAATTATATATCTGCACAAATGTATAACTTTAATGTATTGTAATTTCGATTAACTATGAAGACTGCTTTTCTCCCCACAGGAGAGCCACCAGCTTCTGTTGAGCACTTTTCCTAGGACCGCCACTGCAGTGAGCCGCTAGGCTGTTTCCTATTCTCCTCCCAAATGGTGAGAGCCATTGAACAGCAGTTAGCCTGCGCTTCTCTATTCCCTCACTGTTTCACAAAGCTGAAGAACTCTACTTTTATTCCAGTATCCAATATATATTTTTCTGCAGTACTGAGGTACTACAGAGTATTCCATCGTCATGGCAGGATAGCATAGTTGTGCCAATTTTAAGGAAAGGCAAGCATTGTAATCCAAGAAATTACCGCCTACTTGCAATGCTAGATGTGCCGGCAAAATTCTTTGCCCGGATGCTCCAAAAGGAGCTGGAGGAATGGTCAGAATCCCTAAACATGATTCCTCAATCAGACGGGCTTCGTAAGAACTCAAGCACCACTATTAATATGCTTGCCCTATCAACCATTATACAACAGGCAGGTCTGATCAGGAAGCGGACAGTGTATGCAGCATTTATTGATCTAAGTGCAGTATTTGACAAGGTGCGTCGCAATAGGCTTTGGGGGAAGTTGCCCCATCTGAAGATTCCTCCTGGCCTACTTAGGATCACATTACTTTATTGTAACACCACAATGTTAGAATCAGCTGTCCCTATCATCCGAGGAACATCAGAGTGTTCCATTGGGCCCGTTGTTGATGCCATAGCCCACGCAGCTTCAATATCCCCTAAAATGGCTGCCCTGGTTGCCACAGCAACCTCCAACAACAAGGGAGCTCCAGAGGAAATCACTGCCACAGGCCTGAGCCCGGAGCTCCTCCCCTCCTGCCTTAAAGGGAGAGCGGGAGCACCGGCAGGCGAAGCCGTGCGGTGAAGGCCTCCACATATGCTCTGTGCAGCTCTCCGCTGCTCGGAGAAGCCTCCCGCTGCTCACCTTCCCAACACACCTTCCCGCCAAGGTAAGGCTCACCCTGCATTAAAAAGCAATGTCTCCCTCCACACCCGTGCTGTTTCTGTGGCCACTGCGGCTACCATTTACTCATCCATGTCACCCGTATTAGCTATTAAAAGCACACGCCTCTGTGCACGCACCTTCCCCACCCCACTTGCCTCCTATCACCAGCCTCCTCCGCTAGGAACGTGCAGCTTGCAGCTAGGGGCCAGGTACACATACCTTTCTGTGGTCCTTCACATACATCATAGACCGATCTCCCGCAATTTCGCTCATTCTAAATCCTCTGCACTTGCAGTCCCCCACTAGACTCCCATGCATGGAACCCTGCCAGCTGCTCATTTCGCTCAACCGGAGGCGATTCCAGTATACAGCACACCGGCCCTATGTTGTGGAACAACTGCACCCAATTCCGATTGAGACGATTCTTTTGCCCACCTACCTACTAAGAGTACTAGCTGCGGATTACCCAGCAATGACTTAGCCGGTTTCTACACGTGAGAGTTCACCTCCTGCCCTGGGTGTATTGTATGTACCTATAATACCACTCTCTGCCACCATGCCTGTGCCTAATATTATTGATGTTGCTGTATTGAATACCCATGTCCTAACGCCCTTGGTCACCTTCACCTTACCTGTGACTGCTGTGACTGATAATGCCTCTGATGTCACTATGTATGTACCTATGATACCACCTGATGCTATGACTGCCATGCCTCTGCCTGTTACTGCGCATCATGCCTCATTGTATGCCCTTCTGATTACCTGCCGTTAATATTACATTGCCTGTGCCGAATATTGCTGATACTGCTGCTTTGAATGCACATGTCACCATCATCCTGCCTGTGACTGCTGTGACTGATAATGCCTCTGATGTCACTATGTATGTACCTATGATACCACCTGATGCTATGACTGCCATGCCTCTGCCTGTTACTGCGCATCATGCCTCATTGTATGCCCTTCTGATTACCTGCCGTAAATATTACATTGCCTGTGCCGAATATTGCTGATACTGCTGCTTTGAATGCACATGTCACCATCATCCTGCCTGTGACTGCTGTGACTGATAATGCCTCTGAGGCCACTATGTATGTTACCACCTGCTACTATGACTGCCATGCCTGTGCCTGTTACTGCCCATGATGCCACACGGTTGGTACCTACACCGCCACTTGTCACTTTGGATGCCACACCGAATCGAATTATATTCCATAAGGCCTTACAAATACACTCCTATTACCACCCACTGTGATCAATGCCATGTATATATCGGGGAATTCTCATCTTGATACAACATCTACATCTAGCACACGACCCTCAGCGGAGTCAAGCGCTAGCCCCTCCCCTGTTGTCTACTCCCTGCCTATCCCCAAACCCAGCATATCCCACACCCCTCCTCTCAGCTGCGCCCTCATCAATTCCCATTCACTCCCAGCCTATGCCGTGGACGTTCATGACCTAATCACCGGTTGCAACCTTGACCTCTTAATAATTTGCTAAACCTGGCTCAATAAAGCGTCTGGCCCAGCCCTTGCCCTAGCCATCCCACCAGGTACCACAATTTTCAGGCAAGACCGCCCCCTTCAAAAAGGTGGAGGGGTAGCTTTCATAGCTAAAGAGACTATTCCGATCAGAATGATGGAAGGGGAACTAGGCTACAATAGTGACTATCTTCTTCTTAAAGTCAACCCCTCTCCCAACTGTACTATTGCCCATCACATTGTCTATTGGCCCCTCGGATTTCCAAGATGCCCTCAGTCACACCCTCTCTGATAACCTGAAAAAATCCACAAAAGCTATCCTCCTAGGAGTGGTCAACCGAGGCCTTAAGGACCCCAATGACTCCTAAGCAGCCTCCCTTAATAAAGCCTTATCAATCCTTGGGTTCAAACAGGCCATCACAGAGCCTACCCACATCAAAGGACGCACTCTCGACTGGGTTGCCCACAACAACTGCCATCTCGTGGTCAGACATTTTGCCCATTCCCTTGTCTGACCACCATACCATTCATTTTGATCTTAACACCTCTAAGGGGTCCCCCAAGCAAGATACTCCCCTCCCCCGGCACTCGCTAGGAGCTCCCGTCAGCTCACCAAGGAAAAGCTCACACCTTACCTACTGGTGCTTGCCGCCCAGCCAACTTTCTCCAGCAACACTGAAACTCTTGCTAGTACTTTCAAAACCATCATAACCCAAGCGGTCAACGCCATCGCCCCACTCACCCAAAGAAAGCCAAGCGCACCAAGCACTCAAATACTTGGTTCTCCCTAGAGCTTCTTTAGCTGCACACCAGGAAAAGGGCAGCTCACTCCTCCTAGAAAGCCAACACTAATGACTCCTCTAAGCTAGCTTTCAAGATTATCTCCAGAGAATACAAAGCCGCCATAATAAAAGCCAAAGCCACCTCGTTTAACACTAGGATAGCAAACGCCAAATCAGAGACCAAAGAAATCTTTGTCATCTTCAGGGAGTTGGAAACACCCACTCCCCCCCCGCCGACCCTCCCCAAAGACAAAGACTGGTGTAATAGTATACAATCTGCTATGTTTGACAAGCTCAACACCTTTCAAAACAAAATCCTTGCCACTCAACAGTCACCAAATATCCAACCTCCACAGTAGCACCTCCTGTGACCCCCCCCCCCCCTTTGCCTTAAAGGAAATGAATGAACAAGAAGTCTTTGCCCTCCTAAAGTCCATCAAACCCTCCAATTGCAAAGGGGGCACCTGCCTGGCACAACTCATCAAAGATTGTGCCTCCACCCTTGCCCCTTTCCTTACAGTCTTTATCAACGCCTCCTTCACAACAGGCCATGTGTTAACCTGCCTCAAGGAAGCATGGGTGTGCCCTTTCCTTAAGAAACCTTAAGAAACCTGTGCTCTACCCGACTGTCCCAGGGAACTACAGACCTATCACTACAGTCCCCTTTCTATTAAAAATCCTCGACAAGGCAGCTTATCTGCAAGTCCAAAAAATCCTTGAGGCTATTAACCTTCTCAGTCTCCGGCAGTCAGACTTCCGTCCCTGCTACGGTACAGAAACTGCACTATTAGTACTCAAAAACCAAATGGACGATTTCAGAAACTCAGGCAAACCTGCCCACCTTCTGCTCCTTGACCTGTCTGCAGCTTTTGATTTGGTGGACCACAATACCCTTTGCCACCATCTCTCTTCCGCTGCCAATTTTTCCCCTAAAGTCACAGCTTTGATTACCTTGTTTCTCCAGGAAAGAGTTATGAAAGTCTTCTCTACCCAAGCCTGCGCCCACCCGAGCAACATAAAATGCGGAGTCCCACAGGGCTCCTGCATCTCACCCATCCTTTACAACCTGTTCACGAGGCCATTGTTCAATATTCTGGATGCGCTATGCATCACATATAACAATTATGCTGATGACACGCAGGTCCTCATCTCGCTCACCAGCGACTATGAGTCCGACATGGAAACCCTCAACTCCATTTACTCCACTATCCCAACTTGGATGGCAAACAACAAGGCTGTATTCTAGCCCCCATACTGTTACATTTTTACATAGCCGACTTGGGGGGCCTTACATAATTCATTCGCCATCCCTCCAAAACTGGGTGACTTTCCAATTCAATGGCTGGGTTATGCAGATGACCTAGCCATGCTGGACTTAACAACGGGAGGTCTGCAGGCATCCCGTGACAGTTTGATAGAGTATCTTAACATCAACTTGCTAGTCATCAACAATTCGAAATCTAAATAATGATGGTCAACCGAGGGAGATAAGAGAATAAGGGTTGAGCTGGGGAATCAAGGGGGTGAAATTGGAGGTGGTCACCTCATATAAATACTTGGGGATAGAGTTAGGTCAGAGACTACAAGGCAAGCTACAACTGGACCAGGTCCGGTTGAGAATTTACTCAATACTGTGTGTGACCGACACATTTGCACGAAAAGAGGGTATTCTCATCTGGCTTGTTAATGCAGTCATAGCAAGCTACGGTTGCCTCCCTCCTACTGTACTGTGTTGAAATTTGGGCACTCAAGCAATTGGGGGAGATAAGTAAGCTCAAAGGATCCCTCAGGAAAAACCTTATATGCCTCCCAAAACATACATCTATGGAAATGGTTGTACTGGAGTTCGATATTCTGCCTATTAAAGATATACCTCAGCTGCTTAATGCTGCTTTGTAAATTAGTTAATGCCCCAGTGGGTTCTCTTTTTGCTCTAATCTTTGTGGCTTACACAACCAGAGCAGCTCTCATGCCCTCGAGCACTATCACAGTGGCATGCGGTACAGCAGAAAAATGGTTTCGTCTGGCACGTGAGCTCCCAATGGATCTTCCTCTGCAGGGATTTAAGAAATCATGAAAGGTAGTATATTTGGTTGTAGGTCTGAACAATCTTTGGTTAATCTCTGCACGAAAAGGCATGCAAAAGACTTTGTGGCCTATATTCAGAAACCGAACTGCATAACGTCCTATATTCAGCAATTTGTAGGCAATTGTTTAATGTGGTATTACCTGAAATTGAAATGTAACGCTGTTAAAAAAGGGGAATTGGAGGGGATTTGGACGCGAGCAACGGGAGCAGGAAGTGATTGTCGTTTATGTGGGGAGAATAAGGTGTAATCAGTAAAGCATCTCCTGTGTGAATGTGCATCACTTCAGCTTTGAGGGCCGGTGCCTTACGTACTTGAGAGGGGATCTTCCCCCGACTTGTCATGGGATGAATTAATGTATGGGAATAACCAGGCTTACATTGTTTTTTTCATGTTTATTAGGGAAAACAATTATTTGTGTTTTCTAAGTTTTGAATTGAAGCTGGCGGGCCAATGGACCACCACGTTCTTACTGGATAATGTGTTTTCTTTTTCTCTTCCGTTTAACCTTGTTTAATGGATTTTAAACGGATGGAAATACTGTATTTAAAACTAATGCAACTAGCAGGAATCTGCAACGAAAGTTTTTTTGTTAAAACTGAAACACAAAAATATATATATATATATATTTTGTTTTACCTTTGAAATCATATGCATGCATTAATTGGAGATCATATTGCAGGTCGCAGATCTGTAACACTTGGCATAAAATAAGGTATAAACTGTGCATGCCTTACTTTCACACCCTGTCAGATTTTCCTACAAATGCCCCAAACCATGCATGTTATGCCTTTAAAAAAGATGCAAGACGACCATATGCATAAGGCAGTGAAACTGCACAGATTCAATCTGTGACTTTGCTGCCATATTTGTATATTTGTTTTAGGCTTTTATATGGTTTTACAACATAGAAAACTTTTTGCCCAAGTCATCATCTTAAAAATACATCATCATAAAAAGCAATATCAGTCCTTCCCATCTGAACAACGTAATATCTTATTCAGATGTCCAGTAAATTTGATCAAAAAAAAATCAACCTCACCTTTTAGCTCCTTTTCAAGGCCACTAATTGATCGTTACTGGCTTCAACTTTCCCAAAAATAACTATCAGCAGCTTGACCAATGCTAAGGTTATGGAGTCTTTTCTCCTGCGATGAGCACCCGCCACCAGTCGCCTGCCGTCATTGATCCATATTTGTCAATCTTCTCTCCTAGAGTTTTGGTTATTACTGCTCTGAAGACTGTCAGATGTTTTAATCTTTCGTTAAGAGTCTTTTAATACACATAATCTGCATGTTACTTCTGTTCCACTCGCTCTTTTTCTTGGTCTCAGGACTTTTCTAGTCGGAAATAGGTTTAAGCGGAATATCATGAATTGTGCTCTAAAATACCAGTTTGGGAATTGTTGTAGGTATTTTGGAAGTGTATTTATTTTCCTTAATTCCTGTAGAGGTTTACCATATAATTTATATGCTTGCCCCTCTTCTTGAGTTGTTATCCAGTCCTGCATGTAGAGCTTCGTTTTAATCCTGTCAGGGTTCTCCACCAAGCTGTTGTCTGATTCTCCCAAATCTGTTATAATTGCTTGGCAGAGGACCTTCAATTCTTCCAAGGTTCTTTAGGTGTTGACCTCCACTGCTTTTCTTAACACCCACATCCTCCCCTAGGGTTTGCTTGGATATATTTCCGATAGAAGAAGAGAGATTTCCAGATCACTACTGCCTTCATTGATGTTAAACCGAGTTCCATCCTAATGGCTTCATTTGGTGTGCTTTTGGCAGTCAGAGAACTCTTTTCCAGAAAATTCCTTCCAGTTTTTGCCAATTCTCTGCTCGAAACGAGAAAGATGTTTCGGCTCCATATGTTAAAATTGGCAATACCTTCATGCAGTAGAAGGAGACTAATGACATCAATGAGAAGCCACAATATCGGTTGAGAAGTAGCCGAACCTGAGCCACCAGATGTTTTGCTTTGTTTCTCAGTGCTACCTCTCTTGGGGCGTCTCTGCTACTGGTGTTCAAGCAGACACCCAGGTAAGTGAAGAAGCATACCACTGTAATTTTTTCACCCCTTAGGTTCCATATGTGCCATTTCTTTTGCCTCCCCCTTTAGGAGTCATCAAAAATCATAATAATGTGTAGTCCATTTGCCTTGACCTATTTTTGTAGATCCTCCAGCTGTCGCTATAAGCCTATTGGTGTTTGATCTATCAATGCAACGTCACCCGCATATAACAATCTACCAATAGGAACCCCAGCTATTTTTGGTAGAAAGCATCTGGTATTGTAAAAACCCTTCTTTAGGTCTGATATAAAGAGGTTGAATAATTCCAGGGCCAGTGGACATCCTTGTTTGAAATCCTTGTTAGTAGGTATTGGGTCAGATAAGAGGCCTGTTTTATCTATCCTCTCCCTCACTGTCGTTCTTGAATTCAAGTCTTTCATTCGTTAACAAACCCTGCCTGCCATTCATCTCTATGGCCAATCGAGATGCTCCATTTCGCCAATGCCCACAAGATCAAAGCAGAAAACCCTTAGTCAGCCACATCCAATAATGCAATTATGTTGGTGCAACCTCAACCCTTTTTTAAAGATGGTAATCACCACTGATGCTTTCCATGTGATCGGGACCCTTTGTGATTTCAAGATGAATTCAAACAGATTATTCCGATGTGGGTCCCGCTTCAGCATTTCATTGGTCATCCCATCTGGGCCTGGGTCTCTTGAGTTACTGGCTTTCACAATAATCTCCTCAATGGATGTTAGTTATATCCCCAAATTCTCCAAGGTGTTGTTCCTCTGGACAAAATTAGGTGGCACATCTTCATTTATATCGAGACAATTGAGAAGTAAGCTGCCCAGGTTTTAGCTGATATGGGGTTTTTTGTTAAGGCATCTTGTGGGGCGTTCATCTCATATATTGTTAGACATATTTCTGCAGACGTTTTGGAACTGATCTTGCACAGCATTGCTTCAGAGTTCCGTTGCAACAGCCGCTTCTTATGCAAGCACACCCAGTTATGGTATTGCTGTTTTCGTTTATGTCTTTATGATCGGGCTTGTCATTGTGGAAATCTTATTAAGCGAAAGAATATGGGAATTGAGGGTTTTCTTCTATCTAGCGAACTCCTGATCGCAAGATGGGGCAATGACACATGATTTTTTCCCTGTTGCTTTAGGTGTCGCAAATTTTTGCAGTATGCTAGAGTAGCCATTGTTTGTTCTCCTTCCTTGTTGTTTAATTGTACTATTGTCAATCTTAGTTAGTTTGTGGGCCAACCAATTTTATCCGGGCCAATTCTCAGCCTGTTTCTGCCAAGGATTACTCATATTACTGCCTGGTACAGTACCCATTGTGGTTAGCTCAATGGAGCACATGTCAACCTTAGAAGATGGTGGTCACTTGCTAACATTTCTTCGACTACTGTTGTACGAGAAACCAAAATCATGTTGCAGGACATGCATATATAGTCTAGAATTTGACTGCCCTTTTCCCTTTTCTTGTTATTTTTGCTGGGATGTCTCAGTGGATGTTGCGATTCAGAATATCAATATTTTTAGAAAGCAGACTGTTTCTCCAGGATTTACCTCTTCTTTCAGCTGGGCTAGTCAGTGGCACATCATCCTCAATGAGTGCTCCATTTTCGTCAAAACAAATGCAGTTTAGGTCGCTGTATATGATGATGCATGGATCTTGCCACTTTTCCATTTTCTGGTCCACCAGGTCTGACATCTGTTCAGGAAGATCCCATATTTCTGTAATTGTCGGATTCCAGTACAAATGAACAATAATAAGTGTCCTTTGGACATTTTTCTGCCCCATTTGATATCTCCAAGGCTAACATCTGGAAGTATGGATTGGGATATAGCACTTGCAGTGATGTAAATTGGGCCCTGTATTTTATGGCAGGAAGTAATCCTGACATAGGTCTACCTTTTAACCCCTCCACAGCCGGGTTCAGGAAAATGATTAAATCTTCTAATACCAGGGTCTCCCTAATCCATGTCTCTTGGAGATATATCAGGTCGAAGGAATCAAATTGCAGTTCCCCTTTGACAAACAGGTGGGCAAATCCCTGGGTGTTCCACTACCAAATGTGAAGTCTTTCTGGTCGGTGGGTTCTTGGCGTTATGATTTACTGATTTTCTCTGCAAGGAGACCTGCCAGCCACTTGGAGTTTTCTTCATTTCCCTCCTTTTTTGCTGTTGGGTTATCAACCCTGGGATCTATTTCTGTCCTCAGACCTGCCACCATAATTTTCATTCTCAAGTGCCCGTCTGTATTTAGTGCCTCCCCTTCATATCCTTCCAATTGCGGTTTTGGATCGATAGCCTCTCCTACTTGCAATTTCTTTCGGTTTTCTTTCCCCGATGTTTGCGGTTCTTGTTTCATGACATCTATGCCCATTGGCTGCAGACGAAATGCCTCCTCCTTTAGCAGTTGTTTTATTATAGCTAAAGAGATGTACAAGATCACCTTGTCCATCCTTTCTTCCTCTGGGAATTCAATAATATCCGATGTTGATTAGGGACATGATGAAGAAGATTAACCACATTGGCCCGATTCAGGATTAGTTCATCATTCAGATGTAGTATTCTTTCCAATACCAGGCCATCACTACGCGGTTGGTGGCTTCTTTGTGGGGACTTCTTTAGGTCTTTACTTGATAGCTGGTTATGTTTCTCCTTGTTATTTGCCACTGTGTCCATCCTCTCTTTCTGCAACATTTCTCTCCTTCTTTCCTCCATTATTTTAAGGGGGGGATCATGTTCTGTTAGATCTTTGGGCAGCTGCTTTCTTTGTATTTTCGGCACGCAATTACCCCCTCCTAGTTGGTTGGTGTCCTCCCATTCCACAACCCTCCTTTTCTCCATCTCCCCTGATTTTCCGCGTTTTGCGGGAATCCTCAACTGTGGGGGTCTTTCAGTTTCTCCACCCATATTCTCCAATGGCCTGGTTGCGTTGTTTCCCTTCATCCCTGCTGTGGGTCATTTTACCTCTTGCCACCTCACACGGGGGGCTAAGCCAGAATTATCATTCTCTGATTCTCTTCTCGAGCGTGGTTCCTTTTGATTTTCAATTCTCTCTGCAGGCTTATTTACCTCAGGCCTTTTCCTCAGGCCGTTGCCCACTTCCTCTGTCACACTCTACTCACTCTCTGTAGTGTTCAGATCAATGTTATTTAGCGCTTTCTCTAGTCTGCTGGTTTCTTCGAACAAGTCACCTTCCGAGACAATGTATATGTTGAGAGATCCATCAGGTCCATCAGATCAGTATCATCCCCCTTGTGCACTTGATCTGACCTCTCCCGTTGAGCGCTCATTAATTGTATTTTGTTATTCTGATCTTTTTTTCTGAGTCTTAAGTTTGCTCTACATAGGCGTTTTGATAAGATCCTTGTTCTGTGGTATGGTTAGGTTCCTAATGAAGGCAAGGCTTCCATTCAATTTGTGCTTTGGTAGTTTACCTTGATTTTTAGACTTTTTCTGGAGGTCTTCTTTAACTTGAGCACCAGTTGCAGGATTTTTCTTCGATTTTTCTGAATACAGTATCATTTGTAATGGAGCTTCCTTTTGGTCCTTCAATGTTTCTTAAAAACTATCAAAGACCTTCTGCAGCACTTTACCCTTCTGCTCTGTTTTCCCCTTTTTAGAGCCGTCTATCTTGGTTTCTCGTCTTGATATAATGTTTGATGATCTTTCAACGTCCTCTGTTAGTACCGATGTACTACTCAATTTGTCTCCCATCTCTTGCTGTTCCTGCAGCTTTCCCGAGTTATGGTCCTCAGCTATCCTCAATTGCGTCTGTACCATGGCCAAACTCTCTGTCAATGGGGCTCCTTCCGTGTCCGATGCAGTTAATTGAGAGTCAATAATATTTTCCAATGGGGGCTCCATGTCCACATGAACTATGCTGCCATTAACTGATTTGTTAGCCACAAGATCTTTTGAAGGATTGGCCATCACTATGAGGCCCTGGGGCTCCTCTTCTTCTCCTTGTCTTTGATTATGGGCTTCAATATATTGTGTAGAAAATTAGAAACCCGGGCTGAGCTGTTATCAAGGTTATTTTGGATTCCCGTTATAAATCCTTCGACAAACACCATTTTAGAGTGCATCATGACTATCATGGTAGTCTGATCCTTTAATTGGTCCCCTATGCTCTCATAAAGTTTCATAAATGGGTCCATTGTAGCAGCTAGAGCTGTAAGAGTTGAGAAATCTGTTTCTATTGGCCCTGCTCTATTCAACTCTGTATGTTCTCTGATAGGTGCTCTTTCTGTTAACTGTTCTGTCATGGTGGCACAATCTATTGTGATTATTTCTTCAGTTCTGCATTCTTCCCTGGGTAATTCCACCCTCCCTCATTTTGAAGCTCTGTTTACTTTCGTAGTTTGGAAAGATGGTTGGAGTAATTGAGTTGGATCTCTTGCTGGATTTTTGATGTGCCTTGGCCAGCTCAGCCATCCAGGCCCTTAAGGCTTCCTTTACGGAGGCGTCAGCCCCCATTGGCGACAAGATGGGTGCTCTTTTGTTTAAATCCCCTTTTCTTTGTGTGCTTCTTTCTTTTAGCTCAGATATCAGGGAGCTTGCGCCGTTTCCTCCATTGTGGTTTGCCTTAAGAGGGAAAGCGCCTCCTAGTCCTTGTCCTACCATTTCTATGTGTGCATTTTCTCTGTTTTCTGCCACTGAGGTCCAGCCTGGACCTCTGGCAGCGCAGCTCTTCAAGTTTTCCTTTTGGTGAACAACACCCATGGGATTTCCTTACAGCACCCATGGGTGAGGGTACACTCTTGTACCCCTAATGTGTGTTTTTGGGCACCTGTGTGTTGTCCACATAGCAAGGTATGGGCTGGTGACAGCTACCTGCTGACTTGGCAGTGGCCCTGAGTGTCCTCCATTTTGGGACAACCATGCCCTGCCACAGGAATAAATGGATTCCTGCAGGAAGGCAAAACAGCCCATGTGGCCTCTTTCTATTGCCTTTTACCTTGTTTCACAATGTCCTGGGAAGCCGTGATTCTGTCGCTTCCTCCTGACTGGCTGTTGGGTGAAAAAAACATATATGCTCTGGGGCTGCCTCCTGTCAGACTGACTGGAGGCATCCCAGATGTTGTGCATTTGTATTTGTATTCCAAGGAGCTTTACAATGAACAACAAAATATATATTAAACATGGAAAGTAGAAGCAATAACGGTAAACATGAGTCAAACAAGAAAATCAGCATGTAGGAAAATTTACATATGAGAAAGAAGAGGAGAGGAAGGGGGGCTGGAGAAAAAAGGGGGAGAGAGCGTAGTGAGTAAAGTGAATAGTAGGAAGGAGGAGGATTTAGAAGAGAAGGGGAAGATAAAGAACAAAGAGAAGGGTAGAAGAAAGAGGGAAAGAAGGGTAAGAGGGGGACGGGGATCAGGGAGGGGAATGAAAAAGAACAGATTTCTATGAGGAGTGGAAGGAAGAACAAGGGAGTTGAGGAACGGATAGAGAAAGGTGGGGGTTCCAGTTTAAGGCTGCAAGGAGCTGAATGGAACGGAAACAAGAAGAGACAGAAGGGGATGGGGGAACAGAAAGTAAGAAAAGATCGGCAGAATGAAGGGAGGGAGAGAGGGTGTAAAATGAGAGAAGAGAGGAGAGGTAAGGAGGAGCAAGGTCATGAACAGATTTAAAGACCAGACAAAGGAAGTGAAATTTAAGTTGGGAATGGAAAGGAAGCCATCCTAACTGAGAAAGTGAGTTGGAAATGGAGTCATGAGGAGAGAGAAGACAGAGGGTGCAGATGGCAGAGCAATAAAGGGATTTGAGGGGGGCAAGGTGGGAAGCAGGAAGACCAAAGAAGAGAGAAGAACAATAGAAAAGACGAGGGAGGAGATTAAAGGTTTGGTAGCATGGAAAGTGAGAGAGGAACAAACTTTGTGGATGTTAAAGAGAAGATAGCGACATGCCCGAGAGGTGAGGGAGATATGATGAGTAAAGGAAAGGGAAGAGTCAAATTAAATGGCAAAATTACAAGCATGGTTGGAGATAGGGAGACTAGAAGGGGGAAATTGAATAGAAGGAGGGGGAGAAGGAGGAGGGAGTGTGTTAGGTGGAAAGAACAAGACTTCAGTCTTGTCAGTGTTAAGAGAGATAGTGAGATGACATCTGATTTTTAATGGCGGTAAGACAGGAAGAGACGTTGAGATGTATGTTAGAGGTGAAGGAAGAAAAGGAGAGGAACAGTTGGGTGTCATAGGCATAGAAATTATGAGAAATCCTGAAGGAGGAGATAATAGGAGTGAAGTATATAGAGAAAATAAGAAGGGTCTGAGCACAGAGACTTGGGGAACACCATAATCGAAAGGGAAGTTAGAAGAAGTTCTTCCGCCCCAAGAAACAGCTAAAGAGCTGAGGGAGAGCCAGTTAAGAACAGAGCATTTGAAACTGAGGGAGGAAAGGGTATTGAGAAGTAAGGGGTGATCGACAGTGTTGAAAGCAGCGGAAAGGTCAAGGAAGATAAGGATTGATGATTGCTTAGAATAGCAAGCAGTGAAGAGGGAGTTAAGAACATAGGTAAGAGCGGACTCCAGAGAGTGTTTGGGAGGGAAGCCAGATTGCGAAGGGGGAAGGAGAGAGTGGCTAGTGACAAAAGTAGAGAGCTGAGAATATGCTAAACGTTAGAGTAATTTAGAGAGAAAAGGTAAAAGTGAGATTGGGCGAAGTTGGAAGCAAGAAGAGGATTAGCAGAAGGCTTCTTCAATATAGGGATAATAGTGTTGCTGGTAATCCCTAGAGGTGGGACCTGTATGAATGGAGTCTGAAATGAACTCACATTCTGTTTGTGGGTGTCTTGTGTCTGTGTGTGTGACACAATGAATGAGACAGCCCCGACTGAAACTGGCATGAATGCAGTGTAGTGTGCTGAAAGGCTGGGTGCTTATCTCAATCCAAATGATTTGTTATGGGTGTCGCGGTGGAGTGAATGGCCGGAATGCCTGGGAGCCTGATTGGCTGCCTGTCAGGGACGTCATTTGGTGGTTGCCATGGGTAGCAGCTGCCAACCCTGGCGCCTCCACTGCTACCCCTAGACCTGTCTTTGCGACCCCTGGGCCACTGTACAAAGAAGCAGTGCCAAGAGCAGATACGTGTGTTGCACCTGAAAAAGGTGGTTGTAAATGCAGCTATAAGTGCCACAGCTTTTTTCATCTGGAATCTACATCTCCTTAATTGGAGAAATAACAAGGATGCAGGAAAAAACATAAAGCCGTCATCACTAACAGGTTGGCAGTAAATTGATGAGGAATGCCTGAATGGTTGGGTTCAGAAGTGGGGCTGTCTGTGCAGCTCGTACCCAGCACTGTAGCAACAGGAAGGTTATAGGGGCTAGGCCTAGTTATATGGGAATGAGTAAGAGCAACCTGCAGTACTCCGTGACAGCACAGTATGAACACTTATCTCATCAGTGTTTCTTGTTGTCGGCTTTGCACATACAGTGAGCCACTGGGCCTGTGATGAGAGGGGTGTGCCCCAGTAGCTTGTGCCACCAATTCTGCCTGGGCACTGTGTGACCTGACCCAGACCTGCCAGACCTGCTTCACAGGCACACTGTAGATAGTCGCAAGGTGAGATCATTAATTTACATGAAGTTGCCCCCTGACTTTGAAGTAAACAATCTGTTGCTTCCTCAAGCAAAACAAATACATATTTGGTAGAATAGCTCATGGGGCAACACACGTGCTTTGGGAACAAAACAATGCAGTGCAACATGGGTTTGGTTCCTGTTCCAGTGCTTAGAAGCAGGAGAAGGCTGGCATTAAGCAACATATAAATGGCCAAAGAAAATAATAAAATGAGCTTTTTCTATGAGTGATGTCATGGAGCTGCTTCTGTGGTTTACCTTTTCAAATTAAAAAGACCCTGCAATCACTGTGACCTGCATCACATCCTTCCCCTCTATCTCCCATCTAACACCAAAACTGTGGGTTGCTTACCAATTAAGCAAAACCGAAAGGTGATGCTGCAAGGTTTCAAATCATTCACAACCACTGGCACAGCGCTGGGTTTGAGGTGATTGCTTGAGGCTCAATGTTATGGAGGCTGGTACTAGAGACTTCAGATGTTGTACTAGTGATTTAAAGATGTTGGGAGAGAGTGTTTGAAACGTAATGTGTCGTAAGAGTTAAAGTTCATTGACTGCAGATATAAAATGTTTGAGGAGGGTAATTGAGACTAACACTGTTAGGGTGTTGAAGGAGGATACTGGAGACTTAAGTTGCTAGTTTTCTTGAGGTTGATGGTGTTGGAGAATGCTGGCGACTAAAGTTGCTGGAGGGTGGCACTGTGTAAACATGAAGGTGTTGGAGCAAGGCACTGGAGTTGTAAGGTGTTGGAGGGCGGGATAGGGTGCAAGATATTTAAAGCTGTTGATGGAGGGTCCTTAGTGACTCTCAGTCGATGGTAAGGTGCCCATGGTGAAAATGGTTGGGGGATATTCAGGCTCTGGGTGGCGTGGGTTGCTGTGCAATGGTTCAAAGTGCACTACTGACAAGAAAATCCCTGCAAGTTTTGTCCAAGTGTAAAAGTATGATGTGGTACAGCCCCTGATTGTCTTATAGTTGGACTTGTGTTGGTCAGTTGCTGTTTCGAGTCTGTGGCTAGAAACATGGCAGGCACTGGATGTCTGCGCTTTGGGATTTAGGCTTCTTCGAGATGCTCTTTTTACAGTTTAGCCCAAGTGATGTACAATAGTCAAGGTTGTTGTGTTGGACGTCTACTTACATTCACAGTAATTTGGTAATATGGGCCAGTACACAGTGATATTAATGCTACATATGGTGATCCATTCTTGTATGAAATGTATATCCTATTACAGTGCTATTGTAACCATATTTTTCTTGCTGTACTGAGGAACAATGCTATGTGATGCCACTTCCTGTTTTTTCAAGGGGTGAAATGTTGTGTGCCATCACTTCACGTGATTTCAGTTTGGGGTGGGGTCAAATGGCATCACTACCTGTGATGTTGTCAGAGGTTAAGGGTTGTGTGATGTCACTTCGGCTACCCCTGGTATTTTGGTGAAATAACATCCCTGCTGCCTGCATGAATGCCCTTCAGTGTGATTGGCTGACTGAGCCTGGGTCAGCCAGATTGAATGTGGGAACTGATGTGTATATCTGGGGACCTCTCCCTTGCCAATTTGTTCAGAACCTGAAGTTGAAGCTTAAGCAAAAAGGAGCTGTTCCTTGAAGCCCAACTTGAGGAGATGTCCGCTGTTGCATTTTCTTTGTGTACTCCAAAAGCTGCTATGTTCTTCCAATGCCTGATCCAGAGAGGACTTGGAAACATCTCCCCGAGCTACAAGGGACCATTGTGCAAACTGCTACTCTTCATCATAAGTACCTGGGAAACCAGTTCTGTGTGCCTACCATTCAGAGATGGGTCTTCGTGAGTCCTAAAGAGGTGTTCCCAGGCATCTCGAGTCAAAGAGGTCCATTGTTGTTATCCAGGGTCCAGAGGTGCCTTTTGTGACTGCTGGAAGCCGCTGCTTTCTACCGCCCTGAAGAGGGGCTACCCTGGCATAGTGCTGCTGGACAATCAGAGCTGTGAAAGTTCCAAACTGCCAAAGAACATTTCAAAAGACATCCTTGCCATCATCACTGACCAGAGTCGCTGAGTGCAGAGGAAAGTCTGCTGGTGGGTTTCCCACAACCAGAAGCTAACAAAGATGTCCTGAGGGTCCAGACTTGGTGAGAATCCAAGGTCCACTCCAGTGGTTGAGTCCAGGTTTCCAGAAGCAGTACAGAGGTCTGTTATGTGGCTGCAGCACCGAAGAACCGAAAGTCAGAAAGCCGTGATTCCGAAACCTGACACGGAAAGTTACCTATGCATCCGTCGTGGTCAGATGTCACTGAAGGGTCCCAGGGGTCTTCCTCTCATCTACGAAGCTTTTAAGGAGCCCACAGCAGGTTTCATCTTCACAGGACATCTACAATCAGAGAAATCGTCATCAAAAGGAGAGCACCGTGAAGAGCAAAACTGCTGCCCTTCAGAAAGACTTTGGTTCCCTTTTTCTTATTGGAATTAGCCTCCGAGATGCTCCTTCTTCCAAGAACCCCCCCTTGCAGAGAATCGTCAAGTGAAACCGAGAAACTCTGCCACCTCGCCAAGGCACCAAAGGTACTGTGACAAGGAAGAGCATCTTCTAGGCTCAGGAGTCGTCCACGATTCCCAGATTCGTCTTGGATCCTGTTCTCATGTGGCCCTCCAAGGTACTTTGGGGTGGTAGAACCTTTTAAAGAAAGCATAAGGTTATTGAACATTATTGGTCTAGGCTGTAAAATACAAGATAAGTTACTTGCTAACTTTTCCATTACAGGTTGCCCAGGTGGGGGGATCCTCACACAGAATTGTGTATGTAGTTTAAATAAAGCATTCTGACACTGTTCACAACTAAACTGCCTTTCTTCCCTATTCTATGCTGATACACCTCACGTAAGAATTGACATGCCTATTTAAAACTGTCTGCAGTTAATGCATCGATTACTGAATTTAAGTATTGTGTGGTACCACATAGAGTGTAAATATTTACCATTCTTTGAATCTGTATCTCCATGTACAAAGTGTTATTATTTAAATGCATTTATATATATTACAGAATCTCATTTTATATAAAGAAGCTGTGCTATCACCTAGCATTGTGTGTGGACATTCCTTGTTGGGGGGGTTGGGGACTCGTTGGGCCTCATTACACGGATGGCGGTAAGGATTTACCGGTACCGGTATTATACCGGTACCGGTAAATCCTTACCGCCTTATTACGAGGTCCCTTTGCGGGTTGGGGGATTTAACACCTGCTTTTTGCAGGGGTTAAAAACCAACCCGTAAAGGGACCCAGGGAGCTAATTACGGTACCGCAATTTGCGGTACCGTAATTAGCGCCTTCCCCATTCCCATTGAGCCCTACGGGGCAAAAATGGGAATGGGGAAGGGCAATGGTGGAAGGGGGAATTACCGCCCCGCCAACCTTGGAATGCAGCGGTAATTCCCCTTTCCGCCAAGGCGGTGCCGGTATTTTACCGGCATGAACCATGGCGCTAATAGCGCCATGGTTCTCCGCCATCCGTGTAATGAGGCCCATTGTTCTTAAGAACCTGCCTGCATCACCTCCTGAAAGCTTGAGCCTGGCTGCTCGTCCATTGCTAGAAAATTGAAAGCCCTGGCTGGGGTGTTCTTTGCCTTTACCCGACCATAGAGAGGGGAGAAGTAAAGGTAGCCCCCTCCAATCTTTACATTTTAGATTCTGCGTTGCAGAGTATAGCAATGAGCAGGGACAAAATGGACTACTCAGCCCTCACACTTCTACAATCCAAAACACAATGCAATCATATCAGTTTTTCGGGTAACGTGGGCAGAGGGAAGGCTGTACTCTTAAGAAGGTTGTTAAGGTGAACCAATAGTTACCCAGACAACACAGTATCACAATCTAAAATAAAGTGAATGTCCAGTCAAGGTTCTATACAAATATAAAGACTTTAACAAAAAAACAGCATTTGCAAGCAGAACAAAAGAGATTACTGTGCAACAACTCACCTGAAGGAAAAAACATAGAAGATCCAACATACTGCAGAAAGTAGCACTCTGAACATAATTCCAGGGGTGGTAGGTGAAATACTACCATAAAAAGGACATTGTGTTAAACACAGGACCAATTGTGACCTAAAAAGTCTCTAGGGTTCCAGCGGAATGTGTGGGCAGTTCAGTGTCACAGTACCTGTATTCAGTTTGTGGTGGGCTGATGCATCAAACCTGGGTTTGAACGTTGATGTGAGCTTATCAAGCTCTGTCGGGCACTTAGGATCGTGGAGGCCCTGGCAGCAAGCAGACATCGAGCAGGGATGAATTTGTGTGCTCTGTGCGGTACAATGGCAGTGGTTCAATGATGGAGGTCAGGGCTGTCCCAAGAATGCTTCTCAGTTGGCCAGGCAGAGTTGGGCTGTAGCTGCTCTGAGAGGTCGGAGAATGAGGCTCCAGAAGTTTCAGTCAGCGGGAAACAGTCGTTGAAGCTGGGACCTACTGTGCATAGATGTGCAGTCAATGAGGCTAGCTGGCTGAGCCGTGGTAGTAAATCCTGGTTAGAGGCAGCAAGTGATCCTCCAAAGATTCAGTTTGGGTTCTGGCGTTGAGCAGATGCTTCAGGCCTAACCGGTAATGTGCTTTGTTAGGACATAATGCAGTATCGAGCTGGTTTAGATGCAGTGAAAAATTGTGGCAGGTTGGAGGAATGCAGACACCAGTGCCTTACCCATTGTTCAGGATCGACCGGTTTGTTGGGAGAAAACTGGGAGCTTTGACTGGTCTGGCCCACTGGTTGCTGTGAGGTCTTCACAAAGGACTCAAGGACAGGTTATTCCAGTTCAGGTTCTGATCTTCTGGCAGAGAAGATCACTTGCAGAATAGTTGGTCCAGGTCTACAGCCCTCGTCACTCCTAATGTTCCCTGGGAGTGGTTAGGGGAAAGATCTTCCTAATGTCTTGGACGGCTCCTACGTCACCTCCAGCTGAGGGCTTTGAACAGTGCAATTTTCCCAAAAGAAATACAACTGATATTATTCTGAAAGTCTCTTCAGCCTTAAAGCATCCTTGAGGAACTGATGGAATTCTCCTCAATGATATATGATATGATATGATATGATATGGCATTTATAACGTGCCTATACACAAGTGTTTCGAGGCGCAACGAGGCAAGGGAGAGGGAACAGAGAGAAGACAGACACCGATCTTACTAGTCCAGGTGTGATTCAGATCACGCAAGTGCATGGGAAGGGGGAAAGGGAAAGTTCATGGGGGGAGGGAAAGGGGAAAGTTCAGTACATGGGATAGTAGAATAAATAAGATAAATACAAACAACCGGATGGTGGCAAGTACAAGATAAGAGCAGACATAAGTGCAGGTAGGGCGACTATAGGGATACAGAATACAGTCCCCAGGTGCAGGGGATGCCAGGGAGGCAGAGCAGGCGTGGCATGGGCCCGAGGTCAGAAAGGGTGGCCAGAAAGCCAGAGCAGATTCAGCCAGGAATTTAGCAGGGGAAAGGGGGAGAGAAAGCAGAAGCAAAGAGGAAGGTTTTGATGTGCTTCCGGAACCGGAGGTGGTTCTCCTCAAGTTTCAGGGAGGCAGGAAGGCCGTTCCAGAGAGAGGCCCTGCTGAGGAGAGAGATCTACCACCAACTTGCTGCTTGGAGAGGTGACTGACCCTGAGGGAGTTGGAGGCGGATGAGCGAAGAGCTCGAGAAGGAAGGCACTTAGAAGAGAGAGTTGAAGATATTGCGGCCCCAGGCCCAAGAAGGCCTTGTGGGCAATGCAGAGGGTTTTGAACTTAATTCTTGCAACTGCTGGGAGCCAGTGCAGAGATTTCAGTCCTGTAGAGATACGATCCTTGAGCTTAAGGCCAAGGACAAGTCTCGCAGTCCTGTTCTGGATAAGTTGCAGAGGGCGGAGAGTACAGGCAGACAGATTTAGTTACAATAGTCCATCCTAGAGAGAACCGGGGTTCTGGAGACGGTGAGCTTCTGGGGGAAGGAGAGGAAAGGAAGAATACCTCTGAGGAGGTGCAGCTGGTAGCGTGACTTCTTAGAGACATCAGAGATGTGTGGAGAGAAGGAGAGTGTGGAGTCGAAGATGACCCCGAGGTTTTTAGCCTTGCAGGTGGGAGCAGGAAGAGGGCCGAGAGAGGCCAGCCAGAGAGCTGCAGGGGAGTGAGACTCCTTTTAAAGACACAAGTCCTAAGGTGATTGGCCTAAAGTTAGCCTGCTTTAGGGGACAAATCTCTGCTCCTGGTTGGAGTGGACCTTGCCCTGTTAATCTTGCACTTAAAGTGCTTTGCTCCAGAGGACGTGTATGAAGAAGGAATGCAAAAGAGAAGCAGTGAGAAACAAGATGGTGGAAGGCATCTTCCAGTGTCCAGAGCACTCCTGCCTATCCTACTCCTGCCCACTTTCGTCCTACTGACAACAAAGACCTTTGGATATGCAGCACCCTGCTGTGAGGCTGCTACTCCTGAATGGGTGTGCTCCTTTGATACCTGTGCCCAGGTCAGCTGCCTGCTGTGCAGACGTCGCTGGGGGAGGGTTTTACCAGCACTCACAAAGAGAATCAAAGAGAGGCTGCGTTCTCTGGGTTTCTGTCCTGCCATGTTACCCATCTGACCCAAATACACATTCCCTTCCACAGCAGCGCTGACTCACAGGTGCTGACACATGTGCAATATCAATTGGGATGTGACGGCCAGGGCTCTGCGAAATTGTTAAATTTGGTTCCACCCGCGGCAGAATCTAAATCTGTTGTTTCTCATGCCGCTGTGCGAACCTTGTACATATTGAAGAAAATGATGTGCCAGGTTTCTCGTCCCATTGCGCGAGGCTAGCACAAACTGAAAAGAGAGTCACAAAGTTTCTCTTGCCACTGCAACTACCGCTGTCACTACCACTTACACTATTGCAGATATTTCCTTGCTTACACTCTTTTATACATAACAGAAGTCCGTTTTAAGATGAGCAAGATGTGCTCATATTGCAAAGAACTACAGTTTGAGACCTTCAACACCAGATCAATCCCTGAGGTTTCATAAATTTCTCAGATTTGAGCCTGAAACAGCCAAGAAATGATTAAAGTTTCATAAATCTCTGGAGCTGCATCCCAAGACATCTGAACAGCCCCTAACATTTTCACGATTTCAGCAGTTCATGTTTGCAGAGCAGGCCAGGAAACCTCCCACTGTGCCCAAATCTTGTAATGCTTTGGACAGCTGTTTAGGCCTAAAAGTCCCACGGAAAGCTTCCAATACCTAGCTTTAGAAGGCTTGTCCATCCCTCAGGGTACACATCACTCCCATGTTACTAATTTAGACACTACAGATACACTTCATGGTACACACATGCTGCTAACTATCAATTGTTTCTAATGCGGCGAGTACAAACGCATTCAGCTTCATTATGAGCTCTCACCCATGTTTTATATACTTTTCAGACATTAAAACTTTCTCTCAGTTATATATATATATATACCCAACACACCCTGGGCTCTGTTTTTATGTGGACCTTGAACTCAATTAGGGGCACATGGTCACTGCTGAACTGCTCTATCGATATGCCAGGTGTTTCCATACAGGTTTGATCTGTCTTGGGTCTGGTTTGTGTTTGAGTTTTCACGTTCCACCCCCTCCAATTAATTGCTGCGCTCTGGTCTATCTGGTCAGACTTGTCTATTCCTGTCCAACCTTGCTCAGCTGAGCCAAATTGCAGGGATCCCCTCATCCAACGACTGTTGTGTTGCTGAACAAGGCAACAACGACCAACATTCTCAAACTGGAGCCTGTCCTTCGAGAGTTCATGTGTGATATCATCAGTGATGGCGTGTGCTGTGCAGTGGGGGCCTGGAGTTAAGTTTGCATAGCTACGTCATCTGACAAATGTATGTTGTCCTGTAACTTTCTGCCAGTATAACTGTGCCAAGTTCTCAATTCGCAACCACGTGAAGGTCAAAGATTCCCAGAATTCTTCAACTACAGCGACAGCAAAGTATTTTGCTGGCCCTATTCGTTTAGCGGATACAATTTCCAGCCAATTTCTTGCGTGAAGTTCATGTGTATGAAGTTCACAAACAAGCAGTTGTTCAGAGAAACATACCCTATTTGCAAAGTGTATTACCAGTTAAAGTACCTTCAGAGGAAAACAAAAGAAACTTGACAACATTGGCATCCCATTTCCACTTTTCCATATCTCCCAAAAATGTTTTTTTAAAAGGCTCACCACATACACACTAATTAGTTCTAATAACCTATAATTAGTAATCATCTATGTTACAGTATGAACACATGTGATGATCAAATAGATGATCAGATAGATGAAAGGAT
Source organism: Ambystoma mexicanum (assembly GCF_040938575.1). Lineage (NCBI taxonomy): Eukaryota > Metazoa > Chordata > Amphibia > Caudata > Ambystomatidae > Ambystoma > Ambystoma mexicanum. The sequence goes on along the minus strand of NC_090929.1, from coordinate 1,135,238,689 downwards.
GCATCCAGATTCTTCCAGTCATCAAACAACTTTCCCAGGGCTGTCACGACAGAAAAAACAGGAAGTAGAAGTGATATAGTGTTCAGCCTGTTGCCTACTATGCAGCGCTCACCACTTTTTGGCCAGGAAATAATTGGTTTGTGAGAAATAATTTCAGCAAATAGTGTTTTGCCCGAATGTGTTTCCAACCCCACCTCCTTCGTTCTAGTAGTTTATCAGAATGGGATGTTTACTTAAAGCTGTTCTCTAAGGTAACATAGCATCATTTATCATGCTAATAAGCATATATGCAAATGTAAGCGACTAGAAATTCTTACTTGCAGACATGTAATGGTGTCTGAGAAATTGTTTGCAACTTTGGGAAATTTGCAAAGTTTTATGGTAAACTACACACGTGGCACCCGGGATTTTAACCCATGGACAACGAATAAGGTAAACCAGGCACCAATGATGACAAACAAAGAGATCTTATTTTGGGGATTAATCCTGTACTTCTAGCAATGGATGGAGACAAATGCAAGAACGCGATCCACTTATTCAGCGCGCCAAATACTGAGATTCTACTTTGGGATCGAACCCTACATCATAAGGAACAGTCAGAGACATATTTAAAGATCTATTCTCCCTAATCAGCACGCCAGATACTGAATCCAGACTACTAGTTTTGAAACGAAGGCCTTAGGTCGAAACACGTGTTGGCTGATTTTTTAAATAAATCACTAACAGTTGAAGACTTAAAATAGACTGACTTGCCCATTTAATATTCATGTGTTACTAATATTACGGAAGCGTAGCGCGATTTACCAGTACCAGTCCATTCTTTGTATCTGAGAAATTGTTTGCAACTTTGCCAAGTTTTATGGTAAACTGCATGAAGTGTGTGAAGCTGAAGACTCACAACTTCGCACATCCATACCTGCAACCTTAACATCCCTTCAATTGAAGTTGTTTAATTCAAATGTGATGTTTTTTCAAATCAAAGTGCTGCAACTGACTTTTAGATTATGTTTGATGACCTGCAAGGTATGGCTTCTTAATGGAGTTAAAAAAAGATATATATATATTTCTGCACAAACTTATAACTTTACTGTATTATAATTTCCACGCAGGCGAGCCACCAGCTTCTGTTGGGTACTTTTCCTAGAAACGCGACTTCAGTGAGCCGCTCTCCCATAGGTTATTCCAATTCACCTCCCAAATAGTGAGAGCCATTGAGCAGAAGTCAGCCCACACTTCTCTTTAACCTCACTCTTTCACATAAGGGACTTTCCAAAGTCTACTTCAATTCCAGTATCCGTTATATATATATATATTACATGGCCACAGTAGTGGCCATGTAGTTATGGTTAAGTTGCTGTTTCCATAGGAAGAGCACTTTTTGGGCGGCTTATAACTTCGCTCTCACTGGACGGATCCTCACCAAACTTTGCAAAACAAGTATTTGGGTCACTCTGAATTTTTAGACTGAATGGGAAAACATTTTTGCTCGCGTCTACAGCCCAAACCGCTGGATGGATTTTCACCAAATTTGGACCAGGAGCAGGGGCTTGGTCCCGAAAGCTTGCTTTTGCCAATTTGGTGAAAATCCGTCCAGTAGTTTTTTTTTTAAAATGACCAAAAAGTAGGTAAAAAAAAATTAGTGATATCTGTGTTTGGTCCGCGGACACACTTCCCTGTTCGCTCCGCGGACAGTGTCCTGATTGGCCAATAGGCTTGCGTGATGTTCGCGGACATGCAACGTGTTCGCTGATTGGACAGTGTGGAGCGTGAAGCGCGTCAGATTTTCAGTAGCGCCCGCCATCTTGGATTTGCGGTCATCCGCGGACAGCGCGGTGAAACTTTGTTAAAAATGTGTATTTAGTAGAGTGTGTTGGTGTGTAGGAGTGTTTGGGGAGGGTGGGAGTGCATGAGATAGGATGAAAGTTTGTGTTTTTTATGTGTTAGACGTTCCTTTTGTGTTCGGAAATGTTCTAAATAAACTGAATGGGGGGTGTTCTGAGGACTCAATATGTTTCCGTTTTGTTCGCAAGCAAACTGAAACTGTTCTAAGAACACTCGCAGTGTCCTGAAATGTTCGCAAATAAACAAAATGGGGGTGTCCTGAGGACGCTGTCCGTATTGTTCGTTGTCAAGTTGAATATGTTCTAAGAACACTCGCGGTGTCCTGAAATGTTCGCAAATACACAAAATGGGGGTGTTCTGAAGACGTTGTCGAACACTCGCTGTGTCGTGAAATGTTTGCAAATATGAATGGGGGTTGTGGCTGACAATTTGAATGTGTTCTAAGAACACTCGCGGTGTCCTGAAATGTTCGCAAATAAACAAAATGGGGGTGTTCTGAAGACGTTTCTAAGAACACTTCCAGTGTCCTGGAATGTTCGTAGGGGGTGTCCTGAAGACGCTGTCCGTATTGTTCTCTGTCAAGTTGAATGTGTTCTAAGAACACTCGCAGTGTCCTGAAATGTTCGCAAATAAACAAAATGGGGGTGTCCTGAGAACGCTGTCCGTATTGTTCTCTGTCAAGTTGAATTTGTTCTAAGAACTCTCGCGTTGTTCTGAAATGTTCGTAGGGGGTGTCCTGAAGATGCTGTTCGTATTGTTCTCTGTCAAGTTGAATGTGTTCTTAGAACACTCGCGGTGTCCTGAAATGTTCGCAAATAAACAAAATGGGGGTGTCCTGAGGACGCTGTCCGTATTGTTCTCTGTCAAGTTGAATGTGTTCTTAGAACACTCGCGGTGTCCTGAAATGTTCGCAAATAAACAAGATGGTGCTGTTCTGAAGACGCTTCTAAGAACACTCGCGGTGTCCTGGAATGTTCGTAGGGGGTGTCCTGAAGGCATAGTCCGTATTGTTCGCTGGCAAGTTGAATGTGTTCTAAGAACACTTGCAGTGTCCTGAAATGTTCGCAAATAAACAAAATGGGGGTGTCCTGAGGACACTCTCCGTATTGTTTGTTGTCAAGTTGAAAGTGTTCTAAGAACACTCATAATGTCCGCAGACATTAAAAGTTTCCATAGACCATAGTTGAAATGTTTGACTCTATGGATGTGATATGCTGCGGTGGTTGTTGCCAGGGCATAGAGTCTTGGGTGCATGGCCATTTGACCATGCACCCAAGACTCTATGCCCTGGCAACAACCACCGCAGCATATCACATTCATATTTGCTTATAACTTTGGGTGAAAAACAAATGTATAAGGAACAAAGGTATTAGATACTATGGATGTGATATGCTGCTATGGTTCTCCTTATTATTGTATACTTACTGTTTGGTCTAGTAACCGGAGTACATGTATTTCTTGTTAATTTCTGTGATAAAAGAAAATAGCATGTTAGTATTAGTATTTTGTAATGACTTATTACCTTGTATAATCAATATACTTTTTTTTTTTTGGACCCTCATATTTAGTAGATTACAAATCAGACTACTGTGCAATTTTCTCAGTTTCTGTATTTGTTGCTAAAATCATTGGGTCTGTGGGAGAAAAAAAAATCCACGTTGGATTAAAAAAAAAACTTTTTCTGTTATGCTACAGTTTGTTTGTTTGTTTTCAGTGTTCACTTGTTGTTTCTGGCTAATGCTTTAAACTTTGGCTTGTTGTATTTCTTTGGAGCAGTACCATATTATTTATTTGTTTTGATATTATAAAATTTTGGAGCAGTTAGATACCAATTGGCGTATTCTAACTGTCTATTTTTTTGATATATTTTAGTGGTATTGATTTATCTATTTGGATATTGTTAAATTTTGGGACAGTTAGATACCAATTGGTGTATTCTAACTGTGTATTTTTTGGTCTAATTTAGTGGTATTCATTTACCTGATTAGTTGTTGTAGAATCTTTGAGCAGTTAGATAGCTTTCGGAGTATTCTAACAGTTTATATTTTTTTAACACAAGTTTACTTTGGGTTTAAATACAGTTTAGTTATCAAATTTTGTTTTTAAGAACATCAAATAAGCGTTTGTAAGATTTCCTGGTAATCTCTGCTTTAGAGTAATGGTACTATCATTACATTCAAACCATCCACATTTCTTTTTTATATATGCAGTGCAGTGCCCTGAATTGGTTGTGGCTCCTGCGTGGTAGATTATACCTATTGTTGTGAAGGTTTTCTTACCAAGTGATATTTGACCACGTGTGAATCCAGTCAGCTTGCAGTTGTTTTTGGTACCATCTGCATTGTAACGTAGAAGCATTTGTATTATGTATTTACTATGTGTTTGTATTACTAACATGGAGCGATTATCTGAATTGCAGGTAGAGCATAATCTACCGTGGTTTGCATTTTGTACAAGTCGCTGAAATGGAATGGATTCACAATTTGGTATTGATATATATATGAAGCGTTCATTGGGGATTTCTTCGTGTGTCACATTGTTGCATAGAGTGCATGTATGTTTCCACATGCATGAAATCTGAAAGATTTCATTTATAGGTATGTTTTTGTTTTCCAGTACTTGTAGTAAGTACATTAGAAATTTGTGTGGATCTTCCTGTGAATTTCACCATTCCAGCACAGTAGTCCAATTGTTGTCTTATTCCATAAACACTATACGTGTTGTCAGGATTGTTTGCTGCATTTTTGGGAAGTACTAACATTTGCAAACACAATGGGTCTGTACTGTGTAAGTAAATGTTGTCAACAATTGGTGGTAATTGAAATAGAATATTAATTGCTACATTTGCGTAGCAACTTACACCAACTATATTTGAGAATTTAAATGGTCCAGGTAGTTCTGTATCTAATTGCTTTTTTTGGAGTTTGTCTTACTTCTTTAAAGAAGTACCTGGTTTACTTTCCCTAATTGATTATTTTTTGCTTGTGGTACTTGATGAACTATTAGTTTATTTTACTCTCTTTGGAGGATTTACAGTGACATCATGTTGCATTTCTGTTTGATTTATTTTTCTTTTATAACATTTTACTTTTTGTGGAACAGAATATGTGTTTAGGTGGGGGGTGTATAGTGAGCAAAGTCTATTGTATTGTAAAATGCAAGGAATATCAGCGTTTATTTTACTTGCATCAAAGTTGATTAGAAATAGACTGTCAAGTGTACGTAAGCCTGATAGTGCTACATAGCTCATGCCTTCTTTAAAGACTGTGTTACCAATATCTATCATTGCTTTGTCTAGGGTAAGACCTTGTGATTTATGAATCGTGACTGCGTATGCAAGAGTTAGAGAAAATTGTTCTCTGCGTACATACATATCTTTGAAGAGAAGGAATCTAGCTGTTGAGCGCCTTATCCTTTTTACTTCTGAAAGTTTGTCAAAGAGTATATTGACAAACTGAATTTTGTTGTCGCATGGGTATGTTTGAAAGCCAACAACTGTACCCAGTGCTCCATTAACTAGTCCTTGGTCCACGTCAAGGTTACGTTTAAGCATTACTCTAGAATTTAACGATAATTTTAATATCTTTTCTAAGCCTGCTGTGTTTGAGATTGATTTTTCTAAACTATTTAGTCTTGTTGTGGCTTGGTCACACATGGGTAGTGTCATACCAAGTACATCTAGTTTGTCTGTGGCGCTAATTTCCATGATTGGTTGCATTTCTTTACTTAGCATGATTTCATTGAATTTGAAACAGCTTGCAAGAGTTGGCATTAAGGCCATACAATTGACATTTTTGTGGGCTAATTTTTCCATAACATCTGTAGCACATGCATTAACGCCATGAAGTGCATTAATGTGCCGGGTTCTCAATATTGCTTCTGAATCTTTAGAAAGTATACCAACTCTGATACTTTTTAAAATGTTGGCATAAGTGAGATTTGCAGATTGCCGCATGTTTTCTGTTAATTCTCTGTATTGGAAATGTTGCCAAAGGTTGACATTTCCAATGCTGCCAACAGTTTTACGGCAGAGTTTGTGTCCTCATGTTTTAAAAATAGGCTCACCTTTTACTGGTGTTAATTGAAGCAGATCTCCAAAAACAATAATGTGTTTTCCTGCAAAGAGCTCTTCATAGTCTGTTTTGAGTACTTCTTGTAATCTGAGGTGAATCAAAGCTAACATCAGGTTGGAGACCATGCTCACTTCATCTATTAGTAGCATTTTCATTTGTTTCAATACTCTGCGTAATTCCATTGCAGCTTCTGCAGAAAGTTTGTAATAGTCTAATTTGTTCTGGTGTTCTACTGGTAATAGTAGTAATCGGTGTAATGTAACACCACCTATGTTGTAGGCAGCTAAACCTGTGGGGGCAGTGACAATAGCTGACAGTTTGTTGTTTGTCAATTGTTGAAGGAACTTACTAATGATTTTGATTAGGAATGTTTTGCCAGAACCAGCTTCACCACTGACGTACAGTAGTATAGGTTTATAATTATGGCAGGAACATTCTTTATTTTCATGTTTTACACCATGTGCAATTTGTTTTGTTACTTCTTGAAAAATGCTACTTTGCTCATTGTTTAGTTTTGATTGTAGTATAGTTAAGTCTTCCTTATCTTCATACTGACACATGGTGTTTTCTACTTCTATCATAGCTAATTCTGCCTCATTTATTATTAGTGGTTCTTCCAGTGGTTCTTGGCTTCCTGTTACAGAAGGTTGACTACTGTCAGGAGTGTCCTTATCTAGTTGGGCTTGGAGTTTTTCTTCGTGTTGCTGTTCATTGTGCAACATTGTTTTGTACTGTGTAATGTTTACATCAGTTATAGTGCTTTCATTTGCTTTGAAAGCATCCTCATATGAGTCATAGTTATCTAGTAATTGTTCTTCTTTTCTCCATGGTTTGAAGAGTTGTAGCAGGGACATGTAATATACTTCTTTATGTTGAGGAGTCTTTAATGACAATTTGATATGATTAATTACATTTGGTTTAGTGAGTTTAACTAAGCTGCCTTCACAGTTTGTCACTCTATATTTACCTTTTTTTTCATCAGGTTTCATATTATTTTTGTATGTGTAGTTTTGGGCTATGTGGTATAGACACATGTTTTCCAAAGTATTACTTCTGTTTGGGTAGAATGTGTCCAATAAATTGTTTTTTAAAATGTCTTGGCTGTTGGGATCATGTTTGGCTATTGTTTCTATATCTTCATATGATTTTAGAACTCTTTTTCTAGATTTAGCTGGACCAAGACTTAGCCATACTATATTTTCAGATTTACCATACAATGCAGTACCAGTTAAACGATCAGCTGCTTCATATGATCCACATTCTCTATGGGTGAGCATTTTTATGCCCAAGCTGTATAATTTCTGAGATACTGTTTTATCTGATCACAGGTCATTCCAGAGGTCTTGGAGCTCTGTCTTTTCTGCTTTAGTTAAGTATGCTGTGACATATCGTGCAACTGCAGTAGAATTGTCTGCAATGTACTGCACATCTGTGTTTGCATTCCATAAGTGGACAATGATTGCATTATACTCATTGATATATTTTTCTTCTTCTTTTCTTTTTATGTAATATGTATTTTTAGGTGACTTACCTTTAACACTATGGGCCTCATTACCCGGTAGGCGGTGAGGCATGGCGCTATTAGCGCCATGGCTCATGCCGGTAAAATACCGGCACCGCCTTGGCGGAAAGGGGATTTACCGCCCCATTCCAAGGTTGGAGGGGCGGTAAATCCCCCTTCCGCCATTGCCCTTCCCCATTCCCATTTCTGCCCCATAGGGCTCTATGGGAATGGGGAAGGCGCTAATTACGGCACCGCAATTTTGCGGTGCCATAATTAGCTCCGAGGTCCCTTAGCGGGTTGGATTTTAACGCCTGCAAAAAGCAGGCGTTAAATCCCCCAACCCGCAAAGGGACCTCGTAGTAAGGCGGTAGGGATTTACCGGTACCGGTATTTTACCGGTACCAGTAAATCCCTACCACCATCCGTGTAATGAGGCCCTATGTCTAACTGAAGACATGAGGTTGTTCACTTGACCTGTATTTGTAACTGGTCTAGGAAAACCAAATCGGCATTTGGTGTAGTATTTCCCTTTGTTTTTGTATTTGCGACGACAATATTTTCCACATTTGTGTCTTTGAAATTGTAAAATGTGTGCATGAAGATCACTATTTGTGACTTCTGATGGAATTTCACAAGTGACATATTTTTCAATAAACTGTAAAACAGTGGCATCACTGTCTTGACCAAATTTAGGAGCATCTTTAATCCATAAAAGCATGTGGATATGTGATGCTCCTCTGGCTTGGTATTCTTTTCTCCAAAAGAAGCGTTGCACTTCTCCAAGGGGAGGAACAGTTTTATTACAAATAAAATGTAGCATAGCAATGAATCGATGGTGAAAATATCTTGAAACATTAACAGGATCCAAAGAACAAAGTTCTCCAGGTGTTAGTATATCTATGTTTGTTTTGTTTTTATTTGATATGCGTAGGAAATCATGCAAATCTTCCCATGCATATTCTGCACAACTTAATGTAACAAACCAAGTGGGTGGGCCAAGGTTTCTGATCATACAACGTACATCTCCATGACGTCGAAACCAGTACTCTTTAGTACCACGCATATTTGCTAATAGATTTGTAATATTTGATTGTAAAACCTCATCCTTTTGTTGCACTTTTTCTAATAATTGTGTAGCTGTCATATTTTGAAAGTGTGATCCTGATTTTAATATGTGTGCAACTCCGTAACATAAAGTTGCTAGTTCACTTTCAAAGAGTAGGTGGAATATGTATTCCACATTTTGTCTAAATCTGGGATCTTCAGAATACATCCGTAATGAGCGGTATTCTGAAGCTAATATTTGAATAGGTCTATCATCATACCTTCCTCCTTTGCCAGTAGGAAAGAGTAGAGGAAAAGCACGTGCTTCTATACTTTTTTCCCATATGCTGATTGGCGATCCTTTTGTTTGACGCATTTGGTAAGTTTCCAGTACATCTTCTACGGTGTCATTACAGTGCAAAGGATGAATTGTATAATGGTCTAAAGTATTTGATATTGTAACAGGATCTAGTAGCTCAAATTGACCAGCTTCTTGTGTTTCTTGAATTATTTCAATTGTATCTCTCAAGTTTTCTTCAATATTAATTTCTTTGTAATATTCATTATTCTCTTTAAGATATTGGAAGGCTTGTCTAACTTTATATAAATCTACCAGCTGTTGCCATATTTTTTTGTCTTTTGTAGGTACTCCATTTACTAAGATAATTAAAGATTGCTGCATTGGACGTTGCACTCCTAGAGTATGCACATTTTCTTTTCGATCTAATGGTAAATAAACTACTTTTCCAAGAAAGCCTTTTACCAATTCAGAGGGAGATAATTTTGCTGTTTTTGGTTGAAGGCGTATTATTGCTTGAAATGGGTGTACTGTTTGAAATATGATGCACTCATATAAATTAAGTTGTTGTAGGGGTTTTGGTACTGGGTATAATTCCAAATTATTTGTGATAGCACGTGAAGGAGTTTGGTTGTTGTCAAGTTTTGTGGTGCAGTAACCACAAAGTATTAAGGGCTCAGTTATTTCATATTTGTTTTCTGCTACAAGGTAGAAAGCTAATTCAAACCATTTAGAATCTTCATTGTCTTCTATTTTGTTTGATAGGTCTACAGTTTTTGTGTTACTTTTATAAAAAGTTCTATGGCAACATACACATACATGGTTTGGTACTCCAGCTGATGTACTTTTAAATTTTAGTATTTCTTTTTTGTATGTGTTTAGCAAAAGGTTGCCATGTGTAGAATTGTTGCTTAATTGCTTTAAACCTATTTCATTCTGTAAATGGCTTTCACTTCCAAAATATTTTTTCTGGATATAGTGAATTTCTTCAAGTAGGTCTTTTGCTGTACCATGTAGAAGGATGTTATTTAACTTTGCTAGTGCTAAAGCAGGACTTTTAGCATAGTACAGTTTATAGACTAGATTTCTTATAGTTGAATGATGTGTTGATATCCCCATTGATATCATGGAAAGTGGTTTTACAAGTAGGTCCTGTAATGCAGGCCAATGAATGTCCTTGTAGTCCTGTGTACTTGCGCACTGGACAGGTATCCATAATTTTGATTTTGCCTTTGCTTTTTACATATTTATTGAGGAATTGGCGTAAAGATTTGAAACATTGTTTGGGAATGTTACACATTGACGTGCATGGCCATTTGTACACTAGACCTTCTGATTCAGTTGAATGGAGGGGTAATTCAGGGCATATTTTTGTAAGGAGTACTTCTTGTTCCATTATGGTATTATTCACTTTTTCATAACCTCGACCACTGCTATGTATGGCAATTGTATTTGTTTGCTTTTGTTTGTATGCTTCTTCATTAAAATATGGTTCTGTGCTCGTAGTGTGATTCCATATTCACCTCCGCAGATACTTAAGAAGTTCTTTCTGTTGACATTTCGCTTATTGAGAAGTCCTTTTTGTAATTTAGTTATTAGTTTTGTTAGTGGTTTCATTTTGTTTAACAGTAAAATAAATAACTTTCTTTTGAGAAGAATTGCACTGTCCATCAACGCTTCTAAGATTAATTTCCTACGATAGGTTTTAAGCATTGGACCTGATTTCTCTCCTGTTTTTATAAGATTTTGAAGGACTTTGTGACGGTACATTTTGGCTAAAATACTTTTCTTGGTATGCTTACTTTGCACTATGTTAACATTTGAAGAAGTAGTTTTATCTGTAGTGATAGCTGATTTTCTGTTAATTGTTTTTTGGTTTGTTTTATATTTTGATAGTGGAGGCAAAGTTTTTGTTCTTGAAACTTCTTGTGTTTCACTAAATGACTGTATTAGCTATTTTGTTTCAACTTTTTTTACAAATCTGCTAGAGGTGGATGCTTATGTTAGACACTTTTATTTTCATTTGCTCTACTTTTGCGTTGCTTTCTACAGACTTGACATTTGGTAGGCATTCTTTAGGGTCTGTTGAAAAAAATAAAGAAGATATGGGTTGGGGTGTTCTGGAATGTATGTGTGCTGTGTGCATGAGTGTTTGAGTAAGATGATAAAGATGTATGTAATAGTGTGTGATTGTGCATTGGGAAATACAACTAGTAGGGATAGGTATTCTTGAATTTATGTGTTACTAAACTGGGGTCCAGATGACAAAAAAAAAGTAAGCTAGTGGTGTGGAAAAGTACAAATAGTAAATCTAATGTATACAATTAAAACAGTTGTTTGTTCTATAATATGAACATTGTAGCGGTTCAGTTGGGTAATTTGTGTGTCCAAAAATAGGAATTTGTGGGCCATTCTGGCTGTAAATCGCTGTTTAAGACATGGAGATTTTTGGACAAAATGGTACACAATCTCTATTTTTAGGCACCGAAATAGCATGTATTAACGTTATAGTATGTTTGATTAATAATACAAATATTATGGCGATATTCTACTTACTTTTTTCTTAAATTAACGGGTAAATTCTTAGTTCTTCTTTGTTCTTCGAATTCGGCTGCTTCTTTTCAGGAGACTGGTCTTCACTGCAATTGTAAAAGCTTCAAATTAGTAACTATGTTTGTATATAGCGCTGTTTTTAATTTAGATATTGATTTTTTTAATTGAAATCCTCAGTGCCTTCTTTAAAACCATTAAACTAATTTATTTACATAAGATACATTGCATCAGTTCAGTACATATGATATGTTCTTAATGAACAAATTGTATTGAATGACTAACTGTAGCAAAAAAAAATATCTTTACTATGTCATGTGAAATTTATAATATACCAGTGAATACCACTATTTCTGTAAGTAAGCTGTTTTAGGTAATAGCGCCTCAATGTCATGTCTAAATTAAAGTAATTAAGTAAATAAATAAATAAAAACAAAAACATATGAAATTGTATAAGTATTTTTTTAAAGATTTAAACATAGATTGTGCTTGCATGCAATTTTGTTTGAATATATGTAGTCTATATATTTCATTTAAAAAATGTTAGTTTAACATGATTTGAGTGTGTATGTATAAAGAAAGTAAATAGTATAAAGGTTTATAAGTGATAGTTGATTTTAGGAAATTGAAAAAAATACAGTAAATTCATTTTACAGATTACAGAAGCTAAATGTCTGTTTGAAAATGTGTTCATCTACTGTACAGAAAATATGCATGCCTGAAGTTTGTGTTCATGCATATGAATATGCATGGAGCTGCAAGTAGAAATCTTGGAGACTTGTATAGTATTTCTGGTAGATGGTGCTTGCCAATGATACGACACTTGTACTCAGATTCACAGTACATTTGCAGTGCTGATCTATGATGATGCAGTTAGATGTAGAGGTCTTGAATGTGATTGGTGCATGGTCATGTGATTTCTTAGCTACATCCAATGAGGAAATGGCAGAGAGAGTGAAGTGGAAATGGTAGAAGGGCTGTTCATGTTACGATATGTCCGCGGACATGGCGGTAGTTCGCGGACATCAGGAGTTGCATCCGGGGATTTTTGGGTTCAGAAGTCTTGCAAATGAGAATAAGCACTGAAAGGGATTGGTCAGGAAAGTTTAGTGGGTATGTTGTGCCAGGAGAGAGTTTCTCAGATACTCTTTTTGCTGAGAGAACAAAAGATAGCTATGGCTGTGTGTTTCAGAAAACAGATTGTTTGGATTTTGGGAGATTCGTGGATACATTGGTTGAAGGTGCATGCAGAAAGCTGTGGAGTAGCTGTAGATCTAGGATTCCCACATGTACACTGGCATGGAGTACGTGGAATGAAGTGGTTGGACTTGATACCTCTCTGTGCTACTTTGGAGACAGAGCAACATCCAGACATAATTGTAATTCATTGTGGAGGGAACAGTTTAGGACATGTGACTGGAATTCTTTTGCAATTTGCTATGAAAGAAGGACTTGGGAAGGTTATGGACATGTTTCCTAATTCTCAAGTGATATTTTCACAGATTGCGCAGAGACAAATGTGGCTTCGTTCTTCTTCATTTGGTCCACAAATGGAAGAAGCAAGGTGCAATGTTAATAAGGCTGTTTGTGCCTTTCTAAGAGATTTTGGCATGTCCTCTTTTCACAATGAAAATATTATGTTTCGTAGTACATACATTGTTCGCAGAGATGGAGTCCATCTTACTTATGCTGGCAATCAGATTTTTCTGAGAAATGTACAAAATGCATTGCGACCTGTTTTGGAATTACAACAACCATTTTGAAGTAGGTGTTAAGCATTTATAATTTTTGACTTACAAACACCTCCTAAAGGCTCTTTTCAGAGCCACTACTTCCTCCCAGAGAAAATTGCAATGTTTGTGATAGGGTAGCAACCCAATTCTTTAAATGTTCGCGAACTGTCCGCGGACTTCTAAAAAATACAAAGGGCCCTGCTTCATTTATTTTCACTTCTATTTTTTAACTGTGAAAGGCGGCTCTGAAAAGAGCCTAATTTTTTTTTTTGATTTTTGATATTTTGTCTTTTGTTTGGTTTTTTATACATGACACACTAGGAGAGGAGGGGAAAGGAAGGTAAAGGGGGACACCAACCACAGGGATAAGAAAGGGCGAGCTGAGAGAGGAAGATGTAGAGTGGGTTTTATTTGGGTAGTGAGCAGATCTTCTCGTGCTCAGACGATAGTCTCAAAAGCACTACGAAGTCGCTCCCCCCTGCAGAGTACTGTGTCACAGTACATACATACAACTGTGACCCTCGAAAGGTAAGGGTCATCAGCATTCTGTATGGCCTGTGAGGCAGCTTGAGGAAGACGCTGTCCCACAGAGGTGGTCCTTGTGGTGACAGGATCAGAAACAGAGGATGAAGTAGAGGAAATCAACCTGCTACGTTCTTCGCAAGGTACAACCCTGCGAATAGCCCCAGAGTGAAATGACCTCAGGTGTCGCTTCATAGTAGTGGTCCCAAAGCTGTACTTACCGTGCTTCCCGTGACTGAGTATCATTTTGCACTCATTGCAGGTAACACGGTTCGCACAAGCCTTAGGAACATTCCCATGAATGGTAAATAACCGCCACACCCAAGACTCACGCCTAGTGCGGGTAGTAGGGTTCTCCTCTACCTCATTCTCATCATCCTCTTCTTCCTCCTCCGCATCCTCACTCCTGTTCCCCTCTTCAGGCCCTTGGGGAGGTGATGGTGGTGGAGGGGGTGGGGGTGATGCTGAAGCAGGTGCAGCATCAGGTGGCAGTTCTGCAGCCAGGGATGCCATCTCGATGGTGTAATCAGCAAGTTGCTGGAGAAATAGCTGTGCTCTGAAGAATAGCCAGAAACACAAGGAGAATAAGCTCTAGGGCGTGGTCTTTTATAGGGGTGCTTGTGCGCGGTCCGCAGACATGCGCGCTGTCCGCGGACAGATCGAACACAAAAAAAGTTTGAAAAGTTTCAAAAGGTATGTAGAAACTCAGGATTACTATGTGGGACTTGTGCCATGGTGAGATTTTATTGAAAATATTATGGATTAATTGAAAATGTACTTTTAATTTGTTCTGGGACCCGAACAGTGTCCGCATTCAGAACACGCGATCAGTGTGGGCGTGGTCATATGATCCGTTCGCGAACAAGTCCGCGAAGGAAGCGCATGTCCTCAGGACACCAAATGCACAGAGATTGGCTAGCGCATGCGCGTTGATGTTCTACGGACACTGTTCGGTCCCTGAACTAATTAAAATTGCGTCACACGTGAAACAAACATTTCAGGACACTGCGTGTGTTCTTAGAACAGTTTAAATTTGCTAGCGAACAGTAAGGACAGATATAGTGTTCTTCAGGACACGTTCAATTTCGTTTATGTACGAACATTTCAGGACAACAATTGTGTTCTTAGAACATTTTCAACTTGCTAGCGAACAGTACGGACAGGTATAGTGTTCTTTAAGACACCTCCATTTTCGTTTAATTACGAACAATTCAGGACACTGCGTGTGTTCTTAGAACAGTTTGAACTTGCTAGCGAACACTACGGACAGATATAGTGTTCTTTAGGACACTTTAATTCTTTTTTTTTACAAACTTTTCAGGACACCACGTGTGTTCTTAGAATAGTTTCATCTTGCTAGCGAACAGTACGAACAGGTATAGTGTTCTTCAGGACACCTCCATTTTCATTTATTTACGAACATTTCAGAACACCTGCACTGTCCGCGGACACCTACATTGTTTTTTTTTTAAAAAAAACGAAACTATTTACAACACAATATGAAAATTAAACTTTATTTAACATATATTAATAATTTATGATAGAGAAGGTGAGGCAGAAACAGAAACAAAAACAGGAGAATTAGGGGTTTCATCATGATTGTTTTTAGGTGAAGAAGGGATGGAAGTCTCATCAAAACATTTTGGGTTATGGAGAGGGTTTGGGGATAATTGACTGGGATATGGTGAGGAGGGACAAGTACATGTGGGGCAATGGTACGAGGTTTTTGGTTTAAAGTGATCTTCCACAAAAGTTTTCAAATTATTAAAATTAGTCAACAATAAATCCATTTTTTCTTCTATACTGTGAAAAGTGTTATCCATAACAGGTTTTTCTGAAGTATTTTCTATTTTGGTATGCTCTGTACAAAAAAAATATATATATGTTCAATGTATACAAAATAATAATAATTAAATGGTTTATATTATAAAGTGTTTACCATTAGTTTCACTATATTGTGACATTTCTTCATGTGGGAAATGTTCCTCTAGCCATTCCAGAGTACTAGACATTTCTGTGAGCGAAAAAAAAAAAAATAATATATTTTTTATCTAATACAGAAAGTTTATAAATATATGAATAAAATTAAGTACACTTACTATTTCAGGTAAGATATGTCCTATGTACTCAGTGGGTCTGCTCTTGTTCTCAGTTCTGTCATGTTTGTGAGGTAATTATGTTGGAAGCCAATTTATTTTCTTGTGGTATATTCTATTTTAGAACATAGTGCATTTAAATGAATGGTTGGTGTGTTCTATATATGGGTTACATTTCTTATGTATTAGTACATATAATGTGTTTGTGTGCTTTTTTTTGAATTTGTTAAATGTTCCTATGTTATAATATAACAATCAAACATACCCCCCCCAGAGTTTTTAGGTAGTGGTACTGTTCTTCGAACATGTCCGCGAACATTAAATGAGTTCGCGGACATCAAGTATAGTAGAAGAGATTCAGTCAGTTCCATATGATATGCATATAAAGTGAAAGTCATTATTGTTAAGTTGCACTACTAAAAACCTACGAAATTCAATGAAAAAACTTTGTTAAAGGGACATTATGGTTAACTTGCTCTACTAAAAACCTATGAAATTCAGTGAAAAAACTTTGTTAAAGGCACATTATGGTTAAGTTGCGCTACTAAAAACCTATGAAATTCAGTGAAAAAACTTTGTCAAAGGGACATTATGGTTCCAAGTAAAACCGAAAAACCCTTGAAATTCGCCAGTTATGGTAAGCTAAGCAACCATAACTCGCGCTACCACCGTGCACTGCTAAGACTAACACCCAGGACATCAAAGATGACATCACAAATGTCATTGATGACATCACTGATGACATCACATGTGTATGTACTTTTCATGAAATATGTGTACAAGGGATTCTTATTATAATGTTGCGAAATAAGTGTCAAGGATCATTGCGATAAATATCATACCCTAATTAGTGCATTGAACGATGCATTGATATAAATAGCATTCTATTATGGGGTTCTATCTAGTATACTAAGCTACTCATACAGAAACATAACATTGTGCGCAGCGTACAATATGAAGGTATAATATTCGTAATGTTAATATGTTGAATAATAAAATGATAATTGTTTTCTTAATAGATTTTTGTGTACTGTGAAATATGTAATAAGTAGCTAATAAAACACATGTATTACATAATTGCATTACTATAGACAAAACACAAAGACACAAGAACACATACCAATATGGGTATATACAGGGAAAGTGAAGTTATCAAAAAAGCACAAGTAGTAGCAGAAACAATTCATAATTTAACTGATTATTTTCATGCAAATAAATGATTGCTCTGTTTCAAAGCTGCTATTTACCCTAGGTATATGTATCACTTGAAGTGAAAGTAGTGTGAGTACAATGTATACAAATATGACCATATACAGGGAAATTACAGGCATAAAAAAAACAACAGAACTATCGGAAAGTGCTCATAAGTCTATTGATTATCTTTATGCACAAAAAGGATTGCTGTCTTTCAAGCTTGTGTCTTCCCGTATGTATATGTTTCATATGATGTGACTGGACTCTAAGGGAATTACTGTAAGAACCTACTTGAAGGATACGTCTACAAATAAAATAACATTTTTAGTTTCTGACTGTTACTGAAGAAAACCATGTGGCCTAGATACGTCTGCAAAAGAAAAAAGAGTGAGCCAGACATGTGATGTCATCAGTGATGTCATCAATGACATTTGTGATGTCATCTTTAATGTCCTAGGTGTTAGTCTTAGCAGTGCACGGTGGTGGCGCGAGTTATGGTTGCTTAGCTTACCATAACTGGCGAATTTCAAGGGTTTTTCGGTTTTACTTGGAACCATAACGTCCCTTTGACAACGTTTTTTCACTGAATATATATATATATATATATCTATTTTTTTTTTTTTTTTACTTTTCAGATCAAGTACATGCATTCATTGGGGATCATATTGCAGGTCACAGAACTGTAACAATTGGAATAAAATGATGTACAAACTTTGTACGCCTTGCTTTCGCACCCTGTCAGATATTCCTTCAAATGCCGCAAACCCTGCTCGTTATGCCTTAGCAAAGATGCAAGAAGACCATATGCATAAGGAAGTGAAACGGCAGAGATTTAATGTGTGAATTGTCTGCCATTTTTGTATGCCTCAAATGAATACTTGGTCCAGCAGCAGAACCCAACACAGGCATCTCACCTTCCTGCACCTCAACCTTCACACCAGGCAGCTCCTCATGCTACATACAACCCCCCTCACCCAGCAGCAGTATATGGACAGGAAGGGGGGGGAGCTTCATGCCCCTACACACTGTGTACAGGTATTAAGTGGAATCTGTTTCTCTGAAAGTAGACCCCAATGTAAAACAAAACCAATAATGGAGCGTTATCAGTGTTGTCTTTTAGTCCATCTGTTGGTTTAGCAATAAGGACTTAATGTGTAATTTTGTTGTTTTTTCACTACATCTGTTGGTTCAGCAATAAGCACTTCAAGTGTTAAATGTTAACTGCCAAACAAAGAGGTGTCCTTGTCATTTGATGTAACAATGAACGTAATAGTTAATAAGAATGTTAACTGCAGTTGCGTATTAGTCGTTGGCAGCGACGACCAAATCGAATGTAACGATCCTCTGCCATACCTTATTTAACCTACACACTGGTGCCCTACGCATACCCACAGTACTGCATTGAGCAACTAGTCAGTGGGCACTTGCACCCCTAGTCCCCTTTTTGCGAGAAGAGGAGATATGTGTCACACATCCAACACATCAGGCGAGCGCAGTCTGAGACACTCCTTCCTTAGACAGCGATACTAATCACGCGTGCATGTGCCCCTGATTCGCGGTCGCGTAGATACAACCGACGCATCCATAAGTAGCCTACACAGGCGCGCAGCTACAGCCACCGTCACAGACACGTCTAGCAACAGCTACGAGCAGACGCAGGTAAGCCCGCTGCATTAGAGCGGTCTCCCTCCCACAAGCCATAGACACTAAGCCGGCACAAGAGTGAGCACTCATAGCACGAAGCTTATAACTTACCCAAGACTTAGCTAAAACTCACAGTGTTTAGCCATGCACACCAATTTGTGACGCAGCTTGCGAGCATGGACATTGCCTTGAGCTTATCAGAGTACCAGATCCAATGTTAACTGTTCACTACCACTGCCCTAATGGCATTTTCGGAAATAGGCTAGTTATAGCTCACTCGAGAGCGTTACATCACGGGCACAAGTAGATTTTCACCACCATCGCCAGAAATGGCAGTTCATGCACGTAAATTGATGTGTATAGTAGTTGTTAACAACACAACAAGATAATTATTATCTTCCCCTAAGGCTAATTAGCTGAAGACCCGACCCTAATCATACAGGATTCAATAATACAAGGCACACAGAAGGCTCCTTGAGCAAAGAACTCGAAATTTCTTCTCCACACCTGTGACACTGGAAAGCAATGGGTCAGGTAGGATCATGTACAGCACACTTCTAGGCACCACCGTCCCTGTAGAGATACACCCACGTTCTAATTTTAACCTACTTACCTTTAGATGTTCCAACCTTGGGGTACATCAGAGACACCACTCAGTCCACTTCAACAGTCCTGAAGACGGCACTAGAATACCAGCCACCCACTACGTGCCAGAAACACCATTTAGTGTCGACTAGACAGATGTGAGGTCATCACAACCACATTCTAAGTCACTATTTTTACTAACCCACACTGTGCAAAAAACTAAATGCAAAGAGTCAATGTATGAGTTTTTGAACATGCCTTAAGTAGTGTACATTCCCGGCAACTACAGGCAGAAAAGAGGTTATGGCAATAGCCCTGTTATGCTATTTTTGAATGTGATGTCATCTATCCTCCCACTAATCCTTACTTGGATCAAATAATCCTATGGAAGAGGTACATAGATGACGTGTTTATGATCTTCAGAGGCACAGAAGCGGAACTATACAGATTTCACACGTGGCTTAATTCACTTAATCCGTTTCTCAAGTTCACTATAGAATTTGATAAAAACACTATACATTTTTTGGATCTTGATATTATGGTGGTACAAGACAAACTATGCTCAAGAGTATATAAGAAGGCCACAGACAGGAATTCACTCTTGACCTACTCAAGCTATCACCCACAGGCATTAAAAGATAACCTTCCATTTGGACAATTTCTCCGACATAGAAGAATCTGTACTCAGATTTCAGACTATGAAGAACAAGGAAAAGGCCTCACAAAACAACTGGCCCATAGAGGGTATCCCAAGAGGATTATCGACTCTACATACAAGAGAGCCCGAAACATTCCAAGGAGTGTCACTCTTCAACAACATCCAAAACCACTGGCTAAAAATAACATCATGGCAGTCATGAGTTACTCCCCTATGCTGAACAGACTAAAAAAGGAAATCAAGAACCTATGGCCAATTCTGAACACAGGCCAACACCATCTGGAAGAGCCTAAATTTGCCATTAAAAGGAGGAGTAATATCCGGGATAAGTTAGTTAAGACCTTCAGAGACAAAAGAGATAACAACCCTGTAACAATATGGCAAAGTACAGCTCCTAGAGGACACTCCCCATGTGGCTCTTGTTCAATGTGCTCACAAACTGAGCGCACAAAAGAAATAGATGTGGGGCTCCGCACTCCTTGGATACAACGACAACTTACCAATTGTAACACCGCGGGAGTGATCTACCTCATCAAATGCCCCTGCAATCTTAAATATGTAGGGATGACTATGAGACCCATTAAGAAGCGCATGATTGAACATCGCTCGTGCCTAAGGACTAAAAAGTTGACAGCGCCCATGGTAAATCATTTTATCACAAAAGGACATAGCCCGGAATCATTTAAATGGACAATAATTGAAAAAATCAACATTCCCAAACGGGGTGGTAATTTCCAGAATATACTCTTTAGGAGAGAGCAAAACTGGATATTTAGGCTCAATACCCATAAGAAAGGACTCAATGAATTCATCCAGTGGAATGAGCTAGCTGTCCTTTCCACCTAAAAGCATTATACATCACAGAGCCCTTATTACGGCAAAACTAAGGATTGAATGCATTTAGTTCTATCCATCTTGTAGACAGCACCCATAACTATCTGGAAGTCAAAAATATAGGAAACCTGTGAGACATGATCTCAATTAATGTATGATGTAGAAAATAATATTTTGAACATACATTTGTATTTAGGAACATGCCACACTGTTGAGTCTGACTATGTCATTGAGCCTGGGTATCCTGTTTTAGAAAGTATAAATGTGTCTGCTAGTCATGAAAAAACAATGTATCACATGTATTGCCAGTGTCCATCAATAGGTATCAGCAGCCTGTAGATTATTGGATTTTTGTGTTTATACTTGAGATTGAAATTGAAAAAGTGCTTTTTTTCCTTTTTGTCTTCATTTTTGAACAGTCTTATTTATGGGAAGGAAAATAATATGATTGCACAATGCTGAACTTCTTTTGAAAGATACAGTACCAATATGAATAAATAGTACATTAGACACCATTTTAAGACATTGAAAATATGAGCAGAGAGATCACGGGCCATATTCAGATGCCTCTCCTTCTTTTTTCCTTTCTTCTTTTTCCTCCCCCCCCCTTCCTCCCCCCCCTTCCCCTCCCTTCCCCCACCCCCCTCTTCTCCCCCCCCCCTGCTTTAGTAATAACGGCGCACATAACATCATGCTGATGTAGTAGTTTTTCAGCACGATATGCCACCAGCGGTGAGAGCGCTTAAATTCAAAAAGTTAAATTTTTACTAAAATTTTTACTTATATAGTAATATATTAATACATTAATTCATTGTTTTACAACAATGGACTTGTATCCATTTGTTTCACTTGTAAAAATCATAGCGATTGCCATTAGAAGGAACCTCTTATACTGGGAGGCCCTCGGACACATACATCTCTGAAGCCCGACTCAATATGGCCTCTTCGTTTTTCCTGCACTAAAATGGCCGACCGGGCATAGAGTTTTCCATGGCCCGAAGAGCGTCGTTTTCCTATGTAGGTACTAGCTTGGCAGGTGCAGAGTGTAAAAGCAATTTCCAGCCCACGATTTTTGGTGCAGTTGCATTAAAGCACTGATACAGACACTCAACAGAGCTAGCAAGGTAAGAGACAGCATTTTATAAGTCTTGCATTGTCTTTTTAAAAAAACGGCCGTTTTTTTAAAAAAACGGCCGTTTTTCGAGTGGAAATTTCGTAAATAAAAGCATCATGTATTTTTATAGGGTGTACATGAGTCTACTCTATAACCTTAGAGCATGACATCGAGTACTTCCACGTCAGGAAGCGTTTAGTCCCTAGACACCCAAGAGCAGTGACGCTCTTCAGCTAAGTGCGGTAAGTTAACGCACAGTTTGATATGGGCTATAAGGTCATTTCACCACGGGGAGCCCCCCCCCCTTTTCTCACCTCCATTCACAACCAAATGATTAGAATGTGGAGATGTTCCCGTGCATGTTTGTACACAACCAACCCCCACCTACCCCTTCCCCTTCCCCCCCACCCCCCCCCCCCCTTCCCTTTGATGTTAAATGTAATAATAGGCACATGTCTTGGACACAATCATTTGTCCAATAGTAAGAAAGCCTAATGATATTCTTGAATACAATTTAAAAGTAATATATGCATAGCAGTATAGACTCGTAGAAGTTTGAATGGCACATATTAAGACCATCCCCCTTTTTTTGTTTCCTTTGAACTATAATCTATAGGAATAGAAACACACACGGAGGGGTGCAAGACAGCGACCCTAGACAGGCAGTCAAGACCTTCTTAATTAAAAGTCCTGATGAAGATGACCACAATAAGTTACGGTTATGAAACCGGTCGACCCTGATTTAGCATGAGCAGGTCTCATGTTTTTTTAGATCTATGCAATAAATTGCTGACATAGACTGTGTTATACATAGTTGACATCATATTGTGTATGTTGTCTATATAATAGGTTTTAGGTGTTAAACAGGACCCCTCTTGTGAGGCGCCTGTGGTACTTTAATATTGTGTGATAATAGTACAAGTGTTTGGTTTTTTTTTTTCCTATATGCTGGCACTATAGTGGCCATTAAAATACTTATACACTGGTGCACAGATACAGCACTAGAACAATCCATTGAAAAGGCATTATCTAATGTAAAATGCCTTATGTATTCACTCGTTTGTGATTTATACACTTGGTACTGTATTTTAACTTTTAGAAATGATTTAATGGACACTTTTTTTTGATGTTGAAAAGAATCATTTATACACTGAAGAATTGTCTTTACTGCTTCAATAGCCAGATGAAATGTTTGTGCATATTAAACTATGTTTTGTAAAACCATTTCCTCTATAGACCGTGATTGAGTGTGACAATGCTATTTTTAAACCACATGAAAAATAAAAAATTGTGTATGTGTTACATGCAAATTGGGTGCTCTCCTATGTACAGATCATATGTTGTGATTTGTTAAATGTGTGCTGGATCTATTCCCGGCAAGTGTCAGACAGGTGGGGTAGCCTATGCCCCCGCATTTCTGAAATAGTTATATTCCCTCATGACATAGGCCCCTCTTATCAAAAAAGAGGGCCAAACACCCCCTATATATTGCAAACAGGTATAGAGTGTGCCACCTCATTCTCACTGACCAGCAGGTCCTTGCCACCTAGCACCTAGACCTGCTCACCATATCCAGCCTAATGGAAGGAATCAAGCGTTACATTGAGGCCCACCTGGGAGACAGTGATATTAATCCCTTCCCTGTGCAACCTGCTCACACAGCTTGATTTCAATGGCAGACACATTTAAGCACACTTTGGACCGGAAGCATGGCATCACCAGGCCATTCTCCTGCATCCTCTTACATGTGTTGAATGTAGCTCCATGTTTCATTCCAAAACAATCCGGTGGCCCTCAACCATATGATTTCATAGCTGTTTTATGCCATAGCGAGACTTTCCAATGAGGTGGGCACCTTTGGACTGCAAACATGTGACCCTTTTACCACCAACACCAAGAGAACAGCGCATCATTAACAATGACTTGAAGAAATCCATCAACATTAACATGGTCTATGATGCAGATCTTCTCTTTGTGCTTTTGTGTGCTCGAGCTGTTGGTTACACCCATGAATGACTCCAAGATCTTGACTCAGACCATTCTGCCAACCATCATAGAAGGATAGACTCAAACTGAGCCTGGCTGCTGGTTATTTTCACAGATGGCCTTAAGAATACACCAATTCCCACAGATAGTTCAAGGGTCTTCATTATTTAATTTTCAGAAAAGGATTCTTGAGGCCGTCCGTCTCTCTATATGGATGAACAGTCCCACCCTAACCTTGGCGTCTTTGAATCCGAGACTGGTACTAGAGATTGGAAACCCCTTCTATCTAAAAGCTGTCTTCTCATGATGGTATTATGTAAAACATGTATCTATCTAGACTTCCTCTGGGAACAATCTAGGGGTTCTTCCCAAGCGTTTGATTCAAGGTGTTTGCATTTTTACACTCAGATCCCATTCTTTCTTGTCCAGCCATGCCCTTGTGTTCCTTTCCCTGTATCTATATGTCCCTCTCCTTTCGTCTTCTAACTCGCCTCTCTCCTCTTCCACATACTGTATCTCCTCTCTCTACCTGGCTCTTTTCCTCTATCCCTCAGATGTCCCTCTCTCTTCTATCTACCTCATCCCTCCGATCTTACTCCCTCCTACTCACTCCCTTCTCCTCCTCCACACCACTATTTCTCTCCCCAATCTTCATAACTACTACACTCCCCTCTCCACAAGTTTACATATATTGCACCGTCTCCACACAGCTACTACTATTTGCTATCATGTTACTACCCAAGGTTCCTCTCTTTAGAACCTACCACAACCCTCTGATATTACTCCCTGCTACTTTCTCCCTTCTTATCACACACATACTGCCCCACACTACTACTACTCTCCTCACTCCACACTTCTCCACCCTCTTCACATTGACTACTCCCCTTTTCCCCACACTAGTACTACTCACCACCCTTTCATTGCTACTACCCTGCCTTCACCATCTCACTCAATATCACCCCCTTTCACACTCTCAATCACCGTTTCACACACTACATGCTCTCTTCTACTGCACCACTCACACCCATGCTCAACCAACCTCAAGAACCACTTCCTCTCACCAACCGATACCTCACCTTGTGCACCACCCGAATAATCCTCCGCCACACTCTTCTACACTTCACTTCTGCCACATGTCTCTTGGTCTACCTCCTCCTCCTGTGACCTCATGCAAGCAACTCTATACTTCCTGTGTCCTAAGTCTCCTTTCATTGCCTTCCTTTTTACTGCATTTGCTATCCCCATGCTGGTTCCCAGGGCAGACCTTTCCCAGTTTCCCCCTCCTGGAAGGTTGTCGAATCAGCAAAATACACAAAAAGGGGTATACGTCCCACCATTTTCTTGTGTACGGGTCCACCTGGGTTTTGCAATGGCAGTCCACAGCGGTGAATAATGAAGTTAAAGTCCCAGTTTGTTTGAGGGAATTGCAGGCTTGTTTGCCCATTGGTTTTGCTGTGAAGCTGTTCCACTGCTACATAACAGGTGAACATAATGTCTCTAGGCAGTTCAGAGCTTTCTGCATATGCAAAGACCTTTGTTCTGGTCTGTTGCGATGTGTCTCCCAGCAGATTTCCTTCAGGACATTTCCAGATTTGGTGCATAGATACCTGGCCGCTTTGATGAGTCTCGGTTTGCCTGGTCCTTTCGCTTTCTACCACTGCATCGAGTGGGACAAGTAGTTTTACTCGAGAGAACAGAATGAAACTGGCCAGCATCAGGTGAGACAGTTATCGGGTGATTGACAGTGCTACTCTGCAAAGGGATGCTAGCACTATAAGAAGCGACAGATAATGGGGGCTTTCCAAGTACCAAATTCTCCCTTTTGGGTAGGACTGGTTCTGGCTTCTACTCTAGTAGGCCACCCTCCCCAGGTTGAAAGAGGCCCCATCTCCTCTTTTTAGGGTCAGACTACAGACCCTGTCAGACACCTTCACCCTTTCCTTAAAGTCCTTCTAAACCATGAAACGGTTGTCTATCTAGGGATGCCATGGCTGATATGCCACCTTCCCTTATCCGTGGAGTGCCCTAAGGCAGTGATCAAACAGAGGGAACTATGTGCCCAACAGAACCTCTTCAAGGAGTCCTGCATGACCTTCATGGGCATCTAAAAGCCCTGAATATTAGTGTGGCCTGAGGATACAAGTTAGCATATCCATGGACACAAATGATATGGAGTAGGGACCATTGGTGAAGCTCGTCGGAACTGTCCACCTGAATTTTTGTCCATCTATTACATAAATCTAGCAGAGCTTTCACAAGGAACCACGGACCCTCATGGATAGGTGGAATTCGCTAGCATCATCCTGTGTAGTATATCTTGTACAGAGCATTGATTCTGGTTCCTCTTCTTTATCAGGAAATAGGTCAGTGCGGTACTTGAGATCGACCTGTTCTTCCACTGAGTCAGGCATGATCTTCTCCAGTGAGACTGGGACACCTGGTGTCATAAGCCCGATCTCCATCGGATCTTCCTTGGTCTTTGCCGGACAGAATCTGGAGATTTGTCAGGGTTAACCACAGACATTGCACCTTATTAGTTCTGACTGAGGGCCTGTCCAGGCCTTTCTCCCATTAATCAGGATGGGAGAATCACTGTTTCAGTTACTGGTGGATCAGAACTAGGTTTCATCTGAATTGGGCCCTTTTTTCTCGTTGGGGTCCCAGTTTTCAGGTCACTGGGCCTCATTACGAATGTGGCGGTAAGGCAACAATGGCGCCTGTAGTGCTACCGGCGCCGTTGTTACCATACAGCCACATTACGAGTTCTGCTTGCTGGTGGCGGCTCAGACCAGGCGTGCAGAGCGGCACCCGCGAGCAGAACTCATGATTGCACCGGCACCGTTATAAACGGTGCCGGTGCAACCATGCTCCCCACCCCCATTCTGCCCTATTGGACAGAATGGGGATCGGGAGCCCAGCCATACCGGCACCCACGAATGGGCAATTACCAGCCCATTCAACTTGTAATGGGCCGTTAATGGCCCATTCGCGGGTGCCGGTGCCGGTAACAAGTTTGGCTGACTTTATTAGGCCTAGGACCAATTTTCGGGAATACATGGCCCTTTGGAGAGCATTATCAGTTTGAACTGCTTCTTCCAAATTCGATTCATGTAATTGCTTGATGACATTTTGCAGATAAGAGGGTAGGACTCAGTTATCGGCTCCATGGATGAGTAGAGCAACACAAATTCAGGAAGATCCTTCAGATTGTGAGTGCAGTATTAGAACTCAGATAGTGGCTCAACTTGTTTGGTGAATCCAAAGAATTGAGGCAGAATCTCAAGTTTGTGAGATGGGCACTCGGACTAACAGAGTGGCTGCCATTGTTCATAGAGTCAATACATTGAGAATGAAACTTCTGTTTGCGATTGTGGTATTAGGACTTGGATAGTGGCTCCACTAGTCATTAGACACAAATGAATTAAGGAAGAAGGAAAAACTAAACATTTGGTTTTGCCCTCTACTCAATCACTACTGTCAGAGTCAAAGTCTCCACCACTTTTCCCCATGCTACTCTATCCATGCGACTGAAGCTTTATTGCACCCACGTTTTCATTAGCTGAAGAATCTGTTGTGTGGTCTTCAATGCAATGGGTCTGGTAGTATCCTCCCACCTTAGTCTCTTGAAATAAGCTGCTTATTCATTTTTATGACAGTAAGATCTCTCACATGTGTGTCGTTGAGGGGTTCTGTGTGGCCTCAGACAACATCCTAAGCGATGCTAAAAACCCGTTCTAGCTGCATGGTAGTGGGGGTTGAGGTTTAGCTTTGCCACAGCTAAGTGAGCAATTAGACATGGCCAAACTGACCAATTGCCAAGCCAGAATTTCACTGGCTCATCATCAATGCCTCGTTGCCTGTGTCAAGGTCATAGGCATCAACCATTTGGTCTGCATTAGATAAGCTGTGTTCTCATGGCAACCCTGATGCACACAGCAAACTAGACTGGTGGAGGAGGCAGTTCCACATCCTCTTTTGGTTTTCCACTCTGAAAGCTCAACAGGTTTCTTCCTGAACTAGTGTTCTCCACAAGGAGTGTGAGACTCGGTCTTTTAAAGGTACAAGTCCTGAGGATATTGGTGCAAAGCTCACCTGCTCCTAGACCAATCTCTGTTCCTGGCTGGTGTCGACCTTGCCCTGTTGATCTTGTACCAACAGTGCTTTGCTCCAGAGGAAGAGGAGGAGATAGGAAACAGAAAGAGAGACAGTGAGAAACAAGATGGTGGAAGACTTCTTCCAGTTTCTAGAGCACTCCTGCCTATCCTCCTCCCGCCCTTTCCCTCCAACTGACAACAAAGATCTTTTGATATACAGCACCCTGGTGTGAGGCTACTCCTCGCAAATGGGTGTGCTTCTTTGATGCCTGGGCCCAGGACAACTGCCTGCTGTGTGGCTGTCTCGTGGGGAGGGGGTTACCGGCCCTCACAAAGAGAATCAAAGAGAGGCTGGGTCCTCTGGGTTTCTGTCCTGCCGTGTTGCAGTATCAGCCCGTCTGACCGGAAACACATTCCCTTCCAGAGCAGAGCTGACTCACAGGAGCGGAAACATTTGCAATTTCAAATGGGATGTGGCAGCTAGGCTGCTGGGTGAAATTGTTAAATACAGTTCTGCCAGCTGCCGAAGCGAAATCTGTACGTTTTTGATCAGTTTTGCCACAATCCTCCGTTCCGCCATCCCTACGTATCGAAAAGAGCAGCGCAATGTTTCACATGCCCCTGTGTGAATCTATAATGAATTGGAAAAAAAAAAACAAATTTCTCATGCCCGTGTGTGAACATAGAACAAATTGAATAGAGCTGCATGAAGTTTCACATGCTGCTACGTGAACCTAGCACAAAGCGAACAGACTGGTACAAAGTTTCTCACGCTACTGCACGAACCTAATACGCATCGAACAAAAAGCTATGAAAAGTTTCTCTTGCTGCAGCATGAACCTAGCACAAATCAAAAAGAGCTGCACAAAGTTTCTCATGCTGCTGCATGAACTTAGCACACATCGAAAAGAACGGCACACGGTTCCCTCTACCATCTCGCAAACCTACCACGAATTGAACAAAAAGCTGCATGAAGTTTCTCATGCCTTTTCATAAACCTAGCACGGACCCAAAACAACATCAGAAGTTTCTCGTGACGCAATGCTAAACTGGTACAGTTCTAAAATAAGCCTGTAAAAAGTTTCTTGTGTTGCTGCAAGAAAATAGCACGGATCAAAAAACGACCTGCATGAAGTTTCTCATGTTGCGAACCTAGCACGGATCAAAAAAAGACCTGCACAAAGTTTCTCCGGTCGCTGCGAGAATCTATCATGAATTGAAAATCCCACACAACGTTGCTTGTGTCACTGCAGGAAACTATCATGGATCGAAAAAAAAAGACCTGTGTGAAGTTTCTTGTTGTGCTACGTGAAACTAATATGGGAACGTAACATCACGTTCTGCACAAAACCACACAGAACTGGGTGAGATATCAGTGGCGGCAGAACAGTAATGCTGATTTTGCGTAACAGCGGAAGCGGATTCCAGTGCAGATTCCGCACTTTTCATTTTGCAGGCAAACATTTTGCTCAACACTACTAATGGCCGTGATCAAAAGTATCACCATTCAGTATGTCTGAACCCAGACATAACACCAGCATGGGGTACTCATGATCATCTATGTTTTGGTACTGGCACAGGATCTATGTGATTATTGCGATGTCCGAAAATGCTGATTTACACCACATATATATGCGGGGGAGACCCCCCACAGCCTCCATATTAATATTGTATTCTATCCCCCACATATTTATGTGGTGTAAGTGGGGGTAAAAAAAAGTCGGCATTTTTGGTTGTCGCAATTGTCAGTTCGACATTTTGGTACGATTCCCTGGCACATTTCTTAAATGTCTCCTCTTCCCTGCAGTGACTTTGCTGTCGCTGCAGCGGTCGAGTGGGCATCTTGTGACCTTTAAACCTGCTCTGTGCCAAGAGCAGAGTGGGTGCTGTGGATCAGGCTACTGATGCAGCAGGGAACAAACGCTCTATGCTTTTGGCATGGAGCTGCAACAGATCTGGTTAGCAGATTATCTGACTGGAGAAAGAATCCCCACATCATTTTATGTACTAAAAATCAGAAAAGCCAGGGCTTTGAACCCTTTCCAGATGACAATGCCTCACAGTTCCTACCATTACATATACAGTGACATCCATTGGCATCTTGCAGAGATGGGCAGGTGCTAGCCATCATATGTCCAGGGATGTCAATGGCCCAAACATATGTACACACATCAGATAAGCCTTCCCCCCTTCTACCTGTGACAGTGCAAATGAAGCATGTTCCTGGATCCCATGTGAACACTGCAAAAGTGTGTAGGTAAAACACAGCAGATATTGGACAGGAACACAGGGCGAGGAATTGAGCAGACACTTGGAATCCTCAAGTCTCGATGTCTGCACAAATGTGGAGGGGCACTGCTATATTCACCAGGGAAGTGATGAAAGATTGCAGCCATGATGCAGAACATTGCCAGAGAGAGGGGAATGCATGTGGAGGTGCAAGGTGAGGACAAATCTGAGGATCCCGGCTCAAAATAGTAAAGATGCAAACAGAGCAAATGAGTGAATGGGCCGGAAGGATGCTGTTGCCAAAAATGAGCTTAAGGTAAAATACATGTCTAATATATTAGAAAAACAGGAATAAATGATGAATGCATTCACCTATTTATTCTGTCTTAAGCACAGGCACTTTTGAAAATAATGCAATGGATCCCACAGGACCCATAGTCTGGGATGAACTTTCACTCTGAGATTACAACTATTATGCACACCTATGTTTATTAACCCGTGACAAGCATTGCCTGTGTCTGCATGTCTGAATGTGACCCCTACATGAAGTACATGAACCAGGCCTTACTTTATTTTGCAGCATCTACCCAAGACGCTCTTTTAATATATTATTTTGTGTTTGTTTTTATATTATGTTGGGTATTTATTGAGCGCATATCTTGCTTTAAAAACAACAGACCCTGTATATTGATATTGGTTGAAGGAGGAAATAGTCCATACAACAAAGTAGTTATTAACGGCCTACCATATTAAGTGCCAAAGACGAGCAGGCTTGTCCTTTTTGCATAGACTTGCATAATAGCCTGGCACTTAAAAGTAGTGGTGAATAGTAAATATTTACTGTTAGTGGAGAACATGTAAAAGTGCTCAAAGCGATAGAGGGGTAGAACAGTAGGCAGGGTCCTAAAATGATCATCAGGAGGTATATGGGCTGAGCGGATTCGGGGGTGTATATTATATGGTGTAAAGATGTTGAACCTTGAAGAGGGGGAACTTGATTTCTTTTCTGATTGGCATCCGTTTAGAAGCAAGTCTGACGTTGATGGGTTCAAGGGTTCACACTCTTGGTGCATACATTCAGAATGCTTGTTTCCAAGTTGTTTCTTTTCCTGGATTACTGTTGTTCTTGTCTGGCTAGGTCCTGATTTATGGTGTTGATCTTGCCAGCAGAGATGGAGACTACCAGGTATGAAGTAGCATGCACAGTGACAGATTTTAATATATTTTATCGGGATGTACAGACGATGCATGATGGTAGGGTTAACCAATGAATTTTGTCATGTGGTCACATTTGCTGAGCCCTTTAAGGAGATAGGCAGCCGCATGGAGGATGCAGCTCATAGCTGCAAGGGTGGTAGTGGGTCAGGAGATTCAACAACGTTGGTGTTTTGAGACAAGGGAACCGTGAGATTAAACGGTAGTGTTATTTTATCATATTTTATGTCAGGGACTGCCTGAGGGAGTGCAAAGGCAGATGAAAAACAGGTAGGGGTGGAAGCAAAGCCATGGCCAGAAATACAGTTGACTATCGTAAATCATTGTCAAGTGGCACAGCGAGTAGAGCGCTCGCTTTGACACCCGTGCAGAGCCTGTTAACGCAGGTTCGAATCCCGGCAGGGCCAAACTCAGCCTTTCATCCTTCCGAGGTCGATAAATGAGCACCACACACCGTGGGTAATAATAAGCAGCGCTCGGATACCTGAGGGTTTGTAGCGCTATATAAAAAAGCCTAATTATTGTTGATTGTTACAAGAGAAGAATAAGAAAAAAACGGAGAATAGGAAGCTTGAGGAAGCAAAGTTAGTCCAGAAGAAGCTGTTGATATTTGCTATCAAAGGAGCAGTACTGACGAACAGCGAAGGAGTGGTCACACAAGAGTTAGAGCCTACGCAGCCAATCAATGTAGGGTACCCCATAGACCAGGGCGGGTAATATGTGTGTCCACATGGTAGAGGGAATAGATTTAGAGGATGATGAGGAAGATCGCAAAACCCTCCTGGGGGGACGATTTAATGGTGGACAGCCATAACAGTGCTGGAATTGTGGGCGGACAGGACATATTGCCCAAGCATGTAGAAGTAGAGGGGGCATGCAGCTGAATTGGCAAACTCCAAGAGGGGGGACGGGCTATTTTTCACTGTATAGTACATAACCACTGAAGTATTATGCCCAAGATCACACGCAGTATCAGACAAGTGTGCCGCAAATACAGCAAAAGCATCAAATTCCACTGAAATCACTGTCACCACAAGGGCAAACACAGCAAGCACCTATCCACAAACACAACAAGTACAGACACAACAGGCAACAATGCCACAATGGAAGATGAATACAAGATCCCCACGAACAACTACAGCCAGGATAGGGAGTGTGACAGCAGTAGAAGGGAATCCTTTTACGAGTAAAAGTATACATGACAATAGGAAAGCCCACAGAGTGACCTGATGTGTTCAGTACCATCTGTGACACCAGACCCCCTAAAAGGAACCGAGGGTCAGGATAATGATAGGAGGCAAGACATTTTTGTTTCTTCTAGACATAGGCTCCTTCCTCTGTCTGAGAGGGAAATTATCCAATGTCTGGCATCACCATGAATGCACAGGGATTCTCTGGGGCTATGAGTTTGGTTATGTTTACTGATGAATTACCAATTTCAATAGGAGAACATGACATGTCTATGTCATTATTATATTTTCGATAGACACCAGTTAACATATTAGGACATGATTTAATGACCAAACTTAATATGATGATATCTTTTACTGACAAGGGGATAATATGCTCCACTCCATGGATAGATTATATGAATGTAAGAGAATTTATATTAGCGTTTACAGGCCAAACGGCATTGCAAGGAGTTCCTTTAGATCCTGATGTGTTTTTGCATGGAGTAAATATTTTAATGACATGGCTTCCTGGATTGATTGGTAAATTGCTGAGGATACCTGACAAATCTTTGTTTAGACCAGAAGTACCTATGGATGATGAGGATGGGCTGGTTATTCCCATAGAACTGGAGGCAGCGATAGTGTGAGATAAAAGGGTGGTTATTCATGGGACGGATGACGAAGGAAGAGCATGGAGAACAGTAATACCTCTTGACGAAGGTTATAGACTAATAGATTTGGCAGACGAAGAGTTGTTCAGAGATGAGAATTCAGATGATGAATTATTTATTTTCTTAAGTCTTACTTACTGGATGAAAATTGAAGGAAATACCACATAGAAAGGCATTGGTAAAAAAAGAAACTGTCATTTTTTCAACAAGATTTAGAAAAGTAACCAAGCATTTTATGGATTAAGAGTCCATATAATGTGGGCCTATTGAGTGGAACAGGAGCCGTTAAAATAAAGCTTAAGCCAGGAGCACATTTTCCATGAGAAAAACAGTACCACATGTCCAGAGAAGCAGATGGTACATTTGAAACTATTTCCACTTTGATAAAGCAGGGAAAATTGGTGCCATCAGACTCCACATGTAACATGGTTGTGTACTGAGTTAGGAAATCAATGGGGGGTTGTGGAGAATTATTCAGGATCTAAGCCCCCTAAATACTATTCTCGAAGCAGAATTTCTGGTGGTTCCGAGTCCAGCTATATTATGTATTATTCCAGCCACAACTGAATATTTCACAGCAGTAGATTTAAAGAATGCTTTCTTTTCAATTCCCCTTCATGAAGATTCCCAAGGTTTTACCTCATGTTCATATAGAAACCATTGTTGCAAACATATAAGATTACCACAGGGGTACTACAAGTCCCCATCAATCTTTAATAGGGTCCTTCAGATGGACTTAGGTAACATACAACTTGAGAGCACAATAATTCAGTACATAGATGACATATTAGTGTGTAGTGAGACAGAAGAAAAATGCAGAGACAATTCAGTACAGTTAATGACAGTATTGGCAGAAAAAGAATACAAAGTGGACAAAGAGAAATACAGTATTGCCGGAAGACATCCTGTATATCGTACATCTAATCTCCCAAGAGGTTAGAAAAATTACACCTGAGAGAGTAGAAGCAATAATGAAAACTCTAAGACCTAAGACAGTGCAGGAAATGCAGCAATTTTAGGCGTATGTAATTATTGTATGCCCTTGGTTTTTGATTACAGATCATATATTAGACCACTTTTGAAAGGACTCAAGGAAGCAAAGACAGGTGAAGGTGAGATAATATGGACAGACGAGATGACAGAAGGATTTGAAGAGTTGAAAAGGGTGATTTGTACAGCCCCTGTGTCAGGGATCCTAGTCTATATTGAGATGTTTTACTTATTTTTGCAGTCCAATGGAGTAGTGATGACAGCAGTCCTTACGCAGAAGACAACATTAGGATATGGACATAAAACATGGGCTTGTTATAGTGGGATTGTAGACTCACTGTAATGAGAGGGCATTACCCATGCGACCGAGCACTAGCTGCTGATGCTTTCGCAATTGAAAAAGCTGCAGATATTACTATGGGGCACCCAATGACGTTAAACGTTGAGAATGTCTTATTCTCCATTTTGGAGTAACCCAAAAACACGTTGACTACACAAAGAGCATCAGGATATGAAGTAATTATTTCAAACCCAGCGATCAAAATTCTTAGATGTAGAGTAGTGAATCCAGCAACATTCATACAAGAACCAATAGAGAAGGAAGATATTGTACATGATTGCACAACATATACTGAGTTTATGATGATATTCCCCATGTTAGAGAAAATGCTTTAGGGCAGGGGATATTCAATTCATTGATGGGTGTTCAATAATGTATCAAATGACAGGAGAAAGATATACGGGTTTAGCAGTAGTAAAGTTAAAAAATGATGATGAATTTGAAGTAGCAAGATTGCCTTCACATTGTTCAGCACAAGCTGCAGAATTAGTGGCACTTATCACCGCACTCGTGACATATGAGGATAAGAAAGTGACAGTGTACTCTGACTCGCCTATATGATGTCGACTGTGCACGTAGGATTGTCACATTGGAAAAGGAGGGGCTTCCTCCGCACAGGCAGCACACCAGTGCAACATGCGTCGCTATAGGATAAACTTATTAAGGTACTAAAGCTCCCATTGGCTATCACCATAGTGAAGTGTGCAGCCCATACTAAGATGGCAGACATGATTTCTCAGGGTAATAAAGCCCCAGACATTGAAGCAAAAAGAGCACCATATTTTCCCAATACTTCTAGTTTTGAAGTTGAAAGTGTTAAGCAAATGTCAGGACGATGCATGATGATGAAAGAAGGCTTTAATATGCTATTCATTGTACAATTAATTGAGCTGCAGGGTCGAGTTGCACAAGAAGAACAATATTTATGGAAAAGATGGGGGGTGTTCTTTATCCCCCACGAGGCTATATGGAGCCAAGATAATACAGGAAAGC
Organism: Ambystoma mexicanum; assembly: GCF_040938575.1. Taxonomy (NCBI): domain Eukaryota; kingdom Metazoa; phylum Chordata; class Amphibia; order Caudata; family Ambystomatidae; genus Ambystoma; species Ambystoma mexicanum. Next base: position 1,135,203,308 of record NC_090929.1, on the reverse strand, counting down.
CTGTTATGCCTTTAGCATTATTGAAAGTTACGCTGGATCAACTTCACTACCCTGCACATATAACCAGAAAGAGTCTTGCTACCATGATCGCAGAAAACTAGTTTTCACCAAATTTGTTAGAACACATTGCACAGGTTATTGTGAATTGCATTGTTTGTCAGAAATTCACAGCAGGGCATACCTTGCGAACAGTGGGAGGAGCAATACTCCGTCCCAATGGTCCCTTTCAACATCTACATATAGATTATGTGGATATGTTGCAAACATGCAATGGCTTCAAATATATGTTAGTAGTAGAGTGTCCCTTTTCTCAATGGATCGAGGCACGTCTATGCTGGCAACCCAATGCCACATGTGCGGCCAAGTTTCTCGTACCTGAGGTATTTCCTAGAAGTCTTACGGTCTGATAATGGGACACATTTTGTAAATGAGATGTTTGAGCAAATAACTCTTTTATTAGGCATAAAACATAGGTTTTCATGTACGTGTCACCCACAGGTGAATGGTATTTGTGAACATTTAAATGGACTCCTCAAACAGAGGATAGTGAAGATAAAGATGACTTCGAAAAAGGGATGGCTATAATGCTTACCCCTTGCCTTATTTGCATTAAGGAACCAGCCTGGCTCAGATGGCCAGCTGACTCCTCATGAGTTGCGACTGGACGCTGCATGAGTGCACCCCTTGCTGCTCCCACTCAAATAAAAATGTATGCTGATAGTGTAGAAAAAACATTAGGAGATGAGATGCATGATTATTTGACAAATATGGCCGCTAGTGTTTCTTTTATATCCCAGTAGATACAAAATCGGAGGGATGGATCAAAGAATACTAAAGATAACATCCAAAATGATCAACCCTACTGAATTGTTGAAACCGCCTAGTTTGTATCCTGGAGACCAAGTGCTCATTAAAGGTTTTGTCCGCACTTGGCATAAGTTTACTCTGAACGCAGCAAGTGTAAACGCTCTCAAGAAATCCGGGATAGCAAGCTTGTTACATCAAAACCTCCTCCCAGACACTCACCTCTCCTATCACTATGCCCACTCTCTACTCTACACCAACATTCAATTAGAGCACAGCTACACCCCTCGATCACTTTCGGCCTTACTGCTCATATACGAACAATAATTCATGAACACCTCAACACTCTGATAATACACGGCTATACTCCATGAAAATCGGCCTAGCTGCACACATAAGCATCCTACGCAGGCCTATCACAGTCTTGGTAACCATCCTCCAGACAGAACACATCAAACTGATAAATACCACCACACCTATGCTAGGATGCAGCTACCATCAAGCAATTGCTTCAGCTGTGCACATAATCGGTGCACCCTTTCACCCTACGACACCTTACTCTCTCAACTAACCTAGACTACGGTCCCGAGGGCGTTCAACCTACCAGCAAATTGAGGTCATACCAATGATATATAGAGTGCTATATAAATGCCAAATAACATAACATAACATAAGCCCTGTTTTGAAGGACTGTACCTGGTAGAGGAGCTCTCTCCCACAGCTGTGAAGATACCAGGCAGACGAGCTTGGTTGCACCTGAACGACATAAAGCTTTACAAAGGAGACACCCATCCTCCTTTGACAACCATTGGCAGTGGAGCAAGAGAAGAAGTTCCGTGTATGCAGAGCAGATTGGCTACCAAGAACCAACAAGATAAAACAATTCGGACAGCGGATCATTCTCAAGTTTAAAGGGGAAAAAAACTAACTTTTCAGTGTTCTTCGAACTATCTCTGTTGGGTTAAAGAGACAATGGCCTCATTACAAGTTTGCCGGTATTCTGCCAGTTATTCTGTGAATCCGATGGCACCGTTTCTGGTAGCCATAAACACGGAATAACCAGCACATAACAACATTGCCGGTGCACGCATTCTGGCATGCCGGAAACGGTGCTGCCGGCAGGACGGAAACCCCCGCCGGTGCCCACTTCTGCCGATGTTTCCATGAGTAAAAAGGCCAGTGGCACTGTTATCGACATGCATCCAATGGAAACACCAGCAACAGACACACCTAGACCGGAAACAACGTCATTGCAGGAACTGGAATCTCACTGGGGCCATTTCCGAAAATAACAATCCATATAAAAGCTCCCAGTTCCTGCTGCCATCCGTTCACTGTAACACCGGCATTATGTCTGCAGCATTGAGGTTACATGTCCCGGATGTCCAGCAGAGGAAACCACGCTTCACAGAGCAAGAATTGTCAGTGCTAACTTACACGATTGTGGCCAATGCTAGGGACCTATTTGCAACAGACCACAGGCGAAAAAGCTAAATGCGAAAGACTGCAATATGGAAGGAGGTGGCACAGAAGGTGTTGACTGTGGGCCCCGTCCCCTGCACCACAAGTTATTGCCACAAGCGGTTAGATGACCTGCCTGAGAGTCTGAAACCTGCTCTTGGCCCACAGGAAGGAATGCTAGGCAACTGGAGGCAGGACGTCCTCCCCAACCAAGTTGATGGCCTGGGAGGAGACATGCAACACTGTGCTGCATCTCAAAGGTATTGATAGAGTTGGAGCGGTGGAAGCCAGCGCAGCGACACATGCAGAGGGCGGTGAGTACAGCATGCAACACCAAAACAATGATTGCGGGCGTGCATATGTAGCGCACAACACACAGACACATGTCCAACTGCACAACAACAGACCACATCCAACCCATACAGTGGCCAACTAATCATAGTCGTTGGCCAAGGGTGCACACACATTGCCCCCACAAACTCTGAAACACATAAAAACCCACTTAAGTATTGGTCATGTTCAGACATTGATGACATGAGAAGCAACACATACACGAGGCACACACCCTTCATATCAGCATGCATGAACCACAAGCAATATGCCCCCGTGACACACTGCATGCACGCATCCAAAGCGCCCTGACGCACCTTGAACCGGCATGGTTGAACGGCAACCAATTGGACCGACAACAATAAGTGCAATAGTGCCCCTCCCGCCCCTCCACCCCACTCCGCATCTGTGGAATCCCTCAGGACACAATTCATTCCCCATGGCTTCCCAACACCTGCCTTGCCCCTCTGGACCACTTGATCACCTCCATTGCAACCCACTCCCAGTGTTCTGCTGATGACACACTGCCCACCTTCAGACTCCCATCCTGTACTGCCACTCCATCCCCACTCAAACATGAGTGCCTGACTGCAATCATGGAACATGCTCTGCTGATAATCCCTGCCTTAATCCCTGCAAGACAGAGAAGGCCCTCATTGTGACGGCTGTGCCCTGTCACCCACGCACTCCCTGTTCAACCTCCATTGCCCCCTCCCCAGACACCCCTGAGAGTCCACAGACCCTGTTGCCACCCTTGATTCATCCCACACCTTGCATCCGCACTTCACAATCCAGGGCAAGAGGGCCGACTCACAGCACCACCAACTCAGAGGCACACTCCCCTATCTCACCAACCCCCAGAAGCCCAATGTCTCCAGAGCACTAGTTCCCACTGGGATTGACAACAGCAACAACCCTCCCTCATTATACCTCTTACCTCCCTGTGCCCCCTCATACTCATCCAGAATAGTGCCGTGTGAATCAACCTGGCCCTCAAGTCTGGGAAAGCTTTCCTCCAGCCCTGGAATCCCTGCACTGGCACCCTGTGATGGCATGGATCAAAACAAAGACCCTTCACCCATCCCTCCCCTACACGACATTGTGCCGTGAACTTGCACTGTAACAAGGCCAAGTACGGCATATCTCCTAATTTGTCCACCCGTGCCCACCACCATCTTGCTGGTGGTGCCTGGTAACACCTGTGTATATGCGTCATACCATTTGCCAATGCATGAACCATAGACACCATGCAAAGGCATCATGGCACACTCTGTCTGAATGGTTCTATGTCAAAAGACCTCTTTTTAAAGGTCTCACGAGAAAAAGACTGATTTACATTGACCGATTTTCTTTTAATGTGAAAAAAACGGAATTGTAAAGGGCTTTTTCTCTTGAGACCTTTAAAATGTGGTTTTCCTTTTTAAAACAAATATTTCGGGGGTTTCATCCCCCGAACCTCATATGATTCTGATCGCACCCCCCATCCCCACCACCCACTCTCCCAAACCAAAACACATACCTATACACAACACACACACACACACACCAACAGACCCACACACTTACCTGTTCTCCTGCTCCTGCGTTTCTGAGTCTCGACCTGGCTGTCAGCCCCTTTGCATGCACTCGTGTGTGGCAGGGGCGTGACAGTTTGATTTAGAAAGACCACTCTGTGCAGTCATGGAGCTGTCTTTCTAAATCAGTGTTTTAGTGAAAAGATCTTTTCAAAAAGATCTTTTCACTTAAAACTGTATGAACAGCATGTAAGAAGGCCATAGCATGGCACAGAGGTGACTAATGGGATGCCCATCTCGCCCCCAAAGGCAAGTCCTCTCACAATGAACAAGATGGACCAAGCACCTCACAGGCAGCCACAGGGAGGAGGAGAGTGACACCACGCCACACCACTGCCAAGGCAACACCAGGACCGACCGCGCAAGACACAGGCCCAGTGAGCATGCCATCTGCCCCAGCAGCAACTCCTGCTCCCCCAACAGAGGCACTGCCTGCAGCCCTTGCAGCAACTCCCGCTGCCGCAACAGAGGCACCACCTCCTCCAGCCCTCCAGCAACTACTGTTGCCCCAAAAGAAGCACCACCTGCAGCCTCTGCAGCAACTCCTGCTGCCCCAACAGAGGCGCCAACAGGACTGCCACCCCCCTCCCGCACCAGAACCCATGAACATGGGCGTATCAACAGATGACGATGCTGGGCAAGAGGCCAGGGAAATGACAGAGGGGACATCTGAGCACACCTCCTACCACTGTCCCTCATTCACAGCCCACCTCCACCACCCATACCCAGCAACAGAGACATGGATGCACCACTACGACGCATCGAGGAACGGCATGAAAATATGGTGGGACTTGTGCGCCAGCACTTGGAGGAGGACAGGTTGATGCGGAAGGAGACCAGGTTGATCCGTGAGAGCGTGCAGGCCACCAGCCAGCGCTGTGCACGTGCCCTGGGCCGGTCGACATGCATAACGTTCCTGCTTGCACAGAGGGTCCGGGAGGCAAATGAGGATGTCTCAGCCAGTCACATTTTACTGTACATGCTTATGTATATTCTGATAATTTTGCATTTAAGTATCTATGTGGGATTCTCTCTCTTTCCCTGTCTGTCTGTGAATCTGTATGTCTGCCTACATGTAAGGTTATAGGTATGTCTGCTTGTCTGTAGGTCTACTGGTCTGCCTGTTTGTTTGTGGCCCGGTGTGTCTTTCACTCTCTCTATGGGTTGGTGTTTGTCTGGTTGTGAGTCTGCCTGTGGATCAGCCATCTCTGAGTCTGTCTTCAAATCTGTTGGTTGCTCTCTGTCTTTCTATTTGGGGCTCTGTCTTTTGGTCTGTGGGTTCGTTTGTCTGTAGGTCTGTGGCACTGTGCCTTTGAGTCTTTATCTGGGTCTCTGGATCTCTGGGTATGTCAGTGTGTCTGCCTGTGGGTTTTCCATCTCTGAGTCTGTCTTCCGGTCTGTTTGTGGGTCTGTAGCTCAATTTGTCTTTCGGTCTGTCTTTGGGTATGTGGGTCTGATTGCCTGTGAGCCTGAGGCTTTGTATGTCTGTGGGCTCGTACCTGTGAGTCTGTCTGTGGGTATGCCTGCCTGTGTGTCTGTCTGTTTGTGGGTCTGCCTGTGGGTCTCCCATCTCTATGTCTGTTCTCTATGTCTGTCGTTTGACCTATTTGTGGGTCTGTAGCTCTGTTTGTCTCTGGGTCTTTCTTTGGGTATGTGGCTCGATTTGTCTCTTACGTCTCTGCATCTGTATGTCTGTGGGTTTGTGTTGCTGAGTCAGTCTGTGGATCTGCGAGTATGTCTGTCTGTGCGTCTGCTTGTTTGCGGGTCTGCCTGTGGGTCTCCAATATTTGAGTCTGTTTTTCGGTTTTTGTGTGCGTCTTTAGCTCTATTTGTCTGGGGGGCTGTCTTTGGGTATGTGGGTCTGTTCGTCAGTAAGTCTGTGGCTCTGTATGTCTGGGGGTGTGTGCCTGTGGGTATGTCTGCCTGTGGCCCTGTCTTTTGTTCTCTCGGCCTGTATGGCAGTCAGTCTGGGGGACCATCTGTCACACTGCCTGCTCTTTATCTGTATCTAACTTTGTATCTATCTTGTGTAGTGGACGGAGAAGGATGACAAGGAATGGTGTATTTTTGGATTAATTTCATATGTGTTTGTTTTCATACCAGTAAGCTGAAACAGATGCCGAAATGTGCTGCGTCATGGGAAAAGAAACACCAAACACACCAGCGTGATTGAAGGATTTGGGTCTTTATTTGAGTTTGATAAAAACTCAAGATGGGAAATACAGGAAAGTTATTCTGAAACGAGAGAAGGATCCCAAACAAACATACAATCTGTACCAGAATGATCACTTACCCCACTCTTCCCGCAAAGCGCAGCAATATTGCTTTCGCTCCTTGTTTCCAAAAAAGTATAAAGAGTCTCCAGTCAGAATGACACTGTCATACGCTGATTTATTTAGATTGTTCCTTCTGGCAAATGGGACATGTTACGTTCTCATGTGGCTTCCCTGGGATCCATAGTAATCCTTCTGGGGACAACAGGGGTTTCTTGGTCTCCTTTTGGGCTCTCTACTTCCCTTTCTCCTGGTTCATTCATTTGGATTCAGGTCCAGAAGCAAACAACAACTGCACATTTGTTCTTTCAGATGGTTCTTTGTTCAAACCGTCTCTAGCCTGGTCCCTAGCCTGTGTCCCTTGCAGCCCATTTTCTCGAGGGAAATGTCTCTGTCCCGGCAGTCTCTGTCTGGATCACTCCCCAGCTTTGTTGGATAAAACCTTGCTGGGTGAGTTACCTTCCTTGACTGGCCAATGGGCGGATAGCACCATTGAGATATCTCAGCTGCTCTTACTGATGTTCTAGGTTTTTCTTGTTTTGTGTCAGTGCCAGGGCATGCTACAGAGATGAAGGGGCGGGGGCAGAGGAGGGTGGCAATGTCTATATGCCTGACTGAGTTCTGGTTCACCTCCCTGCCCTTGGCTCTCGAACCAACAACCCCCAGTCACCCAGGGTTCAGTCAACACTCACTGGCTCCTAGAGGCTTGGCAGTAAATTTGTCTATAGACCTTGAGATGGCTGCCATCGTATCTCCTCAACGTTCAACCACAGGTTTGTTTCTCCTCCCAGGTTTCCCCATGCAACAAAGAGACGTGTGTGTTATTACTTTCTGTCTACAACTCTCCTTATGTCTTCTGGGGACTTCACTCAATTATCCACTTTCATTTCCTGTGCTCCATACCCTCCTCCAAATGCCACCCCTTTCTCCTTCTAGCTTCCCATGCTTACTCTATTCTGGAGGTCTCCACCTTTCTCCTTTCTTGACCTTCTCTAGACTCTTCTGTTTCCTTTTTCTCTTCCTTGTTCTTTAACTCTGCCTCTGACTGTACTCCATTCTCCAAGTCGTTCTGCATCTCCAACTACTCGTGCCCATCTTACATCTCCTGAACCTTCCACTCCAGCTACATCTCGAACTCCTCCTGCACCTCCTACTCCTCCTGCACCTTGCGCTCCTCATGCACCTCTAACTTCCTCATCACAGTGCTGATCTTGAAGACTCCTAGTGAGTCAGGTGGTCTCTTCCCGCATCTCAGTAGTCGCTACCTTACAGATAGGGTCCCTATGGATGATTTGTAGGGGGCTATTGAGGAAGGCTGGTTAGGGTTAGGTGGCCAATGGGTATACCTTGTTCTCCCTGGATCGCACTTAGCCCATAGGGGGCTTCCCTCCCCATGAGATCCACCTGCTGAGTACCACGCCCATGGGGACTATCGGGTAGCGACCTCGCCTACCAGGCTCATGGGAAGGGGCTCCTGGACAACCTTATTATGAAGCTTGAAATTCAGGGATCTATGGATCAATATAGCAAGCCCATGAGACCGGGAAATGAAAAAGAAAAAGTTCAGTGGCAAATCCAGCAACTGGTGAAGAAAGCATCATGGAAATATTTTTTTATTTTGTCAAAGAGCTACCTTTGTTCTGTACCACTCAAGAAAGAACATAACCTTCCTGCCGTGAAAGGATTATTAAGGATGTGCACATCCCAACTCAACACAATTAGTGACACCACATTATTATCCGAGACCACCGAAACATAGTTAATAATACACAGGCATTGAGTATTGATAACAATACTTCCGTACCTTTAGCATTGTCACTGCTAGATCAGATGGAAATACTCCATAATGTCGCCCGCATTTGTGAGCCCCCTGCAGTCACAACGACTTTGGGGGCGCACAAAATACTGACTCCCATTACTGCCCCATGCAGAGCAGGGGTTGCAGGGGTGGCCCCCGCTCTCCTTGGGGGCAGTAACGGGAGTTGGAGGTTGTGGGGGAAAACAAAGTTAAAAAAAAAGATCAAAAAAAGCACCTGCAGCGTCAGCCTCGACCCACGCAAGTTGGTGGAACCGACACCGCAGGGATAGCAGGGAGTCAGCGGCGCAAACAGAAGTGTTCCGCCATGAAGGTAAGTGGGGTAGGAGGGCGGGGTACGGGTATGCAAGGTGGGAGAGGTGGGTAAAGTGATCTATTTGATCATTGTGCTGCACTGTACATGGCGTCGACATTTTCGTCAGCACAGTTACGGGCGGCGCAGTGATCACATAGATTCTATCAGATGATATCAGAATTCTCAGGAACATACTCACAACAACCCCATCCCACCTTAACATTATACACCAAACCCAACAGAAAGAAAAGCTGAAGTGTAGTACACAGGGAAACTACTGGTATGCCTCAGAAGCAACTTCTCCCCGGCCCATCCTATAAGAACAAATGGAAGGAAAACATGCAGACTTTCTAAAATGAGCGTCATCAAATGCATCAACATTGGACCTTCCTCGACACCACCAAGGCACAGGCCCAGGCCATGCCCCATCAGTCCTCAGAGAGACAGGAAGCCTCTGAGACCCTGGGTAGTAGGGCCTCAACAGCACATCCTGTAGGGTTAACTTCTCATGCATCTTCAACTCTTCCTGCACCTCAAGTTACTCCTGGACCTTCAACTCTAATTTTTCTGTTCGCACTGCTCCTCTACACCAAAGTCACAAACTGCTCTATTCCCAGCATGGGATTTTGTGGTGGTTTCTGCCCACCACATGGACCAGGCTTGGAGAAAGAACTTACAGCTGGTTGTGATCCCCGGGGATCTGTTGTAATTCCACCTTACTTTGTCCTGATGTGAATTGAGATTCTAAAAGGCCAGCGTGCCATCTTGGACCATGGGGAATCGTGCATATGCACATAGGCCCACATACTAATCTCCTTCAGCAGAGTTGGCAGGCCCTGCATCCACTCATAACTGGGCTGATCGTTCCCTGAAGAAGTGGCGAGCTTGCCACTTCGGACTTCGGTTTTGGAAAAACTTGGAAAAACATCACAACGTTCTGAATAACACAGGTTCTGATTTGTAGGGCCCACTGATATTGATTTGATATCTTGAGTGTAGTTTAAAGGGAAAACATGAATCATGTGAATGCGCCCCTGCTCGCAACCCCTGGTGTGGGGGGAGGGTCAAGGGATCCTTAAATTATTTATTTAGTTTTACATCTAGGTGCTGGTTAAAGACATGATTAGGTGCGTTGAACAGGTATGCCTTCAACTTTATTCTGAACAGAGGATAGGGGGGCTCAGGTCGAAGGGAAAGTGGTAGATTGTTCCAGAGGTTGGCTGCCACCACCGGGAAGCAAGAACCCCAGACTCTCTTGGGTTCAGAGCAATAGGGGTAGGAAAGGGGTGCGCGGTGGCAGGTGGGGATAGCTAGTGGGTGGATCAGGAGCTGGAGGAGGTGGCGCTCGCCGTACCTTTGAGTATGGTGAGCAGAACAGATGGATCATCCAGTCTGGTAGTGTTGTCCCGCCTGGAAGGCACGTGTGTGATGGATGTGGGCAATGCGGCCAGTGCGGCCATAGCTGGTGAGACAGGCCTGCTGTGCTTGCCAGGTCAGCTGTGGGCATATTGCCCTCGGGTTTCACATCGCATAGCGTGTGGTGGGGCCATGCCCCGTGAGTCACCCCCATACAAGTCTTGAGGGCAAATAGAGGAACCTCATCAGAGCTGATGAACATGTGATAGAATTCTCAAATTTTGGCTGAATCAATTATATTTTTTCTTAATTCCGAGGCTACCCTGCAGCCCTAAATATAGATATGTTTTTTTTTCTTTTTGCTTTTTATTACAAAGGATGTGTCGCGGGTTTGGTTGATCCGGTTGTCAACATGCGTTTAGCGTGTTTCAGATCAAGTTAAGGGCATGACGTGTGACATGAATGTACATAATATTTTGCATGGGAGATGAGATATTGCAGATCAGTGGCTTGCCACATTGGATCAGAAGAACATATAAAGAGGAAAAACCCATGTTCATGTCCCTGTAGAAAGTGTCATGTAACCTCGACTATACAGCAGCAATCACAGACATGTAATTTGATAAATGTGCATATGTGTGCTGTCCTATATATAATGTGTCCTCCTCCATGAAAGTTCACCAAGTTTGAAATATTACTACATGTGAACACCCCTGCCAAATGTGCTGAACTTTCATCAGTGATGTCATGCCTAAAATGAAGACTGAAGAAAACATGATATATTTCACTGATATTTCCAAAGAGGTGGAAAAGTCCTTACCTCTAGTCCAGCCTTTCAAAACGGAGCACTCTGATTTCTGAAAGGCTCAATAGACTACTGGGCCTAAAGGTGACGTGGAGCATGCCACAGAACGTCTTAGATTGGATCAGCCAATCTCAAGACATTCACATGTTAAGGTAAACACATATATTTCAGTATATGTGCAGTAAGTTTGCAGGGCCAAATAAAATCAAACATGTACCTCCCATCACACACAAACACCCACAACCATCCATCTGCAGCACCCAACAACACAATGCAAAGACACACAAATATTCTCCACCCTTCCTCCCTGACAACCACTCCCTTGCAATAGAAGGGTATAAAGCAATGACGTTAAACAAGATATTTTGGCTGAATGCCCTCTGGCACGAGGCACTAATCACAGACTCGACACATCATAGGTGAGACATAGCACCATATTGGAAGAAAAGAAAAGGTCTCACATGGAGACAGCCTGGGAAAACACACAGTAGAACAAAAAAGTCATAGTAGAGGAAACGGTGCAAAATACAACAAAACAATTCCACACACACCCAGACTGCTTGCACATGGGGCGAAGGCTCCGTGTGACATACATAATTGCACAGAACAGAGCATCCAACAAATCACAACGTGTTTTACAACTGTGTGATTCCCAATCATACAGCCTAGCTCCTGCATAATCATGCTACTTTTTCAGCTATGTCTATACCCACACTCATGCCACCTTCAGGTTATCGAGTGGTCGCAAGCTGCAAACTGAAATTCAGCACGCAGCCACGATGCCACACCATCCGAGCCACCAGAAGTAATTAGCAAAAGGCAAACATGCTTTTCGAACAAATGTAACAATTATACACATACACATATATACACATATGTTATGTTATGTTATTTTGCATTTATATAGCGCCTTATATACCATTGGTATGGTCTGAAGGCGCTGGTAGATTGAACGCCCTTGGGAACAGAAGTTCAGGTCAGTAGAGAGAGTAGAGAGAGTTAAAGGTGCGTGTGCGCACCAGGTATGTGTGCAGCTGGTGTGGAATTCATGTGGTAGCTGCTTCTTAGCAGTAGGTGTGGTGGTTGAGAGATCCGGAGTATGTTTTTCGCTCTGGCTGGAATTATCCAGACCGAGTGTGGCAGCGTTAGGCCTGAGGAGAACGCCTGGCTGGGGGTGTGAAACCAGCAATGTTTACTTAGAGTGATGGGGAGTGAGCGGCAGATGTTGATATGAGAACAGTTATACCGAATGGTGTCACAGTATCTCTGTGTTCTAGTTGAGTGGTGGTGTAAGGAGAGAGTAAGCGTGGGGTGTGGTTTGAAGTATGTTCTTTCAAAAAATTCCCTGCATTCCAAAGCGTATTATGTACGACACGCAATTCTGAGCGGTCAGGTCCGTTCTATGCATTTTTGTTCATTTCAGGCGTTCAAGATTGCCCTACACTCTCACGCACTCTGGTTCACCTTGCGTGCTCTAGTCTATCCTTCATTCTCTAGTGAGCCCCATGCATGCTCTCAAGTATACCATACGCATGCACTCCTGTCCTCCTCGCGCATGCACTCCAGTTTACCCCGTGCATGTGCTCCTGTCTGCCTACGCACTCATCTGCTCTGTATACTCATCCGCTCTGTATGCAAATCCATCCTGTACACTCGTCCGCTCAGTATGCTCATCTGATCTACACACTCATTCGCTCTTCACACTCATCTGGTCTACATACTTAACCGCTTTATGTACTATTCATCCGCTCTACGTAATCATCCGTTCAGCATACTCATCCGTTCAGCCTAATCATCCGCTCTGCATATCCATCCGCTTTATACACTTGTTCGTTCTTTCGTTCATCCGCTCAACACACTCATCTGCCACTCATCTGCTCCGCACACTCATCTGCCCCACACACTCATCGGCAACCTCATACACTCATTCCCTCCACTTACACTCATTTGCTCCATATACACTCGTCCACCCCACATACACTTGTCCGCCCCTCATACACTCGTCCGTCCCACATACACTTGTTCGCTCCACACATTCGTCCGTTCCACACACTCGTCCAGTCTACATACTCGTCCAATCTACACACTCGTCCAATCTACACACTCGTCTAATCTACACACACAAACATGCACATGCATACATACAGACACACACGCACGCACAGACACTCCTGCACGGAACACTCACACATCTAACATTAAAATATACGTTCCCTGCCTGATGCTTAGTTACAAATCCACACCCCTCCATAGCCACCCCTGCATAACAACCCTACTGATATAGCCACAGCGACACCCACATAATTGCTACTGTCAACTTATCTTTCGTGAACAAGTGACAAGCTGAAAGTTGGTATGCAGCAACTTGCCACACCCTCGGAGGCACTGAAGCCTCCAACAATATGTAAGTGAGCAGTTCATAAGAATGTAGCACACACACACACACATGCGCACGCTCATGCACACTCACACACTCCTACATGCAAGACTCAAAAATCTAACATTAAAGCTTACTTTGACTGCCCATCCACTCATTCATTCACCTGCACATTCATCCACTCATCTGACTGCCCATTCATTCATGCATCCATCCCTCCCTTGCTTGCTCCCTCCTTCCCACTGTCTGTCTATTCATCCATCCATCAATCCAACCATTGAAGCATCTGTCCATCCTTACATCGACCCATAGGCATGTCGCTACATCAACCCATGATCAATCTACCATCATAATTCATCCATCCATCCGCCAACCCATACATGTATCATCCATCCATGCATTACTCCATCCATCTATTCACCCATCCATGTACCCATTCACCTATCTATCCATAAATCAAACAATCCATGCATCCTTCTTTCCATCCATTCATTTGAATGCCCCTACACATAGATGTCCATCGATCCACATTTATGTTTTATTCATACATCTCTCCACCCGTCCATCCAGCTGCATGCCCATTCATTCCTATATCCGTTTATCCATCCACCCATCCCTTCATGCGTGCACATTCATCCATCCATTTACCTGCATGCTCATCCATCCATCTACCCAGCCATTTATCCATCCACCTCCATCCATCAATCCAAATGTCCATGTGTCCATGCATTATTCTATCAGCCTATGTGGATGTCCCTACATGAATCTATCCATCGATCCATCTTCATGTTTGATGCCTCCATACACCTGTCCATTCATCTGTACATCATACATCTATCAATCTGCATGCCCATCCATCCATCCTACAATCTGCATGCATATGCATCCACCCATCTGTATTATCATCCATTCATTAATTCATTAATGCATTCAGCCATCCATCTACCCACCCAAATACCCACCCACCCATCCATCCATCGACCTAGACACTCATTCATCCATCCATCCACCCAGCTGCCTGCCCATCCATTTGTCATTACACTAACTCATATGGCACCACACTTTCACAACAATTGCTTGAAATATAGCATTGATTTAAGCTGCCTAATATTTAAAGCAAGTGTGACGAGTAGTGGTGTAGAGTGATCAACATTTTTGTATTACTTAATGTGGACAGAGAGCTTGTACCTTAACTTTGCCATTCCCAATATTTGTCTAGCTCACTTTTTATTGGTAATAACTGTAACTTTTAACAGACAATCCACTGATTTCCTGAAATGGAGTGTGTGTGTCTATGTGTGTGTGTGTGAGAGGGATCATCTTTTTCACAACTTGTCCTCCTTCCATCTATCTGCCTGTCTGGTTCCCAGTAATTCTACCCATCCATGTACACATGCATCCGCTCTACTGTTATCCATCTTTTTGTCTGCCGATCACTGAGCACGATGTAAAACAGTGTCTGCCGGCCATATCTTGGGCAAGATCAACACATCAATGGTTTCCACTGTGCATTGCCTATGGACACACACAAAGGGCCCAGTGCCCCAAACAAAGTGAACATGACAACAGCGCCCACTGGGTTTGCACATGCCTGGGCACAGTGGCCATACCTGCTGTGAATGTTTTCCTTTCCTTTGGCCTTCCACTAGGCACAGGCACACACTTTCCAACTTTGTTTCATTCTTGGGGCCAAAGTGGAATGACAAATTACTTTTTTAAAACAAAATGTTTTGGCGATTTTCGAATATTATCCCAGCAACATATGTGGGAATTGATTTTGAATGTGCAGCAGAAATTTTTAAATCTAGCAACAATAAGTTTTTTGAAAAAACTAGACATACAAGTGTAACAGCAAAGAGAAAATTAAACTGTGAAGGGATAAGAACTAACACTTTTCTGTCTCTATGTTTTTATATAAGATGGTATTAGAGGTGTTTTTATGATTATGATGAAGTAGCCTGCTAAGCATGCCTTTTGAAATTATTTGTCTGTATATTCTTGTTTTTTTTTAACTAAAATTAGAAGATTGTATTATAATGAGAATTAAGTAAAATATTTGAAAAGCTTGTTTTACATCAAAAACAAATTTAAAAAACAATACTTAAGAGAACCAAATAATAACTTTGCACACAATTCCACAAACCTTTCCGACACTATTTAGCACAGGCATTGTATGTATTTTCAAACGTTTCATGCAAATCCATCATCGCCTCCATTAATATAAGTCTCCCAAAGTTTTCCTGTGGTCCAGCGCCACTTTAAGTTTGTCACGGATGAAAAATGTAAATGGCCGACTCGATTCGGACTGAGATATATATGGGGTTTAATTTTACAAATCCACATAAACTATGCCACGGGTCTGTTACATCTGCACTTTGGTGCAAACAGCTTCCCTCCATATCGTTTTTATAATTTGCAAGTTGGAGTTCAAAGGCAAAAGGGCTGATTCATGGAAATATTTGCACCGAAAAACGGGGATTTGTGTGCCATTCTGCGGCAAATCCCTGTTTAACAAATGGGGATTTGCGGGCAGAATGGCGCACAAATCCTCGTTTTTCGGCCCAAATAATTCCATGAATCAGCCATAAAGTGTAAAGTAGAGGAATCATTGTCTTTACTCCTCTTTTTTGCACTCCTCCATGCAAAGGCAGTAAACGATGCCTTCCATTTATGCATGGCTGGCCGCATTTACAATGGATTCCTAGGAAATGTGCCTGATTTTTGGTAGGTGAAAAGAGCCGGTGGGGCTCACAGGAATCCACTGCATTTACATCAGCATGGAAATGCGATGTTTGCATAAATGCTGCGACATTTGTATGGCCGAGAGGAAGGGGGAGGTGTAATCGTAAATTTCGATCAGAGCCCCTATCCGCCATGAAAATGAGGAGCGATGTAATAAAATAATGCACACAATATATCTGCATTCATTTTACAGATTATTTTTACATTACGATTCAAGCAAATTAGCCCCATGGGCCATGATTAATGGAATTATTTGCGTGTAAAACAGGGATTAGCCTGCCTTCCTGTCCACAAATCCCCATTCATCAAACAGGGATTTGCCTGGAGAATGGCACACAAATTCTCGTTTTACATGCAAATTATTCCACGAATCAGGGCCATTTATTTAAAAAAAAAAAAATCATAACACATCTACTACCGTACCTGAGGGTTTCTAAGCACAGATCCGGGATACGAACATCTGTGCTCTGCATAGTCATGTTTCCAAGACCAGCGCGTTGCCCCAGTGCTATCCTCCATTCACGGTGGTTAAGTTCATGCATGGGCAATAGCAGTGCATGTGGAGCAACCTAAAGCGAGTATTTGTACCTGAGATAACATACGTGGGACCTACAGAGGTTCCATACTTGTATACTTCTGCCACACGAGTGCATGGCCTCTTTGTGGTGCAGGCAGACATGAAACTATGGAAGCACCTAGCATTCCGCCCTGGTTCCTTGACAGTTGCCAGGGATGCCACAAGAGGAACTTTAATGGGTTGTGGCAAAGCCCAACATCGGCCAATTTGGTGCAGGTCCATTGCCTGTGGCATTTGTATGCTTTATACAAGTTGTCTCTCTGCAACATCTGATGAAGAGGTCTGTGGGACTTTGTACGCTCATGTTGTGTTCCATCTCTGCACAGATGTTTCAGTCAGTCCAATAAAAGGTATCACAATCTGCAACGTGTGTGATTTTAAAACTGGACTAACACGACGTCTAACATTTCTTTGCACTAAAAACACTAGTTAAACATCGAAGTGGCCTCAGGTGAAGGCTGTGCATTAAGCGCATTACAAAAACCTATTCTAATGCAGGTGCTCATTTTTTAGACATCATAGGCGCAAGTGCAATTACTACCAGGCAAAAATGTCCCTTGGGCATACAAACATATCATTTTCATGCATGGTTGCACCAGTGCAAATGATTGTGACTAGGGAAATGTTTCCCTGGTGCAAGCATGCGTTGCAAGAATATGAGTAGTGCACTTATGTGATGTATGCTCCAGTGTTAATTGCGCTTGCACCAGTGCAAAGCTACTTAAATGCTCCCCGAGTTATGGGTATCGCTCAGGTCATGGACAAAGGTGCAGGTCCAGACATGTTGTGGTAGATCCCAATCATTCTGGGTGCACTGCTTTAATAATGCCATCCATACAAACGTAGAACTTTCCGCCAGAACCATCAGACAGCAGTTCCACCCCTCACTGGTTTCAGAGTATTCTGCCAGTGTCATGCTTTGAGCAGCAGTGATATACCCCCTGTACACTGATCTGTTAGCCTCATCGTTAACACGTGAGGGCTATTCCTCAATGCATGCAGATCTTGCACTGTTTTGCCTCAGAATGCAGTACGTATGTTGCAAATCTGCTGTTCTCATGATTGAGAAAGCAGAGCAATCCTTTATTGTATCTTCTGTGCATTTACTAATCTCCCGGGTGAGGCAGCAGTCCCAGGCCTCGCGGCGCCCCATGCATATCTGTTATCTGCTCTCGTGCTCCGGACACCAGCCCTAGGAGTACCTACTGTGACTCGGCTCTTCTCCCGCTCTAAACAGCACTACCACCCCTGCCTGCCATTCTCGCGATCCCGACGGCAGCTCGATCCCTCAGGGGGGGACACAGGAGATCGACTCTGCGTGTCCGTTAGACAGCGGTTCTAGCCTTTAAATCTGCTATGCACATGCCTCGTACAGCAACGCCAGCCCTCAATGTTCGCACTCAATATGATGTCCTCATGCATCACACAGCAGTGGCAAGACTCAGTGCACATGCTGTGAATATGCTATGCACATGCCTCGTACAGCAACGCCAGCCCTCAATGGGCGCACTCAATATGATGTCCTCATGCATCACACAGCAGTGGCAAGCCTCAGTGCACATGCTGTGAATCGGCAATGCACATGCCTCGTACAGCAATGCCAGCCCTCAATGTGCGCACTCAATCTGTTATCCTCATGCACCAGAGAGCAGTGGCAAGCCTCAGTGCACATGCTGTGAATCTGCAATGCACATACCTCGTACAGCAATGCTAGCCCTCAATGTGCACACCCAATCTGTTATCCTCATGCACCAGAGAGCAGTGGCAAGCCTCAGTGCACATGCTGTGAATCGGCAATGCACATGCCTCGTACAGCAATGCCAGCCCTCAATGTGCGCACTCAATCTGTTATCCTCATGCACCAGACAGCAGTGGCAAGCCTCAGTGCACATGCTGTGAATCTGCAATGCACATACCTCGTACAGCAATGCTAGCCCTCAATGTGCACACCCAATCTGTCCTCCTCATGCATCACACAGCAGTGGCAAGCCTCAGTGCACATGCTGTGAATCGGCAATGCACATGCCTCGTACAGCAATGCCAGCCCTCAATGTGCGCACTCAATCTGTTATCCTCATGCACCAGAGAGCAGTGGCAAGCCTCAGTGCACATGCTGTGAATCTGCAATGCACATACCTCGTACAGCAATGCTAGCCCTCAATGTGCACACCCAATCTGTTATCCTCATGCATCAGACAACAGTGGCAAGCCTTAATGCACATGCTGTGAATATGCTATGCACATACCTCGTACAGCAATGCCAGCCCTCAATGTGCGCACTCAATCTGTTATCCTCATGCATCACACAGCAGTGGCAAGCCTCAGTGCACATGCTGTGATCTGCAATGTGCATGCCTCGTACAGCAACGCCAGCCCTCTATGTGCACACTCAATCTTGTTATCCTCATCCATCTGACAGAAGTGGCAAGCCTCAGTGCACATGCTGTGAATATGCTATGCACATGCCTCGTGCAGCAATGCCAGCCCTCTATGTGCAAGCTTAATCTGTTATCATCATGCATCAGGCAGCAGTGGCAAGCCTCAGCGCACATGCTGTGAACAGGCTATCAACATGCCTCGTACAGCAGTGCCAGCCCTCAATGGGCACACTCAATCTGGTATCCTCATGCATCACACAGCAGTGGCAAGCCTCAGTGCACATGCTGTGAATCGGCAATGCACATGCATTCTACAGCAATGCCAGCCCTCAATGTGCACACTCAATCTGTCGTCCTCATGCATCAGGCAGCAGTGGCAAGCCTCAATGCACATGCTGTGACAATGCAATGCGCATGCCTCGTACAGCAATGCTAGCCCTCAATGTGCACACTCAATCTGTTATCCTCATGCACCAGAGAGCAGTGGCAAGCCTCAATGCACATGCTTTGAATCTGCAATGCCCATGCATCGTACAGCAATGCTAGCCCTCTATGTGCACACTCAGTCTGTTAGCACCATGCATCAGGCAGCAGTGCCAAGCCTCAAAGCACATGCTTTGAATCTGCAATGCCCATGCATCGTACAGCAATGCCAGCCCTCAATGTGTACACTCAACCTGCCCTCCTCATGCATCAGGCAGCAGTGGCAAGCCTCAATTCGATTGCTGTGAATATGTTATTCCCATGCCTCGTACAGCAATGCCAGCCCTCAATGTGCACACTCAATCTGTTGTCCTCATGCATGAGACAGCAGTGGCAAGCCTCAATGCACATGCTTTGAATCTGCAATGCCCATGCATCGTACAGCAATGCCAGCCCTCAATGTGTACACTCAATCTGCCCTCCTCATGCATCAGGCAGCAGTGGCAAGCCTCAATTCGATTGCTGTGAATATGTTATTCCCATGCCTCGTACAGCAATGCCAGCCCTCAATGTGCACACTCAATCTGTTGTCCTCATGCATGAGACAGCAGTGGCCTCAATGCACGTGCTGTGAATCTGCAATGCATATGCCTCGTACAGCAATGCCAGCCCTCAATGTGCACACTCAATCTGCCCTCCTCATGCATCAGACAGCAGTGTCAAGCCTCAATTCGCATGTTGTGGATATGTTATTCCCATGCCTCGTACACCAATGCCAGCCGTCCATGTGCACACTCACTCTGTTGTCCTCATGCATCAGACAGCAGTGGCAAACATCAATGCACGTGCTGTGAATCTGCAATGTGCATGCCTCGTACAGCAATGCCAGCCCTCAATGTGCACACTCAATCTGTCCTCCTCATGCATCAGACAGCAGTGGCAAGCCTCAATGCACATTCTCTGAATCTGCAATGCACATGCATCGTACAGCAATGCCAGCCCTCAATGTGCACTCTCAATCTGTTATCACCATGCAAAAGTGGCAAGCCTTGGTGCACATGCTGTGAATCCGCACTGTGCATACCTCGTACAGCAATGCCAGCCCTCAATGTGCACACTCAATCTGTTATCCTCATGCATCAAACAGAAGTGGCAAGACTCAATGCACATGCTGTGAATCTGCAATGCACATGCATCGTACAGCAATGCCAGCCCTCAATGTGCACACTCAATCTGTCCTCCTCATGCATCAGACAGCAGTGGCAAGCCACAATGCACATTCTCTGAATCTGCAATGCACATGCATCGTACAGCAATGCCAGCCCTCAATGTGCACTCTCAATCTGTTATCACCATGCATCAGTGGCAAGCCTCGGTGCACATGCTGTGAATCCGCACTGTGCATACCTCGTACAGCAATGCCAGCCCTCAATGTGCACACTCAATCTGATGTCCTCATGCATCACACAGCAGTGGCAAGCCTCAATGCACATGCTGTGAATCTGCAATGCACATGCCTCGTACAGCAATGCCAGCCCTCAATGTGCACACTCAATCTGTCGTCCTCATGTGACAGCAGAGGCAAGCTTCAATGCACATGCATCGTACAGCAATGCCAGCCCTCAATGTGCACACTCAATCTGTTATCCTCCTGCATCAGACAGCAGTGGCAAGCCTCAATGCACAAGCTGTGAATCTGCAATGCCCATGCATCGTACAGCAATGCCAGCCCTCAATGTGTACACTCAATCTGCCCTCCTCATGCATCAGGCAGCAGTGGCAAGCCTCAATTCGATTGCTGTGAATATTTTATTCCCATGCCTCGTACAGCAATGCCAGCCCTCAATGTGCACACTCAATCTGATGTCCTCATGCATCACACGGCAGTGGCAAGCCTCAATGCACATGCTGTGAATATGCAATGCACATGCCTCGTACAGCAATGCCAGCCCTCAATGTGCACTCTCAATCTGTCGTCCTCATGTGACAGCAGAGGCAAGCTTCAATGCACATGCATCGTACAGCAATGCCAGCCCTCAATGTGCACACTCAATCTGTTATCCTCCTGCATCAGACAGCAGTGGCAAGCCTCAATGCACATGCTGTGAATCTGCAATGCACATGCATCGTACAGCAAGGCCAGCCCTCAATATGCACACTCAATCAGTTATCCTCATGCATCAGACAGCAGTGGCAAGCCTCAATGCACATGCTGTGAATCTGCAATGCCCATGCATCGTACAGCAATGCCAGCCCTCAATATGCACACTCAATCTGCCCTCCCCATGCATTAGGCAGCAGTGGCAAGCCTCGGTGCACATGCTGTGAATCCACAATGTGCATGCCTCGTACAGCAATGCTAGCCCTCAATGTGCACACTCAATCTGTTATCCTCGTGCATCAGACAGCAGTGGTAAGCCTCAATGCACATGCCGTGAATCTGCAATGCACATGCATCGTACAGCAATGCCAGCCCTCAATGTGAGCACACAATCTGTCATCCTCATGCATAAAACAGCAGTGGCAAGCCTCAATGCACATCATGTGAATATGCTATTCCCATGCCTCGTACAGCAATGCCTGCCCTCAATGTGCACACTCAATCTGTTATCCTCATGCATCAAACAGAAGTGGCAAGCCTCAAAGCACATGCTGTGAATCTGCAATACACATGCATCGTACAGCAATGCCAGCCCTCAATGTGCACACTCAATCTGTCCTCCTCATGCATCAGACAGCAGTGGCAAGCCTCAATGCACATTCCGTGAATCTGCAATGCACATGCATCGTACAGCAATGCCAACCCTCAATGTGCACACTCAATCTGTTATCACCATGCATCAGGCAGCAGTGGCAAGCCTCGGTGCACATGCTGTGAATCCGCAATGTGCATGCCTCGTACAGCAATGCTAGCCCTCAATTTGCACACTCAATCTGTCATCCTCATGCAACAGACAGCAGTGGCAAGCCTCAATGCACATGCTGTGAATCGGCAATGTGCATGCCTCATACAGCAATGCCAGCCCTCAATGTGCACACTCAATCTGATGTCCTCATGCATCAGACAGCAGTGGCAAGCCTCAATGCACATGTTGTGAATCTGCAATGCCCATGCATCGTACAGCAATGCCAGCCCTCAATGTGCACACTCAATCTGCCCTCCTCATGCATCAGGCACTAGTGGCAAGCCCCAATCCACATGCTGTGAACCTGCAATGCACATGCATCGTACAGCAATGCCAGCCCTCCATGTGCACACTCACTCTGTTGTCCTCATACATCAGATAGCAGTGGCAAGCCTCAATGCACATGCTGTGAATCCACAATGCACATGCATCGTACAGCAATGCCAGCCCTCAATGTGCACACTTAATCTGTCGTCCTCATGTAACAGACAGCAGTGGCAAGCCGCAATGCACATGCTGTAAATATGATATTCCCATGCCTCGTACAGCAATGACAGCCCTCAATGTGCACACTCAATCTAATGTCCGCATGCATGAGACAGCGGTGGCAAGCCTCAATGCACATGCCATGAATCTGCAATGCACATGCATCGTACAGCAATGGCAGACCTCAATGTGCACACTCAATCTGTTATCCTCATGCATCACAAAGCAGTGGCAAGCCTCAGTGCACATGCTGTGAATCTGCAATGCACATGCATCGTACAGCAATCCCAGCCCTCAATGTGCACACTCAATCTGTTATCCTCATGCATCAAACAGAAGTGGCAAGCCACAATGCACATGCTGTGAATCTGCAATGCACATGCATCGTACAGCAATGCCAGCCCTCAATGTGCACACTCAATCTGTCCTCCTCATGCACCAGACAGCAGTGGCAAGCCTCAATGCACATTCTGTGAATCTGCAATGCACATGCATTGTCGGGGGGGGAAATTCTCCCGGGGTCGGCTGGGCCGTCCGCGGACCTCCGGGCGGGAGGCCCCAACTCCTTCCGTATATCTCAAAAGAGATAGCGTATGAGACACACGCAAGAAGCAAGGTGATTCTGCTGTTTATTAAACAAAACGGCAGGGATGGCCAAGGATCGTACGCGTCCGTCCTGACACTCTCTCAACATCGTGGGGCTCGCAGGCCCTTTTTACCTTAGTATGACGCGCTACTTGCGTCACCTGAGAATAATTAGCAAAAAACCTATCGCCACTCTGGATTGGTTCCCCGAGTGGTAGGGTTAGTATAGCATATGTATAGAGAACGTTGTTATTGGTTAAGGGTTCGTCAGGTGGTATACTTGGGTTGTCCCTTCAGTTTGATACATAAAAATTGTTACATGAAGACCCCTGAGTATTGGTCAATGTTAATGGCGTCAGTGATAAGGGCCCCATGTTCTGATTGGTTCACCCGCGAGCCCCCCAGTCTGGGACCATCGCTGTTCCCAGCTCGCGGTGCACCTGTCACTTGCAACAATGTTTCACTATGGGTATGTGCAGACAATGTGAGGATTTATTCATAAGCAGGAAGGCCGACTACTCCCACTGCCGCAGATGTCCATTGAGTCGCTTAATTGTATCTGCCTGTGTCTTGAGACGGGGGGATCCAGGCGCCTTCTTCCTCCTGGGCTTGGCACCCTATCAAGTTCGGCTTGGTCACGTGAGGTGGGGACCGTGGTTGAGGCAGAATTCTGCACAATTAATATTGCATTTCTCGCTGTGTGCCTGGCTTATCTTGCAGGTGCGACCTTGGCGTCGGCTTGCGGTATGAGAGTTTGCAACGTTGTGCCCTTGACTGTCTGCTTTCGCTGGGCTCATTCTGCAGGATCAGCAACCGAACTCTTGCTCATTTAATGTTCATGGAAGCTTTTGCTTGCGGCCTACTTGGGCCTGGTGCATAGGTGGAACCGTTTGGTACAGAGCGCGTTAGGTTATGGTATCATATTGCTCTATCCCAAGTATCGTGTCTTCGTTATATTTCTCATTATAGTACATTGGTTTAGAAGAAACATGAGCAAGCCTTTTTAGATGAGTTCATTATGCGTCTTGCGTTTCTGCATTTTGAAAAGCCTATGTGGAAAATAATAAAGATGCACGTCCGTGGGTGTGTCCGTCGCCTACGTCATAGCACTGAGTATGTTCTTCGTGTGGATTGGTGTGGGAGTGTCCGGTGTGTATGTTTGCACGAGTGTGCTGACCGTTGGCTAGGTCGTCATGGCATCTCTAACGATGTGTTGATTTGGTGCTGGATGGTTTAATCGGGTCCATCCATGCCGCAGGTGTCGGCATGTGCAGGGCAGGCTGGTGGGCAGGCGGGTGGGCACGCGAGTGGGCACATCCGTATGTTCTTGTACCAGGGTATTTGGTCGTCTGGGAGATGGGCAAACTCCTCTCGTGGCGGGTGTCTGGGCCGTGATCCTCTAGGCCAGGGTTGAGAGGGGATTGGTGGGAGCCTTTTGTTCACTTTTCCCACTTCAGTCCCCCCTCTGGTCGACTTGTCGACCACAAACATATCCTTTTCCTTATCTCCTCTCACTCTCCATATTTTAGTTACTCCTCCCAAATGTCCATAGTGGTTAACATGGTCTTCAAATGACCAGTACATATATACACAGGTTCTTCCAGGTGTGCAGTATACCCATTTCCCTATGTAGCTCCTTGGGTTTCTTGGGTTTTCGAGCTTCACAGATGGTGGGTCCAGGTGGTTGGTGATGATCTGGTTGCGCAACCTCTCTCTCTCTTTTATTATTGTGCCTGTGTGTTGGCCATCATCTGCTGGCATCAAGGGGTGCATACCGACCATTTCGATCATCTCGTCTGTGGTGCGTGCCTTCCGGGCCTTCCAAAATCTTATTATGATAAGTGCAGCTCCAGCCAAAATAATGCATCCAACTATAATCTTCAGCCCATCTGACAGCCAAGATGGCATCCAGGACCATAGCGCCGAAAACCAGCTCTCATCCTTTTTCACACCTTTACTTTCATCCATCATTTTGGAGTGCATCTGGGCCAATTGTGATACTGCTTCTGTCAGCGTACCATTGTCAGCATCGTTAGCAGGAATGAATGTGCAGCATGATTGTCCCATCTTTGCGCAAACTCCTCCTTCCATTGCTGTGAGGAGGTCCAGTAAATATCTGTTCTGTAGTGCTACCATCCTCACTGCTCGCAGTTCCTCTTTTATTGCGTTGAATCCATTTACTGTAGAGTTAATTGTCATCATTAGTTCCCATCTAGTTATCTGGAGCCATTTTGCGTTTGCGTAAGCCTGTAGTCCCGGATGTATTATTGAGGAGAAGAACATTGCTGCTCTGCTGAATAGTCTGTGTTCTGGCGGAATTGAAGTGAGTGCTGTTTCCGACCTTCCCCACAGGTAATTTCCTGTCAGAGGTTCTCCTTGTCTTTTCCTTCTGTTCAGGACAGTGTTGTTGCCGTTGTTTCGGTTTTCTGGCCCTTTCTGAAGCTGTGCAGATCTCTTCTTCCTTTTGTTTCCATCATCCATTTTGGGGAAGTTCGCCACATTCACATGCTTCTGGGGCACCACTAGTGATGGTACATTAACGTGTACTATTGTGCATACACCATTCCGCAGAGGGGGCAGTGTGTGGTATGCCTTGTCTCCACAGGCACAGTAATGGTCCATTACTACTGCCGTTCCTGCTCCCCCCTCAGGTGGCTCTGTCACACTTGCACAGTTGGTATTGTATCCTACGTCCACTTCTCCTTTGTGTTGGTAGCATACCTTAGGTGCAGTCATCGACAGTATTGTTATTGGGTCTTCATCCTTCTCTATCCACGTTAGCATGGGTACGTACTTGACCCAAGTCATCCAACATCTGTTGTTGTGCTCAGCAATAGTTGTAGTATCTTCTCTCGTTATCATGTTGCTGCCAACCACTCCTGTGTCCCATTTGTCACCCAGGTACACCTTCCCTGTTATTATTATCAGTGGTCTTTCCCAACATCCTTGTTTACCAGGAGCTTCAGTGGCGTACCAATCACATGGTAGGTACTGTAGTGTAACTTTCTTCGTTTCTCCTTTTTCAGGGCCACTTGTTATGTATCTGAATGCTTCGGCATGTAAACTGGCCTTGTGGTAGCTCAAATAACTCTTAAGGAAGTTATTTTCGTACGGGTATGTGTCTCGTGATTTCCATACCAGGTGCACCGTGTTCCCTTGAAATCTCCCTTTTGTTTGGAACAGTGCCAGGTATATTATACACCGTGCTGTTTTTTCATCTATCTCCGTGGCAACGAAAGTTCGGGAAGCACTCATGGCGTATGGGATCAATGAGCAGACGTAGCAGCTGTCTTCTGTTGTTTGTTTACCTATTTGAATCATGTGTTGGTACCACATGTTGTTA
This sequence comes from Ambystoma mexicanum, assembly GCF_040938575.1. NCBI lineage: Eukaryota > Metazoa > Chordata > Amphibia > Caudata > Ambystomatidae > Ambystoma > Ambystoma mexicanum. The sequence continues at coordinate 1,135,176,777 of NC_090929.1, read as the reverse complement.
GAGACGTGTGCTGAATTTTGTATCTAGTTGTCAATATCTTTATTCTCTGAGTATGTGCTGCGTTTAACCCTATTTCCCTTATGTGGAATTTTGCTAGTACCACCTGACGTAACACCTGTTGCAGCTGGGGGTGGGGGTATGTTAGGTTTGGGTACAGCAAAAATATTTATAGCATAACTGTTCCGCCATACAGAGGCAGCCACAAACCCGGTGATCATCAAAATCCCTATCATCTTTATTACAGAGGCTAGTCTCACCGGCCTTTTACTCTTACCTTGCTGCGGTCCGGCAGCTAATTCTTGCGATGTTAAAGTTGCCTGCCTGAAAATTCTCAATATGCTTGTTATTAGTGTTAGTTGTTGTTTTCAAGCTCTCCCTATCAAGTAGTCGTTCAGTGCCCAGGCGAAGAGCTGTTCCCACGCCAATCTAAGCGATCTATCTCTTAAGACAGGCAAGTATGGGTGGAGGTGGGGCATTGATTGTTCTATGGCCAAGAGAAGTGCTGTGTAGTAGACACGTACCCTCCTCCTTTTCAGGTACTTTGGCCTTTTTATGTAATAGACAAATTGGTGCGATAATTCTTCAGGGTAGTTATTGTCTGAGGGTATCATCTACTCCTGGGCAGTGAACTTTGTTAGTTATCTGTTTTCTTAGCAGTACAATAATACGCCGTACCTGCATGTGCGAGAGAAAAAAAAGAGAACATTCAAGTGTTTACATGTGTATGTGCAAAACAACGTCCTTCGGTTATTACTGCAGTGGGTACGGGGTCAATGGGCAGAGGGTTTGGGGCTCAACTGGTAGAGGTTTCTTTACTCTTTGATCGTGTGACCATGGGGTGGGCGGTATGGTAGTTACCCCTCTTTATTTCAGTAATTGTCTCTGGGGAGTCAGGGGGGTGACAGGGTGTGGGGACACTTTGGCCGTTAGTAGAAGTCCCTTCCTCCGTTAGCGACGCTGTTGCTGCTCTTCCAATGGCCCTGTCGGTGACGCTAGGGCGGGTCTGGAGTTTGCAGATCTTTACGTCGTGTAGGTGATTCCAGGCACGTTTGTCCTGTAGCTTTACTGCTCTCGTTGATACTTCCTCTACCAGGTGGGGGCCAGTGAAGCGTGGGCTGTTCCACTTTCTGTTGAAATTGCGGAGTAGTACGTGGTCGACCTTTGGTAAATTTTGCACAGTTTTCCCTTTTCCAATTCTTCATCCGCGTCTTCTTGTTGATCACTCTTAGACCCGCCCCACGTGCGCTCAAGCTGTTGAGACACAAACACTACACTAGTAATTAAAGAAGACACATATTGGTACATTTCATCACCAAGGACATTTGCAGTACTGTAATGGTCGGTGAATGCTCTTGATGTTGGCGTCAGAGGAAGGCGCATTTGGCGTCCGGTCACCACCTCGTGAGGGGTGAGGTGGTGGTCGGACCCTGGTCTATTCCTTAGCTCAAATAGGGCTAGCGGAAGGCAATACAGCCAACTCTTCTTTGTTGTTTGCTGTATTTTTGCAATTGCCTCTTTTAATAGGCCATTCAGGCGTTCGCATATACCGTTGGCCTGCGGGTGATATGCACATGCAAATTTATGCTTGATGTTCAGTAAGGATGTGATATGCTGGAACATTTCATTGGCGAAATGCGGCCCATTGTCTGACTGCAGTATTTCGCACACTCCCCACCTGGGGAAGACCTCCCTCACTAGGAATTTAGCTGCTCGGAATGCATCTGGGTGTGAGCAGGGCCCTGCCTCGATCCACCTCGAGAATGGGCACACAACTACAATCATATACCTATTTCCTTGACATACGTTGATCATATCAACATAGTCAATATGGATGTGTCGGAAGGGTCCCTCTGGTCGGGGTATAGTACCTTTTATCACCTTCAGCGTGTGACCGGCCGTAAACTGCTGACATGTGAGACAGTTGCTGACAAAATTTGACACATGGGAATTTAACTCGGGGCAGAACCAATCTTCCCTAATTCGTGCTGCGATGACTTCCTTGCCTGTGTGGGCTGGGTGGTGTAGTTGGCTCAGGGCGATGTTCAATAGTGCCAGTGGCATTACCATCTTTCCAGTGCTACCCTGGCGCCATAGTGCGTCAGTTGGCGACATTGTACATCCTCTTTTTACCCATATTTCTTTTTCTGCCATTGGTGCAGCCGCTTGTATCTCCATTATCTGTGTGGCTGGGAGATGGGTGTACCCTTCTCTTATTAACATCTCCTTAGCTATTCCCCTCCTTCTCCCTCTCTCTGACTCTGGGGGGTTCCATAGCTCGCCAAAATATGCAGCATACTTCGCGTGTGCATCTGCTGCTGCATTCCCTTTTGAAATATGATCTTCTCCATTAGTGTGTGCAGTGCATTTGACCAAGGCTAATTCTTGGGGGTCGTTTATTACTTCAATTAGTTCAGCTAATAAGAGGGCATGTTGCACTGGGGTGCCGTCAGCTCTCCTAAACCCTCTTCTCCTCCACTTAGACAACCCTGAGTGGACAGTGGATGTGACATATGCACTGTCGGAATATATGGTCACTGCTTGTCAAAGCTTTCCTTCAACGCCAAGATCAGTGCAACCAATTCCGCTGCTTGGGCAGAGCAATGCTGTGGTAATTGTACGCATTTCATCGCCACACACACCGGTACCTCTGTCATTTTTACCACTGCTGCCCCAGTTCTCCTAATCCCGTCACTTTGGTCAATTGTTGATGACTCATCAATGAACAAGACATCACCTCCCTCTAGTGCATTCTCTTCAACCCTTCTATTGCATGAATACATTTCAGTAATCTTTGTACAATCGTGTGCATAGTCTCCTTCCTCAATTGCTTCTGCTATAAACCTTGCAGGGTTGACCGTGCTGCATCTAACAATTGATAGTTCAGCTCTAGATAATATAATCTCATAACCTGACGCCCTCTGCGTTGTTAGTGTGGACTTAGGCTTGTTCAATATTGCAAATAGTGCATGTTCCACAAATAGTGTGGTTGGGCACCCCATGGTGATTGCTGATGCTAGCATCACAGGATCTAAGTGGCCGCTGTAAAACGCTACTGGTTTGTAGCCCATGCTTGTTTTTTGAGCCAACACTGCTTTCATTACTGTTGAGTCGCAATGTGAAAATATAAAAAATTGTCGTTCATAATCTGGGGTGGCCAGTACCGGAGCGGCTGATATTGCATCTTTCAGTTCATCAAAAGCCTCTTTCATTTCCATTGTCCACCACAACTTTTTCTCCCCTTTGTTAGCTTCTTTTAACCCCTCAAGTAGGGGTCCTATGTATGAGCTGTAATGGTCGGTGAATGCTCTTGATGTTGGCGTCAGAGGAAGGCGCATTTGGCGTCCGGTCACCACCTCGTGAGGGGTGAGGTGGTGGTCGGACCCTGGTCTATTCCTTAGCTCAAATAGGGCTAGCGGAAGGCAATACAGCCAACTCTTCTTTGTTGTTTGCTGTATTTTTGCAATTGCCTCTTTTAATAGGCCATTCAGGCGTTCGCATATACCGTTGGCCTGCGGGTGATATGCACATGCAAATTTATGCTTGATGTTCAGTAAGGATGTGATATGCTGGAACATTTCATTGGCGAAATGCGGCCCATTGTCTGACTGCAGTATTTCGCACACTCCCCACCTGGGGAAGACCTCCCTCACTAGGAATTTAGCTGCTCGGAATGCATCTGGGTGTGAGCAGGGCCCTGCCTCGATCCACCTCGAGAATGGGCACACAACTACAATCATATACCTATTTCCTTGACATACGTTGATCATATCAACATAGTCAATATGGATGTGTCGGAAGGGTCCCTCTGGTCGGGGTATAGTACCTTTTATCACCTTCAGCGTGTGACCGGCCGTAAACTGCTGACATGTGAGACAGTTGCTGACAAAATTTGACACATGGGAATTTAACTCGGGGCAGAACCAATCTTCCCTAATTCGTGCTGCGATGACTTCCTTGCCTGTGTGGGCTGGGTGGTGTAGTTGGCTCAGGGCGATGTTCAATAGTGCCAGTGGCATTACCATCTTTCCAGTGCTACCCTGGCGCCATAGTGCGTCAGTTGGCGACATTGTACATCCTCTTTTTACCCATATTTCTTTTTCTGCCATTGGTGCAGCCGCTTGTATCTCCATTATCTGTGTGGCTGGGAGATGGGTGTACCCTTCTCTTATTAACATCTCCTTAGCTATTCCCCTCCTTCTCCCTCTCTCTGACTCTGGGGGGTTCCATAGCTCGCCAAAATATGCAGCATACTTCGCGTGTGCATCTGCTGCTGCATTCCCTTTTGAAATATGATCTTCTCCATTAGTGTGTGCAGTGCATTTGACCAAGGCTAATTCTTGGGGGTCGTTTATTACTTCAATTAGTTCAGCTAATAAGAGGGCATGTTGCACTGGGGTGCCGTCAGCTCTCCTAAACCCTCTTCTCCTCCACTTAGACAACCCTGAGTGGACAGTGGATGTGACATATGCACTGTCGGAATATATGGTCACTGCTTGTCAAAGCTTTCCTTCAACGCCAAGATCAGTGCAACCAATTCCGCTGCTTGGGCAGAGCAATGCTGTGGTAATTGTACGCATTTCATCGCCACACACACCGGTACCTCTGTCATTTTTACCACTGCTGCCCCAGTTCTCCTAATCCCGTCACTTTGGTCAATTGTTGATGACTCATCAATGAACAAGACATCACCTCCCTCTAGTGCATTCTCTTCAACCCTTCTATTGCATGAATACATTTCAGTAATCTTTGTACAATCGTGTGCATAGTCTCCTTCCTCAATTGCTTCTGCTATAAACCTTGCAGGGTTGACCGTGCTGCATCTAACAATTGATAGTTCAGCTCTAGATAATATAATCTCATAACCTGACGCCCTCTGCGTTGTTAGTGTGGACTTAGGCTTGTTCAATATTGCAAATAGTGCATGTTCCACAAATAGTGTGGTTGGGCACCCCATGGTGATTGCTGATGCTAGCATCACAGGATCTAAGTGGCCGCTGTAAAACGCTACTGGTTTGTAGCCCATGCTTGTTTTTTGAGCCAACACTGCTTTCATTACTGTTGAGTCGCAATGTGAAAATATAAAAAATTGTCGTTCATAATCTGGGGTGGCCAGTACCGGAGCGGCTGATATTGCATCTTTCAGTTCATCAAAAGCCTCTTTCATTTCCATTGTCCACCACAACTTTTTCTCCCCTTTGTTAGCTTCTTTTAACCCCTCAAGTAGGGGTCCTATGTATGAGCTGTAATCAAATACCCATGCTCTGCAGTAGTTGCACAGGCCCAGGAACTGCTGTAATTCTCTCACTGTTTGTGGCAATGGCGTTTTTAAAATTGCCTGTGCTCTTTGTGGTGCAATCTGTCTTCCATATTGGGATATGAGCTGTCCAATGTAAAGTACTTGTTCCTGACAGTATTGTAACTTTTCCTTGTCTACCTTGTAACCTTTTTCAGCCAATATTGTCAGCATCTTTAATGAGTCCTCTCTGCATCTTTTTTCGTTTGTGCTACAAATTATTATGTCGTCAACATACTGTAACACTGTGCTTTCTACTTCAATGTTACCCAAATCCATCTGTATTACTCTGTTGAATATTGAGGGTGACTCGCAGTACCCTTGTGGCAATCTGGTGTGTTTCCACTTTGTGTTTCTGTAAGTGAAGCTTGTCAGATCTTGTGAGTCTGGGTGCAGTGGTATTGAGAAAAAGGCATTTTTAAGGTCGATCACTGTAAACCGTGATGCCTCTGCTGGAATGCCGCACAATATTGTTGCCGGGTTTGCTGCTATGGGGTATTCTGCTTCCACTATGTTGTTCAAAGGCCTGAGGTCCTGTATGAAGCGCCAAGATCCACCTTTAGCCTTGCGCACTGGGTATACAGCTGTGTTGCATGGAGATTCTGACGGGACCAATATGCCATTATTTATAAGGGCCGTTATTGTTTCATATATGCCCTCATCTGCCTCTTTTGATAGTGGGTACTGTTTCACTCTGGGGAGTATTGCACCCTTTTTCAATTTTATTCTTACCCCCCCTATGCTTTTTATGCACCCCACGTCATAGGGGCTAGTAGTCCATAATGATGTGGGTACTTTTGCCATATCCTCCTCAAAAAAGGGAACTGGGGTGGACGTGGGTGCCTCAAGTGCCATTGCAATTTTCTGTGCCACTTGTTTGTACGTCACCCTTAGCCATATTTCCACACTCATCATAAATACCATTTCGCCTTCTTCCTTTTCTCCTGAGAAGAGCTCCTCATCTGACACCTGGGTGAGTGTACATCCCTCTGCTAGTGCTATCACTGCCCTCCACGCTCTTCCTTCTCTGTCTTGGGCATGCACTGCAATGTAATCAGCGGTTGCTATAATGCTCTCTATGTCCACTGAAATCACTTTTCCTTCTGGTTCGTTGGCTGGCGTTTCTGGTCTAAACAAGTAGGCTGCTGGCCTCCTCCAGATCTTTCCCTCTATCCCTGGCATCCATGCAAATGCCATGTCCGTCCCGTACTGGAACAGTTCACCATCTATTGGCTCAGCCCTAATCACTGTCTGTCCACAGTATGCCTGCATAATTTGTCGCGCAGTGAGCATGTTAATTCCTGGAGTGGAGCAAATTATGCCGTCCTCCGTAAAGGAGATCGTCATATTCAACCTGCTCATTATGTCTCTCCCCATTATATTTACTGGTGAGGCCCTAGAATATAAAAGTGGGACTGACATGTCATAATCTCCTATTGATAAGGGAATGTTATCAGTAAAGGGAACCAACCCCCTGGCCCCAGAGAATCCTTGTGTGTTCATGGCTTCGCCTGACATCTTAAATTTACCTTCCCTTATGCAAGACCGGGTCGCCCCGGTGTCAACAAGGAATGATAATTTTTTGTCACCTATCGTTACCTCTATGCGTGGTTCCTCCGCACTATTAGGTGTTACCGACAGGATGGGACACACCAAGGTCGTCTGTGGGCTTTCCTATTGGGGGTATAATGATTGACCACTTCCCGTGTAAGGGTTGTGTCCCAGGACTGTCACCCTACCCAGTTGTGTTTGCTGTAGTTGGGTATTGGTTGAGGTTATGTTATGGTCTTGGACCTGTGCAGGTGGCTGTACTTGCTGTGCTTGGGGTTGTTGTGTAATCACTACCTGTTGTTGAGGCGGTGGATATGTCCGTGGCTGTTGTTGTGTTACTAGTTGTTGCTGTCTATTTCCCTGTTGCAATGTCTGCTGTTGCTGGATGCCCAGCTGTTCCTGTGTGAGCTCTTGTTGACCCTGTTCACTCCACAACGGTGTGCCTGGTCTTACTCTACACGTACGTGACATGTGGCCTACCAATCCACAAATCCAACACACCAGTGGTTCCCTGTTCTGCCATTGAAAGCTTCCTGTGTTGTCCTGGTATACTGGGAGCCCGGTGGGGTAGGAATTTCTAAGTCTCCCCACCTGTTGTTGTGTGTTAAATTTGTATCCTCTCCCTCTCATTATTCCTCCCCTTCCCCGGTTGTAATTATAATACCCAGCCCCTGGCGTTGAGTATCCTCCTCCCATGTTAGTCGTGTATGGTTGGAGTGGCGGCATCTGTTGTGTTACAGTCTGCGATGATTGTATTTGGGAGGGGTCTTGTGCAGCCACTACTTGTGTGGGGCTTTGAGTTATTGTGGCAGGTGTAGTTATTAGTGCGCCTTCCATTGTGTATTTAGTGAGTTTCTTCTGTACTAGTTTAGCCTCTTCCGTTTTCCTATCCTCTTCCTTTTTCTTCATTTTTTCTTGCCATGTCCTGCATTGATGTACTATAGTCAGTTGTATTTCTGGCCATGCTTTTGCTTCCATCCCCACTACTTTCTTCAGTTGTTTCTGCACTGCTTCTGGGAGCCCCTGTACTAGTATATGATAGAATATTGCTGGTGTTTTGTCCCATTGTTCTCTAGTTTCCATACGCCACTTCTCTTGAATTTCCTGGATATAATCAACAGGATCTTCGTTCTCACGCATCTTGCGCGAGGTTATTGCTCCTATGTCTGATGTGTCCGGATACTGTACCCTCAATGCCTGCCATAATGCATGTCTGCAGTTTGCGAATATTGCCCCATCGTGAGATGTGTTTGTTATTGTTACCCCGGGGAAGCCCGCTCTCTTCCAGATGTCATCCGCAGCATCACCTAATATTGATATGAGAAGGCCCTTTACATCTCCCACTGCCAACTTCTGTCCTGCGGTGTGTTTTTCCATTTCATATATCCATTTACCCGCACCTCCACTTAATGATGGGAGTCTGCATTTTATATTTTCCTTGTCTGCATGCTTCCAAGGGATGTATTGTGGTCTAACCCCTCCCCTCTCTAGAAGAGGCATTAAGTTGTGTCCCGTTTTACCCCCTGGGTTCCACAAAATCGAGTCCTCACACCCCTCCTCTTCTTCCGTCTCTTCTACATCGTCAGTTGTGTCCATATTTCTCCTGGTCTTTACTCTTTCTCCTCCACCACTTCCCCTTCTTTCATCATTTCCTTTATTTATTGTGGGCGTGTGTATTCGTTCTCCCTGCCTGCGTCCAGGGAGGTCTCTAAGCCTTCCTGCATAGGGCGTCAGTTCGCTTGTGAAGGGCGCTAGTTTAGATGGGCATGTTGCACGCAATGGGCGTGAGGTGGTGGAGCATGTATGACGGGACGGTGACGGCGTGGCTTCACGTGTCTGCCCTTCCGCCATTCCATGCTCCTCCTCCTCACTTCCCTGCAGTTCTTCCTTTCTCCTGCAGATCCATGGTGAGTCTCTATTTGTCCGGGTGGTGTATAGTTTATCTAGGCTTTCCCTTTCACTATTTCTTCCTTCCTTCTCCATACCTTCTTCTTCCTCACTACAAAAGTCATTCATAAATGGCAACCCCCAAACTGTCTTTTTCCCCCCAATCGTTACTGTTCTTAAGTCTATTAGGTCCGTTCCTCCCTTTTCTTCTTCATTAATCGCTCCCCTTTGTGCCGATGTTGTTGCTACTTCTGTGCCTCTATATACATGCCTCCTTACTTCACTCTCCCCCCTCCTATCTTCTCTTTCCCCTTCGTTTCTCTCCGCTATTCCTCTACCAATTTCCTCTCTTTTCTTTTTTAATTCTTCCATTACTTCACAACTCATTTTTTCCAATATCTTTTCATCTTCTTTCTTCCTTTCCCATCTCTCCCTCTCCCTTTCTAATATACTCTCTATCATCCTCCCTTCTTCGTATTTCCTTGTCGTTTCTGACAGTAATCTCTTCTTCCATATTGCCATTTCTTTTTCTTTTTCCTCTTCCTCTTTTTTCCTGTAGCGCAGTGCTGCTCTTGATACCCTTTCTGCTGCTGCCTTTAACCTTTCGGCTTCTCTCCTTTGCTCCTCAGTTCGTTCTCTCATTTTTCCCAACTCATTCTTACCTTCTTTCCTTTCCCGTGCTCTCTCTCTTTCCCCCCTCTCGAGCTGCTTGATCAGTGCATTCTGCTCATCCCTCAATTCTGCTAATCGTTCCTCCAAAGTCTCTTCCTTTTGTCTTAACAGCTCTTCCCCCTTTCCTTTCCCCTTATCCCCTTCCATTTCACTCTCCCTGTCATTATCCTCATCCATTTTGCTTACCACCTCCTTCTCTTCTCCTGTTAATGAACCTCGTAATTTTAATAGTATCTGCGCAGCTACCCACTCATCATTTCCTACGTCCGTAGTCTGCTCTTCTTCAGTCCTCCCCTCCTCTGCTAGCGTCTTCCTATGAGCTGATCCCGTTGTACTAGTCCGCTCCCCTCCCGGGTGGCCACCTGTAGCTGTATATGGAGGCGGGCTGTATGCCGGGTTCGAGTACCCCTCAGCCGCCCTTAATTGTTCTCTTGCTATTTCTCCTAGTTCTCTTAGAGGATACAACCCCCCTCCCTCTGTTTTCACTACCTTCGCTAGGGGTGTATCGTCGCTCTGTTCCTTTTTTATTTCATTTTCGTTTGAGTTGTCACTCTTTTCTCCTCCCTCTTGTCCGTTCCCCGTGTTCGGTTTGCCCTCGCTCTCCTTTTCCCAATTCTCTCCCTCCTCCTTAATCTCCTTATCTCCTTATCTCCCGTTGTTTCCCCTACAATGAACATTCCGTTTGGTCCTGGTTGGGACCCTTGGAACATCCTCCATAAGTTGAACACCTCCACGTGGTGTGTCAACTTCTTCCCCTTGTATGTATTGTGCAGATGGTTTAATAGTGAGTGTTGGGTATATGGATCGAAGCTACCATTAGGCGGCCATGGTGTTGTCATTTTGTTGTCCGTCCCCTGTGTCCATTCTATGCTGTACTTGATCAATTTCTCCCTATGGGGTGATAGTGTTTTACATGTGTTGCAGCGGGGTAGTGAGGGTGTTCCCCCACCCCCCCCGATCCTGTCCCGTATGACATAGTAGCGCTCCACTTGTTACCCTTCCCCTATTTGGTAGCGGTTACCTCACTAGCAGTTTACAATATACAGCCTTATATCTTTACCTGGCCCGTAAGTTTGGAGACTTGCGATAGTCTGCTAAGGAAAAATTAGTAAAATATAGTATTTACATTTGTATATTCTTTTCTTTTGTTTCTTCCTTTATACAAAACCCTTACGGCCCACTGCGGCCAAGGCGCACGTAGCCCCCTGCGGCTGCGTGCCCCTTGTTACGATCTTATACTGCCGTCCTACTTTCACTTGCTCCTCCTCCCTCTTCTACACTTTGCCGTGGCCGGCATTCTCCGTGCGCAGCCACGTCCCTCTTTTCGCCTTCCCCCTATCAACTCATTACCGTGTACCTCCGTTTCCACGCCCTTAACACAGTTCTCCTCCCCACCACTCAAAATAAAGATGCCTGGTTCTCGAGATGTCCTATGTAAGCCCTGCTGGTGTCGTCACCGATCTCTTCAGACTACTGGTAAGTTCTTCATATATTCTTTAAGTCCAAAATACACTTGCAATCCACCCCCATTAACCCCACAGCTGTCTTCCTGTCACTCCTGGAACAAGGTAATCAATAATATAATCAGACTGCGCACGCTGCGTCGCCTCGCGTGTGATACGCCCCTCGACAGGAGGGATTAACCAGCCAATTATCTTCCGTATTGGGCAACTAGCTAGCTACCGCATACAGGGAAACGTCATCTATCTATCGAGTTTCCTGCTCGAACAATAGGGATCCTCATCTAATCATTGATCAATAATTGCCAAATCGTAGGAAACCGCACACACACACACCCTTACACATGGTCGCGACCTAGGCCAATCAGTGTCTATGAGCGGCCGCACGTGATGTTTTCGTGCTCCGCCCCCTTCTCTCCCGTAACGTAGCGGACTGCTCTCGCATTTGTCCGGCTACCATTCATTTCATTGCCAACACTAAATTATCAAACCTTCGCCGCGCACCTGTGCAATACCTCACATATTCAATTCCTCCCCCCTCCCTCACAATTTCACATTGCTTGTTGGGCGTGGCATACTCACCAAGTTCTCTTGATGCTGGGCCGCTCGACTGCGTGCACCCCTCCAAGCGGCTCGCCACCTCCCCTCGTCTGGACTACGTCTGGACACTCGCCAACCGCGGGCGGGATACTTCTCAACCGGCTCCCGAGGGCCAATATCCGGATTGCGCCGTCCGGTCTTCTCGCAGTTCCGCGATGGTCGTGTAGTCCTCAAAAGGGGGCAGCGGCAGAGGGGGCCGCGCCACTGGGCCTCCTCGCAACGGGAGTACTTGGAAAAATAAAAATAAAAGCGGACCTTAAACAGATCTCAGCAGTGCCTCCAACTTGTCGGGGGGGAAATTCTCCCGGGGTCGGCTGGGCCGTCCGCGGACCTCCGGGCGGGAGGCCCCAACTCCTCCCGTATATCTCAAAAGAGATAGCGTATGAGACACATGCAAGAAGCAAGGTGATTCTGCTGTTTATTAAACAAAACGGCAGGGATGGCCAAGGATCGTACGCGTCCGTCCTGACACTCTCTCAGCATCGTGGGGCTCGCAGGCCCTTTTTACCTTAGTATGACGCGCTACTTGCGTCACCTGAGAATAATTAGCAAAAAACCTATCGCCACTCTGGATTGGTTCCCTGAGTGGTAGGGTTAGTATAGCATATGTATAGAGAACTTTGTTATTGGTTAAGGGTTCGTCAGGTGGTATACTTGGGTTGTCCCTTCAGTTTGATACATAAAAATTGTTACATGAAGACCCCTGAGGATTGGTCAATGTTAATGGCGTCAGTGATAAGGGCCCCATGTTCTGATTGGTTCACCCGTGAGCCCCCCAGTCTGGGACCATCGCTGTTCCCAGCTCGCGGTGCACCTGTCACTTGCAACAATGTTTCACTATGGGTATGTGCAGACAATGTGAGGATTTATTCATAAGCAGGAAGGCCGACTACTCCCACCGCCGCAGATGTCCATTGAGTCGCTTAATTGTATCTGCCTGTGTTTAGACGGGGGGATCCAGGCGCCTTCTTCCTCCTGGGCTTGGCACCCTATCAAGTTCGGCTTGGTCACGTGAGGTGGGGACCGTGGTTGAGGCAGAATTCTGCACAATTAATATTGCATTTCTCGCTGTGTGCCTGGCTTATCTTGCAGGTGCGACCTTGGCGTCGGCTTGCGGTATGAGAGTTTGCAACGTTGTGCCCTTGACTGTCTGCTTTCGCTGGGCTCATTCTGCAGGATCAGCAACCGAACTCTTGCTCATTTAATGTTCATGGAAGCTTTTGCTTGCGGCCTACTTGGGCCTGGTGCATAGGTGGAACCGTTTGGTACAGAGCGCTTTAGGTTATGGTATCATATTGCTCTATCCCCAGTATTGTGTCTTCGTTATATTTCTCATTATAGTACATTGGTTTAGAAGAAACGTGAGCAAGCCTTTTTAGATGAGTTCATTATGCGTCTTGCGTTTCTGCATTTTGAAAAGCCTATGTGGAAAATAATAAAGATGCACTTCCTTGGGTGTGTCCGTCGCCTACGTCATAGCACTGAGTATGTTCTTCGTGTGGATTGGTGTGGGAGTGTCCGGTGTGTATGTTTGCACGAGTGTGCTGACCGTTGGCTAGGTCGTCATGGCATCTCTAACGATGTGTTGATTTGGTGCTGGATGGTTTAATCGGGTCCATCCATGCCGCAGGTGTCGGCATGTGCAGGGCAGGCTGGTGGGCAGGTGGGTGGGCACGCGAGTGGGCACATCCGTATGTTCTTGTACCAGGGTATTTGGTCGTCTGGGAGATGGGCAAACTCCTCTCGTGGCGGGTGTCTGGGCCGTGATCCTCTAGGCCAGGGTTGAGAGGGGATTGGTGGGAGCCTTTTGTTCACTTTTCCCACTTCAGCATCGTCCAGCAATGCCAGCCCTCAATGTGCACACTCAATCTGTTATCACCATGCATCAGGCGCAGTGGCAAGCCTCGGTGCACATGCTGTGAATCTGCAATGTGTATGCCTCGTACAGCAATGCTAGCCCTCAATGTGCACACTCAATCTGATGTCCTCATGCATCACACAGCAGTGGCAAGCCTCAATGCACATGCTGTGAACCTGCAATGCACATGCCTCGTACAGCAATGCCAGCCCTCAATGTACACACTCAATCTGTCGTCCTCATGTAACAGCAGTGGCAAGCCTCAATGCACATGCCGTGAATCTGCAATGCACATGCATCGTACAGCAATGCCAGCCCTCAATGTGCACACTCAATCTGTTATCCTCATGCATCACACAGCAGTGGCAAGCCTCAATGCACATGCTTTGAATCTGCAATGCCCATGCATCGTACAGCAAGGCCAGCCCTCAATGTGCACACTCAATCTGCCCTCCTCAATCATCAAGCAGCAGTGGCAAGCCTCAATTCGCATGCTGTGAATATGTTATTCCCATGCCTTCTACAGCAATGCCAGCCCTCAATCTGCACACTCAATCTGCCCTCCTCATGCATCAGTCAGCAGTGGCAAGCATCAATGCACATGCTGTGAATCTGCAATGTGCATGCCTCGTACAGCAATGCCAGCCCTCACTCAATGTGCGCACTCAATCTGTCGTCCTCGTGCATCAGACAGCAGTGGCAAGCCTCAATGCACATGCTGTGAATCTGCAATGCGCATGCCTCGTACAGCAATGCTAGCCCTCAATGTGCACGCTCAATCTGTTGTCCTCATGCCTGAGACAGCAGTGGCAACCCTCAACTCACATGCTGTGAATATGCTATTCCCATGCCTCGTACAGCACTGCCAGCCCTCAATGTGCACACTCAATCTGATGTCATCATGCATCACACAACAGTGGCAAGCCTCAATGTACATGCTGTGAATCTGCAATGCACATGCCTCGTACAGCAATGCCAGCCCTCAATGTGCACACTCAATCTGTCGTCCTCATGTAACAGCAGTGGCAAGCCTCAATGCACATGCCGTGAATATGCAATGCACATGCATCGTACAGCAATACCAGCCCTCAATGTGCACACTCAATCTGTCGTCCTCATGCATCACACAGCAGTGGTAAGCCTCAATGCACATGCTGTGAATCTGCAATGCCCATGCATCGTACAGCAATGCCAGCCCTCAATGTGCACACTCAATCTGCCCTCCTCATGCATCAGGCAGCAGTGGCAAGCCTCAATTCACATGCCTCGTACAGCAATGCCAGCCCTCAATGTACACACTCAATCTGTTGTCCTCATGCATGAGACAGCAGTGGCCTCAATGCACATGCTGTGAATCTGCAATGCATATGCCTCGTACAGCAATGCCAGCCCACAATTTGCACACTCAATCGGATGTCCTCATGCGTCAGAAAACAGTGGCAAGCCCCAATGCACATGCTGCGAATCTGCAATGCACATGCATCGTACAGCAATGCCTGCCCTCCATGTGCACACTCAATCTGTTATCCTCATGCATCGCACAGCAGTGGCAAGCCTCAGTGCACATGCTGTGAATCTGCAATGCACATGCATCGTACAGCAATACAAGCCCTCATTGTGCACACTCAATCATTCGTCCTCATGCATCATACAGCAGTGGCAAGCATCAATGCACATGATGTGATCTGCAATGTGCATGCCTCGTACAACAATGCCAGCCCTCAATGTGCGCTCTCAATCTGTCGTCCTCATGCATCAGACAGCAGTGCCAAGCCTCAATGCACATGCTGTGAATCTGCAATGTGCATGCCTCGTACAGCAATGCCAGCCCTAAATGTGCACACTCAGTCTGTTGTCCTCATGCATGAGACAGCAGTGGCCTCAATGCACATACTGTGAATCTGCATTGCACATGCCTCGTACAGCAATGCCAGCCCTCAATGTGCACACTCAATCTGTCCTCTTCGTGCATCAGACAGCAGTGTCAAGCCTCAATGCACATGCTGTAAATATGCTCTTCCCATGCCTCGTACAACAATGCCAGCCCTCAATGTGCACACTCAATCTGTCCTCTTCGTGCATCACACAGCAGTGGCAAGCCTCAATGCACATGCTGTGAATCTGCAATGCACATGCCTCGTACATCAATGCCAGCCCTCAATGTGCACACTCAATATGAAGTCCTCGTGCATCACACAGCAGTGGCAAGCCTCAGTGTACATGCTGTGAATCTGCAATGCACATGCATTGCACAGAAATGCCAGCCCTCGATGTGCACACTCAATCTGTTATCCTAATGCATCACACAGCAGTGGCTAGCCTCAATGCGCATGCTGTGAATCAGCAATGTGCATGCCTCGTACAGAAATGCCTGTCCTCAATGTGCCCACTCAATCTGTTATCCTTGTGCATCACACAGCAGTGGCAAGCCTCAGTGCACATGCTGTGAATCTGCAATGCACATGAATCGTACAGCAATGGCAGCCCTCAATGTGCACACTCAATCTGTCGTCCTCGTGCATCAGACAGCAGTGGCAAGCCCCAATGCACATGCTGTGAATCTGCAATGCGCATGCCTCGTACAGCAATGCCAGCCCTCAATGTGCACACTCAATCTGTTATCCTCATGCGTCAAACAGAAGTGGCAAGCCTCAATGCACATGCTGTGAATCTGCAATGCGCATGCCTCGTACAGCAATGCCAGCCCTCAATGTGCACACTCAATATGATGTCCTCATGCATCATAAAGCAGTTGCAAGCCCAATGCACATTCTGTGAATCTGCAATGCACATGCATTGCACAGCAATGCCAGTCCTCGATGTGCACACTCAATCTGTTATCCTAATGCATCACACAGCAGTGACAAGCCTCAATGCACATGCTGTGAATCTGCAATGCACATGCCACGTACAGCAATGCTAGCCCTTAGTGTGTACACTCAATCTGATGTCCTCATGCATCAGACAGCTGGTATATGCTATTCCCATGCCTTGTACAGCAGTACCAGTCCTCAATGTGCACACTCAATCTGGTATCCTCATGCATCACACAGCAGTGGCAAGCCTCAGTGCACAGGCTGTGACTCTGCAATGCACATGCCTCGTGCAGCAATGCCAGCCCTCAATGTGCACACTGAATCTGTTATCCTCATGCATCAGACAGAAGTGGCAAGCCTCAATGCACATGCTGTAAATATGCTATGCACATGCCTCGTACAGCAATGCTAGTCCTCAATGTGCACAATCAATCTGCCCTCCTCATGCATCAGGCAGCAGTGGCAAGCCTCAATTCGCATGCTGTGAATATGTTATTCCCATGCCTCGTACAGCAATGCCAGCCCTCAATGTGCACACTCAATCTGTTGTCCTTATGTATGAGACAGCAGTGGCCTGAATGCACATGCTGTGAATCTGCAATGCCCATGCATCGTACAGCAATGCCAGCCCTCAATGTGCACACTCAATCTGCCCTACTCATGCATCAGGCAGCAGTGGCAAGCCTCAATTTGCATGCTGTGAATATGTTATTCCCATGCCTCGAACAGCAATGCCAGCCCTCAATGTGCACACTCAATCTGATGTCCTCATGCATCAGAAAACCGTGGCAAGCCCCAATGCACATGCTGTGAATCTGCAATGCACATGCCTCGTACAGCAATGCCAGCCCTCAATGTACACACTCAATCTGTCGTCCTCATGTAACAGCAGTGGCAAGCCTCAATGCACATGCCGTGAATCTGCAATGCACATGCATCGTACAGCAATGCCAGCCCTCAATGTGCACACTCAATCTGTTATCCTCATGCATCACACAGCAGTGGCAAGCCTCAATGCACATGCTGTGAATCTGCAATGCCCTTGCATCGTACAGCAATGCCAGCCCTCAATGTGCACACTCAATCTGTTATCCTCATGCATCAGATAGCATTGGCAAGCCTCAATGCACATGCTTTGAATCTGCAATGCCCATGCATCGTACAGCAAGGCCAGCCCTCAATGTGGACACTCAATCTGTTATCCTAATGCATCAGATAGCAGTGGCAAGCCTCAATGCACATGCTTTGAATCTGCAATGCACATGCATTGCACAGCAATGCCAGTCCTCGATGTGCACACTCAATCTGTTATCCTAATGCATCACACAGCAGTGACAAGCCTCAATGCACATGCTGTGAATCTGCAATGCACATGCCTCGTACAGCAATGCTAGCCCTTAGTGTGTACACTCAATCTGATGTCCTCATGCATCAGACAGCTGGTATATGCTATTCCCATGCCTTGCACAGCAGTACCAGTCCTCAATGTGCACACTCAATCTGGTATCCTCATGCATCACACAGCAGTGGCAAGCCTCAGTGCACAGGCTGTGAATCTGCAATGCACATGCATCGTACAGCAATGCCAGCCCTCAATGTGCACAATCAATCTGCCCTCCTCATGCATCAGGCAGCAGTGGCAAGCCTCAATTCGCATGCTGTGAATATGTTATTCCCATGCCTCGTACAGCAATGCCAGCCCTCAATGTGCACACTCAATCTGTTGTCCTCATGCATGAGACAGCAGTGGCCTGAATGCACATGCTGTGAATCTGCAATGCCCATGCATCGTACAGCAATGCCAGCCCTCAATGTGCACACTCAATCTGCCCTACTCATGCATCAGGCAGCAGTGGCAAGCCTCAATTTGCATGCTGTGAATGTTATTCCCATGCCTCGTACAGCAATGCCAGCCCTCAATGTGCACACTCAATCTGATGTCCTCATGCATCAGAAAACCGTGGCAAGCCCCAATGCACATGCTGTGAATCTGCAATGCACATGCATCGTACAGCAATGCCAGCCCTCCATGTGCACACTCACTCTGTTGTCCTCATACATCAGATAGCAGTGGCAAGCCTCAATGCACATGCTGTGAATCTGTAATGCACATGCATCGTACAGCAATGCCAGCCCTCGATGTGCACACTCAATCTGTCGTCCTCATGTAACAGACAGCAGTGGCAAGCCGCAATGCACATGCTGTAAATATGATATTCCCATGCCTCGTACAGCAATGCCAGCCCTCAATGTGCACACTCAATCTAATGTCCACATGCATGAGACAGCGGTGGCAAGCCTCAATGCACATGACATGAATCTGCAATGCACATGCATCGTACAGCAATACAAGCCCTCATTGTGCACACTCAATCATTCGTCCTCATGCATCATACAGCAGTGGCAAGCATCAATGCACATGATGTGATCTGCAATGTGCATGCCTCGTACAACAATGCCAGCCCTCAATGTGCGCTCTCAATCTGTCGTCCTCATGCATCAGACAGCAGTGCCAAGCCTCAATGCACATGCTGTGAATCTGCAATGTGCATGCCTCGTACAGCAATGCCAGCCCTAAATGTGCACACTCAGTCTGTTGTCCTCATGCATGAGACAGCAGTGGCCTCAATGCACATACTGTGAATCTGCATTGCACATGCCTCGTACAGCAATGCCAGCCCTCAATGTGCACACTCAATCTGTCCTCTTCGTGCATCAGACAGCAGTGTCAAGCCTCAATGCACATGCTGTAAATATGCTCTTCCCATGCCTCGTACAACAATGCCAGCCCTCAATGTGCACACTCAATCTGTCCTCTTCGTGCATCACACAGCAGTGGCAAGCCTCAATGCACATGCTGTGAATCTGCAATGCACATGCCTCGTACATCAATGCCAGCCCTCAATGTGCACACTCAATATGAAGTCCTCGTGCATCACACAGCAGTGGCAAGCCTCAGTGCACATGCTGTGAATCTGCAATGCACATGCCTCGTACATCAATGCCAGCCCTCAATGTGCACACTCAATATGAAGTCCTCGTGCATCACACAGCAGTGGCAAGCCTCAGTGCACATGCTGTGAATCTGCAATGCACATGCATTGCACAGAAATGCCAGCCCTCGATGTGCACACTCAATCTGTTATCCTTGTGCATCACACAGCAGTGGCAAGCCTCAGTGCACATGCTGTGAATCTGCAATGCACATGAATCGTACAGCAATGGCAGCCCTCAATGTGCACACTCAATCTGTCGTCCTCGTGCATCAGACAGCAGTGGCAAGCCTCAATGCACATGCTGTGAATCTGCAATGCGCATGCCTCGTACAGCAATGCCAGCCCTCAATGTGCACACTCAATCTGTTATCCTCATGCGTCAAACAGAAGTGGCAAGCCTCAATGCACATGCTGTGAATCTGCAATGCGCATGCCTCGTACAGCAATGCCAGCCCTCAATGTGCACACTCAATATGATGTCCTCATGCATCATAAAGCAGTTGCAAGCCCAATGCACATGCTGTGAATCTGCAATGCACATGCATTGCACAGCAATGCCAGTCCTCGATGTGCACACTCAATCTGTTATCCTAATGCATCACACAGCAGTGACAAGCCTCAATGCACATGCTGTGAATCTGCAATGCACATGCCACGTACAGCAATGCTAGCCCTTAGTGTGTACACTCAATCTGATGTCCTCATGCATCAGACAGCTGGTATATGCTATTCCCATGCCTTGTACAGCAGTACCAGTCCTCAATGTGCACACTCAATCTGGTATCCTCATGCATCACACAGCAGTGGCAAGCCTCAGTGCACAGGCTGTGACTCTGCAATGCACATGCCTCGTGCAGCAATGCCAGCCCTCAATGTGCACACTGAATCTGTTATCCTCATGCATCAGACAGAAGTGGCAAGCCTCAATGCACATGCTGTAAATATGCTATGCACATGCCTCGTACAGCAATGCTAGTCCTCAATGTGCACACTCAATCTGTTGTCCTTATGCATGAGACAGCAGTGGCCTGAATGCACATGCTGTGAATCTGCAATGCCCATGCATCGTACAGCAATGCCAGCCCTCAATGTGCACACTCAATCTGCCCTACTCATGCATCAGGCAGCAGTGGCAAGCCTCAATTTGCATGCTGTGAATATGTTATTCCCATGCCTCGAACAGCAATGCCAGCCCTCAATGTGCACACTCAATCTGATGTCCTCATGCATCAGAAAACCGTGGCAAGCCCCAATGCACATGCTGTGAATCTGCAATGCACATGCCTCGTACAGCAATGCCAGCCCTCAATGTACACACTCAATCTGTCGTCCTCATGTAACAGCAGTGGCAAGCCTCAATGCACATGCCGTGAATCTGCAATGCACATGCATCGTACAGCAATGCCAGCCCTCAATGTGCACACTCAATCTGTTATCCTCATGCATCACACAGCAGTGGCAAGCCTCAATGCACATGCTGTGAATCTGCAATGCCCTTGCATCGTACAGCAATGCCAGCCCTCAATGTGCACACTCAATCTGTTATCCTCATGCATCAGATAGCATTGGCAAGCCTCAATGCACATGCTTTGAATCTGCAATGCCCATGCATCGTACAGCAAGGCCAGCCCTCAATGTGCACACTCAATCTGCCCTCCTCAATCATCAAGCAGCAGTGGCAAGCCTCAATTCGCATGCTGTGAATATGTTATTCCCATGCCTCGTACAGCAATGCCAGCCCTCAATGTGGACACTCAATTTGTTATCCTCATGCATCAGATAGCAGTGGCAAGCCTCAATGCACATGCTTTGAATCTGCAATGCACATGCATTGCACAGCAATGCCAGTCCTCGATGTGCACACTCAATCTGTTATCCTAATGCATCACACAGCAGTGACAAGCCTCAATGCACATGCTGTGAATCTGCAATGCACATGCCTCGTACAGCAATGCTAGCCCTTAGTGTGTACACTCAATCTGATGTCCTCATGCATCAGACAGCTGGTATATGCTATTCCCATGCCTTGTACAGCAGTACCAGTCCTCAATGTGCACACTCAATCTGGTATCCTCATGCATCACACAGCAGTGGCAAGCCTCAGTGCACAGGCTGTGAATCTGCAATGCACATGCATCGTACAGCAATGCCAGCCCTCAATGTGCACAATCAATCTGATGTCCTCATGCATCACACAGCAGTGGCAAGCCTCAATGCACATGCTGTGAACCTGCAATGCACATGCCTCGTACAGCAATGCCAGCCCTCAATGTACACACTCAATCTGTCGTCCTCATGTAACAGCAGTGGCAAGCCTCAATGCACATGCCGTGAATCTGCAATGCACATGCATCGTACAGCAATGCCAGCCCTCAATGTGCACACTCAATCTGTTATCCTCATGCATCACACAGCAGTGGCAAGCCTCAATGCACATGCTGTGAATCTGCAATGCCCTTGCATCGTACAGCAATGCCAGCCCTCAATGTGCACACTCAATCTGTTATCCTCATGCATCAGATAGCAGTGGCAAGCCTCAATGCACATGCTTTGAATCTGCAATGCCCATGCATCGTACAGCAAGGCCAGCCCTCAATGTGCACACTCAATCTGCCCTCCTCAATCATCAAGCAGCAGTGGCAAGCCTCAATTCGCATGCTGTGAATATGTTATTCCCATGCCTTCTACAGCAATGCCAGCCCTCAATGTGCACACTCAATCTGCCCTCCTCATGCATCAGTCAGCAGTGGCAAGCATCAATGCACATGCTGTGAATCTGCAATGTGCATGCCTCGTACAGCAATGCCAGCCCTCACTCAATGTGCGCACTCAATCTGTCGTCCTCGTGCATCAGACAGCAGTGGCAAGCCTCAATGCACATGCTGTGAATCTGCAATGCGCATGCCTCGTACAGCAATGCTAGCCCTCAATGTGCACGCTCAATCTGTTGTCCTCATGCCTGAGACAGCAGTGGCAACCCTCAACTCACATGCTGTGAATATGCTATTCCCATGCCTCGTACAGCACTGCCAGCCCTCAATGTGCACACTCAATCTGATGTCATCATGCATCACACAACAGTGGCAAGCCTCAATGTACATGCTGTGAATCTGCAATGCACATGCCTCGTACAGCAATGCCAGCCCTCAATGTGCACACTCAATCTGTCGTCCTCATGTAACAGCAGTGGCAAGCCTCAATGCACATGCCGTGAATATGCAATGCACATGCATCGTACAGCAATACCAGCCCTCAATGTGCACACTCAATCTGTCGTCCTCATGCATCACACAGCAGTGGTAAGCCTCAATGCACATGCTGTGAATCTGCAATGCCCATGCATCGTACAGCAATGCCAGCCCTCAATGTGCACACTCAATCTGCCCTCCTCATGCATCAGGCAGCAGTGGCAAGCCTCAATTCACATGCTGTGAATATGTTATTCCCATGCCTCGTACAGCAATGCCAGCCCTCAATGTACACACTCAATCTGTTGTCCTCATGCATGAGACAGCAGTGGCCTCAATGCACATGCTGTGAATCTGCAATGCATATGCCTCGTACAGCAATGCCAGCCCACAATTTGCACACTCAATCGGATGTCCTCATGCATCAGAAAACAGTGGCAAGCCCCAATGCACATGCTGCGAATCTGCAATGCACATGCATCGTACAGCAATGCCTGCCCTCCATGTGCACACTCAATCTGTTATCCTCATGCATCGCACAGCAGTGGCAAGCCTCAGTGCACATGCTGTGAATCTGCAATGCACATGCATCGTACAGCAATACAAGCCCTCATTGTGCACACTCAATCATTCGTCCTCATGCATCATACAGCAGTGGCAAGCATCAATGCACATGATGTGATCTGCAATGTGCATGCCTCGTACAACAATGCCAGCCCTCAATGTGCGCTCTCAATCTGTCGTCCTCATGCATCAGACAGCAGTGCCAAGCCTCAATGCACATGCTGTGAATCTGCAATGTGCATGCCTCGTACAGCAATGCCAGCCCTAAATGTGCACACTCAGTCTGTTGTCCTCATGCATGAGACAGCAGTGGCCTCAATGCACATACTGTGAATCTGCAATGCACATGCCTCGTACAGCAATGCCAGCCCTCAATGTGCACACTCAATCTGTCCTCTTCGTGCATCAGACAGCAGTGTCAAGCCTCAATGCACATGCTGTAAATATGCTCTTCCCATGCCTCGTACAACAATGCCAGCCCTCAATGTGCACACTCAATCTGTCCTCTTCGTGCATCACACAGCAGTGGCAAGCCTCAATGCACATGCTGTGAATCTGCAATGCACATGCCTCGTACATCAATGCCAGCCCTCAATGTGCACACTCAATATGAATTCCTCGTGCATCACACAGCAGTGGCAAGCCTCAGTGCACATGCTGTGAATCTGCAATGCACATGCATTGCACAGAAATGCCAGCCCTCGATGTGCACACTCAATCTGTTATCCTAATGCATCACACAGCAGTGGCTAGCCTCAATGCGCATGCTGTGAATCAGCAATGTGCATGCCTCGTACAGCAATGCCTGTCCTCAATGTGCCCACTCAATCTGTTATCCTTGTGCATCACACAGCAGTGGCAAGCCTCAGTGCACATGCTGTGAATCTGCAATGCACATGAATCGTACAGCAATAGCAGCCCTCAATGTGCACACTCAATCTGTCGTCCTCGTGCATCAGACAGCAGTGGCAAGCCTCAATGCACATGCTGTGAATATGCAATGCGCATGCCTCGTACAGCAATGCCAGCCCTCAATGTGCACACTCAATCTGTTATCCTCATGCGTCAAACAGAAGTGGCAAGCCTCAATGCACATGCTGTGAATCTGCAATGCGCATGCCTCGTACAGCAATGCCAGCCCTCAATGTGCACACTCAATATGATGTCCTCATGCATCATAAAGCAGTGGCAAGCCCAATGCACATGCTGTGAATCTGCAATGCACATGCATTGCACAGCAATGCCAGCCCTCAATGTGCACACTCAATCTGTTGTCACCATGCATCAGGCAGCAGTGGCAAGCTTCGGTGCACATGCTGTGAATCCGCAATGTGCATGCCTCGTACAGCAATGCTAGCCCTCAATGTGCACAGTCAATCTGTCATCCTCATGCAACAGACAGCAGTGGCGAGCCTCAATGTACATGCTGTGAATCCGCAATGTGCATGCCTCGTACAGCAATGCCAGCCCTCAATGTGCACACTCAATCTGATGTCATCATGCATCACACAACAGTGGCAAGCCTCAATGTACATGCTGTGAATCTGCAATGCACATGCCTCGTACAGCAATGCCAGCCCTCAATGTGCACACTCAATCTGTCGTCCTCATGCATCACACAGCAGTGGTAAGCCTCAATGCACATGCTGTGAATCTGCAATGCCCATGCATCGTACAGCAATGCCAGCCCTCAATGTGCACACTCAATCTGCCCTCCTCATGCATCAGGCAGCAGTTGCAAGCCTCAATTCACATGCTGTGAATATGTTATTCCCATGCCTCGTACAGCAATGCCAGCCCTCAATGTACACACTCAATCTGTTGTCCTCATGCATGAGACAGCAGTGGCCTCAATGCACATGCTGTGAATCTGCAATGCATATGCCTCGTACAGCAATGCCAGCCCACAATTTGCACACTCAATCGGATGTCCTCATGCATCAGAAAACAGTGGCAAGCCCCAATGCACATGCTGCGAATCTGCAATGCACATGCATCGTACAGCAATGCCTGCCCTCCATGTGCACACTCAATCTGTTATCCTCATGCATCGCACAGCAGTGGCAAGCCTCAGTGCACATGCTGTGAATCTGCAATGCACATGCATCGTACAGCAATACAAGCCCTCATTGTGCACACTCAATCATTCGTCCTCATGCATCATACAGCAGTGGCAAGCATCAATGCACATGATGTGATCTGCAATGTGCATGCCTCGTACAACAATGCCAGCCCTCAATGTGCGCTCTCAATCTGTCGTCCTCATGCATCAGACAGCAGTGCCAAGCCTCAATGCACATGCTGTGAATCTGCAATGTGCATGCCTCGTACAGCAATGCCAGCCCTAAATGCGCACACTCAGTCTGTTGTCCTCATGCATGAGACAGCAGTGGCCTCAATGCACATACTGTGAATCTGCATTGCACATGCCTCGTACAGCAATGCCAGCCCTCAATGTGCACACTCAATCTGTCCTCTTCGTGCATCAGACAGCAGTGTCAAGCCTCAATGCACATGCTGTAAATATGCTCTTCCCATGCCTCGTACAACAATGCCAGCCCTCAATGTGCACACTCAATCTGTCCTCTTCGTGCATCACACAGCAGTGGCAAGCCTCAATGCACATGCTGTGAATCTGCAATGCACATGCCTCGTACATCAATGCCAGCCCTCAATGTGCACACTCAATATGAAGTCCTCGTGCATCACACAGCAGTGGCAAGCCTCAGTGCACATGCTGTGAATCTGCAATGCACATGCATTGCACAGAAATGCCAGCCCTCGATGTGCACACTCAATCTGTTATCCTAATGCATCACACAGCAGTGGCTAGCCTCAATGTGCATGCTGTGAATCAGCAATGTGCATGCCTCGTACAGCAATGCCTGTCCTCAATGTGCCCACTCAATCTGTTATCCTTGTGCATCACACAGCAGTGGTAAGCCTCAGTGCACATGCTGTGAATCTGCAATGCACATGAATCGTACAGCAATGGCAGCCCTCAATGTGCACACTCAATCTGTCGTCCTCGTGCATCAGACAGCAGTGGCAAGCCTCAATGCACATGCTGTGAATCTGCAATGCGCATGCCTCGTACAGCAATGCCAGCCCTCAATGTGCACACTCAATCTGTTATCCTCATGCGTCAAACAGAAGTGGCAAGCCTCAATGCACATGCTGTGAATCTGCAATGCGCATGCCTCGTACAGCAATGCCAGCCCTCAATGTGCACACTCAATATGATGTCCTCATGCATCATAAAGCAGTTGCAAGCCCAATGCACATGCTGTGAATCTGCAATGCACATGCATTGCACAGCAATGCCAGTCCTCGATGTGCACACTCAATCTGTTCTCCTAATGCATCACACAGCAGTGACAAGCCTCAATGCACATGCTGTGAATCTGCAATGCACATGCCACGTACAGCAATGCTAGCCCTTAGTGTGTACACTCAATCTGATGTCCTCATGCATCAGACAGCTGGTATATGCTATTCCCATGCCTTGTACAGCAGTACCAGTCCTCAATGTGCACACTCAATCTGGTATCCTCATGCATCACACAGCAGTGGCAAGCCTCAGTGCACAGGCTGTGACTCTGCAATGCACATGCCTCGTGCAGCAATGCCAGCCCTCAATGTGCACACTGAATCTGTTATCCTCATGCATCAGACAGAAGTGGCAAGCCTCAATGCACATGCTGTAAATATGCTATGCACATGCCTCGTACAGCAATGCCAGCCCTCAATGTGCACACTCAATCTGTTGTCCTTATGCATGAGACAGCAGTGGCCTGAATGCACATGCTGTGAATCTGCAATGCCCATGCATCGTACAGCAATGCCAGCCCTCAATGTGCACACTCAATCTGCCCTACTCATGCATCAGGCAGCAGTGGCAAGCCTCAATTTGCATGCTGTGAATATGTTATTCCCATGCCTCGAACAGCAATGCCAGCCCTCAATGTGCACACTCAATCTGATGTCCTCATGCATCAGAAAACCGTGGCAAGCCCCAATGCACATGCTGTGAATCTGCAATGCACATGCCTCGTACAGCAATGCCAGCCCTCAATGTACACACTCAATCTGTCGTCCTCATGTAACAACAGTGGCAAGCCTCAATGCACATGCCGTGAATCTGCAATGCACATGCATCGTACAGCAATGCCAGCCCTCAATGTGCACACTCAATCTGTTATCCTCATGCATCACACAGCAGTGGCAAGCCTCAATGCACATGCTGTGAATCTGCAATGCCCTTGCATCGTACAGCAATGCCAGCCCTCAATGTGCACACTCAATCTGTTATCCTCATGCATCAGATAGCATTGGCAAGCCTCAATGCACATGCTTTGAATCTGCAATGCCCATGCATCGTACAGCAAGGCCAGCCCTCAATGTGCACACTCAATCTGCCCTCCTCAATCATCAAGCAGCAGTGGCAAGCCTCAATTCGCATGCTGTGAATATGTTATTCCCATGCCTCGTACAGCAATGCCAGCCCTCAATGTGGACACTCAATCTGTTATCCTCATGCATCAGATAGCAGTGGCAAGCCTCAATGCACATGCTTTGAATCTGCAATGCACATGCATTGCACAGCAATGCCAGTCCTCGATGTGCACACTCAATCTGTTATCCTAATGCATCACACAGCAGTGACAAGCCTCAATGCACATGCTGTGAATCTGCAATGCACATGCCTCGTACAGCAATGCTAGCCCTTAGTGTGTACACTCAATCTGATGTCCTCATGCATCAGGCAGCTGGTATATGCTATTCCCATGCCTTGCACAGCAGTACCAGTCCTCAATGTGCACACTCAATCTGGTATCCTCATGCATCACACAGCAGTGGCAAGCCTCAGTGCACAGGCTGTGAATCTGCAATGCACATGCATCGTACAGCAATGCCAGCCCTCAATGTGCACAATCAATCTGCCCTCCTCATGCATCAGGCAGCAGTGGCAAGCCTCAATTCGCATGCTGTGAATATGTTATTCCCATGCCTCGTACAGCAATGCCAGCCCTCAATGTGCACACTCAATCTGTTGTCCTCATGCATGAGACAGCAGTGGCCTGAATGCACATGCTGTGAATCTGCAATGCCCATGCATCGTACAGCAATGCCAGCCCTCAATGTGCACACTCAATCTGCCCTACTCATGCATCAGGCAGCAGTGGCAAGCCTCAATTTGCATGCTGTGAATGTTATTCCCATGCCTCGTACAGCAATGCCAGCCCTCAATGTGCACACTCAATCTGATGTCCTCATGCATCAGAAAACCGTGGCAAGCCCCAATGCACATGCTGTGAATCTGCAATGCACATGCATCGTACAGCAATGCCAGCCCTCCATGTGCACACTCACTCTGTTGTCCTCATACATCAGATAGCAGTGGCAAGCCTCAATGCACATGCTGTGAATCTGTAATGCACATGCATCGTACAGCAATGCCAGCCCTCGATGTGCACACTCAATCTGTCGTCCTCATGTAACAGACAGCAGTGGCAAGCCGCAATGCACATGCTGTAAATATGATATTCCCATGCCTCGTACAGCAATGCCAGCCCTCAATGTGCACATGAGACGGCGGTGGCAAGCCTCAATGCACATGACATGAATCTGCAATGCACATGCATCGTACAGCAATACAAGCCCTCATTGTGCACACTCAATCATTCGTCCTCATGCATCATACAGCAGTGGCAAGCATCAATGCACATGATGTGATCTGCAATGTGCATGCCTCGTACAACAATGCCAGCCCTCAATGTGCGCTCTCAATCTGTCGTCCTCATGCATCAGACAGCAGTGCCAAGCCTCAATGCACATGCTGTGAATCTGCAATGTGCATGCCTCGTACAGCAATGCCAGCCCTAAATGTGCACACTCAGTCTGTTGTCCTCATGCATGAGACAGCAGTGGCCTCAATGCACATACTGTGAATCTACATTGCACATGCCTCGTACAGCAATGCCAGCCCTCAATGTGCACACTCAATCTGTCCTCTTCGTGCATCAGACAGCAGTGTCAAGCCTCAATGCACATGCTGTAAATATGCTCTTCCCATGCCTCGTACAACAATGCCAGCCCTCAATGTGCACACTCAATCTGTCCTCTTCGTGCATCACACAGCAGTGGCAAGCCTCAATGCACATGCTGTGAATCTGCAATGCACATGCCTCGTACATCAATGCCAGCCCTCAATGTGCACACTCAATATGAAGTCCTCGTGCATCACACAGCAGTGGCAAGCCTCAGTGCACATGCTGTGAATCTGCAATGCACATGCATTGCACAGAAATGCCAGCCCTCGATGTGCACACTCAATCTGTTATCCTAATGCATCACACAGCAGTGGCAAGCCTCAATGCACATGCTGTGAATCTGCAATGCACATGCCTCATACATCAATGCCAGCCCTCAATGTGCACACTCAATATGAAGTCCTCGTGCATCACACAGCAGTGGCAAGCCTCAGTGCACATGCTGTGAATCTGCAATGCACATGCATTGCACAGAAATGCCAGCCCTCGATGTGCACACTCAATCTGTTATCCTTGTGCATCACACAGCAGTGGCAAGCCTCAGTGCACATGCTGTGAATCTGCAATGCACATGAATCGTACAGCAATGGCAGCCCTCAATGTGCACACTCAATCTGTCGTCCTCGTGCATCAGACAGCAGTGGCAAGCCTCAATGCACATGCTGTGAATCTGCAATGCGCATGCCTCGTACAGCAATGCCAGCCCTCAATGTGCACACTCAATCTGTTATCCTCATGCGTCAAACAGAAGTGGCAAGCCTCAATGCACATGCTGTGAATCTGCAATGCGCATGCCTCGTACAGCAATGCCAGCCCTCAATGTGCACACTCAATATGATGTCCTCATGCATCATAAAGCAGTTGCAAGCCCAATGCACATGCTGTGAATCTGCAATGCACATGCATTGCACAGCAATGCCAGTCCTCGATGTGCACACTCAATCTGTTATCCTAATGCATCACACAGCAGTGACAAGCCTCAATGCACATGCTGTGAATCTGCAATGCACATGCCACGTACAGCAATGCTAGCCCTTAGTGTGTACACTCAATCTGATGTCCTCATGCATCAGACAGCTGGTATATGCTATTCCCATGCCTTGTACAGCAGTACCAGTCCTCAATGTGCACACTCAATCTGGTATCCTCATGCATCACACAGCAGTGGCAAGCCTCAGTGCACAGGCTGTGACTCTGCAATGCACATGCCTCGTGCAGCAATGCCAGCCCTCAATGTGCACACTGAATCTGTTATCCTCATGCATCAGACAGAAGTGGCAAGCCTCAATGCACATGCTGTAAATATGCTATGCACATGCCTCGTACAGCAATGCTAGTCCTCAATGTGCACAATCAATCTGCCCTCCTCATGCATCAGGCAGCAGTGGCAAGCCTCAATTCGCATGCTGTGAATATGTTATTCCCATGCCTCGTACAGCAATGCCAGCCCTCAATGTGCACACTCAATCTGTTGTCCTTATGCATGAGACAGCAGTGGCCTGAATGCACATGCTGTGAATCTGCAATGCCCATGCATCGTACAGCAATGCCAGCCCTCAATGTGCACACTCAATCTGCCCTACTCATGCATCAGGCAGCAGTGGCAAGCCTCAATTTGCATGCTGTGAATATGTTATTCCCATGCCTCGAACAGCAATGCCAGCCCTCAATGTGCACACTCAATCTGATGTCCTCATGCATCAGAAAACCGTGGCAAGCCCCAATGCACATGCTGTGAATCTGCAATGCACATGCCTCGTACAGCAATGCCAGCCCTCAATGTACACACTCAATCTGTCGTCCTCATGTAACAGCAGTGGCAAGCCTCAATGCACATGCTGTGAATCTGCAATGCCCTTGCATCGTACAGCAATGCCAGCCCTCAATGTGCACACTCAATCTGTTATCCTCATGCATCAGATAGCATTGGCAAGCCTCAATGCACATGCTTTGAAACTGCAATGCCCATGCATCGTACAGCAAGGCCAGCCCTCAATGTGCACACTCAATCTGCCCTCCTCAATCATCAAGCAGCAGTGGCAAGCCTCAATTCGCATGCTGTGAATATGTTATTCCCATGCCTCGTACAGCAATGCCAGCCCTCAATGTGGACACTCAATTTGTTATCCTCATGCATCAGATAGCAGTGGCAAGCCTCAATGCACATGCTTTGA
The DNA here is from genome assembly GCF_040938575.1 of Ambystoma mexicanum. NCBI lineage: Eukaryota > Metazoa > Chordata > Amphibia > Caudata > Ambystomatidae > Ambystoma > Ambystoma mexicanum. Next base: position 1,135,145,665 of record NC_090929.1, on the reverse strand, counting down.
ATCTGCAATGCACATGCATTGCACAGCAATGCCAGTCCTCGATGTGCACACTCAATCTGTTATCCTAATGCATCACACAGCAGTGACAAGCCTCAATGCACATGCTGTGAATCTGCAATGCACATGCCTCGTACAGCAATGCTAGCCCTTAGTGTGTACACTCAATCTGATGTCCTCATGCATCAGACAGCTGGTATATGCTATTCCCATGCCTTGTACAGCAGTACCAGTCCTCAATGTGCACACTCAATCTGGTATCCTCATGCATCACACAGCAGTGGCAAGCCTCAGTGCACAGGCTGTGAATCTGCAATGCACATGCATCGTACAGCAATGCCAGCCCTCAATGTGCACAATCAATCTGCCCTCCTCATGCATCAGGCAGCAGTGGCAAGCCTCAATTCGCATGCTGTGAATATGTTATTCCCATGCCTCGTACAGCAATGCCAGCCCTCAATGTGCACACTCAATCTGTTGTCCTCATGCATGAGACAGCAGTGGCCTGAATGCACATGCTGTGAATCTGCAATGCCCATGCATCGTACAGCAATGCCAGCCCTCAATGTGCACACTCACTCTGTTGTCCTCATACATCAGATAGCAGTGGCAAGCCTCAATGCACATGCTGTGAATCTGTAATGCACATGCATCGTACAGCAATGCCAGCCCTCGATGTGCACACTCAATCTGTCGTCCTCATGTAACAGACAGCAGTGGCAAGCCGCAATGCACATGCTGTAAATATGATATTCCCATGCCTCGTACAGCAATGCCAGCCCTCAATGTGCACACTCAATCTAATGTCCACATGCATGAGACAGCGGTGGCAAGCCTCAATGCACATGACATGAATCTGCAATGCACATGCATCGTACAGCAATGCCAGCCCTCAATGTACACACTCAATCTGTCGTCCTCATGCATCAGACGGCAGTGGCAAGCATCAGTGCACATGCTGTGAATCTGCAATGTGCATGCCTTGTACAGCAATGCCAGCCCTCAATGTGCACACTCAATCTGTCGTCCTCATGCATCAGACAGCAGTGGCAAGCCACAATGCACATGCTGTGAATCTGCAATGCGCATGCCTCGTACAGCAATGCCAGCCCTCAATGTGCCCACTCAATCTGTTGTCCTCATGCCTGAGACAGCAGTGGCAACCCTCAACTCACATGCTGTGAATATGCTATTCCCGTGCCTCGTACAGCAATGCCAGCCCTCAATGTGCACACTCAATCTGTCCTCCTCATGCATCAGACAGCAGTTGCAAGCCTCAATGCACATTCTGTGAATCTGCAATGCACATGCATCGTACAGCAATGCCAGCCCTCAATGTGCACACTCAATCTGTTATCACCATGCATCAGGCAGCAGTGGCAAGCCTCGGTGCACATGCTGTGATTCTGCAATGTGCATGCCTCTTACAGCAATGCCAGCCCTCAATGTGCACACTCAATCGGATGTCCTCATGCATCACACAGCAGTGGCAAGCCTCAGTGCACATGCAGTGAATCTGCAAAGCACATGCATCATACAGCAATGCCAGCCCTCAATGTGCACACTCAATCTGCCCTCCTCATGTAACAGACAGCAGTGGCAAGCCGCAATGCACATGCTGTAAATATGATATTCCCATGCCTCGTACAGCAATGCCAGCCCTCAATGTGCACACTTAATCTAATGTCCACATGCATGAGACAGCGGTGGCAAGCATCAATGCACATGACATGAATCTGCAATGTACATGCATCGTACAGCAATGCCAGCCCTCAATGTGCACACTCAATCTGTCGTCCTCATGCATCAGACGGCAGTGGCAAGCATCAGTGCACATGCTGTGAATCTGCAATGTGCATGCCTCGTACAGCAATGCCAGCCCTCAATGTGCGCACTCAATCTGTCGTCCTCATGCATGAGACAGCAGTGGCCTCAATGCACATGCTGTGAATCTGCAATGCATATGCCTCGTACAGCAATGCCAGCCCTCAATATGCACACTCAATCTGATGTCCTCATGCATCAGAAAACAGTGGCAAGCCCCAATGCACATGCTCTGAATCTGCAATGCACATGCCTCGTACAACAATGTCAGCCCTCAATGTGCACACTCAATCTGTCGTCCTTGTGCATCAGACAGCAGTGGCAAGCCTCAATGCACATGCTGTGAATCTGCAATGTGCATGCCTCGTACAGCAATGCCAGCCCTCAGTGTGCACACTCAATCTGTTGTCCTCATGCATCACCCAGCAGTGGCAATCATCATTGCACATGCTGTGAATCTGCAATGTGCATGCATCGCACAGCAATGCCAGCCCTCAATGTGCACGCTCAATCTGTTATCCTCATGCATCAAACAGCAGTGGCAAGACGCAATGCACATGCTGTGAATCTGCAATGCACATACCTCATACAGCAATGCTAGCCCTCAATGTGCACACTCAGTCTGGTATCCTCATGCATCACACATCAGTGGCAAGCATCAATGCACATGCTGTGAATCTGAAATGCACATACCTCGTACAGCAATACTAGCCCTCAGTGTGTACACTCAATCTGATGTCCCCGTGCATCAGACAGCTGGTATGTGCTATTCCCATGCCTCGTACAGCAGTGCCAGTCCTCAATGTGCACACTCAATCTGCTGTCCTCATGCATCACCCAGCAGTGACAATCATCATTGCACATGCTGTGAATCTGCAATGTGCATGCATCACACAGCAATGCCAGCCCTCAATGTGCACACTCAATCTGTTATCCTCATGCATCAAACAGCAGTGGCAAGACGCAATGCACATGCTGTGAATCTGCAATGCACATACCTCGTACAGCAATGCTAGCCCTCAATGTGCACACTCAATCTGTTATCCTCATGCATCACACAACAGTGGCAAGCCTCAGTGCACATGCTGTGAACATGCTATTCCCATGCCTCGTACAGCAGTGCCAGCCCTCCGGTATACACTATAGATCTGTGATCATGCTTCGGATAATATCGTTATCCCTCCATGTTTGTATTGTCGACCGCATGCCTCAGACAGCAGCGTCATCGCTCAATGAGCATTGCTATCTCCCAGTGTACCTACGCTATTCGCATGCTTGTTTCATCAAGTTTATCACGCTGTGTACAGGCCAGTCAGTCCTGCGCGATTAGTAGCAGAACCAATGAGACGACAGGACCAGGCCAAGCATAGCCGAGATCCGAACCAAGTTCTCACAGCACTCCACACACCCCACCTCTCCTCGCCCATTTCGAATAATTACAAACATGAAGTGTTCTTCCTCTCAAATTACTTCTCAGAAAAACATGCAATACTATCAACAGCTGGCCCCGTGCGGAGACCCCTCTCCTAACGGGGCCAGACATAAATGCCAGCAGCTGTGGAATGAGCCCGCAAAGCAGAACATGCGCAAGTGGATCCCAACACAATGGGAATGAGCAGCGAGGGATTTCCTTAAATAACATGTATTCAGCTTCTCATGACCTCTGGGGTAGAAAAAAGTCACTGAAGGAGTGGAAAGGATGAGACGGTGGGAACACATCACAGGAAGCCTGAGCACAAATGATTTTTTTTTATTTGTATTAATAGAAACATCAGGAAAAAGTATGCAGTCTTTGCCAGCCTGGAATGTGCACCCCCAGTAAGACCAGGAACTGGCCAACTCTTAAGGCAAGCTAAGCAGCTGGCGAAGGGCCACCCAGCAGGAGGCGCCATTTGAGCAGCAAAAACATCAAATCTAAGCTAAATGTAGGCGTGCAACGCCACTGAGCTAAACGCCAATCCCTCATCCCACCCCACCCCCCTCCCAATGAAATGTGCGCTGGGAGGCGGGGCTTCTGCAATATAGCTTTTTGTTCGAGAGGGGAGAGAAGCCTTTCCTGTCCTCTCCAGTGAATGCGGTTCAGGTGCTTGTGGGAGAGATGCTGTTGGGGTTGAGGAGGGATGTGTTGAATATGAGGTGATGGGTGAAGTGCAGTACGAAGAGTGTGGCTCATCCGGTGGGTGAATCTTTGCGGTATAATTGGAGGTTTGACTATTATAAGGACCAGTGGAGGAAGAAGGGGGGCACTTTGGGGTTTCACATGTGGGAGAAGGGGGTGCAGTGGGGTGTGGGCGAGTTGTTGGCTGAAGCAGGGTTTGCGGGGTGAGATCAGGGCTTTGGGTCCGGCATATGTGGCAGGGAAGGAAGGATGTAAAGTGTTTACGGATGGTTCGAAGGATCCTGTGTCTGGCAGAGTGGGTATGGCGTTTTATCTGGAAAGCACTGGGGAGTATAAAGTGGGGCGACTGACGAATGACGTATCGATTTGTACGGCTGAGTTGGTGGCGATTGCATTGACGATTGATAGGGTGTGCGAGTTGGGGTATGAGAAGGTGGTGGTGTTCTCGGATTCATTGAGTGGGTTGCAGGCGATTGTGGCAGGGGATGGTGAAAGGAAGGATGTGATTTTGGACATCAGGAGGAAGATTGATCGGTGTGTGCGTGGGGAGATGGATTTGGAGTTGGCGTGGGTCCCCAGTCACAGTGGCATTTTGGGTAAGGAATTGTTGGATTTGGCGGCGGGTGAAGGCATGAGGAGAGGAGCGGTTGATGTGAGGATACCTTTGAGCGTGGATGAGGTGAAGGCTGCGGTGGTGAAGCGGGTTATGGATGAGTGGCAGGAGAGGTGGGAGAGTGGGGTGAAGGGCAGGTGGATGTTTGGTGTCCGAGAGAAAGTGTCTGTGAAGGTGGATGCAGGGAAACTGGAATGGAGGAGGAGGGAGGAGGTGATGCTGAACCGGTTGAGGATAGGGCATGTGGGGCTGAGTGACAGTCTGTTTCGAGGGGGGAAGCGTGAGTCGAAGGATTGTGCGGTGTGTAGGGTGCCTGAGACTGTGGGACATTTTCTGCTTGCGTGTGAGAGGCACGTTGAGGAGAGAGAGTTGATGAGGGTTCGGTTGTCTGCGCTGGGAGTGGCTGAAATGAGTGGGAAGGCTTTGCTGGGAGGAGTCGGGGTGAGAGGCAGGGAGAGGAGCAGTGTGCTGCTGGATTTTGTGGGGCAGACGGAGCGGTAGGAGGAGTTGTGAGAATGTGAGGGCTGTGTGTATGAATGGAGGGTTAGGTGCACATCATCCTTTTGGATGGGGAAGCGCCTGCGTGGGTCCGCCCTACGCATTTCGATAATTCGGAGAAGAAGAAACTAGCCGCTTTAAAGTGTTGCTGTGTTTGTGCAGAAAAATGCACGTGCACAAACGCAGCAAAACTTTAAAGCTGCTAGTTTCAAGGAAGGCTTCCCTCTCCTTTCTGCCTAACAAAATCAAATGTACACATCAGCCCCCTGCCCACAGATGGTAGGGAACATATAACAACATCTTGGGGGTCATTATGACCCTGGAAGTGGCACCGGCAATTGGACTCAATGGGAATGGGGAGCACGGATGCACCGGCACCATTCATAAATGGTGCCGTGCATCCGTTGAGGTCTGCTTGCCGGTGCCGGAAGGCCCGCCAGGTCAGACCTAGTGGGCCGAAAGGCACCCGCAAGCAGAACTCGTAATTTGCCGGTCCGGTAACAACGGTGGCAGTATCTTACTGGCACCATTGTTACCGGACCGTCAAACTTGAAATAAGGGGCACCGAAGCGAGTCCCGCGGTGTCCCGCTTTGCCGCATTACTCTGCCTCTGTTACTGTAGACTTTATCCTTCTGGACTGCATTTACCATAAGGCTCTGTGGCTTGTCACTGAAGGCGGGCCCATAAAAGAAAGGGGCCGCGCACACCGCACACGCGCACCAAAGCGAGTCCCGTGGAGTCCTGCTTTGCCGCATTACTCTGCCTCTGTTACTGGAGACTTTATCCTTTTGGACTGCATTTACCATAAGGTGACTCTACTATCAAGAGAACTGCACTTTGTTGTTCCCAATTTAGCTTGCCACTTACATATGTTTAATATTATATCTGTTTAGGATCTGTGGCTTGTCACTGGAGGCGGGGCCATAAAAGGAAGGGGCCGCGCGCACCGCGCACACGCACCGAAGCGAGCCCCGTGGAGTCCCGCTTTGCCGCTTCGCCGCGGCGTCTGGGGCTCCGCGGGACCGCAGCATATAGTCAATTACGGGTCCTTGTCTCTGGTGTGTATTGAAAACAACTTAAGTGTGAGTGATTTGTTGATCAACGGGCCGCTCACAAGTGCTCATCTGAGGATATGACCACACGCTCTAATGGTCACTACCGGCTGACAACAGCTTTGCCGGACAATATAAGACAAAGGATCATGTCCGAGTCTCAGCCCTTCCACGAAGATACCCCTTCAGATGCGGCAGCAATTACCATGTGCTCAACCCCAATCCAGTGAAATTTCGGCATAAATCCAAAGTGCTGAATAAGAAAAAAACTCCAAATGCGAATAATGCGGACATTCAGATATATAGCTTTGGAACTATGGGAAATGCTGATTCAGCAGGTATGCCTCCTCCCAAAGCACCCTTAGTAATTCCTATAAATGATGCAAGTGCTACTCACTGTAATGCACAAACAGAAGCTCCTGTAACTCATGTAGTGACTGATCCTTCACAAATAACTGCTAATGGAAAAATGTCAGTTTCTATGTCTGATAGCATGCTTCTGAGAAATGCCCTATCTTGAGCACCGCATTTAGCTATCCCAGTGGAAATTGAAAATGCTGTAGAGGCCATAATTGATTTGAATTCGACTAACTCTTGCTTTTCAGCTAGCTCTGAAGAATCTGATTTGTCGCAATCTCCCGACATGTTTCAGTGAGATAATTGTAGTACATCAGCATTAGATATATCATTTATTCCTCCGACTCCTCGCAGGACTCATGAGGGCCGATTCATGGAACAAACGTGCGCCGAAAATCCCAGGGCAAGCAGGCGCAAGGTGGCGCAAGCGTGAGAAAGCAAGCGCACGCGTGCGATTCAAGGAAGGCGCTGCACTTGTTTCCCACTGGTTGTGCGCCAAATCGGTGCATGTCGCACGCGGGCACACACGCCATCAAACGGCGTGCGCTACGCGCACAGCAAAAGCGCACATAGAGCAGCGCACACAACAAAAGTAGGCGGAACAGTGGGCGTAACACGCAGAATGGGGAATAACGCATGAAAAAGAAGGCGTAACTGGGGAAGTACTGCAGGGAACTACACAGAACGCCCACACGCACGCGAACAACCCGTATACATGGATACGAATACGGGAAACCCGCGCACGGCAAGAGACGCACACAGGCATGAATGCATCCGCCACACGAAGGCAGGCGGAAGCGTCCCCGCGCACAGTATAAAAGTGTGTGCAAACAACAAACACGTATATACAGCTACGATGAATGCCCCATTTATCGCAGTACTGATCGTGGGACACCGCAGGAGGAGGAGAATAGACAGGGCACGCATTTTTTCACCACGGACAAGCCTTTTTGGGATGCCTGACGACCAGGTCTACGGCAGGTATAGGTTTCCACCCCGTATCATCTTAGACATGGTCAGGGAGTGGGAAGGTGACCTTACATCCCCCACCCTTGGCTCCCAAGCATTGAGCCCCTTGGAGAAAGTGCTCAATGTCCTGCATTTTTTGGCCACTGGGTTATTTCAGCGGACTACTGCCATAGTGGGGGGGGGGTGTCAAAGGCCACGCAGTTACGCTGCCTAAACCAGGTATTGGCAATCATGACAGCGCGCCCCTCAGTCTGCAGGCACATATACATGCCCAGAACACCCGCAGAAAGGCAGGGCGTTGTCCTGGACTTTTACAGGGTGGCACACCTCCCCAAAGTGCTGGGTGCCATAGATTGCACCCATGTGGCCCTACGTCCACCTAGGGCCACTGAGCACATCTACCGAAACCGCAAGCACTGGCATTCCATCAATGTACAGGTGGTATGCGATGCAAAGGGAATCATCACCTCTGTCTATGCAAACTACCCTGGCTCCACCCATGACAGTTTCATATACAGAATGTCTGCCCTGAACCAGGCCATGGAAGCTGGGCAGCATGGCGACACATGGCTCCTAGGTGAGTACAAATGCCCTTGCACATGCATGCATGTAACACACACACACAAATACACAAACCCCAATAATCACAACCATTATCACCTCTCCAGGGGACAGGGACAGTTGCCCTCTGAGCAACCACATGATGATGCCAATCCGGAACCCCACCACACCACCCCAGGTAAGATACAACGCAGCCCATATTGCAACCAGGGCCATAGTGGAGCGCACATTTGGAGTGCTCAAGTCACGCTTCCGCTCCCTTGACCGCTCTGGTGGGCAGCTACTCTATGCACCCCCAGTAGTGTGCAGGATCATTGTGGTAGCATGTGTCCTGCACAATGTTGCAACATGGCAGGGCGTACCGGTGGACATGGTGGTGCCCCCACATCCCCAACCACAGGCACAGGCGCTGCCCATGGGTGGGGATAGGGCACGTGGCGAGGACGCCCGGACCCAGCTTGTGGACACATTTTTCACCTAAACTCCCACCCCTGCGGAGTGCACACAGGCCTGGCACATACCAGGTGACAATCGATGATGACAAAGAGACAGTCAACTGTCACAACCTTACTACCCTGAGATTGTTGCCATGGAAGTGCCACATTGTGTGCATCCCTAGCTACTTAAACACAAGCAATCCTGTGTGACCAAAAGGCACACATGCAAGGTGTGAATCACACACACCTGCAAAACAGGCCATGACTATCGCTGGTATGTCACTCAAACCCTCCCAAAGCACAACATGACATGGCAAGCAATAGCCATACACCAACACAGTACCAATAAGGTACACATTGCCATGTGAAAAATGTAAATTGGCATCAGACATGCCTGACATGGAATCAGATGAAATTACTGACCAACAACCTCCCACCCAAAAGAAGTCACACCCAAATGCATTCCAAAAGTCGAAGTTGTAACATAACAATGAATGCCTGTCTACATGCACATTGTGCATTGAAAAATCAACATTGCAGCTTCTGTGTGCCGTGTCCACCTCCTGCAACACACTGCTCAGTGCACAGCACAGGTAACAGCCATTGCGTGTGATGCACACCCTGAGCATCACACCTAAGCGACAAACCACATCAAAAAGCAAATTAGGCATGTACAGATCCACAATTGTTCCTAGGACATGTGCTGCAGGGACACAGTGGGCACCAGAAGGAAAACAAAGTGTAGACGTGGACATGGAAGGGTGGTTGTACATGTAGTGCATTATAGTGCGAGTGTGTGGGTCAGTAGGGACATGCACTCAACATATGCATGTGCAATCAAGTGACCATCAGTGTCCTCTACACATCACATGTGAACATTCACCATGTGTACACCCCAGCATGTCAAGCCACAACTATCCCCTCACACCTGAAAGGTAAACACAACACATGAACAGGCATTGATCAGCAGAACACATCATGTACAAAGGATACCACAATTACAATGTCAGGGTGCCCATCACACTGCAGGGCAAGGCAACTATCACCATCCAAGCACCACCCCTCCCTCACAAATCACCATGACCCACTGAACAACTGCACCGGGGTTATGGAGCCAACATCCTTGAATTTCACCTGGCCACAGGATCACCCTTCCCCTTTGTCACGATCTCCCACCTTGTGTGTAAAAAGTTGCCTGCACCCTCAGAGTCCACCTTGATTTGCAAAAACACTACATCCAAGAGAACTCAAAGCAGGCCAACACAGAAGCCAAGCAAAAAGCCTGCAGGCAGAAAAACTAACCAGAACAGCCTCCAGTAGATGACTTGAAGTAGCAGTACTTCACAAAGGCCAAGCACTACCACAATGACGTAACAACCAAGGTAGCACAGTAAAACAATGTCACAACAGGATGAGTACCATGTGTGGTACATAACATAGAATGAAGCACCACAAATGGATGTGTACTGTCACTGCTCCCGTGTACAGGTGCAGGAGTGGCACGAACCAACCACCCCCACTGTGGTCTGGGTGGCTGCAAGATCAAACTCACACAGGCCTGCGAGACCCTGGTGGGGAAGGAGGGTCAGGTATATGGAGTTGGGACAGGCATATTGGATAACCGGAATGAGGGGCCGGAGAGGGGAGTAGGATTGACACAGGAAAGTAGGGAATGGCCAAGAATGTAGTACTCACATTAACACATACACAATCATACCAAACTTGTTCATCATATACATAACAGCAATTCACTGAAATGGAAGTCAAAGAGAAACGTATCTCTGGGGTGAGTGCTGGCCTCCTGCCTGCGCACTCTCAGGTCCGGTAACAGGAGCACCTCAATGCTGCAAAGAGAGCCACAGTTAAAAATCTGTGCGTGCCCATAACACACAAACACACCACCAAATATGCCCCAAAGTAACAAACTACTCTACAAAAAGACAATCTGGTGTGGATGCTTCGTACCCATACGTAACATTACCCCTGTGATGGTTCATACACAGTCAATGCAGTAAGTCAGGCACCGGTGGGTGCGTGGCAAATGGAACACCAATGTGTCACGAATCACACAACATGCAATGTTCCCTGGGTAAGCAGACAGACGCATATAGCAAGGTATGACTTCCAAACAAGTTGTGTTCTACCATGACCCAAATAAAGTAGGCAGTGCATGTTTCAAATTCTACATGGAAATGAAATGCACTGCACCCGAGTCTGTCCCTTGACGTCTGTCCCTGTCAGCTGCTTCTTTCCATGTCTCGGAACGCTACTTGGGTGATACAAGTGCCTCAATGGACCATGGTGGACCGGAGGGAATGTGCCACTGCCCCTGCAGGTGCCCCAGACAACCTTACAATCAACTAGCCATGAGTCCACCAACACATCTGAGCTGTATTGTGCTTTTCAACACCAATATTCGTCCAAGCTCACCCTCAGTGCTGCTACTAAGCATGCATGTGCAACTGGCCCGGTGGAAGGTTTGCTGTGTTGTGGCCCCCCTGTGCTGCTCACCTTGCCTGGAGTCCCTTGAAACACGTCAGCAGTTTTCGGATGTATGATTGCAATCCCTGTGGCTCTGCTTGCGCACACATGTGCATGTGGGCACCACCAAACGTGTCCAGATTCCAGACGTCCAATGGCCCATGTCTGCTGGCAAAGGTGGTCTGGAGGCTCATCCCCCTGCAGAAAGGGCATGAAACACATGATTAATGCATTAGATTCATCTGTGTGTGTCTCTTCAGGCATCACATCACTGGACCATGTCAGAGATGTACATCAGAAATCACACCACAGTCTGTCTTTCACAGCTAAAGTGTGGAACACACTATCTACGGCATGAATTGCAACACGCACATGTACAGTAAAGATAGGAAACATACTACATAATGCATGGCAATGAATGTACACATGAATCATGAAACACCCCATCTAGCAAAAGCAGAACAGTGGTCAATAACACCCCAATCATCCCCACTAGGGGTGTTAACACAAGTTCCACAGCAGCAGACATGCCACAGATATGACAGTCCAAAGCCCTTGTGTAATAGGCTGTTACACCGAACCATACTTGCGAGCCCATGGATAAGGGAAGCAGGAGTGGCATATGTGAGTCAAGGAGCCCAAGCAGCAAACACATACACAAGACAAGCCTGAAGGGTCCAGCTGGAACAGACAGTGGATGCTTTCAAAAGCCACAAAGCACCACACTGTCACATGAAAGCACAATAGACAAGCAATTTTAAACTATATTAACTAATTACACTAACTACGAAAAACCTACTTTACCTAATTAAACTAACTATCAAACAGAAACTTAACTAACTAAACTAAAGGAGGGGCGAGGTACTGGGTGCTGCTCAACACCCACATGCAATGATGCTGAGCCAAAAAAAAAACCTCCATGGGCTCAACGCCTGCACAGCCCGACCTATGTGGGAGATAGATGGTCGTCCGAGTCTGGCTCACCTGGAAAGGAGGACGTGGCACAGTAGACTGGCCACGCCTAGCCGCAGCTTGCCCCTCGTCGGCAGCAAGTCTGCCGGACGGGTGAGCCTGGTTCTGTGTGGCGATGACACGTAGGTCTGAATGCAGAACCTCCCGTGATACACGTGCTTCCTCCTGCAAGGTAGCACGTGTAACAAGGAGTTCCTCCTGCAAGGCCTGGCTTGACAACCGCTGCACCTCCCGGCAAGCCTGTAGCTCAGCCGAGATGGTTCGCTCAAGCTGTGCAAACCTCTCCTCTGACCTCTCCCTCTGGGACATCAGAAGGACACCCAGAGTGAATCTGAGGGAAACATACTCCTCCCTCAGGGCCTCCATGTGTGCCTCTGCCTGAGCAGCAATTGCTTGACGCAGAGATGATATTTCAGCCTGGCGTGCCCTGTCTGAGGCCACCATTCCCAGCCTGAGAGTTCGGGCCGTGGACCGTGCCGCCTGCTGCTGGAGAAGCACCTGCCTAGCAGGGGGGAGCACGGATCGGGCCACATGCTCCATGCTCTCAGCGATGTTCTCCATTGCTGCCCCCTGCCTTTCTGAATTGGCAGTCATGTCTTGCTCCCACTCAGTATACAGCGGTTGAGCGCGGCGACCGCGTTGCTGGGCTTGACCCCTGCGGGACCCAAGGGCCGGTTGTCCTCGTCGTGTTGGCACCACCCGTGGCTGCACGACTACATGCCCCCGTCGACGTGATGTCCCAGGCACATCAGTGACTGGTGTGGAGGATGACCCTGCATCCCGATCCACCACGGGCGGAGGTTCCAAGACTGTCTGACCCCTCAGTGCAGGTGTCGCGGACAGAGGAGTGTCCACATCAGAATCACTCACCCCTGACACATGGACCTGATGCTCATCCAACTCGACATGGACGTCAGAGTCGTCATCAGGGCTGGACTCATAGGCAGCCAGAGACAAGATGGCCTGTAGCACTTGGGGGTTTTCGTGGCCTGCCACCCCACGACCCCCACATGTAGTGATACCAACCCTGTGCCTGGCATGACAACACCATCCTCCGGCTGAATTGCATCATCATCTGAAAAATAGAGAGAAAAAAGGTCACTACACATGTCAGAAGCACACAACACACACACACACACACCAACAACATCAGGCAGACATTTGACACACAACATAGAAACTGGCATGCATGCTGGGTCAACTTGGAATTGCTTCTGTGATCAGACCTGTTGAAAGGTGGCAGTCTGCATTGAAGTGGGTCTATGCAGTGCAGCAAATATGTATGTTACTCACTACCTACATGTACAAGGACTCCATGGTTGTGTCAGAAAATGTGAAGGCAGTGCAATGTCAACTTCAGGCATCACGTGCAATGGGCATTCAATGGGTAGCATATCTACAAGCAAAGCACCCCTCCACCCAAGTGCAAAAGCAGGGATGCCTAGCATGGTATCAAAAGGCTGACCATAGACCTATGTATTGACAGACAGTGTTGACTAGCATCAACAGCTTCATGTGAGTCAAGTGACAACACTGCAAATGATGATGGGACAGTAAGCAGGACACATGATGAAACATCTGGAGGCCACCCACGTGTGAAGAGGACACTACACCAGTTGGACAGAGTCATTGGCCATTAAACAGGCTGAGGCCTGTGACCCACCCAGATTGTCAGACCCAAAACATGTGTACAACGCAGTACTGAGCCACAGTAGACATGGGAAGGCTGATGAAATGCCATGCAATGTACTTCACCCAGGACTTGTATTACAGTGATCATCCAGTCAAGGACACATAGGGGCATGCGTGCAATGCACATGGAGCATGAATGGGCACTCATGTCCCTGCGGGGCATCTGACCTCTGCACAGTACAAGTGAGATACCCTGCATCAAGGCTGTACCACACAGCATATGTCTGGCAGATTGGTTGCAAGAAGTTAGCATGTACATAGGACGCATTAACAGGGAAGTACCCAACGGCAATATTGATGCAGACCAGTGCAAAGGTGGAATTGGGGTGCAGAGCAGGGGGTGGAGGGGCAAGGGAGCATGCCTACATGGAGTACCCGCATGCAGGCAGAGGACACATGCACATCAGTCATGCTATGACATTGTGCCTGGGCTGAGAGGAAGGTCACCCCACGCTACATGCAGAAGGGCCAGTGAGCTGGGACATGGACCGGAGGGGCATCCTTGTAACCAGCATTTGAGTACGATGCAATAGTGTTGATGCCGTCAGTCCCTGTCTGCTCCACATGTCCACCATCCAGCAGAGCAGACATGCATCACGGAAGCATTGCATTACTTGCACATCCGTACCATGTACACTTCACATTAGTGGCAATCATGCACAACACATCCCACAAGTAAAACACACACGTCCTCAACAAACAAGCATCAACACTCACTGGACTGCGCATCAAAGTCCGGCATCTCTCCCACTCCTTTGACCGATTCAGATGGTATGAACTCCGCAACAAGTGACTCATGCGGAGTGAGGACTTCCTCCTCTGGTGCAGGCCCACAGCCAGTCACCAGAGTCAAGTTGTAATTTGAGGCATGCTTAGCCTTAGCGCTGCGTTTGATGTCATTCCAACGCTTTTTGCACTCTTGCGCGTGCGCACCTCATGGCCGAATGCACTGACATTTTCCGCAACATGCTTCCAGTGGGTATCACGTTGGGCAGCCGTAGTCTGACTATTGGCACCCACTAGCATGTCACGGCTGTGGCCCCGCATGTAGCCCACAATGAAGTCCAGTTCCTGGTTGCAGAAAGGCTTCTTCCTCGACGTGCAGGAGGTCGTGGCTGTGTGTGAGGTCCCAGCCTGTGCTGCAGGTGCAACATTCCTCCTCTTGGAATGTGGCTCAGACCCTGGCAGGCTAATGCCGCCCTGACCAGTATGGCCAGTGGGTTTCGGTGGATTGAGCCAAGGGAGTGGCAGGTGGAGGGACGACCAAAGGCCTGACTTCTGTCAGTGGCAGCTGGGTGCCCTCTAATGGACCCTGAGCAGCAACATCCGCTGTGGCAGGGTCATTGACCGCAACTGTCCTGGTTGGCAGACTAATAACCGGGGTGTTGTTGGGTGCATCTGCTCCTGCACTTGCCAACAACCGGCTGTTTGGGGCAGCAGATGACATAACTGCCCCAGGGACACGTGTCTTGGTCAGGGCAGCCGTGCGTGCCCCTACGGTTTCCCTCCTGGCCTGTTGGAAATCTTCCAAGGGCTCCTCCAGTGCCAACGCAGGCTGTGCTGGCAGACCCTGAGCCTGGGTGGCGGTGTCCACAGCTGCACCTGCAGCTACCACTACCCTTGGGCCCGTGGCAGTCGATGGAACGGACTGCCGGGTCACACGGGCGCCAGTGCCAGATGCAGAAGCTGCATCTCCCGGAACCACAGGGGGTGGTGGCATGACTGCACCGACACATGGAACAACATCGTGCCCAAGTGGTGCACCCCTGCCTCTTCCCCCCCCTCTGCGGCTGCCCTGGACACCCTGGAGAACCCCTTCTCCCTGGTCACCCCGGCCACGTCCCTGACCACACCCGCCACGAGGAGTACGCCCAGCTGAGGCGCCCCTCATCTTTGGTGGCCTCCCAACCATGGCACAGATGTAGTAGTGCCGGCACAGATGGAGTAGTGCCAATGGGAGGTGTACACAAATATTGACCTGGGCAATTGGGGTGAAGGGGGTGGGAAGCAAGATGTTAACAGCCCCCCTGCACCTGCAAGGCTGTATGTAACCCCAGTGATGTAGTGATGGGTCATGCAACGCTCGGGCACCCAAAAACTGCTGGAAAACTGTGCACGCAACTCTGCAGCCTACGTGCGTGGAATCAACCTCCCGCAGTACGCGGTGGCACCCAGTAACACGAAAATCGCGTACGCGTGGGACACGCAGGCTACTATGACATCAAAAATGGTGCGATACACAGGGGCACCCGCAGTGGGAAAAATAGCATGCGCAACTCACCGTCTGACTAGCGCGATGCAGAAAAACACGCATAGCCAATCCCCCCACCAAAAGAAGAGATACGTCCTTGATAGCTGTGAAGTTGTGATGGCGCGCGAAACAACAGGAAGCAGAAAAACACGTCAGTCTCCACGAAAGGCACGTACAGCGAACTGCTGGCCCTGCTCACCTTTAACCCATGCTGAGGGAAACGTCCGCGCGTGTCACATCACTTACGTGCGTAGGCCCTTTCCTCGGATTACACGCATTCACACGGGTCGTGCATTTTTTTCACGTGCGCAGTAATCCACTATGCCCACGTCATGGGGGAAACGCCCACGCACGCCCCGCGCCTCACGTCACAGAAGCTCTTGGACGCGAAGGACCTTTGGTCCAATGAAATCACTGATGTGCTCACGCGCTATGGGTCTTTCCTCGAATTACACGCTGACGTGCAAGATTTTCACGTGCCAAATCACTCCGTATCAAGCTGGCCACACGAAAACACACGGAAGACCACGCTCATGCCCTGATTACCATTTTCCTGCCCCCCAGAAACCCGAGCACGCTCCCACCTGCCATCTGCTGCTGCCTGCCTGCCTGCTGCCCGCCTGCCTGCTGCCCACGTGCCCTGCTATTTGCTGCCTGCACATCAGCCAGGGGTGCAGTTGCTGTTACCACCCCTGCTGGAACTGAAGACTCCCGACTGGGATACCATCGCTCCACAGGCCAGCCCCAGGACCCAGTTGCCCACCCACACCTGCCTCTGGGGTTGCCATGTCAGGCACACTACCATCTGAGACCACTGGCAACCCCCAGCCAGAGAGGCAGAGGGCCACCAGCTTCACTGCCACCAAAGTTGGTGTCCTGGTGGAGCAAGTCCTGGGGCAGTATGATGCCCTCTTCGGAAGTTTGCGCGCCGACAAGGAAGGACGGACTAGGATCTGGACGGACATCGTGACTGCCATCAACGCAGAGGGGGTGGCAGTCCGCAAATTCCAACATGTCAAGAAGCGCTGGGAGAACTTCAGATCCAGGACCCTCAACAAGTCCCGGCGCCTTTTGAAGGCAGCGGATGCTAAGGGGCGCCAGGGCCACCTGTCAGAACACCAGATTAGGGTCCTGGAACGCATATCCCCAGCGCTCCACGTCCAGGTCCTTGAGAGGCAGACCTGTCTGGAGTCAAGCGGTAAGTGTACATGCATACTGATTGGAAGCTGTGCGTGTGGTGGTGTGCCAGTAGTGTGCAGGTTGCACATGTGGTTTTGTAGGGCCATGTATGGATGTGTATGTATAGGGCCGTGAGGCTAAAACATGTGAGTCCTCTCATGTGTGAGACACATGGATGGTGTATGTGTAGGTAAGCATGCAGGTCAAATGCATATGTGTGAGCACACATGTTTGAATGACTGTGTTTGTAAGTTGGCATGGTAGTGATGTCACACATGGATGTTGGTTCCACCTGCATGTATCTGCACCGTGTACATGTGCATGTGTGTGTATTTGACAAGGGTGCAACAGTGATGCAACATGGATGCATGTGACACTGATATGTAGAAGGCTGATTGCCAGATGTGACATGGATGCCGATCTCATCACTGTGACAGTTGCTGTAGGTGTACACATGCATGTAAGTGTGGTGGCATGTGTGCATGTCTAGTGCACTCCCTGTGTTTCATGTGATGTCTGGCTCATCTTTGGCTGCTCATGCTGTTGTATGTGTATGGATGGTGCTGGCCGTTGTGATATGGCTGTGGAATAGCTCATGTGTGCGATTTCAAATGACTTGTGTGTTGGGGATTGTGATGCCATGTCTGAAGGTTTACACTGCCACTCATGTGGAACTGTCATGTGTGTAGCAGTCCATTGTACAGTGCCCTGATGCCTGTCTCCTATCTCTCCCTGTCTGCAGCATCAACTGAGTAAGAGGGCGGAGAGGGTGTTGTGGAGCCCAGCGGCAGGGATCGCACCGCCAGCCGGAGACGCAAGGCCCGGCTCCGCTCCCAGGTTGTGATCTCGTTGGGGAGTGAGGAGTCTGGTGCCGCGTCCCAGGCTGCAGCTGCCGAGGGTGGGTCCAAGAGGCGGAGGTCGGAGTTGGACTCCTCGGCAGCAGAAGGGGCAGCTGAGACCCCACAGGGCCCGACGGAGGAAGATGGCATGGGGTCATCCAGGTTGGTGGGGGGTTTGGTGGAGGAGGAGGCCATGCAAGGCACAGAGACGGGGTCTGGAGGTGGGGATTCCGCTGTTGCTAGTAGTGCAGTGCAGGGGCAGGGACAGGAGGCAGCACAGGTCGCCTCGGAGGTGCCTGTGTGTAATCCTGTCTCCGATCCTGTCACTGCATCATCCCGCACCAGTAGGGATGCCTATGTCAAGACCCGTTCTCAGGGAGGGGATTGGCTTACACCAACTGGCCTTCCTCTCCCTGCGGATGTGGCTATCCGGCACCGGGTTGAGCCTGTCCTGGGTGGGGTAGCGTTGTGTCAATGTGCCATGCGAGCTGACCTGCAGTCTTTTCATGAGGAGACTGCACGTCTTCTCGCATGGCTCGTTGACCGCATTGACCCACTGGTACAGCTCACAAGGGCCGGATTCCTCTGGTTTCTGGACTTTGTTCTGACCCCCTCCTCAACTGAACCCCCCATGCGCCAGCCGTCCTCCGTGCCATCTTCCCACCCATGTGTCACCTGGGTGCCCTGTGGAGCTGCCTCTGACCCTGCGGCCAGGCTGGTGGAGGACACATCCCTGCCACAGTCGGGAGTCGGACGTCCAGCAGGGGTGGCCACATCAACAACTGCACCCAAGCCAGAGTTGGATGTGCAGGCAGCAGGAGCCAGGGCACAGGCAGAGGCACCGCAGCAGCAGCAACAAGGTGGGAGCCATGATGGCTCGGGGCCTTCAACATCGGAGGGGCAGGCATCGGCCAGAGGGCAGGAGGACCCAGGACGGGAAATGTGTTCCGTGCGGCAGCGGTTGGGCCATGCTATAGATGCGGAGCGGCAGCGGGCGGAAGAGGCACGCCTCACGATGGTCAGGGTGGAGAACTCCATGCATAGGGCCCTGAGGCGGGCCTAGTGCCTCAAGGCCATTCGCAGGGACCTGGAGGTCCAGATGTCATCGTCCCTGCGAACCCTCGCGGCCATGGAAGAGGAACGCCTCCGGGACATCGAGCAGGAGTTCGATGATGCCCTGGCCCGGGAAATCAGAAAGTGAGCCGTTGGACTAGCCCGCTGCCATTGTAAATAGTTATATAGTGTTAGGTTTCCTTTTGTTTTTCTTTTCATTTGGGGCATTTGGACAATGCCCCACCTTTTTGTATATAGTTGTTCATTATGTAGGGTTTTTGTAGGTTTCCTTTCAATGGTTGGGCTCATGGACCCTGGATTTGTACTTTGTATATAGTTCCACAATGGATTTCACTTAATTTGCCATTTTTTTTTAACCATGGATCAATGGATTTTTCTTTTTTTTCACTTTGGATTTGATTTGACGGACAGATTCTTTGGACCCATTTGCTTTTGGATTGATTTTTATTCTGGTTTTACACATCTTCTTTTTCACATTTTGGACATGCAGCCTTTTATTTATTATTTACATTATTGTGTAATTTCATTTCATTCCCTTGCTTTTGTGTCTAATACATTTTTATTTGATACTTCATTGTGTGGTATGCTTTCCTTGGTTTCCCGCATGTCATGATACATGTTTTCTCATTCACTTGCACCCATTGTGTGTGTGTGATGGACATGTATTGATGTGCATACTTGCCATTTGGGATGTTTCATGTGATGGGGATTTCAATGTGGGGTGTATGTAATACTTGGTTGTGTGTTTCGACTTGGGTGGCGTGGGGTGGGATTTGGGTGGCCGTTAAGCCCATGATTGTGGATCGTGATGACATGTTGTGGGGGACATGAGTGGGGGCCTGCTGGCAGGTGCCCTACACTGCTGGGGGTTGGGGGTGCAAGGGGACATGAGTGGGGGCCTGCTGGCAGGTGCTCCGCACTGCAGTGGGGTGGGGGTGCAAGGAGACATGAGTGGGACATGAGTGGGAGCCTGCTGGCAGGTGCCCTGCACTGCTGAGGGGTGGAGATACAAGGGGACAAGGGTGGGGGCTTGCTGGCAGGTGCCCTGCACTGCTGGGGGGTGGGGGTGCAGGGGGACATGAGTGGGACATGATTGGGGGCCTGCTGGCAGGTGCCCTGCACTGCTTCGGGGTGGGGGTGCAGGGGGACATGAGTGGGACATGAGTGGGGGCCTGCTGGCAGGTGCCACGGACTGCTGTGGGGTGGGGGTGCAAGGGGACATGAGTGGGACATGAGTTGGGGCCTGCTGGCAGGTGCCCTGCACTGCTGGGGGGTGGGGGTGCAAGGGGACAAGGGTGGGGGCTTGCTGGCAGGTGCCCTGCACTGCTGCGGGTGGGGGTGCAGGGGGACATGAGTGGGACATGATTGGGGGCCTGCTGGCAGGTGCCCTGCACTGCTTCGGGGTGGGGGTGCAGGGGGACATGAGTGGGACATGAGTGGGGGCCTGCTGGCAGGTGCCACGGACTGCTGTGGGGTGGGGGTGCAAGGGGACATGAGTGGGACATGAGTTGGGGCCTGCTGGCAGGTGCCCTGCACTGCTGGGGGGTGGGGGTGCAAGGGGTCATGAGTTGGTGATCAGTAGTGCAAGGAGACATGTGGCTTTGCTGGGGGGCATGCCCATGTTGGATGGGCTGCCTTCGGGACATGACCAGGGGTGCAGGGTAGTCCCCTGTGGTGTGGGCTGCCTGCAGGGGCCATGGAGGGTGTACAGGGAAAACCTGGGAGGACCCACACTGCCAAATCACATGTAGGACTCCCCGGCAACCCCGAAATACACGTACCCTGCTGAAATCGCGTGTGAAACTTCCCGCAAACACCGTAATACACGTACCATGCTCCAATCACTTGTGAAACTTCACGCGAACCCCAGTTATACATGTACCCTGCTGAGATCATGGGTAAAACTTCCCGCGAACCCCAGTTATACACTTACCCCACTTGCACAGGGCCTATCGCGTGTGAAACTTCCTGCGCACCCCTGAAATACATGTACCCTGCTGAAATCGCGTGTAACACTTCACACGCACCCCTGAAATACACGTACCCAGGCCAATCGCGTATTAAACTTCCTGCGCACCCCGGAAATACACATACCCTGCTGAAATCGCATGTAACACTTCACGCGCACCCCTGAAATACACGTACCCAGGCCAATCGCATGTAAAACTTCCAGCGCACCCCTGAAATACACGTACCCTGCTGAAATCACGTGTGAAACTTCCTGCGCACCCCTGAAATACAGGTACCCTGCTGAAATCGCGTGTCAAACTTCCCGCGTACCCCTGAAATACACGTACCCTGCTGAAATCGCATGTGAAACTTCCCGCGCACCCCTATAATACACGTACCCTGCTGAAATTCCGTGTGAAACTTCCCGCGAACCCCAGTAATAGACGTACCCCGCTTGCCGTGCTGGTATAGGGTTAGCGAAGCCCTTTGCGCTGGATTGGAGATTTTGATGGCTTTTCCCTGCGCAAGGGGCATTCTTGGGGGCGTAACTGGCGCTGCTGCAGGGTCGCTACACCACTGTGCGCCACGGCTGGTTTTGGTAGCTGAAATCCATGAATACGCTGTGCGCGGAAATGGATTTTAGCGCACGCGGCTGGCGCAGAGATTCGCAAGCGCACACTGTGCGCCAGCCGCATGCGCCACTTGTGCGCTAAATTCTATGAATTACCCCCATGATGTTTTACAGGTCCTTTCTCCAAAAGTGACTGATACTTCTAAATCCTCTAATTTGACTCTTGAGGTTATGAATATAGCACTTATGACACTTGCCAAATTATTTGAATCTACTGATGGCACACTTAGAGGTTTAACAGAAAATTTTGATTTGCTTAATTCTGAGGTAGTAAAACTCAGCACTGAAGTTGCATGTTTTCGAGATGAGTCTAATGAAAAATTTAGTAATGGTCTTGAACTGCAAAAAAGAATAATCTATTCCCTCGATAAAAAGCAACCTGAAAAGGTGGGAAAAACTCTGGTTTATATAGATGCTTATACACAAACAGATAAAGATATAGGGCCTCATTACACGGAAGGCGGTAATGGTTAACGGCCACCGTTAATGGTAACGGTGGCCGTTAACCATTACCGCCTTACTACGAGGTCCCTTAGCGGGTTGGTGCTTTAACGCCTGCTTTTTGCAGGCGTTAAAAACCAACCCGCTAAGGGACCTCGGAGCTAATTACGGCACCGCAAAATTGCGGTGCCGTAATTAGCGCCTTCCCCATTCCCATAGAGCCCTATGGGGCAGAAATGGGAATGGGGAAGGGCAATGGCGGAAGGGGGATTTACCGCCCCTCCAACCTTGGAATGGGGCGGTAAATCCCCTTTCCGCCAAGGCGGTGCCGGTATTTTACCGGCATGAGCCATGGCGCTAATAGCGCCATGGCTCACCGCCTTCCGTGTAATGAGGCCCATAGAGTATCAGATTGTGGAAGTTAGCTCAGAGTCCAAAATTAATCATCAAGAACCAACTACTACGCAACCCACCAAAGCATATACATATGTTCCGTTTGTAGATGGAATTATCACAGATAGCTGTGTACCGGTGAAGACAAATGTCTCTGCGCAGGATGTTTCTCAAACGATCCCGGCACACAAATCAATAGGGTTGACCCAAATTGTGAAATCTACTTACTCTGTCTTTGATGTCAGAGCTGCTAATAAAGCAGCGGTACTAAAACCAAAGTCAAAAGAACTGCCAACCCGAAAAAAAACAAAAAATGTTAAAGCTGTAAAGATGGTAGTGTCTTCATCAACGAAACAATTTATCAATAATCTGACACGTGCAAATAGCAGAACTCAGGTGGCATCTGGTATCATAGCAAAGAAGTATGCTGCCTTAACTAATCTGAGAAAAAAAACATCTTGAATCCTGTCAGTCCCCTTGAGTGATCATAGATCACCCTCCTCTTTTCGAATTGATAAAACTTGCTGAAGGTCATAATTCACTTAAACACCCAATATCTCAGAATACTATTGCAATTAGCATGCCAAATCCATCACATACAATGGCAAACAATAAGGTTGAAGTTCCTGATGACATACTCTTATCAAGGCAAAATTTAAGACGATAGATTGACCGCTATCTGGAGAGTCGAAGATTTGAACCTCCTAAGTTTTCTATTATAGCTAATGGACCTGCTAAATGTACATTTGCTAATACATAGATGTCTTTATCAGTGACGCCGAGTACAGAACCTAAGAATCCTGCTCCTAAAAGAGTATCCTTTGCTGAATCTGAGCTCTTGATTTTTCACAACATGGTACAAGACTCCTCAAATAATGGTAACATCAGACAAAATGATCTGGAACAAATTAAGGAGTCTATTGCTCACCTGTGGTTGTTAAATTCGAAATCAAATATTACATCGCCCCAAAACAAAAAAAACGAGTATAATAAAAAATTTACAAAAACACAGGTTGGTCCGAATAATGCATTTGTACCATCTAGTGCTGTGCCTGCAAGGCAGATGAAAATGATACCAAAAAAGGCACACTCTCAAATTGAGACAAGATATGCCTTCCTTCTATCGTGTCGTCAGGACCGTCACTACATCATGAATCGACAGAGCATTCTCAATTTATTCTCTGACACAGTAATGCTTAGAGATATTCAGTCGCAAGATATTGATCAAATTGAATTCCAAAACAACAATGATCTTAGTGTAGCCCTTGTGTGGACTGGTTCCTTGATTATATATAATATCATATGGGCTGCGCGGGAGGTTCTATCTGATTTGGGCTTTATACTTTCACATATGGTGATGTAAAACACCCTCTGAAATCTTGCCTTAAAACACTGCAAAAATCGCAATATTACACTCCAAACTACAACAGCAGAGGGCTCACGGAGGGTCAGCAAGAACATACCCAGATCACAAGAGTATAACTAGACCCGATTAAGGAGCAAGTGTGTTTCTCTATAATCAGTTGGAATACGCGAGGCCATAGTCATTTGATTAATAATTCTAAGAGTATTCTGAGTGGTTATGACATTATTTTCTTGCAGGAAACTTGGCTCACTTCTCTGCCAAGTTGGAATAATTATGATATGCAACTCGAGCCGGCTCTACGAGCAGCCAAAGGTAGACCTATGACTGGACTACTTACTGCTACAAACACACTAGCTAATTTACATGTTACCTGTTTACCTGCGATAAATCCGTTTATTCAATGTTCCATTATTAATACCCACTCTTGGAAAATTGCATGTGTCAATGTTTATTGGAATCCTATGGGAATCACAACTGCTTTGTTTTTTAAAAATCTTACAACTGTCCTTGAAAATGCCATAGTGATTCATGACATTATATATATTATTGTAGCAGGAGACATGAATTTACACTTACTGCAGGAGAATCCGGAGAGAAAACATGAACGGGTTGAATTATGGAACACATTTGTGAAAGCCTGGAATTTGATTATGTTAAATGGCACTAGTGTGGCTGATTCGCCACCTCTTGCGACTTGGCACAGTCGAAATCAAACTGCTATTATTGATTATATATTTGTCTCTAGGAGTCTTTTTGATCATATAATGCATTTTGCAGTCAAAACTTCTGAGCACAGTGACCATCACCCATTGACATGCAAAATCATGCTGAATCTTGCTCCAGTCCCACCAAGACAAACTTGCAAGGGGTCAGTTAACATCAATAATTCCCTAAATCAGCTGAAATGGTCTGATCAATCATTAATACATTATCGTGATCATCTAAAAATGTATGAGAATGGTGATTCCAAATATGATAACACAAGCGACTTGGGACCGTACCATTTAATGCAACTATATGCCACGAAGCAGAAGTCTCATGGGAAAACAATTCAATCATCTGATAATGCAGTTTGTCTAAGAAAAGCAATGTTTCGAAAACAGAAGAGACAAACCAAATATCTAGCTTTGGCAGTTAACATCTTAGAATTGAGAACCATCAAAACCGCATACAAAAATTAGTTGCGGGAGCATAAGATCACTAAATATCAAAAGAATGGTGAATCAATGCTAAACCAAATACAAAGAAAGAACACGGCACAAATTTGGCAATTGCTTAACTCAGTTACGGCGGCACCTGAACTCGCCTCTCAAGTAAATGGTGTATCAGAGAATGATTGGGTATCTCATTTCTCAAACTTATATGCTGCGCCTTCTATTCCTGAGACCCTGTACATGCTATACGCTGAGTTTGATCTTGAGTTCGATGAGGAGGATATTCGAGATCTCATCAATAATAAAATTAGCAAGTCCCGAGCCCCAGGTCCTGATTGACTTTCGAATGCGGTATTAAAGGAGAATGTTGATGTGTGGACTTCCATTCTATACACACTATTTCGCCTAATCATTCGCTATCAAAAATTTCCTAAATCGTGGACACATTCGATCATTGTCCCGATTCATAAAAAAGGAGATAGACAAAACCCCATGAGTTGTCGTCCAATTGCTCTGTTGGATGTGCCTGGGAACACTTTCTGCAGACTGGTCCTGCGTGATTTGAATGATTGGTCACTCATAAATCATCTTAGAGATCCTTTCCAATCGGGTTTTGTCTCAGCACTAGGGACCTCAATAAACCTTACTATTCTGAATGCGCTAAAGATGTCACATGCCATGCGAAAGCAATCTCTATATGTTGCTTTTATTGACTTTCGCATGGCCTTTGACTCGGTAGACAGAGATCTACTGATCAGAAAATTGATAAAATTTGACTGTCCTAAATCCTTGATAAAAATTGTGAGACTCCTTCACTCAGATACCTCTGTGCAGATTAAGTTGAATGTGGAAGATTTACTATCTAAAATAATTCCCACAGCCAGAGGTTTAAAGCAAGGGCGCATATTGGCATCAACATTGTTTAATATGTTCCTATTGGATATAGCTGACGCTTTTGCTCTAGCTCATTCCGAATTGCCAAAATTAGGGAGACAGGTCATAGCATGGCTCCTCTATGCAGACGATTTAGGGGCCGATTCATGGAACAAACGTGCGCCGAAAATCTTCGCGCAAGCAGGCGCAAGCAGGCGCAAGCGGAAAAAAACAGGCGCACGCGCACGCGTGCGATTCATGGAAGTCCCTGCGTGTGTTCACCGCGGGATGTGCGCCAAACCCATGCATGGTGCACTAGTCACTGCAACATCGCGAAAGGCGTGCGCGACGCGCACAGTGAAAGCGCACAACCTCAGCGCACACACCAGAAAGTGGGCGGGACATGGGGCGTAACGCGCGGAATGGGGAACAACACGGGAAAATAAGGGCCTAACTGGGGATGTACTGCAGGGAAGCAGACGGAACGCCCACACGCACTCGAACCACACGTATTCATGGAATCGAATAGGGCAAAGCCACGCACAGGCAAAGACACGCACAAGCTGAAACACGGCCGCCACACGAAGGCAGGCGGTAGAGTCCCAGCGCATCAAAAAAGTGGCGCGCGGGAAGTCAAATACGCGATTGAGCGGGGTACGTGGATCTCAGGGGTGCGCGAGAAATTCTACACGTGATTGGCCTGGCTACGTGTATTTCAGGGGTGCGCGTGAAGTTCCACACGCGAATGGGCTGGGTACGTGTATTACAGGGGTGCGCGAGAAAATCTACACGCGAATGGGCTGGGTACGTGTATTCCGGGGGTGCGCGTGAAGTTCCACACGCGAATAGCCTGGGCACGTGTATTTCAGGGGTGCACGTGAAGTTCCACACGCGATTTCAGCAGGGTACGTGTATTTCAGGGGTGTGCGAGAAATTCTACACGCGATTGGGCTGGGTACGTGTATTTCAGGGGTGCGCGTGAAGTTCCACACGCGATTGGGCTGGGTACGTGTATTACAGGGGTGCGCGAGTAATTCTACACGCGATTGGCCTGGGTACGTGTGTTCCGGGGTGCCGTGAACTTTCACACGCGATTGGTTGAAATCCACGTGTGTTCTGTGGTCACGTGCAATGAGGGATACACCCTCGCACGTCACGTCACAGACGCGCTCACGCGCTGAGGGCCTTTGGTCCAATGAAAATGCGTATGCGTGCAGACGCGCTTACGCGCTAAGGGCCTTTCCTCGAATTACACGCTGACGTGCAGATTTTTCACGTGCCAAATCACTCCGTATCAAGCTGGCCACGCGAATACACACGGAAGACCACGCTCCTGCCCAGAAGGCCGAATCACTGCCCCCCCAGTGCCCCGAGCAGCCTCCCACGTGCCATCTGCTGCTGCCTGCCTGCCTGCCTGCTGCCACCGTGCCCTGCCATTTGGTGCCTGCACATCAGCCATCTGCAGGGGTCCAGTTGCTGTGTCCACCCCTGCTGGAACAGTAGACTCCCGACTGGGATACCATCGCTCACAGCCCAGCCCCAGGACCCAGTTGCCCACCCACGCCTGCCTCGGGGGTCGCCATGTCGGGGCAAGCACCATCTGAGACCAGTGGCGACCCCCAGCCAGAGAGGCAGAGGGCCACCAGCTTCAGTGAGAAGGAAGTTGGTGTCCTGGTGGAGCATGTCCTGGGGCATTATGATGCCCTCTTCGGAAGACCACGCGCCAACAAGGAAGGACGGGAGAGGATCTGGGACGATGTAGTGGTTGCCATCAACGCGGAGGGGGTGGCAACCCGCGACATCAAGCACATCAAGAAGCGCTGGGAGGACTTGAGGTCCAGGACCCTCAATAAGGCCCGGCGCCTCGCGGAGGGGGGCCGGGCACGCCTGAGTGACATCCAGATGAGGGTCCTGGAACGCGTAGACCCAGCGCTCCACGCCCAGATCCTTCGGAGGCAGACCCATCTGGAGTTGGCCGGTAAGTGGCCAAGCATTGCTGTGTGAGACAGGGCATGTTGCAGTGTGCTGGTTGTCTGATACCTGCCTGTATGTGTGACATAGGCCATGTACGTATGTGTGTGTGCAGGGACATCATGGTCAGGCATGTGAGTACAGTGATGTGTTCTATTGCAACATGGGGGGCACTGTGCGGAATGGACACATGGAAGCATGGCAGTCTCTGTTCCTGGACATGGGTGGGGGTGAGGGATGGGTGCTGGTCCCATGTACACGTATGGTGTCCATGTGTGTGTGTCTGACCTGCGTGTCTGTGACTTGTAAATGCCATGGATGCATGACACATGTCTGTGACAATGTTCAGATTCACTGATGCAGCCTAGTCATCCTTGTATCCACTGCGTCTGTGGTGTACGAGGCCAGATGGATGGAACTACGGTGAGGTGTGTGCATGTGATGGCAAGACCCATGATGCATGTGAGTTTAAAACCAACATTGTATGAATCATGAGTCCCTTGGTCATGTATGCCAATGTCCATGGCATGCGCCATGCCTGTTACTGTATGTGTTTTGCCTGCACTGACCCATGTGTTGTGGAGGGACATGATGGAAGTGATGTATGACAGTGCCACTCATCTGCTGTTGCTTCCTGTCTAGGGGGCCATTGTACAGTACCCTGATGCTTGTGTTCTATGTCTCCCTCTACACAGTGGCAAGTGAAGAAGAGGGCGGAGAAGGCGCTGTGGAGCAGAGCGGCGGGGATGCCGCCACGGCTGCAGCGGAAGGGGTGGGTGAGCCCCCACAGGGGCTTGCACCGGCGGAAGACGGCGTGGAGACATCCAGGTTGGTGGTTTCCACAGAGGGGAAGGAGGCCGCTACTGAGCCACACATGGGGCCTGGTGGGGGCATCCCCGCTGGTGCAAGTGGTGCAGTCCAGGGCCAGGGGCAGGAGGCAGCACAGGTCGCCGTGGAGGTGCCTGTGCATGTCACTGTCCCTGACACTGTGACTGCACCACCATGCACCAGCAGGGATGCCCCATCCCAGGCCCGTCCGCAGGTAGGGGAGATGTCCATGTCATC
Organism: Ambystoma mexicanum; assembly: GCF_040938575.1. Classification (NCBI taxonomy): domain Eukaryota; kingdom Metazoa; phylum Chordata; class Amphibia; order Caudata; family Ambystomatidae; genus Ambystoma; species Ambystoma mexicanum. The sequence goes on along the minus strand of NC_090929.1, from coordinate 1,135,116,905 downwards.
TGACACTCCTCTACCTGCGGACGAGGGGACCCCTGGCCGTGTGGAGAGGGTCCTGATTGGTGTCGCGTTGCGCACGGCTGGCATTCGTGATGAGGTGCATGCTTCCCGGGAGGAGCATGCACATCATCACGAAGAGCACCGTGCGTACGTGAACCATTTGGGAGCCGCCATGGTCGGGGGTTTCCTACATGTGTGTGGCCTTCTGGCGACCCTCTCCTCCTCTGTGGGGGCTATGCGCCAGTCGTGCTCCATGCCGTCTTCCGGCCCAGATGCCACCAGGGCCCCCTGTGGACCTGCCCCGACCAACGCAGCCAGCTCGGTGGGGACCCCATCCCTGCCACAGTCGGGAGTCGAAGGTCCAGCAGGGGTGGACACACCAGCAACTGTCCCCCTGCAGATGGAGGATGTGCCGGCATCATCTGGCAGGGCACGTGCACGACGGCATCGGTGGATTCCATCAGCCTGGATGCCGTCATGCTGGCAGTGGCGTCGGAGGCAGCAGCAGGCTCGACGTGGGAGGCATCATGGCTCGGGGCCATCAAGATCAGAGGGGCAGGCATCGGCCGGAGGGCAGGAGAACCCTGGGATGGCAGTGTCTTCCGTGTGGGAGCAGTTGGTCCAGCGGATAGGTGCGGAGCGGCAGCGGGCGGAAGAGGAGCGGCTCACCATGGTCAGGGCGGAGTTCTCCATGCGTCGGGCGTTGAGGCGGGCTGAGTGCCTCGAGGAAGCTCGCAGGGAGTTTGAGCTGGACACGGGGTTGACCCTGCGAGACCTCGGGGCCAGGACAGAGTCCCGCCTCCGGGACATCGACATGGAGTTCGATGATGCCCTGGCCGGCAACATCACAGAGTGAGCCGCAGGACTTGCCCGCTGCCATTGTATATAGTTATATAGTTAGTGGTAGGTTTCCTTTGAATTTTTTTTTTTTATTTGGTTGCGATTGGACAATGCGCCACTTTTTTGTATATAGTTCAGTTTTTAGTTAGTTGACATAGTTAGGTTTCATTTGGTTGGGCTCATGGACCCGGGATTGTCTTGTAAATGGTTCTTCTATGGATTTTTTGATTTTTTGGATTTTTTTCATGGACATTCATCTTCTTTTTGTTGTTTTTCTTTGTGGTTTTTCTCATTTCATTTCCATTCTAGTTGATTTTCAATACATTTTTACTTTCATCCTTCAATGTGTCGTATCATCTCATTGCTTTCATGCATGTCATGTTGGGTGTTTTAACATTCACTTGCAGCCATTGTGTGTGACAGACATGTGTTCATTTGCATTATTTACATTGGGTGTGTAACATGTAATTGCCTTTGATATGTGGGTGGATGTGATAGTTGGTTGGGCCTTTTGGCAGGGGAGGATGGCCATTACGGACATGATTGGGGATTGTTGGGACCCAGGTGCAGGGGGGCATGGATGGGACATGGGCGAGGGCCTGGTGGAGGGTGCCCCGCAATGCTGGAGGGTGGGGGTGGTGGGGGACATGAGTTGGACATGGGTGGGGGCCTGCTGGCAGGTGCCCCACAGTGCTGGGGGGTGGGGGTGGTGGGGGACATGAGTTGGACATGGGTGGGGGCCTGCTGGCAGGTGCCCCACAGTGCTGGGGGGTGGGGGGGGGTGGGGGACATGAGTTGGACATGGGTGGGGGCCTGCTGGCAGGTGCCCCACAGTGCTGGGGGGTGGGGGGGGTGGGGGACATGAGTTGGACATGGGTGGGGGCCTGCTGGCAGGTGCCCCACAGTGCTGGGGGGTGGGGGGGTGGGGGACATGAGTTGGACATGGGTGGGGGCCTGCTGGCAGGTGCCCCACAGTGCTGGGGGGTGTGGGGGGTGGGGGACATGAGTTGGACATGGGTGGGGGCCTGCTGGCAGGTGCCCCACAGTGCTGGGGGGTGGGGGGGTGGGGGACATGAGTTGGAAATGGGTGGGGGCCTGCTGGCAGGTGCCCCACAGTGCTGGGGGGTGGGGGTGGTGGGGGACATGAGTTGGACATGGGTGGGGGCCTGCTGGCAGGTGCCCCACAGTGCTGGGGGGTGGGGGACATGAGTTGGACATGGGTGGGGGCCTGCTGGCAGGTGCCCCACAGTGCTGGGGGGTGGGGGGGGTGGGGGACATGAGTTGGACATGGGTGGGGGCCTGCTGGCAGGTGCCCCACAGTGCTGGGGGGTGGGGGTGGTGGGGGACATGAGTTTTACATGGGTGGGGGCCTGCTGGCAGGTGCCCCACAGTGCTGGGGGGTGGGGGTGGTGGGGGACATGAGTTGGACATGGGTGGGGGCCTGCTGGCAGGTGCCCCACAGTGCTGGGGGGTGGGGGGGGGTGGGGGACATGAGTTGGTGTTCATTAGTTCAAGGAGACATGTGCCTTTGCTGGGGGGCATGCCCATGTTGGGTGGGCTGCCTGCGGGACATGACCAGGGATGCAGGGTAGTCCCCTGTGGTGTGGGCTGCCTGCAGGGGCAGTGGAGGGTGTACAGGGAACACCTGGGAGGACCCACACTGTCAAATCACATGTAGGACTCCCCGGCACCCCTGAAATGCACGTACCCTGCTGAAATCGCGTGTAAAACTTCCCGTGCACCCCTGAAATACACGCGCCCAGGCTATTCGCGTGTGAAACTTCCCGCGCACCCCTGAAATACACGCGCCCAGGCTATTCGCGTGTGGAACTTCCCGCGCACCCCTGAAATACACGCGCCCAGGCTATTCGCGTGTGGAACTTCCCGCGCACCCCTGAAATACACGCGCCCAGGCTATTCGCGTGTGGAACTTCCCGCGCACCCCTGAAATACACGCGCCCAGGCTATTCGCGTGTGGTACTTCCCGCGCACCCTTGAAATACACGCGCCCAGGCTATTCGCGTGTGGAACTTCCCGCGCACCCCTGAAATACACGCGCCCAGGCTATTCGCGTGTGGGACTTCCCGCGCACCCCTGAAATACACGCGCCCAGGCTATTCGCGTGTGGAACTTCCCGTGCACCCCTGAAATACACGGCTATTCGCGTGTGGAACTTCCCGCGCACCCCTGAAACACCCGCGCCCAGGCCAATCGCGTGTGGAACTTCACGTGGACCCCTGAAATACACGTAGCCCGCTCCCCCAGGCCCGATCGCGTGAGAAACTTCACGCGAACCCCTGAAATACACGTTGCCCGCTCCCCCAGGCCCGATCGCGTGAAAAAGTTCACGCGAACCCCTGAAATACACGTAGCCCGCTCCCCCTGGCCCGATCGCGTGAGAAAGTTCACGCGAACCCCTGAAATACACGTAGCCCGCTCCCCAGGCCCGATCGCGTGAAAAAGTTCACGCGAACCCCTGAAATACACGTAGCACGCTCCCCCAGGCCCGATCGCGTAAGAAACTTCACGTGAACCCCTGAAATACACGTAGCCCGCTTGCCGTGCTGGTACAGGGTTAGCGCAGCCCTTTGCGCTGGATTGGGGATTTTGATGGCTTTTCCCTGCTCGGAAGGCGTTCTTGGGGGCGTAACTGGCGCTGCTGCAAGGTCGATGCGCCACTGTGCGCCACGGCTGGTTTTGGTGGCTGGAATCCATGAATACGCTGTGCGCGGAAATGGGTTTTGGCGGACGCGGCTGGCGCAGGGATTCGCACGCGCACACTGTGCGCCAGCCGCGTGCGCCACTTGTGCGCTGAATTCTATGAATTACCCCCTTAGTTTTAATCTCCCAGACTCCTTCTGGTCTACAAACTTTGTTGGATGTACTCGATCAGTATGCCTTACAAAATAATCTTATTGTGAATCAAAACAAAACGCACATTATTATTCTGGGTAAACCTAAAACAACTTTGCAAAATAAATGTCTTTGGACCATATCAAACCATAAATTAGAAGTGGTCTCAGATTATAAATATCTGGGGATGAATTTTAATGATGTAACATCCGATAAACCGCTTGAAACAATATTGCGAGCCAAATTATTGATGCTTACTTCGCAGGCAAGAATTGTTCACGCAAAATTTGGGAAATTCATGTGTACCCCCATAATGTCGTTTTACCAGCAAAAAATCATACCTGTTATTACATATGGGTTGGAATCTCTCTTACCTAAATCTGAACTATTTTGGGATCGAGTAGAAGCAAAATTTGCTTAAAAGCACACCTAATATGCTACTTAGATTCGAACTTGTCCAGGCCCAAGTAACTTGGAAAATGTGTACTCTGTTCAGAAATGTATCATGGGAGTATCTATGAGAAATAGCCTCGCTGTTTTGGCTGATTATCTGATATCCTCAAATCACCTATTCCCGCTGAAATGGAGAACACATACTATAAATGCCCTAGCAGAGGCGGATATCTCAATTGATCTTCTGATAACAAATCCTAATCGTGCTAAGGTTAAATTCTATCAAATGGATTGGATAATGACTCAGGAGAAATGCCTTAAACTTAAGGATTTTAATAGGCACCTCTTTGGTCACAAACATCTACGTATAATGGTTGATTATTTGGTTAAATGCCCATCTCCGGAACTAAGAATGAAAATTTTAAGACTACGTTTTAACTTATGGCCAGTTAATGAAATTTTGTTAAGACGAGGCCTGATCAAAAAAGAATTAGGCCATTGCCGGTTTTGCAATGACACATCTATTATAGAAACTTTACAACACATAATTATGAAATGTAAAGCATTTGATTCCCACCGTGTCAAAGTTGCCAAATGTGTGAATCTAAATTACTGCAATCGCTCAGACGCTGAAATCTGGGCGGTCATTTTTAACTCTGTCAAGTTGTCTGTGAGAATTGCAACAATTTACATCCTAGACGCAGCTTTCCCAGATGAGCAAAAAAGTCTCATTACTCACAAAATGCAAACAAACCAGTGACAAAAATAATGCTTAATCTATCTGTTGAAATGTGTTATATGTCTCTCAATCTCTCTCATATATGTATGCAGGAAGTATATATATAATTATTATGACACATATTGCAGATACATGATTTGACTTATTGCTCTCTCAAATATTGTGATGACAACTAAGAAGGAGCGTTTTATAATATTGTTAACAATTAATAATTGTCAATAAGTGAATTTTTTCACTTTCTTGTGTTCTTGTTTTTGTATAAATATATTTGTAAAGTTGATTTTTCAACTAAATCAAATAAAAAAAAAAAGGCCCAATGTGTTCTTTCACATACGGGGCAGGGGGCAGAGAAGCGAGGGAAGCCTTTCCTGAAAGTGGCAGAGTTAAAGTTGTACTGTGTTCGTGCAGAAAAACTAATTTGCAAAACGCATCAAAACTGTAAAGCTGCGAGTTTCAAGATAGGCTTGCATGGCCTCTCTAACACAGAAAATTCCAATGCACATATCAGCTCCTCCCCACAGATGTGAGCCACATTGTAACAATGTTAAGTGTTCTTTCACATCCCAGGCTGACGTGCACACTTAATGTTTGTTATGCAGAGAGGCAAGGGAATCCTTTTCTGAAACTAGCAGTATTAAAGGGTGTTGCATGATAGCTCATTATGCGTATATGCACGTGTGCAAGGAGTGTGTATGTATAGTGTGACTGAGTGTGCGTGTGAGTGAGTGTATGATGTATGGGGCTGGGTGTGCATGTAAATGAGCGAGTCACGCAGAGTATATGATGAATGGGATGTTTAAATTAGTAAGTGAATGTGCAATTGTGTGTGTGCGCTTAGGTGTAATGCTGGGCTGAGGAGCTGATTCTGGTGGGTGGGAGGTGCATGGTATCGGGTGTGTTGTTTAGGGACGGCTGAGGGAAGAGGGATTTGGCGAAACATAACATTTTAGTGGACAGCCATAATAAAGTAAGCATGATATGTGTTATGTGGCTAGACTGGCATTTTAGTTTAGCCATTTATAACTGTGGCTTGACATGTTTTTACTGGGATGCACCTGTTTTCTTTAATATAATTACTGGCATTATACACAAAGCAAAAATGAGAATGTTTATATATGGAATATTAGCATATTTTGGTGCAGCCATAATGGAAACATATGGGCACAGCCAGAGTGAAAATGTTTTTATACTGGCATCTAACACTATAATGAGCAGAAATGTATGGTCTGTATCTCATGTTGAGGTGGGATTAGTAGCAGACTGTATTTCCACCTAGTCCCCAGGTGGTTGCTTTTGGTTAAAGGGTGATGTCTGATTGGATACCTGGGCTTTAGATATAAAAATTATCAAATCAACTAAATGTGTATCTTATCTCGAAATCCAATCACTTTGTCATTCTCACTGGCAAATGGTGCTTTAAAATGTACAATTTGACACTAGACAACCCTTGGGGTAGATCAGAGGGGGTGCATCCTCCAAGTTTGCCCCACCCAGTTTCTGAAGTGGCCCCTCCCATCACCAGTTACCACCTCGCCCTCTGAAATGTAGGTTTCGTTGCACCCCTGCCCAATGTCAGGCTGGAGTACTACTGCCAAATCTGCTCTACCTGGAGCAGCAGAAAACATTGCACCAACCCTCATTAAACTTCGTAGTAAAAAAATACGCTTTCTTATATCGTGCTTCACGGTACTCTATCGAGCCTCTATGCTGGACATGTGCTCCCAAAAGAACTGCATTGACTATGAGCTACCCTCCCAACCCTAGCTGGCCAACAGTTAAAAATTACATTAAAAAAAGCTGTTTCTGTATTATTTATTCAGAGGGAGCTCCGTATGGCTGAAGTCACACTCAATCCTAAATTATGCAGTAAACATCAAAATCCTCACTCACACAGGTACAATCATGTATGTGCAGATACACCTTGTATATATTTGTGCCAGTGTCCAAAATATGCTTCCTATAAGTGTGAAATATTTCTGTGTGCTTCCAGCGCAAAATCTGCACAACCCAAATTGGACAGTGCCAATAATAAGGTGATAACACCTGCTATTGTGCTAAGAAACATATGAATCAGACATAGGGCCCGTTTTATAGAAAGTGCAAAGTCCCCGCAAAGTACTTAGCGCATAAAATAGATGTGCACCTACTTGTGCGCAAAAGTTCCTTTGTGCATTACGCGTATTCATGGATTTCAAAGCGCAAAGTAACCCGAGGTGCAAACAAAATCGAGTTGTGCCTGGAACGCCCACAACACACCCCCATGCAAACAAAAACAATTGACAAATAACAACCATTGCGCCTATCTTTGTGTCTACCTTTCCCCCACCATCCAGCACTTTGGCGAAACTGCATGTGGCCTGCCGGTAAGTCAAGGTTGCACCCCGGCGAAACTTTGCGCGGCCCCTGTAAGTCACGGCTGCACCCTGGCGAAACTGTGTGAGGTCTCCGCATAAATCAAGGCTTCACCACAGCAAAACTACACGCGGTCCCCCGTGAGTCAAGTCTGCACTCCGGCAAAACAGTGTGCGGTCTTCCGTAAGTCAAGGTTGCATCCTGGCAAAACCTTGCACAGTCCCCCCGTAAATCAGGCTGCTCCCCAGCGAAACTGCGGACCGTCACCCCTTCTCTCAAGGCACCCAAACTGCTGGCCTACACCCCTAAGTAATAGCAGTCCCCTCAAGTCCTGACACCACCCACCAGCCCCCTTCACCTCTGCCACTACACCAGACAGCCCCCTCAATTCCTGACACCATCCACCAGCCTCACTCACCTCTGCCACTACCCCAGGCAGCCCCCTCAAGTCCCAACACCACTCACCAGCCCCCTAACCTCTGCTTCCCCCAGGCAGCCCCCTCAAGTCCCGACACCACCCACCAATCCCCCTGACCTCTGCCACTACCCCAGGCAGCCCCCTCAAGTCCTGACATCACCCACCAGCCCCCTTCACCTCTGCCACTACACCAGTCAGACCCCTCAAGTCTTGACAACACCCACCAGCCACCTCACCTCCACCACAACCCCAAGGCAGCACCATGACAGTCTGCCCCCTACCAATCCAGTGTGGAGCTGCAACGTACCTCAACTTCTCTGGGCTGCCTCCACCATGAAGTATACCTACTACATATCCTCCACCAACACGATCAACTGGGAGCACTGCTGTTGAATACAGGACTGGAGCATCTCTTATCACTCCCCTGTAGACCATAATCTTCAGCACCTCAACTGGACAGCACACTTTTGCACCACCTATACTGTGGCCACCCCATGTACATGTGACATGATAATGCAATTCAATGTGGCATGTGTATGTACTCATGTGCCATTCCAGTGGCATCAAGCACTGAAAGTGAATGCCCTTGGAGGACAGAAATACAAGGAATCACAGATTGGGCATAATCCCAAGAAATGACTGAGTGCTTTTCAGCCTGTGCAAAAGTAGCGAGGTAGGTAGGAGTGGAAAAGTCCCTGTCACGGACAAAATCATGACAGGCCTGTGTATAGCTGATGGTAAGCCAGTCAGAGATTGTGTGACTCAGATAGACAGGAAATGTGTTCTGTCACACTGAACATCAATCATGGGACTCAGCTGCATTGCAGAGGTGATGCATGATACAAGATTAGGTAGTGTGTGATTGGCAGGGCTTTAAGTGTGCCGGGGCCCACCGGGACCAGGCCCCGGCAGTCTCTGAAATCTCATTTTGAGGTCGGGGCCCTGCCGGGGCCCACTAATATGCCCTGGCAGCCCCAGTCACTTCACGAAAAGGCTTTTTTTCTAAAGCCTGAATCTCTCGCGTGTGTGTGAAAGCTTCAGGCTTCAGAAAAAAATGCCATAATGGTGGCGACGCACCTACGAGGCACCCCTTCAACAAGAGATGCCTGTGGGCCGGCGCCACCATTATGGAGAAAACGTGAGGCCCCTGGAAGCAGAGACCTTGTTTTCTAAATCCTGAAGCTCCAGCGCATTCGCGGGAGTTTCAGTCTTCATGAAATGGCCTCAGCTTCCAGTGGTCCTCACCCATTCGGCCTTAATGGTGACACTGCCCCTGCCCACCTGGCGAGGGCCAGCGCCACCATTAAGGCTGAATAGGCGAGGCGCTGGCCCCTGCCAGGCAAGCCTTTAGAAAATAAAGGCAGAGATCAGCATGCTCTCCCCTGGGGGGAGAGCGTGCCGATCTCTACAAAAAGCTGCCTGGCAGGGGTGCCAGTAGCCCATTGAGTCGAGGCTTGTAAAGGAGGCGTGGCCTAACGAGCCATCAGGCGACCCCCGCCGTTAAGCCATGGCCCCTTGATGGGCCCTGTCTCATTTTGTATTGCCACTTAAGGCACTAGTGATTGCACATGTGTGTGGGTGGGTGACCATGACATGGGAGTGACACATCAATCTACCACCTAATGCGCAAGTGATGTGTCCAGGCCATCCATTCACAGCAAGACCACATCTCACTGCAAAATCCACAGTGCCAAATACCCATAACAGTGAATGAAGTGTGGGCACATACACAATCCCAAGCAAGTGTCAAGGGAACACCTAAACATCAGTGGACCTGAAAGGAAATCAACATACTATAATCTCTGCCCCTAGCAGCAAATGAGCAGAGGCAATAGAGATGATACCAGATACAACACACAACAAAAATATGTGGAACATGTGGCAATACACATGAACAATTGGCAATCCATCACCAGTGAGAGACTACAAACACCATCATGAGACATCCACACATCACCACAATCATACCCGTATGTCCGCCATTACACACATAACAAAAGCCTTCACTCCAACACCACCAGCACACTAACGCCAAACATGCAGTGCCCCGCTCACAAATGGAATCTCAAAATCATCAAGTACCCTTTCAACCTGTCTGATGGCCCCACTCCTACATGTCAGGCACATGCGCACAACTCCTCCAGCAAACATCACAGCATCAACATGACACACACAGTGAGGCTACAATACACATGATGGCAATGAACAGATGCACTGGTGGAACATGAAAAAAGTAAATATGTACACAGACAAATAGACTGCACAAAGTGTCGAATGAAATGATTTAAAACATGAATTAAAAAGAACTATACACAATAAAATGAACGGAAGCTCAAAATAGTCCAGGGAAACAAATAAATAAAAGTAAAAAATAAAACTTAATACTAATGAACTATATACATAGGCAGCGGGCTAGTCCTTTCATATTTCTGACAATGCCTCCACTAGGGCTGAGTCACATGCCATGTCCTCCTCTTTTAGGTGGGCTTCTGTTCTTGCTTGGAGGACTTGCAGTGTAGTTATCATGCGCTACTCTGCCTCCTCTGCCAACCTGCAAGTAGCCTCCAGGATGGCATCCTGCCTCCTTGCCTGACTCAGCTTTGCCTCAGCGATGGCCACCATGGAAGCCACTTCCCTTGCCCACTGCCTCTCTGCCACTAACTGCCTCTTGTATCTACGTAACACTGACGACATTGCCTGTAGGGTACTCCTTTATTCCTCCTGCCTCACTAGAGCCAATTGCCTCCTCGGGGTGGAAACTCCTGATATATTCTGCCTGATTATGGTTGCCACATAGTGCTGCTGTGCTCAGTGCAAGCCCTCTGACCTGATGACTGTCGTCAGGGGCTTACGGCACCTGCATTGCCCTGCGGTGCGTACTGACCTTCCACTGCCTGTGCCTGTGTTGGTGTCTGGGTTGGCACAGTGACCACCTCATATACATCCTCAGGGACTCCCACCTTGGGCGGGGACGAAGGTTCAACCAGACGGGGTGGCAGTGGTGGGACTGGTGCACATCGAGCCATGCTGGAATGTGGCCCAGAAGGCACCCTCGAGGATGACTGGAGCACAGAGGAGGAAGTGGAGGAGGGGGCCAATACACAGAACAGCCCAGGGAGCCCACCCGAGAGCAGTGCTGTTGCCAGCATGGCCATCATGTGGCACAGCTCACTGTGATGATTAACAAGCTGACTGGGAATAGCCTGTACATCATCACAAAGAGCTGCGGTCTGCCTTGTGAGACCAGCCAGCAGGGGCAGCACGCGATCCTGCATGGACACATCAGCTGGAATCAGGATGCTAGTCTGGTTGGAGGCATCCTGGTAGTTGGTCACTGCTGCAGCAGATGGCCCAGGGATAGGATTTTGTGCAGGAGCCTCCATGGTCACCTGCACATCTTCATGCCACGGGACAGAGTTTCAGCATGAACACACTCCTCAACGCCTCCACCTGACCCTATAGGCCGGCCTGCAATGACCTCTTCCTCCACCTCCACCTCCATCAACCTGTCTTCCACTCGGATAGCCCCTGTGTGGAATCACCCTGCCCCACTGCTGCTGCTGTGTTCCCTGCCTCCCTCACCTCCAGGGACCTACTGCCAACAGCCACACTCAATGGTACAGACACTTCCATTGCCACATCGCTCTCCGAAGTGGAGTTGTCACAGGTGCGTGTCTGGGGCCTGTGCATTGGTCTGAAGGCCTGGTCCCTGCATCCTTTCTCCACAGCATGGCGTCCACCTTCTTCACCAACTACAGCAACAGTGGGAAAGCAGATGAAGAACATTGACATCAGTCAACAGTTTCAAAGCATGTGTGGCATATGCAACATGAACATTAACATCAATTCACCATGGGTCCACCAGAAACAGCCACACACAAACACCCATGCAAATGTCCATGAAAACTGACACACGAATGATGAGTCACAGTCATGACACATTCACATGTCAACACAGCACATAGACGGCAGTCCACAAACATATTCCAAGAAATAGGACATGGCACAATAGCAATGCCAAAATGACCCAACTGCAACCTGCTGCATTGAAGTCAGGACACAGGGGAACAGGGCTTGGTAGTGAGTCATTTTGTAGGATGGCCAACCACGGAATGCATGGAAGCATAGATGGTCTTGGGTATGGCTGGGATCACATTGGTGACAAGACTCCTAGTTGTACGCAAGATCCCACAAGACACTCATGATTATACTATTCACAGCATGGCCATGTGAACACCTGATTGGGCATCTGTCCACCCAATTACATGAAGCAACATGCCTCCCTGACAGCTTGACTTGTACGCATGCAACACATAGATGCACAAATTGGAGAGGTACAAGCATGTATGTTCTTGCCCGAGCACATACATAAGGCATGATCACACGTCAACTCTGACTTCAAATGCAGTGGGATGACAGATCACATAACCGTCCCTGAGTGGTCAATGTACCAAAATTACATTCACCGACATCCATATGCATGTGTCACCTCCAGATGTTGATTGTAGATGGCTTCACTTGAAAATATACTGCATATATAGTTGTCTCGCATGCATGCCCCTCACACGGCCATATCATCATAATCTGGCATCCTTACTGTCCGAGCACATCGTACCATCAACTGACATTGCATATGCACGAGTGGCCCAAGTCACCAACAAACAGCAATGCACATACCAGCTCAGGTCAATCAACAGATGTTGGACATCACACATGTCAAGCATTGTCAAGAGGCTGCATGCCACTGTGGATCACTGCAACACACATGCTGCATACAGAAGGCAGTACCTGCAATCATGCATGCCCATGCACAACACACCTACATTGTATAGCAATGCACCACATGGCTGTTCACCAGCAGCTTGCAGACGTTGTTACCACTCACAGATTTGGGCATGGCGGTACGGGTAGAACCTCTCAAGGACCTGCATATTGGCAGATTACATTTTTCAGCAGGCTGCATGTTGAACCTCACAGGTGGCACCGCCCTCTAGGGCTGCTACAACCTTGGCATAGATCCGGTTCTTCAAGTCCCAGCTGCATTGCTGGATTTTACTGAGGAATATATTGGGGTGCTTTACATTAATTAATTTTTCCTGCGCCATCAGTGGTAAGGCCCAAAAGGGAAAAGGAAGAGACAGGGATTTAGTGAGGGCACATGTGCCCCAGCCGCAATGAGGAAGTGGTGTGGCTCAGCCCACAGGTGACCGAGCACCTGTACGTAGAATTTAGTCTGAGGACAACAGGTGGACCAGCACCACCAAGAGCCACTAGACTCAAGAGGGGATGCCCTTCAGAGCTTGAAGAGGATCCACCCGAAGACGCGGCATAGGATACGGGTCTGCTGAGGAAGAAGTGCTTCACTGATGAAGAGCTTCAGATCCTCATAGACTATGTGATGGAACACCATAATGGGGTGCTGCCTGCAAAGGGGTATATCTCATTGAATGGCACAGTGGGAGCATGTCACGGACCTCATCAATACCTGTGGTGAGGAGAGGTGCACTGCTAAAGAGGTCCATAAGTGGAACATGATCTCACCCGAGGGACCAAGCAGAAGCTGAGTGACAACATGGTCTCTGCACAGGCCACTGGAGGGGGAAAAGAAGAGGAGGAGCAGCTTTTAAGGGGCTTCAAGTCAACTCATTAGCAGAGAGCAGGTGCAAGGTGTGAGAGGCTTGGACACCTATGTGGACAAATCTGGTGGGTTGCGCTTGTGTGCATTGTATGTGTGTAAAATTATGGTTGACCTACTCATGTATGTGTTGTAGTGCAGTTGGCTGCAGTTGTCAGCCATATGTGGCCAATGCATGTTTGAGACTGTGCACACTTCCGTCAGTTGTCCTGCTTTCTGGGATGTGGTTGTGTGGTTCCCATGCGTGGCACATGTTTGTGTGACAGTATTGTGAAGGTATCACAAAGCAGACACAGACAACACATTAAAGTTTGGGCTATAAACTTATATTAACTAGAAAGGCAGGATGGAAAAAGGCCAGACTTGCCCTATGCTAAGGTAGGATTTCCCTACCTAAAGGAAACTAAGGACAATCTGTGTCGGGAAGTCCAAAGTAAATGCCTGCCTGTGTCCAAAACCTATTCTTGCCCTCACCTCTAAATGTATACATTCTGAAGGGGTGTCAGCATCAAAATAGGAAGTGTTCAAATAAAAGTTCAGAGCTTCTTACAGCTATTGGTTTGTAAAAAGGTTTCCCTTCCCCCAAGTTCAAATTAGTTCACAATGCACAGGGGTTCCCTTCCCCAAGAGTTCAAGTCTTTTAGCTTTTCAAAAACAACACAATTCCCCGAGACACTTCCCAGCTCTTCTGATTTGGTCACCTTTCTCCAATTCATATATACAGGTCAGTTTCTTGATTTCAAATCACACAAGCGGTACTTGCTATTCTATTTGCTATTCAAAACACAAGCTTCTTTGTAGGTGATTTCAGTGACATTTTCATAAAGTGGTGCAATCGGTCTAGGCGCAGTTGTCAGCCCACATGGTCCACCCATTACAGGTCATGCAACTGACACACCTTTCTGGCTTCCTTTTCACAAACATATTGCCACTGCTTCAGCTGGACAGTGGTGCTTGATCCTCTTGATGTTGTATCGTCGCTTGGTTTGCCACCATGCACTTGTTGCACTCTCATATATTCTCCTGCTCTCGTCAATGCTTGTTTTATCATATCATATACAGTTCCTTATATTCTCAGGGCTCTTGCCAATGCTTGTTCACCAATGCTTCTCGTGGCTATTGCCAATGCTTGTTTTCTCATATCATACAGTTCCTTATATTCGCATGGCTCTTGACAATTCCTGTTCACCAAAGCTTCTCATGGCTCTTGCCAATGCATGTTTTCTCATATCATACAGTTCCTTATATTCTCATGGCACCTGGCAATGCTTGCTCACCAATTTCTCAAATCACACAGTTCCTTATATTCAGGAAGTTTCACAAACTTGCTTTCAACCAGATCGGTATTCAAAAGTGCTTATTCTCATTTTCATTTGCATCAGTATCCAAGAAAACAATTGCTTTCATTCAAGTTGATATTCTATACTCGCTTTGCATGCTCGCCTGCCATCCTGCGGTCCCCCTTGGTTGACTCACCGGTCGGAGGTTACGGTGTTCTAGGAAGGCCTCCTGTCACCACAAGCTCTCGATCCCACATGTGGCACCTTGCTCTGTCTCCCAGCATCTCTCTATGAATTTGCTCACCCAGCGATGCTTCTCTTGCAGCCCAGGCCCCATGTGCCAGCTTTGCCTGGTCACACAGGTATCCTTTCCACAGTCCGCCACCAGCTTCCAGCTTCCTCCAGCTTTGCTTTCTGCTGCAAACACTCTGCGTCCCTCACGGTTTCTCGAGCGCTCTGCTTACCACGCTGACTTTCAAGGAGTGGTCTCCTCTCACCCAGCAGTCTGTAGACCTGCTTCCACAGCTGACTCCATTTCCACAGTACTTACTGCTTTTAAACTTTACGCCAACATGATTGGTCCAAAAAGAACTAGACCGCTCACTGTTGAATCAGGAGTCCTGCATTACTCTTGCTGGCCTCCTACTCGTCCCAGTACATAACTGATGTTTGTATGTGTGTTACCAAAGTGAGGATGTGTTTCTCTAGTTAGTCTCTTCCTCATCCCAGTAGCAAACTGGTATTTCCTGCGGAACGTTATAAGGGAATAATAGGGGAAGGATTGACAATAGCCTATAAAGGCTTGAGGGACAGAAGACTCATTGTGAAAGGGAAATGGGGGATACCTTGGCTCACCTAAGGGCACCTTATTCCTACTCCCCAATCCTCCTCCACCCAAGTGATCCTCCCTCTCATATCCACCACCAGGGTCAGGATCCAAGAGTGATAGCCTTTCCCTGGCCACCTGAGAGGAGAATACATGGGGGAAAGAAGTGAGGACGCCCTCGGGTTCCTCACAGTACAAATCACTGTCTTTTGGCCTTCACAGCTGTGCCAAGACCTGTATGCAGGGTTGCTACAATCAAAAGATGTGCCCAGTGCAAGAGGCCCCCTGACAGGCACACATCACCCCCAAGTCACACCTCTGTGTCACGCAAATAAATACCTCATCCACATAAATTTATCTTTGCCACACTAATGGGGCCAGTCTATTTGCATTGTACATCAAGTACATGTGATATATGATGTCGAAACACAGCAGTTGCTGCTGAGGTGCATGTTTGCTCTGTCACCTACCCTTACGGAACGCCTTATCAGAATGCATTTCCATGCATGTTGTAATTGAAACTATGATCATAGAGTTCTAGATTCAAATCAAAGTCTCACATGAAAAGCCCATATGTGGTGATCAGTGAATACATGACAGACACATGCCTTGTTGCTCACATCACTGTTTACAACACTCACCCTAACATTGCTATGTCTGTATCCTTGAGACATACATACTTGTCCAGGCATGTGAATTTAATTGGATATGGAATGACATGGCAGCAACATACCCACTCAGATGTGGCATGATGGCTCTGTTGCTCCTTGTCTCAGGAGAACTGAAGATGAGGATGTGCTGTTTCTCAGTCTGAGCATGCCCGGTCACCAATACAAAAAAACAAGGGGTATCCTGGGAGTCCCTCTGCCGAACATTAGTCCCGGTTAAGAGAGCCTTACCTAGATTCTTTAGTCCACTATCTTTCACAGAGGAGAAATATCCAAAACATATCAGTCTTTGTCCTGCCCTGGGACAGTCCAGCACCGAAATGCTAGACAATTGTCCTCTAAACAAGAGTACCAAAAGCAACCTTAGACATTTGTTTCAGTCTGGTTGCAATTATCAGTAGGGTGGAGCTGTGCCTCTCTAAGAATAGTGAGCAAGGGGTCCATTGGGTGTGACCCAAAGTTACTTAAATAGACAGACACATTTATATTGAATGATGTTCATGGACAGGAACCGATGCCCCACAAAATTCACCCATGCAGGAGGTATGCATGTATGGGAATGATTGTTCACATACGTACAACTGGCTGGCCATTGATGACCTGCAGCAGAATGAAGAACAAAATCAGCTCCTGATATGTCACATGGGGTCCACATCTACACAGCCACTGCCTCCTCACCATTAAACATGCCTCAGGGGTGAATCCTGCCAAAATGATCAGGACCATGCTTTGTCTGACAGTCCTGTATTAGCATTGTTTCCTAATGATGGCCTGCAGTCAATGAATACCATGTTCTGGCAGTGTGTTAAGGAGGTTTAGCACAGTGGAGTACCAAATTTGAGGGTACTTCTGTGATTGTATCATGTGGGTACATTATGGCACACTTGTTGTAGATGCATATGTCAACGTTCCCAGTTCACTATTGTATGTACAAGTAACACAGAGCTGGCTCAAGGGACTATCAAGTTGTGGGGTCACACATGGCCACAGGAAATATAGTGCACAGCCAAAACACACAATGTAAAGTGTCACTTCACATTGTGTGAGATTACAGCGCCCTTTACATGACAGTGTCATTTAAGCAACAGTTAATTACTGTCAGTCACTCACTCATGGACAGTCATTGCCTGGCACTTCACATAGCACTGTCATCACGCACAATGTGAATTGACACTGCCTATTCGTGAATGGCACTAGGCCAACAGCAGGGAGTTCATGCCCATGTAAATTCTCACAAAGGAGGCTGGTAGACCTGGTGTCAGCACTGATGTGCCAAATCAGACATTAACAGTCATATGTGTTGTTTCATGTTGGGCCAGCACAGGGAGACTTTAACTGAGAAGGTGGTGATTTGGCCAATAGACTCATCATTGCTGCACCCATATAATGTCATTGATTGTACATGGACTACAATCTGCACAGTGACACAATGGACCTTGCTGGCCAAATCTAGGTGCATAGTCACATTCAGCAGACATCTGCCAGTGTTTGGCATGTTGGGAAGATGGGAGGATGGAGAGTATATTGATGGCGAGAAGCAGTAGAAACAACAAATATAATTACAACAACGAAAAGCGACCACAATCAACTAGTCGTACATGGACAAGATATTCTGCGTCAACACAAGCCCAAGTGTCCTACTCCGCTCGAAGTCTGTGCAGCCGGAAAAAAAACTTTGCATAACCCAAAAAGCCACTCTCCAACTTACAAACAAATTTATTCAAAACTCTCTACCTGACGATCAAAAACTAAACTACCAATGGCTACTCCAACCTCATTACAAAATAGCTAAACAGAATACTCTACAGATTCACCAGCATCGCTACAACAAGGAGCTTGCTGATAGAAAAAGAACAATGAGAAACACAGTCCGCCAACTGTCAAAAAACAAAGATAAGGACTCAATTGTCAAAATAAAAGCGGCCAAACAAAGATACAGGAACTGGATAAAAAATCACAGGATGATGCTATGACAATCAGACGCAGAAGCAATCCTGGAAACATATCAAAAACACAATCTTCGAGATCTATGGAATCTCTTGAATAATAAAGCTGCTCAACTACAAAAACTAACAGGAAATGTGGCGGAACATCAATGGATTGCCCACTACACAGAAATATATAAAGACCGATCTGACGGTGAAAGTAATCCACAACCACAGAACGACAAATGGACAGTAACTTGCAGTCACCAAGATATTTTCGAAATTATTCAAAAACTCAATATATCACGTGCCCCAGGTCCTGACGGGACATCAAATGCAATGCTAAAAGAAAATCTGCATGCATGGGCTAATCTGATGGAAAACATCTTAACACTTATAAACAAGCTCAATAAGATACCTAAGTCATGGAAAACGGCAACCATTGTTCCCATCCACAAGCAAGGTCCAAAGGATGACCCGACCAACTTCCGCCCAATAGCATTAATGGACCTACTAGGAAAGTTGTTCGCTTCGACCCTCCTGAAAAAACTGAAACTATGGGCAATCCAAACAAAGCGCTTTGCTACAAGACAAACTGGCTTCACCCCAAATGTTGGGACTAACATCAACCTACTTTTACTAAACTTAATAAAACATGAAGGCATTAACAGCAAAACAAAAATGTACGTGGCGTTCATAGACCTTCATATGGCCTTTGATGGGATCTCTCGACAAAAACTTTGGACCAAACTTGAAAAGTGGGAATGCCCAAATGACATACTGGGCCCAATTAAACAACTCTACACAAATACCTCCATTACAATAAGACTCACAAGAGAAGGTCATACATCATCTAAAATAAACGCTGCAAATGGACTAAAACAAGGATGCCCCTTGGCTGCAACACTGTACAATCTCTATACTGCAGATATTGAGACTCATCTCCAACCTGACGTGCTGAATCCTCTGAAGATTAACTCAACTCCGGTGAAAATAATGACATATGCGGATGATATAATTCTACTGGACAAGACACCATCAGGGTTACAACATAGTCTCAATCAACTAAGCTCTTACATGCTTCTTAATGAACTCACTATTAACACAAAAAAAAAACAAAATCATGCAACTGACAAGACTGCCAAACACCAATGGAAAACAACTGAAAATTTACCTCAATAGCAAACAGCTGGAAGAAGTAACAACTTTTAAATACTTAGGTATCTTCATAAATCAATCCAAATGGGATAAAGAGTGGACGACGAAATTGGAACAACAAACTCAATCTTTGGCAAGACAAGGATGTTTGATACAGCATACATTTGGGAAGTACTCTCTCAAATCGATAACTTCATTTTACAAACAAAAAGTTATTCCGACTATAGTGTATGGAACAGAGGCAATGATACATGCAACAGATCATACCTGGACAAAACTAGAGGCCCTCTTTTGGCGTAAAATCTTGCAACTTCCATCTACCTTTCCTATGCCCAGAATTAGGCATGAAATAGCCTTACAATCCATCAACTCAATAGTTTTATGGAAACAACTAGATCTGTATCGAAAGCTTCTCACTGACGAAAAAACACCAGCAATCGAAATCTTGAGGTTCCATGAAGAAGCAATGAACAACACAATCCTTATGAAGTGGAAAGCCAACCTAGAACAACTAATGCAATCAGAAGAAATTTCACATGAAATGCTTACGCTCCGCCCCCAGCATGCGAAAAAGAAAATAATGGAAAACGACTGGATAAAAACACTTGAAGAAAAAAAAAAATACTCCCTCAATCTACAATCCGTGACAGACCTCAGATCCATCAATGAACTACCGGCATATTTGACCATCTTCCCTGATGCTAAAATTCGCGCAATATATCTGAGGCTCAGAATGAACATAATTCCAACCCGCTACTACTTAGCAAAAACCAGACAAATCGCGCCATCGGACAATTTTTGCAGCTTTTGCTCAGACACCGAAAAACCTGAAACGCTTTTTCACCTAGTAATGGAATGTAAGGACTTATCTGAGCAAAGAATAAGATTCAGCAGCTACTACAAGATACATGAACAAATAATGGAGACAGAGGAAAGATGGACGGAGTTACTCAATGGCAGATCGCAAAAACTTATCCTGACAATATGCCATTTTCTTCAAGAAATTCTCAACCTGGCCGAACCTTTTACGAGCTAAAAAAACTTTCTTTTATTTTAATTTGGTCGAGAAATGAAAAGTAAAAAAATTAAATTACAACATTTAAAAAAATAAATAAAAATTGATGGTGAGTTGATGCATGTACGCCATGTCCCAAAGCATACATTAGAACACTTTGGCTAGGATATCACAGTTTACCCTCTCAGGCATGAGCAATGCCTAGCAATGAAGTGAAATGAAGGAACAGTCTACACGCGAAAATGGACATGACATGGAAATGAAGTACATTGTTTGTATCTCGTAATGTGTTCATGTTTTTATCTTGAAATAAATTGTGTATTTGGTCAGCTTAGTGATGCTTTGTGTTGGACTTAAGAATTACAATGCCCCATGTGCAGTACTTGTCCCTGGGATTTGAAAGAAAATGCTTGTTGCATGGGCCATCAGTCATGAGTAGCCCACAATTTTATGCTATGTCTGGGCTAAGGGCATGGACTGGACACACTGTGAGGGTGGTGTGGCGGAGGAGCAGGCCAGAGCGTGTGTGTATTCAGAGCATGTCAGTGTTCTCCATTTGCACTCCATTGTTGGATACATGAGTATGCATGCATTTTTCGCCAGCGGTTTACTCCGAGTCCACTGTCTGGGTCCAAAACTTCATGGGTCCACACATGTGTGTCTTGAGGTCTGCTACCCAGGAAATGGCAACCTCCACATGGACCATGAAATGGTGCACCTTGTACATGTGGCAATTGCATGCAACACACATGTGACTGTACACATTCACAGGGTTTTACATGTGTTTTGTCCAGTGGTTGAGACAATCATTACTCACGCAGAGTCACATATAATTGTGCATTTCTGCACAGTCTTCCAATACCTTGCCCTGCCGGCAGGAAGCCATGACTAAGCAACAATGTCTGTGCATAGACGCTTGAGGGCTTCTTCCCGACGAGACAAAATATGCATGACCAATAGTTGTCAATGTATAGTTCATTGCACATATGGCATGAATATGGTGCAGTGGACATTCAAGCATGCCTTTGTCATTTACATGTTGCAGCCTCCTCACACATGTATGCATGTAATTTGGCTGTGTCCAGCCATGTAGCTTGCGGTGGGATCGATGTTGCAATTGTGTATGGGGAAATCATGCCAACACATATGCCTGCATGGAACAAGTTGCATCAGATTTTCGGGTCACACTTCCACATGTTGCCACATGTAAATGTCTGAGTTGTGCATGGGATCACTGATGATGCACAGACCTCCATCCTTCTACTGATGTGTTTCTCTGCCACAAATGTTCAGTGGCAAGTCTGTACCCTTGCGCATGAAGATCATGCTATGTTGAACTACCTGATACAGCCGGACATGACTGCTCATGTCAGTGAATGCCATACGGCTGTGACATACAGCTCACAGAGCGCAAACTCACAGTGTGTGATGTATGTGTGTGTGATGCTGGAAATGCATCAGAGGGACAGGGTCTCTGAATCCTTGTCCTTTATTGCTTTATCATGTATGTTCTGTGTTGTTTTCCACGCAGGAGTTCATGTGGGATCACTGGCAGTGCGGCTCTTCCACTTTTTGGTTTGGTGAACAGACCCTTGGCATACCCTTATGGCACCCATGGGTGCGAGTACGACCCTGTGCTCCTAGTGTATGTTTTTGGGCACCTGTGGGTGGCCCACAGAGCAGGGTGAGGGCTGGTGGCAGCTCTGTGCTGAATTGACAGGTGCCTGAGCGTCCTCCATTTTGGGATGCCAAGGCCCTGTCATTGGAATCAGTGGATTCCTGATAGGAAACAAGATGGCCCCTGTGGCCTCTTGCTTCCTATCGCCTGTTACCTTACTTTCCTGAAGTCCCGGGAAGCTCTGACTCTGTCCCTTCTCACTGACTGGCTGTTGGGTGGAAGTTCCATATGTGGTGTTGTGGGGAAGCCCAGGCCAGACTGGCTGGAGCCTTCCTATGACTGTATGTTGTGGGTATGCCTGTGGGGTGGGACCTGGGTGAATGGAGAGTGTGACGAATACGCATTCCGTGTTAAGGGTGTCTAGTATCTGGTGTTTGACACAATGACTGAGACAGCCCTGCCCGAAACTGGTATGAATGCAGTGTGTAGTGCTGAATGGCAGAGTGCTTGTCCGGATCCGCATCCCGTTTTAGGAGTGTCTGGATGGAGAAGAATGGCCTGAATGCACTGTGAGCCGATTGGCTGCCTGAATGCCCTTCTGAATGATTGGTTGCCTGAGTGTGACCCAGCAGAGTGAATGGGAGATCAACAGTATGTCTGGGGGCCTCTCACTGCTAGAAATCGTTCAGAAGCTGAAGTTGAAACTGATGCTTAACTTTGACGCCCACTGGAAGAAGAAGAATGGCTGCTGCTGTCCTTCGATATTCTGAAAGCTGCTGCTCCTTCAAGGAACTGGTCCAAGAGAAGACCTGGATAGGAGACCTCTTCCCGAGCTATGAGGGACCATCGTGCACCAGTTGATCTTTGCCAAAGCTCCCTGAATGTCAGACCCTCGAAAGGTTGCCGACTGGAGCCTCGGACTGCCGTGGAATTACGAAGAGAAACACCCGGACATTGAAGTCCATCACTGTCGATGACCGCCGTCGCAGACCGGAGCCGCAGTCCTCCATTGCCTAAGAACATTGAAACCATGACTCCCTTGCTCATCATCGTCGACCGCTTTCACCCTACCAGAGAAAGTCAAGGCCGCTGATGACCGAGGAGAATCCACCAGTAGGTTTCCTGCCACCCAAAGACTGCAGAGACGCTGACGACTCGACGCCCTTGATGGGCCAAAGTTCTTCATTGACTCCTTGAAGCAATGAACACTCGTCGTCGAGGTGCAGCGCACACCTCAGCTTGCAGGACCTTTTTTCGACCGATCGTCATTGAGCACCGCAAGAACCGAAGCTGCTGCCGCGAGGACAGTGTTTGCCCTTTTTTCCTTGTGGGATTTCGACAATCCGTGGCTCCTGCCTTAAAGGGAGCTGCTCAAGAAGGATCCGTCGATGACCCGACATCGAACTCTGCTATTCCAGGTACATTGGGGTGGCAGAACCTTTCTAGGAGGAAATAAGACTTATTGAACACTATACGGACTGGGCTTGTTTTATATCTTTATTTACAGGTTGTCCAGTTGGGGGGATCCTCACACCGAACTGTGTCTAGGTAAACGGGGCCAGTATTCTTCCTATTGTTGTAACCAACTGCTTTTCCTCCTAAGTCTATTGTTGGTTCTCGTTATTATTTGATTTGTGTGACATTTGACCGAAGTACAGTTGAATGCAGTTTAATGAAATCTGATAGTAATTGTGGTACCACATAGAACTGTTTATATATTTGCCATTGTAGATTAACTGAGCACAACATGAGTTATTGTGATTTTGTATGTAACCTTGAACCTTAATTATATAAAGACTGTGTGTGACATTCCTTTGTGGGTGCTTGGGGACTACACTGTACTTAAGAACCAGCCTGCATCACCTCCTGAGAGCTAGGCCTTTATTGCGCGCCCACGTTTTACCAAATAGAGAATCTTGGCTGGGGTCCTCTCTGCTTCTCCTCTACCATATAGAGAACACGACTACAGACACCCCCTCCAGTCTTTACAGTGTGTTCAGCCATTTGTGTCTGTTTGCATTGTAATGCACATGTGCATGTTGGTCAGGGTACTCATGACTCAAAATATTGTTGTCCATGTGCAGGTGATGATGAGGACAAGGAGGAAGAGGAGGTGATCGTACGTCAGTCCTCCATTGGAGGCTGTGGTGTCCTCAGTCATGCTCCTGACTATTCTGACTATTTGGATGCAGAACCAAATGTGGATGACGCATTGACGGACAAGGAGGGTGTCCCAATGAGCAGGTTGGAGTGGGCCATTTAGTGTACAGAGGTGCACCAGGCCTCACGGGTCCAGTCAGTGCTAAGCCCCATGCCCGTGATGGTTTTAGCTGCAAGATCGCCTTCCCCTGAGTTGGGATCAGATTCTGGAACTGATGTCCAATGGAGGGTTGCAGACCTGCAGCTAATGACAGCGGTCCCGCAGCGACGGGCCTGGACCGTGGCATTGCATCGTCGTCAGCCCTGCACAGGTGGTGGATGTGTGTATGTAGGAGAGACAGTGCGGAAGCAAAAGATGTTGGATGTGGCCATCCGGCATGGCGATATGTTGTATGATCTTGCTGAGGGCATGGATCACCTGGCCGAGAACATGTCAACACCAGCTGCCCGGGATGCACAACAGCAGCAACTTTTGTCCAACCTGGAGAAGAAACTGCATGCTGAGATGCATTTCTCAAGGCTCTCTCACAAGCTTGGCGTGGAGGCCAAAATCAAGGGCCGACAGGCTGGTCTGAAGTGTCTGCAGGGCTCCCTGCATGCAGATGCTGCGGCACATAAAGAATTCCTGAAGCAGGAGATGTTGGCATCTAGAATCTCCAATCAACATGAGATGAAACGCTTGAGGACTTCACTGCATGAGAAACATTCAGCCACAAGGTCACAGCTCCATGAGGAGATGGACGCTAAGAGGCAGATGAAGTCCCAGGACATTGATGCATCATAGATGAGTGCACATGCGGACTCTCTTGCCACTCAGGAGTAAGTTCCTTGTGACCTCTCAGCCATTGCGATGCTGGTGCATGCATCTGTATCAGAGGTGGCCGTAGACAATGAAGACCAGGCTTTGGCACTGCCCGTACAGGATTCACCGCCACCACCTGATAAGCCACCGCAGGATGGCAGTCCAGGTACACCCAGGCCACCTCAACCACCTGTGCCATGACGTTTATGAGCCCATGGAGGGATTTATTTTGTTTGTTTTTATTGGTGTTGGACATGGACACTCACCCTACCCCTCCCCCAATCAGGTTGGACATTTTTTCCTCCCAGTCCAAGATGTACATTTTTCATTTATTTTGATACTCTCTGGGATGGTCTGATTGTTATTTTCGTGCCCCCCTGTTCGGGATGGACACCTTATTCTCATTTTGTATACCCCTGTCCAGAATGGAAGCGCTTTCTGTTATCCCTGTAAAAGAATTGACAATTTAAAATTTAAAATTTAAAATTTTGTATAGAGAGAGATGTGTTTTTGCCCTCTCATGGGATTTATGAGGGAAGTACTGGGCATGCAGCCATGCACAGTGGTGTCAACTGCCATGGTTCAATTGACTGCAACAGGATCACATGCACAGATGACGATCAGTGAAATGCCTCATGGAACATATATGCAGTCTGCATGATTTGCTCGTATGGCAGTGAAATGCAATGTCCCAGTTGTTGCAGGGATCCTGAATCATCCAGTGACTGCATACCATGAGAGGTCCACCCAGCACCCTTTCACCTCCCTAGACCCCATGCCCTTTGCAGGCCACTGGCCCTCCATTCACAAATGGTGAGGAACAGTTTCCGGTGTATGTGATGTAGGAATCACATCAGGGCAGCTCTGTCAGCAGGTAAGGTTGTGTACTGTCAATCATGAAAATGTCTGCTTCAGTGTGCACCACAATATTTCCATGCAGTTGCACACGCTGTATTTTCAAGGGTCATGTGAATTTTTGATGGTGAAGGTCAGAGCAGATGTGTCTTTGTCCACCTGTTTGTGTGTGTATGTCCTCTTGAACATCCATTCATGTGCTTTGGTTTTCAGGTTGCACTTTGTCAGAACCAGTTGACCCTTCAGCTGTTGAGCTCATAGAGTAGCCGACGAGTTTTTCTAACCAATGGACCCCTCTGAGTGATAAAACCCGCAGAGGAGTCAATTAGTGAGAAGATGGAACACCAGAACGCAGGTCGGAGGCTGTACGAGGTAAACAAATGCACTGTCAGAATGATCCAATAAATACTATATATCTATAGCGAACAGAACAGAGAGTAACCAACCTTACTAGTGATCAATGGAGGATGGTATAAAGGAGGAACCGATTCTCTGTAATAGTGTACCTGCAATAAAGAGCAGGAATACCTCAGACGACTGTACAAATGCAAACAGACAGCAAAGACAGATACACAGGCTTTTATCTTAACATGCAATAGGTGTTGAGATGAGATAATCCAACAAGTCTCCAGAGATGGAAGGTTGATGAACAGGCCTTCCGGGATGGCACACAGACACCTAAATCTATGGCGGTCCAGTCTTTAGTTCAATTTAGGACCACTGAGACTGACGGCACAAGGCCGCCTAAAACTGATATACAATGCACTGTAGGCAGTCTCTGGTCCGTGCGTCTATACCAGAGTGGAGGCAGTCCCAGTAGGAAGGTTCCTGTAGCACTGAGTCGAAAGTAGCCGATGAAGGAATATAGCAGATAGCAATCCAATGCGGGATAATCAGGTTCGGCAACAAACGTGCAGTCACTGAGCAAAATCAGAACCAAAGCAAACCATTAATGCAGAATCCGGGTCAGGAGCGTTACATAAAGGTCAGAATCCGTGAGTATTTCAAAGGCAAAATAATCCAAGTTCGCAGCAGTAATCGTCAACCAAGAAGCGTGAAGCAACCATGGGCAATCCGTAAACTATCCGGGTGCAAGGCAAAAGGTCGGCAATGGGGAATCAAGAGGTAACAGTGAAGACGAAACACAACTTCAAACACACAATCAGAAGCACTGAGTTTGAAAGCCGGAGCGGTTTCATAGGAGTATGCTCCCACGTGACATGTTCTATGTGGGTATTTGTATTTTGAATTTGCATTTGTTTATTTATATTGCGCACCTTGCACTGGGGCATATGGCCGCACATTTACAAGATAATGTTTACATACGTGTTAACACAGCAAGAACACATGTTTCAGAACAATAAGGTGAATCATTACATTAGTGACTCAAGTCAATGCAGGTGGTAATACAAAGGCAAACCGTAGGATCAATTGCGAAGAATGTGGAGAGGAGGAATAGGTGTGAGTATGTTACATGGTAGGAGGTGCATCGAGTACCAAGAGCCAGAGTTTGACTTTATTCTTGAATGCGTGGAAGGTTGGTTCTGCTCTAAGTGCGGTAGGTATAGTGTTCCAAAGATTGGCGGCGAGGACTGGGAAACTTACTCGCCCCGCTGTCTGCAACTTGAAACTGGGGATAGACAACGTGTGCACATAAGCGGACCTCAATGGTCTGTTGGCAGAATGACGTGAGAAACGATTTGCCAGGTAGTCGGGTGATAGATTGTTCTGGGCCTTGTAGGCTAAGGCTAACGTTTTGAGAGAGATTCTGTGTGCAACAGGGAGCCAATGTAGGTTACGTCTAGTATCAGAGATGTGTGATCGCCTAGGTAGGTTGAGGGCAGACCTGATGGCATTATTCTGGGTAACTTGTAGCTTGTCAATGTTTCTTTGGCTGGTTCCTGGATATAAGGCATTGCAGTAGTCAATTTCTGCCATGATTAAGGTTCTGGCAAGGATGATACGGTTTTTCGGTTGTCAGAAACGGTCTGCACGCTGTGATAAGTTTACACGTATAGGCCGAAGCAGACGCCACCGCGTTGGTTTATCTGGTAAGAGAGAGTGTTGAGTCCAGATAGATACCAAGAGTTTTAGTTACTTTAGACACTTTAATGATGTTGCTGATGATAGTGAAAGAGTTATACGCAGAATCTAGTTTAGCCAGTTTGGCAGGCGAACCGAGGATCAGCAACTCAGTTTTTTCATCATTAAGTCAAAAATCATGATGTGCCATCCAGGCCTGGATGACTGAGTAGACTTTGTTAAGTGCTATAGCGTCAGCAATATGGTCGCCAGTGAGCGGTATGAGTATCTGGGTGTCATCGGCGTAGTTGGTGTAGGAGACACCCAGATAGTTAAGTATATCGAAAAGTGGCTTAATAAAGACGTTATATAATGTGGGTGGGACACAGGACCGTTGTGGGACTCCACAAGGGACAGGTGCTGGCTCTGCCGAAGCCAAGGGAGAAAAGACTCTCATGGTTCTGTTGACCAGGAAGGAGCTGATCCATGACGAGTCCTCGTCGGAAAAGTGAGCCGCGGTTTTGAGGATGTGACAGAGAATTTTGTGATCAACCAAATCAAAAGCTGCAGGGAGGTCGAGTAACAGGAGGAGTGCCAGCTTACCCTTGTCTTTTAGGACCTCAATTTGAGTTTTTAAGTCAATCAGAGCGGTTTCTGTACCATGTCTGGGATGGAAACCTGATTGATAGAGTCCCAATAATTGTTTTGATTCAAGGTAGTCCTGAATTTGTAAGCAGGCAGCACGGTCCAAGATTTTTAATAAAAATAGCACAGTGGTGATAGGCCAATAGTTAGATGGGTTGCTTGGGTCAAGAGTGTTTTTTTTTTGTTGAAAATTTGGTTTTATTGGAATTTTACAATTATGACATGACTCAAGAAATAATGCAAACATTGATATACATCAAAGTAAGGTTATAACGTCCCCCCCCACCCCACCTCCCACATCCCCCCTATCCCATGCCATGGTTTAATGGTCGATAACAACAACAGGGTCCAGCACATCATCTGAAGATGCAATGCGAGCAAAGGGTAGCTCCCAAAAGAAAGAAGGTGCTCAAAAAATAAGGTCCAACATATAAAAGTCACATTTCCTGTAATAATCGATCTCTTCCCATTCCAAGGGGGTTGCCCCGATAGTATTGTTCCCATCAAGAGGACTGTCTGAGATGATTACTTATGCCTCAGGCCATTTTTGCATATTTGTCAAAAAATGGCAGCCACAGGGCCTCGATGTTAGATTTGGATTCCATAATCCATATCATAGATTGCCCGTGTTTTCGCTACCCACTCCCCCTCCCCAGGAGGTTGTGGTGATTTCCATTTTTGGGCCCAGCAGCATCTACCCGCGACTAGCATGACCTGCAACATGTGATCGTGTTTCACCTTCAACCTCAATGCCAAACAACACCAGCCAGGGGGACAGAGTTCTCACCATTCCGTCTACTCCTCTTATCCATGACAAGACCTCACTCCAGTAGATTTGTGCCACCTGGCACTTCCACCACATATGGACATAGTCCCCCTTTTCAACATGGCATTTCCAGCATTGGGGGTCGTAACCTTTTCTCATTCTGGCTATCCTCTGTGGGGGGTAGTGCCATCTGTGTATCAATTTCAGGGCCTGGTGGCGGTATTGGGGTGCAGTTGTGGAACGGTGTGCCTGCCTACAGATCTTGGTCCATCTTTTTTCCATTATGGGGGTGCCTAGGTCCTTTCCCCATTGTACTTGGGAAGATGGGGGGTCACGTGGGGTAGAGAACAGCAAAAAGCTATAAAGCCGCGATATCACCCCCATGGTCCCTTTGTGTGTTATGAGGAATTTCTCAAAATCGCTTAGGTCCCGCCTAAGCGTGTCTCCCCATCTGCTCTCGGTAAGGGCACCCTTAAGCTGTAGGTATCGAAAGGGGGAGAGGTTAGGGAGGCCCAGGGCGTCCTTCAGGTCACCAAGAGATATTAACACCCCATCCACCCAAAGCTGTCCGGCCCTACAAAGACCTACCTCATACCATTGCTGGAAGGCTAGTGGTTTGTTGATCCTTTCCCAAAGTGGAGGAACCCAGATGCAGCTCAAAGGTGAGGGCCACGTTGTGAGCCATCTTAGGTAACCCCCCTCCTTCCATATGGACCACAGCACCCCCAACACTGGATGTTTCAGAACCCTCCTCGGAATAGATGTCTTGGGGACCCATAGCCACTCGTCCAATGTGACCGGCGAAAAGAGTGTGTTATCCAATGTTACCCATTGTTTCTTTGAGCCAGTCGTCAAATGGTCAACAAGGATGCGCAATTGTGACGCCTTATAATAAGTGTTTAGATCAGGGAAATTAATTCCACCCTCATCTTTGGGTCTTTTGAGAGTGTCATAAGCAATCCTATGGCATTTACCGGCCCATAGATAACGGAGAAGGGCCCGCTTGATCTCTAGGAGGAATGAGTTTGGTATCTGGGTTGGCAACATTTGAAACAGATATAAGAGTTTGCGGAGGACTACCATTTTGATGGAGTTAAGGCGAGCCATCCATGAGAGGCCGGATTTTGACCAGTGTCCCAGGTCATGTTTGATCGACCTCCATAGGGGCGGGTAGTTTACCTTGAAAAGATCCTCTAGGTCTGATAGGATTTGGATCCCCAGGTGAGAGAGGCCCTCTGTTTGTTTACAAAACAGGAGGTTATCAATGTATTGTCTCTCGGTCCCGTTGAGCTGGCCTTCCGGGAAAGCCACTGATTTATCTACGTTGACCTTATAGCCCGCCAGGGAACCATATCGCTCTAGACTATTCAACACCTCTGGGACTGATTGGGATGGTTTAGAGAGGTACAGGAGGACATAGTCGGCGAACAAGGTTATTTTGTAGTCAGTTCCCCCTATTTTAACACCTTGGATCTGATTGTTAGCCCTGATTGCTATAGCCCAAGGTTCCATCACCAGAGCGTATATGAGGGGAGACAATGGGCATCCCTGTCTTGTGCCTCTCTCTAAGGGAAAGGACTCCGATTCTCCTCCATTAACCACCACTCTAGCGGAAGGGCGGGAGTAGAGGGCCGTCATCCATCCCCGCCACCTGGGTCCCATCCCCAAGGACGACAGAACCCCCTCCATGAAGGCCCAGCTCACCCTGTCAAACGCCTTCTCCGCGTCTAGAGACAGGAGAAGGGCACCGTCAGATTTCACTCTGTTTGAGCTCAGTATGTGCAGGGTTTTGCGCATGCTGTCTGCTCCCTGTCTATTCACTACAAAACCTACCTGATCGGGATGGATCAGTCGGGGGAGACACTTTTCTAGACGTGTCGCCAAGATCCTGGTGAAGATTTTAGCATCTGTGTTCAGGAGCGAGATGGGCCTATATGAGCCACACTCCGCTGGGTCTGTGCCCGGCTTAGGAATTACTGTGATTATGGCCTGCAGGAATGTCGGTTTCTTAGGTTTTGATTTGGTTAAATAATTTGGTTAGTGGTTGGGTTAGTTCGGATTGGAATTGTTTATAGAAATCCGCTGTGTACCCATCTTCCCCCAGGGTCTTGCCTATTTTAAGCTTTTTGATGGCCTCTTCCACCTCTTCCTCTGTTATCTCCTTGTCCAGTGTGCCCCTCTCTAGGTCTGTGAGCTTGGCTAGGGGATAGTCCTCGAGATATTTTCGAATTTCATCCAGTGATTCACCCTCTTGTTTAGTGAAGAGGGCCTTATAGAAGGCCGCGAATGATTCGGCTATGTGTTCAGTTGTTATCTGGGTGTTGCCTGCTCCGTCCTTGACCTTCTCTATGTGTCTGCCCGCCCTGTTTCCCCTCAGCCTAAGTGCCAGAAGAGTTCCAACCCTGTCGCCCCTCTCATAGTATCTCTGCTTCGTGTATCTCTTTTTTTTAACTATCTCTCCAATCAGGATTGTACGCAGGGCTTGTTTCTTCTCTCTCATTTCACTCAGGAGGTTTTCGCGGTCTATGTTTCCCTTGGTGAGCTGTGCCCTCATGGCCCGCAGGTCTTCCTGGATTTTGGATTCTATCAGGGCCCTCTCTCGCTTCTTGCTCGAGCCCTCTGCAATGAGGAGACGCCTGAAGGTGGCCTTTGCTGCCTCCCAGACTGTAACCATTGGGACTTCCCCTGTGTCGTTTGATACAAAGAAGGCTTCTATTTCGTTCCTTAGGAATTCCCTAAACACCTGATCCCTCATGAGGGTGTCATTACAGCGCCACCTGCGTGATTTCACGGTGGCTTGCAACAGCCATTCCATAACGAGAAGTTCATGATCTGACCAGGTCACAGATTCAACCGTAGGGTTTCCAACCTCTCCCCCTCCTTCCTCCGACACCAATAGCAAGTCGATTCTGGTATATGTTTGGTGGGGAGGGGAGAAGAACGTGTAACCCCCAGGGGTTTGCCAGCATTTACGCCATACATCAACCCAGTAGTACTCTTATAGGAGGTCCCTCAAGGCAAGATTATCTTTTGTAGGGGCTTTTGGTCCCGTCCCTTTGGCCGTCCACCAGTCAAGATGGGGGTCTGTAATGAGATTGAAGTCTCCGCCCAGGATTGTGGCTCCCTCAGCCCACCCGTCCATGACCTCAAGAACCTTGTGGATAAACTTGACTTGGCCGGCATTGGGCGCTTACAGGGTGGCTAGTGTGACTAGTGTGCCCTGGGCTGACCCCTTGATCGCAAGAAATCTGCCTCCAAAGCCCCTTTTCGTCTCCACATCGGTGAGATGCAGCGATTTACCCAAGAAGATACCCACTCCCTCCTTTTTTGAGGATTTGTGCTAGGCCCGGAAGTTTCTGCCTATCTCCTTTCCTTTAATTGTCGACTCGGCCCCCCTTCTGTAGTGGGTTTCTTGTAGGAAGAGGGCTAGTAATTTCTGTTTGCGGAATAGGTTACTTGTGAGAGACCGCTTGTTTTGCGAGTTGAGACCCTTAACGTTGAGCGTACCGATCCGACCTTCAACCATGGTCGTCGCTATCCTTGCCCTGTGAAGCCTCAGTTAGTGCCCCCGTTATCATCCGTGGACTTGAACCCCAGAATCATGGCATGGCATTCCCTATTTCTTTCCTCTCCCCCCTCCCCTCTCCCATCCCCGGTTCCCCGTTTCCCTTAACCATTTTGTTAGGCGTCCGTCTCCATCGCCCGACATACGTCGGGTTTAGTCAACGAACCACCAGGGCCGCTGCCCGGGCCCCGAGAGAGAAATGGTGTGGATCGTACCCTCCCGGTTATACATATAGGAACATTTCACAGGTTTAGTCGGAGTCCAATCCCTCTACAAGACCTCCCCTGACCAAGCCCTCTCTATTCCTGTTGCATGTCCTGTGTCTCATAGGGGCCGGGCCCAACCGTGAACTAGCTTCCAGTGTGAATCGGGGGGGGGGGGGTCGAAGGTCTCGGGGGACGCACCTGGCCGCCTTCCGACAACAGAGAACAACACCACTCCGTGTTTCAGACAGGTGGGACCCGAAACCTTCAACCATCAATTTCGGCATAAGCCTTGCCAACCGTGGCAACATCCCAATACAACATACAGTGCCCCTCAACATGGAGGAGCCCATGAGGGCCCCGCGGGCAAATGCAATACAATACAATAACATCACATTTCTTAACTTTCTCCCCTTCCCTCTTGATCACTCAGATCCATCGCGCAGGCCTTGGCATCAACAAAAGTGGAATGAATATTTCTCCTCAATTCGCCAGCAGCCACAGGGGGCGAGTGAGCGAATGAACCACAACAGATCAGCATTGCATTCCTTATCTTTCCTCTCCTATCCTGTAATCATGCGGGTCCTCCGCGAACCGCCAAGGGATGCCTGTTTTTTTGGAATTTCCGCATGCCCTTCACTTTGTGTTTCCCCTGGCTGAGGTCAGGGCCCCGTGGGGCACGGCTCGGGCCTCTGTCAGATCCGCCGTTCTCCCCCGAGAGCCCCGGGGGGCCCCGACCAGTTCGTTGATGCCTCTTTGGATGTTCACTTCTGTAACGAGCTGAAAGTTCTCCCCTTGCCATTCAAAGGATAGGTAGAATGGGTGTCCCCAGCGATACCGGACCCCTTCTCCTGCAGCCACCTAGTGATTGGACTGCATTTTTTCATCATTTGTAGCATGAGGGCGGATAGATCCTGGTAGATTGGCACCCTGGAATTATCGTATTGTATATCTCTTAGGGTTCTAGCTCTTTCAAGTATTTTTGCTTTATCTCTGTAATAGTGGAACTTCGCAAGCACGGAGCGTGGGCCCCTACCGCCTCCGGCCAGCTCGATGAACCCTATCGATCAGGAAGGTTTCTCCGGAGTCAGTTCCCAAGACTATCCTAATGATCTCCTGCACTTTGCCCTCCAGGCCGGTCTGGGTCTCCCCCTCCACCTCCGTCAGGCCGAAGAATCGCAGGTTACATCTCCGTTCTTGATTTTCCATGTCGTCAACTTTGAGACGGAGCTCCCCCTTGCGCCGCTGCATCGCTTTAAACCTTGCCTCCATCTGAGCCTCCAAGAAGTCGGTGGATGCCTGGTTATTATCTACCCCCTCCATACTGTCCTCCAACATGGAGACCTTGGCGGTGAGGTCGGCCAGCTTGGCTCCCGTGTCTGTTCTCATCCCCCTGATTTCGTCTAGGATTGTCTGGATATTGTTCTGCATGGTGTTCATATCGGGGGTTGGCGTGGGTGGGGAGTTGATCTCCATCTCTGGTTTTCGGGGAGTGAATTGGTATCTTGCCAGGGTTTCTTCCAACTCAAGGGGTGTCTCCACTTCTAGATCTTTGTGGTTTCTCAATGTTCCTCGTGGTCTCCCCCAGGGGCTCGGGGGACAGTCCCCCTGGTTCCGTACGAACTCTGATGAGGTGTCGCGAGGTGGGCGGGTTCTGAGAGTTAGTTCAGCTCTGTAAAGTCCCCTTACGCCTCGTGGGGGTCAGTCCTGGGTCCCTCAGCGCACCCCACTCCCCATAGCCCCCCGCGGAGGGTCTGTGTCTGTGATCGCCGGGAGGTCAGGCGCCTCGGGTGTTTACTTGTGTGGGGCCACAGGGGGCCCTCTATCCGTTGTTCTGCGTGCTGTGGCACTCCACTGGCTATGGCTCTCCTGCACGGCGGCGGGGAGGGTGGTGGTTAGGACGGGCGGGTCAAGGCCCCACCCGCCCCCCAACAGCCACTACTCACGGTTGCTCTGGCGTGAGGCGGTGGGTGCGTTCAAAGGTCACCGGGGTGGTCGCCCCCCAGCACCCACCGTGCTGTGAATGGCAAGTAGTAGGCCCCTAAATAAGGTGGTGAACCCCACGAGGGGCCAGGCACTCCGCAGAGGGGCCCAGGCGTGCACCCGCGTCGGCCCGGGCCTGTTAGGTGTAGGCCTCTGTGGGCTGTGTCGCAGCAGCAGGCGGGGGAGTCCTTATGATAGTTGTTGCGAAGATGTTCCCCACCACCGGAAGGGAGAGGAGAGGAAGGGGCCCGGGCGCGCTCCCGCGACCGCCCGGCTCGAGATACACAGACATGCGTGTGGCAAGCCGGGATCCGGCCGTGGAGGCCCGGGGCGTACTGTCCTCCAAAACCGCTGCAGCAGGAGCCGAAGGCAGGCACGTCGCGGGCACCCCCGTGGACGAGGGCCCCGATCTCCGAGGGGCTCCCACAGGCTTTCAATGATGCTGGCAGAGGCGCGGGTGTCGATTCCTCAGATTGATCACGGCGCAGCGCCCGTCCGCAGAGAGGAGGGGCCCGGCCACGGAGCTTCACCTCATGCGCGGCACAGGCCTAGAGGGGGCAGGTGGAGTGCGGAAGCTCCGAGTCAAATATCTCGGGGACCCGGGCACCTCCAAGGCTCGGGAAGGTATCGCCGGAGTCCCCACGAGCTCCCCCACCTGGATTCAGCCTTTGTAGGAGGATAACGTTCCTCTTATCGCGGTTTACTCCACAAATCTCTCGGGCCTCAGGGGAGCCGAACGATCAGGCAGCCATCACGCCCGCGCCCCCTAAGAGTGGGTTTTTTAATTAGTGGAATGACCCAGACGTACTTGAGGTTGCCAGGGACAATGCCAGATTTAAAAGAGGTGTTTATAAATGTGGTGATAAAAGGCGCCAGGTCGTGAGCTGCCTCCTTAATAATGGGAGCAGGGCATGTATTACCTTGGCAATTGGAAGGCTTAAGCTTCCTTATGATATTTTCAACTTCCTCAATGGTAAGAGCAGAGAAGCTAAATGGTTTACAGGTAGGTTCCGGGGTAGGTCGGTTGAATGAAGGTAAGTTCAAGGCAGAGTGAAAGAGGTTGCTTCTTTTGGCATTAATTTTAGATTGAAGTGTGGTGATTTTATGTAACAATGCTTTTTGAATGTTGGTACACCAGAGAGTGTCAGGGATGCAGGTGTCAGAAGGGGCTACCAGGGACTCTAGTTCCTTTAGGATTTTGAAGAGATCCTTTGTGTTAGATCGAGCTTTCAAAATACGTGTGTTATAAACGTCTTTTTTGACTGTAAGAAGATCATCTTTGTCCGTAGAGGAGGCAAAAATTATGTTGTTTTTGTTGATTAGTGATGGTATGTTTTTCCAATGAGCTTCAGCCTTTCTTTTTTCTTTGCGTAAGTCTCTGAGTTGTGGGGTCAACCATGAGTTAAGATGAAGACAAGGTTTTTGTTTGCGCACCTTTAATGGTGCAATTATGTTAAGAGCTTTTAGCATGGCCTGATTGTATGAATCCACTAAAACAGTGAGATCTAGGCAGGAGGACACCGCTGTATCGAGTAAAGGAAGAATAATGGGGAGCAGTTTCTCTGACGTGATGTCCTTCTTGTTACGAGTTTTGATGGACGGGGCAACACTAGGTTTCGAGGATTGATAAGAGGAGTTGATTTCAAAGATTATTTTATGGTGGTCAGACCACAGACAGGGAGTTACTGAGATCAAGTTGAGAGTACAGTTCATGTCAGCAACCCAGTCAAGGGTACGACCCTTGATGTGAGTGGGCACTTTGATGTGTTGAATGAGTCCAAAGTCCGTTAACATGTTAATGAGGTCAGCAGCTTTCGAGTCGTTCACATCTTGGTATCCTAGATTGAGATCACTGGGGAAGAGGATTTGGGAGTTAGGCTTGGTGTTAGCGGCAAGAATGGATGAAATATCCTCAATACATGAGGAGATAGGGCCTGGGGGCCTATAGATAAGGTATACTGTGGCCGTTTGGTTGGGTGAAATGGGGAGTTTAAAGGCAAGGAGTTCTGCAGATGGTATTTGGATGTTGGGAATCACCCTAAGTTCAACTTTTGAAGATGAAGGCTAATCCGCCACCCTTAGCTTGCTTAGTATCCCTGTCACATCTGATGATGGAATAAATATCAGGGACTGCCAGAGATAGGGAGGGGCCAGCTGCGGTATGGAACCATGTTTCTGTGATGGCCAAGAAGTCAAGGTTTTCTGAAGTAATCGTATCCGCTATGTCTAAGGCGTGCGCCGGGAGAGAGCGAGCATTGATGAGCGCACCTATGGGCTTCTTGTCTTTGGGATTTAAGTGATTAGTGGTCTGGTGAGGAGAGGTGTCTTTGTTAGGTGATGGTACATTAGTTAAGTTGTAAGTGAGTGATGAGATGTTAGCCGGCACAGAATGTTTGGTATTAGGAGGATGGTGCAATGGGTGTGACGCAAGGTAGGATCTAGATGCTAGTCTGTAGTTTCTGGTGTGCTTAGGACAAGATAGACTGGGGTGAATGTATGTAGGAGAGTTAGTGAGAGTTCGGTCTGAGGTTTGTTGTGAGCATTTTAAGTTACTAGTGTTTGAGAGTACACAAGTAAATAGTCTCCCATTTCTAATGTGCATGGGGGGAGGCAGAGAAGGTATGGAGGAATTGATGTTGGAGGTAGATGTGTTATTGAAAGTTGCATGACAACGCCGAGAGCCAAGTCTCCAGTTTCTGATATGGTTAGAGCATTGTTGGTTGGGGGTGGGTTTGTATGCAAAGTGTTGTAGCCAGAGGGCTGGGGCATTTAGGTAAGAGTTAGAAGCAGTCATGCTGGCAAGGGTATTTAAACTATGCATGAGTGGTAACCCATCAGTACCAGAAAGGGTAACAGGATGTCTCATCTATTGAGTAATGTGTACTGGACGGTGAGGTGATGGACGGGGCAGGATGAGTTAAGCAGGAGGCAAGAGAAATCTAAGGTCCACAGCATTTTAACTTCCTGCTCTGTAGTAGTAGGTAGGCATATATAAGCTTAATGAGCTAAAGTAAGTTGATTATAAAGCCCTATAGGGCATACAGCTTAAGCTGTGAGATAGTAGTGTCAAGTGCAGGTTACAGACAAGTGCTCGACATAAGGTTGAACAGTAAGTTAGGCCAGGGGCAATGCGCAAAACAATTGCAGACATACATCAAATCAGTACGAGGTGGTTATCAGATGGGGAATCAGGCAGCATAATTAACACACCAGATCAGTCACATCAAATGAATCAGACAACATGAAAGATAGGCTAGGATACGCAAAGGTGCTAGCAATAATATAGGTGAGAAGATACTGCACTCATTGTTAAGCGGCAGAGATTAAGTAAAGAGCAATTGTGCAGTAATGAAATAACCTTAATGCAATGGGATAGGAAATAGCGTTCGATGACTACAGCAAAAAGACACAGGTAGTGTTGAGATAGGGGCAACAAAGGGGGGCAAAAGTAAGGACACGAGTAACAGTTGAAAATGGGATAGCTCAATGAGAGAACACTTGCAAGTAAACCACATGTAGGTTAAGTGGTATGTATAATCGTTGAACGCTAGAATCGTTTTACAACTATAGTTGGCTTCTTACTGCTAGCAATGATGAGGAGGTGAACATTATAGCGGTGTGCTGTGGAGAGCAAGGAAGTTCATAGTATTCAGGCAGTGGGCTTGTGCGGCCAGAGTAGCTTGTAGCATGAAATGGTCAGTACATTCTTACAATGTGCAGCAAAGTACCTTAACAGAAGAGGGTGCGTGTAGTCCTTGTATGGTACGATTGAAGCAGCATTTCTGGCCGACGGTCGGAAAGGCTTCATCAGGCTGGACAGGAAATCAGCCTTAGTGCCAGCCTTGGTGCGTAGGCCGGCTAACGCCTCCCGGTTGGCTATTGGCACATACGTAGGCAGAGGCAGCCAATGGGGAGTGCCGAGCCGACTAGGAGGGTCCAGGCAAGGTGAGAAAGGTGCCTACAGGTGCCAGGCGGCCACGGTATCCGAAATATGGCGTTCTAACAAAAATAATTAATTAAGCCTGCGGAAAGGCGATGGTCATGGCTGCATCTAGGTGGAGGGCAGCAAAGCACACTTAGTAGCGCATCTCGTGTAT
The DNA here is from genome assembly GCF_040938575.1 of Ambystoma mexicanum. Classification (NCBI taxonomy): domain Eukaryota; kingdom Metazoa; phylum Chordata; class Amphibia; order Caudata; family Ambystomatidae; genus Ambystoma; species Ambystoma mexicanum. The sequence continues at coordinate 1,135,078,090 of NC_090929.1, read as the reverse complement.
TTTATGGCGGTATCCTCACAACAGGTAGAGAGTGCCCATGGGCCTACCTAAATGTAGGAGGAAGCTCCGGCTTCACTCCTAGCCGATGCACTGCTCCTGCAGTGTTACTGGAGGCTTCTAATCCTTCGGAAGCGGTGGCGAATAAGAGAGCGTGCTAGGTGATTGGGGAGCATACTGAGGAAGCCAGTTACTATAGCAACCTCCAAAGCTCTATTAGCTGAGATCTACCTGTGACAAACACCCAGGTTTGAATACTTGATGACCTCGGCATGGAGCGTTGTCTGAAGGTACGGTGACCACGAATCACAGGAATATCCGAAGTTTTAGTTTTGGGCATATCCCTGGCATTTTTCCCCCTGCGCGTGACAGCATGATTCTTGACAACATCCTCCCTCAAAGAATGCCCCCCTTTCCTTAGTGACCAAAAACGTGACAGGAGTGCATGGGCATGGATATGTTCTGCTGGTTCCCAAGTCCGGTCCTCGGGACCATAGCCCTTCCAATCAATGAGATACAATTGCATTCCCCTGCTGACCTTAGTATCGAGTTTACGGTGGACTTCATACACGTCCGAGCACTGCACTGTTAACGGAGCAGGAATGCCAACCAACCTCGTAGCGGGATGAAAAGGCTTGACCAGCGACACATGAAAGTCAGGATGGATCTTCCACTGGGCAGGGAGTTCTAACTTACCAACCATGGGAGTAATCATTTTCGTGATCTGATAAGATCCCACGAACCGAGGTAGTAGAGACCTACGACCAGATATCTGAAGGTTTTTTGTGTATAGCCAAACCTTCATCTCAACACGATAGTGTGGGGCCGGTGAACGCTGGGCATCTACTGTAGCCTTCATCCCAGCCTGTGCAACAAGTAGCTGTTTTTTTATGTCCTTGCGTAACTTAGTTAGCTCTTTGACAGAAGCCGAGACAGCACGATTGGTCTGTGATGCCAGAGTTGGAAGAGTGAGAGAGCGTGGATGGCGACCATACATTGCAAAACACAGGGAAGCACCCGTGGAGGTATGGACGGAATTATTGTAAGCAAACTCCGCCATAATGAAAACAGACAACCATGTATCCTGGCGCTGGAGAATAAGACAGCGTAAATAATGTTCTAGTGTTGTGTTAATGAACAAAGCCATTTTTGAGAAACAAATCTATGACAACCCATATTGTGTCGTAACCACGAACCACACGGAGGTCAACAATAAAGTCCATCGACAACATGACCCATGGATGATCTGACACGGGAAGAGGACCTAACAGACCCATAGGTTTAGCACAGGAACTCTTGCTTTGTGTGCGCAGATAGCACATGATGTGATGTACGTGGACACGTATCGGTTCATTGATGGTCAGCACCACCAGCATTTTAACAATTCCAGGGTCTTTCTTTGCCCGGGATGTGCCTCGATTTTTGAATCATGACACAATTGCAATGCCTTATTACGGATCTTCATGTCAGGCATGCAAAGACACAGGATGATATGTGATTTAAAACATAGAAAAAAACTCATGCCAACGAGTGTGGCGAGCCATAGAACACTTAATCGATTGTAGGGCTAAGAGGTTTCTATGGTCTGTGAAGACTTGTACTGGTTTCACCGTTCCAAGGAGATGGTGACACAAAACCAAAAAGGAATCTCGGACAGCTAGCAGTTCTTTTTCTGTTATAGTGTAATTCTTCTCATAGGTAGACAACTTACAAGTATGAAAAGCCACTGGGTGCAGGTCATTGGTGTCATCACATGATTGGGACAAGATTGCATCCAGGGCGACGTCAGAGGCATCCGCCTCCACCACAAAGGGTAATGTTGGGTCCGAATGTTGAAGGACTGGGGCGGTAGTAAAGGCATCCTTTAATGCGTCAAAAGCAGTTTGAGCCGTATCATTCCACTTGAACACCGTCTTGTTGCTAGTTAGAGTGGTGAGTGGGGCAACAATCTCAGACAAGTCTCCAATGAATCTCCTATAAAAATTGGAGAAACCCAAAAAGGGTCGCAAGGATTTCACGTCCCGTGGAACTGGCCAGTCAAATACCGCCTTTACTTTGGATATACTCATGCAAACACCCTTGTTGGTTTGTTTGTTTGTTTGTTTGTTTGTTTGTTTATTTATTTGTATGGCGCACCTTACCCAGGGGCAACAGGGCGCAGGCAAAAGATAATTCGAAGCTTACAATGTTGCAGAAATATACAGTTTGAAGTAGTAATAAAAATAATCAGAATTACAAGGGTAAGAAATATACAAATCTTCATGCATACAAAGTCAATATCTATGCAGGGGTAGATATAAAGATATGTACAGGGCTGTTAGAGGTGGGTAATCCTGAAATAAAAATATTCAGGATTACAGGAATAAGAGGTATACAAATCTTTAAACATAAAAAGACAATATCTATACAGGAGGTAAGTGTACAGATGTGTGCAGGGCTGTTAGAGGCGAGGGCAGAATCACGAACAAAAGTGTCACTATCTATACATAGGTGTAGAAAGTGCAGCTAAATACAAGGGTTGTTGGAGTTAAGGTGACTGATGAGGTGTCTTCTAAAGTGCAAGTATAGTTGGTCAGCTCTTAGGTTGTGTGGCAGAGAATTCCAGAGCGTGGCAGCTTTCACCGGGAAGCTGTTCCCGCCAATGGTGGAGAGTTTGAATCTGGGAATTATCAGACAGTTGGAATTGGTAGTTCTTGTTTGTCGGGTGGAGGACTTTCTCTTTACCTTGTCCATCAGATAACTGGGGGCGGCATTGTTGAGGGCTTTATGGGTTAGGGAGGCCAACTTTAGTTTGATTTTGTTGTCTGTGGAGAGCCATTTCTGTTGGCGTCTGGTGGTAGAGATATGATCTCTCTTATTAATGCCGAGGGCAGCTCTCAAGGCATTGTTTTGTAAGATTTGAAGCCTGTGGATAATGGCTTTGTTGGCACCGCTATAGAGGGCATTACAATAATCAAGCCTAGATAGTATGAGTGCTCTTGCCAGGATCAGGCAGCTGTCATTGGATAGGAATGGTCTGCCTGCACTTATTAATTTGCACGTGTACGCAGTGGTAGATGCTAGTGAGTTGACCTGTTTAGTGAATGACAGTGGCATCCAGATAAAAGCCAAGGGTTTTTACTTCCCTGGATACTCTGATGAGATTGCCATCTATGTTGAATTCGGCATATTCAGGGCCTAGTTTCTTGATATTAGCAGGGGTACCTAAGATGATGAGCTCTGTCTTGTCATCATTCAGGCATAGACCATGAGATGCCATCCATGCCTGAATGATGAGATATACCCTATTCACCAACTCTCTGTCCTTACTGTGATCCCCTGAAAGTGGGAGGAGAATCTGAGTGTCATCAGCATAGTTAGTGTAGGTGACACCCAGATGGTCCAAATCGTCGAACAGGGGTTTGGTGAAGATGTTATATAGTGTGGGGGAGACGCATGAGCCCTGCGGGACTCCGCAAGTGATAGGAGAGGGGTCTGCTGCTGCTGAAGGGGAGAAGACTCTCATAGTTCTCTCACTCAGAAAGGATTCAATCCATTTGATAGCTTCTGGGGAGAAATGAGTAGCTGAGTCAAGGTGTCTGCAGAGGACCTTGTGGTCGACGAGGTCGAAAGCCGCGGAGAGGTCGAGTAAGAGGAGGAGTGCTGTTTTGCCCTTGTCCCTCAGATCATCAATTTGGGTTTTCAGATCGATGAGGGCTGTTTCCGTGCCGTGTAATGGGCGGAAACCTGATTGTCTGGTGCCTAGTAGCTTGTGTAGTTCTAGGTATTTTTGAATCTGGACATAGGCAACTTTGTCCAAGATTTTCAGTAGGAAGGGTACCGTGGTGATGGGTCGATAGTTGGTGGGGATGAGGGGATCAAGCGTCTGTTTTTTGAGGAGGGGGAGCACCCAAGATTGTTTTAGGTTGGAAGGGATACTGCCTGAGGGAAAAGAAGCGTTAATAAGTTTAGAGATAAAGGGCGACAGGTCTCTGGCTGCGTCCTTTATTATGTGTGCAGGGCAGATATCGCCTTTACAGTTTGATGGTTTAAGAGAGAGGATGATTTTCTCGACCTCAAGGGTGGTGGTTTTAGAGAAGGTGAATGAGTTAGTGTGTGTACTTGGTGAGGCTTTGGGCGGAGATGTGGGAGGGTTAGTGAGGTTTAGGGAGTCTTTTTTTAGTTGAATTTTATTTTGTAAGGTGTTTATTTTATTTGCTAGTGCTTGTTGGATGTCTGTGCACCAGGTCTGGTTCTTAGTGCAGGTGTCGGGTGTGGCAATGGGTGACTCAAGTTCCTTCAGTATGGAAAAGAGCTCCTTCATACTTGAGTTGGAGTTGGCAATGCGGATGTTATAGGAATTCCGTTTAGCTAAACAGATTTCAGCTTTGTAATGCCGAGAGATTGTGTCAAGGATGGCTTTCTTTTCACTGGAGGGGCATGATTTCCAATCAGCTTTGCTTTTTCGCTTTTTTAGGCGGAGGGCTTTGAGTTCGGGTGTGTACCATTTGTTTAAATGGGTTGTTGGCTTGCTGGTGCGAAGTTTGAGTGGGGCAATTTTGTCCAAGGTAGTTAACATGATTTTATTATATTCGTGAACTAGTGTGTTGGGATCTAGATTGTCTGGCAATGCGTTTAGGGTTGGAAGGATAGCTGGGATGATTTTTTCTATTGAGATATTTTTCTTGTTTCTTGTGAGGCAGGGTGGTGCCAGTGACACGGTTGTGGTAGGTGATCTGGAGGTTAGTAGGTTAAATAAGACCAGCGAATGGTCGGTCCAGGGTAGTGGTGTAGTGGCGGAGATGACCGCTGAGCAATTAGCATCTGCAACCCAGTCTAGGGTTCTACCCTTCAGGTGGGTGGGTAGGTTGACTTTTTGTGAGAGTCCGAGTGATGAGATCGTATTGGCTATGGTGGAGGCATGTATGTCTGCTGGGTCGTTGAACCCTAAGTTAAGGTCCCCTAGTAGTAGTAGTTGTGAAGTGGTTTTCGCATTGTTAGAGATTAGGTTGTGTAGATCTTCCTCGAAGGTTCCGAGTGGACCTGGTGGTCTGTAGATCAGGTGGATAGTGAGGGATTGGGTATTATTTATGGGGAGTTTGGCAGTGAGGGATTCACACGATTGCAGAGTTTGGGTCGGGGCTAGTCTGAGAGCTAAGCTTACTTTAGATATGATGGCGATGCCACCACCCCGGTTACCTACCCGGTCCTGCCTAGATATAGTGTAGCCGTCTGGGATGGCCAGCATTAGAGATGGGCCTGCTGCATTGTGGAGCCACGTTTCAGTTAGAGCAATAAAGTCTAATTTATCTTTGATAATTAGGTCTGCTATATCAAGGGCATGTGCGACCAATGATCTGGTATTGAGGAGAGCTCCTTTGTAGGAGTGTACATCCGTTTTTACCGAGATGTTTGTATGAATGATAGGTTTGGACTTGGTTGTGGGGAAAGTGGTGCCTTTGGCGGAACTTTTGGCTTCGCATTTGGAATCAGACAGGAATCTTCGGGGCGGCTCATAAAGTTTAGAGAGTCTAGCGCGAAGTTTGTTGTTTCTTTCAGTGGTAGTGCAGGGGTGGGTGGCAAAGGTTGTAGGTCCTGACTTGCAATGATATCTTGGGTAGGAAGGGTCAGGATAGTACCTAGTTGTGTGGGAGTCGTTGGTGAGACTAGTGCCTGGCTGGGGAGGGGGGGCTCCTGAGTCAGTATCCTGGATGGGCGTGTCTGGGGATGCGGGCGTGGCCATTGCACAGAAGATGAGTAATATAGTTAGCATTTTCTGCAGTACTGCGCTGGCGTTGTGTGAGCAGAGTGGGAGTAGCAATGTAGGTGTTATCTGAGAGATGGGGTAGGCAGGGCGAGAAGCAATACAAACACGTACAGTTCAATTCGGGCAGGGCAATAAAAGTGCAGTATGCAGATAGGGCAGTGACACCTATATTCAGTTGTGATCAGGGGGTGAACTTTGGATTGCGGTAGGAGCTCTGTGGGCTCTGGGAGGACATAGGTGGCTTTGTAAACAGAACATGTGCAGGAATAGTGGTAGGCAGCAAATATGCGGTGGGGTAGCACCTAGATTCAAAATAGCACAATTTGGCAATAATGCAATGGGGTAACACCTAGATTCCAAATGGCACAATTAGGCAGAGATGCAGTGGGGTAACACCTAGGTTCCAAGTAGCACAATTAGGAAGAAATGCAGTGGGGTAACACCTAGATTCCAAATAGCACAATTAGGCAGAAATGCAGTGGGGTAACACCTAGATTCCAAATAGCACAATTAGGCAGAAATGCAGTGGGGTAACACCTAGATTCCAAATAGCACAATTAGGCAGAAATGCAGTGGGGTAACACCTAGATTCCAAATAGCACAATTAGGCAGAAATGCAGTGGGGTAACACCTAGATTCCAAATAGCACAATTAGGCAGAAATGCAGTGGGGTAACACCTAGATTCCAAATAGCACAATTAGGCAAAAATGCATTGGGGTAACACCTAGATTCCAAATAGCACAATTAGGCAAAAATGCAGTGGGGTAACACCTAACAGTCTTGTGGTGCACACGGGTTATGCACTTTGGTTACTATTTCCTGGGGTGTCACAGACACACATAGTGCTGGAGATAATGGGTAGCTGGGAGTAGTGCAGTAGTGTTGGCCGAAAGTTACCTGGAATAAGATGGGCATAGGGTGTGGCGGACGGCAGAATCGGGCAAAAACAGGCACAGAAACAGGTGGCAGGTGGCAGCGTTGGCTTACCTGGAGCAGTAAGGGCAAAGTTCCTGGCCCCTGGCTCCTATGGCTCCAAACAGGCACCCAACAGGCCTTAGTATGGCCTTCGTGTAGGCCGCCGGCGTATCCGCCTGCCGGCGGATGCACGGATGCAGAAGGAGGCGGCCTCAGCCTCGTTTCGGCGCCGCGATGCGCCCGGCATTGGGAGGTCAGGCAGGCCTCGGGACCGGGTCAGGCAGGTCTCTCGGGACCTCCTTGTCGACGCTGGCTGCTGGAGGCGGCTTCAGGGAGGGGGAGAGGGCTCCTGCCCTCTTCCCTAGGCAGGTAGTGGAGAATGGGGGGCACAGGCACCCAACAGGCCTTAGTATGGCCTTCGTGTAGGCCGCCGGCGTATCCGCCTGCCGGCGGATGCACGGATGCAACATGCTTGACATGGTGATCTCATAACCCAAGAACTCCACGCTGGTAAAATGTAAGATACTCTTTTCCAATTTGGCATATAACCGGTTGCCACATAGACGTTGTAGGACGGCGGAAACATGCTTGACATGAGACTCCAGAGAAGGAGAATAGATCAAAATATCATCGAGGTATACTACAATGAATGCATATCACGAAATATGTCATTGATGAAATGATGAAAAGTGGCAGGGGCATTGCACAACCCGAAAGGCATTACACAATATTCATACAAGCCATAACGAGTCTTAAAGGCTGTTTTCGACTTGTCACCCTGACGGATACAAATGAGATTGTTGGCAACCCTTAGGTCCAATTTGGTGAAAATCACTGAAGACCCCAAATGATCTAAAAGAACAGAAATCAAAGGAATGGGCTACTGATTACGTATTGTGACCACGTTCAGTGCACGGTAATCTATACATGGTCTGAGATCTCCCTCCTTTTTCGGCACAAAAAACAGCTGAGAAGCTGCTGGGGAACGTGAAGGCTGTATAAAGCCTGTACTCAAAGCCTTATCTATGTATTATTTTAATACAGCATCCTCCTTTACGGTTAAAGAATACACTCAGCCTGAAGGTATTTTGTCCCCAGGTACTAAATCGATGCAGCAATCATATGGCCAATGAGGTGGTAATACCTCAGCACCCTTAGCATCAAACACGTCTTTGTATGTCTTGTATTCTTTTGGCAAGAAAGCATTTGTGATAGCACCAATGATAGTAGCCACAGTCATTAGTGGACAGCAAGGAGTACAACGAACATGACTAGGATCTAGACACGTGGAGTCACAATGATCCGAACAACATTCTACTCTCCCAGATCGCCAGTCCACACTGGGATTGTGAAAGGTTAACCAGGGCAAACCAAGAATGACTTTATATTGTGGAGCTGCGATAAGGTCAAAACAAATGATTTCTGTATGACTTTGGTCAATGGTCATTTTTAGACCCACAGTGCTTTCCGTTACAAAGCCGGAAATCAGGGTAGCACCATCGACAGCATTAACCTGTTCAGGATGCTCTTTGGTAATTATAGGAATACCCAACTCACGAGCATAATGGCCGTCAACGTAATTGCCCGTCGCTCCTGAATCCAAAATACCATTAAAAGACCAAGCTGAACCAGAAAGGAGCTGAAACTGAGCTGGTATCGTAAATGCTGAAACAATGGAGTCCGTGGATAGCTGACTTGCCAATTGGACTCCCTTTATTGCCGAGCTTTGGCGTTTCCCTGTTTTGTGGGTTTCTTTGGACAAGACCGCAACATGTGTTCTGGCGAACCAGAGTAAAAGCACAAGTTGTTCTTTTTCTGCTGGTCCCTCTCCTCAGCAGATAACGGACCCCTCACCGCCCCTATTTGCATAGGTTCTGGGTTCCCAGAATTGGCAGCAGCCGGGTCAAGGAAAACAGCAACGAGTGCTCAACGTTCCCCTTTCCTCTCTGCCTTCCTAGTATCGATCTGTAAAACGAGATCAAGGAGTTCAGAGAATCCAGTAGGTACCACACGTACTGTGGCTAAAGTGTCCTTAAGAGGATCCGATAAACCCTTATAGAACAAAGAGGTTTTTTTATCATCAGGCCATCCAGACTCGGCCACTATTTGATTAAACTTTAACAAATATGATAACAACGTGCAATCACCTTGTTGCAAACTCAAAAGTTCAAGATCTGTGGACTTGTATCGAACACTCTGCTCATAGCATCAATCAATGCATTGCAGTCAAACAGTAAAGGGCTGCCTCCTTCCAGTAAGGGATTAGCCCAGGCGACGGCCATGCCACCTAAATGGGAAAGCACGAAAGCTGCTTTCGTAGTTGCATCCAGAAATGAGTTGGGCGACTTAAAATGTGGAATCGACATTGGTTAAAAAATGTCCGAAACACTTTAGGGTCTCCAGTGAACCTTTCTGGCAGAGCCAGAAGAAACTGAGTTGCCATGTAAACAGGACCTTGTTCCTGTCTAGGATGTGCTACCCCAGAACCGGATGCCACAGCTGCTGAAGGCACAGATACCCCAGGAGAAGGGATAGCTGCCTGCAGTTCTGCTAGATGATGTTCAGTGGCATTATGCACAGCCTGCATATCGATGGACAAGTCAGCGACTAGCTGCCTGATACCTGCCAAGGCCTCACTGGCATCCATAATGGCTTCTGATTTTGTCAGAACTCGTCGACCCTTCAGCTGTTGAGCTCGTAGAGTAGCCGCCAAGTTCTTCTAACCAATGTACCCCTCTGACTGATACAACATGCAGGGGAGTCAATTAGTGGGAAGATGGAACACCAGAACGCAGACCGGAGGCTGTAGGAGGGAAACAAAGGCACTGTCAGAACGATCCAATAAATACTAGATCTATAGCGAACATAACAGAGAGTAACCAACCTTACTAGTGATCAATGGAGGTAGGTATAAAGGAGGAACCGATTCTCTGTCAGCATAACAGTGTACCTGCAATGAAGAGCAGGAATACCTCAGACCATGGTACAAATGCAAACAGACAGCAAAGACAGATACACAGGCTTTTATCTTACCATGGCATGGGTGATGAGATGAGGTAATCCAAGAAGTCTCCAGAGAAGGAAGGATGATGAACAGGGCTGCCCCGACGGCACACGGATGCCTAAATCTATGGCGGTCCAGTATCTTGTTCGATTTAGGACCACTGAGACCGACGGCACGAAGACGCCTAAAACTGATATACAACACACTGTAGGCAGTCTCTAGTCCATGCATGTATACCAGAGAGAGAGTGGAGGCAGTCCCAATAGGAAGGTTCCTGTAGAAACACTGAGTCGAAAGTAGCCGATGAAGGAATATAGCAGAGAGCAGTCCAATACAGGATAATCAGGTTCAGCAACAAACGGGCAGTCACTAAGCAAAATCAGAACCAAAGCAAACCATTCATGCAGAATCCGGGTCAGGAGCATTACATAAAGGTCAGAATCCATGGGTATTTCAAAGGCAAAACAATCCAAGTTCGTAGCGGTAGTTGGCAACCAAGAAGCATGAAGAAACCATGGCCAATCCGTAAACAATCCGGGTACAAGGCAAAAGGTCGGCAATGGGGAATCAAGAGGTGACAGTGATACAAGAAGAAACGCAACTTCAAACACACAATCAGAAGCACCGTTTTTGAAGCCGGAGCGGTTTCCTACGAGTATGCTCTCACGTGATATGTTCTATGCGTGCTCTGTGATTGTAGAGCGTACCGAGGAAGCAAGTTTCCATGGCAACCTCCAAAACTCTATTAGCCAAGATCTACACGTGACAAACAACCGTGTTTCAAAACTTGCTGACCACGGGATGGAGCGTTGTCTGAAGGTACGGTGACACCGAATCACAGGAACAGCCGTGGTTCTAGTTTTGGGCATATCCCTGTCATGTTTTCCCCTGCGTGTGACAGCACGATTATTTGACACATTCTACATCAACAGCCTCATCCTCAATTCTCTGAACATCTGGACTCTGCTTTATGATTGTTCACCTCTTGCCTCACTGACCATTCTGTAGTCTTCTTCCTATTTCTTTTCCCTCCATGCGTCCTATGGGATCCTCCAGGTGTACTCCATGTCCACCCTACTCTTCTACCTGTGGCACCGACCACTTCACAAACTTATCCACTCACCTTATCTGCCCTGCTACGACTACACGTCTTTCATAGACTTGCATTCACAGATCAGCAAGGCCTCGGCTGCTCCCCTTCATGACCCTGCCTCTATTGACACAAATGTGCACATATGTCTCCATGCAATCCACAGGAAAGGTTTGGCACAGTTGGTTCATCTAGGTTCATACTGGTTTGCAAATGTGGACCCCTGACCACCTTACTGTGTTCCCCATTCAAATCACTTGTTTGTTGTTGCTTTTCTTTATGGTCTCTACTACTGAATGTATTGCATGTATTGCATGCCTTTTATTTCATTACATGCTGTTGTAATTGAACACTGTGTGTGACTGCACTGTATGTATATGTACATTGTGGGCACTTGTATGTGGCACATCATCCCCTACCCACAGCTTCTGTTCATCTTTTGTCCCTTTAAGTGTTTGCTGTAAACCTTTGGTCCCTGCACCCATCCTGGGAATGGCTCGTCCAGGAAGGGGAGGGGATCTGTTGGATGTGAAGGCAAGAGCTCTAGAGTGATGTCCTGTCCATGAACTGTGGTGACAAACAGGTGAGGTGGGTGGGTGGTGCAGAGTCTGTAGTTATGGTAGAACTGACTTATTTGTGTGGATGCTGTGAACATGGGTCTCTTTATGGTTTACATGCCTTGGTGTGTTGAGCATGTTGTTTTTGTGATGGAAAGCTGACGATTACCCTTTCACAGGTGGCCTTTGTATCCTAGTCTGCTCTTCACCCTCATCTCCTATTGTCCTTCTTCACCCCAACCTGTGCTATTTTTCCATTGTTGTGCCTTCCATGCTCTCTGCCCCTACTGCCTGTCTTTCCGTCTCTGTCTTCCTCTCTTCACCCCCTTATCTCTGCCCTCACCCACTGTAACAACTCCCATCTCTCTTCTCATCTGCTAACCAGCCAGACTCCTTCTTGCTACAGAAATCCTCTCTGTCGCCGCTCCACAGCTGCACATTCATCACTCTATCTCCTCTCTCCCTCTTGGCCTCTTTTATCCTTCACATTAGCTCCCACACTTGTACTTCCGCTCCCCAGACCTCCACCTCCTCATGTGGCGTCCCTTTCCCTCCCTTGCATCCAAGGGTGACCCAAAGGCACACGTGCCACCTGATGGTGGGTGTGCACAACCTGTATGCCTGCAATCAATGGGCCAGCCTGGGCCTGCATCCCAGGGCATACTAGCCCCTGTGTCCAGAGTGCATGTTGTGCTGTGGTTGAAATTAGTTTGATTCACTGCAAGTGATTACTCTGTCAATGAGTTTTGATTTTGTTGGATTCATTGTTGCTCATGCTCTGTGATTTGACCTTCCAGTCATTGACACTGTGTGGACAATGGTGGTCAAGTTACCTTGTTTCATACGGGGAAAAAATAAGACTGTCCTGTTTGTTCACTTTCATGCAATGCATGTCTTTGCAAGCTAAGAAGGTTGTTTCAGGTGTGGATGTGACACATTGGTACCTTGTGGTGGTAAGTTCAAGGCACTGAGGGGGCACAGGTTGTGGTGTCATTGGTGGCATGGAGGTTGTGACTGTGTGGGATGTTTTCATTATACTGACCTGAGAGGAGCAAGTCCGGCAGCATGGGTGCAGGAACATATGGGGTTGGGAGGCTGGCATGTCATTGCTTGCATTTTTTCAATTTGTCATGCCTGCCACATGGTATCGTATTCACTCACGTTTCATGGCTGTCTACCCATGCTGACAGTCCGCTTCTGGTGCTTTGGCTCTTTCTGGGGTTGCACACCCCAGACAACTCACCAGGAACACGCCATAGGCCTGGTGTTGTTGTTTACCATGGCAGCACGTACTGTGCACAGTACCCCAGTGGCTATGTATACACATGGTGAGAGCTGCCCAGTTCATCTCAATGCTCCCTTCAGTTCCAAGCTCATTGGTCCCCGTTCAGTCCAGTCCCTCTGAGCTCGGCCTTCCCTTCCTCTTTCCTGTTAACTGCTTCATTTTGTGTGCCAGTATCCGTTTCCATTCCTTTCTCTAAGCTGGTTGTATCTTTTCTGCCTGTTCTTTCCTGTTGCCGCTGTGTCCTGCCTTCCACTATGATTGTTGCCTATTTGCCCAGCTGACTTCTGCCGGATCCTGCCTTCACTGCAATTGCTGAGAAGTTAGCCTACCGTCATCTTGGACATTCCATCATCGGCTTCCCTGCCAGTGTTTCCTACACTGTCCTGATGCCACGTTAATCAGGGGATGCAATATCGTGGCATTGTGAGGGCTTCCGAGGGGATCCTGGCTTTCCAACCTCTGAGTGATCTATTTGGGGGTTCTTTCCATGTCAGTCTGACAACAGCTAGATCTGAAGGATCACAATGACCCCTCAGCAGAAAAAGGGGTAAGTGGAACCTGGTCCTTCACAGCATGGCACTCGGGGGCAGGCAGTGGAGGTGTTGTGGGTTGTGATGGTGTCACTGTGTGGGGTGTGTTTCATTGCGTTGGCCTGAGGTGAGCTGGTCTGGCTGCATGGGTGCAGGGGAGACATGGTGATGGCAGGCTGGTGAGCCATTGCTTGCAGGCGTTGCATGGCATCCAGCGGGGCACATGGTGAAGTTTCATTGGGTGCATGGATGTGTTACCAGTTCTGATCTTGTGTTGTTTTTCTCTACTGAGGCATTCTGATTGCTGCTATTCAAGGGAACAGTATTGTGCGATGTCCACACAACACCTCAGCAGTGTAGGCTGCTTTGGGCACCTATTGAGTGGAACATGGATACATTCCAGTATACAGCTGGGGCAGACTCGCAAGGGAAAACATGTGAGTTGAGATGTGCATATTTCTTTAAGTGAGCTTGCTATTTTCTCAGTTCATAAGACTATTTAGATATAGATGTGTATTGAGTGTATCATTGTTGTCATGGCAAGGGGGGGGGCAGTCCACCTGTATATTGCTGTGCGACATGCCAGGGCAGTCCTCACCTTTTGTGCTGTCCCTTCTTACTTGTGTTCTCATGTGTGTTGTTGGGGGTCTGTAGGCGCATTAGGCGTTGTGGGGCATGTGAAAGTGAAAAGGGATTTCGTTTATTGTGTTGTGTGCTAGGGTGTGAGCAATACGTATGCTGTTGTTTCAACTGGTTGGTGCAGTTGATTTTATGACTATGGACACACACATTTTACCTCTCCCAGACACACATTCTCAGGGTGTTATTATGGGCACGGTGGATTGGCCCTAATTGATCAATGAATGGCACCAGGGATGTGGGTTCATTGTGTGTGCTCCACGGGGGCTGGTATTCATGTGAAGTACAAGCTGATTGCATGCAGCCTCTCATTGTGCCTTTTGGCCAACGTAGAGAATGGGTGGTACTTGGGGACAAGGGTGATGACCCTCCTGCATCTCTACTGGTATGCCACTCTGTATAGCAACATTGTGCAGGACACAAGCTGCCACGATGATTCTGCATACTACTGGTGGGGCATATGGCAGTATGCCGCCAGAGTGGTTGAGGAAGCGGAAACATGACTTGAGCACCTCAAATGTGTGCTCCACTATGACCCTTGTGGCTATGGGTGCTGCGTTGTACCTTACCTTGGCTGGTGTGGCAGGATTCCAGAATGGCATGAGGAGGAATGGTGAGAGCGGGTAGGCAACGTCCGCTGAAAATGTGTAAATGGTTGTTGTTATTGACTGTCATAATCTGTTCTTAAGTGTGTCACATGACTACATGCATGTGCGTAACAGTTTATATTCAATGATGAGTGATGTGTTGCAAAGGTTTCCAATGCCAGGGCCCAGTACAGTGGAAACTGTCAGTAAATGTTTCTGTTATTTGTGCTTCTGGGGAAATTGGCATTGTCTTACATAATGACTCCATTTGCATCTCAGATGACCTGGACATTGATTGAATGCCCATAATTCTAGTTGCAGTAAATGTGCTCCGTCAATCGGAGGGGGGCAGTAGGGCAACATGCGTGCAGTCAAGGGCTCAAAGCACATTTGGGAAGTGTGCTATGGAATAGAACTCCTGGCACATTTTCTGCCTTACCTGCAGTGTGCGTGGCATGGATATGTCTATATGCACAAACACACACACACGTGATGTGATGCAGCCCAATACCTGATGTAGACACCGGGATTTCCTGGCCTGCATAATCCCCCAAACAATCGCAGTGATCAACTGAAAAGAGCCTGTGGCAAGGAAATTTAGGGCCGTCAGCACCTTCTCCAGGGGTGTGAGGGCATGGGAGCAGATGGTGGGTGATGCAAGGTCTTTCGCCGACTACCTGACCAGGTTTAGGATGACATGGCGTGGGAACTTATATCTTGCATACACCTGGTCAACTGGCAGCTCAAAGAGCGTAGCATGTGGTTGGAAAATCCTGTCTGTCAACCTCCTCCTCATACTATGACCATGTACGATGGCTGTAGGTATACCTGCATTCATCCTGGATGAGTGATGTTTGAATGGTTCACATTGCGTGCTTTATATGCATTGGTTCCTGTGCGTGGCACTTTGCAAATCCTATCATGTGGCAGTAACACACAAGGTTTGTGTGTGACGTTTCCTGATGTGATGTTACATGTTAAAATCCATGAATTAGGTTATGTTTGCACTTGACTGGGCATGTGATTTCTTTGCGTGGTGGGTGCCTCAACACGCCCACGTTATTCCTTGTTCTTCCTCATTTTGCGGGGGGAATGGTAAATATGCATGTTCCGCCCGCTATTTATTTCTTTGCACAGGTGTGTCCCACACCTTGCGTGGTGTGTTGCACAAAGCACTCGATTGCACGCAACATCATGATGGACCCGAGCAAAGGTCTGAAAAGTTACGCAAAGTCCGATCCATGAATCAGTGAATGTTGTTTTGCACTCTGAAAAGTGCTGAAAGTCACTTTTCAGTGTGCACAAAATTCTATGGTCGACCCATAATGTTCTATGTTAAAACGAGTAACGATAGTTAAGCATAGTCAACCATGAAAATGCACAAGCTGACATTGGGAATTATTTTCTTACATTTGGTTGTATATACTTATATGCGCAAAAACATTATGTCATAATTGAAAAACATTGTTTTCCTGTTTGCATGTTCCAAATACATACCGTTTGTGTGAGGGAGAATTTACAAAAAGAAAACATGCATTGAAAATTATTTTGCCCATAACGTTCACACACAAACACATTTGACAGAATCAGGAGTGTGGGCCTTTTTAGTTTGGCTTATTAGGTGGTGCTTTAGCCCCGCCTATAAACCAAAACTATTGCATTAGAGTACAGCCATGGGGAAATGTCACATGAGGAGGGGCACACAGGTTGTAGGTGTTGTTTGGTTATTTGCCTACCCATTCATTGACTACCCCTGGCCTTGCTAATCCCTATGGTCACTCTCACCCAGTTCCTGCCCCTCTGTGCCCAAAATACCTCCTCATGGGAACTCTTTGAGCTTGCTTTACTCAAGCCTTACCATCATATGTTGAACTCAAATTGCCTGTAAATGTTTTTCAAAGCAGTCAATTGGAGCTGCCAACACACTTCTGGTGTAGTAAAAATGTCTTAACCAGCTCTGCCTTCAGTCACTCTATCTATAAGCACTGTGCATGTCCTGCACCCACGTGATGTTAATAACAAGTTGTGGCACATCCAGCAGTTTTGGCTTCTGTGTGAGTATTACTCATTTGCAAGGCACTGCTATCCAGGTATTCACACCATTTTGCACCTCTACCCGCCTACCATCAATGGGCAGTTAATACCATTACGGCAGTGCCTGGCAAGTGCCTTTCCCACGCCTACCCAAAAGTTCAAACTATTGGAATTGCGAGTGCTTGTTTTTTTTTCTTTAATATTCGCCCATGATGCAATGTAAAACAGATAATGCAAATGATGTTCTACTGCAGGACTGTCACATACAATCCATAACATTTATCCACATGGATGATTTTTGGCTAATGCAGTACTCCTCCAATGTTAATTGGATGGCGTAAGGAAGGCATGGCATCAAACAGTGAAGACAGACACAAGTGATCACAGTTCCAGGGTGTTTATAAAACTTCAAATGGGTTGGTTGAATGCCTATCTAAACCTAAATATAAGGTTGGGAGCAAGCTATGACCATCAAATAATAATAAAGCAGTCCTAGTCAAGTCTCTGTCAAAATAAAAGGGCCTATACTAAAAAAATGGTTGCCAATCCTTACTTCTAAATATAAAAGGGTGTGCTGCTGATTTCTGTAAAAGCGTTTCCTTAAACGCCAACGTTTTGCTGCCTAATATTGTGCTCAAGTAGCATTGCGAGCTCTCTGCTCTTGCTACACTGGTGCCTGCTTCCTGGAGGAGGCGGGGCGCTGCAGCCTCACGTGACGTATCACGTGACATCCACCGGGCCTCAAAACCAGCCCTAAACCAGCCGAGGGGTGTGTGCTGCTGATTTCTGTAAAAGCGTTTCCTTAAACGCCAACGTTTTGCTGCCTAATATTGTGCTCAAGTAGCATTGCGAGCTCTCTGCTCTTGCTACACTGGTGCCTGCTTCCTGGAGGAGGCGGGGCGCTGCAGCCTCACGTGACGTATCACGTGACATCCACTGGGCCTCAAAACCAGCCCTAAACCAGCCGAGGGGTGTGTGCTGCTGATTTCTGTAAAAGCGTTTCCTTAAACGCCAACGTTTTGCTGCCTAATATTGTGCTCAAGTAGCATTGCAAGCTCTCTGCTCTTTCTACACTGGTGCCTGCTTCCTGGAGGAGGCGGGGCGCTGCAGCCTCACGTGACGTATCACGTGACATCCACCGGGCCTCAAAACCAGCCCTAAACCAGCCGAGGGGTGTGTGCTGCTGATTTCTGTAAAAGCGTTTCCTTAAACGCCAACGTTTTGCTGCCTAATATTGTGCTCAAGTAGCATTGCGAGCTCTCTGCTCTTGCTACACTGGTGCCTGCTTCCTGGAGGAGGAGGGGCGCTGCAGCCTCACGTGACGTATCACGTGATATCCACCGGGCCTCAAAACCAGCCCTAAACCAGCCTTGCGGCGTAAAGCCCTGTGGAGTTAAGCCCTCTGGCTGTTATACGGCTGTTGTGCGTGTTGTGCCGATGCTGCCGAAGGAAGATTAACTTACAGGATCCTAAGTAAGCAAACCAGTTATCTCAGTGAAATATACATTGCTATCACCTGGCTGGGGGGAGAGTCGGACTAAGGCCGCTCCTCAAGCTGTCGGGTGTTCCCATTCCGGGTGGTACTATCGGATTGACACTTAGATATTATATTTCTTGACATTTGAACTCTACTCTTCAACCATTCATTAACTTTTATTATTATATGGCTTGTGATGATAATTTTAACCAATCAAACTAATTATTTTCTTTATGAAATTGTATAACTTTGGTTTTTATTCGCTCCCATTCTAATTGAGGGTATTGGCTGCTCATTTTATAGCTCTATTATTTGCTGATCCCTGATATTAGTTTAATTCATTACTGGGGCTGTAAAGGCTACTTCCCCCCTGTTAATTTTAAGAAAAGGAGTGTACTATAACTACTGAATTGATTAGGTCCTAGGTATATTTATTATAGACTCACTTGTGATAGGATTGATTTAAATTTTGGGTGATTCGCCTTCTTAAGAATTAATAGCTATTCCTTCTTATTTATATATATCCCCCCTAACACTCTACTAACATGGCCCAAAGTCCTTGCTCACATAATTTGAGATCTAAAAAGGGAAAGAAAAGTGTACCCACATCTAATATTACATTAGGAACCCAGAAGCCTGGTAAAGGGAAAAAACTAAAAAAGGGAAGTAAGAATGAGCCTATTTGTGAGACTAAAGGCGTATTAGAACAACCTAAGATACTTAGCTTTCTTACTGTAAAAGAAAAAGTAATGGCACCTGACAATGTACTCCCCCTCCCTTTCTCCTCTAATAGCTCGAGGATTGACAATGTATTACCTCCCCCTCTTCCCTCTAATAGCTCTATGGTTGACAATAATTCACTGTTGACATTAGTACATAAATTCAGGCGTCAATCTATGGGAACGGGAACAAATCTGGAAATTTCTGCAGTAGAAGATACCGACATGAATAATATTATCGGTACAAATCTGTCAGCTTCTCCAGATTTGGATAAATTTGCCCAGGGAGAAGTGGAATTTAATTCGAGCGATGAGTCTTATAATTCTATGGGTAACCTCTCTGAAATTTCTGTTAACAGTGATAGAAGTAGGGTAATTGAAAACTCACTTAAATCTGGTGAGAAATTGGATGCCCTAACTACCACGATGGATGTCCTCTTGACCATTTGCACTAAATTGCTTAAAGAACAGAGTGACACAAAATCATTGGTATTGCAGAATATTGATAACACCAGATCTCTTGGGATTATGATAGAGGAATTCTGTGGAAATGATTTTAAAAAGGGGGAAAGGCATACCGTGGGGTCGAATGAGGTGTTAGGAGACTTGAGTGAGTTGGTTTTGTTGGTTGAAAAAGAAAATGAGAATACCACTGTACAGACTAATACTTCCCACTCGGAACAACTTAATCCAAGGGAAAACTCGGCTGATAAGACTAGTATTAGTGTGAGAGAGGTAGAAATAAGGGTAGCTCAAGGCTCTAGGAGGCGTACTAGGCAAAATAGAAAAAAATAAAAAATCCACCCGTAAGAGGATGGTGATGGACAAGACTAAAACTACTAAGACTGCTAAAAAGAAATTCCCTGGCTCTAGCAAATACCGACCCTTTAGATTCTGAATGCGTAGAAGTGGGGAACCACTATGAAATTATCGAACATCAGCGGAAGTCGGACGAAGGGAAAAAAGTGGTAATTAAAAGTAAGGGACTAGAAAACTGGCTAAAGGGTGAGGATAATACAATAGAGGAAAGTGAATGTGAGGATATGGTACCTATAGAAAACAATTTTAAATATGTTGAAATTCCATATAATAACAATATTATGCCTCTCACAAAAAAGGAGAGGGAAATATATATCAAAGAGATGGAATGATTGACCATGCATAGTAACCAAAAAACAAGTATGGCAAATTTTGTGGGAATAAATGAAGAACCCCAACTTATAGTGGGGAAAAGTATTAAAATCATAGAAAAATCCACTCTTGATGAAAGCCCATTTTTAAATCGGGCTTGGTTACTGAATAAACTGTCACGTATTCCACAGTTACAAAATATTAATTCAGGGGATATTGAATCTATTATCCTGCCGGAATATGGAAGCTGGGAAAACTGGGTCATTGTCCAATTTAGATCTGCAGTTTTTGATGACCTCATAAGGTAATACTCTAATGGAGTATGGGGCAATAACTATGAAATTGTGATATGCCACTCCGCAATTCATAATGATCGGAATGATAAAAACATGGATTTGGAGGGAGCTTCACCTACTACTATGGAATTAAGAAATATAAATGTAGAAGTAAATTCTTTGGAGAGAAATGCTACTATCCAGAATTGAGATGAGGTATATATTAATGAATTCAATCTCCTCTCTTGGAATAGTAGAGGCTTTAATTCCCTATTACACAAGGATGGTATCCAATTGTTGTTGGAGAGTGATGTTTTTGCTTTACAAGAAACTTGGGTAACTGGGGAAATTCTACTTGATGGATATAATATCTGGAGTAAAGCTGTTTCCAAAGGTGAAAAGGGCCGGCCGTATGGAGGGCTATGTATTGGGGTAAAAAACCATCTTTCATTTAAACCTTATGAGAAGCACGGGAACCTACCTAATGTTATGTGTGCAATCATAGATAGGGGAAGGCTATCAGGGAACCTCCTTCTCATTAACATCTACTCTCAACCAGGGGGGGATAATGTTCATGATATTGGGGAGTTTTTAAACCATACTATTGAAAGTTGGACCCTGGATTCTCCTCAGTCCGAAATTTGTATAGTGGGCGATTTTAACGCCCACTGTGACTCTGCTGTAAGGGATATGAATAGGTGCAAAGATTTGTGGGACGAAACGGTCATTACCGCATCATTGGAAACACAGGAGGGCAACCTGGTTGATGGGCTTAATACCCAGTTTGTGCAGGGATGCCGGTGGATGAACCTTATGTCTAGTTGGGGGTTAGAATATTTGGAACCTAATATAGGGCCAGGTACTGGGGCAACCTGGACTAATGGGAAGGTAGGCTATAGGTTAGACTATATGTTTGTAAATAAAAAACTAAGCCAATCTACGATCTATTTTGAACACATAGATACCATTTTGAGTGACCATACACCCATTAGGGGTAAATTTTTTAATGGCCCGAAAAAGCAAAGTTGGGATGTGGGCAATGTGATGGATATTCAATTTTCTGCAGGTGGAAACAGGATCACTTGGTCAGATAAAAATGTAATTATCTTTAATGAGCTGTTTGATCGCCTGATCATTGATGGCCAGGATATTGTGCGTAACGGCCTCAATTTGATAACGAATTTGTTGGGAATAATACGGAGGACAAACAGAAACCTTATTGTGAAAAATAAAAAGGGAAAAAATCACTCCCACAAATTTGATCAAGTGATTTATGACAGGAAAAAAGAAATGATGGGTGAGATTCGTAAACTAAAGCAGACATGTGACTTAGATGATGAAGAGAGAAGTAAGAGAATCAGTAATATAAAGACACAATATAAAAACTGGCTAAAGGATTATAAGTATAGTACTAATAATGCTAATTGGAGGTGTTTATATAAGATATGTAAAACCCATGACTCAAAAATATTTTGGTACTTATATCGACAATTCTTGATGGAGGAAGATTGTAGGGAAAATAATAATGTGAGCCAGGAGGCTTGGAAGCAGTATATTACTGATCTCTACTTCAAGATTAGTGATATGTCTGCTATTCCTACTGGTATAAATCCATACAGCTATAATACATTTCTCTTTGGTATTCTGGACATTATTAAAGTAATCTCTAAAACGAAAGCATCACGTGCCCCCGGCCCAGACGGGTTAGCTAATGCTGTCATAAAACAAAATCCCATGAAATGGGCAGTGACTCTGCTCCAGCTATTTACTGGTATATGGGAGACAGGCCGCATACCGGATAGCTGGAGGAAAGCTATAGTAGTCCCTATTTTTAAAAAAGGGGACAGAAAATTGCCCGATAATTATAGATTGCTGGCCATGGCAGACAGTAGCTGTAAGATCTTCTGCTCACTATTAGTTGACAGCTTAAATAACTGGATAGAGGAAAAGGGTCTTCTGTCTGCTCTCCAAACTGGCTTCCGCAAAGGATATAGCACCCTCGATAATATAATAATGTTGAAACACATTATAGTAGGGGCTAAGGATAAGGGGGAAAAACTATATGTGTGCTTCATTGATTATTCGAAAGCCTTTGACAGTGTTAATAGGGGACTTTTGTGGAAGAAATTAAGAGAGAAAAAGATCTGCCCCAAAATTTTGCATTTTTTGGAAGAAATGTATAGGGAAACTACAGTCTCCATATGTCTGGGCAAAGGAGGGATGTTCTCACCTGAGATCGCTACTAATACTGGACTGAAGCAGGGATGTGTTACATCGCCTATATTGTATAACTTGTATGTTTCAGATATGTGGGAAAGCTTTACCATCATAAATAACTTCCCACCAATAGTGGCGGGGAAACCCATATGTGGCCTTATGTATGCAGATGACACCGTCCTCTTGGATAAGACCCCGATAGGGCTGCAAAGAATGTTGAATGGCCTACTAACTTACTCTGAAGCGAATAACCTTAGTATTAATATAAATAAGACTAAGGTAATGGTATTCGGAGCTACAAAGTTAGAAAAGAAAAAACTTTCCTCAAGATGGCAGATAAACTCTATTAAATTGGAGGTTGTTGAGGCCTATCCATATTTGGGGATGCCCATTCTGAGCAATCCCTGTATACATTTTTTCCAGGAGGCGGTTAATCTAAAAGTACTAAAGAAATGGAAAGTCATAAGGAAATATATGACCAATAAAGGCGGCCATTCAATCGAAGGTTTACTTGAGATATACAAAAGCTGCATTATACCTGGTATTCTGTATGCGCTGGAAACAGTAGAAAGTAAATACCTGAGTAAACTACACTTACTTGAAGGGAAGATCTGGAGACCAGCCCTAGGACTCCCCAATTCAGTACCAATACAGGCTATAAGGTGCGAACTGGGGCTCATATCCCTCTTGACTTTGTGGAAAATCGAATGTTGCAAACTCTATTTTAGAATAATCTCAGGGGACGGGGATGAAGGAAGTCTGCTTAACCTTATAAGACAAAATAAAAGTGAAGGCAGATTTAAGA
This sequence comes from Ambystoma mexicanum, assembly GCF_040938575.1. NCBI lineage: Eukaryota > Metazoa > Chordata > Amphibia > Caudata > Ambystomatidae > Ambystoma > Ambystoma mexicanum. The sequence continues at coordinate 1,135,055,081 of NC_090929.1, read as the reverse complement.
ATTCCTATATGCTAAATCTTCAAAAAATAGTATTATCTTTTCTAGAAGCCCTGGGCTATAATGAATGCATGGAAAATGATAACAGAATGTGTATTAAGAAAAGTCTTAAAGATAATGCTTTTATTTGGGATCTGTGTGAAAATCAATCTTATCTTTATAATAAGTCCAGATACTCTGTTTATGCTCTCCAAGGCCTCAAACCTGCCACCCCAAGACAACATCTGCTAAACACGGGAAGCAGAGCTTTGAGAAGATTTATCTTGCAACTACGTTTGAACATTCTCCCGTGTAATGATATTATCGGGGCAAGAACAAAAACTCCCCGTGCAGAAAGATTGTGTAGGCACTGTAATATAGAGGTGGAGACAGCAAGACATATTTTAACTTCATGCACCAAATTAAGGGAATGTTATTTTAAAGGGTATGCAAATTTTGTAGAGGATATGCGAAGGATTGAATCTGACCAATTTTGGTCAGTTATTTATGATGGAGAGATTAAGGTTTTTACTGGGGCAGCCTTTTATATTTGGAAGCGAGTAATGTGATGTATGTTTTTCTTGTGTAATATGTAATTGTGTTTGGTTGATATAATATTTTTGTAGTGTATAAGGTTTTAATTAACCAAAAAACACTTTAATTAAATTTAAAAAAAAATAAATAAAAGGGTGTGGGATAATGATGTATGCAAAAGAAAAGTGTTCAAGAAATAATATGTCAGGACAGGTGAGCAGTTGGCCTCCCTCGTTTGGGCTCCGACCACGGAACCCCCTCGTTCATGCTTAGACCCCTTTACCCACAATGTTCACAATTGATTTCCCACATTCAGGCTCGGACCACACATCCCCCTCATTCGGGCTCAGATCCCTTTTCCACAATTTTCACAAATGGTCTCTTTGGTTGGGACTCAGACCACGGATCCCACTCATTCAGGCTTAGATCCTCTTGATATCAGAATCGAAGCGTTTCAAATGTGCAATGGGTTTTGCTTAAACTCTCACGGGACCACTTTGACTCACTTCACACAATTGTTCTTATCAATCTTCTACTTTCGTTTCTCTTGGCGGGATACCTTAAAGAGACCTTCGATTGAGCACATCCACAGTGCCGGACCACTCTGTCAATGGTATTGTATCTTTCCTTCTCAAGTTCAAACATTTATCAGCAGTTTAGTTTTACTCACGTCTTTCATCACATGCATTTAACAATGTTCATTCCATCGCTCGTTATACAATTGTGCCGCTTGTAACCTTGACTTTAACACAGACCAGTCTTGCATCGGTCTCCCCAACTCGGTGACTGTGTTCATCTCTCTGTCACTTCTTTGTTCTTGGAGCCAAGGACGATACCACAATGGCTGCTGCTTATCCCAACCTTGGTCAGTTACGCGGGAGAGCTCTCGGTATCCTCGACACATAATGCAGGATTCTTCAGTCTGGTTTCCAGGCCTTATGCCGTGAAGGTTTCTTGAAAGTAGCGGTGTCTTGCCGAAAATGGCACAGGTAATTCCAATTCCCTTCTTACGAATCCTTTGTGGTTTGACGTCTTTTGCCCCTTGTTCAGCTACTGCCTCAAAACTTCTGTTTCTTTGTGTGCTTTGCCTCGCTCAGAGTGTACTCTTGTGCTCCACCTTTTATCAGTGTGGGGAAGTTTAATGGAAGTCAGGTTTGAGTAATCGGCAGTGATTGCCTGACCTCATCTGACCATTGTAGTAGGACATGTCAGGTATACTGCTTGGTTGTTAGTCTGTTTTCTCCAAGATCGGGTTGTCGGTGTGAAAGTGTTGGTGTAGGGAAAGGGGGGGACAGAGTTCCCATGTATCCTACCTTGTAGGATGGAGTAAGCGTGTTGCAGGGGGAGGGATACCGCATCTCAACATCTGGTGTCCCACTCCCACTTCCCGAAGACCCCTCACCCAGGTGATCATCCTGCACTAGTAAACTGCTAGGAACTGGATCCAAAAGTGATTGCCATGTCCTGGACACCTGGATGATAGATCCCCGGGGACTAGCAGGTGAGACAACTTCTGGTTTCTCACATACCCTTCCCCTATGCGAGGTGGATATGCTTGGTATTTTCTGAGGTGTGTTTATGGACCATTGGAACGTACATATGTAATGGATGGTATTACGCCAGAATAATTCGGAGTCCAAATAACCAGACAAACTCAAGAAGATTGCAAGTTACTGTTTTATTAATAATTATTTCAAACAGGGAGGTTACAACAAACATCAACGGACGTACGCTCACTCTCTCAATGATCTCCACAAAAAATACAATTCTTACACTCAATAATGCATCAGAGTGATGTCCTGCTATATGGCAATAGTGAAAAACCTATCAAGGGTCAGGATTGGTTATGGGAATAACATAGATATGCACTTGTATAGGAGCCAGGTTTGTTATTGGCTGTCCTTAATCAGGTGGACAATGTATGCCTACCTCTCAAAACATGTCATTTTAGAAACATTAGATATACAGTTTCTCATTGGTCTTACAAGCTATTAGGTCCTTCATTAAACTGACTAATACAATTGGTTGGCATGCTTGTGCCATGTCTGGAACATTCAGTACATTTGGCAGCACGTAAGCCCAGACTCAGGTGCAGGAAGAAAGGACGTGACGATACCTCACCATCCAATTAGCCCAGCATTTCTCATCACCCACGCATTCTGCCATGAAATTGTCTTTGTACTTGGCCTTGTAGAGTATTCTCATCCTTGGTAATGCACGGGAGTGGGGGCACTCGCTATCGTGTCTGGAACTCCAAGTTTAAGCTCCATTTCCATCCTTGGCTCATGTGACAGTAGACCCGGTCTGGTCATGTTGCTGCTTTTAAATGCTCTAAATGAATTAAAACTTGGCATCCGTTATGTCTTTCTTGCATCTTAACATGAGAAGATCCATCCTCTGCACACTTGTTTATCTTCAGAGTAGATAGCTGACCTCGATTTCTACATTCTTAACTTCAGGCCAGGCAGCCTCACCACACAGCTCCATGAGCTTTCTATTTGGCTGCAACACAGCTTTCCCCTCTCCCAACAGGGTTTCTGGATTACTTATTTCTTGATACCAATGTCCAGTTTGTGTACAATGGCGACTTCACCAGCATTCTATTTACTACTCATAGCTAGCCTCTATGATAACTTGATCTACCTTGTGTTTCAGCATCTGTACATTTATTGAACTTCTGTTTTCTGCAGCACTTTGTTAACATGTAATATTCTTCTTTTCAACATTGATTTGTTTACTTGATTCTTTACTTCATCATTCGTCTTGTAGGATCCCTACATTATTATTATCTCGGGACATTGTGCACACTTTCTTATGACCTCATCAATTCATTTGCTTAGCTCTTTCTCATATTCCATCAGGGAGTTCTTCCAGCAGGTTGTCATTACTTCAAGGGTACATTTGATAGGGTTGTCTCAATGGGTATCTCCTTCCAAATGCTTGCTGCGTTATTGGCATGATAGCTGGTGTCAGGCAAGGCACGGACTCATGTCTCCAATACAGGGGAAGTAGGGGGGGCAGGATTTCCTGCAGATGTATACAGCTGCTCCTTTTCGGAGGTCCTCTATTTTTAGGAATGTGGAGAGAACAAGGAAAAGATGTATCCAGGTGCTCTTGCACAGTCCATGAATTTTGTTCCCTCTGGTCTGGTAGAGGCAGGGTGTTCATATTTGTCTCCCTTATGTATCTTATGAACTAGGACTGTGTTGGTGAACCTGTTATTGGGTGTTCTTTGGGTTTGGTGGTAAGCTTTTTGTGACTGGTAGACTCATGAGGTTCTGTTTCCATCCACTCCCACAACAGAGAAGTTTGGGAGTACCAGTCAGATTGCCAACATTTTCGGGTACAAATTTTCTATGGGGATTTGGGAGATCTTGCAAGAGACTAGAACATGTATGGAAGTCTCTTCCCACAATGACTTCTTTGGGGAGTCCAGGAATAATGGCGGATGACACTAGCCGTGATTCTCCCCTGATGTTAATGTACACGAGTATCTTGGGATAGATTTCATTACCTTCGTATACACATGTGACTCTAATGAGACTCACATTTTCTAAGTCTGTTGTCACCAAATCAGCCCTTATGGTGGTCTGGTTGCTGCCTGAGTCAATTAGCGCCTTTACAGGCCTACCATTTACTAGGGTTTTTTCATATGTAAAGTCATGGAAGACTGGCATAGACACATGCTGGAGGTTTCTAGATCAGCCTCTGTTTCTCCCCCTCATCCCCTCTGAGGCACCTTATTTCCATAGGTTCTTCTTTTAGATTTTTAGGACAATGTTGAGCCAGATGGCCAGTTCCTTTACACGAAAAACAAATAGGGGGTGATGGTTTAGTCCCTTAAAGTTCTTCTCTCCTGCTTTCCACATTACCCTTCAGGTCAGGTCTTCTGATTTCTGTTTTTTCTTTTGTGGTCCACTCTTTGGGTCTAGAGAGTTCTCCCGCTCTATCTAGTACTTGGGTTTGAAAACGGTATGGGGGTTTGTGATCCTTCCACTCTTCACCTCTGTATACAGAATGAAAATGTTTTGCTGCGTCTGAGTGATTTTGGGCAATTTTAACAGCCCTGGCAAGGGTAGGTCTGTTTAGCTGCATTACTGCTTTCTGTAAAAAAGCAGGTGAAGAATTGGTGACTTGCTCCAGAATGCTATGTCACCCAATTCTTCCATGGTTTTGTTGTTAATCCTGTGTTCTTAATTTGTTCCCCCAGTTTGAGGGGGGTTTCACTGGGGTTTAATCTAATAACCCTTAGTTTCTGCTGGTAGAAGTTACAGGTTTGGCCTACTCTTTTAAGACGTCCCTCTGTTATGGATATAAAGGTAGCCCCCTTGGCAAGGTAAGTAGTTGGTAGGCGGTTTGTAGCTTGCCTTTGAATAGGGGTCCTAAATAACATTTATTTAGATTTTCTTCTCTCCCAATTGTTCAGCTAATAACTCGAAATTTAAATAGAAATTCCCTAGATCTTAAGCCTCCTGATTGGGTTGTAGTAACCCTTGAGGTAGTAGGGTCTGGCCTGTAACTCGACTAATTATGTTACATTCTCCTAAAGGCGGGTTTTGGCCTGCATCTGATGGGCAGCCAGTTGCGCCATGACATCTTCAAGCTTGTCCAGGTCTTCCGGGGGAGTAAGGGTTCCCTCTGTGACACTTTCTGAGTTGGAGAAAAAATGGTCTCAACCTCTGAAAGGGTTATGAAGTTGTCTGACTCCTATGAACTTGATTCTGATGGAGGTGAATCTCTGTGCGGATTGATCTCTACACCAGATGGGCCAGGAATCAAAACTAGTCTGGTACAAAAAAGAAAAGGTTTGGAGAAAGGTGGATTCAGGGTGCTAGGTCTAATGAAGATGTGTGCAGTTCTTATATTTAAGACTATTTGATTCCATTGTTGAATTATATAGTAGAAGAGAGGCATGATATCTAATAATACCTGGGTTTTGAAAAGAAAGTCTTGCTGGCCGATTGGGATTTGAAGCTGGGAAAACAAGGTCTCTTTTATGGTATATATTCGATCAAATGCAAGGAGTTCAATTATCCTTTTTTCTCCTTCGGTGGTATAACGATTATCAGCATGGGTTTTCAATGTTTGTCAAGTGGCACAGCGAGTAGAGCGCTTGCTTTGACATCCGTGCAGAGCTTGCTAATACAGGTTCGAATCCCGGCGGGGCCAAACTCAGCCTTTCATCCTTCCGAGGTCGATAAATGAGCACCACACACCGTGGGTAATAATAAGCAGCGCTCAGATACCTGAGGGTTTGTAGCGCTATATAAATGCCAAATTATTATTATTATTATTTGTCAATAGAATCATATCCCACTTCTAACACCACATGTGGGGAAGGCATGGTATCAAATTGTCAAGACAGACACAAGTGGTCACAGTTCAAGGGTATTTATATAACTTCAAATGTGTTGGGTGAATGCCTATCTAAATCTAGATCTAAGGATGTTGCAACAAATGTGTGGCAAGCATTTGCACTTGGGCCCTTGAGTCCTAATGATTTAAAAAATAACCCAAATTCCAAAATGTTACAGTGTCAGTAACATACAATCAGTCAGAAATGTGTTTATTCGAAATAGGATAGCAACCGACACGTGTTTCGACTTTCGTCATTTTCAAGGCATACATGAGTCATCCCAATAATTGTCAAAGCAAAGTGATAATTGAAGAACAGTAAATGAAACTGCAGAGATAAGAAGTTTCTAGAGGATAAACAAAGTATGAACATACCATATGATTGATTTCAGAACTAGATGGGGTTTCACATGAAGATCAGGACAAAGGAAACAGGAGTTCAAGGAGTTAAACATTATTGGTATTGATTTATAATAGATACTGAATCGGGTGCACATGTTGGGGAGTAAAAAGGGCAATGTGGCCAATCAACAGACACAGTTTTTAAAGAGTGAAATACCTATGAGACACCTCAGTGAAGTGAGTATCTAAAATGTCATTCCGTGCGGAAACAGGAGTGTAGTGGTCATAATAATTAGTCAATGACTTGTGTACATGCATGGTCCCTTAGTGGGTAGTGTGACTGTTTGCTCACCAGACGTCCATTGTTTCCCACCACAACAGGCGGTGTTAGCGAAATCTGTAGCTTTGCTTGATAAAAGTCTGAGCGAGTAAGCACTCCATAGAGTGAGTGCCACTGTAAACATATAAAGGGCTAGTCAATTGTAGGTGGCAACTTTTCTTTGGCAGTATTTTATGCATGGGAAAATATACAGTTAGAATGCTCACCATGAATATATGTATGTCCTATTTGTCTGGTCCTTCAATGATTGCATTGCTTTGACAATTATTGGGATGACTCATGTATGTATTATGTTTACTATTTTGATTATTACCGTTCAATGATGTTGTGGATCATTCTGTCAGCCTTGAAGTCGAAACACGTGTCGGCAGCCAGCCTATTTCGTATAAACACATTTCTGATTTATTGTATATTACTGACACAGTGGGCCTTATTACGAGGAGGGTGATAAGGGGTTAACATCGCCGGTAAAAGTGCTGGTGCCGTTAACCCCTTACCGTCCCATTATGAGGTCCGCACTTGGGACTCGCTCAGGACACCTGGTTTTACCAGACATCCTTAGCGAGTCCCGCGAGCTGCCCAGCATGCTAACAGGCCGTCATTAATGGGCCCATTGTTAGCATGCTCCCCATTCCCATTGAACCCTATGGGGACTCAAATGGGTATGGGGATGGACTGGATCTGGGTTCCCTGAATGGGGAAATACCGGGCCCTCCAAGGTCGGAATGGCCTGGTATTGCCCCATTCAGGGAACCCGGACCCGGGTTTGGGGGTAGCCATGCCCTTATTAACCTCCAAACTCGTAATGAGGCCCAGTAACTTTTGGGAATTTGGGTTATTTTTGAATCATTATGACTCAAGGGCCCAGTGCGAATGCCTGCCACACATTTATTGCAATTTTCTACTGTGTAGGTGTTTTTGGGTACACCTGTTCTGTGACTGGGGCGACGCTGCTGGCCCATAGCAAACGCATTTGGGGAATGGACATAGCGCATACCACCTGGTCCGTTACCCATACCTTCCTTAAGTTTCTAGATCTAATGATGGGTGCAAGCTACGACCATCAAATAATAAAATTGCAGTCATAGTCAAGTCTCTGTGGAAATAAAAGAGCCTATACTAATAAACCTATTGCCAATCCTTACTACTAAATACAAATGGGTATGTGACAATTATGTGTACAAAAGGAAAGTGTTCAAGAAATATAATGTATAATGTCAGGATGGTTGAACAGTTGTCTTCCCTTCCCCACATTTACAGCACAGGGCAAGGCGGCACGTGCGAGCTTTGCACACTCTCTGGCTTCTTGGCCACAAGGTAATAGTTCAAAACATAGACATCAGGGCCTTCCACCAAAGTCTCTTTCCCAATGAAAGTGTCTTATTGCAGAGGGCCTGGTGTAACAAACAAAACACATAAGTTCCTTTCCTTTGTCAGGGTTTTCACTTTCACAAGTTCACAAGTGTCTGGTTGCAAGTAGATGCGAACTTTCAAAGTTGAAGTGCTGGGGGTAAACACACCATACTCATGATTGGGTGACCCTTAAATGCGGCGGCGGTAATTCCATGAATCAGGGCCATAGTATATATGAGGTCATAGCATTCCAAACGATCGACAGGGTCTAAAAATAACCCTTTTTAGTTGTGTTAGCTTCATTGCCTAGTAACACTGGTGTAGATTTTATATAGACCCTAAATAGAGGCTTACAGGGCAAAATACAAATGACAGAATGCAAAGTATGTGACACAGAGGGCTTCAGTCCGAGGTGGGTGCAAAGGGATACCCAGGGTTAAGGACATCGGTGCCGGTAATCCCTTTGTGCCCTATTCCGAGGTCCCTTAGCGGGTCCCGCAATGGGTGTCTGGTTTTACCAGGCGCCCTTAGTGGGAGCCACTAAAGGACCAGAGAGCTAATAACGGTACTGAAAATTGCAGTACCGTTATTAGCTACTTCCCCATTCCCATTGAGCCCTATGGGGGCTCAATGGGAATGGGGAATTTATTTTTCAATGGGTATTTACCGGTCCCTCCAGGGTCGGAATGGACCGGTAAGTCCCCATTGAACCAGGTCGGACCTGGACCCGGTATGGGAGGTAGTCATGGCGCGAATAGCGCCATGACTACCTCCATACTCGGAATGAGGCCCAGAGTCTATACAAAAGTCAAACTATTTAGTTTGACAATGCATGTTTTTTAAAAATAATAAAATAGGTGTGTTTATAACTAGTGTCTTTACCAGAGTTATACAAAAGTCCATCCTATTGTTATGGCAAAATATACATGACAGATTGCAAAGGATCTCCACTAGAGTTTTACAAAGGTCTGCTGATCTGGACAGTATGTGCACACAGCCCTGTCCTCTTAAAATGAATGCTATTTAAAAGGGATGCAGGGGCATGTAGAGAAACACAACAACACTGATTAGCTGTGAAACAGGGCTACGGTGGGGAGGGGTTTTTGTCTGTCAAACTCAAGACTTTTACATTTTCACCCAGTGCAGCAGAAAAGCTGGATGGCAGGTCTGATAAGGCTTGACAAGGCCTGATGAGCTGGATGGAGCATATGGGGTGGGGTCCTGCAATACATTGGGCCTCATCACGAGTTGGGCGCTAGCCGGGGCTATTAGCCTTACCGCCAACACCCCCGGGGCTATTAGCACCAGATCACGGGTTTGGCGGAACGGTAAGTCCCCATTCCCCATTGGACCCATTCGGGAATTTCCCATTCCCCATTGGGCCCAATGGGGAATGTTCGGCGCTATTACTGCCGGTGGTAATGGCGCCGTAAATCAGCGAAATCACCGCAGATTTGCCCCCAGCTCAGAGCTGGGGGTAAATCTGCCGAGCCTGTGATTTGGTGGACCCTTATATGTGGCGGTAATAGCGTTACTGCCGCACTTAAGGGTTACCAGCAAACTCGTGATGACGCATGTGTTATCTATGAGTGGTCAGAGGTGGCTAGTTAATTTTAGTTTCAGTGTGAAAGTCTATTTTTGCAAAGTAAGCACAAATATATTTATGTCGTCATGGATAACAGATTTTGCACAGGGATGGGCCACACTTTTTAAAAAACACAGAAAGTGGGGTGTGCTGATAACAAAGCAGCATGCAAATGAATGTAGGGCTCTATCTTTAAAAAGCCGAGTTTGGAAGGCGGCCAGCAGAAATAGCACTTTGGAGTTTCGGGAGATCCCCAGGACCTTATGAATCCCTGCAGTGTGGGAAATTGGTTTGAAATTCCATCTGCTTTGCGTGGAAACCTGTTATCTGAATACCTGGAACTGATGACCCTCTGCAACACCTTTGACTGAAAACAGGCCTAGAATTTTTTAGGCTGATTATTTCCAGAAAGAATAAAAGGTGAGTTGTATTTACTTTTAAATTAAACAACTGTGGGCATTTAATGACACATTTGCAGTTTAAACAAGTATTTGTACAATTCCATGATAATGGGCCTCATCCCGAGTTGGGCGCTAATCCCTGTGATATTACCGCCGGGGCTATTAGCCCTACCGCCAAACCCCCAAGCGCTATTAGCGCCGGATCACGGGTTTGGCGGAACGGTAAGTCCCCATTCCCCATTGGGCCCATTCAGGAATTTCCATTCCCCATTGGGCCCAATGGGGAATGTTTGGCGCTATTACTGCCTGCGGTATTACCGCTGGCAGTAATGGCACCGAAAATCTGTAAAATCACTGCGGATTTGCCCCCAGCTCAGAGCGGGGGGTAAATCCGTCGTTACTGCTGCATTTAAGGCTTACCGCCAAACTTGCGATGATGTATTATGTATTTTAGCCTTTCAATATGTTATTAGGGTTGGACGCTGTATTAGCAGGGCTTAAGATTTCAGTGTTAACATGTTGTGCAGTTTATTGGGAATTTTTTCTGTAACATTTAGTCACAAGGCTCTTAAATGAGTGGCACTATGTTTTAAGCAATTTTTAAGCAGTTTTGTGAGGCGTGTTTCACACCGTAGAGGTTGGGAGCAGTTGCAGCCTGTTTTGATGTATCAACCAGCACAAAATTATAAAAGCTATATTTGCAATTTAGACTGAGGGCCTGGACTAAGAGCTACAATTGACATTATTTTGTTTTGTGCAAGCACAGAGCTCTATGTGCTAGGGAAGACTTGGTGTGTTAGGACTCCATTTTTACATGTGAAAGCTGCAATGTGTGTTTTTGTTAATTGTGAGTTAAATGTGTGATAAGGTGTGCAAGCCATTTAAATGACAGTTGTTAACTTTCACAGTGTTTCACACAATATTGACAGGGCTGACAATGTGAATTTATAGTTTGGAACACCAGACACGACAGGGTTTGAGCATGTGTCAGTGATCACACGTTTGGTGAAGTGCTGCAGGCGAGATTTTTTCACACAAGTGGATGGAAATGTTGATTTTTTAACAACATGGTACAAGTGCTAGGATGCTGTGTTGGTATTAGGATGCAATCTGTGTCTTTGCAATACTGTGTGTTGCTACAGGTGTAATTATGTTGGTTAATATGTGTAAAGAGGTGTTTGGTGCAAAAACTGTCTTCCTTTAAGTTTTTAGGACTGTGTCAGTTAATGCTGTACATGGTGATGGGCTCACTATGTATTTTTAAGTATGTGCTACAACTTGCATTTTTGTTTGTGGGAACAAAGAGGTAAAAATGACAGTTCTTGTTTTGTGCACGCAAGCTACACAATTGACACGATTTTGCCAATGGGTGCAAAGCAGTATAAAACGAATAACTATTTGTGCCTTTTCTCTGTGTACTAGGGAATATCAGAGTGTTAGGACTCCATTTTTATATATATGTGCAAGCTTTAATGTGTACTTTGTTAATTCACAGCTAAATGGGTGATATTGGGTTCTAGCAATTTAAATGACGGTGACAATGCTGACAATGAAAGGGTTTTGCTATCCTTGTCAAAAATCACATCCCCAAGGGGTTGAAACACTAGTGCTGCAATCTACTTTGCACGAACTGCCAGCATGGCAGATTTTTTAATGGTAACTGTAGTAAAATATTGTGCGCTAGTAATTTAAATTACAGTTTTTATCTTTCACTGTGTTTTATATAATTTTGACAATACTGACAATGTGAATTTATAGTTGGGCCGGCTGAGCCTGACAGGGTTTGACTATGTAGCAGAGATCACACATCTCGTTAAGTATGATAGCCGTGATTCCTCTATATAAATGGATTGAAATTTCTAAGGGGACCTGTGCTTGGTTGTGACGCTGACATTGTAACACGCGGTGCGCTGCTAGAGTTGCAATATTAGTTCTGAACATTGTAAAACGCTGATGCTCATTGTGTAAAAGATGTTCTATTCTGATTCCATATTTTTCTTGTATTTATAGTGACATCATATACTCCAACAGATGCATGCCACAGAGGGCAGACTCTCTGGATGTGGATTGTGGCAGCCACCAACCAGTAGCTGTTGGATTTATTTCGAATGATGCATCTAACGCAACATCAAGGCCAATGGAATCAATGGGGTCCCAATGCAAAGGAGCTGTTTTTCTGATTCATTAATGGGTATTTTGGAATTACAGCCTTTATCAATCACCAATTGAATATCTGGGGTGCTGTTAAAATGGATTTCTGAACTCTGACTTGGAGAGGCAGAGGTTCAGAAGGCCAACCTAGTTTCTTGGAACAGGTAATCTCTGGACAAGCCAGACCAATCAGTGTAGCTATGGCAGACGGTCAAGACTAAGGGCCTCATCATGACTTTGGCGGTAACCCTTAAATCCAGCGGTCGCGCTATTACCGCAGGATTTAAGGGTCCGCCAGATCAGGACTTTGGCGGATTTCGCCCTAGCACTGAGCTGGGAGGAAATCCACCGAAAATGTGCTCTATTACCGCCGGCGGTAAATCTGCCAGCGGTAAGAGTGAAAATTTTCCCCATTGAGCCAAATGGGGAATGGGGCATTCCCGAATGGGCTCAATGGGGAATGGGGAATTACATTACCACCAAACTCGTGATCTGGCACTATTAGCGCCGGGGAGTTCGGCGGTAGGGCTAATACCGCCGGTGGTAATACCGCCGGCGTTACCGCCAAAGTCGTGATCAGGCCCTAAGTCTCAAGAGGGGTGAGGGTGACTGAAAGACCTCAATGAGCACACAAAGCAAGGACACTTACAAATTACTCCAGACAGGTGTTATATTAAAAATATAGACACATTTATTACAAGGCCTTTGTAATATAGACTATAGCAAAGAATCACAATAATACTGAAGTAAACCAACAGAAGCACGAAAAATGTAGACCACCTATATGGGGAGGAAAACAGGCAGTGCAAGTAATCTTTAGACCCAGTTCCACATCAATAATACACCTAACTAAGAGGCAGTCCAAGCCCTACGAAGAGAGGAGCCTTATGCTCAATAGTACATGCACACACTTGTGCCACTGGACAAAATAGGGTCTCTTCAAGGGTCACCAGCAGCTCAGGAAGGTGGATGCGGTCGATGAAGAACAAGTCCCCACTATTGAAGCAGAACCTCCACTTGTGGGCAGAGGCAGGTTGAGAGTGCGGTATGGAGTTGCTATTTCGCAACAGAGGTAGAAAAGAAATGGGCTCCTGCGCTAGCGGCCACCGGTTGCAGTCTGGACTACTCACTGGTCCCCGACGCAGGCAGACCCAGACTTCGCCAGTTCAGTCCACTTTGCTGGCAGGTTCGAATGCGACAATCAGGACGTCTCAACACTGTGTAGTTTCCGCGGTAGCAGGCTTCAGGGTCAAGAGAGTCACAAGTGCAGCAAACTTCCACAGGTCGTTGCCACAGCAGGGCGAAACGGTAACTGCGTTTACTCCGGTCCGGGTGCACTCGTCTCACTTCAAACCTGGGAATGCCAAGTGTACGAAATTCGGTGTGAGGGTGCCGTGGACACAGAGCAAGCAGAATACCAAGTTTCGAGGGCTTCATCAAAACCGCAGCGATGACAGAGCAAACGTCCTGTGTAAACTGGTCAGCCCACTGGTTGGCCCAGGGACACTTCCGAAGAGGCTTACTTGCAGGGTTTGATCAAGGTGCCGAGAATAGTTGGTCCCACTATTCCAATGGGTCGAAGCGCCTTCGCAGACCTTTTAGGACGATCAGATGCTGAGGGGTCTCGCAGGACGACAGCGGCTCAGGGTGCCAAACCTTCCAGCGGGTCACCAGCAGCTCCTCGACTCGGCTTCTTGTTGCAGGATAATTGGCTCCTTATCCTTTGTTCGTGTGAACTCAGGAGATCGACATGGTAGTGGTGTTTTCGGCACCCTCTTATCCAAGTTCCCTTCGCGCCAAAACGGAGAGGACCCAATGGAAGATCTGCTCACAAACACTCACTCCATACGTGGACCAATCACGGACCACAGTGGTCCCAGGCATTCAGGACACTCCAGACACTCTGGCACCCAGGATGTGTATTGGGAACAGACATCCCAGCCCACATCCTGGAGGCACACACACAAGGCATGCAGAAGCTCGCAAACGCTTTGTTTTTCGCGGGAAAGTGCATGACCAAATAAGGACTGACCCGGGTCGGCTCGACCTGGGGAAGGTGAAGGGGCAAGATTGCCAAAGGACAGGACAAAGAACCGCGTGGCATGGCCATTTTGGAGCCAGGCCACCTATTTGTGTCAAACACGGTAAGCGCGGATAACATGGCAAAAAAGGGTTCAAAACATAAGATAAACGATAGTAGTCCTGTCCGTGACACACCTACACAGTTCGTAATAAGTCCAGCGAGAGATTCTAGGGCCTTTGGAATGACTAGAAACCCAAGGGTGCGGTAAAATAAGTTACATTGCACTCTTGTTACATGTTGCACAAAAGCTGCAACATGAGGAAAGGACTAAGGGAAACGAAGTCTCCCAGTACTGACTGTCTTAAGGGCATGTCAGTTTCCCCATAAGAAGAGAACGAAAGCCCAGAGAAGTGCGGCTGAGGGCTGCGCTTCTCTGGCAAAGGTTAGATCAGGGTGTAAAACAGCAGAAAAAAGTTTGGGGGTTGACACATGGAGGGAAAATTACATTAAAATATGAAATCTTTCCTAACAGGTGCCAACACCACAGAGTTGTTTTTCAAATTCACATATGGATATTTATGGTGATTGATGCATCTCACACTACACGCCCCGTCTGCTTTCAGTGCCAGCAAGACCTAGGGATGATGGGGGGTCCACCGCAGTTTCAGAATGGCCTATGGATGGCACAGCGGGCAGACTATCTGGATGTGGATTGTGGAGCCCAGCACCAGGTGCTCGTTGGATCTATGGAGATTAGTGTATCTGGTTCAACAAATCCAAGATGTTTTGAGGGCCTGGGGATGCGCTTGAATGTTTTTATTGGATCAGCAAGGACCGATGGATTCAGGGACACAACACATTGGAGTTATACTTCATATTTGGCAATGGGAACAGGTGGCTTTTTTGATTCTGCAATGCGCCTCAGTGATCTGTGTCTTGGGAATGTCTCTGTTTATGGATGCAGGCCCAGTGAACGGCCACAGATTTCGCTGCTTTGTTGTCACAAGGGGTATACATTTAGACAGCGCTGCTATCAAGGCTAAATCATGGAGCACTACAGGGTGTGACAGAGGCCACAATAGTTTTTAAGTGTGAAGTATTGTCTTGCAGGTTCATGGGGTAGGGTAACATTATTTAGCTACTACGTTATTAACACAACAGCAAAACTTGATGGATTGTTTTGAAACGTAATTTGAAAAGCTATTACTAAACATAGATATATGCCAGTAACAGGAATGTTAACCCCAAGAACTAATGTGCTAGTTTAGAGGCGTTGTACCCAGTAAGCTTTTACAAGCCACCCCCGACTACACAATAAAAATGTTTATTGGGATTTACTTCTGATCACTCACTTATGAAATGGCCCCACAGTTCAACTGAACAGCAGTGGATTGAATCAGTTACTGTACAAGTTATTCGAATAAATAGAAACAACCAGCCATTAAAGTCCAGGTGTGTGAGAATATTAAGTCAAAAAGCTCCATAGAGAATAGAGAAAGGGTGTCCCAAGAGGCCACATGGAATATAACATACATTACAATTAGCTAAAAATCCAATAAATTAGAACAAATTCACTCTTCAACACTGTTCCCTAACATGTGATCAAGTCATGAAGAACACTTGCTATTTATTATAACCCAAGTTCTGCTAAGAAAGCTGCCAAACTCCCTCATTACACAAGGCCAAAATAGAAAGGAATAGATACGACACATGGCCTGAGAATGATAAGGAGTTACTTTTAAATGGGAAAAGATGAAGACCGCGGACTTCTCAACTCCTACAAAATGTCTCAATTATAGCTTGACACTTTGTCAAGATGTCCAAGGTTGGTAAGCAAGATGCCAACCAATCTGAATCCTAGCCATACCACCCATGATGAATAATGCCATCCAGTTAGTTCCAGAGGTTGTGATGTAGTGAAATTTGTATCTGAAAGAGGCTGGGTACAAGTGGAGCTATCAGATACGTACTAACCAATTGAGGGACTAGCCCCTCTGTATTCTATATGTAGCTTAGGATACTAACCAACTACAAGCACTTATAAGTTCTGTAACCGATAGTGTATGATGATGTCATTGATGATGTAACAGCACCATAAAAGGTGTCCACATTTATTGTATTCTTTGAGAGCTATTTGTTTTCTATCCCTGCCACTTATTTTGTGTTTTGAATAAAGCTGGGTTTTTCCATGCACTTTCAGTACTATATTATTGGGTATTTTTTTATTTTTTTATTGTGGAGTGCCTAATTGGGCCTTCCTCAACAATCTGAAATTACATGACCAACCGTTTATTGACTGGCTCCTTCATGTCCACAGCTGGTTGGATACTAATTTCCTCTTTCTGGTTAAACAAGGCGTTGTAAGTGCACTTCTGCAATCAACATATACATCCTGGGTGTAACCCTCTACAGGTAACTCTCCTTAATCTAACAAATACCAAGAGCTACACAATCTGCCAAAAGATTTTACATCTGGCACACAATGCAATTCTCATCCAGGAAGTGCACAACCAACACAAAGGTCTATCAGACACCTAGGGTCGGCTTCCCCTATCCTGTTGGCCCTTCAGCAGTTACAACACACCCGTTACCAGCATTGATCATTCCATCTTCACGGCCCTTCCTTCTGCAGCTCATTTCTGCTACATCTACTCCTGGAGAAAAAACAAATACGTTTCAGATGTGCTCTGATGACTAACCTGTTCCGCTCCAGATCAAGATCATAATTCATTTTCATCTGTTTTTGCTTTGCAGCCTTTGCTTCTTTTATCTGAGCTCCCCTTTTCACTGACAGCACTTTGAAGAAACCCTTAAGCAAGAGGATATTGTGCCTATCTAGCCTTCCCATTTCCCTTCATAGCACTTAGCGACCCTCCTTAGTCTCCAGCTTTGTCATGGTTACCCTAACCAAAACTGTCATCATGAGTCACAGGCACTTTGAAATGCTGCCTCTGGATTGATGTGACGCTCATATACAGCACCAAAAAGAATGGTCCATAGCCATACTCCTCACAGGTAACCCTGGTGGGGGTTCATGCTCTTTGATCTGGCAAGGCCTCTCCCACAAGAGGTAGTCAGTACACACATTTTAAGCTGACCTGAGAGGTAGTCAGTACATACATTGTAAGCTGACAATGCCCCTTAGGGCCTGAAGAAACATCACTGATCATCAGTTCTGAAAAAGGCCAACCCAGAGACCCAGTGTGGCAGCGGTGCATCACCATTGAGCTGACAGGGCTTCAGCCCCTACTCCCCACCCCCTGAAATTTTGGGCTTTGTTGACTGGACCTGGTTAACCTACAGCGACGTGGCCGGACAGAAGAGAACACACACTTTAAACAGTGCATGAGCTTCCCTATAGACAAAGGCCTGGAAATTACTAATGTAAAGCATTTCATTGTTAGCACCGGAAATCAGATTGAACCCATAAACCTAGGACCCTTTAAGACGAGGTAGCATTACTTAGAGATAGATGGGGGTGCAGAATTTACTCAAACATCAATAATCAAACCGACTCAGGAAGTTTGGCAAAACTTTGTTTGATTTGCAATTATCTAAAACAGGGAGTACCAACGGACATCAACGGACGTTCACTCTATTTCTCTCAGCGCATATTATAAAACACACATCTCTTATTCTCAAAACGCGTCATAAGTGACGTCACACTTGGTGGCAAACTACAGAAACCTACTTGGGGATGTGATAGGTTTCCAGGGAACATCTAGGTATACGTTCCATACAGACAGGGGAAGTGATTGGGTCTCTACTGTCAGATGGGCAATTAAGCCCATCCCAAGAGCAAGTCCTCTTCTGTGTCACTCTAATACTCGACACTCTATTGGTTACACAAACTATAGTGCTCTTTGATACAGGGTCCTCTACCATTGGTTTGGCACCCTTGTACTCTTTTGGAATATTCTACATGCTAGCAGCATGCAGATTCCCATACCAGGTGCAGGGAGCGTTGGCGTGATCATGCCTCACTTCCCAATTAGCTCAACATCTATCATCATTCTTGCAGTCTTCCGGTTAATTAAGGCTTTTTAACTTGGCCTTGCAGAAGCTCTCTGTACTTGGGGATAAAAGGGAGTATATTCTTGTTTTCAGTGTAGCTCGACCCAATGTCTATTTTGATCTGACCATGTGACTGGAGAACGCATTTCTGAGCTCTTTTCTGCATTTAATTCTATTAAATGATGAACATTTGACGCCTTCAGTGTTTTCCATCCCCCCTCAATCAGAAGCCTGTTTCTTTCTCACCTTCATGTAACTACTGAATGGAGAACCAGGCACACGGTGGCCTTGCCTTCTTGGTGCTGGGCCAGCCAAGCTTTTCTTGAATTTCTCCTCCGCCAGCAGGAATTTTCCAACTGCGCCACACGGAAAACCCTTTCCAATCAGGGGGTTCCAGGCCCTGCTAAAGATCATCGTGGAATATTCATGTTCTATACATTCCTATGTTTATACATTGGTGTATCGCCGCAAACTATTCACTACGTAGCCAGCCTTAAGATCACTTTGTCTACTTGCGTTGCTGCGTCTGTACAAGTGTAAACTGATTTGCATTTTCTTCAGCGTTTCTATAGCATGAGCATCTTCATCTTAAGCCTGAAATGTTGTTCATCTTTGACACCTCCTCTTCAGATCTTATAGAATGTTTATGTTCTTTTACCTTGTGCATCTTTTCTAGGTGTGTCAGCTCTGCTTTGCATGACATCACCAATCTTCACTTTCACTCATTTTCACACTACTTCCGGGACTTTGACCAAAAGACCATTACTTCTTTGTGAATGCATATAGGGTTTTCCTTGTTTCCAGGAGTATCTGCGGCACAGGCATCCTCACTGGTACTGCACGTGTTGCAATTTCTGGCTCTCAACATATAGGCAACATGGGGCGGAGCTTTTGCTGAGGGTACTTGACTCCGCTCTACAAGATGCATACATTTTTAGGCAATTGAAATTGTGATGTTGGGTTAGTACTTGCATGCCAGGGAAGTGATTGGAAGTGTAGAAAGTGTAGAGGAGACAGTTCATTCTAACAGTAGTTCTTAAATGGGTGTTTTTCAGACTGAAAGGAGAGTTAACTGCTTGTAACATTGAAGATGCACTAGAACAGTTTCATTAGAATGGGTAAAGAAGTTAGATGCCCCCCACATAAATAAGTTTGCCCCTCCCCCACCGTCTTAGAAGTTAGCGCTTCTCCCAACATTTGAAGGGTAACCCCCTGACCTCCAAAATATAGGGTTGTTGTGCCCCTGCGTGTGGTATCAGTGAAGCAGGCGGTATTTCACAATACTGCCGATTTAATGTGCAGCACGGTTAATGTTTTTATCATCCATGTACAAACAAAGTACCTGGTTGTAAGTGGAGGTGATACTGCCAATTACAACGGTGGTAATGACTCAGGCGGAATTATCAAGTACAGTCATTCTGCCTCTGCTCACTGGATTCCATTGAGACTCCTAAACGAGGAATACCCATTTTCGGAATCATGGACGTCATTTAGGGGTCACCAGGGGTCACAACTGCGACCCCTAAGTTCTCCCTTGCTACCCCTGTGGTCTCCCTTGCTGCCCCTAAAAAAACATATTTTTTTAATGCAAGCTTCTGGGCTGTGGACAGCACCATGTGGATCTTTGCTTCTGGAGTGGCTGGCTTTCTTGTTCAGGCCTCTTAAAAAAAAACAAAAAAATAAAAATAAAAACAGGGGTTCCGCAAGTCTATCACTTTCAGCAGTGACCCTAAAGAAGTAAGAATAGGAATACACAAAAATGTGTCTTTTTGGAATTCTATACGATAATTGCTAGACTTATTAAAAGTTTATTTCAGGCACACTTCAGGGGGTGAGTCACTGATTTTGTCTGTTCTTAAACACCTTAATTCAGCCTTTCATCTTTCTGAGGTCGATAAATGAGCACCAACACAGGTTGGGTGATATTGTATGTATATTTTCTCTATATAAAGCCCTATATTTGGCCATGGACGTCTGCTTGCATTCACAGTAATTTGGTAAAATGGGCTTATATCCACTGATCTTAATGATACATATGGCGATCCATTCTTGTATGAAATGTATAGCACATTATAGAGATATCATAACCATGTTTTTCGTAATGTATTTAGGAACAATGCTAAGTGATGCCACTTCCTCTTTTTGTCAGGGGGCGAAAGGTCGTGTTCCAATGCTTCCCAAGATATCACTTCAGGGTGGGATCAAATTACATCTCTCCCTGTGATGTCATCAGAGGTCAAGGGTCGTGCGACGTCACTTCCGCTACCCCAGGCATTTTGGTGAAATGACGTCCCTGCCCGGAATCCAGTGGAGAATGGACATTACCGCATGTGGTAACTTTAATTCAGTTTTGTGGTATCCTCGTAATGAGGCTAGTGCCTCAAGTCTCCTGGCCACCTACATGTGCAGACATATGAAAGATGTTGTTGGGGAAATTGGGATAGCGCTAACAAGTGTTATTCCATTTCTCTCCTCCCCTCTTGGCGCCAGATTAAGACAGAGTGAGCTTTGGGCGAGCAGCATTAAGGCTGCATGAGTTTTAAGATAATAATTAGAATGTCAGCTTTGCACAGAGTTCTTGAGGACAGTTTTCCTCCACCTCTAAGTGCTGTGAGTTTACCGCGCTTGGAAGGATGGGTGGCTGAGTCGGCCCTGCCAGGGTTCAAACTTGCAATGTGCAGGCCTGACTTATGTCAGTGGAGAGTGACTGTGCATAACATATGAGGCGGTGGACCTTTTATACATGATGTTTAACGCGCATTGGTCCACTTCAGAGATTTTTTTCCTAGGATGACCGTAAAAGATATTAGTGTTCAAACTAAAGATTTCACACCCTTCCTGTCTGTAGTGAAACGCACGCCGTGTGCTTGCTGCTACCTCGAAGTAAGGCACGTTTTTGTGCAAGTCACATCCTCCAGTGTTGCAATAACAGCTGCATGGCCAGACGAGGGTCGTGGATGCATCACACAAGTTAATACCTTCCCATTAATTACTCGGCAAGTCTCAGATGCCGTCTGCACCAGTCCTGCACATCAATCCTAAAGCCCCAGCTCTATAATGCGTGATTAGGGAGCTATGTTTCCATAATTGCATTTCAGGAGCTTTATGGCATTTATAACTCCAGACAGCAACTTCAACAGAACCCCAGAATTAAGTTAGGAGTCTTTCAGTTCACTCTAAGCCATGCAGCGTTTGACATCCTGCAACCTGCTTAGTATCACTTATCTGGCAGCTGAGTCCAGCAAATGATTAAAGGGAGCAGAGCCTGCAGATCTCATGGTAACCAATTGTTTTTTTTTGTACTCACAGATCTGCAAATCAGGTGCATGTGCTAGTGTACAACTAATGGCACAACATGTAGTTTGCACTCGGCCAGACGCTCACGACAGCTACCATCTATGCGGCAGAGCCAGTGACAGGATGAAGTCTGAGGGGGCGCAACTATCTTAAAAAGGTGAAGATGGTGACTGATTGTAATAGAATATATAAAAACAAATCTGGCATTTGGGAGAAGAGGGTCTCCAAAGAAAAATGTCATGAAAGGGCAGCCCAACATTACAAAGTTTGTATACCACTGGCATAGTGGAGTCACTGACCGTTCTCTGTTGAAAATGTAACCAGCACCTCAATAAGCAAAGAACTCATGTCAGATCTGTAGGAGAAATAGTATCACTTTCATAGAAGGCATAGTAGGGCAATCTGGGCAGGGTCAGTAGCATATTTAAAGCAGGAACGCATCAATATCAGAATCAGTGACAATCAGTGATATGGCATTAGTCTGTATGTTGCAGAGGGAGTTCTATAACATGAAAAGTAATATAGAGCATACAGAACCAGTAATCCACACATAACAGACTGCGTAACACATCGAGATCAGGGCCAGTACCAATTCCGTAGCAGAAACAGTAAAATATGAAGATCAGAATGAGGTAGGCGTCCATAGCTTTTTTTTATAGTAGAGTGATGACCATATCCCATCGCAGAACCAGTATTGAACGCATAGCATAACCATGAACATGGTTTTCATTATAAACACTGAAAACGGACTTCTGCTCCTGACACAGTATCACAGGACTGAAGAAAGGCATTTTTTATGTTTACATTGTTACTTCACATTTAGCACCTTGGTGTTGGGTGCTAAAAGCGATATAACTCTCTGTGTCGGGTCTACCGCGCCAGTAACGGCACCGCCTCCTGTGTTATGGGACCCATTTCTCTTTTCATAGCAGAACCCAAACAACATCCATTGATTACACTTTTAAAACCACTCCTACAGACTGACTAGTGATGTTCCATAAGCACTCCAAATTGAATTACCTTTCTTTAAATAAGCTTTAAAGGCCTAGCCCCAGGGCCATACCAGAAAGTATGAGCTCTCACGTCCAAGGTAAAGGCCTGGGCTCAGCCAAAGCATTTACCAAAGTCTTCAGGGCATATACCTTCGGGTACGGCCTGCGGGCTTTGTCTATAAAGTTATTATGTCCCTTGAAAAAAAGGCAATGTCCCTGGTGTAGTTGATAGGAACTGGCTAGTTGCCAGAAACAACGTACGAGGAGGGAGGGGTAAGGCTTAGAAAATTCACGGCAGTGTCAGGCAGGTACAGCCCAGTGAAGTCTGCAGGTGGTAAGGTTGGGTGGGACAGGTGTAAGTAAAGAGTGGGAGGATGGGAGTGGGTGATTCCATGTGCCCGGACTGCATCTGTCAGGTGTGGTCTGGCCGAGGAGGAGAGCGGCGCTGGCATGGGGGCCTTTATCCCCACACTAAGCAGGTAAGGAGTGGGGGGATAAGGTGGATGATTTAGGTGCCTGAGCTGCATCTGCAAGATTCGGCCTAGGCCAAGAAGAGAGGTGGCGCGCTAAGTTGAGAGCCACGCAGCTGAGGCAGCATGGCTATCAGCGTATTGCTTGTTGTGGGGCCGTGTGGTCTGGTCGCATGGCGCAGCACCGTGCATGAGAGATGACAGATTCAGTGGTGGTGTTTCAACTGCCCGCTACGGTCTTCCTAAAAGGCGCAAAGCGGGCCTCTTTATTAGCGTGTGACACTACACTGCTCCCAATTTTTATAACGACAGACCTTTGGCCTTCAGAACAGGTTATAAACAACAGAATGCAACATGGGCTAAACAAACGTACAACTGAAAAAACACTGCATGTCAAAGGACTCACGGTTACCCTCAGTCGGGGTATTTGGCCAGGCATCTATCCCCTGAGTGTACGCTTTATCAGGTGCTCAGGTCATAATCTTTCAGCTGCAACAGAGGCCCTCTCGATTCCCGGGTGGGGTAGCGCCTTTCTGTCTCGCTGGCGGGGGCCAGTCCTGGGTAATGTCCGGATCCCCTGGATGTTGCTTTGGCTGCTGCTTCTGGATAGGGATCTCCTGGAGTCTCCTCTTCCATTTCACCTTCCTCGGGATGGTGGGAGGTAGTGTCCATCCGTTGCCATACCAGTCGGTCTGCAGCCGCGGCGGGCCTGAGAGCCTCCTGAAGGAGCTGGAGTTCTGTTTAACCAGCCCCTGGTTGCCTGCAGCTTTTACTTCCAAGCCTTGCACCCGCACAACCTTTACAGGTGAGGGCTCGTGTGGGAGGGATAATTATCCTTCTTGGTGCCAAGCTCTTAGTAGGACTGTGTCGCCAACCGCTATATCTTGTTCTTTTAGCCCTCGCCTACTATTCTCCTTCTGGATTGCAGCTTCCCTCCAGGCTCGCACGTCTCCATTATATATTGTGCCTGGAGTTCTCCCCTCCATTTCGGGTAGAAACATGTGCAGACATCTTTGAAAAAGGGCTTCTGCTGGGGCTACTCCTGTTGAGCAGTGTGGAGTTGTACTATATTCAAGCAGGAATTGGAACAGGGATCGTTTCTTGCATGATACTTGTCCATGCGCTATTCGGAAACATTTGTTGAGCGTGCGCATGAAGCGCTCTGCTTCGCCATTTGCGCGTGGCCACACCGGTGTGATTTTCCTTTGACCAATGCCCCGTTTTGCCAGGAACTCTTCTAGACCCGTACTCTGGAATGGGGAGCCATTGTCCGCGCACATTATTTTGGGGAAGCCGTGGGTAGAAAAACGTTTTTACCATTACTGGAACGACATCCTGGAGAGCCAGGGATGGATCAAACTCAATGGCCGGGTACCGGGACCACTGGTCTATCATTAGCAGGAAGTGTAAGTCTCTTTGTGTTGATCCAAAATCCATGTGGATGGTTTCCCATGGCTCTTCGCTTCTGGGCATGCACTGGATAGATGGTTCTCTAATGTGTGTGCGGCGGCTTGGGACCACTGCAGGTCCGGATAAAATCTTCCACCTTTTATCCCAATGATGGGAACCAGACATTGTGCCTGAGGCAACTTTTATGCTTTGGCAGCCCCTTGATGGCCGTGATGGGCAAGGGCGATCACCCGATCGGTCAGTTCAGTAGGGATGACTATGTGGGGCCCTCTCAGCAGGAATCCATCATCCATGAAAGTGAGTTTGCATCACACTTTTCACATTGCTCCAAGATGTGTTTTGCTTCCTGTGTCCTGGAGCCCAGGTCTTCAAGAGCAGACCTCCATTTTCTATCTATCTATCTGCTCTTTTCTATAGCACCACTAATCCGTAGTTACTGACTCAATGGCGTCGCACAGGATTTGTAAGCACCCATCGTTTGCAGCGGCTGCTTTGATTTCAGCGATGTCCAATGAGATGGGGACGGAACTCTCTATGACAAGCCGTAAGTGCTCATCAGCTGCCGCAACCTCTTCGGTGGGGGCTGTGTTTGACAGTGTGAGGTGCCGGGACAAATAGTCTGCAGCGTTGTTTTGTCCTGGCCTATACCTGAGGTCCACGTTGTATTCCTGTAGTGCGAACAACCATTTTTCTCTGTGTGGTGGAGGGTTGGCTGACACGCACGTCATGATGGGAAGAAGGGGTTTGTGATCGGTGACCACCTTCACCAGTTTCCCATACATGTATATATGGAAATGGCGGCATCTCCACAATACAGCCACAGCTTTGCGCTCCATCTGGGAGTATCTTTTCTCCGTAGGCGAAAGCGCTCATCTGGTATATGCCACGGTGCACAGTGTGCTGTCTTTATTGGCATGGGTGAGGATGGCTCCAAGTCCGAATGGGTTCACATCCACAATGATTTCTGTGCTCTTCTAGGGGTCAAAGAATGATAGTATGCATTTGTTAGATAGTGCTTTCTTTATATTCTCAAATGCCATTTGTTTTAGGGCTGACCACTTCCATGCTGTTGACTGCTTGGTGAGGTTCCTTAGGAGTTCGGATACAGTCGCCAGGTTCTCAATGAAGTGGCCACAATAAATTACTATCCCCAGGAAGCTTCTTACCTCTTTCTGGGGGTTTGGCTTCTTGAATGTCTTTAACTTTTGCCGGATCAGCGGATAGTCCTCCCTCTTGAAAGATGAAACCGAAAAATTAGATCTTGTTTTTCAAAAATTTGCATTTCTTGTGGTGGAGGGATAGGCCCAGGGACTGGATCCTCGGTAGGACTTTCTTTAGCCTTTTTAGGTGTTCACTTTCGGATTTGGCATGCACTCGAATGTCATCACTTACATTCAAGGTTGTCCTACTAGAGCTCCCCGTATGGCTTTCTGAAACACCTTCATGGCGAATGAGATACCAAAGTTCAGCCATTTGTACCTGTAGAGGCTGACGTGGGTGGTGAAAGTCGTGATGTAATTACTGTCCTGGTGGAGGAAAAGCTGGTGATAGCCAGATCGGAGGTCAAGCTTGGAGAATACTGTTGCTCCTTCCAGCTCTGCGACAATGTCATCTAGGGTGAGCATCAGGTGTCTTTCCCTTCTGATTGCCTTGTTGGGTAGCCACATGTGCACGCAAATACGTACTTTGTCCGGTTGTTTGGGATTGTGGGCCACAACGATTGGGGATAACCAGGGTGTGGGTTCTTCGACTTGCTTGATAATGTCGAGGTCAACGTCCTATTCCTGTGAATATATCTGGGAAATTCTGCAGTAGTAATTGGACATCCTCTGCAAACACTCCAAGGGCGAAGTGGAGGAGACCCAGGGCTTCAGCTGCTGCACAGCCAAGTAGCGTTTGAGTTGCTACTTTAGTGGCGTAGAACCTGGCTCGTATGGATACACTGTGGTGCTGGACAGAGGTGATGAAGGTGGTAGAGGAGTCTTGCCTCCAAAGGTGAAGATACGCACTCTTGTGTCTTGAAGTGCAGGGGGAGCTGGTAATGTCTGGTATTGTTTGTCAGTCATTATGTTGACTGAGCCCCAGTGTCGAGGAGCGTTTGAAATGGGCTATTCAGGATGTTTATTATGTTTGTTTATTGAATTTATATAGCGCTTTACGCCAAAGCGCTTTACAGAGTAACAACAAGATACAAAATTTAAAGAAGCTTATATACAAACGTGAAACAAACCAGAAGTACAGTGTATGGAACAATTTACTCAAAGGGAGGGGAGGAGGAGGGAGAGAGGAGGAGGGGGAAGGTTAAGGGTATGAGAATCAGGTTCGATGCTAGCAGGGGGAGAGAATGGGGACAGGAGAGGGGGATGAGAGGGGGAGGAAGGGGGAGTATCCCAGGTGGTCTCTTGCACCTCTAGGTAGCAGTGTCCAGTGAGGTCAGTGGGAAGAGGGGGGAGGAGAGGGGTGAGTGGGGGGGTAGGGTTTGAGGAGGGGAGAGGGGGGCAAGGAGAGAGTCAGGGAGGGGAGTGGAGAAGAAGGGATTTCAGGGAGGAGCGGAAGGATGAGTAGGTGGAGGAGGAGCAGATGGAGAGAGGTAGGGAGTTCCAGTGGAGGGGGCCAAGAGTTGGAAGGAGCGGAAGCGTGAGGCGGCACAAGGGGCAGGGGGTACAGAGAGAAGGTAGAGATCAGCGGACCGGAGAGAATGGGAGGGATGGTAAAATGAGAGGAGGGAAGAGAGAAAGGGGGGGCAAGGTCATGGAGAGATTTGTAGACAAGACAGAGGAATTGAAATTTCAGTTGTGAGAGGAAGGGAAGCCAGCCGAGTTGAGAGAGCGAGGTAGAGATAGAGTCACGAGGGATAGAGTCACGAGGATCGAGAAGACATAGAGTATGGATGGAGGAGTGGTAGATGGATTTTAGGGGAGTCAGGTGAGAGGTGGGGAGACCAAAAAGAAGAGAGGAGCAGTAGATAAGGCAGGCGAAAATAAGGGAGGAAATTGGGAGTTTAGAAGCGTGGAAGGTGAGGGAGGAGCGGATCTTGCAGATGTTGAACAGGTGGTGCCGACAGGCGCGAGAGGTTAGGGAGATATGGTTTGAAAAGGAAAGAGAGGAATCAAGGTGGAGGCCAAGATTGCGGGCGTGGGGCGAGATGGGGAGATTGGAAGGGGGAAAGTAGATGAAAGGGGGGGGAAGAGATGACAGGTGCGAGAAGGGAGGTATAGAGAGAGAAAAGAAAGGGTCCAAGTACAGAACCCTGAGGGACTCCGTAGCTCAGGGGGAAGCGGTCGGAGGTACGGCCACCACAGGAGACCGTGAAAGATCGGTGGGAGAGGCAGGATGGTCGCTGTGCATTGGAGTTGGCATTTCCCACGCCCGCCGACAGTGGACACAGCTGATATGAATAAAACATCATCTTTTTCATCCCCTAAGGATGCACCTGGAGGGTCCATTTGTGCGTCAGTGGACGTGGTGTTGGCGGATTGACTAGCCTCCTCCTGCAGGAAACCTCTGGGGCGTTCCCTTCCCCTTGGCACACTGGTTGGGGCCGAGGATCTGCAAAACTGCACAAAATGATTTGGGATTCCACACCTCGTGCAGGTTTACCCTTTTGCTGGGCAGTCCTTCTCGTGTGGAAGCTCAAACCCACATTGAGGACAGCGGGCTGGAGTGACAGTGTTTCACTGCTTCTTCTGCCCGGAGGCACTCTTTGTCTCTTGGGTCTTTGGGTATTGTAAACCTACTGAGCACACTTCAAGTTTGACTGACTTCAGGGCCAACTCCATCTTGGAGGTTCTTGCGTCCGCTAGTTCGTGGGAGCGTCCTAGTTCGAGGATCCTGGGGAGTGTGATTCCTGGTTCTCGCAGAATCTGTTTTTGAAACTTCACGGAGTGACATTCAATGATTATTTGGAGTCTCACCACCTCCTCCTCATTTTACCATCCACAAGTCATGGCCAGGTGTCTCAGCCGACAGTGGTATTTGTCCAAATGTTAATCACTTTGCTGCATGGCAGTGCGCATAACCCAATTCTCATAGCCTGTGTTCACCATTGGGGCGAAGTAGTCTGTCAGCACCATGTTGCATTATATGAGTCATCTGCAGGGCGCATGATCTTAAAGAGCTTGTGGACCGCAGGTCCTGCTGAATAGATCACTGTGCATTTTTTGTGTTAGGTCTTCCTTCTCCCCTGTGGCATTAAAATACATACCTAGGCGCTCTTGCCATAGTTCCCATCACGGTCTCAGTTAGGTTGGGGCTCCATCGATGTCAAACTCAGATAGGGGTGCAAGCAAACCACGTTGTTGGGAGGACCCCCCCCCTGCTGGTTTGGTGGCGCGGGGGCTGCAGCGTCTTCTGCTGACATGGTTTTTGATGTGTAGTGTCAGTGCTGGTTTGGGGTGCACAGGCACTCCAGGAGGAGTCGCTGCCCCTGTTCCTTAAATAGTATTGGGCCCACTGCGGGGTGAAGAGGTGCACCTGGGGAGCCGCTGCCCCTGTTGGGGTTATGGTCTGTTCTGCACCAGTAAGTTGGTTGCGCAATGACATTAATTTTTCAGTATCGCCTCTTCTGAGTGGTGTGAATGGCAGAGAGGGCAGCAAATGAGCACCCTCTTGTGAGAGCCGTGCTAGTCCCCAGGGTGATTGAGCCTCCCCTTTAATTAATGTGGGGCTAATGGAGGTGTAATGCCTTGGGTGTTCCAAAAATTCTGGCAAGCAACAGTTGTGGCAAGTACGAGGCCGTAGGTTAGGCAGGATCACTTACCGGCATGCCGGAGCACGATGGGTCCAGGCCGCGGCCTTAGCGACAGCACGCTGTGTGGATCAGATGCCCAGGCACTTCAAAACCTGCCTAATCGGCAGGCATGCGTACTGGGTACCCATCCTCGTTGCCAATTTTGTGGGGCCGTGTGGTCTGGACACTGGCAGCATGGCTGTCAGTGCCTTGCTCCAGTGATGAGAGGGAGCGCCGCACTGAGAGCCATGCTGCCAGGGCAAGGAGCCCAGGGGACAGGCTAGGGTTCCTTCATCGGCCAATTTTCCGGCTATATGAATTGGCTGATCTATACCGGCTCGTATAGTCCAAAAATTGGCCAATGGGAGGAGTGGCCAGGACATAATATCTCTTTTGCATCCTTCAAAAGATTGGTCTTCTTCATTGGCTTGAAGTGTCATTCGCACACAGACAACACACAAGGCTACTTGCCCATAGATGTAACAATGGACACCTTCAAGTTCTGACTGAATGTTTGGTGCAGATTAAGGAGGGATGCAAAGTAGATGATTGTAATTTAAAGCCTTCATGACCAAGATTTTTTTATAGGTACTCTTAGACCATTCACACTTACCAATTAAGAAGGCCTCCTTCTCTCTTTCTTGAAAGTTGTATCCCCTTCAGAGATGAAGTCAACAGTCAGATCATGATCATATATTTGGGTACTTCCTCCCCAGGTAAGGGCAAAAGTTAAAAATGTTTTCTCTCAAGTTCAGCCGTTGGAGAAAAGTCTTCCACATATTCCACTTATTACAGCAAATAACAGATTAGTGACTGCTGTAGTGGCCTTGCCAATGAATAGTTCCACAATTAATGTCTTTGCAAAAAACATCTTAATCGTCTGAAACTGGGTTGGAAGAATCCTGAGGCGAGATTGGAAAGAGGTTTTAAAAAAGAGATCATGCCTAGTCTTATGAAAAGACTTCCAGGACACATCAGGTAAGTTCATCTTTAAGTTACTTTATTAAGATTAAGTACATGTCCAAGAATGTTACTGTACAGGAACCCACTGGGCCCACCAACCAGGCGAACTCTCCAACGGACTCTTGTGTAAACACCAGGGTGTTACATTCTCCCAGTCACACATGCACATTCTAAGGTGACATCGCTCACTCTGACCTCATGCACACAAATAATGCATCCATCCATCCATACATACACAGAACAGAAGACGTACACGACACCTAGGAACCACAGTCTTCTCTGTGGTGGTTGCCTATGCTGATTAGGGCCATGTTGAGGACAGCTTACCTGGCACTTGAAGCCAGTCATGGAGCATCTAGACGTACATTCAGATTCTCCCTGTCTGGCTAAACACTGAGGGCAGAAGTGCAAAGAATTCTGGGAGTATCAAACTTCAATGGGAGAAGAAGCTTTAACTTGGAGTTCCGTTCATGCAAGATTTAGATACAGGGATAGCAGCATCTTCTTCAGGAAAAATGGGTATACTTCACAGTTGTGAAACCTTGCAAGGCTTTCTGTTTGCTTATGACCATTCCCACTTGTAGGAATAACAGGGCTTGTGACATGCCCCTGTTGGCTCCTAAGCAGGAAAGGCTGTATTACAGTAATTAAGTGAAACTGGTGAGAACGTGCACTGGGCAAAATAGCCTTACAATTCAAAAAGGCACCTTCTGTTAAAGTCTTTATGAAAAGTTTCATTCACGGGCACCTGCGGTCTGCTTGGGGATGGCATTCTATTTTGTCAAGAAGATTTACTTGGGGTAATTACTGGTACTAGTAGAAAATGAGACTCACCCTATACCCCTGGGATTTTTTTTATGGTATAATCCCATTGATATTCATTGTGTGTGTTTTACACTGATACTCACAATTAGCTGTCTAAGAATGAGTTTACCTAACACAGAAGAAGTTCGTGCCATGAGGTAGAACAGCTTGTTCACTTACAGGCTAACTCCTGTAACCCTTCAGCTGTTTTAGACTACAACGCTCATGATCCCTCACTATTGACTAAAGCGGCTGTTGGGCAAGGTAGCTGTAGTCCAAATCATACCGAGAGCCAAAGTTTGCAGACCTCTGCCCTAACCAGCTACCATAACAACACTGTAGAGTCTGAGCCCATTCTAAAGGAGGTTGGTGGTGGTAATCGTCTCTGCATAGAACCAGAAAAATAGGTCAGACATCATGCATCCTCGATATACATAGAGGTGCACTGGATAATGATGATGTCACCGTGCGGTATGTTTGGATTACAATAATGGTCTGCACATTTCAAAGGGGTTTGTTACAAGTTGGGCAGTATCCTGGCAATAAATCCACCAAAATACCACCCAATGCAATTACTTTTGCTGCCACTTAGTCCAGCTGTATTAACACCGGATTACAAGTGTCAGTGTAAATCCCCATTTTCTTTGAGTCCTTTGGGCTCAATGACACATTTTCAGAGCAATTACTGAGGCAGTAATTCTGCTACGGTACTTGCGCCAAACATGGCTGGAAAAACAGCAGATTTACCTACAGCTCAGAGCTGGAGGTGAATTCTCCAACTTTCTGCCCAACACATAGTTGGGGGATGCAGTAAAGCGGCAATAACAGCATTACCGCCGCATTTTTACTGCACCGCCCAACTTGTGATGAGGCCCAAAGTCATTAATCACTGGAGGATAGCTCAGCGGTAACATGCTCACCTTGGAAGCAAGACGATACGGAGCAACACAGGTTTGATCCACGGGAACTCGCTTAGAAACCTCTGGGTATTAAGCACATTATAAATAACCTATCATTACCATTTTTATGGTAGTCTAAAATGCTTAAACACAAAAAATGTCTTGAATACATTACTTTCTTGATAAAAAAATGCATGTGACTAGTTAGATAAGAAGACAGGTGCAACTCTCATGTCTTTTGTTTTTCAAGTCTAAGCACTAATCAAAAGAAACTATAGCATATGTATTGGTGCAAATCTCAATAGGAAAATAGAGAGTGAAGGAAATTAAAGTTGGCATCAGCATTTTTACAAATATATATGATGCGCCACAAATGGAACATCTTTTTTAAACAAAGTGCAATCTTTGGTAGTCTTTGACTACGCGCCTACCATTTGTCAGACTTTTTTGGGTTTAAAAATGATTAAAGTGCACTTACCTGGAGTAGTGCCTTTGATTTTACAGTGGTCTACTAGCACTGTTCAAAGCAACTTTGAATTGTTTCTTGACTTTAACAAGGATTACCCCTGCAAGTTGCACAGAGTGTCTTGATTCTATTAAAGACACAGAGGTGGGCATTATGCTTCAACTTCTTTATTACTACTCTTCAGCAGTTTCAACAAAATAACAGAAATAACTGAAAATTACCTCTTTTACACATTTTCTCTTTTTACTTTCTGTTTACTGTTCTGTGAAATACATTTCCCCACGTCCATACTACTCCTGTAGTCATTGGTCTTTCTGCCCTGTCCATGTGTCATTTCCTGGCTTTCATTCCACCTCTACTTTGGATGCTCTAAAATGATCCTCAATGGTAACTTTAAACCAAACAAAAGAATCTCACCAACTTCCTGTCCTCCCACTTCTTTGGGTACGATGCTAGCTTGCCATGCGTATTTGCTCTCGTCCTGCTATGCAGCAGTCGTTTCTCGTCCTTTGCTCAACCTGTCTTCTGGTCATCTCCTGCATAGCAGAGAAGGGAATTATCAGTGTGGTGGGGGCAATTGCACTGTTCATTACATCACAATTAAACATTTTTTGTTATCTGTTTTAGTGCATGCCCCATGTGGGAAAGTAATGCTTGCCTCCATGTCTTTAATAGAATCAAGACTCCTTGTGCAACTTGGAGGGGTAATCTTCATTCTATGCCAAGACCAGAGGCGAGCACTATGCTTGTTCAAAGCTCCCCACTATTGCAGTTACCAATGATTTAATCGGCTTAAAGCAGAATGTTTTAAATGCATTACCGCTGGCCCAGTCTCCTGCCTGTAAGATATCCTGAAGCATCACTCCAGCTCTAAACGCTTTAGAGCACAAAGCGCCTCTTACTGAATGTGCCCCAAACTTCCTCAGGTCCATCCCTGTTAACTGCATGATCTCGCAAACCCATCTGGCAATGGTGGCTGTTGCCACCGCTTTGTGTGTCTTCCTATGCACTATTATGAGCTGATTAACGCTTGCTGAACGTGTTTCCGCTGTAATATTTTCATATTCTCTTATACAAGCTGCTACGCACCATTTAGGGTGCTGTGGCAGATAGGGGTAAGAGATGGACGCAGAGTTTGTTTTTGTCCTCCTAGCAACTGTGAAAGTAACTCTGTCTGGTCCAAATACTTTCCTGTTCACATCTAGGGCCTTGACGTCCGATACCTGTCTGTACGATAATAGGCATAGAAGCATAGACAGTTTACCTGACAATTGCTTCAAGGATAGATATTTGTTGGTAGGCCAGTTCACTAGGAATCGCAACACTATTGTGATGTCCCATAACAGTAAATATTTCAGCTCTGATGGTGGTCGAAATCGGGGTCCCTTTATGAGTCTTATTACTGCTGGGTTGTCTCAGAGTTATTTAATTGCTTGTGCTTATTAAAATGTTATCCTCAGTTCACCACCGAGCCCGGGATCTTAACTGTTCCCACAATTACTGCAAGGCGCTGCCTTGCTCTGTGTGATGCGTTCACCTCTTCTGGCTCCACCATCGCGAGGGAAGGGCCACTCCTCACGGGCAGTAGAACAAGCCCCCGGGTGTGCTGGTAATGCGACACAGGTCCCGGTCTACCTCTGCTTCTTCTCTCTCACTCGAGCTGCCCTAATACCCTGCGGCCCTCTCTTAAAACTGCTCCCTGCGTGTCTTCACTCTGTCGTGTGACGGCCGGCTGAAGGGCTTACTACGTAATTTCCTATCTCATCATGCTCGCATCTCGTTTCATAAATAAACATAGCTTCCAGCTCACATATTGAATTGTTACTGTATTTCTTAGTGCTGCATTGTTAAGCTAATCTAGACGCGTTACTTTATATGCATATTGCAATGCTCTGATGTCAACGAGTACTTATCTTGCTGATGAGCAGGAAAAGGAGAGGAGTGACATATGGACAGGGCAGGAAGACCAAAGACTTCAGAAGTAGTATGGACAGAGGGAAATGTAGTTCAAAGAACAGTAAACAGAAAGCAAAAAAGAGAAAATGTGTAAAAGAAGCCATTTTCAGTTATTTCTGATATTTTATATAAACTGCTGAAGCGTAGTAATAAAGAATTTGAAGCATAAGGGGAGTCCCGGGGGGAACGCAAAGGGGCAGGGAAGGTTGGGGAAGCAGGCGACGGTTGGGACTTGAGATTGATCAGTCATGGTCGCCTGCTCCCGAGCCTTCCCTGATTTGGCATGGTTAGGTTTTTTTTTGTGGAGGTGAGGAGTAGTGGGTAGATTAGCAAGAGGTGGTTAGGCAGGCAGCATTAGTTATATATATATATAAAAAAAAAGAAAGTTGTTTATCCGGAGGTACCGTAAATAAGGTACTTCCATTTTTACTTTAGTTATTTCTGTCTTTTGTTCTGTCCTCTTGATTAGTTCTGTGAGGGCGGGGGTTTGGGGTCCTAGGAGTTGCGAAGTATTCTCATCTTGGGCTCGGTTTACGTTTTTAGGCCTCTGCAGGTCCTGCTGGGGGTGCCAGCGAGGGTTCCAGCCCGTGTCGGGCATCTCTGTTGAATGCCCACCAGTATTGTTCCCTGGCGACTGTATCCGCTCTGCTAGCGAGCCCGGGGAGTAGCGGCTCTTTTTCCCCAGCGCAGGTGAATTGGACCCTCACGCCTGTGTAGCTAGGTGCGGCGTGGAGGGAGAGGCGGGCCGGGGTTCCTCGTTAGTAAAAGCGCGTGCTGCTGTTTTTCAAGTGCCATTAGCCTTTTTCTCTTCAGCTATGTTGCGCATGGCGCGGTAGCTTCTGTTGGGCGTGGGGAGGCAGTGTGGTCTGCTTAAAGGGACCGTTCTGTTTTCTTTTCCTTGCTCTGCAGTGTGGCCTGTTTGCCGCTAAGGGGCATTGTTGTTCAGCAGTTTTCTTGGCCACAAGGTGCACTGGTGTTTCTTTTTGTGCGGTTTTTCTTGGGGAAATTTAGGATTTAGGGGAAGGGTCCTCTAGGGCAAGGGTTATTTTAGGGGGCAGAATTAAATAAATAAATAAATCTAATAATATATATATATAAGTAATCAGTTTTCTAATATTTTTTTTATATCTGGGAATTATGAGACTTTATTTATCTTTTTAGGGAGTTTTTAATTTTATAGCCCATTTTCTGTTTTATGGACTTTCCATTTTGAGGGTAGTTCCACGGGTAGGTGCTGGCTCGGGGGCCTAGTGTAGCTAGTTGAACTGCAAAGGGGCATATTTAGGTGCACAGCCAGATTTTTAGTGCACAATGGTGGGACAAGGAGCTAGTAAGAAGGGTTTGGTGGATGCCAGGGCGCTGAGGGAGGCCCTTGAGATTATTAGCAGGGCATCTAAGGCCCAGTTGGAAGGGGCGGTGGTGGAGCTTACGGGGGAAGGGGAGGTATGTGGGGATAGGCCGCAGCGTAGAGCAGCGGCGGATGGGGCTCTCGCAGCAGTGGTGGCTTGCACCACTGCGGCCGGTAGAGGGGAGGTATGGGAATCCAGGGGCAGGAAGATGAGGAGGGAAATTGACAGGAGAATGGCCAGGGGAGAAATGCATTTGGGTGGGAAGTCAGTTATGGAGGTGATTAATAATGACCAAGGGGAGGTAGGTGATGCTAGGAGTGTACAAAAAGGGGAAGGTCAAAGGGGTCATGGCGGTGGGGGTGATGAGGTACGGATGGGGGTGATAGGATGGGGGGCAAGGGGGGTAAATACCTGCACAAGACTGCAGGTGGGAGAAGAAGAGAGAGGTCTCTATCAATTAGTGAGGTGAGGGAGGGGCCTGGAACGCCCCCCGGCTAGGAGGATTTCTGGTGGAGGGCAAAGAGCAGCCCCTGTTGTTGCAGAGGATGAATATGGAGAGGGTTTACGAACGGCCCCTCCTCGACCTACGCAAGGACAGTCTAGTGGGCACAGCACGGCCCCTAGCGTCGAAGACCACAGGGTGGAGGAGAGCACACCTCGCCCGAGAGAAGAGGACTAGGAAGGGTTTTCTGCGGCCCCACGAGAAGATGCCAAAGGAGTGGCAGGGCGGACGCCCCGGGCTCGCAAGAAGAGGATCTTCTCAACCCGAGCATGAGCTCGCATCAGCAATGGTATTGCAGGGGTGATGAAGTTGGGATGGAGGAATATGTGGGGCAGTGGGAGGATGAAGGTTATAGGGCGGTAAGGAGGAGGGGGAAGGAGAGAAAGGGTTTTAGGTGGGATTGTGAAAGACAGGAGCAAGGGGGTTGTAGGGGTAAGAGGTCGAGGGAATAATTGGCTGGGTGAGACTGCTGACATGTTTTGTCCCCGCAGCAGGAGCCCAGTAAGAAAAGAGAGGAGGTGCATCGGAGTGGAGGCCACGCCGCAGACGGGCGATGGCAGGGCAGAAAGAGGTGAGTGGGAAAGGGACTGGTCAACTGCTTGCAGGGGGGACACGAGAACGGGGGCAGGACATGAAGGGTCTGGTTTGCAAGGGGTAAGAAGGGAGATTGGTGTACAAGCTATTGGAGCCTTGGTGGGTGAAAAAGGAAATTGCTTGGTGGAGGTACAAACGGACAAGGTGATTGAGCCATTGGCGCTTAAGGTACAGGTTTCAAAGGGAAAAGAGGTTGAAGTGAAGGGTAAAGAGAAAAGCTACCTTACATGGGCATCACAAAACCTTTGGGTGCGCACTTGATGACAGCGACTAAGGATAGGATTCAGGCTGTGGAATTTGTGGATGTTTTTAAGCTGCTTCATAGGGAAGTGAGAGCTAAGGAGGGTTCTAAGGAATAGGAGAGAGAACTGGCCTCGCGCCCAAGGGTCCCAGTGACAATTGAAAATTGGACATCAGCATTTATTATTTATGCCAGTGTCTATTGCGTGAAATTTCCAGAGCAATTTGTGGCCCTGCTAAAATACATGGATGTGATTACGAAGGCATTTACAAGTTTTGGGGGTTTTGTGTGGGTGCGTTACGACTATGAATTCAGACCGAGGATGTCAGTGGACAGTTGGGCGGTTTGGGGGGAGATAGATATGGATCTCTGGTTGCAATGGATGGCGCCGACGAGGCCAGCTCCAATGGTACACACGGCAAGCGGCTTACCTGTGCCCTCCCAGCCCTTTCTTGGTCGCCCCGCACCCGCAAGGGTGGGGATAGGAGGCAGGGGTCAGCCCTCAACAGCATGTTGGGCTTTCAATAAAGAAGGCTGCACGAGGATGATGTGCAAATTTAAACATGAGTGCAGCAGGTGTGCGGGTAGGCATCCAATTACTTATTGTTTTCAGGCAGGTGACAGTGGGACAGGGCGAGGAGCGGGGCAAGGAGGTGGGGGGGAGGACGGCATGCCAGTTAAACTGGGGGGTGCCAGTAGGTCAGGCTCAGTTTATTGGAAAAGGAGGGGGGGGCACACAGTTTGGTGAGAGGTTTTGGGGGTGGTCCCAAGGGGGTAGGAGAGGGGTGAGGAGGAAGACGTTTAGGTAGGGCAGGGGAGGGCCGCAAGGGGCGATGTAACTGTGAAAATGTTAAGGGGTAGTGACTGTCATGTGGAGGGCATGGACAACAGTGGCAAAGCCCTCACGCTTGCCGCACGACAAGGTGAGCAAGATTTAGGGGGACGGGAGAGGGTTATTAGTGGCACAGAGTAAATACAGAGAATGACGGAGGTTAAGAGGAAATTGCAACTTCGAGCGTGCAGTAGTAGCCCCGGTTCGCAGGAGACAGGGCGCAGGTTAGGGTGGGAATTGAGTAGGCACAGCACGGGAGGAACTTGGCTCATTTGAACTTGGGTGCAGCTGGGGGGGATTGAAGGTAGGTGACTGCATGGACGGGGTGCGGGAGCGCCCTTGGTGCAGCAGGAAGAAATGGTGAGATGGGACTGCATGGATGGGGGTGTACCAGGGCCCCTTGTGCAGGTGGGAAAAATGGGGTAACGGACGCAAGGTGGTGGAAGAGTAAGTTATATGGATAGAACTGCATGGACAGGGGTGCAGGTTTGGCCCCTGGTGCAGTGGCGAAGAGGAGTAATGAAGAAAAGGGCCTGCGGGGATGGGGGTGCACTAGGGCCCCTGGTGCAGGTGGGAAACATGGGGTAATGGATGCAAGGAGATGGAAGATTAAGTTATATGGAGTGGACTCCATGGACGGGGGCACAGGTTTGGCCGCTGGTGCAGTGGCAGAGAGGAGTAATGAGGAAAAGGGCCTGCATGGTTGGGGGTGTACGTGGGCCCACGGTGCAGGGTGGGCAACACGGGGCCATAGTAGGAAGGTGAGGGAAGGTGGGGGACAAGGGTGAGCAGGAGGGTAATAGTATAGAGGAGAAAGGGAGTGTAAGTGGGAGTTAGGTGCATTTCTTTCAAGGATGGGTGTTAAAGGTGGGCAATATAGGGGGACAGGTAGGAGAGGACTGGGGCTGTTTCCGTAGAGGGAATAAGGAGATGGCCAGGTGAGGATGGGTTGCCGGAGGAAGGTGTTAGTAGCAGTGGGGAAAGGTTGAGGAGGGTGGAACTCATTGTTTTAGGATGGGTAAGGCACCTGAAAGTAGCTGGTTGGGGCTTATTGGTTGATAAGGTAAAGTGGAGGTCTGGGAAGCACAGTGTATATTAGGGCTTGGGTAAAGCGGGCTGTTTTGAAATATGGTCAGAGGTATAGGGGAGGGCGGAATGTGGTGGGGTGGTCGTGAATGGAAAGTGACATTGTAATTTCTTTTTCAGATGCTGCGCGGAGGTCGGGTGAGATGCCACAGCCTTGGTTTGTGGGCCACGCTTTTGTTAAGTGGGCAGGGAAGGAGGCAGAGAAAAGGGTCAAAAAGGCAGGCAATTGGGTTGCAGCTACAAAGTGGCATTGGTAAGATGGTTCATTTTAGGGGGGTTTTGCTGGGATTAGCTGCTGCCTATGTTGACGGGGTTGAGGGAACGCTAGGGGTCTCCAGAGGGGGTGATCATTCTTGCAGGGGGAAAATGACATTGTAAGAGAGACAGGTGTGGCTCTCAGTAGAAAAATGAAAAGGGATTTGTTATGGGTCCGAGAAATGTGGCCTCAAACATGTGTAGTTTGGTCTAAGTTGGTCTAAGTTGTTGCCACAGAGAGTTTGGAGGGGAGCGAGAAGTGAGGGAGCGATAGAGCGGGCAAGGAAGGGGATAAACAGAGAGATGGTAAAGTTTTGTGCGTCAGCGCTGGTACAGGTTTTGGACCACAAAGAAATAGTTTATGAAGGCTTCATGATATTTAGAGAGGATGGTGTCCATTTGTCAGTTTTTGGAAATACTCATTATTTGTCGGAATTGACATGGTTGGTGAGAGATATGGTAAAGGAATGGTGGGGGGGCAGAAAGAACACCTCGGTGGAGGGTTTTTCTGTTGCCGGGGGCATGACCCCTTTAGATGTGGGGGGAGGGAAGCACAATGGGGGAATGGCGTGGGAAAGGATGAAGGTGGTGCTGTTTGCTCAAACGGGCTTCCCCGGGGGAACAGGTATTGAACCTGAATCGGCTTGGCCCCGGGGAGAAAACGGGACGCCTGGAGAAGTGGTAAGGAGATGGTAGGGACCAAGTTAGAGAGTAAGTGGATTTATTTAATTATTTAATTGTTGGGAAAAATGAAAGTGTTGAATTATTAATTGGTTGTTTATAATAGTTTGTTAGTTTGTAAGGCCAGGGAGCCAGGTAAGTGGTTATTTGTAAGCTTTGGCCTGTCACATTAAAGCAACCTTTTCCACTATAAATGAGTCTGGGTTTGTGTGCAGTAAGCTAAAATGGGGGCCCCGTGGGGAATATGAAGCGTTTACCCCCGGGGTTATTTTGGTGCTGCACAAGCCAGCGAGATGGCCTGCGCGTAGAGCTCTCCCGGGGGGTATTTAAGGGGCAGGGAAGGTTCGGGAAGCAGGCTACGGTTGGGACTTCAGATTGACCCGCCCTCCCACCCCCTTTTTTGGGTTATGTCAGGTATCTGCTTTTATTTTCCTTGGGGGGGAGGCCTTCAATTTGGTTTCTGCTGGGTTATTATTTCTTTTCAAAATGTTCACAGGGTTTTTTGTCAGTCTCTGTTTAAAGTCTGTATTGTTCCGGTGGTTTGTGTGACAGGTTGGGGCACTAGTTGGGGAATTTGTGATGTAAAATTCTGTTGCTGATGTGGCAGGTCAGACTGGCTGCAGGTCATAGGAAGGGGGAGATTGGTGTAGAGGGGAGTTTTTTATGGGATGGTGAAGTTGCTTGGTTGCCGGGGGCATGGCCCCTTTAGATGTGGGGGAGGGAAGCACAATGGGGGAATGGCATGGGAAAGGATGGGAGTGGTGCTGTTTGCACAAACGGGCTACCCTGGGGGAACAGGTATTGAACCTGAAGGGACATGGCCCCGGGGAGAAAACGGGATGTCTGGAGAAGTGGTAAGGAGATGGTAGGGACCAATGGATAGTTTGGGAGGAAGTGGATTTATTTAATTATTTAATTGTTGTGAAAAATGAAAGTTTTGAATTATTAATTGGTTGTTTAAATATTATAGTTTGTTAGTTTGTAAGGCCAGGGAGCCAGGCAAGCAGTTATTTGTAGGCTTTGGCCTGTCACATTAAAGCGACCTTTTCCACTATAAATGAGTCTGGGTTTTTGTGCAGTAAGCCAAAATGTTCGCCCCGGTCTTGACATAGAATGTACACACAGTCCTTCTTGTGATGGATTAGACGTTTTCTATGCTAGCACAAACTTTCAAAGGGCTGTTTGCAAACGATCATTTTAACCACCAAAATTGATATGCAAATTATGGACGTTTGCTTTCAATCTAGGCACGAGATCTATATTTAATAGATAATTACTTTCTATTATTTGTCATAGCATGTCTAGAATATTGTACTTAGCTGCCGGGCACTTCATTAATTCACGTTGTTATAAGCAAAGTGAGACATGTAATCCCTGTGGGGTTACGAGAGGTATATATTCCATGCATGGGTATTCAAAGGCATACGGGTGATTGGAAATATTTACTCTGCCCCAGTGAAAAAACGTGAAGTTTGTGCCACACCCGGTGAAAAATTGAGGTAGATTCCATAGGAATCCATTCATTGTAAGCCTTCATTAAAACCTCATCCAGGCATATAACGAGCTGCACTGATGACAGGGCCTCATTTCAAGACTGACGGCCTCATTTCAAGACTGACGGTATCCCGGGCAAACAAAACAACTGTTTCCGCCACGTGATTTCCGGGCAATACTAGAATGTTACAGGCAGTGGAACTACAGGTAAAACCCAAATCCATGGAGTTAGTTAGGACTCCATGGGGGGATTTTCTGGTATTTTCGCCACCGGCAATACCAGTGCCGAAAACACTGGCTGTTTTAAGCTGGTGGTGGCCCGAGTTACCTCCAGCTCTTAGATAGTAAGTGAGGTTACCCCCACTGGCATACGTGTACTCTGTCATTCTGGTAAACTACCAGTATATGTAAATACCTGCACTTTTTTACCAGATCGGCAGGGTCATAATGAGGCCCATGCCCCTCCTTCATCTCATCAGTTCTCCAAAATCGAGTAGCATGTTAAACGGAGGCGTAAAAGCATTTCGGCCCTCTTTTACGCCTCTGTTTAACATGCAATCCCATTTAAAATGAGCCTGTGAGCGTTTGCTCAGTCTCATGCGTTCATTTTACTAAAAGCATGCCTCTTAGAAGTAAGATGGATTTTGAGCCACCCTGGAATGCGGGGTCTCCAGTCACATGTAATATTCTAGTTAATGAGCCATTAAAAAGGGGTTAATGATGAATGAAGAACTGTAGCAAATTCTTCAGCCATTGGTGCCTCTGTGAACTTGAAGTGGTTGGAAGGGCCTAAGATATTTCCTTGAACATCTGAGACATTTATATTAGCAGGAAGGAAGACGATGTGGACAAACTACATCCTTCATGTTCTTCCCATGTACACCCTAGACTAGTACCTCGGCAAAGGGGTCCTCGCTGCAAAGAAGCCTGACTTGTGTTTAGTACATTCCCACAGACTAGGAAAGGATGGGTGGCAGTGTTCTACCTCTGGTTATTGCCCAGACCAGGATAGTCATATGCTTGTGCCTGGAAAGTTCAAACTGACTTTGTGTTGGACCATCTGCAACCCCAATTTTCCTTATACATTCATCTATGGCCATGGAAAATGTCCTTAATGGGTCTATGCTGTGATGGAGATTATGATCACTGAACTTGCAGAAAATCAAATTACCATTGTGTCATGCAATTCTAGGCTTGGCACTCAATTCCCCATATAAAAACTATATGCCTGAAATTGGGATTATGTGGTCTAAATTCTCACTTGTAATATGCCTGGTCTTCATTTTAACTTTGCCGGTGTGGTATTAACATGCCAGTAATACCACTTACTGGCAGGTTACCACACCAGTAAAGTAAAATTTTGCTGGCAAAGGGGCCTGATTTTCCTGCAGTTAAAAGCTGTAGGTAAATTAGGCCCCTTAGTGGCAAAAACAGCTGGAATTACCGACACCAGCATTACCAGCGCGGTAATATATGCAAATCCCCTCATGGAGTCCTTTTACCGCCCTTGCTGGCACTTGTAATTTGGCAGTTATTTTGCCATACCAAGTGCCAATTAACATGGTAGCACTGTGTCGAATTGCAGATAGCCACACTGTGTCTGCTGTGTAGCCTCAAAGTCCAAGAAATGTCGAGGTGTGACTGATATAACCAGGTGTTCAGATCTTTCCAGAACAGGAGAAAGGGTGGAGCAGTACTGATTACTAGTAGGATGTAATTCCATAGGACTGCAGCAAAGCAGGAGAGTTACTCCTGCCAAGTTTTCTCCTTCAGTGCCCCTCTAGTCTCGAATCTGGCAATGGTCCCACTGCGTATATGTTGCGACCTGTCAGAGTTGTTTTGATCTTAGCTGCTAGGTAAACTGGTGTGGCGGCCATAGTAGCCTTATAGCTGATGCAGGCATCTTATTTTTTATGACCCCTATATATTGCAGAATGGGCACATTACCATCACATAGAACTGAAAAAATGCTGAATCATCTCAAAAGGGAAAAGGCCTGGATATGGTTGATAAGTAACTGGGTTTCAAAATATCATCTAATGGTAACCCTTGATATCAATATAATAGAAGTGTGTATCCATAATGCCACCAGAGTTAATGTATTTGCAAGTCAAGTTTAGCCAAACCTGTATAGTTTG
Source organism: Ambystoma mexicanum (assembly GCF_040938575.1). NCBI lineage: Eukaryota > Metazoa > Chordata > Amphibia > Caudata > Ambystomatidae > Ambystoma > Ambystoma mexicanum. The sequence goes on along the minus strand of NC_090929.1, from coordinate 1,135,011,849 downwards.
GAAGGATTGAGGAAGTTGATACCATGTCCAAAATGGTACTTGAGAGTTCTGTGTATAAATCCGAAAAGTATTTTCTGGGCATTTGACAAGATATTACAATTTGCAATGATGTATGATTTATGGCCTTAAACACTAATGAGAAGGTGTCAACCTGAGTTTCAGAGGAAATATGATGGGGTATTTTGAAAGGATATTTAAAAGAGAGTGAATATATTTGCAATAGAGCAAATAATGACCTCTGTTTCTTCTAAACTCATCATCTTTCTTTCTCTGTACGACTGAGACCCTGCAATGTAAGCTGAACAGAGTTGGCAGTGGGGGCTCACCCATTCAGTGTGCTAGGGGGGTGCTCCCCCCCCTTAATATAGTGGACCCTCCAGTGGCGAACAGTGCTGTGCATTGATCCCACCTCGACAATCACAGGAGTATTTGATGAACTGTTGTTCGCCGATGAGGAGGAGGAAGGAGAAATATTGTTTCATGTACACATACCTTGCCCAGTTCAGATATTGGAAATATGGTGCCCATTTTGACACAACTAGTGAAGAAGGAAAATGAACACACAGAGGGAGATCTCAAAAGGGTGCTGGAGGAGTTGTGGACTGAGGGGACTCAAAATGCGGGGTTACTGAAAAGGATAGGGGCAGTAAAAATGAAACAGAAACAAGGGGATCTGCTGCCCCGGGGAAATCAATACCCATTGACCAGAGAAGCAGAGAAAGGGATATATTCCACTTTGCACGCATTATGGCAGCAAGGTATAATTCAGACATCAACATCAACCCATAACACAGTGATCTATCCGATAATTTGATAAAAGGGTGGGTCAGGGCGTTTCAACCAGGATTTGCGCCCCCTAAATGAAGTGTTGGCAGCAGAATTTCCTGTAGTTCCAAACTCTGACACCATATTGTGCAATTTCCCAGCAAAGGCAAAGTACTTCATGGTCACTGATTTGAAAAATGCCTTCTTCTCTGTAGCCTTGCACCCAGACTCAAGATAACTGACCATCTTCATGTACCGCTGAACTAGATTTGAACACACAAGTTTGTCCATGGAGTACTACGAATCACCCAGTATTTTTAACATGATAATATAAATGGATCTATGCAATGTGCAAAGATCAAGCACTGCGATCTGCTATTATGCAGTGAGACAGAAGAAGAGTGTAGAACAGACTTTAGATACATTTTGCCACTACACTGCAGAGAAAGGGTACATGGTGTATAAGGAAAAATTACAAGCCTAGAAGAGGTTGTGTACCTGGGGTAAATAACATCCATTGAAGGGTGTACCATAACATCCAAAAGGACACAGGCTATTCATTCCACTACCCTCCCATGAACGGTAAAAGAGAGGCAGAAGTTTCTAAGTCTATGCAATTATTGCAGAACATGGGTATTGGATTATGCCACATTCATGAAAACTCCTACTGCAGGGCCTTAAGGAAGCACAAAAAGTGAAGAGGGACATACAATGGACATTTGAAATGAATGAAAGTTTCACAGAACTAAAAGACGCACTGGCACATTACAGTGAAGAATTGGATTAGTTCTCAAATTCAGATGGCTCAATGATGACGACTGTCATCGCACAAAAGAAGCCACAGGGACATCAACCACATGGGTACTACACTCTAGACCCAGTAATGCAAGGACACTTCCATTGCAACCAATCACTTGTGGCTACAGCGTTTGCAATTGAGAAGGCATCAACGATTACCATGGGGTGTCCCGTAGTATTGTACCTGGAACACTCATTATTCGCCATGCTTCAGAAATCAAAAAGTACACTGACTACCCAAAGATCATTGTGTTATGAGGTCATATTAACCAACCCAGCCATAGAGGTGGTAAGGTGCCGAAGTGTAAACCCAGGAATCTACCTAGCAGAACCAATACTGGAAAAGGATTACATACATGATTGTGCAGTGAAAATGGACAGGATGGAAGGAAACTGTTAGGAAAGATTTCCATTTATGTGCAATGTTCCCTCCAGTTGTGTACCCCCTAACTTTTTGCTGTTGTCTGACCATCCTAGCCTGACGTTTGCCAGTGGAGCACAGTCTTCTGCTGCACTCCGCTGGGTTTTCACTCACTTTGTTATGGGGAAACTGACATGCCCTTAAAGACAGTCAGTACTGGGAGACTTTGTTTCCCTTAGTCCTGTCCAATGCTGCAAGTTCTTTGCAGCATTTCTGACAGTGCACAAAGTACCTCACGGTATAGTGCACTGGGGTCTTCTTTTTGTTTCCAAATGCCATAGATACCCTCAAAGGATTTTTTGGTAGAAGTACAGATGTGCCTTGGATAGGGCTGGTGGCAGCTGTTATTTTTCTCATATTTTTAACGTTTTCTTTTGGTCCATATTGCAGTTACCACATTTGGCCCTGGACAAATAGCCATTCCATGAGGTCCTGTTCTGGGTCAGTCCTAATTTGGTCATGCATTCTCCCGCGAAACGCCAAGCTTTCGCTGGATTCTGCATGCCTTGTGTGTGTGCCTCCAGGATGTGGGCTGGACTGTCTAGTTCCAATACACATCCTGGGTGCCAGAAAGTCTGGTGTGCTGGGAATGACTGGGACCACCATGTTCCATGATTGGTCCATGTCTGGCATGGCTGTATGTGAGCAGATGTCTCATTGGGTCCTCTTAATTTTGGCACAAAGGAGATTCTGGATAAGAGAAGGGCCCAAACACCCATACCAGGTCAATCTCTTGAGTTCTCATTGAACCTAAGATATGATCCAATCATCCTGAAACTAAGAAGTCGAGTCGAGGAACCAGTGGTGGCCTGCTGGAAGGTTTAGCACCCTGAGCCAGCTGTAGTCCCGCAGGATTCCTCTGCATCTGATCAAACTAGAAGGTCTGCAAAGGTACATTGTCCCATTTGAATAGTGGGAACTACTATTCATGGCGCTTCCACCTTAACCTGCAAGTGAGCCTTTTCGGAAGTGTACCTGGGCCAACCAGTGAACTGATCAGCTTACGCAGGTCCTTTTCTCTGGAACCACTGCCATCTTGAGTTAACTCTTGATACTTTAAAAATTGTAAGTACTGGGTTCAAGGCACTCTCCCATCGAATTTCGTATACCTAGGAGCTCTTGGTCTGGAATTAGGAAAGTATGCTTGAACCCGAGTACACACGGTCACTGTGTCGCCCTGCCGTGGTGAAGAACTTTGTGGGTGCACTGTTGCTGTGCTCCACTCTGCCCTGAGAAGAGCTGCAGTGAAATCGAGTTGATCCCTTCACCAGAAGATGAGAAATCGCCACTGTCCCACCACATAATCATCCCTGGAACTGAGCTGCTGAAAGCCGCAGAGCTGCACTTTTGCAGCATTTCAACCCACAACCGAAGTGGACTCATCTGGCAAATTTTTGTCTGGAGTGCACCTTGGGTCAGTGAGTACTTACAACCCTTACTGGTGGCCACTGGTGCATCCATCAATTTGTATGCACGAGTGTCCCCTGGGGGCTGCTAACCTCTATCGTGGTAGCCTGTGCTACCAAGCTATTCCCAATTCTTGGAGTCTGTTCTGTCATCTTCAGGAGACCCTCCTCGAATAGTGGGAACTTATTCTTCACAGCCTCACCTGCCTTCCTGAGCCGCTATAGCCGCTGCAAGAGAATCTGTTTTTGCCCAACCACACTATCATGTGCATCTGCATCCGAAAGTACATTTGAGTATAGGGCTTCACTCTTCATAGGCACTGGACTGCCTTTCAGTTAGGGTTGATAAAGTGAAGAACTGCCTAAAGTATATTCACACTGTTTGCATCTTTCCCTTACAGGTTGTGGACCCTTACTGTGTGCCGTTCCTTTAGACCATTGGAACTGTAAATATGGTCTATTGTAGTGCGTGTTTGGTTTAAGTCTTACTGTTGATCTTTGTGTTTGACTTAAAAGGCCCTTAATAAATGTATAGGTATTTTTGATATACACCTGACTGAGAGTAATTTGTAGTGTTCTTCACTGTGTGTGCTCATTGTGGGCTTTTGATCAGCCTCACCCCTTCTGAGACCTAGTCGTGACCGCCACCAATGTTACCTTGATTCGTCTGGCTTGTCCAGAAGGTTACCCTGTTCCAAGAAACTAGGCTGGCCTTCTGAACCTCTTTCCACCGGGTCAGAGTTCAGAAATCCATCTTACCAGAAACATACAGGTAAAAGAGGAAGACATAGCAGGGGAAGACCTGGTCTATATTGACGGGTCTTCAAATATTGACACACAGACAGGTAGGAGACATACTGGTTTGGCAATAGTATGCTGCTTAAATGGGGAATATGTAATAGCATCTCAGCAGAGACTACTTTCGTATTATTCAGCTCAGTCAGCAGAATTAGCGTCAATGATAAGAGCACTAAAAATAATGTAGGGGCACGCAGCAAACATCTTTTCTGACTCTGCCTATGTCATGTCAACTATCCATTCAAGGACTGGCACGGTGGGAAAGGACAATATATGGAACTACTAATAGAATGAATTGATGCCCTAAACGTTCCAGTAGAGATGGCGATAATAGAATGCGCCGCACACACAGGAAAACAAGTTAGGATATCGATGGGGAACTAAATGGCCGAAGGAGCGGCAAAAGCAGGAGCATATATACCAGAGGGAGGGGGAGTTCTAAGGTACCTGGAGAAGGGGGAAATGTGCCACTCATTGCAGCAAAAAGGAAAAAGAGTGGGGAAGAAGAAAGGGAGGAACATTTTAACACAATCCCCATAGTACACATAATAGAATTACAAGGAAAAGTACCAAAAGGGGAAGAAGATCTGTGGATAAAAATAGAATGTTCACTGTCACCAACTGACTTGATTTGGCCCTATAACAGCACAGGGAAGCCTGCAAAGCCCAGAAAATTGTTGAACATTCCTTTGTAACGGCTACATTTCCCCACCCATGTGTCCAAAGAAAGCATAGCTGCAGAGTTGAGTGAGCGATGGTACATTCCAAACATGCATAAGCGAGTGAATGAGTTCATGGCAAATTGTATGGTTTGCAAACAGTTTCTGTCTGGCCTTACTTTAAAAACTTTGTGGGAACAATACCACAACCGAAAGGGCCCTTCCGGGACTTGCATATCGATTATGTTCACATGCAAGAAAGATGTGCCTCTTACAAGTACATAATTGTAGTGGTCTGTCCACTTTTGCGTTGGCTTGAGGTGGGACCCTGTGCAAAGAATGATCCAAAATCCATGGTGAAGTTCCTAATGAGGGAAGTATTCCCAAGATGGGGTATATGTGAGGAGATAAGGTCAGATAATAGCCAACACTTTGCCAATTATCTCTTTGAGGAGATAACACATCTCTTAGGGATCAACAAAAGCTTTGCACGGTTTATCGGCTGCAGGCGAACAGGTTTGTGGAGAGAATTAATGGATTACTAAAACAGCACTTGGCTAAGCTAACAACTACTTTGTGTCCTTCAAAACTCACCTTCTGCGGAGAACCATCTTACTCTGCATGAAATTGTAATGGTAAGGAGAATGCAGCACCAGTCTCTCCTTTACATTCAATTTCAGATGATAACCCTTGCTCAGAAATCCTTGGCAATGAAATGAAACACTATTTAGTTGAGATGACCAATATCCTTTGCTACATCTCCTGCCAGGCCCAGCAATCTACAAGTAAGCGAACCAACATTTAAAAGTGTGCAGAAGCCTGCAAGCATTTCCACAAACACAGCCTTTTTATCGAGTGGACAAAGTACTTATTTGAAATACAGTAAGAAAGTGGAAGGAGCCTCTGTTTGTGGACCTTTTAGGTGGTCTTCTCAGCACTGATGGCAGTGAATACAAAAGATCGACATGTATGAATTCCCCACTCAGACTTTCGTCGTGAAACCAGCAGCACATCGGGAAGAGGAGGAATCACTTGATGGGGCGTATTAGCCAAATTACATTAACATTTTGTACTATAATAAGGTGTTACAGAAGACCTGCAACAGATATAGAGGAAAGATGAGGCAGAAGAAGAAGGGGTGGGATTATAGCGAAGTGTGGGGTAAATGTAAAATGTGTAGTATTTTCCTGCATCTTTGTTTTCTGTCTCTCTCTTCTTTTCTGGCATTTAGTACATAATGATAACTTGGGCCCAGCAGCTGGTGGAGATATGGAGGCACAGACTAAGCAAAGTATAACTAGCCCAAGAAAATTCTACAAAATTGTCAGGGAGGGAGTGGACCTGCCTCAGAAAACATATGGTATGGGGAAATACAAGAAGGTGGGGTGGGGAAGCACAAATGGTACATGCTATGTTCACTCATTCATCCCACACCTCTCAGGAACGCTGAAGCAATTCTTACTACAAGAGATGACAGCAGGAGGATGCCTGGTACATATTGATTTGTGCAGAACAATGGGTATGTTCCGGGGGATACAGTGGAAGTAAAATGGATTGCTGAGGGGGAGGAGGTGTACAAGGACAACTTCACACAGCTAGAAAGTATGACCCAGGGGGAGAAGAGTAAGCCCCTGTTTCTGGAATATGTAACAGAGGGGCACAAAAGGGGAAAAAGCTGCCCACTGTCCATAAAAGAATCTACTGTAAGAACACAGGGTACAATGTGCCATGGTGCCACAACAGACCCTTGATGCAAATCCAGGATTTGGTGCTGCACAATGGAAAATGGGAAAGGGGGATGGCACAGTGCCATGCAGAAGGACTGGTGGGCTTCAAAAAAAGCGTGATTAAGAAAATAAATGCAGGATGTAAGAATATGTGGAACAGTTATGTACATGCTTTAACATGGACAAATGATAAATCACAACCAGAAGACATAAAGCCGCTCACACAGTATTCATTGTGTTTCTAGAAAATGGAACAATAATGCTGGGGATGAATACTGGTTGCAGGAGGACGATGGACATTGCAGGGTTGCAAAAGGGGACTGGAACAGAGATGGACACCAGGTGGGCGCATGGAGGGTTACCAATGTTCACACCCCCTACTACCAGATTGGAATGGGGTGTGCACATTGGTAACCCTCCATAATCCTACCTTAGTTGTGCCCTGTGCAGACTTGATACTGTTCAATAAGTTGTTCGCATATAAAGTAAAAGTGCCACCAGGAATTCAAAGAAACAAACACAAAGTTACAAGGAACAAAAGGCCAAGCAGCAAATACATCTCAGCAGAATCCACCAAGAGCCTAGAGAACATTCCACCCAATCTGAAATTGTTCAGCTCAGCATTTGTCTTTTTTACCTCTCTGCTGCAGGTAAAAATGGCAGCCAATGCAAATTGGTTACAGACCATGTGTTATGAACTGCTTCAACTGGCAAATGCACCTGAAAAGAAACTCAATGCGGTGCATGAAAAGCTACGGGCCCATTGATTAATGACCCTCCAAATCATTTCATATTGGATCTTCTGATGGTGATGGAGGAGGGGTGTGCCATAGGATAGGGAGCATGTGTTGTATGGCAATTCCTGCCAATGACTCCGCAAAGGGAACAATCACAGATGCAGTAGAGAAAATAAGAACAATACACGAGAGAATGGTAAATGAAATGCAAGACATTTCATCATTAACCTGCCTGGATTCATTATTCACATGGGCACTCAACTGGCTTGTAGAAGCATTTAAGATAACTGTCCCTGTGCTCGTTGTGATCCTCATCAACACCTGCATCAGTCGCCTGATCATCCATTGGTGTAAATGCCGCCAGCATAACAACCGTTACATAATGGCATTACAGAAAATTAATGTCGAGGAGGTATTAGGTGTGGATCATCCCAGTATGAATGAAAGAGAGAATGAAGTAGAAATCATTTTCAAAGCACCCCCACCAGACATGGAAAATTACTAAGCATTATGGTGAGAGTGTTCACCTGATGAAAGAAAGATACTGATTTTCAGGGAAGAGTTAGATGGATATGAGGTGGAAGGGGACATGACATGGGTAACAAGGGTGTGGGCGGGCAAGGAAAAAGGAGAAGGGATGAGAGGTACAGAAATGTCAATCAAAAGATCGATCGAAGGGGGAAAGTATTAAAGATTCTAATTCAGCACCAGAAATGGGGACGCATTTACCACTTCGAGAGTAAAGAAGGAGGACAGTTGCAGCAGCTGCACAGGAAATGACACAGGTATTCTAAGCCACATTCGCCCCGTACAAAGGGCTTCACCAGGAATGGTAGGGGGTAATGATGCATTGGGTATATACACAGTCCAAGATACTAGCATATGATTAGTTAAAGAAGGGGAAGGTCAAAAATTGTGTCATCATAAGCACATCTAGTGGGAAATCCCTTGCAGCGGGGGGTGTAGCTGGGAAACCTCGATCTGAAACATGTGACCATTATAACAGGCATCTGCAAAGGGGGAGGGGGTCTTAAGCTACTCATACCAAGAAAAAAACATAACTAGAACAATGTGATGTAATTACAGGGTGGTCAGCCAAACTAGCCGCCCTGCATGGCAGTGGGGAAGGTGGCTCTGTACCAATGCGATGGTCAAATGACTGCTGAAGGCCCCAGCAGGAGACTGTGGGAGAGGAACACTGGACATAGTGGCGTTCCTGGGAGAAGCAATCAGATGTTAAGTTCCTGAGCTTTGGGAAGTTGGCCACCCTCCAAAGTATCTACCATAGAGTTGGCAAAGGTCATCATCTAACAGGTATCATGTGAATGTCACCTTTTCCACCAGCTGCAGGGTGTCTCGTGTTTGGTTCTCAATGGTGCAGACCAATGGCAGTGTATTAAAGCTGTGGCAGCCAGCACTAATGTTTGTGATGTAATCTAATGTAATTGTTCATTTGTAAAGCACTTATACACAAGTGAATTGCTTCAAAGCACTTCAATATTACATCCGTAATAACACGTTTTTCCGGGTAGGGTGTGAATAAACGTGGTACCACATGGGGAGGCATTGTAATAGGAAACTGTTAAACTGTTTGCTTTAATTATGCTTCACTAATCAACGTAAACTACGAGGAGGTGATGTCTACGAACCAATGACATCCCTGGGAAACATAGAAAAAGTGAATTCTCCAAGTGTTTCGATGGATTTTTGACCATTGTATTTCTTGGTATAAAACTACAATTTGTATTCCATTCAGATGTCAGCCTTTCGATCAGAGCCTATCCATTGTTCTGTTTGATTTGTGCTCACCCAGCTTTAATAAACAGTGTTGCTTCTTGCCCAGTGTTTGTTCTACTATTTGTGTATGTGTTTTCTATTGTGCTCTGACTGGTGGACCCTGGACTACACTCTATTGGCTCTGCTATGATTGTTGCTGGATACACTATCTTGTACCTCACTATCTTGACTGCTGGGTTTGAAATAATCACTTCATACCCATATGCTCTCTGCATAGTCAATGTGCTTTTGGGTTTCTCAAGAATGGAAAACAGGGCATGCTCCATGTACAGCGTCACTTCACAGCCCATCTTGATAGCGGCTGCCTTTTCAATAGCAAAAGCTGCCACAGCCAATGACTGCTCACAGGGGGGTAAGGGCCTCTCATAACTGGGTCTAGGATCCCACTGTAATAGACTAATGGTTTGTGTACCAAGGAAGTGTTCTGCATGAGTAATAAGTAAATTTACGATTGTAATAATCTGTGCTGAATCTTTTTCTACACTGCTCTTCTGTGTCACTGCACACCAAAATATAATCCACATACTGGATGTCTGCGCTGTCAAGATGTATGTTTCCTAAGTCCATCTGGAGTACCCTGTTAAAGATGGATGGGGACTTGCAGTACCCTAGTGGTAAATGAGTATGTTTCCACTTGCTATTTCTATATGAAAATGAATTCAAGCCTTGTGATTTTTCATGAAGGGGGATTGAAAATAATGTATTTTTCAGGTCTATAACCGTAAAACATTTGGCTTTGGCTGAAATATTGCGCAATATTGTGGCTGGATTTGGGACCAATGGAAATTCTGCTTCAACAATATTGTTTAGGTGGCATAAATCCCGAATACATTTCCAGAATCCCCCCATCGATTTCTTCACTGGTTACACTGCTGTGTTACATGTTGAATCTGAGTGGTCCAGTATTCTCTGCTGTACGAGAGCTGAAATTGTCTCATAAATGCCCTCCTCTGCTTCCTTTGACATGGGCTATGCTTTTACTCTTGGCAACATTGCTCCTGACTTTAACTTACTTTTGACTGAACCTACTCCTTTAAGCAGGCCCACAATGTGGCTGGCACCTGCACCGAACTTACTTGAAAAATGATGGTGTCTTTTCTATCATCGCCATCCTCTGTGGCACTTCTTTGTTCTCAATCTTCACCCAATACGTAAGACCTATGAAGAATACCATTTCATCATATGAATTTTCATTTGTAAATAATTCCTCATCTGTCAAATCAGTCAGACTGTATCCTTTGTCCAAAGCTATTACTGCTCAACACGCCTTTCCTTCATCATCAGTCCTGTGGATAACCACCCTTTCTCCCCTTACTATGACTGCTTCTATCTCCAATGGAAATATATGTCTATCTTCATCATCCATATGAACCTCTTGGTGTAGCCAGAATATTTTGCCCATGATCCCAGGAAGCCATGATAACAGGACATTCACTCTGTATTAAAATACCTCAAAATCCATAGGCACACCTCTCTGTGCTTCTTGTCCTGCAAAAGCCAGTACACACCCGCGTGCATTCACATCATGAATCCATGGAGTGGCAGACATTATGCCCTCATCAGTAAATGAGATGGTAATTTTGAGTTTGCTCATCATGTCCCTTTTCATGATGTTGACTGGTGTTTGGCGAGAATATAATAGTGGCATGGACAAATCATGTTCCCCAATGATAATTGGTAATCCATCAGTAAATGGAACCAAATGTGTGAGCCCAGAAAATCCTTGGGCATTCATGGCAGTGCCTGACATTGAGCACTTCCCTTCTCCAACGCACAACCAAGTTGCCACTGTGTCTATGAGTACAAGAAAACATCTTGTCATCTATAGTTACCCTGATCCGTGGTTTCTCTTGTCGGTCAGGAGTAACAGATAGGATTGGACACATCAAGTCAGCCTGTGGGCTGTCCTATTGCGAACATAGGTTAAGTCCTGTCCCAGTGAAAGGGTTTCCTCCCACCACTGTCACATCCCCTAATATAGGTGTGGGTGCTTGTGTTCCTGCGTTGGGGTTCCAGGTCATCATACCATTTTGTTGTGCTGGCGCTGGTGTTTATATTGGTGCCTGCTGTGTCTGTGGATGTGTTCCTGTTGTATTTGTGGCACAGGTGTCGGATACTGTGTGTGATCTTGGACATAATATCCTGTTGGCTCTGCACTATACAGTGTAGGATATGCTGCCCCCCTCTTGAACCCTGCCAATTCTGTTGCATCTCTCCCCCACTTCTGCACACTTGTGCTATGTGTCCCATCTTCCGATATGTCCAGCACTTCAGTGGTTGTCCCATAAGTCATGGCTGTCCACTGTTAAACCACCATCCTTCTGCTTGCGTAACCTGAGGTCCACCCCCTCTTCATCACAGGGCGAACCCTCTTCCTCGCAGCCAATAACTGAACTCTCCCCTCCCTGCACCATTTCCTTCAGTCATTGGCTGTCCTTGCGTGCTTTTGGCATAACCAATCCCCTCCGCTTGTCAACATTGCTCCCTCCATTGAAAATGTTGACAATCTTTTTTGTACTAACTTTGCTTCTTTTATCTTTCTTTCCTCAAGTTTCTTTCTGTTCTTGTCCTGTAATAATCGACAATGATGAACTATGTTCAATTAGATTTCAGGCATGGTTTCACTTCCGTCCCTACTAGTTTGTCAATTGTCTATGCACGGTTTCGGGTAGCCCCTGTCATAATATGTGATACAAAATGGACACATTTTTGTCCCACGGTTCCCTCGCCTCAAGACGTCATTGCTCTTGAATCTCTTGAATGTACCCAACGAGGTCTTCATCTTCACACATTTTGCATGTAATGATCGCACTCATGTCTGATGTGTCTGGGTACTGTACTCGAGTGCTCTCCATACATCTGTCCTGCAGTTATTAAATGGTGCTCTGTCATGGGCTGTATTTTGTGTGCTTACTCCCAGGTACCACGCCCTGTTCCAAATGTTGTCTGCCTGCTCCTATATGGTGGCAGCAATAAAACTCTTTTCTTTATGTCACTGATTAAATCCACTTTTCCACCCGGAAATCAATGATTGCACCTCAAATTGTTCTTATCAATTTGTGGCCATGGTATGTATTGCAGTTGCTATCCCCCTCTTCTAACAATGGAAATTGTGTTACTCCTACATTGTGCCCAGGACTAGTTGCAGCTTTCGGTGTAATAAAGGTTCCTGTCATGCTTGCTTTCCTTCGTCCTGGTAATGTTCTCAGCCTTGTTGTATTTGGGGTTATCTCTTCTATATTCTGTGTGTGTACTTTTGAGCACTTGGGGGCTGGTACGAGCTTACGCCTTTCCTCTTCTAATTCTTCCATATCAGACTGCTGCCCTTCCCTCTCTGGGTTCATGCTTATGAAGGTGCCTTGCACAGTCCCCTCTCTCCCTCACCTTCATTTCTGTACCTTTCCTCATCTGAACACCTTGTTCTGCAATTGTCATCACTCCCTTCACCTCCCTGTCTTCAAAGTCTAACCACTTTGGGGTGTTCACCTTGTATATTCCCTTACTGCTTTCTCTAATAGACTCGGTTCTCTCTGTGACGATACCACTAAAATCTGTGTTATTCTTTTGGTAGCACGATATCAAGCCTGTTTCTGCATAAATTGCAGATCCTCCTTCGTATTGCTGCTCCCCCATTCTCTGCTGGAAGAGTATTATTTTTCATGATCTCTTTCATTTCCTTAAAGCGTCTTTCTAAACTCTTTTCTCTCTCTCTCCCTGCTGTCCTTCGTTTCTCTCTTTTCTCCAAGGTTCGTGTTCGACTGCAATTTTTTAAGGTTCTCTTTGGTATCGCTCTCTACTGTGCTCTGCCAGTCTTTCTCTTTCCTCCATTATTTGCCTCACTCATTGCTCCTCTGCTTGCCTTTGCCTCTCTCTTTTTCCTTTTGTCTTCTCACTTTTCCCCTTTCTTTCCTCTCCTTCTCCTGTTCTTTCATTCAGTTCCCTTCTCATCTGTTCCTGCTGTCTTTGCTAGTTTTCTTTGTTTGCTCGATGCTTCATATCCCTATCATTGAATTCCTGAACTATGTTACCCGATTCTCTTTTTTATTCTTATTTCCTCATTTGTTTTGCTTCCGTCCCCTTTTTTTCTTTCTCTTTTCGCTCCCCCTCTCTGTGTTTCGGCTCGTCCACATTCTTTCAGCCAGGAACTAAACATTTAAAATGTACTATATTTGTAGACTGTACTCTTCTCATATGTTCTTACACTACTTTCCTTAGGGTTCAGTCACAGCATATGATACATATACATGGGGAAGAAGCACGCCTGAATCACAGCAATCATTTCTGTGCATGAAGATAATCAGTTAGGTTATGAACACTTTCTGGTAGTACTGCTACTTTTTTGCTTACTTTACTTTCACTGTATATGATCATATTTGTATGTGTTGTGGTCTCTTTATTTTTTGTATATAGTAGAACAATTATAAAGTAAGTGAGGCATTCTTAGCTACTTTTTACATGTCTCACAGTACACAAAACTCTGAAACGAAAGCATTAATCATTTTACTATCCAACATGGGAAGATTTTGAATGGTGCACCTCTATGGTACATGCTGCAGACAAGGCCTACGTCTCTACATGAGGTGGTTCATGTACTGGAAAGAACTCTGTAATGCAATGGTGTTTATAGCAATGCATTGGTTAACAAACTATTTATGTCATGATAGTTCTTCCAATGATCTCAGATAGTTTTCTGCCAACAGCACAATGACAATCCCTTGTGGAGGCTTTTCATGAAATCTAAATACACATGTGAGGTCATCAATGACATTTGTGCTGTCATCTTTGATGTCATGGGTGTTAGTCCTTGCAGTGCACACTGGTAGTGCGAGTTATGGTTGCTTAGCTTACCACAACTGGTGAATTTCTGAGGTTTTTCAGTTTTATCTGTAACCATAACGTCCCTGTACAACATATTTCCATTGAATTTCAAAGGTTTTTACTAGTGCAACTTAACCATAACATCCCTTTAATACCCTTAGTTTGTAAACATGTACTGTACAACATACTGAACCTGCTGGCACCATGTTAATGCGCACAGCAGTTGCAGACTATGCCTCTGGTTGATGACATCGGGTGGCATCCAACCTGTTTAGAAAGGCAGGGGCTCGCTTACATAGAGGAACAATTATTCAGCAAACACAAGGAACATATACAACCAGCACCATGTACATAATTTGCAATAGGGTAGGTCTGCAAACTGTGTACTTATGAAACAAACATCACAAAGGCATAGGGAGTACACCATAATGGAATGCACCTGTGACAGTTTAAGTGCCTGGTCTCCCTTTTCTCCCCCTTCTGTCGAGCTCTCCTCACCTGAACTGCTGGAATTGCAGTCGGGGTCCTGCAGACGCCGTCGAAGTAGATAATCCTTCTCCTTTTTCAGATGAGCTTGCTTGTCACGGAGGGAGGCCACCGTGACCGCTGAGGAGAACAGCTGTCCGAGGGCCTCCCTTCTGGAACCAAGCCGAAATAGGGAAAAACCCTGAATGGGGAAAAAACCCTTGGACTCCTCTGGTCTGTAGCACGGAAGGCGTAGTTCCAGCAGAAAGTAGACTTTCAGATGAGTAGGAGGTAAGTAATAGACTGAATCCGTATGAGTAATTGAAGGCAACACTGCAGCGGAACAGGGGAGTCCTGCAGTGGGAGCCGGAGGACAGGGCTCCACAGAACGCCCACCAGCCACTGCAACAAGCGGGGCGAGGACCGGAGGAGAGATAGGCAAAGGAGAAAAGCGCCAGACAAGTAGCAGAGAGAGAGAAGAAAAAGCGTAGGGAAAGGGGCGGCACCTGTTCGCGGGGACGGGGCCGCGAAAGAAGAGAAACAGTTACTGCCGAGGCGCAGTGGCAGCAGAGAAAAACTGGAGGGGAGAGAAGGTAGGGGGAACACTCGCTGGAGGGCGCGAGTGACAGAAGCCTGGACAGGGCGAGGCAGGAGCGAAGAATCCCGGAAGAGCGAGAGCTTCCAAAGGATAGTTGCAATGCAGGGACCGCTGGGTCAGGAGAGAAGATATACTCCCAGCGGCCCCGCGCTACAAGGAGGAAAAAGTAACAGACACAAAGGAGGGACTAGTACCTCCCGTACCTACGCCCCAAAACCCAGCGCGGAAGAAGCCGCCAGTCGGAACGCCTGCGGGTGACAGTATGCCCCCTTCCAGTCCGCACCACCCCAGGCTTCCCCGGGTGCAGGCGGTGGAATCTGGCGAGCAAGCGAGGAGCATGCACC
This sequence comes from Ambystoma mexicanum, assembly GCF_040938575.1. Classification (NCBI taxonomy): domain Eukaryota; kingdom Metazoa; phylum Chordata; class Amphibia; order Caudata; family Ambystomatidae; genus Ambystoma; species Ambystoma mexicanum. The sequence continues at coordinate 1,134,996,516 of NC_090929.1, read as the reverse complement.
TGAGAAGCAGGTTCCCAAGAGTCCTCCGACTCCGGATAACCCTTCCAGGACAAAAGGTATTCCAACCTCCCTTGGTAGAACCTAGAGTCTCCAATGTTGGAGACCTCAAATTCTGCTTGATTGGGTGTCTGTGAGGGAGAGTGTCTGGGCACTGGTCTGTGATGAGAATCGGAATAGAAAGTTTTAAGGAGAGATGAATGAAATACAGGGTGAATGCGATTCAGAGAAGGAGGCAGCCGAAGACGGTAAGCCACAGGATTGATCTTGAGAAGAATGGGAAAAGGACCCAGAAAGCGAGGGGAGAGTTTAGAGGGCCTTGCCCATCTGGGTAAAAACCGGGTGGACAACTACACCTTGTCGCCTGGCTTCCAATCTGGACATTCTTTGCAGTGTTTATCTGCTCCAATCTTCGATCGTCTCCTGCTGTTCTCTAAATTCCGCAATGCCGTGGCATGGGCATCCTTGATCTGATCCAATACCTCTTCGGCCGCTGGGGAGTTGGTGAAACTGGGAACCTCAGGAAGAATGGACTTAGGGTGGACCCCATAAGTACAAAAGAATGGCGAGGAGACCAGTGGCAGCGTGTCTGGTATTGTTATACGAGAATTCTGCAGTAGGGAGTGGAGAAACCCAATTGTCCTGATGCTGAGTGACGTAACATCTCAGATATAGTTCGAGAGTAGCGTTCAGGTGTTCTGTCATCCCGTTGGATTGGGGATGGAATCCCGAAGAGAGTGCTCTCTCAATCCCCAATCGGGTACACAGGGCTGTCCAGAATCTCGAGGTGTACTGACTTCCCCGATCAGAGATGATTTTGTCAGGTAAACTGTGAAGTCTGAAGATGTCTCGTGCAAACCCCTCAGCCATCCTGGTGGCTGTAGGAACACCAGAAAGAGGAGAGAAATGTGCCATCCTGGAGAACGCATCTACCGTGACCATGATGCAGGTACAGGATTCTGATTCCGGTAGGTCTACAATGAAATCCGTAGAAACCAACCCCCAGGGGCGAGTAGGCATCTCAACTTGGGTAAGTAAACCCAACGGTTTCCCTGTAGGATATTTAGACCGAGCACAAATGGGACAGGTCTTAACAAAGTCCAGGGTATCTCTTCTCACAGTGGGCCAGGAAAAATTCCTCGAGATGAGCTCCAGGGTGTTGATTCCCCCGCGGTGACCTGCAAGGCGAGAAGTGTGACACCAATCCAGAATCTTCTTCCGCAGCGGGCCTTCTGGAACATACAGTCGTTTCTTGAAGAACAGCCAGCCGTCCTTCTCCTAGTAAGGAGAGTCGGAGTGTAACGGTAATTGGGGAAGTTCCTGAAGCACAGCGGTTTTAACCTCTTGTAGGAAAGAACTAACAAGGGCCAATATCCGATTGCGATGAAACATAGGTTCAGCGGATAACGAGGCACTTTCCTTGCTGGAGTCTTTGCGGGATAGGGCATCTGCCAGACGGTTTAGTGACCCAGGAATGTAAGAAATCTGGTAATCATATTGCGAGAAAAGATAGGCCCAACGTGCTTACCTGGAATTAGAACACTCCGTTTCCTGGAGGGCTTTCAGGTTTTTGTGGTCAGTCCTGATAAGAAAGGGATGTCGGGCCCCCATGAGCAGATGGCGCCATTCATCGCAAGCCAATTTCATTGCCAACAGCTCCTTTAATAGCACAGAATAATTCAACTGACTGGGTGAGAGTGTCTTGGATAAGTAATCTACCAGATGTTCCACGCCACCGACAGCCTGAAGTAGTACCGCTCTGATGGCGATTGCAGAGGCGTCGGTCTCCAGGATGAAGGACTGAGTTTGGTCCGGGTGTCGGAGAATCGGAGCTGAGCAGAAGAGATGTTTGAACAACTTGAAACTGTTCTCGGTATCGGTTAGCCAGCGGAACGGAGAGGCCTCCTTCTTAAGTAGGCGAGTGATGAGGTACACCACTTCCGAGAAGTTGGGGATGAACCTTCGGTAATAGTTGGAGAGCCCCAGGAACCTCTGCACCTCTCGGACAGAAGTGGGGGCGGGCCATTCGAGAATGGCCTGAACCTTCCTTTGATCCATGTCTATCCCTTCTTCTGATAACTTGTAGCCCAGATATTGCACAGAAAGTACCGCAAATTTGCACTTCTCGGCTTTAACCAATAGCTCGTTCTTTTGTAGACGTTCAAGAACTTGAGTGACATGAACGATGTGTTCCTGTAAGTTTGAGGAGTAGACCAGGATATCATCCAAATAGATGATGACAGAAGTGGAAAGCATGTCAGAAAACATTCTGTCCATAAATCTTTGAAACGCTGCAGGAGCGTTAACCAGTCCAAATGGCATCACCTTATACTCGTACAGGCCGAATGGGGTATGGAATGCCGTCTTCCATTCATCACCCTTGGAGATTCTGAGCAGATGGTATGCGTTTCTGAGGTCGAGTTTGGTAAAGATTCAGGCTCCTTGTACAGCCTTGATGATATCGGAGATCAATGGCATGGGATAACGATCTCGGATAGTCACCTTATTTAGACCTCTGTAGTCTATACAGGGTCTAAGATCAGTAGAATCCCTTTTCTTGATAAAAAATAAGGGAGCCCCTGCAGGGGATTTCGAAGGCTGAATCAGCCCATTCTTCATATTCGTGTCCAAATAGTTTCGTAACACAAGCTTCTCCGTAAGTGTTAGAGAGAACATTCTGCCAAATGGAACTAGTGCATTGGGTACCAGATCTATGGTACAGTCCTCGGGCCGATGGGGTGGCAGTTTGGAGTGAAGGCTTTCTTGGAATACTTCGGAGTATTTCAAGCAAAAATTGGGTAGTGCAAAAACCCCCACACAGTTGGAGGTGTGAGCCGTAATAGATTGAAGGCCCTTCTGACTCTTCTGTGGAAGACAGTGTTCGGTGCAGTATGCAGAACAGAAACTCAGCTGGTTATTTGTCCAATCGATTTGGGGATTGTGTCTGCGAAGCCATGTGATTCCCAAAATTATTGGAAAATGTTCTGCCTGGATAATGTCGAACCTTATCACTCCCGAGTGCTGAAAAACTGTTAAGGATAGCTCTTCAGTGGTATGGGTGATGAGTCCGGATGATAGTGGAGAGCCGTCAACTCCTTCTTTCTTCTGACCTTCCTTCCGGGGTATCCTGCGTAGACCGACTTTATCGGCCCACACGGTATCAACGAAGTTTCCTGCTGCTCCGCAGTCCAATAATGCGAGAGTCTCCACCTTCTCGCCTTCTATCTTGATGATGGCTGAAACCACCATGAGTCTGGAATCTTCCTTGGAGTCAGAAGAAGAAACTGTTAGAGAAACATAGGGACGAGTAGACAGAACTGGAAACCCCCGGACACTAGTCCCTATTGATGCCGAGGGTGCTCGTTTCCCTGCCTCTTGTTAGGCAGTTCTGTGCAGTCCTTTAGAAGGTGTTGATCCGACCCACAGTAAGCGCAAAGTCCCTTTTCTCTTCTTCGCCGTCTTTCGGCAGCAGTCAGAGGTGCTCTTGTGTAGCCAATCTGCATCGGTTCCTCTGAAGCGGCAGCGGGAGAGCGACTAGGGGGAGAACATGCCCGAGAATCCAGGAGGAATCCTGAGCCTCGTTGTTTGCGTCTTTCCATCTTCCTTTCCTGTAGGCGATACTCGATATGTAGTGCAGCAGTTAGCAGGTCCGAGAAAGTAGGTGAGCGAGTAGATCTGGCTAACTCATCCTTAATCTCCTCTTTTAGACCCCTCCTGAAAATGGCATATTGTGCCGGTTCTGGCCAGCCTGCGCCAGAAGCTACTGTTTTGAAAGCAGAGATATAGGACAGGACATCCAAAGAACCTTGCTTTACATCCAACAACTCTTCAGAAGCAGTAAATGACAACTCTGGGCGTTCGAAAGTCTGTCTCAGAGAATTTTGGAATGCTGCGTAGTCTTGGAGAATGGCATTGTTGCTTGTGACTAGGGGAGTGGCCCAAGTCAGAGCGTTGTCCGTCATGTTTGAGATTAGGAAGCTTAGTTCCTTCGCTTGGTCTGTAGAGAAAGTGCGGGGTCGGAAAGTAAAGTAGATAGTACACGCCTCTAGGAATTCCTTCACTTTCTTGGGGGCACCATCAAACTTTCCTGAGGATAGTGTTGTAGGCGGTAGTTCTGGAGGAGGGTGTTCCCTGGCGGATACCATTTGTCTAAGGAGGGCGTTCTCAGCTTTGACTCCCTGAAGTTCCTGAGACATAGCTTGAATCGCCTTCCAAAGCTCTTGCACTTGACCTTCGGCTGACATCGTGTCTTTCTTTGGCGTTGCAATCTGTGACAGTTTAAGTGCCTGGTCTCCCTTTTCTACCCCTTCTGTCGAGCTCTCCTCACCTGAACTGCCGGAATTGCTGTCGGGGTCCTGCAGACGCCGTCGAAGTAGATAATCCTTCTCCTTTTTCCGATGAGCTTGCTTGTCACGGAGGGAGGCCACCGTCACCGCTGAGGAGAACAGCTGTCCGAGGGCCTCCCTTTCCGGAACCAAGCCGAAATAGGGAAAAACCCCGAATGGGGGAAAAAACCCTTGGACTCCTCTGGTCTGTAGCACGGAAGGCGTAGTTCCAGCGGAAAGTAGACTTTCAGATGAGTAGGAGGTAGGTAATAGACTGAATCCATATGAGTAACTGAAAGCAACACTGCAGCGGAACAGGGGAGTCCTGCAGTGGGAGCCAGATGACAGGGCTCCACAGAACACCCACCAGCCACTGCAACAAGCGGGGCGAGGACCAAAGGAGAGATAGGCAAAGGAGAAAAGCACCAGACAAGTAGCGGAGAGAGAGAAGAAAAAGCGTAGGGAAAGGGGCAGCACCTGTCCGCGGGGATGGGGCCGCGAAAGAAGAGAAACAGTTACCTGCCGAGGCGTGGCGGCAGCAGAGAAAAACTGGAGGGGAGAGAAGGTAGGAGGAACACTTGCTGGAGGGCGCGAGTGACAGAAGCCTGGACAGGGCGAGGCAGGAGCGAAGAAACCCGGAAGAGCGAGAGCTTCCAAAGGATAGTTGCAACGCAGGGACCGCTGGGTCGGGAGAGAAGATATACTCCCAGCGTCCTGTGCTACAAGGAGGAAAAAGTAATGGACACAAAGGAGGGACTAGTACCTCCCGTACCTACGTCCCAAAACCCAGTGCGGAAGAAGCCGCCAGTCGGAATGCCTGCGGGTGACAGCACCAACAAGAGAAGTGACGTCTGCCTTCAACAATCTTACCGCACTGCTACTTTACATGGGAACAAAGAACAAACGACCAGAGTAAGGACTGGAAAGTACTAAGACCAGAACGTCACTACAACATAGTAAGCACACTTAAGTTTGTCTGATAATTTCACAGGTGGTGCAGTATACAATAGTAGAGAAGCATAACGTTTCTTTGTTTACGCAGCAATGGCAAGCACCTTAGAGTGGCTGGAAGAAAATTTCACTCATGACGCAATGACTTACAATAGTAACCCTATTGGTACGCACCACAGTCTGAAACGTGAAATATTTAATACCTATAGCTTCGTGTACACCTAACAGATTTTATTTTTAAGAGAACATATTGGAAAGGGAAGAAAGGCAGAACAAGCAGCAGCCCTTCCACAACAACATATAGGCACAGGAAAGGAAATAAACTCTGTAAATGGCAAAGGACAGCCTGGAGGCCAAAATGGAGGAATTGGTGAACATTTTTGCTGCCTTAAAGGATTATGTACAAGGACATATTATGGACGAAATAAAATACCACTGCCCGACCTGCACGTGTACCCTGTCCCCATTTCACAGTCTGCCATCCCCTCAAAATCTGCGTAATCAGAGACGTTATGATGATACCTCAATCCCTTCCTCCCCTCACGACCAATTTGCACAAATCCCCAATTCCCACCAGTATTTATCCCCTTCTGCCACCCCTTCCCTTTCCTAATAGTTTCTATCAATGTGTGCAAATAAAGGTTGATATTTAAATTGTTGCTAAGTGTATATGTGGTTTTTCCTTTATTTTTAAAATCCAGTTATGACTCAGCTGCACACAGTACTGGTGGGAATTACCGCAATTAAGCAAAAGGGAGGTGCCCTGCGGACACCCCGCACCTGCCCAGCCTATTTGCACTCACAATGGAGGCATCTGTATGATGCCAGTATGAACCACATGTCTGCATCTTGTGAACCACCTATAATTAGTTGTGGGAGCGGACGTTTGTCCGTTGCACAAGTATGTGCATGCGTATCTCTTCCTCTGTCTACAGGTAACACCGGCACTGTCCAGCACATGTAAAGAAACTTGTGATCAAACTTTAAGTAGTTCGAGGAGTCCACCCACGTCCTACAGGTAGCTGTACACATAAACATCCAACCTGCTATGCCCTATAAACAACCAGCTTGTCCCAATATTGTTGATGCCCATGTGTCTCACTATTAATCAGTCCAGAGATCCCAACGGTGTGCATAGGACACCGATGCACATGCGCACAAAGGGTTCCGCCCAATACGGGTCCTGAGGACAGCCATCCCAATCAAGAACATTTGCGCCGTCACCATGCGACCACAAGCACGCTGCGCATGAACCCTTATTTTGTGGACACGATCCGGACCCTCGGACAGCAGAAAAGTGCAATATTCTGCAATCTACGGAGTGTTAATGGGAAAGTAAACGCTTACAAACACCCCTCAATGTGCCATTGCACATGTATGTATTTGGTTGAATGATGTAGGCCTCTTTTCCGGTTGCAAGTGCATCACAGCAGCCCTACAAAAGGCCACACCCCAGAGATGCTCTGCATTCTGTTTGTAGCTTTTCAGAACAGAGTAGCAAGCCACATAGCTTTGAGCTGTAATTGATTTCTGACCAATTCTGCTATGCTACATTACCTTTCCAAGTAATGGCAACCATGTAAGTCCGGGTCACTACGCACAGTAACGGAGAAGGGTTTTAACGCCCCTCCATGTGAACCACACCCTCGGTACCGATAATCCCCACTGTCCCATTCCCATGGGCAGCATGCTGAAAACCGTCATATCTGGCATGTGTGCTTCCCCAAGTACCGCAAGGGCCATGCTGCAGTGAAGCAAGAACAGTCCTTCTTCCCTTTCTGCTATCTTCTTTCCAGCATGCCCTCATTGAGTACTGTTAAATAGTCTCACACACATCCACCAATCACATTAAAGAGCTCTCCATGTAACACTATCAGTTCTGTACAACATTCCTCTACATAGACACCACCCCCAGAAAGGGTATTGCACAATCCCTTAGCCTCCACAGTCCCATTTTCATGCATGCCATCCTAAAAAGCTCCAGATGTGGCTTTCGTGCTGTGTGCGGGCGTGGGGGAATAAATTACAACCAGGGGAGGGGATTTTGTCTTTAGTTGTGACTCTGAAAAGAGCCTTTTTTCTTTTTTAAGATGCTTCTGAAGAAACACCTTTATTCTATAGGGTTTTCTGTTTTCGTCGCCTCCTCACATTTTTACACTAAACTTTTCAATGCCTCCTGTAGATGGGCAAACAAAAGAGCATCACCAATGGTGGACAAAGAAATTACATTTGCATGGAAAATATCAGCATTTCGAGAATTAGTGATGTCTTATTGCAGAAAAACATCCCACGAGCAAACAATAAATCACACATGCTTCTGTTGATGAGACCCCTTCCAGCCTCTGGCTGGGAACAACATACATTAGGTTAGTCCCATACTCCTCTTGGTGATATGGCTGAGAAACCACTTGGGCAGTAGGAAAACGCTTCTTCATTGCATTCATCAACCTCTTCAGTTGATGGAACAAATGTGAACAAGGCATGTAACCCAAAATCATGCCGCCATAATGCACGACGACTACATGAACAGTAGCAAAACTGGCCACTTGTCTGCAAATTGCAAGCATATCGCCAAAACTGCGGACATGCACAGCACACCACAATGCGTCCACTCCTTCCAAACTGAAATCACCATCAAAGTGTCTTTCCTGGGCATACTTGTGCAGATCTATCAGAAAGGCATCACCCAAAACCAACACGATGCGTTTCTCCATGTCAGCCCGCCTCACTACAGAGAGTAATGAAAAACAGTATTACCACCCATTCCTGTGAACCACACCCTCAGATTGATTGGACAATCCCAGCAGTCCCATTTCAATTGGCCAGCATGGTCAAAAGCACAAAATGTGGCATGTGCGCTTCCCAAAGTACTGTGAGGCCCACGCAGCAGTGAAGCAGGAGCAGTCCTTCTTCCCGTTCCAATATTTTTTGTCTAGCACTACCTCATTCTTTACTGTTAAATAGTCATACACGCATCCACCAATCCCATCCTAGACGTCAGCATCTAACACTGTCAGTTCTGTACAACACTTCAAATGTACCGTTAAACATTCAGATTGCAAATGTCGTATCATTGGAAAGCACGTCCAATAGAAAGTGCAGTAAAACTATGCAAGATTTCTGCATCCACATACATCCTTATGGCCACCCATCACCACAAAGTAGAGGTATGAATACTTTTTATTCAGTATGTTTACAACTCTGTTATAAGTGCCTCTGAGCATGCTATCTGCCACTGAGCGTCCGTTACGTACTTAAAAAACATACTTTTTTTTCCCATCACCTACCATCAAGTGGCACTTCTATGTTATATGCTTTCAACATTTTCATTTACCCATATCACTCATTGTATTATCCAAACAGGAACTCTCTTCTATCCTTCTGACAATGCTACAAATGTTTTTCCGCACTAACCCATCTCCTACATACACCGTTAAAATACCACACCAAAACCAGCACTGCATGTATCTTACCAATCTAAAACAAGTTCCCAGAAGCTCACTGTCTCCACAGCTGTGGTTCTCTCTAGGCTGGATTATTGCAAAGCCTCTTTCTAAATGTGCCTGCTTCTACTCTCCGCTCTCTGCAACTCATCCAGAACACCACTGCGCGACTTGTCCTTGGCCTCAAGCCCAGGCATCGTATCTCTCCGGACTGAAATGTCTACACTGGCTCCCAATGGCTGAGAGGATTAAGGTCAAAACCCTCTGCATTATCCACATGGCCTTCTGGGTCGTGGGGCCTCAATACCTTCAACTCTCACTTCCTAAATATCTCTCTGCTCGAACTCTTCGCTCATCCGCCTCCAACTCACTCAGGGTCAGTCGCTTCTCCAAGCAACCTGTTGGTGGTAGATCTTTTTCTTCAGCTGGGGCCTCCCTCTGGAACAGCTACCCTGCCTGCCTGAAACTTGAGGAGAACCATCTCCGGTTCAGGAAGCACCTCAGGAAAGAAATGCCATTTGCATGGAACCAGTGCAAATTTTGCTCTTTAATGATGTCATAGTCAGTGGAGAACATCCCAGCACTGTACATTGTAAGAGGGTTCAATTCAACACTACAGCTAAGTCAATGCCTAGTCTGGGATACTGAATGGAAACCCTTATTGATATATCTTTATGTCCAGTTCACGAGTTCTGGATGACTACCGCTATATAACACCCCTCTCTTAGAATCCCCCTGACCCCACTGAGCCAAGAAGTAGTTCTGTTTTGCAAGTTTAAAAGGTTTATTTGAGAAATAAAACAAAATATAGATACCACGCTTTTATAATAAATGAATAATCCATATCGCCCTTATAAATATAATGTTAATCAACATGGGTAATCCGACACTAGCACACTTCTTTATAATCAATGAGGAGTTAGTATAGGATGGATCAAGTAGCAAAATACTTTTATGATTTCAAGGGAAAAGCAATGAGGAATAAAATGCAGTACAGAAATACTTGAGATGATTTTAGCAAAAGATAAGATAATCACTTTTTCTCTGGCAATTCACCCCCCTCCCCTATGCAATGTAAGAAATGGAAGTAGATGGAAAAAGGAGCACACAGTTCTCAGGAATGCAATCAAATACAATACGAAATTCAGTTCCCCCCCAGCAAGCTTAGAGAAAACCGGTATGATTTTTAAAACACAGGCCCAAGTGCTTTGAATGTGGTGGCAATGAAGTGAGAAATATGCTGAAAATGCTTTTAATTCCCTTTAGGAGGTTCAGTGTGAGTGAGAGATACTTGGGATGAGCTCAGGCTCACTTTAGCAATGATTCAGGGATGGTTATTAAGAGGCAAACACATTTTTAGCAGAGGAAAGCAAAAAGCTGCTATCTTTTTACAGGTAAAGAAATCAGGCCAAATCACAAATCGCAGCAAAATTCGCGAGTGCGTGAATCGTGATTATGTCAAAAGTATTAGCAAGTCGGTTCTAGGTTTGTTGGAAAGCTGAGATTCTAAGCTTTCAGAGGAAAGTTAAACCAAGTTCCTAGGACAAACGGTTCCAGAGATATGAACGATTTTGTAAAGGTCGTTTTCGGATTTAAAGTAAACTCAAAATGACAGGTGACAGCTTGCAGCTGCAGAATTGACAGGTGACAGTTGTGCAGCTTTAAAAATGACAGATGACATGATTTCTAGGAGGCTGTTCTACTTAGGTTAAAATAGTTTGGATTAGATTATTTTAACTAAGAGATTGGTTCTGCACAGTTCTGCTAGGTACTCACAATATATTCTGTGCAGAATGGGCCTCGCCACGGATCTGGTCAGGTTTTGGACTGAACTCCGGTTCTGGTCTCGGCACTTCACAGCGATCTGGGTCAATGGTTCTGCTCACAGCGGTCTGGGTCACTCTGGATCTCTGGTCTGGTTTCTGGGTCTGGTTTGGTTTCCGGGTCTCTCTGCTTTCTCTGGGTACAGCACTGCTTCTGGATCTTTCTGGCGCAGGTTTTCAGGTCAGAATCAACAGCTCAGCCCGGCTGTGAATAGTCTGCATAGTCTGCAAATGATTTTGAGGCCTGCTGACAAATACGTTTGCTTGCAGTGGGCCTTCTTGGTTCAAAGTTCTGTAGTCTCTGTTTAGCTTGGAAGTCTAAGTGTTGGATCTCTGGATGTGAAGTCGTCGGTCAGCATGCTCCGCAGCAAATGGAATTGAATCCCGCTACCTGTCCCAGCAGTCTCTTTTTATGTGTTTTGGAAAGTGGGTGTGTGCGTTGGTCATAACTAAACCTGCCCCTCTCACTTATCATTGGCCAATTACTCCTCTCTCCCTTGATTGGGGGAAGGAAATGTGAGTCAGAGTGATGCTGTAGATTTTATGGTCAGAGGAACCTCCCCTTGTCAGATTGCACACAAATCTATTTCTGACCCAAATACATATTTATCTATGCACCATTTTTCTAATATTATAGGTCCAGTTAACATATTTTCTGTAGCACCAAACCATCCGATCCCTGTCTTTGTACGATGTCGTGTCCACTGATGACAGAATTCTCCCCTTTTCATCCAGATAACAACCTCTAAACCTTTCCAGATTTTACACAAATGTGCACCAGGGATATGGGTTACAGATGATAAAGTGTCAGATTTTTAACATGCATACATTTGGAGTGAGACCCTATTTTCCGCTAGTAACCCCCCAGAATACACAACAGGGTCCTAACGCCGCTCAAAATGTTCACAGAAAAATCAAAAAAATAATGATATTACTTATATAATTCTGACAAGTCCGCACTATGAGTTATCTATCTTTTTAGAATTATGCCCTGGTCAAAAAGGGGTGTGGCTTCCCACATCACAGGGTGGAATAACTGGTTTATCCACTTCCCCCAATCTCAGCTGCTAGCAGAGACACTGCCCCTCCCAGTTTCCCCTAAGAGGAAGCCACTTTTACGATGCCCCCAATATAACATTTGCCTGAGTCCAGGACAGGCCTTTGTTCAACTCCCTGTAGTCCCCAGCTGCCACTCCCCTTTCAATCAACAGGGCTATGTGACCTCAGGATGCAGCCAGGTCTGGCAGGGAACACAGCTGTTGATCCAGTTTCAACTCCTGTCGGGGGTAGTTGTCAGGCAGAATCCAGTTTCATTAAGCCAGGTTTCAGCTAAATGTCACTTTTTGTTCCCAGTTTAAATCACTTACAATTTTTACATATACATTAATTAATTACTTCCTTCAAGTCATTTCAGAATATAGTTTTACATTGTATCCACCTCTTAGCAAGTCTTTCCTTGGTCTGGTTTTGTTTCATTTGTTCAGTTTTACACAAAAGTCTGGTGGTTTTAAAACGCCGGCTTTCTGACAGTGGTGAGTACTGGTAATGCAACCATTTTTGGGATTAAGAAAATGAATTCCCCACAGTTCTGAGTTGCTTTTTTGGCAATCAGCATTGCCATTCCCAATGGTTTCAGGCTACTGTGTGTGTAGTCCACTGGTGGTTTTAGGCAGTGCCCTCCTGTGCTCACAATATAGGCAAAAATGGGTGGCAGCCTATTCTTAATGTTTTCCCTGTGCACTCTCTGGGGAGTTCTGGCCATCATGATGTTTACCATGCCAGTACTGCACAGTTTTATTGTAGGGCTTGGATGCATGGGTAAAAACATCCCACAAGCCCCCCCTCTTGCGATGGCCATTCTGTCCTTTCACTGATGGAACTCACAAGATCTGGGATGTTCGCCTCCTCTTCTTCCAATTCCATATGTGGCACAGTTCAGCATCTTTTCCTCCCTCCAGTCGATCAATCAGTTCTCCTTGCTGGTCCTGATATGAGGATTGGGCGGTATACCGGGCCCCTTCGGTCTCTGCTCCCGGTCTCCGGATTGTCCTCCTTGGCCAGTCTCCAGGTTTTCTTTCTCCTAGGACGACAAAATAAAAGCGGCAATACCTATTCGTAGACATTTTTCCATCACTACTAATGGTGTGGCAGACATATACATTTTATACTTTAACATACCTAACATTTTACTTTTGAGATACAAGTTATCATTCAAAGACAGTGGCTTACAAGAGTATAATATTTTAGAGACTATATGTGGGATATTTTATGGTTGGAACTGAATTAATCTGGAGCTGTCCCCTCTGGTATTGCAGAGGACTCCTCCAGTTGCTGCAAAGTGTGCCTGGGATGGCAAAACTTTAGCTGGTTAATATGGACCCACTTGTCTTCCCCTTCTGCCAGACTGCCTTTGGGGATGCAGATCTTATAGGCAACAGGGTAGATCTTGTCTATAATTTCAAACGGTCCCTTCCTTGTAGGCAAGAATTTTCGCTGTTTGGCATGGTTCCTTTGGAAGTTGTATAGATAGACCCGATCACCCACCTTATATTCCTTTCGGGTAGTTTTTAAATCATAGTGGGTCTTCATGCTCTCGGCTGATCTTTCTAGATTCCGCTGAGCATAGACAAAAGCATGCTGAAGGTGTTTCCTTAAATTCTCCACATACTCATGAGTTGTGGAGGCATTTATCAACGTTTGCTCTTGGGTTCTGTAGAGCAAATGCTGGGGAAGCACCATCTTGCGTCCAGTCATCAGCTCAAATGGTGACATTTTTGGTTGCAGATGAAGGGGTAGATCTGATGGCCATTAGGACCAGAGGTAATCGGATATCCCAACTTGGCCCAGAATCTGCCACAAACTTTTTTAAGATGCTCACAATGGCTCGGTTATATCTCTCCACTGCTCCAGAAGAAGCTGGCCGATAAGCAATATGTAGCTTTCTTTTGACCCCCAGTATCTCCCACATCTTTGTCATTACTTCACTGGTGAAGTGGCTACCCCTGTCTGACTCAATTCTTTGAGGTAGACCAAAACGGGAAAAGATGTGGTTAATCATCAGGGCAGCTGCTGTTTCTGCCTTGCAGTTTGGGGCTGGGAGACATTCCACCCACTTGGTAAACAAGCATGTAACGGTCAACATGTACTTGTTTCCTCTAGACGAGCGAATCACAGGGCCTACACAGTCGATTTGCAAATCTGACCATGGCAGTGTCATCCCCCTCTTTTGGAGAGGCGCACGGTGTGTGAGGGATGATGGCTGAAATTGTGCACACACAAGACACCCCTTCAAGTATTGGTCGATGTCCTGCCCCATGTGTGGCCAGTATGCAACCTCTCTTAAGATTTCCAGTGTTGTGTGAAACCCCCTATGACTGGCGGTGGCCGCATCATGGGTGTGACTTAACATCAGGCTTCGGAATGAGGTAGGAACCACCCACCGATCATGGCCAGCTTGGGATTTCCTTACCAACAAACCGTCTTGGATTCGGAACATTTTTGGACATTTCATCAACACTCTTAGGTCCTCTTTCCCAATGTAATCGGTATCCGTCAGGGGAAAGTTCTCAGGGTCCTCAAGGTGTTGGTAAAACTTACCAATAATTGGATCCCCCTTCTGAGCTGTAATCAAATCAGCATCAGGGGTCTCCTTGCTCCATTGTGCAGTTGGGGACCTAGTGATAGCAGTGACCTGGATTTCCCCCAATAGGGACTCTATTTCTAGTAGATCCCCTTGGATGGCCCCGGTTTTGGCCAGCTGATCAGCTAAGTCATTTCCAGTTTTGTCTGGTCCCTCTACTTTGGAATGACCCTTCATCTTTTTCCAGTAGATGGTCATCCCTTTCGATGTGACCAGATCATCAATGTTTTGGATTAACTTCCCATGTGTCAGGGGTTTGTTATTAGCGCATAACATGCCTCTGGTTTTCCAGTTGACCAGGTGCTCCACAAACCCGTTCCGTACATAATCTGTGATTATGACCAGTTCGTGGAGTTGATGCTGGACAGCAGTGAGGATGGCCTGATGCACAGCCATCAAATCTGCCTCCTGACTACTTCGGGGACCAATTTTGTATCCAGCGGATGGTTCTGGGAACTCCTTCACCCATGCATTCCCTACGCCAGCCACCAGTTCTTTCTCCCCGTCGTTGTCAACATGGTAAGAGCATCCATCCACATAGACAGTGGGCATTCCCTCACACTTGTCTTCTTCAAAGACTTTGTGTGGGGAATTAAGGTATGCCTCCATGTTGTCCTTGATTTTTAGACTTTCGTCCTCGAGACAGTTTTCTCTGGCACAATCATGCAAGTCAGCCAGACCTTGCGCGAGGGGACTCTTCCTGTTTTGGCCATATCTGACCTCCACAGGAAAGCTTTGCATTGACAGAATCCAGGAAGTAATTCGGGAATTACTCACATTTCCGGCCCGGATTCTGTCACTTTGGAGATATTGCAGAGGCTGGTGTGGAGTCTCCACTATGATGTGTTCCCCCTGGATAAACGGGCGGTAATTCTTCAATGCCCACACCGTTGCCAGGAGTGCCTTCTCACAATCGTTGAATTTTTCCTCCACAGAGGATAAAGTTTTGCTCGCATAGGCGATTACTTTATTGACCTTGTCATGCTTTTGGTATAATACTGCCGTCAAGCACGTATTAGAGAACCCCGTCTCCAGGAAGAACTCCTTGTTTCTGACAGGGTAAGCTAGGCAAGGCGCTTGTGAGAGGCTTCTTTTGAGTTGTCTTACCGCCTCGGATTGTTCTGGACCCCATTCCCACTTGACCCCCCCTTCAAGAGATGAATCAGGGGTCTAGTGATCTCTGCGTAGCCTTCAATGAACATTCTGCTGTAATTAGTCAGTCCAAGGAGGCTCCTTAGTTCCCGCAGAGTTGTGGGGTCTTTCAGTTTCTGGAGTGCTTCCACTTTCTTTTCTTGGGGACAGAGACCCTGAGGAGTAATCTCATGCCCCAAGAAATTAACACGGGTTCTACACCACTGTGCTTTCTGAAAGGAAAGTTTTGCTCTGGCGGCCCTCAACTGTGTCAGAACATAACCAATTTCTGCTATGTGTTCCTCCACAGATGAACTTTTGATGAGGACATCATCTACATAAGCCAGGTTACCCCTCGCACCCAGGTCGGGCATGGCCTTATGTAGGAAAATGTTGAATTCATTGCCGGAGTTGAGGTATCCGAAGGGAGTCCGGGTCCATGTGTACTGCTGGCCCCCAAAGGTAAAAGCCAGTTTGTATTGGTCCTCCCTACTGACAGGCATGGTCCAGTATCCATTGGTCAGTTCTATTGCTGTGAATACCTGTGACCCCTGAATCTGGGCCAGCCCTTGGTCAATGTAGGGCAGAGGCCATCGGGAAGTATGGACCTGTTTGTTGAGCTCCCTAAGGTCGGCGCAGAGTCTCCACTGGCCGTTTGGCTTCAATATTCCCAGCACCGGATTTTTGAAAGTGCTGTGGACTGGACGGATTATTCCCCGGGACTCTAGGTTCTTAATTATTTCAGTAAGGGACTCCATGGATGCGAGAGGCAAGCGATATTGCTTCACAAACACTGGAGTCATTCCAGGGTCCGTGGGAATTGTTGTGGTGTGGATGTCGGTGCGACCACAGTCATATGAGTCTACCGCAAAGAGATCTTGGAAATCCAAGAAAACATGTTTCAACTTTTGCTTCTGTTCCAGAGTCACACAGGCATCAGCTAGGTCGACTCTCTCTTCCACCATCTGCCTGAAGCCTGGAAAGACTTTTGGTTTCACTATCTCAGAGGCCTCCTCCAGCTGGGTGGAGAAGTCCCTGGTCAGAGTTCTGATTTGGACTGGAGGCTTCAGGTGGGAAAGGCAGCCCTCATGGACCTGGAAAATCACCTCATCCCTTCTGAAGTCACAAGTCACATCTTCCTTACCGTAAGGGCAAGAAGTGTACACCAGGAAGTTCCCCCCATGCCGGGTGAAGATCCTGTCTGGTGTTGTTTTGTCATCACTGTCACTGTCAAAACAGTCCTTGGGGATTGGTCCTAACAGTTCATTTCCTAGATCAATGGAGAAATGTCGGTTATCAACCGCCATTCCAATAATGGTGCCTGCGGCTAGAGTAATACTCTTTAAGTCGCTGTTATCCACCTCTATTGGAATGGTGTCATGTTCTATGTTGACTAATGGAGTTGGGTTTACCCCCAACCCTTGCTGTTGGAGAGAAGCATTTAGATGTATATAAGCATCAGGGTTTTGCAATTTTTGTCCTCTTTTAACTTTCACTTCCAGGGAGAATTGTTGGGTCCTTTCTGGGATGGTGACTTCCTCTTTGATCTGAATTTCAACTGCATAAGGTAGCAATTGAGCTGACCTAAATGCTTTTTCTGGATCATCAAAGCCCATGATATTAATCGCTAATCGGGACCAAGCTTTGAAGTTTATTAGGTCCAAACTAATGGCAAAGCGATTGAGAATGTCACTGCCTAAGTAAAAGGCGGCAGTGACGTCTCGCATGACCCAACAATTATGGACTATGCTCTTGTTGCCAATGGAGATTTTGAGCATACACCTGCTTGGCAGGAGATGTTTGGAATTAGGTGCTTCCAGGTCCATTTCCCATTTGTCTATCAGTTTGAATGTGGGAATGGCTGGATCTTTTGGGAGTTGGCGGAACATGGCTTCGCTGATGAAGCTCTTACCGTTGTTCACACACACTCGAGCGAGAACAGAGTCCTTCCCATCATTTAACTGGACAGGGATGAACAACTGCTCTCCAATTTGCTGAATATCAGCCAGGCTCTGAGCTGATTTCACATCTTTCTGGACTATAGGAGTGGGAGTTTCTGATTGTGGATTAGTAAAGAATTTCAGGGTGTTTCCTTCCAGTGTGGAATACCACCTTAAACTGGAAGGAAGGTTGATTTTCAGAAATAGAGAGGACTCCCCACCACCAGTCTGTTGTCCTACTGCTATTACTGGTACGTCTGGAAGTTGGTTGTTCTGGAAGTGAAATTCTACTTGGTCAGATTTTTGTTCAACCATGTGGCAAGTGCCGTTTAAACTAACATGGTTGACACTCTGTTTTAATTTTATTGGTCGGCTAGTCTGGGTCCAGAGGACCTTGTTTACGCAATCTATTAGGGGTGACAACCTTCTCAGGAGGTCATTCCCTAGTAAACAAGGGGTGCCCTCTGGAGTCACTACTATGACCGGGTGTTTCACCTTGTGTCCCAATTTTAATGTCCAAGTCTGCAGTCCCCTCAACGGGAATTTCCTTCCCGTCAAAGTTCTGCAGTTGTCCAGGAAGAGAGGTGAGAGGAATTCGGAAATTCTCCCCCATTCCTGCATTTAGTTCCTCAAAGGCCCTTTTGGACAGAAGGGTAGCTTGGGATCCAGTGTCCCCCAGTGCCAAAATTGTACCCTGCCGCTGTACTTGTTCCGGGGCATAGTATCTTCCCTCCTTCTCCTCAAGGGGGCACAGATAATGCACATTTTTGGACAACTGGTGGGCTAACTTTCTGGTTTTGGACATGGCGAGAGAAGAGATTTGGGCAGAATTCTGTGGAGAGTCTTGGGAATCTGAAAGAAAAAGTTGGCAACTGGAGATCAGAGCCATTGTGGGTTCCCCTGGTTCCGGTTCTGGGCCACCCCCCCCTTTTTTGAGGCAGTCACCAGGATGGGTTTGAACCAGGGGATTTCGGTATTGTGGGTTCTGGGATGAGATGATGGGCGGCGGTAGCTCAGTCTCCACATCTCCCCAGTCTGAATTGGCGTCCCTTGGGACCCATTTTTCCTTGGGAGGAGTTCCCCCATCTCTAAAGGAGAAGATCCTTTCCCCAGGATCCTCTGAGGATCCCTCTCCCTCAAATTGGAAGATCTGTACCTCCTCCACAAAGTGGGTCTGTTTGGGTCCTTTGTTTCTCCTACCCCCCCTCTGCTCCTTAGGAGGCAGGCTTTCAGGGGCAGGAGATTTTGTTTCCGGTTCCTGGTTTTCCAGGGGCTGTTTACAAGTTGGGAAGGAAGCTTCCTCCAAGGCTTTACACCCCCCTTCCCCTTGTGCCTCCTCCCTGGGAACCGGTGGGTTATCGGGGTGCTGCCCCCGTCATTGTTCTGGAGCACCAGGTCCAGAGTTTGGGGAATTCTGCGGTGGCATGCTCATCTGAGGGTTCTGTTGAGCCCTCAGTATGTGACCCAGATCCCGTGCCATATTTTGGACCTGGCGCTCAAGTTGTGAAACCCGCTCAGGCTGATACAGAGCTCTATTTTCTCCCCTGGGCTGATCCCGGGAAGGGTAGCTATCCCTTCTCTGGTAATACCCCGGATTGGGAAGATTTGGGTACCCCTCCACCCTTGGCCTCCCCTCTCCCAGATTAGGTTGTCTGGGCTCAGGGAATTGGGGAAAGAAGGATGGATGGTTTTGGGGTTGGAAATTGGACGGATACCTGGGGAAAAAGTTCTGCCCATGATTTGGAGAATTTCTGCCCTCCTGGCGGAAGTTAGGAGGGAAGTTCCCCGGGTCAGGTGCTTGGCTGGATCCCCCCCCCTTGGGCTGGAGGAGTCCACACATAACCCAGGATTGGTCGGTTTCCCTTGTAGCGGGGACTTACATAGTCAGGGGAGCTGGGGACCCCATTTGTGGGACTACCTCCTCGACTCCCTGTCTGTGACTGGCCCGAGGGCTTTCTGGGCTGTGAATTATTTGGTGCAGGCAGGTTTTTAGGCCCCCCCATCTCCAAATCTAAAACGGGGGCAACCTTTACCTCTGCCACCTTGGCAGCAGCAGGGGTGCTGTTGGTTTTGGGGTTTTTCGGCGCGTTATTTTTATTTTCGATAGGCGTCTGCACCTCATAGATCCGGGTAGCCTGTTCAATGGCCCAGTCTAAAGATCTTTTCTCATGAAAATCTCTCACGAGCTGGGTCATTATGTATTTGGGTAAGGCATGGAAAAACATATTGATAAATTCTCTGCTATCCGTGCGCACCCTTCTGGTGGTCTGTGCAAAAGCACGCTTTAATTCTTGCACAAACTCTTGTGGGGCCTGATCCTCCCCAGATTGCAAATTGTAGGCTGCCTTGCGAGCCTCTTGAGGATTTCTGTGCACAGAAAAATGTTTCAAGATGGCCGCCCTGTAGGTGGACCATCTTAAATGATTTTGGTCCTCCAGCCCCGCAAAGAAACTGGAGTATTCTGGGGAGAATGTCCATTTGACGAACTGGATGCAGCTACTGCTGTCCTTCAAATGGAAAGTCTCCACCATTTGCTCATAGAGCTCCAAGTGTTCCCAAACAGAATACTTGGCGTTCTTATGATAAGGCGTGATGATACTCCTTATTGCCTTTATTTGTTTCAATGGGTCCTTAAGCAAGGCCCTTTTTGCCTTATTGGCGTTTTTGTTTCGGGTAATCCTGGTCCATTCATCCTCTGACTCAGAAGCGCTGCTCCCAGAGGTGCCCGTCTGATCTTCCAGGTTTTCCCGGATTCGGCGAGCCTGGGAATGGCTGGTAGAATGTGGGGACCTGCTCTCCTGTGTCCTGTAATGCTCAGAGGAGTCTTCAGATCCCTCCTTGCTGCCAGGATTTGATGGGCTCCCCCCCACTGACCTAACTGGGCAGAGGTTTTCAGGATGCCCTTAATGGGCCTACTCTCCTGGGGATCCCCACTAAATTGCACTGTGCTTGGGTGCCCATACCCGGATGCCCACCCATCCATTCCTGGGAGGTACTGGCCTATGAGCCCCATACTTCTAGCTGGATAGTAATCTGCCATCCCCGTGGCCCTGGGCTCATGTGCGTGAGGGGACATGGGGGTGGCAGAGTCCAGGGACTGGGAGAGATGAAGGCCTCTGGTACTAGGGCTCCTGAGGTTATGCTCAGGAGTTTCTCTTTCCCAGCGAACCTCA
Source organism: Ambystoma mexicanum (assembly GCF_040938575.1). Taxonomy (NCBI): domain Eukaryota; kingdom Metazoa; phylum Chordata; class Amphibia; order Caudata; family Ambystomatidae; genus Ambystoma; species Ambystoma mexicanum. Next base: position 1,134,976,093 of record NC_090929.1, on the reverse strand, counting down.
TCTCTATCCGCCCCTGCTTCCTGTTGCAATGCAAGAGCCTGCGCTTTCAGTTCCTCAGTTAAGGCCTTACTAGACTCTATCAGTCTCTCCTGCATCGCTATCTGTTGCTGGAGCCTATCATTGTGCTGACAGAGAGCCTCATTTTCTCTCTGTGCCTCCTGATTGGTCCTGGAGTACTGGGCCAGTCTCTGCTGCAGGAGGGTTGCCTCCTGAGCTGTGTCCCTATTGGCCTGCTCCTTTCTTGCCAGAGCATCCTCCACCCTCCTGGTGTGCTCTAACAAGTTCTGGTGTTCTTTTTGGAGGTCACCCAGTCCCTGGAGGGCCAGGTGATTTTCTTCCATTTTCCTTTTTAAGTGGCAGACTTCCTGGCCTAAGGTATCCCTTTCCTGACTAAGAGCCTGCATCTGTGCCGCCAAGTCATCCCTTTGCCTTTGGAAGGCACCAGCTTTCTGGCGCTCCTGGTCAAACTCTGCCTGGGTATCCAGGTCTTTCAAAATCGGTTTATTGCTCTCTGCCTTCTCCCTATCTAGGTGGCTTTGCAGGGTGACTACCCGCTCGGCACATGCCCTATTGAAATCCAATTGTTGCTCCAGCTTTTTCTGGCTCTGCAGTAGGGAGTCCAAACCTTCTTGATACTCCTTCTGCAAGGCCAGAAATCTGGTATCCTGGTCCGCCTTTTCCTGTTGCAGCACATCCATATCCTCCTTTATTTTAGTGATGTACTGTCTGCTGTCCTTTTTTGACTCCTGGCTCCTGAGCAGCCTCTGCTCAGAAGAGTCCAGATCAGATTGGGCCTTCTCTAACGCCATCTGTTGCCTATTTGCCAGATCTTGGCCTTCAGCACATTTGTCCTGCATGGCTCCCATATATAGATACAAATATGCCGCTATCCTGGCAATCTTATTATGTTCATCTTTGGCTTTAGGGGCCATATATAGTTCACTCAGGGCCACATGTAGGGGACCCTGATCTCTCCATATATCTGACCCTGTTTCAGTGACCTGTTGCGCGATTGCCTGCAACCAGACCGTTTGGTCCTGATGAGTCCACTCACCTCTCACAAATAGCTTATGTAAGAAGTGCTCTCTGGCTATTTTGATGTCTACCAGTGTCGTCATTCTGTAATTTGAGTTCCTTCCTGACTTACAGAAGTTTGTATTTTATTTTTGCAAAACAGACCGTTTCCTTAGAGCGTTCCTTTGAGGAGTGCTTTACAGCGTAACACAGCGTGGTGATCCGACCGGATGTATGTATCTTGTCAGTTAGCACACTGTATTAATCTGCACAAGTGATAGATCTAATCCGGAATCCCCGGCTACGAGCCCCCAATTTGTAAGAGGGTTCAATTCAACACTACAGCTAAGTCAATGCCTAATCTGGGATACTGAATGGAAACCCTTATTGATATATCTTTATGTCCAGTTCATGAGTTCTGGATGACTACCCCTATATAACACCCCTCTCTTAGAATCCCCCTGACCCCACTGAGCCAAGAAGTAGTTCTGTTTTGCAAGTTTAAAAGGTTTATTTGAGAAATAAAACAAAATATAGATACCACGCTTTTATAATAAATTAATAATCGATATCGCCCTTATAAATATAATGTTAATCAACAATGGGTAATCCGACACTAGCACACTTCTTTATAATCAATGAGGAGTTAGTATAGGATGGATCAAGTATCAAAATACTTTTATGATTTCAAGGGAAAAGCAATGAGGAATAAAATGCAGTACAGAAATACTTGAGATGATTTTAGCAAAAGATAAGATAATCACTTTTTCTCTGGCAATTCACCCCCCCCCTATGCAATGTAAGAAATGGAAGTAGATGGAAAGAGGAGCACACAGTTCTCAGGAATGCAATCAAATACAATACGAAATTCAGTACCCCCCCAGCAAGCTTAGAGAAAACCGGTATGATTTTTAAAACACAGGCCCAAGTGCTTTGAATGTGGTGGCAATGAAATGAGAAATATGCTGAACATGCTTTTAATTCCCTTTAGGAGGTTCAGGGTGAGTGAGAGATACTTGGGATGAGCTCAGGCTCACTTTAGCAATTATTCAGGGATGGTTATTAAGAGGCAAACACATTTTTAGCAGAGGAAAGCAAAAAGCTGCTATCTTTTTTGTAAAGGTCGTTTTTCGGATTTAAAGTAAACTCAAAATGACAGGTGACAGCTTGCAGCTGCAGAATTGACAGGTGACAGTTGTGCAGCTTTAAAAATGACAGATGACACGATTTCTAGGAGGCTGTTCTACTTAGGTTAAAATAGTTTGGATTAGATTATTTTAACTAAGAGATTGGTTCTGCACAGTTCTGCTAGGTACTCACAATATATTCTGTGCAGGAATGGGCCTCGCCACGGATCTGGTCAGGTTTTGGACTGGACTCCAGTTCTGGTCTCGGCACTTCACAGCGATCTGGGTCACTGGTTCTGCTCACAGCGGTCTGGGTCACTCTGGATCTCTGGTCTGGTTACTGGGTCTGGTTTGGTTTCTGGTTTCTGGGTCTCTCTGCTTTCTCTGGGTACAGCACTGCTTCTGGATCTTTCTGGCGCAGGGTTTCAGGCCAGAATCAACAGCTCAGCCCGGCTGTGAATAGTCTGCATAGTCTGCAAATGATTTTGAGGCCTGCTGACAAGTAATTTTGCTTGCAGTGGGCCATCTTGGTTCAAAGTTCTGTAGTCTCTGTTTAGCTTGGAAGTCTAAGTGTTGGATCTCTGGATGTGAAGTCGTCGGTCAGCATGCTCCGCAGCAAATGGAATTTAACCCCCCTACCTGTCCCAGCAGTCTCTTTTTATGTGTTTTGGAAGGTGGGTGTGTGCGTTGGTCATAACTAAAGCTGCGCCTCTCACTTATCATTGGCCAATTACTCCTCTCTCCCTTGATTGGGGAAGGAAATGTGAGTCAGAGTGATGCTGTAGGTTTTATGGTCAGAGGAACCTCCCCTTGTCAGATTGCACACAAATCTATTTCTGACCCAAATACATATTTATCTATGCACCATTTTTCTAATATTATAGGTCCAGTTAACATATTTTCTGCAGCACCAAACCATCCGATCCCTGTCTTTGTACGATGTCGTGTCCACTGATGACAGAATTCTCCCCTTTTCATCCAGATAACGACCTCTAAACCTTTCCAGATTTTACACAAATGTGCACCAGGGATATGGGTTACAGATGATAAAGTGTCAGATTTTTAACATGCCTACATTTGGAGTGAGACCCTATTTTCCACTAGCAACCCCCCAGAATACACCACAGGGTCCTAACGCCTCTCAAAATGTTCACAGAAAAATCACAAAAATAATGATATTACTTATATAATTCTGACAAGTCCGCACTATGAGTTATCTATCTTTTTAGAATTATGCCCTGGTCAAAAAGGGGTGTGGCTTCCCACATCACAGGGTGGAATAACTGGTTTATCCACTTCCCCCAAGCTCAGCTGCTAGCAGAGGCACTGCCCCTCCCAGTTTCCCCTAAGAGGAAGCCACTTTTACGACGCCCCAATATAACATTTGCCTGAGTCCAGGACAGGCCTTTGCTCAACTCCCTGTAGTTCCCAGCTGCCACTCCCCTTTCAATCAACAGGGCCATGTGACCTCAGGATGCAGCCAGGCCTGGCAGGGAACACAGCTGTTGATCCAGTTTCAACTCCTGTCGGGGGTAGTTGTCAGGCAGAATCCAGTTTCATTAAGCCAGGTTTCAGCTAAATGTCACTTTTTGTTCCCAGTTTAAATCACTTACAATTTTTACATATACATTAAATAATTACTTCCTTCAAGTCATTTCAGAATATAGTTTTACATTGTATTCACCTCTTAGCAAGTCTTTCCTTGGTCTGGTTTTGTTTCATTTGTTCAGTTTTACACAAAAGTCTGGTGGTTTTAAAACGCCGGCTTTCTGATAGTGGTGAGTACTGGTAATGCAACCATTTTTGGGATTAAGAAAATGAATTCCCCACAGTTCTTAGTTGCTTTTTTGGCAATCAGCATTGCCATTCCCAATGGTTTCAGGCTACTGTGTGTGTAGTCCACTGGTGGTTTTAGGCAGTGCCCTCCTGTGCTCACAACATAGGCAAAAATGGGTGGCAGCCTATTCTTAATGTTTCCCTGTGCACTCTCTGGGGAGTTCTGGCCATCATGATGTTTTCCATGCCCTTCTCAGCATGGTGGGCATGGATATGCAACTGTGGGGATTATCCAATCAGGTGTCAAGGGTGTGCCTCATATGAAGGGGCGGTACTATTGCCCAGTTTTATTGTAGGGCTTGGATGCATGGGTAAGAACATCCCACAACATACATTGTCACATGCTTCTGTTTATAAGACACCTTGCTGGGGACAAATTACACCGGCCTGGTCCCAGGCTCCTCTTGGTGGTATGCATGAGAAAACCACCTTGGCAGTGGGAAAAATCTGCATCACTGCTTTCATCAACTACTTTAGGTGAAGGGGCAAACGTCCACATGATATATATACCAAATGTAGACCTCAAAAATACACCATGACAACAACAACTGTATCGACAGAGGCTACACATCTGCAGAGGTTAACCGTACGGCCGATACTGCACTCATAGACAGTGCCCCAGAAAGCCTCCACTCCTTCTAACTCAAAATTAACAGCAATGCCTCTTTGCACTGCATACCTGTGCAAATCCTGCACAAAGGTATAACCCACGATCAGCACTCTGTGTCTCTCCATCTATACAAACTTCAGTACACAGAGTATTGGGAAAAAATAGTACCGCCCCTTCATATGAGGCACACCCTTGACACCTGATTGGATAATCCCCACAGTTGCATATCCATGCCCACCATGCTGAGAAGGGCAGGAAACGGCATATGCGCTTTCCCAGCTACAGCGAGGGCTGCACCCCCAGTAAGGCAGGGAAAGTCCTTCTTCCCTTTCCACTATTCTTTTTGCAGCACTCCCTCATTAGGTACTATTAAATAGTCACACAGGCATGCACCAATGACATCCAAGACTTCTCCATCGAACACTATCATTTATGTACAGCACTCCATATGTACCGTTACACACTCATAGTACACGTCATGTGTGATTTGAAAGCACCTCCACTAAAGAGTTCTACAAAGGTATCCACGCTTTCAGCATCCAGATTCACCCAGAGCGGCACCCATTACCACAAAGTACAGGTAGCAATATTTTCTTTGCTCCCAGCACTGTAGTAAGTGCAAACAACCAGTACATCAAACGGCAGTTCATTAGTCAGTACTCTGCACAATGCACACTACCCAAGCACATGAAATAGCCACTTCTACCCTATCCATTAATTTACACACAGTATTTCAACACAACACCCAGTGCACACACTGCAGGAGTGTTCACTCCATCAGCTCCAGCCATGGACTAAAAACTGTAGGATGTGCTAACAATCACCATACCCAAGGAACCAACAATATATGCAATGTTCATAAACCACACACAGAATGCAACAATGTCAGACCTACTTGCAAGCAGGCCCCATAGTTGTCAGTGCAAGAGCTCCAGCCATGCATCCAAGGCGCTAGGGCCTCACCACACACAACACACCATAGTTTACCCTATGTTTAAATGCTCATGTCATGTGCAATGCACTCCCCGTCTGAAATTGAGCATGCCAACTTTCACCCTGGCCACATGTTTGCATGCATGTCTGCATGATGTTGCATGGGATGTGGTGAAAAATATGTGGGTGTCTATGTACATAGTCCATATTTTAAATGTGTGGTGCTGAGGACTTCCTTTCATGGCGCAATATCGGAAAGCACTTCCTAAAGCAAGGGTGCTATATGGGCCAAACCATAGCAGACGCGAATGGTCACATGTGGCTCACTAATGTGCAACATGTGCAATGGCCTACACCATATCGTAATGTACGCATATCACCTCACTTCCAGTGGTCTACCAAGTGTAAAATGTCCTCAACAACCATTCTTTAAAGGTGATCACCCTCAGAATAATGCACAGTTAAAACTGCATGGCTGCATTATGTTGTGATGGCTGTCGTCAAGGCTTAGCCTCTTGGGTGCATGGCCTATGGTCTACAGACTTTGGCCATGCACCCAACAGTCTAGGCCTGGCGCACACCCAGCACATAACAGAGCCAAGCAGGCGAACATTTGGCCAGGTACCACAACCCACAAATGGAACATAGGCAGCAGCACTTCTACCCAATCCCTGCACCATAATACAGCGATGCTTGAAAACATGTAACAAGTAGCAGAATCCACAAACATACCACACTGTCCGGCACCTCTACCCAGTTCCATCACCAAGGCATTCTATCACTGCAAACCAAATCACAAAATCTTCACAACAGTGGCTGTGCTCCCAGCACTCTATTAAGTGCACAAAACCAATACTGCATAGTAGTTTACTGTACTCAGCACTCTGCTCAATGGACACTACCCAAGCCGATAAAATATGCAGTTCTACCCTATCCACTTCTATGCACACAGTACTTCAACATTGCACCCAGTGTTAACACTGCAGGACTGTTCACTCCATTACCTGCAGCCATGGACTACACACTGTAGGATGTGCTAACAATCACTGCAGGCCGTGTGATATATGGACAAAACACAAATTGTGTGGAGCACGTTGCAAATGCACTCCTCCACCACTATTATTATTGCACATAATCAAAGGAATGCAACCCTTTAGCAGCATACAATCCTTTTTTGGGGATCCCTCAGCAGGGACATAAAAAGCCAATTATGCGCTTTGCAACAACTTGTTGCTTGATCACATAAAATGAAAATATACGTATTTATATGCACCTTCAAAACCCCATAATCAAAATCCTTACAGCTGGTTTCTTGACAAAACAAGGGAATATTTCTTATTTGCCCATCCCACCGGAATGTTTGCAATGAATTCTGTTTAACCCCTTGGCTAAGGATATCCTTTTATCAATCAATAACTACAATACCTAGTTCGAAGGTTTAATGCATCACCTTCTGCAACCCTTGTCCAAGGGAGTCCTCATAAATACAAACCCTTTATCACAATTTTCCCACTCTGTACAAATAATTCCCTCCGTCTTCATTTGTCACTACAATGCTCCTATACTTGCATCATCTGTGGATTGCCCGACACCTCTGGATCACTCGTCTTCACCCTGCGGGGCACCTTTGCAGGGAACGGGACAGTATTTTCACCAAGGGGACTCCAGAAGACTGTCTCAAGTTTCACCCGCAATTCTCTGGTCTCAATGGGTTACTCCTCAGGCTCTCGATAGAAAATAGTCGACCATTCGGGGGTCCTGGTCAACCATCCAGCTGCTACCATACGTAATGGAGGGCCCAAAATCCCAGGCCTGCACAGACCGGGTAGGACGGGAAATCCCAAGACCAAAAAATTGAAGAGTCACAGTAAGTCACAAAGCCCTGTTTTATTAAACAATTGTAAAAAAGGTGAAGCAATTAAGCACTGAAGTCTCAAAGCGCTCTAACTTCATAATGCAAACACAATAGGCAAAAATATGTCACTTCTGATGTCACAATGTTATCTGGGTAAGTAAAAACATACTCGAAGGTGGGATTGGGTTTGTTGCATCATATACTATAAAATCTATATAATCTATATGAGCCAGCATTCTGACTGGTTTTCCTCTATCTGATGGCTCCACCTGGGACCACCTCTAAATTGATAATGCTGAATACATGTCATCTCTACGTTCCCTGACTGGTTAATGCAACAGTTGCAAAACAACAATCTTTGGGAGCAATGATTGTTTGGCATTGGCTTTGCCAACCTTGTTTACTTGGCATGTCATCAGCACAGGAGCAACAATTTATGGCAGGGGTATCAACATCCAGGTGCAGCAGATCTCAATTATAACCCACCATCTCCGATTTCCTAGTCCACGAGCCAGGGCTTCTGCTTTGAACTCAGTTCCATCTTGTATCGTTATTCAGAGAATTTGGAGGGAGTGAAGGGCTTGGCTTCTCTATGTTTGAAGCTAATGAGTAGCCCTTATCCTACAAATTTAAGTCACGTGTGAGGAGACCACATTTTGAATTATTATACTCGCCTTTTGTAAGGATTTTAACCTATTTTACTATGGGTGCCATTACCCTCTCTGTCCACTGGAGACTTGTTTGAGCCATTCTTCTCTCAGTATTAGTCTTAAATAATGAGCACCCGGTCCTCGAAGGTTGTCTGTTTCTTTATTTAATCTAAGAGAAATATGTCCTGGGATTGGGAATTGTTTATCTTGTGCAATCTTCAGGGCCAGCCCAATCCTCCCTTTTCTTCAATAATCTTGGCACACTGTGCAATTACTGTACAATTTTTTCATCAGCCGCGTTTCTCTTCTTTTGATGATATAGAGGCAGAGGAGGGGCTGATGCCATGGATGACACCATGGATGACGTGTTCATCTGTATCTCGACAGAACTTTTTAACTGCTTTCTTGAATTGGGAAGCACAAGATATTGCATGGAGTGTAGATGGAAGATTGTTCCAGGCTCTCGGTGCACAAACATCAAAACAAGTGCCTCCACATTTCTTCACTTTAAACTGTGGCTCAGGGAATTCATTAAAATCTGTTGACCACAATAGTCCCAACTTAGGAGCATCTGTAAGTTGGGCAGATAAGTTGCGTGGAGCATTTCCGGACTGACATTGTGGGAATGTTATGTGAGACTCTCTGTGACAGTCAGCCAATAAAGAGACCTTCCTGTGCAGCTCCCTGATAGCCCTTGCTGGACCCTTTTGGATAAATGCAAAAAAAATTCTGATTGGTCAACCATGGGCCTGATATGATATGATAAGTCATTTATAACGCGCCTGTACACCAGTGTTTCTAGGCCCACCCAGAATAACCTGCAGCATTTATTCACACTCATGCATAACATGAACCCAGAAATCCCAATTGCTGTAGCGTTCTTAGACGCAGAGAAGGCCTTCGACTCAGTGCAATGGCCATTTCTCTTTGTGGTTCACTGGTGATTGGGTATTGGAACCACCTTTCTTCAATGGGTACAGTTACTGTACACTGCACCTAAGGCGAAAATATAAACTAACCGCATGTTATCCAATTATATCCTTCAAACCCGTGGCACTCGCCAAGGCTGCCCCTTGTCCCCCATCCTTTTTGCATTGGCGATTGAACCCTTGGTCTGCGCCCTATGGGAATTTCATGCTCACAGAGGGTTTCAGATTTATTCCCATCTCTCCATAATTTCACTTTATGCAGATGACATAATGGTGTATGCAAAACACCCCAAACAGAATTTAAAACCATTAATGGAGGAAATAGCCCGGTTCGGAGACCTTTCAGGTTTTAAGATTAACTCGTTCAAATCGGAAATGATCCCATTGATGCCGAGCGTAGACCACTCCACCATTGGCAGTACCTTTCGATGGTGCCCCACAGGCATCCGATATCTGGGTATACTAGTGACACCTTCCCCGACGTAGAGACTCTAGAAAAACTGGAACACAAGGTGGACACATGGATCCTCTTGCCCATTTCCCAGGCAGCCCGAAATGTCAGTGGCAAAGATGGTAATCCTCCTGAAACCTTTGTGCATCTTTAATAATGTCCCATCCTGGCCCCTGATGGGATTTTAGTCCTGACTCAAGAGCCTTATGATTTGGCTGGTCTTGCCGGGAGTGCAAGCTAGGATCTCCTATGGCACCCTGAGATTACCATTTGAGAAGGGAGCCTAGAGTACCTGGACCTGTGTGACTATTCCTTGGCCGCTCAGATTCAATACTCTATGGTGGTGGTCCTCTACGACCGAACGCCCACACATCCTACTTGAAAAGGTAACTACACACCCAAATAATATGAAAGGCTTGCTCTGCCCTTCATGGTTAGGGAGGAAAAGACAGAGGTATACCTGTGGCTATCGCCTGCACAGCATGGGACCGTTTACGTGGCGTAACAGGACAAGAGGGCTGGTTCTCCCCAAAACTAGCTTTGTACCAGATCAGTGGCGTCCCTCTCACCCACAAGAAAATCTTTCGACAACATTTTGAGAGACGGGGGATCGACACACTGGGCGATCTTCTTCTGGAGGGAAGCCTTATCACATGGGAAGTCCTGAAGGATAGAGGGGAATGGACAGCAGCTACTATGCTGCTATACTTTTCACTATGTGAAGTATTTAAGACTAAATGGCCACTATTTGCTCCTTCCCCCTCACCAATACCTGTATATATTACAACTCCCCCAACCACTAAAAAGCTGGTCTCATCCACCTGTAAATGTATTAGATCACAGAAAGTAACCTGCGTCTTTAATAACAAGGTTACATGGGAAAAGACATTGGGGAGAAAACTGACAGAGGAACAATGGAGGAAGATTGGTACTCAAACACGCAAAATTTCCATGAACCATCGCCTTAGATTGATGTATTTCAAATTCATACACCAGTTGTACTACTCTCCAGCCCGCCTACACAGGTTCTACCCAGATAGATCCTCCCAATGAATTAGATGTGGATACAACCCAGCTGATTTTCTCCATGTCTCATGGTGCTGCCCATTGATACATCCTTCCGCGATAATATAGAGAATTCTAGGTTTCAAATACAGGGTAACCAAATGCAATACACTCTTGAACTATGGTTACTAGCCTTAGTCGAGCAGGAATCAAGGGTTGTAATGAAGGTAATGGCGATGGCTTCTATAGTTGCAAGATCCATAACAGCCAGATTATGGGGAAAAAGCAAGACTCCCTATTTGAAGGAATGGATAAATAGCATGAGCATGTGCGAGGGAGGGAAAATCAATATGCTATGACCTCCCCAGAAGGCTGCAGACCACTAGACTATTGGACACCATTTAGGAATTATATGAACCAAGATGGTGCGGATACGACATGCTTGACCCTCTAGCAATTACACTGTACTGTGCATAGTTTGACCGCTCCTCAATTGTGTACAAGATACATCTTGGGTGTAAAATGTGGCACTGTATTCTACATAACTACTGTATAAGTATGATTTGCTCTGTTGACCTGCAATGTTTTGACACATCAGTTGGGGTGGGTGGAGGGGTTAAGGGGGTAGTATTGAGGGGGCAGTCTATATTTCTGAATGTTTTCTGTTAAAAATGGAATAAAGAAAGTTTTTTTTAAAACAAGTGTTTCTAGGTGCGACAAGACAAGGAGGGGGAAACAAAAGGAGAACAAACAAGAATCTTACTAGTCCTGGTATTTTTGTATTTTTGCATTTTATTAATTTTATATAGCGCTTTAATCCAAAGCGCTTCACATAAGAACATCAAAGATACAATAAAAGCAATACGAACAAGTCACGAGTCAAAACAACGAGCACAGTATGTGGAACAATTTGCTGAGTACATTAGATTAAGATTCTTGTGTTATTCAGATTGTACAAGTGCAGGCAAAAGGGGAGGGGAGAAGTGCCAAAGTGGTGTGGGGGTGAGGAGAAGTGTGGATGACTCAATAAGTGCTGACAGAAGGTGGCTCTTAAGTGCAAAGAGAAGGAACTGTAGGGTTACAGATACAGACCTTTAACTGCTGAGGGAGCCCAGAGGCAGTGCAAGGGCAACTGGACATGCAGGAGCCTGGGCCCCAGTTCAGGTGTGGCCAGGTGACCAGTATGCGGAGCTATCAGGGACATTTGCAGGGGTGAGGAAGAGAGAAAGCAGAAATGAAAAGGAAGGTCTTGAGTTGCTTCCGCAACCGTAGGTGGTACTGCTCAAGTTTGAGATAAACAGGAAGGCAATTCCAGAAGCAGGCCCCTGCTGTGGAAAAAGATATTCCCCCTAATTCTCTGCTTGGAAAAGCATCCAACCCTCATAGAATTGGAGGTGGATGAGTAGCGAGCTCGAGAAGTAAGATGTTTAGGAAAAGAAAGCTTGAGGTAGTGCGGTCCCATGCCCCAGAAATCCTTGTGGCTGATGCAACAGGTCTCAAATCTGATCCATGCAGCCACAGGGAGCCATTGCAGAGATTTTAGAGCTGTAAAGAGACAATCCCTGGGCTTAAGACCAAGGACACGTCTTGCAGTCCTGTTCTCGATGAGTTGTAAAGGTCGAAGAGTAGAGACAGGTAGATTTAGAAAGAAGCTGTTGCAATAGTCCAGCCTGGAAAGGAACAGGACTCTAGAGACAGTGAGTTTCTGAGGGAAATTGAGAAAAGGCAGAATACCTTTGAGGAGGTGCAGCTGAAAGTGTGATTTCTTCGAGACATTAGAGATGTGAGGAGAGAAGGAGAGGGTGGAGTCGAAGATGACACCGAAGTTCTTAGCCTCACAGGAAGTAGCAGCAAGAGGGCCCAGGGTGGGCAGCGAGAGAGAGAGAGGAAAGCAGGGAGCAGGTGTGCCAATGAGGATCTCAGTCTTACTGGCATTAAGGCAGAGATAATTGTCAGCACACCATTCCTGAAATGTGGCCAGACATTCTGGTAAGAAAGAAGGAGAAGAGGTGGCTGATGGTAGCCTGAAGGAGAGCTGGGTGTCATCCACATAACACTGAAAGTTAGAACAGCATGTAGTGATGTGGTAGGCCAGAGGTGCCAGGTAGTGGTTGAATAGCCATAGAGAAAGGTTAGAACCCTGTGGAACACCACAAGTAGAGAGAAATAGAGGAGAGGAAAGAGCCCAGTTGGACCTGGGAGGGTCGGTCAGTGAGAAGGGAGGTCAACCAGGACAGGCCCTGACCAGTGATACCCAAGGTGTCACAGAGGGGATTGAGCAGGATGGCATGGTTGACTATGTCAAAGCAGAGGATAGATCGAGGAGAATGAGGACAGAAGGAAGATTAGAGTCCAGATTGGAGAGCAAGTCTTCACGGGTGTTCAGGAGAGCAGCTTCCGTGCTTCTGGCAGCTCAGAAACCAGACTGGTGGTCAAGGAGACAACCAACAGATTCAGTATGCAGATTAAGCTGGAAGATGGGCATCTTTCTTTTCAATGAGTTTGCCCTGGAAAGGAATGATGGAGATTGGACGATAGTTAGCCAGATAGGAAGGATCAGCAGAGGGCTTCTTAAGAAGGGGGTGCACAAGGGAGTGCTTAAGGGGCAAGGGGACGATTCCAGTGGCAAAAGAGTGATTGCAGAAATCGGCCAAGGCTGGAGCCAGGGCATCAATGTGGTCCTTGATGGTTCTGGATGAGCAGGGGAGAAGTTGTTTTGATGAGACTTTCATAGATTGAACTTGTCTAGGAACATCATCAGGGGTGAACAGAGGAAAGAAGTAGAAAGGAGGAGGGGAAGCGGCTGAAGAAAGGCCAGTGGTGGCAGAGGAGGAGGAAGAGGAGGTAGAGGAAGAGAGAGTGGACATGATGTGCTGAGTTTTAGTGGTTAAATGAGAAGCCAGGGCCATGCAGAGAGCCTGGGAGGGAACAGGAGAGGTAGAGACTGCAGTAGGATTGGCCAGCTCTTTGCAAATTGTGAAAAGTTCGGACAAGTTGTTAGATGCTGCAGAGACGCTGGCTTGGATGTAGGCTCTCTTCTTAGAGAGGACAGAGAATCTATACTTCCTTTGGAGCAGTCGGCAGGCCAGTTTGTCGGAGGGTGCGCCTGATACCCTCCACTTCCTCTCAGCCACCATGTAAGGGTGGCGAGGTAAGAATCATACCAATAGTTGCAATTGGAAGTGGGCTTCAAGTGGATCTTCATGACCGGGGGAGGGACATCAACAGTGTTAGAGATAGAGAGATGAAGCTTAGAGAGGGCTGTGTCAGAGGGAGAGTTAAGCAACGGTGTAGGAGGAGGAGATAAAGTAGCAGCAAAAGCATCCACTGACACATGCTTTATGGGTCGGATGACCAAGAAAGTAGGTGGCAGTGCTGGGATGCCTTGGCCTGAGGAGTAGAGAGAGAGAGAGGTGGGAGGAAAGGAGGAAGTGGTCACTTCAAGAGGGAAGAGTGGTGAGAGGGTTAGAGAGGTGGAGGTCTGTGGAGATCAGAACATCCAGAATGTGCCCTGCAGAGTGAGTCAGGCCAGAAGATAGAATATATATAGAGAGAGAGAGTCGCAGAGGTTTCAAAAGAGCCCCAAAGTGGGGTTGGTGGCATCCAGGTCGATGTTCAGGTCTCTGAAGAGGAGAAGTTGAGAGGTAGAGGCAAGCAGGGAGGAGGAAAGGTCAGCCACTCAGAAAGGAAGAGGGCGACCTGGCCACGCGACCTGTAGATGGTGGCCACAGTGTGTGTAAGAGAGGCCAGGATACAAAAAGATCCTGCAGAGCAGGCATTCAAAGGAGGAGTAGCCCTTCATAGGAAAGACAAAAGCAGGGATCCACTCTCTGAAAATCAAGACTTCACGCCCGCCGGGACAGTTAGTTCAGGGTTTGGAGAGGATCTTGTAGCATCAGGAAGGAGAGTGTCAAAACACGTGACAGAGCTGGCCAAGTCTTGCTGAGACTGAGTGCATCGAAATCAAGCTCTTCCAGGAGACAGCAGATGTCAGAGAAGTGTTTGACAGCAGAGGAAGTGTTTAGAGTAGCGATTTGGAACACGTTGCTGCCTATGAAGGACTCCCATGGAGGGGTAAAGGCCAGAGGTACGCCATCCGGAAGTGTTGGAGGTGCCAGAGGATGGGCAGAGGAGGAAGGAAGAGAAGGCATGGTAGTTGGAGAGGAAAAAGAGAGTGCCAGAGAGGTAGTAGAGGAAGGAGGCAACAGGGTGACCAGAGAAGCAGCAGAGGGTGACGAAGAGGTGGCGGAGCAAGGAGGCGGCAAATGATTCAGAGAGGGGTAAGTAGGGATAGCAGGAGGATAGCAGGAAAAGAAACAAAGTTGATAAGGCGCGGGAAGTGTCTATCTAAAAGGAGGAGATTGGCCTGAGGTCCCTGGACCAAGTCGGTGCCATTCAGGTAGAAATTAATGATGGTCTTAGAGGAATGGAAGGGAGCAAGTAGGATCTCCCACCAGTGCCACAATTAATTCCAAAAAACTGTTGCAATAGTCAGGTTTTAAATTGACAAGGGCACGGGTCAAGAGTGTTCTGTTTTTCGCTGACAAGTAAGATCGACTAGACCTGGACCCCAACTTCTTTATTCGTGGGCATGGCCCTACAATCAGCAACTCAGTTTTGTTGTCATTCAAGGCCAAGGAGTTTATGGCCATCCGAGATTGAATTCCTGCTTTTCTCATTTTCTAGAAACATTCTTGGTTTGTTCTTAACGTTTAACCCCTGTGGGAGGGATTTGTTATTTAGATATTCTAGCATGATAGCCCCATGCAGTTCTGTTTTAATTAGCCAAATGTACCACTTCATCCTAGTTATTCGGGGTTTCACTCCCCTCTCTGATATCACTTTCAGCTATGATGGAGCTATGATGGAGATAACTGTCATTTGTGCTTCTGTATAGTCATCATTAAACAATAGTAATTTTATTTCCGCCATGTTTTACGTAGTTGGGGAAAACGGTGTGTGGACTCAAAAACAAATGTGGAGTATGCAAACTCACGAAAAAAATTGAAAATGGTGGACATTGGTATGAATACACAATGGGTCCAGAATACACTGACCAACTGTAATACTGACGTGGTATATATGATTACATGCCCTTGTGGGCTCAATTATATAGACAAAACAAATAGAAAACCAAAAGCATGCATTATGGAACACCGTAGTTGCCTGAAAAAACAAATTGAGCAGGCTCCTTTAGTTAAACACTTTAGCCGACTGAAGCATGGTTGGGAAGATTTTACCTGGACCATATTAAAGAAGATTCTAGGGTCAAATGTGAAGGATAAAGAAAGAAAACTCATTAGAAGGGAGCAAGAACTGATTTTCCTCACCAAAAGTGACAGAAGGGGCATGAATGAAGAGGTGGAGTGGTATAAGATCTAAGTGACTATTATGATCTGTCCATAAATGCAAATAATTCTGATGTAGTTGTACTTTGGAGTTCTCACTAGTGAAAATATTTTGACTGTTCGGGATTCGGTTGTACATTTTTTAGATGAACAGCCCATAAGAAATATACCTTATTTTGGTGTTTGTGAGACGTTGAAAGATGGCCACTAGATTCTGGACAGAGATCATCACAACTAAACTCAAGCTAAAATTCCTTGGAGCTTGAAAATATGTATCACCCGCCGAGCAAGGGTAACAGGATCATGAGCAGAAACTATTTGGAAGCTGTTTTGTATTTTCCTAGGACAGAGAATCTTGAGGATATATACCTGAGTATGGCCTGATGACCCGTTAGAAGATGGATGCCAGATTTTGGACAGAGACCACAGAGACGAGGTTTGGGTAAGTAATCATAAAGAGCATGCAAATAAAGAAGGAAGAGAGACATATGAAACCTGTAAACACTTAGTGCTTGCTAGGCAAGGGTAATGCGAGGATGACTAGACTAGGAGGCTCACAGTAAGTTAACAGAGGTATCAAGCTTTGACACCCCATGAGTGTGGGTTAGATAGGAACTTAGCATCACTCTACAGATGGAGAGCAGGTGCAAGTGGATTTAGATCACCTGGTGCCTAAGCCACCACCCACTGGGTGCCTAAGCCCCGCCCACATGGCACCTTCCAGGTTGCCTCTCTTTTTACCCACTTAGCAAGCCCTGCAACCTGGTGCCTTCCTGGTTCTTCTCTTTTTCCCTACTTAAGGAGCCCTCCAGCCTCTTTTCCTTTGCAGATGGGGAGCAGGTGCAAGTGGATGTAGGTCACCTGACCTAAGACCCTCCCACCTGGTGCCTTCCAGGTTGCCCCTCTTTTTCCACACATAGCAAGCCCCACCCACCTGGTGCCTTTCAGGTTACCGCTCTTTTCCCCACTTAGCAAGCCCCGCCCACCTGGTGCCTTCCTGGATGCTGCTCTTTTTCCCTCCTTAAGGAGCCCTCCAGCCTCTTTTCCTTTGCAGATGGGGAGCAGGTGCAAGTGGATTTAGGTCACCTGGCCTAAACCCCACCCACGTGGCACATTCCAGGTTACTGCTCTTTTTCCCCACTTTGAAAGCCCCACCCACTTGGTGCCTTCCTGGTTGTTGCTTTATTTCCCTACTTAAATAGCACTCCATCCTCTTTTCCTTTGCAGATGGGGAGCAGGTGCAAGTGGATCTAGGTCACCTGGTCTAAGCCCAGCCCACCTGGAGCCTTCCCAGTTGCCGCTCTATTTCCCCCCACTTAGCAAACCCCACCCATCTGGTGCCATCCTGGTTGCTGCTCTTTTCCCCTACTTAAGGAGCCCTCCAGCCTCTTTTCCTTTGCAGATGGTGTGCAGGTGCAAGTGGATCTAGGTCACCTGGCCTAAGCACCACCCACCTTCTTAGCCCTGCCACTTCCTTCCTGCTCTCAAGTCTTAGATCAAGGGCGTCTCTCGGCCGGGCGCCTGAAGCGAAGGGCTAACGAAGAAAAGGGCAATTCCTGTTTAGACCAGCAGGACCCAGGGCCTGATCCCCTGCTCATATAGCAGGTAAGCATTCACCAACATGTGTTTACTTGCTCTGTCCCCACAGGCCATCCCCACCCCCACTCGCCCCCCCGTGATGTTCCCTGGAGCGCCCCCACCCTTCACGCGCACAGGTGTGCCTGTTTTGCTTGTCTCTTCCATCCTGCTCCCTCTACCCCCTCCAGCCTACTTCTGCAGGAGTCTGTCCCGATACATTCTGGTTTCACCATCACCTTCTTGTGGCCAATGTTGGATTTGATTTTTGTGGACTTCATCGATTTAAAGTGCGTCACCCTTTCTTAACTCTCATTCTGGACTTCCCTTGCATCTTGTACTCATAGTGGCCCCTAATCATGCTGTTCCCATCTTCATCTTGTATCCTGGCTTGCAACATTATGTGTTGCTACTGACTTCTGCAATTGTATTTGCACTCCCCTATTGCTTCTCCACTCTTTTTGACTGCTTACTCTCTGTTCTCTCCTCTCCCTTTCTCCCTGTTCCTATCTCCTCCCCTCCTCCCCTTACTTTCTTCTATGCACTTACTCTATCAGAATTGTCTCTGGACCTAGTATGATAGCAACCTCGCCTGTCCCCCCACCTTCAGCACTATCTGAAATGTCATCAGGCCTGATACGATAGTCACTCGTTTTGCTCCGCCACACCCTTTCTGCATCCCTCTCCCTCACCTTTTGTTTTTCTCCGGCTCTACCAGAAATGTTGTCAGGCCTAGTTATGTAGTCACCTGTCTGTTTCCATTTCCTTCCCACTCTCCCCCTCCCTTCGTTATCTATGGGCCTCATTACAAGTCCGGCAGTAACCGTGCCTGAAATTTCCGGCAGGTTACCGCCAGACTCGTATTACTATTCCGCCTCCGTGATTCCCGGAATTACCGGGGCATTACGACACTGGTGACCTGGGAATTCCGGAGGCGGAATTCGGTAAATCCCCATTCCCATTGAGTTCCACAGGACTCAATGGGAATGGGGAAGTGGAAACACCGGCACCATCTCTTGATGGTGCCGGTGTTTCCACGTCCGCCTGCAGGCGGGTGGTGTTACACCCGCCAGGTCAGACCTGGTGTGAATGACACCTCCGCCTGCAGGACTCGAGATCACCCGGTATGGAAACAATGGTGGCGGCGGGTTTACCGCCACCGTTATTTCCATACCGGGTGACTCGTAATGAGGCCCTATGGGCCTCATTCCGAGTCCGGCGCTAGCCAATGGCGGTAGTAGCGCCTTGGTCGGCACCGGACCCATACCGGCACCGCCCTGGTGGAATGGGAAATTACCGCCCTATTCCGAGTTGATCAGGGCAGTAATTTCCCATTCCCCAGGGCTCTTCCCCATTCCCAAATGAGCCCCCATAGGACTCAATGGGAATGGGGAAATTGCAAATAACGGTGACCGTACTTTACGGTCACCGTTATTGGCTAAAAAGCCCCTTTGCGCCCTCGTCCCTAACGCCTGCTAAAAGCAGGCATTCAGGACGAGGGCGCAAAGGGAACTTGGAATGTGGCGGTAAGGGATTACCGGCACCGGTCTCGTTAACGGTGACCGGTATCCCTTACCGCCATACTCGGAATGAGGCCCTATGTCTTAGAAATGTCGTCAGGCCGAGTACGATAGTTAATTTCTTCATCTTTACTGTTCATGGCCTGTAAGAATGTCATTGTATTTTCCCTTGTTCCCTCCCTTGCCTTGAAGCGCTTTGAACACATTGTGTATAGGCGCTATATAAATAAACTATCATATCATATCATACATCTTTACTAATGTCTTGTACCAGTGAATATGATGCCAACCTAATTAGAGGACTTCCTTCACATGTAGAATACGCATCTACGTGCTCTGCCAGCTGATGTAAAAGAACTGCAACGCGATGGAAGTGTAGCTGTGACTGGTGAGTGAGTAGAAGAACAAAATTCGGCAAGTGATATACAGGAGTAGAATTAAGTAATATGACCCAAGCGGTGGGGCATAACCGACTCAGGTAATGCCCCGGGGCCCATAGTTATAATGCCCCCGCTGCTTGGGTCATATTGCTTAATTCTACTCCTGTATATCACTTGCCGACTTTTGTTCTTCTAGGGAAGGGCAGGGAGGGAAGGAGAAAAAAAAAAAGCTTACCCGAGTCCCTGGTTGGGGGCGTAGGCAGCCTCTCAGCCGTGGCGAGGGTCGGAGCGGGGATGGCCTGCTTCGAGCCTCCTCATTGGCTGAGGGGTTGCCACGCCCCTCGCCGAGGACAAGGGGGCTGGAATCCCGGCCGTTGCATTCTTCTTGACTCTCGCCGGGTACTAATAGTAAATATTGCTTTTCTCTGTTGTAGCAGTTGCTAAGGGCTAACTGAACAAGTAGAGGTTCCAACAGAGAATAGAGTGGATTAACCTTCTAAGATTTTGGAAATGATCATCACCATACAGCTGCAGAATTATCTGGAGGAAAATACCATCCTGGACACCTTTCAGTCTGGCTTCAGGCCTGGACACAGATCTGAGACAGCTTTGGTGGCTGCATGGGACGATATCTTAAGGGCCGCTAATGAAGGTGATTTGAGCATGTTAATCATGTTCAATTTGTCAGCAGCCTTTGACACAGTAGATGTTGGCCCTTTACTGTCTAAACTCTCTGAGGTGGCAGAGGTCTCGGAAGGAGCACTGAAATTGTTCTCTTCTTTTCTTGACAACCACACCCAAGTAGTCAAACTCGGAGGCTTCTATTCTCATGCCCATCCGGTCGTGTGCACAGTGTATCAGGGATCATCCTTATCTCCAATTTTGTACAATATCTATCTCAGATATCTGATGGATATCTTTTCAAAGTTCAAATTGAACTATCATCCCTACGCTGATGACACACAGATCTATGCTAATGTTAATGTTAATGTTAAAGGATATTTGTACCGCGTGGTCCCCTGGTGCTCCGGCGGCTCTGAAAGAAGAAGGGAGGGTGAGTTAGTGAGGCAAAGCGGTTCCGTTGGCTGGGCCTGGGGTGTTTTCAGCCAGTAGTCATTGTGTACTGTTGTGCGAGTCTATGTGTGTTTTTTATTTTGTTGTTGCAATGTAGTGAAGTTTGTGCGGTTTGTTGTGCTGTAGGTTTGTGTTTGTGTTTGGTTTGGAGTTTGAGAGGTGTATGCAGAGGGGAAAATTGTTAGTGGAATTGATTAGTTGGCATTTCTCTCTTGGATTGAGATGCTGGGTTTGCTATGTAAGAAAGAAAGCAGCAAAACTTTCAACTGATGGTGTGTTAGGCTGTGCTAAACTGGATGATTGAAAATAAGCTTTAGCACAATCCCTCTAAAACAGAGGGTATAGTTTTTGGTTCAATACACCATTTAAACAGCGTTTATGAAACCGCTCCCTGCCCAGCTATTTTTGACACAGCAGCATCCTTTTCAAGTAAAGTAAAACATCTCAGCTCTATCTGGCAGCATCTCTGGGCTGCAATGCCCATGATTCAGAGGTGGTTAAGTCTGTGTTTTATCACCTCAGGCTTCTAAAACCTATTCTGCCACTTATTCCTGAATCAGATTGGTCCACAGTTATGGGAACGATGACAAATTCTAGACTAGACTACTATGTCACTCTTCTTCTGGGAGCACCTGAGAGCCAACTTCAATTACTACAGGTGGCCCAAAATGCAGCTGCTAGGTTGATATGCCACCTGCCAAAAATTGCTCCTATCTCTGCCTATCAAAGGAGATTGCATTGGCTACCGGTTCGAAAGAGAATCAAATTTAGATCACTGTGTCTTATACATAAGTGTATCTATGGAACAGCACCTGAGTACCTGATCTCAAAAATAAAGCCTTATCTGCCCTCACTAGCCCTGCGCTCATCCAATAAAAAATATGCTGTCTATTCTGTTTTCTCATTACGTTTCCGGGGGTAATCGCTGCTTTTCTATCAGGGGCCCCCACCTCTGGCACTTACTTCCAGAGGACTTGCGGAACATTAGCTCTATCACCCTTTTTCAGAAAAACCTGAAGACCTATTTGTTCCAGTGAATCTTTATCATTAAATCTGGAAGGAATTTTAACATCAGTCCCTGGATGCAGGTTTCTGCTTGGTTCCGAAAGAATTTGTGCTGTATAAATTCTAAATCATCATCATCACTCGAAAGATCGCTAAACTGCCAGGGATACTACCTGAAAGTTAGTGTAGAGGTGAGACTCCTAAGTTATTTTGAAGTATAAATTGAGTTTGGGGAAGACCCTGAGACTTCAGGGGTCTATGTTGATGAACTGGTGTGTGGACCAGTTTGATGCCCCCTTATAACACATTTTTTGTGTTTTTTATCATAGGTGATAACACTATAATATCAGTTTGGTCATTGAGACACCCCATGACAGTTGGTTCAGCCTCAGACTCCCTGACAGCTATATTTCTTATCCTAGAGAAGGAGGGGATGTGAACGACAGGGCAGGTCCCTGCACATCCGTGTTCAGAAATAGCACTTTGAGCTAATGGGTGTGTTTGTCCTTCTTTGCAGTATAAGGGAAGAAATAAGGTGGAAAGTGGTTTGTGCAATAAAATCTAACCAAACGTTTTTGTGAAAGTTGAATGGGGACTGAAACAACAGCAACTGAAGAATGTTTACCAGAAAGAGGATGAAAGAATAGAAACGTGCTGGGCAGTAGAAAGGGTGGATGATATTATTGATCAGCTTCTATATCCAGACCCTTTTTCTTTAGTGGTGGTGGAAAAAAATAGGGGTATAGTGTAAGAAAGTCCCTCAAGCACTTTAATTAATTGTTGCTTTTGGCACTTGTAATTGTTCTGATTTTGATAAGAAAGTGTGTAGATATGTTTATGAACTGTGTTTTGTGAAATGTTTTCAAATTCAATTTGATGTACTTTTTATGATATAAAGGGCAACGTTTGGTTATGATTCCTCTATAGTTGGTAAGAGGTGGAGTATCCTTTATACTGCAAAGAACAACTAACACAAGCTCCACCCCTTGTTTCTAATATAGTGTGCCTTTCCGGGCATGGGGTGGATACTTAGATATCCCCATCTATGAGGGCTGGCCCAGAGTTTCTTTTTTGTATTGTTCTACCAGCGCTACCAGTTCAAATCAAGCCCTATATGAGGACAGCAAGGCCTTTGTCCGGTGGGGTGTGGAAGGTGAATGGACTCTTTTGCGCTCCAGCAGGGTGTTAGACAGGGATGCGTCTTGGCCCCATTACATTTCTGCCTCTACATCAACAGTCTTATTGAAGAGCTGGTGGATAATAGTGTCATGATGCCTACCCCTGGGATCCCATACCAAGTCCAGCAACCCCGGAAGCAGGCCTCAAGGTATTCCAAGCAAACCCAACAACCCCTGCTAGGGGCTATTTGGGTGCAGTCCTGGCGTCTATGGTGCCAGGCTCATATGGAGAGTCAGTCCTGGGGCCATAGGTGCCAGGCGCATAGATTAAAACTTACCTGATGCAGACCATGCTGCAAACTTACCTGATGCAGACCATGCTGCAAGAGCTCCAAGCCAAAAGAGGCTTGGAAGGGACTACTTTACCTAGGGACTATTTTTTACTCGGGTGGGGCTGGGGAGGAATACTTACCTGGGACTACTTTGGAGGCTATTTAAACCATGCCCGAAGATCAGCACACGCTTTGCGTTATTTTGCATCCAGCAGCGTAACGCTCACCGTGCCTGCAAGTCTGCATCCAGTCTTCTGCCACGCGAGCCTCGAGTCCCGAGCTCCTAGAAAAATAGGAGAAAGAAGGAGGAAAGGTTAGAACAAGAGCAATACCTTTGATCCTTACCTGAATTCCTGATCCATCGCGCCTTCGAGCTGGAAGAAAGAAGTTATTTATGCGCATCGCCTCGCCTGCTGCAGCACCGCACTGAACTCACCGGCCTTCGCAGCATCTTCACATTCCTGCATCCTTCTGCATTTTCCCGCCGCACTCTGGCACCTAAGGGGAAGACAAGAACAGCAAGGTGAGCCAAGGGAATACACAGAGGCAATATTAGTTACCCCCCACAGACTTACCTGAATATTACCGGTTGCCACGAGGAACTCTTCGCTAGGGTCAAGCTGCAACCTGCAAGGAATCGGACAGAGTGAAAGTCAGACATTTGAACTCTTACGAACTACATACTTACGGCGTCTTGCCGGGAATCTCAGAGTCAATATTGTTCTGGAACTCACCAATTCCTTCGAGCCAGTGATGCAACTGGTTATCTACGCGCCCCTGAGCTCAATACAGGATGGAGAGCTCATCTTTTCAAACCATCAGAAGAATATTTCTACGGGCCAAACAAACAAAGCTAGGTGGGCCGGTCTAGTCCGTCATCTCGGCACTACGCGTCACATTGTTGGAGACCGCAGCTGTCCAGTTCAGATCAACGCCCCTGTGGGAGCCAGGTGAGCGTAACAAATAGTTTGGATGTGCCAAGGATGGGCAAGTCACGTTACCCTGCTCTAGTCTTCATTGATGACGCTGTGCTGATTGAAACAAGTCCCATGGGAATTAAGCTTGTGATGAGAACCTTTGCAGAGAAGTGTGAGAAATGATGTCTGGACATGAACACAGCTAAAACCAAGATGTTGATCTTCAGACACAGATCATGCAGGAAACCCCAAATCCACATAGAAGTTAACGTGGTAAAGCCTGAGCAAGTTCCAGCCTATGATTATTTGGGATTCTGATTTGCTGAGAACAGCCTCTGGTCTGAACATGTGGTGAAAGTGAATCTGAAGCTGGAGATGTATGGAGCAGGAATAAGGACGTTTTTCTTATTGCATGGTGGTGGCACACTATCCCCAGCTCTACAACTGTACAGGTTGCAAGCTGTGCAAACAGCCTTGTATGGGGCTGGAATCTGGGGATATGCAAACTCAGCTGCTTTGAGCATCTCAGAGAATAACTTTCTAAAATCTTTGCACATACAGCCCAAAGGAAACCTTAATGTTATTTTAGATCTGGAATGTGATATCTGTCCCATTAAAGGCATTATTATAATAAAGCTGTTGCTTTTCTTGGTCCGTCTATGGATGCCTTCTGCTTTAACAGACTTTAGGTCAATGTTGACTGAGTTTATATCATTGGAAGGCATTGGCGCGACTCCATGGCTTAGAAATGTCAAGTTCTGACTATGCAGAGTAGGCTTGCCTGACCTTTGGGAATGGCAATTTGCTATCACCAGGGGATGCTTGGGCTTGATTAAGAAAACAAGTGTGAACGAGAGCTGGAAGTCAGTGGTAACATCTTGTCTAAAACTCTAATGCAGCCAGCAATATTTAGGCTGCAAAGAGGGGTGTGGTTTCTCATTATATTTGGCCACTGTCCAACCACTGTATGCACGTCCTCTTCTCTTGAATCTGAGAGCTGGTTTCCTGAAAACAGCTGCATATATGGTGAACTGGTTCCCACAAAACTCCCCCGCTTGCCTAATGTGCAGGGCCTTGGAGTCGATTTATCACCTCCTGTTGTTATGTCCTGCATACGCTGTATTATGATCACAGTACCTATCGCCTATGTTCAGATTGCATGATATTTGCAGGGTTGTGGATGCACTTCATTTCTGCACTAAAAGCAAAAATTCTCTTGAGATTCAGAATGTTATGAAAGTATTTGTACAGGGCCTGCTTAAAGAGTTTGAGAGTCCTTCATGAATCTATCAAAATAATCTAGATCCCTATTAATTTGTTCCTATATTATTTTTAAACAGAGTCAATTTCTCACCTCTTGTTGTTATGTGCCGTATATGCTTTATTAAGATCACAGTATCTCTTATGTATGGTCTGATTGCATAATACCTGCAGGGTTGTGGAAGCACTTTGTTTTTGCACTTAAAGAGAAAATCCTCTTGCAATTCAGAATGTTGCTAGGGATTAGTACAGGGCCTGGCTAAAGAGATTGAGAGTCCTTAATGAATCTTACAAAATAATGCAGCTCTGTATCCATCTGTTCTTATCTCCCTTGTAAAAAAAATCAAGAATTTATAAAGTGCTTTAATGGTTTTTTTGTATCCGAATAAAGCTTGTTTGATGATGATGACTGTCCGCACAGTTCACAATCTCAGTTAGCCAATTCAATAACAGAATATTATCACCAAGATCAGATGCGGTGGATAAGTCGAGTAGCATCAACTACGCCTTATGACCATTCTTCACAATTCCCAATAGATTGGCCGTTAGATAGAGCATGGCCATCTTAGTGACGTGCATATCACGAAAACCCGACTGATGGCTCCCGAGTAGGGTATTAGCTTCAATGTGTTCCTGAAGCTGAAGATACTCTATCCTGTCCAAAATCTTCAAGAGAAAAGGGACATTAGTAATGGGACAACAATAGTTATCAGCAACCTCATGATCCAGCATTTTATAACGGTATGATTCATGCTTCCTTCAGGCAATTTGATATACAAGACAATAGGAATAAGTAATTCACAATTTTTGTGATCCAAGGCGAGAGGAAGTCCAGTAAAACCTTGATCACATTAGCTGGACAGAAATCCCCCTTACAAGAAGTGGGTTTCCAACCCATCACAATTGTATACACTTCACTTTCGTAAACCTGCTGATATAGGAACTTTGTGTGGTTGGCCTTAGTTGTGATGATTGAGGAGTTACAATCTGGTGTCACAGGAGGGAGAGTGCACTGCAGGCATTGTTGTCATTCTTTGATGGTTAGGTGACGCATTTCGATTTTCTTCATTAACTCATTTTGAATATTCTGACACCAAATGTCACTTTTCATATAAGATGGAATTAGAGGTCTTTCTCCCTTCTTTCTCCCTTCTTTCTTCCTTCTGGTTCCTTTAATATAGAAAAGAATTCCCATGAAATAGATTTAGCGCTTGCAATTCTGGTGTTGTGATCATCCTGTTTAGCTCAAAGAATGGCTTTCTTATAACCTGCCACGGCCTTTTCATAGACGATTTCCGTTTTGGGGCACTAATCCCTGCGCCAATTTCTTTCACAGGTTCTCTTAATCGTCCTATGCGATACCACTTCACTATTGAACCAAGTGTTCTTGTTGATCTCAGTTTTTATAATCCTAGTTTTCACTTGAGCCAATGTATGTATTGTCTTTGATGTTACCAGCTGGAAATGGGTGACTGAGTCAAGTTGTCAAACATAGGTTTAATTAGGCCAGCAAATGCTTCGGTAGTGACTTTCCTAAGGTTTCTCACCTTTTTGTAAAGCCTGGGATTAACATCTACCCACTGTAATTGGGAGCTGCAGGTCAAAGGAGATCAATAAGTTATCGTGTCATAGTCAAGGGGTGGAAAGAAATGAACACATCTTAATATTATGACTGAAAGGCCAATCTAAGGTGTTAAGCTTTTTATGAGTTGGACTATTAGCATGCTGAGAAATCCCCATTGCTTCAAGGGCCGAGGTAAAGAGGTAGCCTCCTTATCTAGATGATGTGCCCATAAAATGAAGACACCCAGCACTACCATATGTGAGGTTGACTTCAATGAGTCACCAAGTAAAGCAAGCACTTGCTTCGCAAATAACCAAGTTCTGCAAAGTATTAGAAAACAAAAGGATGTGTTATGATCCACGCTCTACTCAACAAATGCATGTTCACTGCCATCCAGTATAGTAGTATTTGTAATGTGCATTTTAAACGAATTGTTGAAAATAAAAGCCACCCCTTCCTCTAGTGCCAATACGATCAGATCTAAGAATTGTATAGTCATCTGTAGTGGCAAGCAAAGCTGTGTGTGCAGCTGTGTCATGCAGCCATGTTTCCGTTACACACACAATGCCCACCTCCGAGGCAACAATAAGAATTGCTAGCTCAACATCACGTTGGAGTAAGGAGCGGATATTGGGGAGGAATACTTTCAAATGAGGGAGGTCACAACAGAATTCAGAACTAGTATTCATCATAGCTTCCTGTTTTGCCAAGGTGGAGTTGGCAATAAGTACATCATTTTCCATACTCTCCTTATCAGAAGAGCATGCCCCAGAAAGCAAGAAATTATCAACGTTCGTCTTATTTAATAAAGCATTTAGTTGGGCATTACCCATAACCCTCACAAAGGTAATGGGGTGAGTCCTGCGCCAAATGAGGTGCTGCACTCCTTTGTCTGCTTCCTCCTCCAAAGCAAGCTCCACCTGTTTCACTTAGCTTCAGGCTTCCGGCCACTTAGCT
Organism: Ambystoma mexicanum; assembly: GCF_040938575.1. Taxonomy (NCBI): domain Eukaryota; kingdom Metazoa; phylum Chordata; class Amphibia; order Caudata; family Ambystomatidae; genus Ambystoma; species Ambystoma mexicanum. The sequence goes on along the minus strand of NC_090929.1, from coordinate 1,134,948,633 downwards.
GTCCATTACAGATTCCCAGTGTGGTTCATGATAGAGGAGGTGCAGATAAGGAGATGGAAGTTGCCAGGCGACACTAACATGGTATAGGATATGCAGCTGCCTGCTTGGGATAATGACTGAATCAGGGTCAGTGGTGATGGTTGGGATCCATCTGTGGTTAAAAAGGAATAGAGGCTGTTGAACGCCCTAGCAGTTGTAAAATAGGCATTGGCAGTCCAGTGGGAACTCTGTGCATGGTGGAGCATGGTTTCCATCGTGTCCTGGTGGCAGTTCTGGTTTACTGGTGCTAGCTGGCGCTGGTCCTGGTACATCACTATGCCTACAGGTGACTGCACCTGTTTGAAAGGCAAGTGGCACAGAGTTAGGGGCTGTAAATCAATGATTCTCAGTGTGACTAGCACATATGGCCTTTGAAGGCCTCCTATTCTGGCAATTGGACAATTGGGCTTGAATGCTTGGATTGCACGCCACCTATGAGAGCATCTTGCTGTATGACTTTTGCATTTGTTGTGGGGTTCAGAACATTGCACCCAACACAGCAGATAATTGTTGGTGCTAGCTTCACCCCCATTGATGCAGCACATTATTCCATATACACTACAAGAAGTACACCTAACATTGTGTTTAATCTGAAACTACTGAACAAATGAGTTTAGGAGAATTCTATGTTGCTTTAGCAAGCAATTTATTCCGCCCTCCCCCAGTCCAATCACCTATATGCACTGTTTTCTCACAGTAGAGTTTTTTCTCCTACCACATCTTACATTTCAAAAGTGACATGTTGGTGGCGTTTGCGGAGAAGGTTCATGCTATGCATATTTGTCAACATTTTGGTACTTTAATGCTTGTCATTTTGTTATGCAATACAGGTCCCATCATGTTATGGGTGAACGTGTGTCACAAGGTTGGGTTAGACACGTGATTACAGCATAGAAGAGGGCTGGACACAATGGCTACATGACTTGTCAGATGCAATGAGGTCAGAAGCAACTGTTCGTGCATTCTCTGTACTAGTTGGGGTTCAACCTGTTTCATATACACTCCTGATCCCTGCATGTCCAGGACAAATATGGCCACCACATCACAGGGATGAAGGACGAGGAGTGGACCTCCACCAATTCTAGTGCTGACAACCTCTCTGCAATATTTAGCACCAAGGGTTTGCACAAAGTGATTCAAATAATTTCACAGATTATTAGGACTTCTCTGTACCTACTCATAAACCATAATTGCTGAGAAAACGACATGCCAAAATAAAAATAAAACACATTCTGATGCAGAAAGTAACGAGTCTGCATATACATAAAATACACTGCATGCTAACAGAGTACAACCCATCCCTTACAACCCTAGCAAAACCAACAGCGTTGCACGAAAGACCTATGCTTAATTAGAACTAAAAACACTTACCCTGTTTTCAGGTGAACTGTTAGAATTATCAGTAGATCACTACACATTTGCATATTGCAAATCGGTGCAGTATTATTTCTTGTTCTCAACTCGTTGACTTATTGATATTTGCGTTTAAGTCTGTGACCCTTTGTTAGTGGTGGGTTATGCACTTTCTTTGTGCTGGTTCCCAAGTTCACTGGCTTCTATATTGTTCTTGGAGTTTTCCATCCTTTCTAGTGTTTTTCAGATGGTCCCAGATTCTCAGCTTCAGATGGCATTTTGCAGCTGTTTGTGGATGTTCAACTTCCTGTAGGGTACCCAGACTCTCTCCATGGGAATTACGATGACTGGCCACTGTTAATACATATATAGTGATGTCATAGTGGGGACTATTGTATTTGTTGTTACATACACACATCTCCAGGCGTGTTCCTTTTACTAGTAATATACAGTTGTTAATATATTGATAATTAGGAAGTTCGTGTTCTGTTGATTTTACTAAATCTTCTTTAGTAGTATTGTGGTCAGTTAGTACCACAGAATTTATTTTTAATAAAGTCATCTAGTGATATTTTATTTCCACTTACTGATAAGATGTTAATGTTTTTTTCTATCAGACGTCTCAGCCTGTGTGTGCAGTGTCTTTCATTCTGTGGTGTCCTACTTCTCTTTTTATCACACGCCATGCTCTTCCTTTACTGTAGTGTCACTGTAAGGAAAGATACATTGATTATTATGTCAGTTGCATTTCATTTTGATTTTGTTGATGCTATATGCACTATGGTTGGTGGGTTATTCTCTTTCTGTGGAGGAAATGCGGTCCAGGGTTTAGCTTTTAGTTTGGGTTTCCTTTGGTTGGCAGTAGGCTTTGTATTCATGAGGCATTGAAGGTGTTGTTCTGTAAATACATGTATGTTAGTTAAACGTGTGTTATGCAGTAACATAGTTACAAAAAAACTTAAATCAGTTATGTTGTGCTTCATGCCAGACTCCAGCCTTTAAGTGCAGTATCGGGACTTGGTACTGAACCCACGCTGCGCAGTAGATTTTTTAAGCACTTTCAACTTGTCGCACAGCCTATTCACTTCTCTCTGTGTCTCCAGCCACCTCCTTCTCCACCACTTTCAAGTGTCCACCAGCATGTGTCCAGCTAGCTCTGTCTCTGCTGCTCTCCAGTCTCCAGCATGCTAGCCAGCCTTTCTCCTCCCCCTTCCTCTCTAAGCTCTAGTCTTCTTCAAACAGGACCCTTCTGATCCTGCAATATTCAATCAGCAACTGGGTCTAGCTGCGTTTCTACTATGCTCAGTCCTCCTCCCGGGATTGGCCTTTCATTAAGCGTCTGCACCTGTGAGTGGTAATTGGTTGAGGGCTGGCTCTACCTTCCTTGAGTGTACCTGGGTCTTGGGACCACATTTACAATTGACTGGCCACCATCTTGGAGCCAGCAATCTGTCTGTTATCCTTTCTCTGTTGCGCGGGCTGTGCTGAGAGTTTCTGTTTTCTCGGTCTGCGAGAACATTGGAAATTGACTAGGTAAGCTTATTGTTTCTCTTTGATTTAGTCAATGATTTGTGAGTTTGGGGAAAGTGCAACATTTAATTCTCAGCAGAGAAACTTTCTGCCGAGAGACAATGCTTCTGTGACTCGATTTCTTCTTTGATAAAATCCCTGGTCGGCAAGCGACTAGTTTGTATAAGTGTAACCGCAGGAGTCTCTGATTCATTGAACAGCCATTTTAATTTGTAAAATGCCTTTGCTGTTGTTTCAGACAAAATATGCACATTCTTAAAAACACATGGTACCAGTGTCAGTTGAATGGATATATGTTCCCTTAAGGAGAAGTCCATCTTGTTCTACACTGAGGCTGGATGTTTTTGTAGAGGGAGGTGTAGGTTTTTCTAACAGGGAACCTTATTTTTGCTGTGCAGGTTACCCCAAGTTGTTTGATTTGGGGTTAAACCTTTGAAGATGTTCTGCCCTCATGGGTTAGTGGGTTGGGGAGGGACTGATTCCTTCGTATTGACGAGGGCTGAAGCAATGTGACTGTCCATTCCATCAAAGCTGTCTGAAATGTGAATTAATGCATGGTGCCTTTATGCAGGATCACGGGATGTCGCATACATGTTTTTAATAGGAACTCTGTCGGTGTTGTGTCTGCTTCGCTCACATAAACACATGCTTTTTCTTTATTTCTGTTATATGGTATGTTGTTCATTCCATCTCAAGCACCATGTAGCATTCTTCCAAAAGATCTTATTTAATAACATTTACTTATCTAATATATTTATCTGCGTGTGTGGGATGTATGCATGTTTGTGTTTGGGCACTCGTGGTGGGTGCTCTTTATATTGCTTTTGTGCGTGTTTGTGTATTGGGGCTGTGTTGTGTTTGTTGCTGCCAGGCGCTGTGGATGATGTGGGGGTTTCGATGATGTGCGTTTGAGTATTGGTGGCAGATGTTGATGTTGTGCCTTGTGCTCTATGTATATCAGTACCCCCACACGTGCTTCAGATTCCCTACACCAACATAGCAGTGGGATATCCAGAACTTCTCTAGTGCTCAGAACATCCCTTCATAGTCTTCCAAAGAGCATCCCAACCTCCATGCAATGTCATCTGCATCACCTCCATTTTCAAGTTTGCATCATAGCCACACTGTGTCACATTACCATTTATTGAGCAGATCAATAAGACCCCATGCCCAATAAGAAACACCTCCTTGTTCCAAACTGTAAGCCAAAGTGACATATTAGTAAACACACATTAAAATTATCTCTGATGGGGGTGCCAGAGGGTGGCCTGCAAAATGGCCACTTATTAAAGAAGCTCCATGTCGGGCAAAATATCCCGTATGAAAAACAGCTGCATGACTGGATGAGCACCAGACAGGATTACATGCTAATGACATTCTTATGTAATTTTGTAAGTGTCACTGAGAAGTGACACCGAGAAGACCACATAAGAAATCTGCCAACTACCTTAGCATTTATCTAGATAGTTTGAGGACCAGATTGATTTTGAAAGTAATGAACTATTGTTAGAGAGAATACTTGGAGGTCACTTACAAAATTAGATACAAATGTCATTAGCATGATTGAAACATGCACATGTTTTTCAAAATTGTTATGAATGTAACATTTAATTAATTCCGTATTGGCATAGTTGACATAATGCAAACTTGACCTATTCCGATTTGATCACATCTTTTTGGTCGCATTCGGTAGGTCAAATGGTATATTTTAATAAAATAATAGTTGTGGGGTGGGGTAAGGGAATAGGTTGAGGTGGGGGAAAGTCCAGGGGTGCGTGGGGTCTCCCCCCACATTAGGGGGAAAATAAATGTGAGCAAAAAAAGTTGGTCAAATCAGCAGTAGGTCAAGTTTTTTAGGTCAATAACCCATATCCATTCATTCACATGTGATAGCCAAGAATGGTTTGAAGATTGATTCTCAATTTATAGGAACAATATATTTTTTCTCTTTCTCTTGTCGCTGTATTTTCTATACTACCTCATTGGTTTAGCACACAATGTGTTTCCCTTTCTCTTTCCATTCCCTGTTTCTGTATTCCTACAGCCCCGTTCCAGCACTTGACACCCGATGGCTGCACTTACTTGCCACTAGCTGGCTGCACTTTTATTTATTGTCTTTTATTTATTTTATTGTTATCCTATGAACTGCACTACCGCCTTGCCTTTTCCCCCTGTACTTTTCGCTTCCACCCTCCCCTGCACTTGAGTGATCTCAATGTCACCTGGCCTAGTAAGATCACTGTCTCTGTCTTCCCTCTCTTACCCCTGCCTTGCCTCATCGCGCCTTGAAACACTTGTGCATAGGCACATTATAAATGCCACATCATATCATATCATACACTCTTTGTAGGTCATAACACTTTTCAGGCTTTTTCTCGTCGAGTCATCTTAATACTTTGAACTTCATTCAACTACGAGGCTTATTATTTATTATTTAATGTGTACGTTATTTTTTCTGTTAAGTACATGTCAAATGTATAATAAATCTGTCTTACTTCGAATTGGCACATTGGTGTCATACTTTACCCTTTTTGTTTCTTTACCCATACTATACAGGTGATTATTTAGCGACTTAATTGTAAGTGCCAGTCCAAATTTCTTTTTTATTTTGAAAACTGATTAGTTACATTCCGGTGGAAGCATCTGTATAGTAATATGGGCGGGGGACTTCAACATGATGATAGGACATCCACTGGTAGTAGATCACTCTTGTAGGCTGCACAGGCCTGGTTGGATATGGCAAAATTATTTTCTTATATGGACGCCTGGCAGCATTCTAAACCAGCAAGCAGAGAATATACATAGTACTCTTCGATAAAGGATGCCTTCACGCAAATAGTTTTTGCAGTGCTTTAATCGACTCATGTAAGATACTCCCGAGGACGGTCTCGACCTCACTAGCAGAGGAAGGGTACAGGCAAGGGCTGGAATTGGATATAGAAGCAATTACCCATAATGGAGATAACTTGTTTACTCTGGGAAGCATTTAAGTGCTTCATTAGAGGTATGCGAATACTTTAAATAAATTCGATGGTAAATGAGAAAGTGTGAAAAGAAAATCAAGAGGCTTGAATCTGAGTATCTGAGGCTCCTTAGGGATGCCCTACTGGGTAGGATACAATAACAAGTGGTGCTATTCAATGCACTGGTGACTAGAAAGGTGCAATCCTAGAAGGCCATATTTGTACATGGTAGTACAGGTAGAAGTACATTGCAGGCTTTATACTGGCCTGGCTGTTAAAGCAGCAGAAGCTACGGCAGCACAATTTAGGAGAGGTGTTGAGCCAAACAGGGGAGAAGTGCCAATAGGAGGATAGTATCTACGAGGCATTCCTGGACTAGTATACACATCTCTACACCTCCAGGGCGATTTCCACACACGCAGAGGTGCGAGATGTGTTGATCAGAGTGGGTCTGCCCAGGGTAGGGTATGATATGAGCAGGAGATCTGAATGGGGAAATCACAGTGGAAGAGATAATAGCCACAGTGAGGAGCCTTCCCAATGGGACGACAGCAGACACCAACAGCCATACATCTGAATTTTACAAGGCCATTATAGAGATCCTTGCGCCATACCTGAAAAAGGTATACAATGCCTAGTCGAGGAGGGACGGCTGCAGGAGTATACCAGGACAGCACCAATAATCATGTTGCTGAAACAATATAAGTCTGAAACCAGTGTTCCTCATATAGGCAGCTGTCTCTCCTGAACACCGAGAATAAGATATTGGCGAAAATATTGCCAAACCATTTCAAACAACATAAGCTGCTTCTGGTCCAACCCGACCAAACAGGGTTCATACCAGGCAGGTCTACGGAGCAGAACCTTTACAGGCTCTTCGTAATGGCCCACAACATTCCACCCAGCCCACCGTCAATATTGTCTACACTCGAAGCAGAGAAAGCTTTTGACTTGGTGGAATGGTTGTTCCTTTTTGAGACTAACACCACAACTTCACCCACATTCACGCTACGGAGGGGTATGTGCCAGGGATGCCCCTGGTCTCCTCTGCATTTTGTGCTGGCCATCAAGCCTCTGGCATGCGTATTGGGTCCATTCCATGTCCACCAGGGCATTCACGTCCAGAATATCAGCACAATTGTGTCATTATAGGCGATGAAAGACTGAGAAGAGATAAATAACTATGGATCCGTTACAGGGGTTAAGGTCAATTAGCAGGAATCTGAGTGACATCCACTGACCACCAATGCGAAGAGGACAGACGAGGAACTAGAGTTTATATGGTGTGAAAGTAAGATCAGATATCTAGGGGTCTTGGTATCAATGAAATTGCATGAGCTATACACAGACAATTATGTGAGGCTGCTCGCACAGCCGGAACGTAAGGTGTGAAGATTGGTGGAGCTACCAATATCCCCGATAGGAAGAGCCACAATGATCAAAATAGTCATTTTATCAAAACTGATATGCATCTATCAAAATGTGCCGGGTGTCCCACCAGATGGGTATTTTAGGAGGGTTAGGGCTTTGCTCCTGAAGCAGTGGATACTTTGTCCCATCCATATAGTAGGGGCGGGCTGACAGTCCCAGACATGTAGCTATGCTTTTGCGTGGCACAAGCGCAATATACAGCTAGCAGGACACATTGAAGCACCACATTTAAGACTTGAAAGGGAGGTGGTGGTGCCGGCTGCATTGGTAGCCCAGATATGTGGGAAGCTAGTGAGAGAGAGAAACAGGATTCAGCCAAGTTATGTCCCGTTGTGAGCCCTAGCACTACTTCTGCTGACACACCGACAATCACAACCACATCAACCCACACATGCACTTCTTAGGCATCCACACACTCGCCACACTCATCATGACCCTATCAATACCAACTATATCCATAATAATCAAATGCATCTGCAATTCTTTCACCAACATGATACCTTGGTGAACACGCCCATACACTCAACCAAAACACATGCCCCCTAAACACTAACACAGAAACTTGAAGACCTCATATACCAAAATCCATCCAAAGAACTTGGAAACATCCAATTACATCGGCAGATAAACAGGTACCCGCTGAACATACAAAACCAGAAAGAGCAACAACCATCACACCTACACATAACACTTCTGCATGGAGGCTCCCAGTGCGAAAACACGCTTGCTGATTTGGGTCTATGTATATGCCCCACTCCACAAGGATGTAAAGAATGCTGGCACTTAATTGATTTACACAATTTGCCTACACCAATTTCATTTAGGCAATCCCTAAAGTATTACTTAGTTACCAGTTATATGTTGGTACAGATGAAAAATGTACACACCCAAATATACACATAACATAGTGCAACATACTACACCTACGGACCCGCATAAAAGTACACATACACAGAAATGCAAATGCACGCAGGAACCCATGACTCACAATAAACACACCAATAAACATAAACTGACTGTGAAAAATCCAACTTCCACATGACAAAAAAAAGGATTCACTGTTGTTGGCATCTTTCACCGTGTGCCACCCTCAGGTCATATTGAACCAGTGCATATACACTTGGGCTTAAACTGTTTGTGGCCTCAGAATATGGTACGTTCGTGGAAGGTAAAAATAGAACCCATACCTAGAAGACGCCATTTCATAAAGCATAAGAGAAATATACCCAAACCTTAAAGAAATGGTGCAGTTCATCTATAGATAAGTAAAACGTGTCATTAATGTTCATAACTTCCTTTTTGAGAATAATAACACATTTATATCAACTTACACTGTTCACAGTCTCTTTCAATTTAATGGGCCTCATTATAAGTTTGACGTTCCGGTAACAACGGTACCGGTAAGCTACCGGTACCGTTGTTACCGGACGGGCAAACTACGAGTTCTGCTTGCGGGTGCCTTCCCACCCACCAGTTCTGACCTGGCGGGCGTACCGGCCCGTGAGAAGAGCTTGTTGGATGCACCGGCACCATTCATGAATGGTGCCCGTGCATCCTACCTCCCGATTCCCATTGAGCCCTCAGGTTCCCAATGGGAATGGGGAAAACATTTTTATGGTGCCCGCGAATGGGCACTTACCGCGTCCGGCATGGCCGTAATGACCCGGTAATTGGCCATTTGCAGGCGCCGGAAACAAAAATGATACCAGCGGTAGCTGTGCTGGTTTCACTGGCACGGCTACCACCAGTATCGTCATGTGGCCCAATGTCTTTTATTGACCTTCAAAGTCTCCAAAATGTTAATTTCCTCTTTTCAGAGTAGATATGTTGTGTTATATGTATATATTATAGTGCAATCCACAAATGTAGCCCATTGATTCAGTGGTGTATAGATGTTTAGAAAAATGCAAGTCAAAAAGTCCCAAAGCTGCTGATTTAGTTATAGGCAAAGAGGTGAAGAAAATTATAACTATATTATCTTGCAGAGCAAATTCTTATCCTGCCTTTCAGTTATACAGAACTGCAATCCAAAATGTCTAAAGGATGTTAAATCTCCACAGTTCCTTCCCATTTTCAAATGGTTTCTCAAATCCCACTATAAAAGCATTATATAATTTAAATTAAAAAGAAAATCTACAATGGTAAATATACTATAGCAGGTGTCTGTAGCATATCCAATATGCCCAACAGTAGCAATGAATATGCAATTTCGTTTCATAGGTAATGCTTCCTTTATCGTTATCACCAGTGCTCAAACTTCCCAAAATATTCCCTGCATGAAGCTCGAGATTTTCTGAACATGTTTGGTCTGCCCCATGGCAATCCGTGGGATTTCCCAAGGGTCAAACACCAACTCAGGTCTCAAGGCAGGGCTTGAGGACTTCTGTCAAATTGCAAAGCCCAATACTCGAGATGGGAGTTTGATCAGCCAATCAAAGACCCTGAGCCATTTTCAGACAGGTCTGACGGCTTTTAAAAGGTACACAAAAATGTTTTGTTTGGCTGTTGAGCAAGAGGTAGGCAGGACATGTTCACAAATTGGTGGTTTGGGGTGAAATTTGGGTTGATTTTGAAGGTTTAGGAGAGTTCTGAAGTAGTTTGATTTTTGTTTGTAGAATTTGTGTTCCCTTTCTAATCTTCCTTTTTTACCCTTGCTCATTATAAAAAATAGAAAATAAAAGATTTCCTTTTGTAGCTTTCCCTGTTCCCTTAATGACATCCTAAACATTTAAATAATTTTAAAAAAGCCTAACATTATTTCTTTCCCATTTGTGTAGAGAAAGGTATGTCTGAACACCACACGTCTTTCTGTGCTGGGCTCAGTGGCCTTACCTGCTGTTTGTTATGAGAACTCTTTTCCATCATGTGAATCTTCAGAGAATGTCTTTGTTTTTCACTTGTTTTGTGTTTTGCACATCGGAACCTGTTGTACCTTTGGCAATTTAGGTGCATTTGTGTTTTTCACAGTGAGACGACAGGCGACAGGTGATTTTCTTTGGAAGGGAGTGTCCGCAGGGAGAATTTGAGTAGTGGGAATTTGAGGAACAGGTAGTAAGCCGGCAGGAACATACACTTATGCTGCCAGGCTACAGAGAGGAATGAAGACTGGGTCACAATGTTGCCTTTGGCTGAATTTTCTGCTAGTAATGACTCTCATCAAACATCCATAATAGACACCCCTTTTCATTCCTCTTACGGATTTCATCCTATTTCCATTCCCATCGGTCTCTCTCTCGAATACCATCATTCCCGCAGCTGCAGAAAGGTTACAGTTGTTTTCACAGGGGTTTATAAAAGCAGCAGAACAGCTTAAACATGCTCAAGATATGACAAAGGAATATGAAGGTACCAATAGGTGTGCGACTCCTCAGAACCACCTACAGGATCAGGTCTGGCTATCTACTAATCATAGCCACATTCCTTCCTTTGCACACAAGAAGAAGGCTAAGTACATCTGACCTTTTCTTATTGGAAGACTCATTAACCCTGCAGCTATGGACATGATACTCCCAGACAGCTACACGATTCATCCCGTCTTTCAAGTGTCCCCTCTGAATCCCGGGACACATTCAGAGGCATATGGTAACAAACAGTTATCCCGTCCACAAGCCATATGAACCCCAGAATGAATATGAAGTGTGGAATATCCTAGACTCAAGGCATAGAGGATGATCAATTCAGTATCAGATTGACTGGGTAGGTTATGGCCCGGAGGACTGGACTTGGATTTCTGCCAAGATGTGTTTGCACCTGCTCTCCTATATAAGTTCCACCGCACATTCCCAGAAAAACCAGAGAGGGGCACGCCTGGCCCATTGATTGTTGGGAGCAGAGTTAGGAAGAGATGTACTCTCAGTAAATGCCAACCTGGTAGAGGTAACCACAGTCACCTCCTCCCGGGGCGCTTGTGGCAACCTCACTGGCTGCAGCCATACTTTGCTGGTGTCCAGGGCCCCGTTCACCGCACTTATATGCACCACCTTCATGCTAATCCCATATCAATGATGGCGGGCCTTCCCAATCTAAGATGGCTACAACAAGCGTAGCATCACGTCTCTATGATGACCTATGGAATTGCAGTGTTCCGGCAATATAAGGAAGTGAATCCCAGGAATGGGCTTCTTCCAATCATCAGATGTCCAGGTCCCTGAGGCTCGCTGAGCTCCTTCTACAGACACTACTCCCAGACAACAAACTATCTTTTGATTAGGAATTTAGACCGTGTTTTATGTGTTTGTTCTTTTTTTGATTTGGGGACTGCATTTCATAAAAAGGTTGTCTTTACCTGTGCTGCTTTTAGATGGAATGGCTGAGCACCTTTATGTTTGAACAGAGACCTTTGTCACAAGGAATTTGCTTTCCCATTCTCAGGTAAATCTATCAAGAGGCTGAAAGGGGATTTGTACCTGTCTATAGTCACAGTACTCACACTATGCTTTCTTATCTCCATATAGTCCCCAACACTGCTATCAACATTTGTCTCGGAACAACGAACCACCTGTTCAAGTGCCCTAAGTCTAAAGACACTTGAAAGGATGGGGTACCGAAAGCCCTTTAGATATTATAGGAGAGCACTCCATTCAGTGTTTTCCCCAAGGTATTGTTTCATGGTTCCTGAGAGTCCAGGTTGGTGATTTATGGTATGAAGTCTGACAATTGGTACATCATATGATGCAATAAGAGAATACATGATTTGTTTAATGAGATTCCCACATGTGCTTAGGAAAGAAGGAGCCATTTAAGAGCTCAAATGTAAACAGCAGAAGGAAAGGCACATAGCTGTGTTTGATATGTTGTAATTGCAATGGCATCATTAAGGGAAATACACTATTTCACCACACTAATGGGAAGAAAATTCTTCTGATTCTTTCCGACAGCTCAGGACACTTCTCCCCCGACCTTCCGATCTTGATTGGAAGTGTAGTACTGGAAAGTTTTGTGAAGCTCAGACTTACCTCCGATCAGGTGGGACATTACTTCTCCCCTCCTTCTTTCCTTTTTCTCCTCCCGTTTTGTGACTCACCTGCTCCCGCTTTCTCTCGTAGTCCTGGAAAGAAGATCCCAGAGCACGCTCTTACGAGTCAACGAAAGCCTGCAGAAGGATACAAAGGGTACCATTAGAACTTCTTACATTTCCAAAAAATACTTCTTTCAGCACACTGCTTACCTTTTGTCTGACTTCCTTGCAGTGCCGTCTGCCTCAGCATGACCACATACATCCTCGGCACCTCCCAACATCACCTAGAAAGGAAGAGCCACAACCCAGACAGAAGCCTCTAGTGATCAGGGTTTCTTCCCCAGAGGGTTTTCCTGGTCCTCCTGTGTTCTCTGCTCCTGCTTTGTAGGACCAGAGGTTCAGAGTAGTCAGGGGGATTTCTCACAATCACTGGCTACAGACTCTGGTTCAGGTTAGTGCCAGCCTCTTATTTCCAGTTGTTTACCTGCAAAAGCGAATTAATGATAGAAGCATACTGGATAGACAGATTCAATTCTGTATCGCCAAATGGGATGAACATAAGAAATGAACTTAACATGCTTTCTCTAAACTCAAGTTGTGGGAATTAATACCATCAATTCTCAGTTGAATGACATGCACACATGTCATGATGGTACTTGACTAATACACATACAAATGTCCAATAAATATATAAACCACTAAATGGATCTTGTTATAGTACAGGCATTTTATCAATGTATATCAAGCACAAATATGGAGCTAAGTATTCTCCCTGGATTAACATGATACATATATTTGAGCTGTATTAGGTTGAAAAGTATCCCAATGTCTGTGACTGGTTTAGCATTGTAATTAATACCAATATTGCCACACAATTCTGCATTATAATAATTGTGTAACATGAACATACAACAGAAGTTTGATTGACATCCTTATTTTCTCATTTTATTCTCATTTTTCTTTTACTGTTCCTGCAAGGAGTGTAGCTAATATCAACATCAGCATTATTATAGTACTATATTAATTAGGAGCATGATTATTTCTGAAACAATTGTAATTAATACCAATATCACCACAATGATTGTATTATAATACTTGTGCATCTCGAACAGACAACAATAGGTTGATTGACATCAATAATGTGGTCAACTAGAATATGAAACTCATTTTTTTCATTTACCATTTACATTGGTTTAATTTCAACCACATAAATGTTGCAAAACTCTCATTATCTTTTTTCCTTCTTGGTGGATACATAGCGGTTAGATGATTTTGAATTGTTCAATAGACTCAGAATGTGATGACTACCATCATTATTGGTATAACACACAGAAAAACACATGTTTTTATTGTAAGACATGTCTGTGTAATCATTGATGCACTAGCTTCCCTCTTAGGGTTATGTAAATTCCTTCACGTCACACGCAGTGACATAATCCCATTCAAATGACATCACTCATCTGCCAATTGCCCACGATTTCGGCATTAGTTTGAAAGAAATTGTGGTTGTTATTCTCCTCAGTGATTGTTCTTGGAGAAATACTGTCTGTTAAAGATCTGGACAAAGCATATTTTTCTAGGAACTGTTTTACTAAAGGTTGACCATTACAATATACTTAGAGTATTTTTTATTTCTTTTTTCCCCATCCAGTTCTTTCAAAATATGCCTTGTGATGTCAGACAATAAGGTAGAGCTAATTGTGTTTTCTTTTATTTAAGATGTGGCATCCTGGCAAACAGAGTATCATTTATATTGCTTCTGAATAATATGCGTATATCTGTTTGCAAAAGATGTTTTTGTAGTAGAGGTTATCATCTCTGTAGCCTCATCTGATTGCAGGTATGATTCACACAATTAAGGACATCCATATGTGATCTATTAATGCTAAAACATGAAACAACACAGTATGAGACACTGAGATCTTTTTTGTTATTTATAGAATCTGACTTGTTGAAGAATGCTGTGTTCGAAATGCATTGAAAGCTTTATTTATGTAATTATTTATATATACAGGAGAAATAATTCTCTGTTGATCACAAACGAAGGTACAGTCGATATGGCATCCTGTCTGATGGAAAGCAGTGAGTTTCTTACAATGGGGTGAGTTTGAGGGACATTATGACCAGATTGTGGATCAGAGTAAATGGAAGCATTGGCCATAGACTCTGCCACCTACAAAACTATGAAGAAGTGACGTCAATAAAAGACGATCGCCATGAACACGAAACACCAATGATATCTCATTATGAGTGCGAATTGATTAACTTGCTGCAGTACTTGCTACAAGGGTGATCCAATACTGGTGCTCCCCCACACTCCAGTTTGTGACCTGCCCAAGATGGCGACTGCAATGTCAAATGGAGGCCATAGCTCTGACGGTGTACAAGTAGATATTAACTGTGGATTACTCTATTCGGACACTCAGTTGTGCCCAAGATGCTTCCTGCTCAGTGCAGATCCTTCCTACTGTCCTGATGTTATTTGCGTATGCCCCACCCCTTCATTGCATTCTTCCTTCCTGGTCCCTTCCTTCACATGCTCTTCCTTGACTTTGGAGCTGCCTCCTTCTGTCTGTGTTGTACTTTGTATACCACCTTTGCACCTTCTTGAATTCCTTGATGACTACATTCTTCAGTCCATGTGGATCCAATTGAAAACCACCACCTGGGGTGTGATTCCCCACAAGGGTTTCCCTTGGATTGCTCCTTTGGGCCGGTCAAGTGGCACAGCGAGTAGAACGCTCGCTTTGACATTCCTGCAGAGCCTGCTAACGCAGGTTCGAATCCAGGTGGCGCCAAACTCAGCCTTTCATCCTTCCGAGGTCGATAAATGAGCACCACACACCTTGGGTAATCATAAGCAGCGCTCAGATACCTGAGGGTTCATAGCGCTATATAAATGCCAAATGATTATTATTATTTATTATAATGCCTCGCTGTTTTACTTTTAAGGCAGCAGTGGTCTCAGGAGACACAGTCCTAGCACTTCTTGCCAGTAGTCCACTAATTCGAGACTGAAGTTGGCCAGACCATCCCCACATCAAAGGTTAGTGCTGTCTTCATAACACCCATTCCCTAAACATAAATGATTTTCCAGTCATTCTTAGACTGTGGAATATGAACATAGATGTTTCATTTGTGGAAGGCAGTGGAATGTCAATCAGTTGGTTATTTACTTCCTGCATAACACAATATTTTTTTAAGTCGCTTCAAAGAACATTTTGAAGACATTTCTAATGAAAGATACCGTCCGCATGCTTAAATACGTAAGGAATTAAATGTTCTTTCATTGGGAGTATGGTATCTATGAGGTTTTAGTGACGTTCAGTACAAGAGTCTCTCAAACAAGTGTTGACATAAAAATGTATTAGTTTATGATACTCCAAAAATAGAACACAAGTAGTAAAACCGTACACTAAGATTTCAATGCTTTGCAGCATTGATCCAAACAGCATAGAGATTGTAAAACTTAACTTGCTTTATGATTGCTCTCCTGGGCGATCAAGCAAGCTGGAGGATTTGCACTTATATGAAATCCTACAATATTACACATATTAAGAAGATGTACAGGAGAATGTACAAAAAGACTGCACAATGGTAATACTACTAATGTTGCTTTGTCAGACATAATAAACCTAGCCATTTTAACCATCAAAAGGTCACATGCAGGGAAGATGAGAGAAAAGAATGACACTATTATCTTCCTCAATTGTTCCTATGGTGGTGTGATGAAGCAGAAGCAGAATTAACTGAATTTTTAACTGATTTGAGGAATCAGTTAAAAATTCATACAATTTCAAAATCCCTTAAAATGTTCAATGATGGAATTAAGCAAGACAAATTAATGAAAGCCAAACTTAGGGTACTCAAGAATCTCCTAGTAAGCACATTTTGAATGAAACAGTATCCCCAGGTAAAGCAACACTACGAAATGAAGCACCCATAGCAATGCAATGCACAAGCAGTTGCAGAAAAGATACAGGCACAAGCAGACGAGAAAACACCCGCAAGAGATACTGAGCAAATTGAAAGAGCAAAAAAACAAAAATCTTATACAAAATTCTAAGTGACATATATCATGCATATTTGTACAAACAAAGTGCTTGCAACTGTGAAAACTTTATGATACATGGGTGGTGAGGCGAGGACAGGTAAACACTACTTGATTAAAGTAAACATTTGAGGAACCACTGGCTAGCACGGTCACATCACCAAGTGGTATTGCTGTAAATAACATTGATGGACTAACTTTACACTGCTTCTTTACGTTACCACTAGAGCATAACAACATTAAAGAATTCTAAATTACATGTTGAAGCAACCAAAGAAAATGCTAAATGTTATAAAAGGATTGAAGTCCCTATAATGGATGCATTTGTTAGGGTTTCTAATATTATGCTTGCATTAATGTTTCTACGATTTGAAAAAGTATAAAAAATAAACGATATAGCAATGTTTGGAGGCAAGCATATCTTATTCGGAGGACAACGACAGCTCACATCTTTAAATGGGAAATCCACTTTAATTATTTTTTATATTTGTACATTTTTGTTTTTGGTTTTTATCAACAACAGAAATGATCAAATCATAAAACAGATTAAAGGTGACTTACAATAAATGACAACCATATTGCAACAGGAATTCCAAAACTGAACGTGGGGCAGGTGGTCGTGAATGACAACAAATAAAAAAAAGAGGTAAAACAGAATACACTTGTTGCTACAAAGAGGTAAGTTCAGCAATTTTGTAAGTCTTTGCTTGTGTCGCTGTTTGTAGTTATTTTGGGTTTAGGTTTATTCTTTCTTTAAGAGCAATGTTGCTGGTGCGTAGAATTGGAATGGCCACCATATGTGAGGGGTATGATTTTCCAACAAATGTATTTCATGGGCACTGGGAACATTCACCATGTCATTACCCTCTCCTTCCAGTATAAATTGCTTATATGGGCCACAACAACCTTAGGCTTTCTTGCTTGCAGCAAAGTGTTATAGAATCCAATGTCTGGATCAAAACACAAAGCTATGACTTTTAGCCAAACCTGGAGTGTAGGTACATGGTCCCTCATCCGGTCCTTGCTACACAACGTTTCGCTAAGGCCAAACACATGGCTCAGAACCTTCTTACACCACTTAAGACATTTCCCCTGCAACCCAGAAGACACACCAAGGGAAAGGGTTTTATCTGATTTCCAATCATTTTCAAAGCCATGTGGAAAACCTCTTCCCAGAAATCTCCAATAGACATTCATTCCGACCCTGATAAAGCAACTTTGCATTTCGGATGCCACACCTATGCCAGCGCTATGGATTCTCTGGGCATATCTGGTGAGGGCGACAGGCTGTTCAGTAAGCCTGGTGAATATTTTGAAACGGGATACATTTTGTCTTGTTGTTTAGAGATATTTATTTGATTAGACCACATATCTATTTCTATTGTGTTGGAGATTTAGCCCCGCGCTGTTCATTCTCTCATCTTACTCTTCCACTTTTCAGTGTTTTCTCTAAACTCCCTCAGCCCTGCAAGCTTATCATTTCGGAAAATAAAGGAAATGTACCACTTTGTAGCGGCAAGAAGAAGAACATCCCCTTAATTGTGTTCTTCAGACTCCAATACATAAAAACATCCATAGAAGGGTTACCACTGTGACGATTCACAAGGTGTCATCACTTCTCCCCAGGGGAAGCCCTTTCCCATGAGGCTAGGGAGGTGTGGCTGCTACCCAATAGTCCGCCTAGGGGTGGTTTAATACAGGAGGACTCCATGTGGAGGGACTCCCCCTCTGGGGACAATGAACCACTGACTAGGGCACAGCCTGTTAAGCCACATCACTCCCCAGTATTCGCAAGCACCCCCATTCCATACCTAGCCATTTCATTGACAGTAAGCCCATGTACTTTTGTAGCTCATGGGATATTGCATAGCATACTAAAACTAGGAAGGATACAACAACAATGAAGAGTAACCAACTCTTAAGTACGGCCACGATGTGGCTCACGGGAGACTTGGGGAGTGCCAAAGAGATATTATCTTCAGCGGTTGATGCTGCGCCGGGTCAGAGTCCTGAAGATTAAAAAGGAAAGAAAACACGGACTAAGGGGAATCCGATCGAGTGGAAGCCAAGAGCCCGCTGGTGCTTGGGAGTTTCAAACTCTGAGTGAGGGCTGGAGGAGAGGCTGTGCAGAGGATGCCAGTGGCAGGCTGTGAGAGTCAATTGTGGTTCTGGCAGGAGCATGCCCAACTTCGAGGCAGAAGGAAAGAAGCAGTGGTTAGATCACAAGAAGGTGGGCTACTGGGTCCCAGAGCGAGGCCAGGATAGTAAGGAGCAGAGGACCGCAAAGGTGCAACAAGACCGGTGAAAGCCGCTGACAAGGAACAGCATCCCACAAAGGACCGGTGACATGTTGCATCCCATGAGAAGGTAAAGGGAGGCACAGGAGACCTGGTAGGGATATGGAGGAGGTGGAGAGAGGGACGCAATGGGAGGTTCCTCACCCCAGTGCCAGCTCTAGGGCTATTGGGAAAAAGAACTGTCAGATCTGTGTAGAGTGCATCAGTGTGGATGTTCCACGTCTCAGTAGCAATGAGGCAGCTACTGGACACTGGAAGAGTAAAGCATGCATCCAAGGAGAGCATCCTCCAATAGGGATCTCCAATATTAATATTATTAATATAAATAAAATATCATATCATATTATATCATATTATTGGCACCAACTTTCCCCGGTTTGATAGTCTGGTAAAAGAAATAAATCAGACACCAATGAAATATTCTCCTTTTGATACCTGAGTAATTTAGAGCTGATGACCTATTATTAATATTATTATTATTATTATTATTATTATTATTATTGTATTTATTGAGCACAGACCTAGATTCGAGAAGCAATGGAGCGCTTTACAGAGGTATACACCAATACAGATACATAACAGAGCGCTTTACAAAGGTGTACAACATTACAGATACATAACGGAGCACTTTTCAGTGTTAACAACAGAACAAATATACAGCGGGGGTAGAAAACAGAGAGTCACAGAGGAGGGGTACAGCTGAACCGGTGGCAGGTTTCGGGAGGGGCATGTGGCATCTAGTGAGTCAGGTGGTGCAAGGGGCGACATGATGGCCTAGGTGTTGAGGACATGGTATAGGAACCCCAGAGATTGTTCTAAGCAGAACCAACAGATATATGACCAAAGGACTATTTCAGTTGGGCAAGCCAGTAGCATTAGGGGAAGGATATTTGACGATTCAGAAGGTGTTGTCACTTCTCCCCGGGGGGAACCCTTTCCCATGAGACTGGAGTGATGCGGCTGCTACCCAATAGTCCCCCTTGGGATGGTTTCATGCAGGAGGGCCTCATGGGGAGGGCCTTCCCCTTCTGGGACAAGGACGAGCAGCTAGAGTACAGCCCGCTAAGCCACGTCACTCCCCAACATTCCTTAGCGCCCTTCCATACCTAGCCATTTCATTGACAGTTAGCCGAAGTATTTTTGTAGCACCTGGGATATTGCAGAACATACTGACACGAGGAAGAACACAACAGCCATGAAGAGTAAGCAGCTCTTAAGCACTGCCACAAGGTGGCGCACCTCAGGCATGGGGAGTACCAAAGAGACATTATCTGCAGCTGTTTATGCCATGCCGGGGCAGAGTCCTGAAGATAAAAAGGAAAGAGAAGAGGGACTACGGGAATCCGATCGCAGGGATGCCAGGAGCCCGCTGGAGCCCAGGTGTTTCGATCTATGAGTAAGGACTGGAAGGGAGGTTGTGCAGAGGACACTGGCAGCAGGCCGTGAGAGTCCATTGTTGGTCTGGCAGGAGCAGAGCCAACTGCGAGGCCGAAGGAAAGAAGCAGTGGTGAAATTGCAACAAGGGTCCCAGAGCGCGACCAAGACTGTAAATAGCGGAGGACCGCAAAGTTCCACCGGGACTGTCGAAGCAGACAAGGAAAGCAGAAGAAGCCGCTGACAGGGAATCCCATCCCAGGAAGGCCTGGTGACATGTTGCATCCCACAAGAAGGTAAAGGGAGGCACGGGAGACCCAGTAGGGATACAGGGGAGGCAGAGACAGGGACACAATGGGAGGTTCCTCACCCCAGTGGCAGCTATAAGGGAATTGGTGAACGGAACTGTCAGTACTGTGCAGATGTGCAGAGTGCATTAGGGTGGATCTCCCTCATCCCAGTAGCAATGAGGCAGCTACTGGACACTGGAAGGGTAAAGCAAGCCTCTGAGGAGTCGCAGTGGCAGCATAACACCACTGACCACCAGAGAAGCGGCTGGTGCCCTAGCAACACTGAAGCAAGTATCCAAGGAGAACATCATTGTTGCTGTGGCAGCCATGAGCCCACTTTCCACCAGAGAAGGGTATGGGACCATAGCAACACTGAAGAAAGCATCTGAGGAGAACTTTCTAGCTGCAGTGGCTGCCATAATCCCACTGACCACCAGAGAAGAGTCTGGGACCCTTGCAAGAGTGAACCAGGCATCCAGGGAGAATGTCTTAATCGCAGCAGCAGCAATAAGCCCAGTGAGCACCAGGGAAGGGTCGGGGACCCCAACACAAGGGATATGAGAACCCAAGGAGACCTTCCTCTGTGGAGTAGCAAAGATAAGACCAGTGCCCAGCTGAGAAGGGTTTGGGACTTTGCTGGTCCCGAGAGAGAGTGGGAAAACATACATCAAGTTGAAAAAAACACAAGAGAATTTTAAATACCATGAGAAGGGAGTAATTCTCCTGGAGATGATGCAGAACTTCTAAACAAGGGCTATCAGTGAAGGCAGTAATTCCCCTGGTTTTGTTCTGAACTGTACCGACCAGGAGAAGTGAGTCATTCTCCTGGTCCAACGTGTTAAATTGTGTAAAGACTGTGTGGAACCCCCGAGCCAGGGGAAGGGAGTAATTCCCTCTGGCAACCTTTGTGCAAGAGAACATTCTTTTAAACACCACCCAGATACCAGGAGAAGTGAGTCATTCTCCTGGAGAATGAACTTTCTGTTGGATTATATAAGTCTGTAGTTGTAGTGCAAGGGATTGAAGTGGGTTGTGACACAGGACGGTGGACTTTGATTTCGACTGACATTCTGATTGATACTTTAGTATTAGTTTGAGGCAGGGAAACCCCTATTAGTTAATAGGGATAGCGAGGGTCTTTTTCCAATAATATAAGTCTATAACCACAATCATGCCACCTTTGTGTAAGCTTCCTTCTTTGACACCTTACACCACCCAGTTTCTTATATTGCTGTATTGATATACATTATCTGTCTGGGAAGAGGTCCCGATGTGTATTTAGTTGCAGTCTTTCCATCATATCTTTGAATAATTTTTCCACAATGAGGGATGTGCCTTGAAAATGTCTGAGAGATAACAGTGGGGAGTCTCTTGTACCCCTTCTCTTGGGCCAGTTGTGCCCATGCACATTGAGTGCATTTTACTGCATGTATTTCACCATTTTCCTGTGTCTCTCCTGATATAATAACTGTGAATCGAAGAGAAGGGGCAACAATTACTCTTTCTAGACTTACATGCGGTCTGAGTGAGGTTTATGCATACCAATAAGTAAGGTAATACACCTGCACAAGAAGGTCATATATTATGCATGTGTGCATATCATTGGCTCTTAGTCCCCCTTCCCCTGAATTTAGCAGTGCTGGGAGTATTTCCCACCTGAAAAGCCCGGTTTAACCTACCCAGACAAATTGCATGCATATACTCTTCAGTTTCTAGAAGAACCGCTACGGTAAGAACATGGGAATGTTGAGTAAGTTATGTAAGAATTTTCGCTAAACCACCTTTAGGAATAATGGGAGGTGCCTCCACCTCTCCCTTACTCTGCCTACTTGTGCAATAAACGGACCATAATTCTGTTTAATTAGTGATGTTTTTGTCTCTAGAAACCAACACTTCCAGATTTTTGATTTGGTGTTGCCTCCATGCAAAATCAGATAATTCCAGCCAGGACACAGTCCCTGGGCTCAAGGGGAACAACTCAGACTTTGCCCAGTTTATCCATTCATCCATAGACCTCAATATTACCTCTAGTCCTGGATATCCTTTATTATGGGGCCCAAATCAGCTGCAGGGGTTTTAATAAACAGCATTATATTGTCCACATATAAAGATATTATTAGCTTGTGTGCACATAGTTGTAATCACCGTGTTCAGTTCTTGTTCATTCTGCTAGTGGCTCTATTTCAGCCACAAACAGGAGCAGTGATAGCAGGCATCCTTGATGAATTATTCTTTCTAAAATGAAACCAGGGGAGACTCTGCCATATGTAGATACCCCTGCTGTAGGGGGGAGGAGTATAATATAACAGCTTAATCAGGGAAAGAAATCCCTGACCACGGGCCATCCTTTCTAGCACAGCAAATAGAAATGGCCACTCTAAGGAGTCGAATGCCTTCTTTGCATCTAGCATAACAATATATGTTCTGAATGTAGGTGTATTTTTCACACAATCTATGTTTTGAATCTAGGTGTATTTTCAAGCAATAGGCCTCATTGCAAGTTTGCTGGTCCCGTAGCAATGGTGCTGCTAAGCTACCGCCACTTTTGTTACCAGACCAGCAAATTATGAGTTTTGCTCACAGGTGCCTTTCTGGCCGCCCGGTCTGATCTGGCGAGCAGAACGGCACACGCTAGCACAACTCGACGGATGCACCTGCACTATTCATGCATGGTGCCGGTGCACCCAACCTCTCTGTTCCCATTGAGCCCTATGGGGCTCAAATGGGAATGGGGAGCACTATGGGGCTCAAATTGGAATGGGGAGTAATGAGTACCGGCACACGGAAATGGGTAATTACTGGATCCGCCGGGGTCTGAATACCCCAGCAATTGCCCATTGCCACGTGCCAGTATTGTCACAAGTTTGGCGGCAGCCATGCCAGTTTTACCGCCATGGCTACTGCCAAACTCGTAATGAGGCCCATTGTCTATGAACCCGGTAAGTAAACTTAGGGCTGATCCTTGGGTGTGGGGGATGGGTGCACTTGCTGTCACATGGCCCATTCAATGTGAACCTGCTCTCTCACAATTCAAGCACAACAGACCACAATGGACTCAGTTCTCATTATTGTGTTACCAATTGGAATGGACTGTACATATACAGTGTGAACTTAAACATTTGCCTAATTCGCTATTTGTAATACAGTGGTATCCCCGGTATGCATTCAACATATACAGGTCTTCATGTACATATCCATCAACACCTTCACCCATATGACTAGGTCAGCTATCCATTGGTAGTATGTAACACGGGTGAAGGGTTACGTTACGAGAATACTGCTGGGTGGGTGTTAGCATGGTGGAATGAAGCTACATTGGATGAGTCCCGCACCTCTTAATCATATATTGATGGTACTCAATAATTGTGGCATTTTTCATTTTCATACTTGACCCATTCTACTTGAAGGTGTCCCTTAAGGTCACATGACAGGCGTAATGACCTGTGGTGTACCTGTGGACTGTGAGTGCAGTCACTATTTCTTAATTGTGGCAGATGGTTTTCTCTCTGGCTGAGCATCATGACTTGTGAATTGCTTTGCTGTGTTCATGTGTTTTATGCATTGTCACTACAGAGTGGTGCATTGTGGTACATGCAGTTTATGTTTTGTGATGTTCATAAAACATGTGCTGATGTGAGCACTGTGTCTGTTAAATGCATGGAGACACGGCTGTGAAGGCCTTGCACTTCTGCATGCATTCGCTCTGTTGCACATTCTGTTACATTTACAAAAGTCACAGTTCAAGGCACCCGGTACGCTATGTCTGGTCTTGTTCCATTCAATGTGTGAGGTTTGATGTTGTGCAGGTTGAGAATGATGAGGTTGCTTGGTGTAATTCCTCATCTAATTTAGCCTTCTATCGGCCTACCAGTCTCTCTGCACTTCAATGGATACCTGGTAATGGTTACGGGTATTTGCAGGAGTGATGATGTGCTCTTCATCCATGCCATCCTATCCTATGTTTGCACACCCCTCATGGCCCTGTGGTTAGACTCAACCAGCAGAAAGGTTGCCTATGCAGTTAACTGCCCCCCTCCCCCAATTCAACACCCCTCATGGCCCTGTGGTTAGACTCACCCAGCAGACAGGTTGCCTATGCTGTTAACTGATCCACCCCCCAATTCAACAACCCTCATGGCCCTGTGGTTAGATTCACCCAGCAGACAGGTTGCTTATGCTGTTAACTGCCCCCTCCCCAATTCAACACCCCTCATGGCCCTGTGGTTAGACTCACCCAACAGCCAGGTACGATGTCCAGCGTGTTGAGCCATGTAGCAGGGCAGCGTGGAGTTGCGCAGCACCATGGACTCATGTGTGGAGCCAGGAAATCTTGCCCAGCAATGCATGATTATTTTGCAGGCATCGCACACCATCTGTACATTGAGGGAATGGTACAGCTTCCTGTTGCGGTACACTACCTCCACAGCATGCCAGACAA
Organism: Ambystoma mexicanum; assembly: GCF_040938575.1. Classification (NCBI taxonomy): domain Eukaryota; kingdom Metazoa; phylum Chordata; class Amphibia; order Caudata; family Ambystomatidae; genus Ambystoma; species Ambystoma mexicanum. Next base: position 1,134,923,910 of record NC_090929.1, on the reverse strand, counting down.
CCAGCTCCTTATGTGTACAGTCGGGAGCACCTATTACATTAGGCATGCCTGCAAGTGCATGGAATGCTATTTTGGTTGCATTTACCTCCTCCGCAGTTCATGGTAAGCTAATGTGGTTGCGCGTGTGGAACAGGAGTGCATCTAGCACCTGGGTGAACACATGGGAGAAACAGGGATGGGAGATTCCATGCAGCTGACCCACTGTGTGCTGATACGTGCCTGTGGCAAGGAGGTGTAGCATGCACACTGCCTTCAGCAAAGGTGGGGTGGATGTCCGGATATTGATTAGGCTCACCAGGTCTTCATGTATGAGGTCCACTATAGTGGTGATCGTGTCCCTGTCCAGCCGGTACATTGGGGAACCCAAATGCTGGCAAGAGAACCAATCAAGAGAAAGCTGTGGGAATGGACCAAATATACATCAAAGAATCCCAGGAACAAAAGAGCACTGAACAGCCCACACAGACCCCCCGACGATGGAGCTGAGGGGGAAGTAGGCCCCACATCAGAGATCACAAGCGCGTCAAAGAAATGATCGAGTTCACAAGAGAGCAAAATCAAGGCCCGCCTGAGGAAGGAGGTCCGAAAGGAGAAACCAGAGGAGGGATTGGGGGTATAGACTAAATTGGAATCACTCATGGGTCTGGGGGTACCCGTACAGGAATCACTGGGATGGTGCAGGAACTCAACTCCGGAGATGGAGTTTCTGGGGGGCTAGAGGCTGGATGAGCCTGCCCGGTGAGGGGGGAGCTGGAGAAGGAGGTTAGGGGAGGGTGCAGGGGGTGGGGGGAGGGGGAAAGGGAGGGAGGGTTAGGGGAGGGGGATACTAATCAGAATTCATTACCCGCAGTAGCATACAGAAAAATAGAGCATGGCCATGGCTAAGAGGGACACAATCAAGTTCATCTCCCTGGACATTAGGGAAATAAACTCCCCTATAAAAAGGAAAAAAAAGAACACTTCTTGGGGCGGTAGCCCTCCAGGAAACACATATCCATATTCAGGATAAGCACAAAGTAAAAATAAGGGGTTGCCATCACATTTACCAAGCTAACACAGTGGGGAAGTTGGGTGGGGTGTTGATAGCCCTACGAGATACATTAGGGTTCCCAATCACCAATACGGAGAGAGACTCAGAGGGACATTATTTAGCAACAATCCTTTAAGGGGGGGACATACACGCTGGCAACTATATACACCCCCAACGTGGAACGACAAATTCCTGCAGCATACATTAAACCAACTGGAGGTTTCCGCAAAAGGCCCCATAATGCTAGTTGGGGATTTCATTAGAGCTTGGGACCCCTGTGAATACAGGAGTTCAAGGATATTCCACAACCAGGGGAACCCCTGAAGGAGCTAAAGGACAAAATGTCACTCCTGGTGCTGGTTGGCGGGTGGAGAGAAAAGCAAGGGAACACAAAGGGGCAAAGGAGTACACCTTTTATCCTCACGTGCACAGAACCTAGGATCGACTATGCCTATAGTGTCAAGGTCTTTATTGGGAATGGTGTCATAAAAAGAGGTGGCCCTGGCAGACCATGCTCCCTTAACATTGTCACTAAACACGGGGTATGGCTCGCCTGGGCTCTGGTGGTGGCGATACTGGATAGGTTGAAATCTCATTCATTCAACTTTGCCAAGGTGTAGAAGGTGAGACAATCAGTGAAATCTAAAGAAACACGCTGATTCACTGTTTATAACTCCTGTGTTATTCTAGAACTCCTCTTCACATGTATCAAGTATAACCTGCAAAACATTTAAAGAAGTAGAGGGCCAAAAGCATGTAGCACTTGCATACACGAATAAAGGAATGTAACTCAAAATCTAAATTAAATTTGAACAGTTCGTTAGATGGGGGTCATTCCAAGCGGAACATGAAATCGATATCCCAAAAAGTGCCTATGATATGGGAACACATTCAAAGAACAAATGTTGTTATCGACGGGAGAAGGAAAGAAGAAAACCTAAATGTGGAAGAGTGGCAAACGAAAGGACACACAGAGCACTAGAAAACACCTCTGCTGGGCCCCACTCACTTTTGAGAGTTCGGTGGAAGAGACTGACGCGCTGCATATAACCCCGACTATTTGAGTTAATTACACATGATACAGGAATGGAATTACAATCGATAGAGAACGAGGGTTAGATGAATGAGCTTTTCCCCTCCCGACAGGAGAAGGAAAAGGGGAAGAAATGAGCCAAGAAAAAAGCCCTTCTAAAGCCGCCAATATGCATCACTTCAGGATCTATTTTTGAGCATTGAACCGTGACATTTCAGATTTGATGGTGATCCCAAGAGAGCTTGAACAGAGAGTAACACTCGCAGGATCCAAAAGTTGCAAAAGGCAGGCCAAAAAAAGAGGGAATAGGAATAAAGCAAAGTCTGCTGAAACATCAGTTGTGGGGGCTGGAAGTATTATTCCTTTCCTAATGAAGATGAAGGAGGGATATCTGGACAATTTGGACAAAAAATACAACATCGGACATCGTAGACTTGGAAGTCACGGGGAGATAGAAGATGTTCCTACGCCCGGGATAAACGTCTCATTGGACGATGATGTAAAGTTAGACATTGATGTGAATCTACAATAACGACATGGTGCAACATCTGATGAGTCTTCTGTGGTGTCAAAAATCAAATGGAGGTGTGGGGCTCCTGTGAAAACAAGTAACAGGAACTGAGGGTGAAGTGCCCAGGGCGAAAGACTGTGACCAACACTGAGAAAAGCAGTGATACAGTATCAGACCACAATTGCACAAGTATCAGTAAATGGCCCTCATTACGACCCTGGCGTTGGACCATGGCGCTAATAGCACCATGGTCCATGCCGGTAACTTACCGACTCCGCCATGGCGGAATGGGGAATTACTGCCCCATTCTGAAGTTGGCGGGGCGGTAAATCCCCATGCCTCCATGGCCCTTCCCCATTCCCATTTTTGCCCCATAGGGCTCAATGGAAATGGGGAAGGCGCAAAAAGCAGGCATTAAAATCGCCAACCCGCAAAGGGACCTCGTAATCAGGCGTTAAGGGATTAACAGCGCCGCCACCTTTTACGGCGCCGTTAACCCCTTAATGCCAGGGTTGTAATGAGGGCCAATGAATAGGCCCATGAATGAACGTTCCTAGAGTTGACTCGGGCAGAGATTTATTAATGGTGAAGGCTCTATTCAATGAGAATAATGATATGATATTGAATAGAGCAACTATATTATCACTCATTTCAGACATTGTTCCCTTCCGTCTTATAAATTCACTGTACATTGACCAAGTAATTTTACGTATCAGGTTAACATTGATTTGTAATCTAATTCTAAAAGAAAGTGAAGGTTTTCTAGATCTGGGTTTTGAAGTTTTCCACTATTCAAATTATATATTGAGTTTTCCAAAGAAGGGGATAATTGAGAGAAAGGGTCTGCCTATAGGAATGTGAAATATATTATGTCATCCTGGATCAGAAGAGGCCACAGTAGTTTCTTATAACCCAAAGTAGGCACCCCCATTATGGGAAATGATGAGATATTTACTTTTCAAGAAGTGTGGTTATCTAATACACTACAACTAGATGGGTTTAGTATCTTCGTGAGCATAGTAAAGAAAGGGAAAATTGGTAGAGCTTTGGGGAACTCAGAAGTTAATACGGAATTCTGTCCCATGATAGAAAGCTGTGAATTGGATTCCTCTCCCCACATAGCCCCCTGCCCCTGATACCTTAGCAGTGAAACTAAAGTGGCCTAAAATGAAGCGGGGAAAGGAGACAATTGCTAATTATTAACATATACTGGAATACAAGGTCAATGATAGAAAATGAGTTCCTTGATTGCCTCAATTCACTACTAGAGGAGTGCTACAGTACGGTAGCAGCTTCTATGATAAACCTAATGGAGGACTTCAATTGTAGAATTCCGAATGGGTGGCAGACAGGAGACGCAGATGAGAAAAGGGGGCATGAAATAGGCAATCGAGATAGGGGTGTGGGAATAGCAGAAGTATGTGAACACTGGGCCTGTTGAAAGCACATGGAAATGTTAAGGGCAATAAGCCAGGTAAACCAACCTGTTGAGATTTAATATTGATTAGATGTTCACCTCAGAAAATCTAATTCATCAAATCGACAAATGAAGGTTCCTTTTTGTCTACAAAGCAATTATGCATAAAGTATTACAAGTAGATGGTAAAAGGATCACGGCTCATCAAGACAGTGGTTCAGCAGGTTTAATAAATTAAAGACAATGTTAGGTGGTCTCATCCCAAATGACAAAATACAACAGTTTATTGGAACAAGTCATGAGGAAGCTGAGAAGTGCAGGAATGTGTCTGGATATTAGAGAATATAAGGGAATATTAGATTACTAGTGCAAGAGCCTGTGTACACGGGTCAAAGTGCAGGTTTTCATAGACAAAGTAGGACCACTACATATCCTAAGGCAACAGCTCCCTCTAGCGGTGACAACAGGCAAAGTTGATTTATTTATTTATTTTATTTGTTTGTACATTTGTAGAGCAGCGCACAAAGCCTTTGGGCATCTAGGCACTGGTTGCAGATAAAAGAGGGGGTAGAAGCGGGGCAGGTTGGGTAGAGCAACATTCTAAAGGTATCAATGGTAGATGGGCAAAAAAGTGGGGGAGTTACACAGGTGAAAAATCTCAGTTGAACAAGAATATGTTGAGGTTCTTCCTGAAGCAGTTGTAGGGAGTTTCTCGTCACAGGTGGGGGGAAGCACATTCCAGAGAGTGGAGACTTGCACTGGGAAGCCAGCAGCCCCTGCTTTTTTCTTGTGGAATCTTGGTGTAATGAGGCAATGAGTAAAGGCAGATCTTACTGGCCTTGTCGCAAAGTGCTTCTTGATTTTCTGGGTCAGGTAAGGGGGAGCATTATTCGATAGGCATCAATGTGTGATGGATAGAATCTTGAAGTGGATTCTGTCCTTGACAGGGAGCCAATGGGCATATTTTCTGGCTTGCGAGATGTGTTCCTGTCTGCCAATGTCAAGGGCAGCCCGGAGGGTGTTATTTTGCATTACTTGTAGTTTGTGTAACTTCTTTTCAGAGGTGCCACAATAAAGATAGTTGCAGTTGTCAAGTTAGGAACCTATAAGAGCACGTGCTACTTCAAGCCAGTTCTTGGGTGAGAGGAAGGGTTCTCTGGCGTTAATAAGCTTAGCGGCGTAACCTGAAGAAGCGGCAATATGGTTGACTTGGTGGGTCATGGTTAGTGCGGAGTCCAGGTAAACACCCAGAGTCTTGATAGCGGCGGCTACTGGGATGCTATGGCCTTCGATGGTGAGTGCTTTGCAGGCTTGGTCCAGATTGTTTTGAGAGCCGGGCTGCCAGGCCGGTAAGGAGGAGCTCAGTTTTGTTGTTGTTGAGATAAAGGCTATGTGTAGGCCATCCAAGATTGAATGGCTGCGTAGATAGATGATATTCTGAGCGAGTCAGATGAGTGATCCCCGGTGAGAGGAATGAGGATTTGTGTGTCATCAGCATAGTTTCTATATGATATGCCAAGGGAGTCCAAGTGGTCAAAAAGCAGCTTGGTGTACATGCTGTAGAGTGTAGGGGAGACACATGAGCCTTGGGGTACACCAGATGTGATGGATGTAGGGGTGGCAGCAGTGTCTTCAGCGAAGACCTTGGAACCTCTGTCAGCTAAGAAGGAGGCAACACATTTGGCCACATCTGCTGAGAAATGGGCTGAGGAAGTAAGCGTCTGACACAGGATCTTGTAGTCCACGAGATTGAATGCAGCAGAGAGGTCAAGTAGTAGTATTAATGAAAGATTGCCATGGTCATTAGCTTTGTTGAGCTGATTCTTGAGGTCAATTAGGGCTGTTTTGATACTGTTCTTAGGACGGAAGCCAGATTGACAAGTGCCTAATATGTGGTGGAGTTCCAGGAATGCCTGGATTTGCAGGTATGCAACTCAGTCGATAAGTTATTACGGGTTGGTAATTGGTTGGGACAGCCAGGTCGAGTGTAGGTTTCTTCAGAAGGGATGAGGTCCAGGATGCTTTCAAGGCAGATGGCATATTGCTAAGGATGAATGAATGATAGCAGCGATGAGGGGAGTAGTGGTTCTGCACACTCTTTCACCAGTGAGGTAGGGCAGATGTCCCCTTCGCAGCATGAGAGTTTGAGACCAGCAATGGCCTTTGCAAGTGTGGTGGTGCTCACAGGTTGGGAGTGGAAGAGAGGGATATCTCTTTCGGGATTAGGTAGAGTGACCCTGTGTGTTGTGTCTGATGTGCTGGTTAGCTTGGCTTTTGTCTTAGATTAAAGCTGTATGATTTTACCTGTGAAGGTATCTTGGACGGAGTTCCAACAGGTGTTGTCTTTAGTGATGGTGGAGGCCGGAGTGCTATGAGTCTCGAGTTTTCAGAGAATCGCGAACAGCTCCTGTGATCTGGAGGTCGCTTTGGAGATTCTCTTGTTGTAGACAGGTGCTTTTGACTTCTGGATGGCAAGTTTGTAGTGATGTGAGATTTCAGAAAGGCAGCCCTTATTGGCTACAGAAGGTTCTGTGTGCCAGGCAGCTTCGGCTGTTCTTTTGCAGGTGCAGCTGGTACATAGGCCCATGAGATTGACAGTCTTGCTGAGCAGGGTCTTGTAATGCTCGTCCAAGTGGGTGGTGTCCTGAGTGGAGGGGAGAGTGGTGATGAGGAGGGAGAGGACCTTGTCGCTGATTACATTTTGAGTGGTGTGTGCCAGGGTGGTGGTCAGGCGGATTGCTGGTATGGCTGCTGCAGTTGGGCTAGGGATGGAGAAGATGATGGTGTGGTGATCACACTAAGGACATGGTGCGCAAGACATGATGGAGATGATGTTGCTGTTGTGGTCCCCTAGCCAATTCTGGAAAAAGCTACTCAGTTTGTCTTTAGCAACCCCTCTGGTGTGAAAACGAGTCAAATTACGATTAACGGATTGGAAACATTTGCTGAGATGGCAAAATTAAGACTTTGTTGATACTGATATTGATATTTTATTCATATCGCGCTCGTACACAAGTATTTCAGAGCTCACTTTATTACAAAGTATTGGTTCCACCATTGTGTTTTTTATTTGAGGAAATGAACTTATCTGTTATTAAAAATACGTGATAAAGCATTGAATAATTCCGGGGCAAGCTGTGATCTTATCCTTTCTGATATGGACGCTGACAAATTTGCAATGATGTACAAACTAGTTAAGATGTTTGGTAAAATGAAAGTAGTACAATGGGGAAGGGACATAATAAAGATGTCACAAAAACTACAAAGTGAGCTTGCTGTATACCCGAGGAAATATGAGAAGATACAGCCAGATGTGATAAGATTACCAGGCCCTAGAAACCACCATATCTACCTGAGAATTGGGCAACCTACAAAGTCGGGGCCCAATAACAGGGATCTCCACCCTGGTTAGAAATTGTCTGCCAAGCAGTTTACTGGGGGAATTAGAAACAATAAAACATTGGTTGATAGATTGTACTGAAACATTTGGGGTGAGGAAAATGTGGTTGGGAATATTTGTTATTAATTAAGAGGATTTAAAAAGTGAAGCTATTTGGGCTAGGTTCCTGTATGGTTATTGTAACTCGATGATCAATGCCTTAGTGAATATATTCATAGTGAGACATAAAAGGCTGTTATAAAAGAATGAATGTAGTGAGTAAGGGCATGCAAATGTGAAATTCAATAAAATGGAAGAGGCAGTTAAATTGGTTGTAAATTAATGAAATAATGACATGTCTATAATGTTGGTTTTAGAATGTATTTTGTATAAGATATGCGCTTTAGGAATAACTGATTTCGAGGAGTCAGTGAATAGTATAATTGGAAGTGTGTTAACATTTTGCATAAACGATGAACACAAACAATAGTGTGATTCTACATTTGAATTGTTACAAGAAATGTACGTCAATAGAAAACAATTCCCAGTAAATCAGCAAATGCTTTGATTATACATCTAGCACGAGAGTTAAGTTTACGTACAGCAGTAGTGAATGTTGGACATGAATGAGCAATGTAGCTCTTTAGAGTACAGAAACTTCTCATGAATTGTATATCCTCAATTATGAGCAACATGAAAACCATCACCTATACAAAGTATCAAATAATATGATGTGATGCATTCTTTATACACATATCACATACCACAAATTGACTTACCAACAAAAAAGTAATGCTTAGACAGAAACGAGAGCTTTGAAAAATAAAGGTCGACCAAATGCCATAGGTAAAAACTAGAAGGAGAAAGAAACATACGTTGTACATTCTATCAAAGGCTGCATTTTAAACAACAGTCTTAGAACATAGTCCATCGGCTTTCTCAAATAATGCAGGTAACATTGCGTGCTAATTTCACGCTACATGTATTCCTACACATGGCACTGTCAAGCAAACAAATTGAAATGCTTTCAATACATCAAGAAAACATTGCAAGAATTAACCCTTTGACTGATGTCAGCAGGAACCTTGCCAAAGCACTTTTGTATGTTCCAGTACTTCAAACCAGTTCCTGTGGAACTGAAGGAATGGCTGCTTTACACTGATTAGAAGATCCATTCGACCTTTGCTCAAATAAAATCTGCCAGTAAAAAAGCACATGCATTTTGCAACATGATAAGGTGTACAAGTTGATAATTGAGTGAGCAATAATACTTTTCAAAATGAGGGCGGGGCATACGGGCTAGATGGTGCAGTGTAATGTCAAAATTCGATTGCCTCCTTATGAAATAAAATACAACAATAATCTTTCTTAGATATGATGATATAAGGCATTAGTGTGGAGCATAATTCACACATTATGCATTGTGCAGTGTAATTCCTAAATTATATGGATTACTTGAGGAAATACAAATTAAATTGGACGTTGTCCACATGTATTGATGGCAATACTATCACTGGTTTCCATATTTTCGTGTACTCCAGCTCAATCAGCCAAGGATCTGGCCTTGGGGTCTTATCTGGAAATGGTGTACTATTCTCAGCCGCACCTGGCATTTCCAGGGGGCATGTCCGCGGGGAAGGGAGGGAGGGGGGCATTAATATTAAAGCACGAAAAACAGGTGCACCTGCTCATGCCGAATTGGCTTCATTATGAAAAATCAGCTTAACGCTCTGAAGCAGGGGCCTCTGGCTTGCCCTGATCAAGGGAAGAAACAGAGAGCGAGGGGAGAGAGAGAGAAACGGGAGGGCAAAGACACAATGGGAGTGAAGAAGGGAGGGCAACACCTTAGTGTGGTAGAGGGAAAGGAGTGAGTGGATCCAGAGCGACGGAGAGGAGGGGATAGATAATAGTGGGTACCTGGGTGTCTAGGAACGCAAATAGGGCAGAACAAAAGGGGCCAATGGGATCAGGAGAGAAATGGGAGTTACAATGAGTAGAGCAAGTATATGGAGAGGCAGGGCAGAGGACTGAAAGAAGAGAGAAAGCCAGTGGTAGAAAGAGAGCACGAGAGAAAGAGAAAGAGAGAGAGAGAGGGGGGGGGGAGAGAGAGAGAGAGAGAGAGAGAGAGAGAGAGAGAGAGAGAGAGAGAGAGAGAGAGAGAGAGAGAGAGAGAGAGAGAGAGAGAGAACAGCTGATGGTGATAGAAGAAAGAGAGGAGGTAGAGCGAGAGGCGAGATACATCTATACAGAGGGGAGCAGAGCAAGAGTAAAAAGGGAAAGAAGAGGGAACTTTAAGGGTGAGTGGAGAGAGAAACATAGAGAGATAGAGAGAGAGAGAGAGAACCGTAAACAAAATAGCAGAACAACAAGTACAAGAATGTAAAGAGGAAAGAAGGGGACTGGATGGGCTGCACATTCCGCCTTTCTCAGCACTGTGACATAACATGACATGGGAGAGACAATACAAGAAGAGAGAGGAAGGGGAGCCAGTACAGAAGGCGGAGAGAAAGGAGAGCCAGAACTGGAAGGAGCGAGAAAGGAGATGGTAGCAGAGGAAAGAATATAACATCAAATGGAGTTTAGAACTGGAGGGCGGGTGGATTATTACATGGAGAAATGAGAAACAGAACAGAACAGAGAGATGAAGAAGAGATACATTACAAGGAAGAGCGTGGTGGCATAGACAGGGAGACAATTATAGCGGAGAGAGAGAGAGCGAGAGCAAGTCATAGATACAGCAGGACATAGAAGTGGGAGAGAGAGAGAGAGAGAGAGAGAGATAGAAAGGGGTTGGTGAGAGGGAGAGAATGGGGAAGGAGTTGGAGAGAAAACAAGAGGGAGAGGAGAGAGAAATAAGAGGGGTAAGATGAGCCAGTCTGGGAGGCAAGAGCATGAATGACACAACTAAATGGAGGAAGGAGGGTCAGAATACGAGTCAGACAGACATGAGAGAGTAACAGCGAAAATCTCACTTTATTATGAAGAAAGAAGAGACAACTAGGGCGAACACTGACAAATCACGTGGTAGAAAGGAAGGAGAGATGAATATGTATAACAGAGAGCATGGCAAGAGAAAATGGAAGATAAGAGGCCACATTCCACTTTCCTCAAACTCCCTTTGCCCCTCCAAACACATCAAGGCTTCCAATTGACCTCAATGTGATCAGCTTTCCAAACATGACTGTTCTCTTCATGGAAATACAGGCAATAGAGGCTGGAGGCCTCCTGGCCGGCCATATACCCACAATCCCTGTGTGATCATGTAATGTCTGGCATCTGGCCTTCTTGCCACCCCCACTCTTTATTGGCCATTGTATGGCCAAGGGCAGGGGGGCCAGACCTTAACAAACCTTGCTCAAGGAGACTGCTCATGAAATTGTTTGAAGACCTGTGGTCTAAATGTGATATACAGTCAGATGTGTGTGTGTGTCCTTTCTGTTATGATTGTGAGTGGGTTTTGAACAAATGTACTTTTTAGGAGTATTTCGTCAGTAACCTCAAAACTCCGCCCTCCTGATCTATAGGAACCTCTTCATCTTCCCTTTCAATTTTGTGTTCCAACTAATTACAGAACTTTAACACGTGTAGATTTATTTGCAAATATACGTCCAGTCTAACACTTAGCTGACATTTCCCACTACTTGGGGCTGCAGCGCCATCCGGTGGCCAAAAAGTAAAGAAGCCCGGATTTGATCAGATAGCAGATTTGGGACGTGTCGATGTTTTTGTGGGACATTGCACAGCGCACCTTCTGCGATTGCAGACCAGAATGCACAACAGGCAAAACGTGAGAAGTGCGGATGAATAGCTAGGTGTGATAAGTGTTCACTTGTGACGTGGCTTACCTATTTTTATGAAAAATTATTAAAAAGATCTTTGTTTTGCAATAAATGCGTTCAGTTTAAATAACTGTCCCCACTGAGGTGACAATCCTACTTATCAAAAAAGTAGCTGCATCTCACCCTATCCTGTGTTACATACAGGACTTCTAGAGAGGGGTAGTCAATCTGTAACACACTCTATAATTTCCTTGATACCCTCCCTTAAAACAGATTTGACCCCCGTCAACAAAAAATTAGGGAGTACCCAATCACTTATCCCTGCTTCTTGAGAGACTAGACACATTAGTGAATTTTTCTGAATCTACATTATCGCTTGGCTAGCTTCTTTTCTAGTACCTAGAACTGGTAGAGTGGCTTCGGGGAGGATTTATGCCTCCTCCAGAGATACTTTCCTGTGGTGTCCCGGAGGGAGCCTGCCTTTCGCCCACCCTTTTTAACCTCCTGGATGATCGCGGCATCAAATATTCCAACTATGACGATGATACCCAGGTGGTCCGAGAGATGACGGGTGACTATGAAAGGGATTTTCGTATTGTTCACTAGACCAATGACATCATTCAAAGGTGGATGAATGATAATTCTCTTGCCTTAAATGGTAAGAAAACAGAGCTCAAGTTAGTGGGTTCTAGTCAACGATTGTCTAAACTTGATGCCAAATATGATCAATTTATTATCTCTGATTGTGTAATTAATACAAGCGTGTGGGTGAAAACAGCCTCATCCCGAGTTGGGCGGTAACGTCGGTGCTATTAGCGCTGGCGCTAATAGTCCTACTGCCAAACCTCCCGGCGCTATTAGTGCCTGATCACGGGTTTGGCGGAAGGTTATTGCCCATTCCCTATTGGGCCCATTTGGGAATTCCTCATTCCCCATTGGGCCCAATGGGGAAAATTTGCGCTATTACCACTGGCGGATATCCCGCCGGCGGTAATCGTGCTGAAAATCGGCAATTTTGCCGCAGATTTCCCCCCAGCTCAGAGCTGGGGTGAAATCCACCAATGCCATGATCTGGTGGACCCTTAAATGCGGCAGTAATAGCGCTACCGCCGCATTTAAGGGTGTACCGCCAGACTTGTGATGAGGCCCACGGTGTCATTCTTGATGCCAATCTTAATATGAAAAAGCATGTCTCATACATTAAGTCTACATGTGCGTATACCACCAAGATTATAAGACAGATCAATCCATATTTGTTTGATACTGATGTGGCTGCCCTTGCAACAGCCCTTGTTAATTCTAAAATTGACTATTGCAACAGCCTTTTGGCAGGTACTTCTAAAACGAATGTTAGGACACTGCAGGTTGTATCCAAACAATGCAGTCAGGTCTGTATGTGGAATTGCTAGAACATATAGATCCCTGCATTGGCTACCAGTTAAACACTATATCACACATAAAATGTTATCTCTAACCTATAAATGTCTGTATAATCAAGCCCCCAGGTATTTGCAGAGGAGAATTCAGAAGGCTCTGGTTACTCTGGCCCTCCGCTCTAATGGCCTTGACCAACTTTCACAGCCATACTTTAAATTGTGGAATTTTGGTGGCACCTGTTTTGATGTTCTTGCCCCTCTTGTCTGGAACTCAATTCTACTAGACCTTAGACTTACCCCTGACCTCTGCTACTTTAAGAAAGTGATTAAAACGTTTCTTTTTAACTCTCAGTACTAATCTTATCAATGTTCTGTTAGTTCATATCTCGGTTTGACCTTTGATTTCTCCTGTGATGATCCCTATTTGTCGCGTGCACTGAGGCCTTGTGGCGTGTTGCACCTTACAAATAATTCATAATAATAATAATAATGTATTCAATTTGAGATTTATGATGACAATGCAGTTAATATTTGTACCAATAATTCCAAACATGGCTGCAAATGTGTGCTTGTAGAAAAATAACATTAGTAATAGACATAGTAGAAAGATGTCTCTTCACTGCAGTTAACAGACATCTTTTTACTTTGTGAACTACCAATGTTACATGTCAGTAAATACTATGTTTGGGCATTTTAATGTAAGCATGGTGATTGTAAGTATGACCTAAGGTGGAAGGAAGAAGGCGTGAGCTAAGGTGGGAGGTAGTAGCAGAGATGAGCAAGGTAGGCTTGTATGAGCTAGGGTTAGTGAGGTAGGCAGTGGTGAGCTAGGGTGGTGGATTGGTGAAGACAAGCAGGGGTGAGGGAGGGTTAATGGGCGTAGGGTGGGTATAGAAGGACCAGTGGACAGAGGTGAGCTAGGGAAGGTAGGGATTACGTGGGGTAGGGTATTATGCTAGTAAGGAAGAATGAGTGGGTTGTTGAGGATAGTCAGGTGTAATCACTGCTTAATATGTTGGGGTGTTTGCCAGGGCTCAGCCCTGGCACTTATTTCTGAGCCTCAGCACTTATTGGATCAGACACAGTTTGAATAGGGTGTGGTGTTTTGACAACCTTATTATTTTGACTGCCAGTCACATAATAAAGACCTATAGAATCAGAGCAAAATGTAAATGATGATTGTGTTTAAAGACACACTTAAACATGTGTCTTATATCAAGACTCTACGAGTATGTAATTTTATGTGCATGTTCATTGGTATTTGTAAATCATACTTCTGCCATAGTGAGTACATCCATCAACCACAAAAAGCCAATGGGAGTTGCAGCTTTAACCACATATTTGTAGACCACATGGGGAGCAGCAGTGGGTGGTGGCCACAGTGGGCGGGGAGCTGCTCATTCTGATGTGTCATGGGCACTTATTTTTTACAAATTAATATACAGTGGTTGGCTGTAGGGTGGGTATGGTAGGATGTGTTGGCAGGGATGAGGTAGGGAAGATGTGCGTGGAGTGGGATACTTAGTGTGTGGTGGGGTAGAGTGAGGCGGCATGGAAATGGGTGGCTGTGGAGTGGGATGAGGCTGGGGGCATGAGGATAGAGAGGGATACAAAATAGGGGAATGAGGTAGGTTGGGACTAGAGAAGTGTGAGTATGGGTGGGTGGAGTAGAGTGCAGTGGGCTAGGCAAGAGGTGGTCATGTGTGGGGCTACAGACGGTGGGGAGTTAAAGGGGGACATGGTTTTAGAGTGGGAGTTTAGAGTGGCGCTGTGGCGGTATGGAGTGGTGGTGTGGAGTGGGAGTGTGTGTGTGGTGCTGTGGAAGTGTAGGGTGGTATGGAGGTGTGGGTTGGTTTGGTGGTGTGTAGATGGGGTGTGGAGTGGTGGTGTGGAATGATTGGATGGTATGATGTGTTTGGTGATGGTGTGGAGTGTTGGCAGTGTGGAGAAGTGATGTGAAGGTGTGGAGTGGTGTGAGGTGGTGTGGGCATGTGGAGTGGAAGTGGGATGTGAAGTGGGGGTGTGGTGGTGTTGAGTGGTAGATTATGGTGTGGTGGTTGAGTGATAGTTTGTGGTTATGATATGATATGTCATTTATAACGTGCAAGTACACAAGTGTTTGTAGACCGTTGGTGAGGAATAGTGGTATGCAATTATGGGGTGATGCAGTGTATGGAGTGGTGATGTACATTGTTGGTATGATGTGGAGTGGTGTGGTGTGGTGTTGAGTGATGTGTTGAGTGGTGTTGTGATGGTGTGGGTTGGGAGGGTGGCAGTGTGGAGTGGTCTCATGGTGTGCATTGGCAGTGGCCTGGACTGGTGGAGTGTAGTGCTGTGTGTGGGTGGAGTGTGGTGGTGTGATGGCCTTGTGAATTGTTGGTGAGGATTAGTGTAAAATGGTATTGTGGTGGTGTGGAATGGTGATATGTTATGTATGATGGAGGGGGGTGTGATGGTATGGGAGTGTGATTGTGTGGTGAAGTGGATTGAAGTGGCGGTAGTGTGGCACTGTGTGCGAAGTGCTGTAGTGTCTAATGGCAGTTTGGTGGGGTGGAGTATAGTAGTGTGGGCAAGTGGTGTGGTGAGGGTGTTAAGTGGGATGGTTGGGTTAACTAGCTGTCGGAGACAACCAAAATAAAGAAGCTGAGTGGTTATGTGCCTTTGCTGGCGCCCCACTGTACTGCATCATGCCTAGAGTGCAGGGCCATGGCTTAGGGTTTAGTCAGGACTCTGATGGGAGAGGGAAAACCCTCACCTTCCTGCTTGTTTGGTGGAATGGAGTGCTGGACAGTCAGACAGGGCCATACGTGGGATGGGAAATCGAGACGAGAGCTACAAAAAGGGGGCATGGTCTGAATTTTGGGCCTTGATAGTGATGGGTGTGGCCAAAAGTGGGCACCACATGACCAAGCAATACACCATCTGATGCTGCAAACGCATACTTTGGTTCCCTCATTATGGTCTCAAATGGTATTGTTTGCATTCAGCCTGTATATTGCAAATTCATTTTGCTGGGGTTTATAAATGAATCCCTCTCTCACTCAGTATATCAAAAAAGAAATCGGTGAGAAAATACGTCACACTAATTCTAAAAAATAAATAACCTATAGTGGGACCAATATGGGTTTGTAACAATTTTCATACAATTAAAGAGTACTTAGGAAAAAATATGCATGCCAGCAGACGTTGTTATATTTAAAATGTATTTGTGATAGTAATTCAAGTATGAAACCCTTCTGAGCATATAATGCACACTGGCTCTCTGCTCATTCCATTTGTCCCAATAGTCATTCCGACAGTGAAACGTCTGCAAACTGCATGCCATATTTACTCATTTGGACTGCATTAGCTGATGGCGTGAGCTGTATTGATTCAAAAGGAGCTTGTAGGTCAGTCAATGGGACCTCCTTGCTAACATTCACATTGTCAGAAGTGGCGTCTCATGCAGGAGATATCACACGAGGTGCTTATGGGTGACAGAGGGAGCCCAGCACTGTGGTCGGTTCAAGCACCGTTGTACTGATGTAGAGTGTAATTTGCTGGGGGACTTATTTAGTGGGACACAGTCTCCCTTTGGTATTGATCATCATTAAACGCAGTGATCGAAGTGAGCGGGAACAGTCGGGAGCGGTGTTCCACTACTTCTATTTTTATGTTTACCATTCCTCTACTTTTTACGACCATAGTCACCATTCTATACAGAGGATTTCTCCATTCATGTCTCAGTGCAAGTGTAAAGTTGTAATAGTTGCCATAGTTACTAGTCACTTAGACTATTGCAATGCCCCGGCCACAACACCTTGTTACATGTTGCACTATGCTTCCGCCTAACCTCTCCCCTGCCGAGACCACAGTTCCACTACTTTTTTCGGTAGACTTCTACCACTGATTAAACGATGTAGACATGTCAGTGCAAGATCAGATCACGCATATTAGGCATTAACTAGGCAGATTTCTCTGTTGTAGAAATTTGGTCGGGGCGTATACATGTGCCACCTTACCATGGACAGATTGAATGCATAGGTGAGTGGACGTACCACTCATCACAGGAACTGATTCTTGTTTTTTTTTTTTATTCCTGCTGGACCTAACCTCCATGAGGGATAATTGGTAAGCAACGTTTGAAGTCTTTGACCACTGTTACATGTAGAGATGGTATGTGCATGTGGCACTGGAACCACGGACATTACGATCATGGTTGGGGATTCACTGGGTGAATTGTTTAAAATCACCTATATTCATTGGAATGGGTAACATCTAGCTGGCTCTATTGGTTGACCAATTTAACTGATATATTGGCATCATACCACTGTTGGAATTAGTGAACTGTTGTAGATGGTATAACATGTAAAGCAAACAACATGTGGAGAGAAAATAAATTATTGAACTGGTCCTTCTGTATGTTTGCGTCTTGCAGTCCGCTTTGCTCAGGGGGAAGAAGGGGTCATCACCTCGAGACGCATCAGCTAACAGCGGGCTTTTTATATTTATTTTTGTTGTGATTGTTATGTGTTTATTATTGACTGTAATTAAACGTTTGGAAATTGTGTCTTCTCTAACACTCTACTTGTGAAATCATTCAAGATACTAGCAGTACACAGCATTAAGACTTTACTGTTTTTTTCAGTTTAGAAAAGTGTGCAGGGGACGGGAGGGTCCTAATATAGGATCTTCTTCATTCCGAGAAGGGGGACTGCATTAGCAACAAACAGGTCAAAAAACAAGGCTCCAAAGCACACACTCCAGCAGTCGGTGACCTACTTTTGCTCACAGGTTGTTCTTTAGCAGCAATACCAGCTGCTGAGAAAAAATCAATGTGCAGCTGGTACTTAAGCCATTTCATGTCAAAAGCATTGCCAATTGCCATGCCAACCAGAAAGCCTGCTTCCTGACGTCTCTTTCTCGCTCTCTTTTACCTGCAGCAAATCGCCTGGCCCCTAAGAATTGGAATGCCCTGCCCACCTCACTAAGAAATGAAAAATCCTACCCCACCTTCCGCAAACTGCTGAAAACAAAACTGTTCTGCTAGATCCACATGTATTGATATGCTGTTTTGAATTGCATCTTAAGTAATTGTACATTTTAGGCCTCTGTCTACAACTGTACACCTTAATGTTCTTGTGCAATATGTTCCAATTATGTCATGCATGTATCATAAGTAAAGCCTTCTGTAACAGTGCCACGATGCCTCTGGGCCGCCTGTGCGCTTTATAAATGCAAATAAATAAAATAGGTGGTGCTAGCATCACCAAATGGCTCAAAACCAAAACCTAAATTTAATTAGTGTTAGGCAGAATTATATGTAGTACCCTTTGTGAACATCACACACATTTAGGACTACAAGTGACAGTACAAATTCACCTTTGGTACAAGCCTGTACTACACAGTAAAGTGGTAACGATGGCTGAGCAGCCAGACTTATCTCAAGAGCAAGTGAGCAGTATCAATAGTTACACAAAGGATAGCAATTACTATGGTTCAAACAAACACGGACTCAAGGTTTCTGAGTAAAAGAATATACATTTATTTATACATCAGTTGTAAAACATTTCACTAAAGTAAAGAAGTTGAAAAATCACACTCTTAAAACACTACGCCGCACCCAATAGATTCTGGACAAGTTAGGCTCAAAATGAAGTGTGAGCAAAATGGCACTCCAGCAATTTAAAAGGGAGGGAAAGACAAGGTTAGACAAGAATTGAGCAGTACCAACAAGTAAGTTAGCAGGGCAATCTATAAGAAGGAACTACAGTGAGGAAATCAGATTAAAGAGGACTGGCCCAAAGTCAAGGGACCAAAGTCTTTGCTCACAGTTCAGGGTAGTTCACGGTTAAGTCTTTGACAAGAATTCAGGACGAAGTTGGTCGGTAGAAAAGTTAGCTTAAAGAATTGAGAAGGACAAGCCCTCGGATTGGCAAAAGGTTTCACACGCTTTCACCGTGGCTGGTCGAAACGAACAACCGGATTTGAACAGTACCTTAAATGGAGAAGAAGGCTGTAGCTGAGGCGGACGTTCCTGGCAGGTCCTGCAGGCTCACGGTTCCTGAAGCGACTGTCAGACTGACACGAAGTAGGAAGACTGGAGGGTCCTGCACTGCCCAGGGAAGAAACCACCAGCAGAGTAGAGCAACAAATAAAAGGTACGCTCCTTAAAACACAAGAAGGGTCCGTTCCTCCTGGCTATCCCTGTTGTTGGAGTATGAAAATTCGGACCTGAAACAGGGCTTCACCGGGCTTTTTAGTCGTGGTAGGGTTCCTCTTCTGTCAGCTCCTCTTCAGGTCTCTCGTTCCAGTGACGACTCTGCCTTTCCAGCCCCAGAGACCTGCTTTTTATGCAGTTTTCCCCATTCACACAGCCTGGCTCTCAATCACACAGCAGGGTGGCTGTCCCACTGGGACAGTCACCACAGCCAATCAGATCATGTTGCGACATGGGTCTCGAAGGAGACTCTGTGCAGGGAGTCCCAAATCCCTCCCTCACATCCTGTACCCCCCAGACATACAGGCGCCTAAGGAGGGCATCTGTGCAGAAGCCCGCAAAAGGACGGCGAACAAAGGAACCAAACCTGGTTTGGCACGCAGAGTAAAACACAAGAAAGACTTTTACAAAAAGAAATGGCGAATAAACCCAGCCGGAACCTTATAAAAATGTATTTGGTCTAGCGGGTTTCAGTTCGAGGCTACCAAGATAGCCTAAAACAATACCAGGGCTATTTAAGATAACCGCGGTACGAAAAATAGGGTAGTTACCACTGCCACCAGCCAAGTTTTAATGAAAGGGGAGCGAAACAATGCTCCAAGAGAAACCGATAAAAAGGGATAAGTATTAACCCTTTCCAGAGCTCTATTTAAGATAGTTTATACTGCGTCTGTGAGTTTTAAAAGAGACTAATAAAGTCAATGGCAACTTTACATGTTCTGGGAGACAGTAGTCAGCCCCAGAAAATGGAGTTGGTGTTGGTGAGGCGAAAAGCCACCCTCGTGTCACTGCACTGAAGGTGCTGTGTAACACACAGTAAAAAGATGATGCCTATGGAGTAGGTGAGGCTTCACAGTCTATGCACACAAGAAAATGTTAAACACACACAGCAAAACACATGTAAGAATGGGAAAAAAGGCTCACACTCTTACCAGGTGAACAAAAAAAATCCTAGAAATCCAGCAAAGCTGCTGAGGGAATCAGTAGGTAAGGGAAATTAGCCATTCTTGAGAATTCTCCCTAACAATTAGATAATAAAGAAAACCAAGGAACAAAATGACCGGGTTTGTAAAACAGGAAATACAATTATGCTGGTCAATAAAGTATATTAATTGTGTACATTTGAAACAGTATTATTGTGCTTGACCATAGTAAACAGTAGCTGGAAAATGAATGATTGTATTTAACAACAGCGAATGAAGGTAGGTTGACCTGACTGTCAACAGCATTGCCAAGGGAACTGAGTTAGTGTCAAGAAAACCATGAAGACGTTTCCCTGGCAAGTCTGTGCAAAGTGGAAAATAATGGACCCTAACTACTGTACACCAAGCTGATTGGCAAACGGGACAAGAATGGAATGCCACTATGTACTGATGTCGACTAAAAATCCTCATATACTGGTTAAATGCCCATTTTACTAAAGTTTATGGATCAGAGTGAAGCCATGGCCATTAACGAGGTGTCAAGGCATTCAACTGATCGAACATTCTGCAACTGTGGGCTATACGCCTATTAGAACCTGTGCAACCCAGCCAATGACATTTCTGGGAGTCAGTGTAACAGGTTCCTGCTCAGGAAATGGCTTAACAGACACTGGGCCTCATTACAAGTTTGGAGGTAGACATGCTGTTCTTAGCGGCATGGCTGCCTCCAAACTCGTGTCCGGGTCCGGGTACCGAAAAAAGTGAATTACCGGGCCATTCCGACTTTTGCACCCGGTAATTCCCTTTTCTCGGGACCCGTTACATCTCCATTCCCATTCAAGCTCCCATAGGGCTCAATGGGAATGGGGAGGATGCTAAAAACGGACCTGTTAATCATGGGTCCGTTGTTACCATCCTGGTCTGCTCACGTGTGGCGGTATGCATGTCTGGTCTGGCCCAGACATGCATACTGCCACCCGCGAGCAAACTCATAATGTGGCAGTCCGGAATACCGGCACCGTTCATTCCACGGCCGCCAGCCTCGTAATGAGGCCCACTGTGTCAATCCTTACGAGACAGGGGACACCCCACTAATGATGGGCCCTTCAGATTGTCCGAAGGCATGTTTATGTCTCTGGATGGCAGGAATTGCAGGGCCCCCTCAACACAATTTCTATAGTCCCCTCGATTTAGTGTTATGTCAGGATAATTTTACCTGGATTGAAGAAAACACTCAAATATAGTCACCATTTACGAATCCCATTTCTATGTTCATGCCAGTAGAGCCAGAAACAGCAGAGACAAGACAAAGCAGCAGAAGAAAGTAAAGTATAAAAGGGATGGGTGTACACACTGACCAATGCAGGTAGCATGCTGAAGCTCAGATAAGGCATGGAGGGAATGTAGACCATTGGATAGCAATGTCAAATGAAGCCCAGGTGCAGGGATGTTAGAGAGATTTAGGGTGCTGCAAAGTGCTGAGTGGTAGACAAGAGTGAGAATGGGCACATGGACCATCAGATAGCATGGAAACTGGGGTACTAAACCTGCAGTTATATCCTACTATCAGTACTAGTTGTGCTACTACATGTGGCAGAGAGCTAGTACTACCTGTACCAACACTATTACTAGAGTACTACTAGAAGCAGTATTACCAGTTATGGCATAACTACTACTTCTACTATCATGGCAATAATACCTGAGCTGGGGGGCTCAATAAGGCAGCAAGTGCCCTCGGTCCAAATTTGAGCAGGCCTTAACGATGGACAACGGTGCTGTTAACACCCATTAAGCCGGCCGGCGAGTCTATTATTGCTATCAGCACCCTGGGTTTTACATCCGGGTTGCTCAAAGCAATCTATTTGTTTGATGAAATTGGCCACACACCTGGCGCGACCAGTTCATTCAAACAAATATCATCCATCGAGCCCCTCTTCCATTTCCATGGTGTCCAGGGATTCAGGATTGCAGTGGCGGGGGCGCCACTAACATCAGAGGAATCAGGTAAGTGTAGGTGTGTGAGGTAAGCAGCAGAGACTGGAGAGAAGGGGAGGTTGCAGGAAGATGGTGGGGTCGGTCCACGCAATTTCCAGCTTGCTTGCGACACAAGCTTGAATCGTGGGATTCAGTCTGCAAATCAAGCCAGCTGATTGAAGGTGGTGTCCACACCAGTGTTAAAAAAGTTTTCTAGACTTGCTACTGCCAGTTATAGCCATAGCACTGGTAATATCAGTAATACGAGTACTACTTCCAGCCTGAACATGCCTGCATGTGTCCATGCACACTTGTCCTATTTTACTTGAATTCAAGAAAGCTCTGGATACTCACGTATTTTGTTTAGCTGCTCCAAGCTAAAATGATTTGATCTGTAATGGAAATTGTTTGATTGTGGTTTGTTTGAAAGTTTTGTATATTTTCTTATATTCTGTGTATGTCTTAATTGTACAGTGTCCTACTCAGTAATGTCATTTCATCAAAAGTCCAGCGGTAGCAGAAGTGATATCACACAACCCTTGACCTCCATGATGCCATCACAGGAAGTGATGTAATGTGGCCCCACCTCTGTGTGGCATCACAGGAAGTGGTGTAATGTCATGTGAACCCCACCCCAAAATGACATCACAGGAAGTGATGGCACACAACCTTTTATTACTTGACATCACAGGAAGTGGCATCACATAGCACTGTCACTCAGTAGATTAAGAAACATATGGTTACAATATCACTGTAATGTGATTTAAATTTCATACAAGAATGGATCATCATATGTAGTGTTATTATCAGTGTGTCAAGGCCCATATTACCACAGGAAGTGTATGAACCCAAATCCTCTCCTTATGTGAATCCGCCCTGCTATTTCTACATGATTAGAGAGCAAAATTACATTCTGGGGGACAGTGCCAGGTTGATGGTTATAGGGATAGGGGAAACCTAGGATAGATGGACAGAGAGAGAATATTTACAACAGAACATATATTCTTATGGTCGATGGTACATAAAATACAGTCCTCAATGATTTGGAAGTTACCTTTTGCATTCTTAAATGATTCCAAAAGTTAGCTTCAGGGTAACCTCGCAGTAGAATCTGTTGTGTTGTGATGTACTGTTTGCAGGTGTTTCATGAACTACATTATTTCTGCAAAAAAACAGCCAGACATCTCCAATATTGATTTACTTAAGAACCTAGAGTTAAGTTTAAAATGGGCTTGATTAGTGCCTTGGCAAATACTGATAGCGGATCATATTCCTGTATTTCTTCTAAGTGCGTACATAACTCAAGAGGAACAAAAGATTACACATTTTTTATTTATTCACATTGCTAGTATTGCTCTCTGGTTTACCATAAAATGATTGGAACAAAATACCAAATGAGAAATTACTGAATTTATTTTGGTTGAATTTATTTTTAATAATGTGGGGGAGACCCCCATACACCCCACTTCCAACTACCAGAATGTATAACCTTACACCACCCCACATCAATATATTCTGAACAATTTACAAAAATACCTAACAAATTCAACAAAATAAATTTGGTCATTTCTTATTAGGTATTTTTGGATTCAATTATTTCTACGGAAATTTCTGCTCTCTCACAAGTTTAATCAAGTATAATGTTTCAATTCTTTTTTTAATTAGGAACTGCTATGGGCACTAAGTTCACCCCAGCTTATGCCAACTTGTATATGGGAGCATTTGAACTACAACATGCATGGATACATGACTCATCACAAGATAACCAGCAAATAATCTATCGGGGCAGGTACATAGATGATATTTTGGTCATCTCGAAGGGGTGCAAGAAATCGCTTAGAGAATTCCACAAACATCTCAATAACAGTACATTTAATCTCAAGTTGACAATGGAAGAATCTAAGGAAAGAATACACTTTTTGGACTTGGAATTGTATGTCAAAGATAGCAAAATACATTCTACACTATATGTCAAACCGTCCTCAGGAAATAGTATCTTGCATGCAAAGAGCAACCACCCGTCGCACATCATCAATAATATTCCGTATGCTGAATATCTGAGAATAAAACAAAACTGCCCTGAACAAATGGAATTTGAGAAACATAAGAAAGCAGCAACAATCAAGTTCAAACAACAAGGGTACTCAAATAAAATCCTCCTTAAAGCACAAGAAAAAACAGAAGAAAGGCCAAGATTGGACCTACTAAAGAACAAAATTAAAGCTCAAAAGTCAACAAAGAGCAGAAAATAAGATTATTAACCACGTACAGCTGAGATGCGACAAATTTGAGAAACATATTAATAAAAACACTGGCATCTGTTGAAAATGGATTTAGATCTTAAACTCTTTCTAGAGGACTACCCCAAAATCACCTATAGGAAAGCCAGAAATCTGAAACAAATTCTCAGCCCTTCATATTTTGTACACCACCAGGCACCAAAGGGACTAACACAACTATGGAGTTCTTCCAGACTAACAGGCAACTTCAAATGCGGCATTTGTACCATGTGCCAATACTCGGAAAATGGACTAACGCAATTGAAAATGCCCAACGGCATAGAATACAAATTCAAAATCTTGATCAACTGTAACTCTAAACACGTAGTATATGTGTTGAAATGTCAATGTGCGAAAATATATGTATGTCGGAAGTACGAATTGGCCTCTTAAAACAACAATGGCAGAACATATCAGGACCATCAGAAATAAGGACTTCAGATATCCCCTGGGACAACATTTTCTTTCAGAACACATGGAAACACATTTGGACAAAATTAAATTCTATGGAATAGACAAAACAGAGACACCTCCCAGAGGAGGTAACACTGAAAACATATTAAGACAAAAAGAAGCATTTTGGATTTGTTCTCTTGATAGCTGCTATACGAGACTGAATTTCGACACAGAACTGGGCCACTTCCTTTAAAAGAACGTACAATGAACTAATACGGACAATCATTAAAGTATTTTGTGTTCTTTGAATAAGGTCTTTCACATTATAAGGAAATGAATGCCTTAAAATACATTGGCAATCATGTATTGATTTTCTGGTTACAGCTGTATACCTGTAGTGTTGCAATTTAGGGCTGATTTTGTTTGTGGTTGTTTCACTGCACTATTAATCAATTAACTAGGTTCATAGCACGGCTAATCACAATAGATGAACCAATCCAAGATGGTGTCTCGCACGTAAACATGTGACAAGCACATCTATACATGCAGATGTCATGCTGCTCTATTTATTGCGGCCATTTCTGTCTAGCATTTGGTATCCGCATAGGAACGCCACCGAAAGGGACACTCGAACCGAATTAAGGTAAGACCATGGAAATCATCTATTGAAACCTATAGTAATATGCTAGCCACCACAGAAATTTGATCTAAAAAGATGGCTAAAATCCGATAGCTAACAGGAACAATTGATTTTTGATTCATAGAATTTAACGCCGGACCAGGCAACGCCGACCCAAAGAGAGGGGGGAACCCCAATTATTTAAATTGCATCAAGTATAGAAAGAATGTGCCACAACTCTATATATAATACGTAAGTGTTACAAATGCAGCTACACTTTGATAGCCTTATGTAATTTTACAATTCTTAATGACGTGTATGCATAACACGTTGCCAAATTTGATTTGCACTTAACATATTGTAAAAATTTGACTAATCGTGCAGCGTCAAAACATAAAATGTTAAGTGACCTTTCAGTGCATCAACTAACAGAGATAATTACAGTTTACAATTTGTGAGATGTTATGCTTAGCATTTAATATTGTGGAAGCTTAAAACGCATTAACAGTTAGAAACTGCCTCTTATGCTCTCTTATTTTCTTTCTTTTTTCTTTTCTCTTTATGATGATCTTCAATCTTCAATGCTATTACTAACGATTACAATTTTGATGCAAAAGTGAACTAGAGAACATTTACCCTCCTGATGAACTGCATTGATTGCGGGGAAACACGTGTCGAGGAAATTCACAATTTGAAAATCATTGATACAGAATTTGTGTGTTAAGAAATTAAAATTCACAACAAAAATCAGAGCGCTATAACTGAGTGACTGGAGTTATTCTTTTTCATGATAGTATTTTCAACACATTCAGCAGTCTAAATGCAGTAAGCCACTTCTATTGCAGCCCCACTTTCTTATTAACAATCATTCCGAAAGGGATCTCGTGAAAATCATAGCCCTTTTCATCATCAGTTGTAAAAGACTGCATCAATCAATACTACTTTTTAAAATTAGTTTATTGATTTTACAAACAGAAATACATTCAAACAACATCGGAGTGCCCAGAAATATAATGAAAACAGAAATAATTATTTAACAAAGAGATTGTTTGAATTCATCTATTGGATTAAACATATACATTTTTCAGCGGTCAGCATCAGGGACCGTACTTGGCACAGATAACAAATATTGCATATAAGGACGAGCATGCAAGTGCATAGTACGAATAAATGCAAAATCTAAATCATAACAGTAAGCCATGTCTTCCAGCCATGTTGCAATTTTCAGCAATGGGCCCTTCCACCAGGCGATGGCCACCCTCCTTTGGGCCAATACCAATAAGAGTCCCGCTAGCCTGTGTATATACCTTGCAAGAGAGGCCGTGAAACTCAAAAATACCAACATCGGGTCCACAATAACTTGCTCCTTCAAAATAAGAGATATCCTCTCAAACACCCACCCCCCAAAAAACATAGCTTTAGAGGGGAAAGTCCATGCCAAAACGAAATCCGCAGATGTAGCCTTACATCTCATACAGACTTGTGGAGTTTCTGGATAATATCTATGTGACTGAGCCAGAGTGTTTTATGTCTGATTTTGTATCTGGCATCCTTCGTCTCACCCATTATGTAGGCCCAATCCTCCTCCCAAGTCTCGATACACAAACATGTCTCACGTCTTTGTTATCATTTTTCAATTCCATGTACACATCCTACCATACATGTTCTGTAGAGGTTTGGCGTGCTGCAAAACCTGATTGCCAACATTGAAACCCTTTATTTCCATTTACAAATGGAAGGCTTCTTCATTACAGTTTTAGTGCTAAATCCTTACTCAAACTCCGAAAAGGAGAGTACTTGCCGTGCTCTGCCTGCAAACCTACCGTTCCAAGCACACATGGGATAGGTGAACAACAAAAAAGGTCCAATGATACTATAAGAAGTCATGTCAACGCTTGTTCTGCCAATATATGCCAGTACCCACACATCACACAATGCTCCTGTTGGCTGAGCCATTAAAAAGAAAAAAGAAAAAAAAAAACAGGTCCTAACTGGCTCAAATATAGGCCAGTTTAGACACATAAGAACACTTATCATGCCTGCTTTATCATAGATGACCAGTAAAAAGATGTCATGCCACAGCAGGAAATGGCTAGACTGGCTGCACCAAAATGAGTCTAGCCACATAATAACACACATCAAGTTGGCTTTGCCCGAAAAATGACAGTAAAACATGCAAGGCTTCAGTAAGGAATAATTTCCTTGTTTGGATGCACGTATACCTCCAGCCAACATGTAAGAACACTCAACAAGTTGACTTTGCCTTTAACACCAGTAAAACGTGCAATGCCACCATGAGAACACATATCATATTTGCCTTGCTGCTTATGTGATTAAAAATGCCATGTGAAAGAAAGAACATTTCCAGTTTGCCTTCCCCATTGTGCTATAAACCCTCACCCCAAACCTTCTTCTGTGTAAAGTGAGAAACCAAAGGGTATCTCACCTGCTAGTCCTCAGGGATCTCTCTCTCTCAGGTGGCCAGGGCACGGCCATCGCCTTAGGATCCAGACCCTGGTGGTGGACCAGTGTGGGAGGATCATCTGTGTGAGGGGTCTTCGGGGAGTGGGGGTGAGGCAATGATGAGACGCAGTATTCACCCATTTCTCGTACCCATGCCCCATCCTATATTATAGGATTCTCCAATGTCCCATTTCCCCCCCACCCACTTCTGCATAAACACTGGGCCAAGGAAGAGGGCGACTGATCATATAGAGGCTAACCCTTACATATCCTATTGGACATGTCCCGCTAATTGGGTCAGGCAAAGTCAGGCACTTGAATTTAATCACATACATCTGATACCCATTAGCTCTCCCCACACAAATAAAAAGCGGAACATAGAGACACACTCTGAGCAAGGTGGAACACGAGAAGGAGCAGATCTTCCAGAGTGCAGGCAAACCCACTGGAGCAGAACGACTGATCGAGGGACGAGGGAAAAGGGTAGGGAAACCCAGGAGGCCCTTGCAGGAGGCTGTTAGACTCCGAAGAGCCGTGAAAGATACACAGAGAAGGCCAAATGCTAGACAAGAAGACTGCATTGTGTTTCAAGGACACCAGCGACCCTTCCGGGTGAACGACAGAGTTGGGGCCGCGAGGCCAAGCCTGTGGTATTATCCTTGACTCATGAATTAAAGCCGTAAAGACAAGAAAGGAATGCACACAGCTGGTGAGTTTGCGAATGACATGAAAGGCTGGTGTCTGCTAAGGAAAGATTGAAGGTGCAACAATATATTTCACAATTGAAGGCTGCACGTGTGCTGATGAGACGCGAAGGAAGACAGTCCTATGGTAAATGTTACATTACTGATAACTGTGAAGCCAGTGATACAGAGTAGCAGAGTTGTCCGGCGACAGGAAATATCCCACTTGAAAGTCGTCATGATAAATGTGATATCTTGTTATAAAGCAGCAAAGTGAACAAACTACTTTAAGAGAAAGATTTCTATGAATCTTTGTGCTTATGGTACTGAACTAGCAAGACCAACAGACACTGGGGCAAACAACACAAGAGTGTGAGCTCCAGAGAAAGTCGAAGTGGTCTGCAGAGGTCTATAGTAAAAGCCTCACAAATTCAAAAGTCTTTGACATCAGTGAAAGTTCTGAGCCCGACTGAGGGAGACCGGAAGTGTGATAAGTTAGGGGAAGGCAACCCTTAATGAATGTGAATAAAGCTTGGGGAAGGGAACCCCTGCAAGTGCTGTGATTGCGAGGTCCGATCCCGGCTGAGTGTGAACCTTTTGCTTTGAGAGGTCTGGGATCAACCGAGGGAGACCTGCATGAACTTTTGTTGAACTGTGAAAGAACCTTTGAATACTGGAATAAGTTACTTTAACATGGAAGGCCAAGCAGGCCTCAATCCACGTTTTGAACAGCCTTCATTTTGAGAACCTGAGCCAGAGTGTTTCATCCTGTTTACAAGGGCTGCCTTACGCTGTGCTGTCCACCGTGGGAAGGAGAGCTGACTCAGCCACATTGATTCTTTATGTTATAACACAGACTTTCCTTTGCATACATATGCCCCTTTACACACGTTTTGTATAAGAGATAGACAAGCATTAGGTTTTGTTTGTAGAGGCCATTTTGATTGGACATAGACTGTCTAGGACTGTATTTTCTTTATTATTTGATGGTAGAGACTACTCCCAACATAGTTATAGGGCAGAGTAGGAGTTTCTCCAAACCCCAAAAAGATAAGAAAGGTTTTGAAATGTCTAACTCTTGTGTCAGTGTCATACTTGTGATACCATGCCTCCCTTACAGTAATAACATTCATCAAATTGGCTTTGCCCAAAAATACCACTAAAACATGTAAGAAAATGTCCGTGCTCCAATAGTCCTTGCCTGGTTCATTGACTTTCACGCACCCATTCCTGCACTAGTCACTCACTCATTAGCAACTGGTGATTTATTTTATTTGGAGGGATCTAAACATTTCCCACAAATATACCGAGGGTAGCGAAGGAGTCCGGACCAACCAAAAGTGGTTCAGGTGGCAGGTGGCTTGTAGGTATCACTCCTTCCCTGAGAATTATTTTTGAATAATGGTTTAAAATGGTGCATTATAAGCACACATTTCAGTCAAAAATGTGGTCAACATCCAGCCAGTTTACAATTGGTTTGTAGGGTAACAATAATCCAAAAATCTAATTCACCAACACTGATCATGAGCATGTCCGCCAGCATTTCTCTGATGCCTTTGCCACAAAATATGCCAGTTTAAAAACACTTTCACACTGACTGTGTCCATACATGTCCATGATAAATGCACCAATGCATGTCAGCATTCCATATAAGAACATACTCATGTGTGATTTGTGCATAATGCTACTATAAGAACATATGCCCCACCTTGCTTTGCCAATATATGGCAGTACCGACATGCAATGACATACTCCTGTTAGATTTGCCATTCAAAATGCCATGCCACAATAACAAAACATGTCCAAACTGACTGCATCAAAATACCAATTAGCCCAATAATAAACCAGATCATACTTGGATTATCATAGAAGCCCAGAAAATAAAATTCATGCCAAAGTAAGGAAGGGTTAAACTGGCTGCCCCAAAATGCCAGTCTAGCCAAGTAATAACATGTATGCCGCAATAAGAAATTACTAGACTGGATGCACCAAAATACCAGTCAAACCACTTATAACGCATATCATGCCTGCTTTATCATGGATGCCCATTAGAATTACATTTTAGTACACCCCTGTGGCCCCCCACATGTCCCCTTTGCCTCCCACCCCTCTCCCCAAAATCAGGTCCTCAGTCCAGCTTTAAACACCAGCACACACACAGTTGCACACCATTTACACATGTACCCATTCACCTTAAACTCATAGATATGCACACGCAGACACCCATACATCATACACTCACTCATTCACACACATTACATAATATACATATTCAACCCCACACATCCCCTCTTCCTCCCAACCCCTCCCCAACCCCAAAATCAGCCCCTCAGACCAACATTAAACACAAACATACACACATTCACCAATTCGCCATAAACTCGCAGACAAACACACTCAGCTACCAATACATCATACACTCACATTACATAATATACATAAACACCGCCACAAATTCCCTCTCCCTCCACAACCCCCAAAACAGCTATTCAGACCAGCATTAAACACAAGCACACACACACATTCACACATGTATCAATTCACCATACACTCACTGGCACGCACACCCAGCCACCCAGCCATCATACACTCACATTACATAATATACATATACACCACCACATGTGCCCTCACCCTCCCCAACTCCAAAAGCAGCTCCTCAGCCGAGCATTAAACACAAGCACACACACACACACACATTCACACACCAGTCACACATGCACTTATTCACCATACACTTACATAAGCGCACACCCAGCCACCCATACATCATACACTCACATTACATAATATACATATATGCTCCCACAAGTTCCCTCTCCCTCCCACCCCATCCCTCACAGCCACTCAGCCTAGCATTAAACACAAGCACACACATTCACACATGCACCAATTCACCATATAGTCAGACTTGTGCACACAGCCACCCATACATCATACACTCACATTACATAATATACATATAGAGCCCCACACGTTCCCTCTCCCTCCCACCCCATACCCCAACACAGCACCTCAGCCCATCATTAAACACAAGCACACACATATTCACACCTGCACCAATTCACCATACAGTCAGGCACGTACAACCAACCACCCATGAATCATACACTCACAATAGATAAAATACATATACACCCCCACACATCTCCTATCCATCCCACCCCTTCCCAACCAGAAAATCAGCTCCTCAACCCAGCATTAAGCACAAGCACACACCCATTCAAACATTCACCATACACTCAGACACGCACACCCAGCCACCCATACATAACACACTCAATCATTCACACACATCACATAATATACATATATACACCCACATGTTCCCTCTCCCGCTCTCCCTCCCCAACACCCAAAACACTTACTCAACCAAGCATTACACACAAGCACACACACATTCTCACATGCACCAACTCATAGGGACGCACACCCAGCCACCAAAACATCATACACTCACATTATATAATATACATAT
This sequence comes from Ambystoma mexicanum, assembly GCF_040938575.1. Lineage (NCBI taxonomy): Eukaryota > Metazoa > Chordata > Amphibia > Caudata > Ambystomatidae > Ambystoma > Ambystoma mexicanum. The sequence continues at coordinate 1,134,892,371 of NC_090929.1, read as the reverse complement.
ACACTCCCATGTTCTTATCTTTTTCAGGGAATACATTGCTCCTAGGGACTCATCCTCTGCAGGCAAATGTCAGGCCTTCAACTCCATCCTCCACACAAGATAGGAACAATTCATGTGAAGTGTAGAGCAGAGTAGCCAGAGTCCTCCATTCATGTCATGGGTGGACTCTGACTTCTAAAAAAAAATATATATATTTTTTAAGTCATTGAAGAAATGATTTCCATTATGGAAAAACATATTGTAAATATGTTCTTTCCGAAGTCTGTGTGACTTCAAAAAGTAATTAATGTAAAGAGGGCTCTCGTATGAACCCTCTACTTTTGGTTTCTCTCTGCCTATGCAACCCTTAACCAGGGGTCGCAGAGGAAGTGCCAGGGATCGCATAGGATTTTCAAGGGGTTGCAGTTGCGACCCGTAGCTACCTCAAAATGACACCCTTGTTCCCACTGCCTTTCTGCAAGGGTTGAGCTTTGTACATCTGTGAAATAAATACAATATACGTGAGCCTGAGAACAGGCACCTATGTGCTTTGTGGACAGGACATGCATGTGCAGGTGCTTCGACCAATATTGAATGACATATAGAAGCCTAGTTACTATGCAATAGACAATTTGTCCTGCTGTTTTTACACCAGATGAGGGAGATTTCGGAGACATAATAATGCTGATATGTACCAATGAATTTGCCCACCGCAGCAAGAAAAAGTTATACATCCAAACATTGCTGTCAAATACAGTACATGGCTTCATCTGTATAATGTTCTAACTCATGGCTGCAGTATTCTACACTGGATTTTACATAGATGTTCCTGGTGTGCTCTCCCCAGGATAAAAGAGGGTTCTAGTCCTAGAATGGGGCGACGAGTGCCACCAACGAGCCGATTCCCACAGACAATTATCCAAGTGAAAAGAGGGCATATGTTCTAACCTGGCTGCAGGGGACGTACAGCCCTCCGGGAAGCAAACATTGTACTTTCATCTCAGATGAGTCTTTAGATTTCGGATCAAAATGGTAAGCCAGTAAACTAGGAACAAAGGTGTAAAAAACACCAGGCCAGGGTGCCAGCTTGGAACATTCGCTTGACACAAGCAATAAGAAGCAAAGTGACAAATATTCTCAGAGTGGCCAGCTTTGTTAATCAGGTAAGCTACTTGTCACTTTGTAATTTATCATGTGCAAATATGCTTTCCTCAGCAGTAAACCTAAAATAGGAGCTGTGCCCCATTCTAAGGCTGAGAAACTTCACCTAAACTGGCTCGCATCATTTTTCGGGTCAGTGAGCCAGCATTTCAGTTATGCAGGTCACTTTTAGGGGGAGGAGGGTGCAATCTCACGGAGGACTCCGAAATCACTCATATGCAACAACTGCCTCCAGCCGCTCCCCATCACCTCCCAGCCCTACAGGACTCTAAAGAAACTTTTACCCTTTACTATATTCCAAGCACAGGATCACTGAAATAGAAAAGGATTTAACATGCTCCACTGGCCTACACGGACCTGCAAGCCCCCAGTAGCATGGTGGGGCATGTTCTGGTCTGTGGCATGTCCTTCCCTTTGAAGCCCTTCATTGTATAGCCATGTGAGACTTCAAACGTTTCCAGACACATTTCCAGAAATGTTTGAAAAGTGCCCCTTTCCCCCCAAAAAATAAATAAATAAGGTTTGACAACTTCTCCCAGCCTTACCCTCTTGCTTGCACATCTAATAAAAGTCAGCGGGCCTCATTACGAGTTTGGAGGTAGCCATGGTGCTATTAGGTCCGTGGTCTGTGAATGAGGAATTATCTGGTCATTCCAACCTTGGAGGACCCGGTAATTCCTCATTCACAAAACCATTCCCCATTCCCATTTGAGACCCCATAGGGCTTAATGGGAATGGGGATGGAGCTAATAACGGGCGCGTTAATAACGGGCTCCTTGGTCCCCTTGCAGGACCCGGAAAGGACCTCTGGTTTTACCAGACGTCTGTCCGGGTCCCGCGAGGGAACCTCGTAATAGGGCGGAATGGGTTTACCAGCACGGGCACCGTTACTGGTGCCAGTAAACCCATGCCGCAAGGGTCGTAATGAGGCCCAGAATGATGAAACACACTAAAAAAGTTACAAAGAAAGGACATTAACTCCCCCTCATACCATTTCAACATCAGCCCAGATTGGTGTTAGTTACTGGTGGCAGAAAAACATCACTCTTAACAATTGAAATCTATCCAGCAGGTGAAATAGTAGACCAGCTAGTTTGAAGGCTCACATTATAAAGCAGCAGTACTGGGTTTGACAAGGAGCAAACTCCAAAAACAAGTTCTAAAAGACCTGGAAAAATTGAATTACCAAAGAAGATCCAAAACTAACTTCTCGAAGAGAGAACAACATGTTCTAAAGAAACTGTGACAGAATCCGAATATAATATTGAAACCGGCAGATAAGGGAGGAGCCCTAGTGATGATGAACTCTGAATATTACAAGAAAGAAGTGGAAAGACAACTAGCAGATGAAGATACCTATCTGCAAATTCATGAAAACCCCACAGAAAAAATCCAGTATTTAATCAAACTATATTGGACGAAGCAGAAAATGATGAATTAATTAGTCATCGCACCAAAAACTTCATGATGAATGCACATCCATCGGTCCCAATTATATATATACTCCCGAAAGTGCACAAGAACTTAATGAATCCGCCAGGCAGACCCATCATTGCAGCAAACAATAGTGTGCTGGAACCATTAGTACAATATATAGATCGAGCAATTCAACCCCTAACTCAGAAATTTAGAACCCACATTAAAGACACTAATGACTTTCTGAACAAATTGAACTCAATCGAAATAAATGAAGAGCAAGATATCCTCTTTACAATGGATGTCGTAAGTTTGTACACAAACATCACCCATGAAGGGGGTTTAGAAGCTATGGAATGGCTTTTGTTGAAACCTGATTCAGATTGTGGAGCTGATACATTGTTCATCCTAAAACTGTTGAAGATTGTACTACAGAACAACTTCTTCATGTTTGAAGAGAAATACTTCATACAAACATCGGGAACATCAATGGGGGCCGTGATGGCCCCAAGCTGTGCAACTACATACATGGCTTATTTGGAAAAACTAACATCTTTAATGATGCAAGATGGACTGAACAACTCAAATGTATCTACAGATTCATTGACGACATATTTGGTAATTGGAGGGGCTCACATGAAGAACTGGACGCATTTTTTCAACATCTGAATCAAATGGCACCAAGGATCAGACTAACATCGAAAACAAGCAAAGAAACAATAGAATTTTTGGATGTACAAATATATGAGAAAAGAGGGAAATTGGAGACAACCATATACACAAAAGAAACAGATAGAAACAGCATATTGCATGCCAGCAGCTTTCATCCTAAAAAAACTGTAGAAAGCATACCATTCAGTCAATTTCTAAGATATAGAAGAATCATATCGGAAGAATCTGAATACATTAAAAAATCACGAGATCTGAAAGAAAAGTTTGAGAAAAGAGGCTATCAAGCAACAAATATAACAATCAATGCAGAAAAGGTCAGTAAAATCAGCAGAGAAGACGCTCTGAAACATAAAACTAAGAACAAAGTGGACAATTTGGTATATATTACTACTTTTTCACAACAGAGTTCCAAAATTAAAGAAATCATTTAAAAAAAACAGGACAACACTGACACTGGATCCTATGATGAAAAGACTCTTCCCTGAACCTCCACTTTTTGCCTACAGCAAAAGCAGATCGATCAAAGACCAGTTAATTAAAGCAGACTTCTTAGCAGCAAAGACAACAGAGGAAAAACATAAAGGGACGATTGCCTGTCATAATTGTAACAACTGCAACAACCTAATAAAAGGCAGCACCATCACTCATCCTCATAAAGGATATAAGATAAATCTTCAACATACTACTACACGTGACTCTAAAAACATAATATACGCCCAATATACGGCATAAGATGCCCATGTGGGATATATTACGTCGGGATGACAATGAGAAAAGCTAAAACAAGATGGGCTGAACATAAGTCTAATATAAGAACAGGAGCCCTGAAGTCACAAGTGACACAACATTTCAAACAAGAGAGACACAACATTGCCCAGATGAGGTTCATCATCCTGGAACAAGTGAAAGCCCCAAGACGAGGAGGCAATTTAAATAAAATGTTGCTTCAGAGGGAAACATATTGGATTGAAAAACTGGACTCCATGCAACCCAATGGCATGAATGCAGAATGGGACTTAAGTTGTTTTTTGTGAAAACTGAACGTATGTAGAAAGATTGAAGTATGAAGCTAAATTCACCAGATTTCAAGTTGATTGAACATGCAGTATCAGTATTTTACAAGAACTCTACTGCAAGTAAATCCATGATAAGATGGCGCCCGAGCATAACTAACAGTAAGTCACCTCTTCTAATCCAACAGTGACTCAGTTACCATAACAACCGAATGAACTGGCGACGCCTCATTACAGCTAACTGCTTTGCGCATGCGGAAAATCATGGAGAGGGAGAGAAGAGAGACCAGACAATCGAACGGGGAGTAGCGGTCAGCCTTCACACGGCGGCACCGCCACATTGACGAGAAACGAACACAGCGTTACCACCATGTTGACGAGAAAGGAACACCACGGGAATCCAACATCAGAGGTGAGCACACGCATCGCATGGCTCATAAAATGACTTACCAGTAAACCGAAAGAATTAGGGTTTTGACACTGGGACTCAGCGCTATCACAAAGCGACTGATCCTGGTGCAAAACCCGCACCAAAATGTAATAAAAACACAACGAGAGTGAAAACAATCCGTTCATTGTTTTCCAAACAGATACAACAAAAAGATCCTGCGTTGCACGCTCGAGATAAACACATTTCCATGAGAGAACCGGCTAATTGAAAGTGTGGAAAGAGTTTGGGAGAACATTTGATCTTCTACACCAGTGAAACTGAAGGTCAGAATTATCTTTAATTTATAGCCTGAGGAACAGTCATATAACATCGAATAATTTCAAGTAAAAAATGAAACTGATTGGATCCTTTTCTATTTAAATTTCAGAAACAGAGTTACCAGAATTTGAGTATTGCCTGCACCTGATGAAGGGCAAGAATTGCCCGAAACGCGTTGTGCACTAAACAACAGCTTAAAGGCAATTTAAGTGAAAGAAATAAGCCTTACATTTGGACTATGTGACTGAATTCATTATTATATTAGATGCAAAAAAAGAAATGTTTATTTAGGTCATTGAAAATGTACCATGTACATAGAAAACTGTTAATGTTGAATGCATTATGTGAAACACAGAAATTCAATTATTTTCTTTTTTGAAACAAGTTTATACTTTGTCTCAGAACATTAAATAATCGAAAAAATTACTTTTGAGATTGAATTCATAATTGAAAGGCTAAATCGAAATTTGCATAGTGTTATGCTCAAAAGTGTGCACGGAAATATGGTCACTCATGTGTAGAGTGGCCCTGTTTATTTTGTCTGTTTAGATTAGATTCTGTAGCCCAGAATCAGTCTCTGTAAGCACCTAAACCATATGTAAAAAGTTGACAAAAACTCTTACTAGAAATAGTACATTAACCAAAGGAAGATTTATCACCTATCAGGTGTGCCCCTCTACACCAATATTAACACAAGGAGCAAACTATGCCCATTCCTTAGGAGTTCTAGTTAAATCACTGCTTGAAAGTTGGAGCTTTATCTGCTAATACAGTATAACCAAATAGCTGACCCACTTCACATGGCCCACATTTCCTTATGGCACAGTTGAAAGACAAGCATGTGTTTTTAAAGTGGTCTGGAATGGATAAGGATATGCTTGAAGGTGTGTATGTTTGTGAGAGTGAGTATGGGAGGCAATCAGTGGTGGTGGCAAAAGGATTTAGAGCAAACATGACTGAGTCTCTGTTCGGAGGCTTTTTGTATTGAAGGGGCACATTGGATCAGATAAATGGTCTTCTTCATTGAAAAATAAAACAAATGGTCTACTCGCTTCCCCTCTACATATCAGAAATAGGAATCTGCCTATCCAGATGCTAAACCCAGCCAAACCTGTGCATGTTCTGTGTGAGTGAAGCTGACAAATTCGACTTAATGGAAGCTAGCCCTTGTAGAAGAACAGGCAAATACATTTAAGTGTTCACACATAAACTAAAGACCAATGAGATCACTCTGTGCCATTTCCATTGTCACTGAGAGAATAGATGATGATTTGAGCCTCCTTTAGGAGTGATTGAATCTTTCCAGGCATGGAGAGAATAGTGGGTAGGGAAATTTGGTATGGATTTGACCTGTTAAAAACACTATTAGACCAGGTCTAATGATCAAGACTGTTATTGGGAAATACAAACTTTATGCAGAATATGCTAACTTTTTCCCAAAGTATTTGAGGGGCTTTCCTGACCTCAAATTTCGCAGCATTTATATGCGCTTCCACTTCACTCGGCTGGGTACACTGCAAAGATGGGCCCCCGTTTGAGGCACCCATTCAAAGACAGGGTCTGTCGGCTGTGCTTCCCCAGCTCACCTGTGGAAAATGTAAAGCATCTTCTCATGTATTGTCTCACAACTCATGACATTAGGCAAATCAATTTGGTTGATTTGCTTTTATTCAACTTATTTGAGTTGAGGCTCTCTTTTGAACCTTTGGATGAATGGGTTCCATAATCACTTAATTATAGCTCAAATCAATTGCTTATTCTTCATGCCCTTCTAGGAGAACCCATCCAATTATTTATTTCTACTCTTGGGTTGTAGTGAAAGCTCCTCAATTGTCTTCAATTGTCTTAAAATGATTTAAGTATTTTCTTATTAGCATTTGACTGAATTGTGTTCCATGCCTACAGCATTTGCTTCTGACATTTGTTTATTAAACTATGACACAATTTAGTCTCCAATCTTGATTCTAATCTCCCTTCTGTCCTCATTCTCCTCAATCTATCCTCTGCTTTTGACATGGTCAACCATGCCATCCTGCTTAAACGTCTCCGCGACAACCTTGGTATTATTGATCAGGCCCTGGCCTGGGTGACCTCATTTCTCACCACCCGACCCTCTCAGGTCCAACTGGGGTCTTTCCTCTTTTATATCTCTCTCTCTACTTGTGGTATTCCCCAGGGGTCTAACCTCTCTCTTCAACAACTACCTGGCACCTCTTGTCCACCGCATCTCTACCTTCTGCTCCAATTTTCAATGTTATGCGGATGACACTCAGCTTTCTTTCAGGCTCCTCTCGGTCATCTCTGCTTTTTCTCTCTTACCAGACTGCCTGGCCGCAATTCAGGGATGGTGTGCCACCAGTGATCTCTGCCTTAATTCCAGAAAGACTCAGAGCCGCCTCATTGGGACACCTGCTCCCTCCTTTCCTCTCTCTCTCTGGAAACCCACACTGGGCTCTCTTCCTGCTCCTTCCTGTGAAGCTAAGAACCTTGGTGTCATCTTCGACTCCACCCTCTGCTTCTCTCCTCACATCTCTGATGTCTCTAAGAAGTCAAACTATCAGCTGCACCTCCTCAGAGGTATTCTTCCTTTTCTCACTTTCCCCCAGAAACTACTGTGTCCAGAGCTCTGGTCCTCCCTAGACTGGACTATTGCATCAGCCTCTTTCTAAACCTTCCTGCCTCAACTCTTCGACCTTTACAACTTATCCAGAATAGGACTGCGAGACTTGTCCTTGGCCTTAAACCCAGGGATCTTATCTCTCCAGGTCTGGAATCTCTTCACTGACTCACTGTGGCTGCAAGGATCAAGTTAAAGACCCTCTGCATCAACCACAGGGGTTTCAGGGGCTTGGGACCGCTCTAGCTCCAACTTTCTCTTCCAAAACATCTTCCTTCTCAAGCTCTCCACTCAGCCACCTCCAACTCGCTGAGGGTCAGATGCTTCATAAGCAGAGAGTTGGGGGGAGACCAATCTCCTCGGCTGGGGCCCTCCATCTGGAACAGCCTCCCTGCCTCATTCAACCTGGAGCAGAACCACCTCCAGTTCCAGAAGCAGCTCAAGACCTTCCTTTTCGCTTCTGCGTTTGCTCTTCCTCTCCCTTGCCGATGCACCTGACTGGTCCATGCACTGGCCACCTGGTCACCCCCCAAACTCGGGCCCAGGCTACTGCATGTCCAGTTGCCCTCATACTGCCTCTGGGCACCCCAGCACCTAAGAGCCTGTATCTGCAACCGTACTGTCCCTTCTCTCTGCACTTACGAGCCACCCGCTGGCTGCACTTGTGAGTTAACTGCATTTCCCCCTTCCTCTCTCCCCTGGCACTTCTCCCCTTCCGTCTTCCCCGCTCTTGTGCGATCTGAATGACACAAGGCCTAGTAAGATTGCTTTTTGTCCTTCCTTTGATTCCCCCTCCTTGTCTTGTCACATCTAGAAACACTTGGGTAGAGGCAAATTATAAATGCCTCACGTTATAAATGCCCCATCATATAATATTGTATATATTAAATATATATGTTTGATCTAAACTGGCAGATCTCTCGTTATGGGCAACTATACCGATACTAAAAAGACATAATTGGAGAACCCACTTGATACAAGAAGAACATACTCACCAAAATGTAGGTGAAACCAATGTGCCAGCACACCATTTTGGCATAGGATATTAAGACCAAACATGGTTTCCTTTGTGGCAAGTCAGATATAGGAGACCGACAGGGTTCAACAAGTTTCATTAAAGGAAATAATGCCTCAGATATATCTACAATTAGGATGGTGCTTTCCCTAAGCTAAAAAGAAAAATAACAACCTAGTTCTCATCAGGATGTGTTACAAATGATTCCATCCCCAATACAAACCTATCCTAACCTATCATCAGTCCATACCACTAATAAACTAAACAACATAAACTTCACCAGAGCAAGAAGGTTGCCCATCTTCTTGCCTTGTGGTAACTTTGTGGTCTGTGGGCTGGTCGGTTGCCTCTCTCTCTCTTCGGCCCCAGCCTAGTGTTCAAAGCATGTATTTTATTCTTCCACTTTGTCTAGAGTAGATTGCTCCGGACCCCCATGCAAATGTTCTAATCAGTTCAAAGTGTTCTATTCCCAACTGAAGAAACTGGTTCTGCAAATCGGCTCCTTGTTTATCACACCAATCTTTGTGACTCTGTTTTGGCCTCCTTTGGTTGACCAGACAATGTATTTTTCCCTGGGCCAGGGTCTCTGAAGTTTGGTTAGGTTGTATATCTGTCTCTCATTCACCACTGCTGGGGCTCTCCAGCCATTAAGGGTTATTGTTTCTTGTAGCCCAGTGTGGGCATCCAGGCTCTTCAACCCATCTAGATTTGTCACTGTTCCTACCCCTCCATAGGGTACCTGGTTTCTCAGCCTTGCGTAGGTTTGGAGGACTCTCCGGCATGTGCTGGTTCACTTTGTTTTAACCCCCTTGTGGGATTTCTCTTTGCTAAGCCCTATACGGGGTATGTGGGTCTTTAACCCATCTGAAGTTATCAATGCTCCCATCCCCTCGTGCAGTATCTTGGTTTTCAGCCCAGTGATGGCTGTTTGGCTTGTCGGCGTGTCTGGGTTCTTGATCTGGGCCCCAGCCCAAATGTGTGTATATCTTATCCCAGACAGTCTACGATGTGGTCCAGTTTATACTTCAGGTTTTTCCAATGCCTCTGTATTCTTTCTTTCTGCCTCAAGTAACAATCTATATTCCTTTGGGTCAGCCTGTAATGAATCTGCCCAGGACTATATTTTTTTGCACCCCTTCTTGGGTTCTCTAGGGTTCCATCTTTGCTTGGTATATCTGTGTCCTCTACCTGCTCTGGAGTTTTTTCTTTTACAATCCTCCATTCTCCACAATGTCTGCATGGGGCACCTCACTGGTTCTGCCTGGAAGGGGGGCTTTCACTCCGCTGTGTTGGTCCACCGGTATGCATCTGTCTCTCTCATACTTACACTTCTTACACTTCTCTCTTGAGTTGGTCTCAAGGAATCATTATGTTGCTCCCTGCCATGAGATGGAACAATTCATTCAGCTTTCAATATTAGACGTAAAGGCAGGTCATTTGATATCATGCCTGCGCCTCAGGGAGGTCACTGGGCCATTAAAGTGACTCAATCTGTCAGACTTCAGTCAGACACAGACCAGTATAGTGTTGGTTGAAATAAACTATTTGCCTGCCAATAATTCGAGTACCAGCAGGGAAATGGGCTCCTGACGGCCTTGTCTAGCAGCACTGAGCTCCCTAATTTCAACCACTGAGTTGTTCATGTGTAAGTAGTGGTACAGCCCAGAAGTGCAACTGAAGTCAGTGATCCATGTGCAGGATAGTGCATGGATTTAGGATGCTCGAGTTAAGAATGGGTACAACAAATCAAAAAATGAATACCTCTTGCAGTGGTGTGTAGCCACATTTCCCTTGCTATGGTCTTCAGCAGTCCTCCATTGCCGCTTGCCATAAACCCGTCACACAATTGAAACATGGAATGCATGTGCCTGGTCAGCAGCTAATGGCTTTGCACACAGGACCACAAAACACCAGGTTTCAACACGGTCCCCTAACATACATTCATGGACTCCCGCGCCTGCACAACTCCATATCCACACACGGATCAAGGCCCAGCAGACTCTTCCAATGAGAACATTTAAGGTTTCTACTAAGTGACTGGGAACTCTCAATGACAGATTCCAAAATACTGAAATAATTGGCAAACACCCACATATTTGGCATTTGGGCAGGATCGAGATTTCCTGAACTCCATGTGTTATTTGCCAGAGTGTTGGCTCGTTCAAGCTGAAATGCTATAAACAGGTCCTGCATGGTTCATTTTGGGATCAATCGTGTGTAGACAGGGGCTTGAGGATGCTTGAACAGTTGAGGGAGTACAACATTAATAGGATCTGATTGAAGGAGAGGTAGAAGATTGCACTGAGATTCATTTCAATGAATGAGGTGTACAATTAAACTAGGATTTAGTTGAGAGAGAGCAAATAGGATGGCCATCTTTTTGTGACTTCTGTATATTGCAAGGGGAGGGGAAACCCCCATTGAACTTCTTGTATGATATTAAAACATGCCACATGTGCTGTCAGTGTGAGGAGAATAAAATCTCTGATTTGTCTGGGTGCAAAAAGGAGTTTCCGTTCAGTGGCTGTATCCGAGTGTACCATGTTGTGTAGAATGTATTCTGATTGGTTCGTCTTCTTGTAATAGATAGGAAAAATATTAGTTTCATAGAAAACATCGTAGGACTCTAAGGAGGAAGGAGTTGATTATGTTCAGTGGCAGTGATGAACATGCACAATTTCCTTGACTAAAGACAATTCTAGTTGCAGAGAACAAGTATTAGAGATATATGGAGGGGGGAAGAGAATGCATGCGTCGCCCCTCCTCCAGTCATGCCACGTTCTTCTCTGGGTGGAGTTTCCCGAACATTCTATTTTCCAGGTGTCTCTCGAAATGGGGTGTTTATAAAATACACTGGAAGAACACGTTATAAGTAATGATGCGTGAAAGAGTAAGGCTAGGAGAAATGTAGATAACCGATACGTAATCAGAGCATGTGCTGCATACAATACAATAGCTGCCATTTTAGTGATTGATATATACAATAAAATAAAATGTTTAAAACATATATGTATTCTTTCTCCAACAAGAAGTCCATATTAAATTCGAATTCATGAAGAGCCCTCGCCCCCACAGAATCAGCATGTGTTAGCAATGTAGATTTGTTTGCCAGATACAATTGTAATCTTCTTTTCTGCCAGTAGATGGAGATACAACACCACAATTCTTCAAAATTATTCTTAGTGGATCAAAACGTAAAAGAAGGCTGGTGTTGGAATAGCGACAGCAACAAATAATGAAGGATACCGACGATTGAAGCATAACCACTATTTTGTGATACTAAGTGCCTGATTCATGGAAGAATTTTATAATGGAGCAATCCCATAGGAAAATGTTCCATTAATTAGTATATATATATATGTATGTAAGCAGATACGCAGGTAACAAAGAATGAATTGAAGCAAAGCGGGATACCAGTAAGTCTAAGCAAAAGAGGAGATGAAAAGAGACGGGACACTAAGGAGATCGAGACTGTGTGATAGAGAGAGCGAGAGTGATAGAAGGGTGCACAGAGAGAGTGTGAGAGAGAGACAGAGAGATATAATGAGAGAAGAGATGGAAACAGCAAGAGACGGTTGTATATATAAGGGGAAGCCCCTCTCCACATGAATGGCTGGGAGATAGATCAGTGACAGTTTGTTCATGAATGCCTTTCACTGTGGGTCTCCTTCCTACTCTTGTTTCTTTAGCTAAAAACGATTGCATTGCCTTCGATGTCTTCCTTTCCTTTGTTTCCCAAATCCAAGACCTTACCAGGAAATCTCACTACCATTGGTAGGTGTATAAACTCTCTCTCCCCTTCCTGAATATGCTGCATATGGTAGATGTGACGAGAGCCCTGGTACTGCCGTGTCTAGACCCAATGGCCTCTACTTAGCCCTTCCCGATGCAGAGTCAAGTCAGAGAAACTGAACTGCAAAGGCGATCCTGGAGCTCAGATCTAGAGATCACATCACTCAGCCCTAAATGATCGCCACTGACTCCTTTTAGAGTCTCAACTTACCTTTAAAGCACTTAGATTAATTCCTCGTGCACACCAGTGAAGTGGAGAGGCACACAATAAACAGATGATCTCCAAGCGCTGGCCCGCCGCCTCCTGGGTTCATAAGTCCCCATAACACTCACCAGCACCCAAGAAATCAAAAGACTTTTGAGGGGAGATCCCGGTGCAGCCTTAGGGAACATTATTATGCAGTCCACAGCCACTTATCACGAATATTACTTGCAGAAGAAGTTAGACTCCATATCTTAAAAGAGTTTTTACCTGCATTGATTCTGTATGACTGGTTCTCCTTTGTTCTGATGAGATTCTTACTTTAATGGCACTCTGAATAATAACCATGAATATTACAAGTGTGGTAGTTTGTGGTACTCACTTTTGGGCACATTTGAATAAGACACACAGAAGAATGTAACAGTTCTGTATTATTTAATAGTAGATAGTAAATAATACGATATTCCCTTAAAATACCTGAAAAAGAAGCTGAATGGCGCATTCGAATTGCACAAAAGAATCGAAGCCCATAATTCAGAACATGGGAAGTGGGGATTATGGGGGTGTTCTTCGCTCCGCATGTTCAGCATTATGGGCTTCCCGGGTAGCAGTGTTGTCCCCCGCTTCGATGCCATTGGAAGCAGGTGAAGTGGGAGAATGGGAGAAAAGACTCCCCCCAATCTCCTCGCGCCCCTGGCCTAGAGGATCGAGACCCAGACACCCACCACGAGATGAATTTGCCTATCTACCAGACAACCAAATACCTTGGTACAGGAACATACGGATGTGCCCCCCCCGCCTGCCCGCCAGCCTGCCCTGCTCAAGCCGACACCTGCGGCATGGATGAACTCGACTAAGCCCTTCAACAATAAGGAAATACATTGTTAGAGATGCCATGACGACCTAGCCAACTGTCAAGACCACCCGTGCAACCATGCACACTGGACACCCCCACACCAATCCACACGAAGAACATACTCAGTGCTATGACGTAGGTGACGGACACACCCACTGACGCGCATCTTTATTATTTTTCACATAGGTTCTCCGAAATGCAGAAACGCAAGACGCACAAAGCACTCGTTTACATGCTTGCTGACGCTTATCCCGACCCTTGCATCGTGATGAAAATACAACGAAGACATGATACTGCCTACGAAGCAATGTGACACCGCAACATAAGTGCCGTGCATTACACATCCCCACCTATGAACCAGGCCCAACTATGCCGCAAGCAAGAGCCTCCATGGACACTGGGCGAGCAAGAGTACAATTGCTGACCCTGCAGAACGAGCCCAGCGAGAACTGATAGCCAAGGGAGCGATGTTGCAACTCGTATGCTACCAGCCGACGCCAAGGTCACACCTGCAAGCAAAGCCAGACACGCAGAGGAAAATACAACTTTAAATGTGCAGAATTCTGCCTCAACCACGATCTCTCCTCACGTGACCAAGCCAAACCTGACAGGGTGCCAGACCCACGAGGGAGAAGTCGCCTGGGTCCCACATTTGAGACACAGGCTGCAACAATGAAATGACCCAATGGACACCTACAGCGATGGGAATGGTCTGCTCTCAGGCATATGAGCAAATCCATGCATTGTCTGCACAAACACATAGTTACATATTGTTGCAAATGACAGGTACACCGTGAGCTGGGAACAACGATGGTCCCAGGCTGGGGGGCTCGCGAGTGGACCAATCAGAACATGGGGCACTCATCACTGACGCCACTAACATTAGCCAATCATTAGGGGTCTTCGTGTAACAATTTTCAAGTATCTAATAGAAGGGACAACCCAAGTATACCACCTGACTGACCCTTAACCACTAACAGCATTCTCTATACGTATGCTATACTAACCCTACCACTCGAGGAACCAATCCAGAGTGGCGATAGGTTTTTTGCTAACTTTCCCAGGTGACGCAAGTAGCGCGTCATACTGAGGCAAAAAGGGGCCTGCGAGCCCCACGAATTTCGAGAGTCTGGACGGATGCGTATGATCCTAGACCCATCCCTGCCGTTGTTCAATAAACAGCAGAACCACCTTGCTTCTTGTGTGTGTCTCATACTCATTTTTGGGATACGCGGGAGGAGTTGGGGCCTCCCAGACCTGAGGTCCGCGGAAGGCCCAGCCGACCCCGGGAGAAACTCCCCGACACAGGGGACAATAAAGAAAATAAAAAGAAGAAAAAACAGAAAAAGGGACCCTGCAGCACCAACTCCAACCCATGTTAGTGGGAGGGAAGGGATGCTGCAGGGATAGAGGAGAGTCGGCGCACACTTCTCTGTATGCTGCCAAAAAAGTAAGTAGGGGAGGAGGGGGAGGGTATGCAGGATGTCAACGACCATGATCTACATGATAACTGCGCAGCGGGATTTTGCTATTCAATATTTTTAGATTTGCATTATCCCAATGCGGGGTAATCATGTAGTTCCGAATAATAACATTACTGGTTATAGTTTGTGCACATAATAGTCAATATTGTCCCTTTTTTAAGTATTTCCTGTTAAAGGGCGTGAGAATGTGGGCATCTGAGAATCCATCCTTTTCACCCCTTTCCCTGGACCCTTCTAAAAGCTTTAAGTGTGTTGAAGGAAAGCGCCTTTGCTTCCATGAAACACAAATACATATTATAGGTCACTATTACTCCCTCTTCATCACCATATAGCAGGATGACACCCCTTGCAGTTACCTCTACTTCCATGAATTGAAATATGTAGCAAACTTGTCAGTACAATAAAAGTCAAGCCCACTCATTGTGCATACCAACAATTCCAAGCAAGTACCCAACCACAATTTCTTGTTGAGTCTTGCAGAAGATGAATGACAAATAAATGTGATCTACCATTTACATGTGAACCAGGGCAATAGAAGGGTGAGTTACAAGCAATCAGTCAACAAAACAAGTGGGAAAAGTAAAGTGGTTGCATGCCAGTTAAGGGAAGGGTATTGAGTAAAGAGTTAAAGAGTAAAGGGATGGCGCAAAAGGGTAACCGAGGTATGAACCTTGAATGTAAGTAAGCGCAGGATGAAGGGGCATGAAGGATGTGGTGTAATGGAAGAACACCGAAGGGAGATGTGTATGGATAATATGGAAAATGAGACAGAAGTATAAATCATAAAAGGTAGGTCATTAGATTGAGTGGCCTTTGCAACAGATCAATTCTGATTTGCAAGCCGATTCAACTCCTTGTGGTACTGGCTCAACTCCTTACTTGTTCTAACAAGGTGATGCAACTTGTATTAAGAATATATGTTTCAATTAAGACTTGTCTATGACTCATCTTAATGTAATGCACCAGACAAGTAATTTTCTTCCAAATGTACAATTAAATGCATCTTTGTTGCATGTTAAAATGCATACACTGTCAGCCTATTTGCTCGGTGTAGTGCCCGGTCAGACCATAATCCACTGTTCAAGACCCAAAAAGAAAAGTGGGTGTCTCATTAACATACCAATTGAATGTTGTTTCACCAGAAATAATAATTTGAAGGTGCCATTATAGAAAATGTGTGGGGGCCGCCTGAAAACAATATGGCTTCTCCGTTAACATGAATGTCCCCTCGACTTCAGCCCTGTCATAATGCTTGATTACTATCAACTACAAAACTAACAGTTCTTTTCCTGCCAATCGATGCTCTCTGCGCAAGATAACTTGTGTCAACTTTAATATTACATCTGGCATCTGTTGTAATGTAAAGATTCAATTTTGTGAATGCATTGCTTTCTATCGATGTTCTAGTTCTCATAATGAACATTTTACCATGATCTAGTACACATTTTAAAAACATTTAAAAACATATGCATATAGAATTTTAACCATAAAAGCCTTTTCCATGATTTTAAAATAAAGACACATCCTTAAAATAATCACATTGGGCACCATTATGAGTCCGGCGGTAGCTGTGCCGGTAAAAATGCCACAGCTGCCACCAGAGAATTTTTTTTACCGGTGGCCAGCAATGAGGACTTACTGGGGCATTACAACTCCGGCGGTCCTGGTAATTTCCCATTGCCGGGCACCATAAAATATGACATCCCATTCCCTATCGAGTCCCATTGAACTCAATGGGAATGGGGAGGTTGGATGCGCCAGCACCATTCATTCATGAATGGTGCTGGCGCATCCATCAAGGTCTGCAAGCGGGTGCCTTTCAGCCTGCCAGGTCGGACCTGGCAGGCTGAAAGGCACCCACTTGCAGTACTCGTAGTTTTCTGGTCCAGAAACAATGGTACAGGCAAGCTTACCAGTACCGTTGTTTCTCGACCTGCAACCTTGTAATGATCCCCATTGTCATGTATTGTTGTTATACAAATCAATGATATTGAGGGAGAAAAATATAAAAAAAGGACTACTAAAACAGAATTGTTAAAACATATCTACTAAGATTACATCACAAACAATTATTAGATAAAAAGTAATTCTTCAGCAATTACATTTCAAGTGCTATACTCTCACATTTTCTGTGTGATCAATACAATTTCCAAACATTAGACAAACAATTGTAACTTGCTTTGGATAAAATTGTAAAGACTGCAACAGATCATTTGAATCTTGAAGTCAACCTTTCAACAAGTTCAAGTTTTGGATACCAAACCAATTTTGCAATGTTCTGTAGCATAGACTGGGCCTTGGGAACATAATCTGGAGCCATTCCATGCATAGGCCTGGCCAGTACAGTCAATATCAGATCTTTAACAAAGTCAAAATCCACCTGTTGCAATATTGGCTTTGCCATCCACTGTTTCCCTCTATTTGTAAACTTCATGTTGTAATGATGCATCCTGACTTGTTCCCTACCAATGTTCTCATTGTACGAAAGTATAGCCAGTCTTGTTCAGGCCTCCATACCGTCAATGGTGCAATGCAACCAGTTACGCCTGTACTTTAGTCAAATATTATGCAACACCTCCAAATCTAAAGTGTGGCAGAATTCTGTGAATCCCTTCATGACCATTGAAAACGTTTTGTCACACACAATCTTCTTGAGTGCTGTTTGAGGAGGGGTGCCTGGCACCAACCACTTTTTCTTCTGCTACTGCTCCTTACTCAAAGATCCATGTGCTTATTTGTGGCCATTTTCATTTTCTTCCCACAATCACATGTTTGAACAATGGTGCAGCATTGAGTGCAGCTTTTTAAGAAGAATATCTTCAGATCCATCACAAGTTATTGAGCTCCACCAAAGATTGTTGCTGATAGACAGACTGTGCACAATTTAAAATGTTTTCTGTACTCTTTTATTTACCAACAACTGTTTTTACTTTAGACTTTGCAACGTGCCATATATCATATTGATGGTGTATGTCTGGGAACTGCTCTTGCATTACCTTTGCTATTCCAACATGCCTGTCCATGATGTTAGGAACTCATGGTAGCAACAGTAAAGACAGACACAGTGATTCAAGTTCAATTTGCACAATGACTGAACTCACAATTTCTTTGCTTTCCATCTTACAAGTGGTAAGTGCAGTATTTAACAGAAAACCCAGGACTATCACACTGTCCATCAACAGCAAGTCAGAGCCTTTTGGCCGTGAGAGCATTGTCCATTGATACCTGCTCAAGATTCTAGGTCTGGCTAATAGTGGGGAAGAAGAAATTGCTCTGATATTTGTATTATGTGGTTTTACCAAGGAACTCAAGTACCACAAATTTACAGAAATTTGAAATTTTACTGAACCTTGACCTGCTAAAACACAAAGCATATTAACAAAGTACATTTCCAGCAGGCACTTTTCCAAGGATAGGTTGAGTTGACAATGAAATTGTATTATGATGGTGGACAAACTTATCCTTGATATTCAGGTTGGTGCCTTTGACTACTAAGCTAAACTTCAGCAATGGCTATCCGCAAATCAACCAATATCATTTATGATCACATTTTTATCATTTTGATAATCTCCAGTAGGCAGCAGTCGAATATAAGCTATTTTGACTCCCTTAATAGCCAATCGTCCTGCAGTACAGTGGTTTGTGATTCAATGGTGGTGGACAAGTCCTCTACATTAGGATGAGTGAAGTCCAGATCATGAACACATGTGTCTATCAATTCCAAAGTTATTTTCTAGGGGTCACTAGTGACATTCAGTTCAAATTTTGGCAACTGGACAGCTGCATCCCGAATCTTGAGATGAGCATGCTGAATCTCAAAATGTAGTTGGTCCCAATTGACAATGGTTTGGCAAGTGAAAACATTAGATTATGTTGTGGTCTGAGTTTTTATGCTCCTTTTCTTAGTAGGCCTCTAATTGATTTAAAACATGCTTAATTTATAGTACACTTAAAGAATATTTGAATTACAACCTCAAAATGTAATATCAATTAAATAACCTCTGAACAATCCCTTTAAAAACACCAAAAGGCTGTTTATTTTCCTTTGTTTTCCTAGTGTGCTTGATACAGTCAATATTGATTAGCCGACATCAATACCCAGCTGAAAAAGAGCATATTTAAAATGTATAAACCAAGCATTTTACTAGTCCATTTCAAGATACATATATACATACATACAAATTTAGCCTAATTTCTGTATTAAAACCATTATCACATAATAATAATTACATGAAAAGAAAAGTGGATGATAATTGATCTCTTACAATAACACATGTATACCTCGGGTCCATGTTACTCTTCAATCGCAACCGTTTCAGTAGTACACTCCTTGTACATAACACATTCAACATAAATAGTTTCATAGCAAAGCAATTTGATGTTAAAATCTTTGATCTCAAAAAGTACTTCTTGGGAATTTAGTTTTTATGATTGTTGAGTTTCCAACATGAGTTAAACATTGAAAACAGGGAGAGCAAATCAATTGAAAAAATCTTTGAGTGAACATTTTTATTTAACTAACATTCTTAATAAGATACATCTGAACACTCTGTAGATGTGATGTTTTAAGAAAAGATATTTCAAATTGTACCTGGTGAGCTTTGTCACATGAAATTGGTGTGAAATCATCCTGCAAAACAAAGTGAATACATTGTTGCAGCCTACAGTCTGTCACATTATAATGGTTTTTAGTACCTATTGAGCTTTAGGTAGGCAGAACATGTTTATTAACAGATATATATACCATTCAGAAATTGAAAGATTGCATGTAGTTCTTTTCTTGTTACGCTCACCTGGTCACTGCAGATGCGTTGTGGCACGGTTGCAGCCCTCCCAGAACTTCAATCACCTCCTTCAGGCCTCTCTCTCAGTAGAAAAGCTGTGAGCGGTGGTACGTTGTGATACTGCTCCTGCATGGAGATAAGAGTGTGTGAGTGCACCAATCTGTGATTGTTGTACCTCTCGAACCCTACACACCCAAAGTATAGTTTCTGTGAGCATACGCCGGCCCATAAAGCTCACGTGTGAATTATGGAAGATAAGCTCTCCTTCCTGCTACTTCTGGTAGGGGCGCGTTGAATGGGATCTAGTTCCTTCACTGATCCCTGATAAGGATTAGTCCAGTCCAGCTGGGACTATGCTTCTCCTTATGATTGTCAAGTCTTTCTTGAGCTCTTGATGCTGTTCGTTCTGTTTAATGTCTTTGTATGTTGCTCCTATTTATGCCCACAATAATGTCTCTCTTCTGTTTTCTTCCCTTAGATGGAAATGCGGCCTCAATGCAGCTGTGAGACGTGAGACACAGCCGTATGGAAGATGGATGCTACCGCAATGTTCGACAGCAGATAAGTGATGGTTTAAGGAAAGCGAGAAGTATGGCGAAGCGCAACCTTGAACTGACTGTTTTTTTCAATGTCTAACCTTGTCTTCTGTTTTTCCTTGCAGGCACTGCTGTCGACGATGGAACGTGTCGTGCTGCAGTGCCTAGATGAAGATTTTGGTGTTCCGGAAGGTGTAAAGATGAATACTTGGTTCGCCAAAGAGATATACAGGTAAGAACATCTTCCTCCAGTTGGTATGTATGCTGGCAGGAAGCAGGACATCCAGGAAGCAGGATGTTCAAAGGTAAGTCAGACCTCAGGCGACGGTGAGCGTTACGCTGCTTGCAAGCGCAGAATAATGTGAAGTGTCTGTCTTGAGGATCGGGGCAGCTTATATAGCTGAGATTGTGGGCACACCCATTAGGGCCAGCTTACTATCCACACCCTGCCACTCCTAGAGAATAAGCACGTGTGAAGGCAATCCGTTAGCAGCCACACCCAAGAATACACTTGGGGCTAGTTAATGGATGGAATGTTCAAGATTAATGCATCTTGCTTAATGGATGGAATGTTCAAGGTTAATGCATCTGAAGTGCTATGTCCATAATTAAAGCTTTCTGGTGTTAAATGGATGTTCTTGTTTACTTTTGTTCATGAGCCTGGTGCCAAAGTCGCCAGGACAGTGTCCAGCCAGGTCTCCTGTGCATGCGACCCCTGCATGCCTGTGCCCCTGACTTCATGACCATGACATTTATCTGTGATGTTTTACTGTCATTGTTGCATTTGTGTGGGTGATTAACACCTCAAGGTTGTTGATTCATTGCTTTGCAATTTGTCCAAATTATTACACATTCTAAATAAATTATCACTTTTCTTATTAATCTGAAATAAAATAGTATTAATCAACGATTATTAATATCATTCGATGCATTCTCAAGTTTCATACCTCATCCTCCTGACCAGTTGCAATAAAAGAATAGTAAGTTGAAGTTCCCGTATCCCTATATCAAAATAATTGTTGTTATAATAGAGATCTAAAAGAAATATAGCAAAAGCATTTCATGCAAGTTAGTTGATTTTGTGATACAATCCTACATGCCAGTTTATATCAATAGATTATATTTTTAAAACAATGATCAATCTGTTTCAATATGTGTTAAGTTGCATTGTGTTGTCCAGTCGCATTTGAAGAAATAGTTCAAAAAAATAAATACTTGAAAGAGAGTGAGGTTGATGAGGATTCTCGAAAAGTTCTCGAAGTCAAAGTTAAATCTCTGTCTTTTTTTTCAATGTATATATTAATAACAGTTTTCAATAGAAAATGTACATTATTATAAAAATGTAGACCATTTCATACACTCTAAAACAAGTTTATGTAAATGTCGCTTGGCCTCACCATTTGGATATTTGACGTGCCTCTTGTTTCCTCTGTGGTAACGGTCGGTACTTCCATCAATGTGGTTTACGTAAAGACAAACATGGTAATGAACACATTTACCATAATAACCAATTCTCTGAGGACGCTAATAAAGTGTTTAGAAAGGCTACAATTGCACTGAACTCTTTGTACATACCTAAGGTAAGGACACACAAAGTAATCTAAAGTGAAAAATGTTAAAACTACGCAACGTTGTGTCATAATGGAAAATTGTGAAATAAAAGATTGAGACAAATATTCCCCAAAAACTCCAAACTATTCATCATATTATCTTTTGATACACTATTTCAATTGATTGTGTTATCATTTAGATGACATCACATATGTATAGAGAGCAATTGAGCATATGAACATATATAAAATGTCAATGTCCCCTGCTCACCCGAGTCAGCGTGTGCTGAAATTCAGTTGGAACTGCATTGTGAAGTAATTTGCGAAGGAGTATGGGGTGATGAATTTTAGCGTACTTTGATGGTTCATGCATATCTTCTGAGAAGTGCATACTGCTGATGCAAAATCCATATCCCTGCACGTCCTCCAAAACATCCTTAACTCTGCTTTCAATCTCACACACTGGATATCCACAGTTCAACAACCATGTTCTTACTAACATAAAATCCTTTGGGAAAACATGCCTCGCTGTACCAGGAGTTTTAACATGGCTGATATTAGGTTAACCACAAATGATACATGAAGGCATTGTTATGTTGTCCAGATGATCTGTTAAAAAAATATAAATAACAATAACAATTAATAAAGTATCACAGGTAGTAAATCAACCATCACATAGCATTTGATAATAAACTTGTTTTAGACTTTAAAAAATGCCTTGTAACGTGGTCTAACCATCACAGTGATCAAATTAGTCAAAAAGCATTGGTCTACCACAAGATGAAACGTATTACAGGTACAATGAACAACCTTTGAGCCACTTAAAGAAAACATGCATTTACAACATGGATTACGAAGCAGTACATTTGCAAACAATACACTGTCATGTGCTGTGCTAATTCCAGAGATAAAAATACACAGAAAGTTTGATGATGGTGAAGTCTTTGAGATAAGTTAAAATGAGAAAACCATGTACATTGAGCAAGAAACAAAAGAAAATGACCGCGCTGAAAATGATGATACTTGAGAAACCAATAGTTAACTAACCGTTACTTGGAAAAACAGATGAGCTGATACAGCAACCAAGGTAAATAGTGGATAGATGACAATATCCATTGTGCATTCCAGAGATGTTTTCTTGCTAACTTTCGGGGTGTTAGAAATGCATAGAAAAGTCAGTGTGTATGTGAATGTTTGACACGTTCGTTCTCACCCATCCAGCCTCTATGTAAATGTTTTAAGTGTTTGTTCCCAACCAGCGCAGGCCCCTTGCGAGCTCACAGCCACAGGTGCGAACTTCCATTGATACCGGATGGGGGATGGATGTGGATGAGGGTAGCATAATAGGTCCAAACATAGTCGAAGGACACATACATACGTTGACTGCGGGGACTAGGACTTCAAAGGTGAGCATGGAGACACAGGGTCTTGGGTGGCCATGTGGCCAATGTTGCGCTTGTGAAAGAACCCTTTGAGGTTTACATAATATTCAACACCTTGTTAGCTCCTGTCAGCGCAGCCCCCTTGCGAGCGCACCGCCACAGTTGCACACTGCCACAGATACCGGAGTGCAGATGCATGTGGATGAGGGGAGTGTAATATGCTCGGAACATAGTCAAAGGACACATACATATGTTGATTGCAGGGACTGGGTCTTCAAAGGGGAGTGTGGAGACACTAGCAGGCCGATTCATGGAATAAATGTGCGCCGAAAATTCCGGCGCAGAGGGGCCTATACGTGCGCTGCGCCGAAAAATAGCGAAAAGCGCAGGGAAACCAGCGCACGTCGATTCATGGAAGTCCGTGCGTAAGAAAAGCATAGGACGTGCGCTGAAAAAGTGCGCGGCGCACGCCGGCGCACAGGTCAACCAACGGCGTGCGCCACGGCCACTGCGCTATCACTCCGAGCGCAGCGCACAGCTCTAAAGTAGGCGGAACACAGGGCGGGACACTCGGAATGGGGAATAAAATGGGGCACAACACTCGGAATGGGGAAGAATGTGGGCGGCACGGGGAAGTACAGGAGGCAAGTGCGCGGAACGCCCACACGCTCTCCGGCAACACGTATTCATGGATTCGAACAGGGCAAAACAGCGCTCGATCAAACCAGCGCACAGGCCCAAAAACGTACGCCACAAGTAAGCAGGTGGTAGCGTCCCGACGCACTTAACGAAAGTGCGCCAAAACCTGTGCCAACAAATACCACCCACATACAGCAATGGGCCATACCGTGACCCCAAAGGACAAATGAGGTGCAAAGGTGTACGCCATTAACACGGACACCCACTGTTCAAAAATTTGCGCGTGTGTGTACAACGGGTTGCGCGAGAAGTCACTCGCGCGATTGCCCTGGGTACGTGTATCCCGGGGTGCGGGGAAGTCCCACACGCGATTGCCCTGGCCACGTCGATATCAGGGGTGCGTGTGAAGTTCCACACGCGAAAAGCCAGGGTACGTCAATTACAGGGGTGCGCGGGAAGTTTCACACGCGAAAAGCTAGGCTACGGGAATTCCAGGGGTGCGCGTGAAATCCTACACGCGAAAAACTAGGGTACGTCATTTACAGGGGTGCGCGGGAAGTTTCACACGCGGCTCTGCTGGGTGGGTCCTCACAGGTGTTCCATTCACACCCTCCACGTCCCCTGCATGCAACCCACACCACAGGGGACTACCCTGCACACCTGCTCATGCCTCCCACCACCCCCACCCCCCCCACAGTCAGGGGCACCTTCCAGCAGGCCCCCACCCATGTCTACCACCACCCCCACCCCCCCAGCAGTCAGGGGCACCTTCCAGCAGGCCCCCACCCATGTCTACCACCACCCCCACCCCCCCAGCAGTCAGGGGCACCTTCCAGCAGGCCCCCACCCATGTCTACCACAACCCCCACCCCCCCGCAGTCAGGGGCACCTTCCAGCAGGCCCCCACCCATGTCTACCACCACCCCCACCCCCCCGCAGTCAGGGGCACCTGCCAGCAGGCCCCCACCCATGTCTACCACCACCCCCACCCCCCCAGCAGTCAGGGGCACCTTCCAGCAGGCCCCCACCCATGTCTACCACCACCCCCACCCCCCCAGCAGTCAGGGGCACCTTCCAGCAGGCCCCCACCCATGTCTACCACCACCCCCAC
This sequence comes from Ambystoma mexicanum, assembly GCF_040938575.1. Lineage (NCBI taxonomy): Eukaryota > Metazoa > Chordata > Amphibia > Caudata > Ambystomatidae > Ambystoma > Ambystoma mexicanum. The sequence goes on along the minus strand of NC_090929.1, from coordinate 1,134,867,453 downwards.
CCCCCCAGCAGTCAGGGGCACCTTCCAGCAGGCCCCCACCCATGTCTACCACCACCCCCACCCCCCCAGCAGTCAGGGGCACCTTCCAGCAGGCCCCCACCCATGTCTACCACCACCCCCACCCCCCCAGCAGTCAGGGGCACCTTCCAGCAGGCCCCCACCCATGTCTACCACCACCCCCACCCCCCCCGCAGTCAGGGGCACCTTCCAGCAGGCCCCCACCCATGTCTACCACCACCCCCACCCCCCCAGCAGTCAGGGGCACCTTCCAGCAGGCCCCCACCCATGTCTACCACCACCCCCACCCCCCCAGCAGTCAGGGGCACCTTCCAGCAGGCCCCCACCCATGTCTACCACCACCCCCACCCCCCCAGCAGTCAGGGGCACCTTCCAGCAGGCCCCCACCCATGTCTACCACCACCCCCACCCCCCCGCAGTCAGGGGCACCTGCCAGCAGGCCCCCACCCATGTCTACCACCACCCCCACCCCCCCGCAGTCAGGGGCACCTTCCAGCAGGCCCCCACCCATGTCTACCACCACCCCCACCCCCCCAGCAGTCAGGGGCACCTTCCAGCAGGCCCCCACCCATGTCTACCACCACCCCCACCCCCCCAGCAGTCAGGGGCACCTTCCAGCAGGCCCCCACCCATGTCTACCACCACCCCCACCCCCCCAGCAGTCAGGGGCAACTTCCAGCAGGCCCCCACCCATGTCTACCACCACCCTCACCCCCCCGCAGTCAGGAGCAACTTCCAGCAGGCCCCCACCCATGTCTACCACCACCCCCACCCCCCCAGCAGTCAGGGGCACCTTCCAGCAGGCCCCCACCCATGTCTACCACCACCCCCACCCCCCCAGCAGTCAGGGGCACCTTCCAGCAGGCCCCCACCCATGTCTACCACCACCCCCACCCCCCCAGCAGTCAGGGGCACCTTCCAGCAGGCCCCCACCCATGTCTACCACCACCCCCACCCCCCCAGCAGTCAGGGGCACCTGCCAGAAGGCCCCCACCCATGTCTACCACCACCCCCACCCCCCCGCAGTCAGGGACACCTTCCAGCAGGCCCCCACCCATGTCTACCACCACCCCCACCCCCCCGCAGTCAGGGGCACCTTCCAGCAGGCCCCCACCCATGTCTACCACCACCCCCACCCCCCCAGCAGTCAGGGGCACCTTCCAGCAGGCCCCCACCCATGTCTACCACCACCCCCACCCCCCCAGCAGTCAGGGGCACCTGCCAGAAGGCCCCCACCCATGTCTACCACAACCCCCACCCCCCCGCAGTCAGGGGCACCTTCCAGCAGGCCCCCACCCATGTCTACCACCACCCCCACCCCCCCCCCGCAGTCAGGGGCACCTGCCAGCAGGCCCCCACCCATGTCTACCACCACCCCCACCCCCCCAGCAGTCAGGGGCACCTTCCAGCAGGCCCCCACCCATGTCTACCACCACCCCCACCCCCCCAGCAGTCAGGGGCACCTTCCAGCAGGCCCCCACCCATGTCTACCACCACCCCCACCCCCCCAGCAGTCAGGGGCACCTTCCAGCAGGCCCCCACCCATGTCTACCACCACCCCCACCCCCCCCCGCAGTCAGGGGCACTTGCCAGAAGGCCCCCACCCATGTCTACCACCCCCCCCCTGCAGTCAGGGGCACCTACCAGAAGGTCCCCACCCATGTACCATCCATGTCCACCTTCACCTGGGTCACAACCCCACACAATCATGACCGTAATGGACAGTCTGCCCTGCAAGAATTCCCAAACAACTATCCCATCCACCCACATATCAAACACAATGACATGTGACACACCCAATGTAAATCATATGAATGAACACATGTCTGTCACACACAGATGTTGCAAGTGAATGTCCAAACACCCCACATGTCATGCATGAAAGCAATGAGATGATACAACACATTGAAGGATCAAATGAAAATGTATTAAAAATAAACAAGGATGGTAAAAATAAAAAATAACAATAAACATGCAATGCAAACTAAATAATAAAAAAGCACAACCAAAAAAATCAGGAACACTAATTAACAAAAATAAAGTAAAATAGGGGTCCAAAGTCAAAGTCCAAAATTAAATCCAAGTACAAATGAAAGAAGAAACACATTGCCTCATGTGAAAAAATCAAACAAATATTAACATCCCTCAAACTATCAACATGATGATCCGGGTCCATGAGCCCTAATAAATGAAACCTAACTATTTACACTAAGTAAGAAAATGTCTATATACAAAAATGTGGTGCATTGTCCTTTGGCAACCAAATAATAACATTAAAACAAAGGAAACCTAACTACAACTAAACTACAGAACTATATACAAAGGCGGCGGGCAAGTCCTGCGGCTCACTGATTGTTGTTCCGGGCCAGGGCATCATCGAACTCCCGCTCGATGTCCCGGAGGCGGCCCCGTTCCACAGCCCCGAGGGTCCGCAGGGACGCCGATGTACCCACCTCCAACTCCCTGCGGATGGCCTCGAGGCACTCGGCCCGCCTCAGGGCCCTCCGCATGGAGTTCTCCGCCCTGACCATAGCGAGCCGCGCCTCTTCCGCCCGCCGCCGCTCCGCATCTATGGCATGGCCCAACCGCTGCCACACGGAAGACACTTGACGTCCAGGGTCCTCCTGCCCTCCGGCTGATGCCTGCCCCTCTGATGGTGATGGCCCTGAGCCATCAAGGCTCCCACCTTCTTCCTCCTGCTGCTGACGTGCTAGTGCCGGTGCCCTGACACCTGCTGCCTGCACATCCTCCATTGTTTGGGGTGCTGTTGTTGCGGTGGCCACCCCTGCTGGACTCACGACTCCCGACTGGGGCAGGGATGTGTCCTCCACCAGCCTGGCCCCATCGTCAGAGGCAGCTCCACAGGGCACCCAGGTGACAGGTGGGTAGGAAGATGGCACGGAGGACGACTGGCGCATAGGGGGTTCAGGTGAGGAGGGGGTCGGAACAAGGCCCAGTGTATGGAGGAACACAGCCTGGTCTCCCTGAGAATGGGTCCGGACGTGGGCAACCCTGCTGGTGCAAGATGATGCAGACACAGGACCGGGGACAGGATTACACACAGGCACCTCCGCGGCGGCCTGTGCTGCCTCCTGTCCCTGCCCCTGTGCTGCACCACTAGCACCAGTGGAATGCCCACCTCCAGACCCCATCTCAGTCCCTTGCACGGCCTCCTCCTCCACCAAACCCACCACCAACCTGGATGACTCCCTGCCATCTTCCGCCGCGGAACCCTGTGGGGTCTCAGCTGCCCCTTCTGCTGCCGAGGAGTCCAACTTCCTCCTGCGCCTCCTGGACCTCCCCTCGGCAGCTGCGACCTGGGACACAGCACCGGACTCCTCACTCCCCGACGAGATGACAACAGGGGAGGGGAGCCGGGCCTTGCGTCTCCGGCTGGCGGTGGCATCCCTGCTGCTGTGCTCCACAGCACCTTCTCCGCCCTCCACATCAGATGACGCTGCAGGCAGGGAGAGACAGGAGACAGGCATCAGGACACTGTACAATTGACTCACACACATAACAGTTGTACAAGAGTGGCATTGTCATACTCCAGACCTGGCATCACAATCCCCAACACACTTGTCTCCTCAACGCACACACATGAGTCATTCAACAGCCATATTGCTACAGCCCGCTACATACATTCACATACAGCAGCATGAGCAGACAAAGGTGAGCCACACATCACATGATACACACGGACTCAAATACACATGCACACATGCAAAGCACACATCCAAGCATGTGTACCACTCCGCAAACTGTCAGTCATGAGATGAACATCCATGTCACATTTGCAATTCACTCTCCAACATGACAGTGTCACCTGCATCCATGTAGCAACACTGTTGCACCCTTCACAACTACACACACGCACACGCTGCAGACTAATGCACCTGGAATCAACATCCATGTGTCACACCACAAGCATGCCAACTCACATGCACAGTCAAACACATGTGCCCACACACAAGCATTTGCACTGCAAGCACACACACACACACATGCACCATCCTTGTCTCACACATCACAGGCACACATGTGCTTGTCTCACAGCCCTGCACACACACATTTATACATGGCCACACAAAGACATGTGCAACATGCACACTCCTGGCACACCACCACACACACAGCTTACAATCAGTATGCATGTACACTCACCGCTCGACTCCAGACGGGTCTGCCTCCCAAGGAGCTGGACATGGAGCGCTGGGGATATGCGTTCCAGGACCCGAAGTTCATCTTGCGACAAGTGGCCCCGCCGCCCCTTGGCATCCACTGCCTTCACGAGGCGCCGGGCCTTGTTCAGGGTCCTGGACCTGTAGTCCTCCCAGCGCTTCTTGACTTGATGGAATTCTCGGACTGCCACCCCCTCTGCGTTGATGGCAGTCACAATGTCCGTCCAGATCCTGGTCCGTCCTTCCTTGTCGAGGCGCATCCGTCCGTAGAGGGCATCATACTGCCCCAGGACTCGCTCCACCAGGACACCAACTTCGGTGGCACTGAAGCTGGTGCCCCTCTGCCTCCCTGGCCGGGGGTTGCCAGTCGTGCCAGATGTTGTGCTCCCTGACATGGCAACCCCAGAGGCAGGAGTGGGTGGCCAACTGGGTCCTGGGGCTGGGCTGTGGAGCGATGGTACGGCTGTCGGGAGTCTTTGGTTCCAGCAGGGGTGGTCACAGCAACTGCACCCCTGGCTGATGTGCAGGCAGCAAACAGCAGGGCACGTGGGCAGCAGGCAGTCAGGCAGCAGCAGATGGCAGGTGGGAGCGTGCTCGGGGCTCTGGGGGGCAGGATTCCGGCCTTAGGGGCAGGAGCGTGGTCTTCCGTGTGTGAACGCGTGGCCAGCTTGATACGGAGTGAATTGGCACGTGAAAATCATGCACGTCTGCGTGGAATCCGAGGAAAGGCCGCGTAAGCACGTCAGCACGCGTACGCGATTTCATTGGTCCAAAGGGCCAGGCGCGTAAGCGCGTCTATAACGCACGGCCGTTTCCCAACCCGCGTGATTGGTCCAAAGGGCCAGGCGCGTAAGCGCGTCTATAACGCACGGCCGTTTCCCAACCCGCGTGATTGGTCCAAAGGGCCAGGCGCGTAAGCGCGTCTATAACGCACGGCCGTTTCCCAACCCGCGTGAAAAAATAAACCTCCCGCGCGAGCGCGTCAGCACGCGTACGCGATCTCATTGGTCCAAAGGGCCAGGCGCGTAAGCGCGCCTATGACGCATGGGTGTTTCCCAACCCACGTGAAAAAAATACACGTGCCGCGCGAGCGCGTCAGCACGCGTACCCGATTTCATTGGTCCAAAGGGCCAGGCGCGTAAGCGCGCCTATGACGCACGGGTGTTTCCCAACCCACGTGAAAAAAATACACGTGCCGCGCGAGCGCGTCAGCACGCGTACCCGATTTCATTGGTCCAAAGGCACACAGCGAGTAATCGCATATTCAACAGCGCGCGTGAAAAACGCCCGGTTACCATTTACATCTGAATACAATTACAATATTAATAACGTACATTTAACCTGGTAAACCTCGAGCATGTAGTCACACACGCTCGCCCATGACACGTGCAAAATTACAACAGGCAATACGGAAAGACGTACGCCTGCAGGAAGCAGGCGTACGTGACCCGGCACGTCTAAATATTCACGTGAAAACATCCTACAAGCTCAGTGCAAAGATGAACATACCGTTCCTAGGAGCAGTGGCTGTGGGTTACCAAAGGAGGAGGAGGAGGAGAGTCAGGGCCAGAATTTTCTCACCCAGAACCAGCCTATTCGGGATGCCTGATGACCAGGTGTATGGGAGGTACAGGTTTCCAGCACACATCATACTGGACCTGGTCAGTGAGTGGGAGGATGACCTCACATCACCCACCCTGTGCTCCCAAGCACTCAGCCCCCTGCAGAAGGTCCTGAATGTACTGCACTTCTTGGGCACTGGATCTTTTCAGCGGACAAGTGCCATAGTGGGTGGTGTGTCACAGGCCACGCAGTCACGCTGTCTACACCAGGTCTTGAACATCATCACTGCACGGCCATCAGTCCGCAGGCACATATATCTCCCCAGGACTCCTGCAGAAAGGCGGGCGTGCATCCAGGAATTCTATGGTGTGGCTCAATTCCCCAAAGTGCTTGGTGCAATTGACTGCACCCATGTGGCTCTACGTCCCCCCAGGGCAACAGAGCACATCTATAGAAACCGCAAGCACTGGCATTCCATCAACGTGCAAGTTGTATGCAATGCCAAGGGAATCATCACATCAGTATATGCCAACTATCCCGGGTCCACCCACGACAGCTTCATCTACAGAATGTCTACCCTAAGCCGGGACCTAGAGGCTGGCCGGCATGGAGATACATGGCTGCTTGGTGAGCATGAATGCCACTGCACATGCATGCATGTCAGATACAGGGTCATGTCACAACACCACTAATGATACCCATCACCACCTCCGCAGGGGACAGTGCCTACCCTATCAGCCCCCACATGATGACCCCAATCCGGAACCCCACCACGCCACCCGAGGTAAGGTACAACACAGCCCACATTGCAACACGGGGCATAGTGGAGCGCACATTCGGAGTGCTGAAGTCACGCTTTCGCTCCCTTGACCGTTCTGGCGGGCAGCTGTTATATGCTCCCCCACTAGTGTGCAGGATCATAGTGGCAGCATGTGTCCTGCACAACGTTGCAACACGCCGGGGCCTGCCCGTGGACATGGTGGTGCCCCCACATCCACAACCACATGCACGCCCGCTGCGCATGGGAGGGGAAAGGGCACGGGGGGAGGCAGCCCGTACGCAACTGGTGGCCAACTTCTTCACCTAGGAATCACAGTGCTGGCTAGTGCACACTGCTCTGGCACATACCATCTGACGATCAATGATGACACTACCTGACAATGTCACAAAATTTCTTGGCAATAAACTGTCAGAAACACATCAGCCTGAGATTGTTAACATGGAAGTGTCACTATGTGTGCACCCCTACCTACACATACACCAGCAATGCATAACTATGAAAAGACACAACTCCATTCATCAAAAATGCATTGGCACAGGCGAATTGCTACATGAAAACATTGCCATGTCACCCAATCCCTTCACAGTCCCGCCACAGAGGACACCATGTCATGGTATGTGAGAGCAAACAAACTGACCCTCACAACATGACACCGGTGTCACAAATTGCAGTGCCCAAAATGGAACATAGCCGCACTTGAACAGCTAACCGTGATGGAGGCACTACTACACACCTGTGTAAGAGTCATTTCAATCAAATTACACACCAACCCACCCTGAAGCCCACCAAAACAAGACACAATGCATGTAATCAATGGTAGTCTCAATACCTGATTGTGCTGGTATGTCCTCACCGTCCAGATGTACAGTGATGGCGCCACGCAAAAGTGTCACTGCACATCTACCGACATGTAGTCTGACTCCAGAGAGTATGCCCGTGTGAAGAACTGTGTGAAATACCTGCAAAACATGAGTAACATATGTAAGTTGAGGCACATATCAAACCATCATGCATAGTTAGGTGCAACAACAATGTACACTATGAATGTCTACACAGTATTGACTATGGACTGCCCAACAGCTCATGGGAGTCCAATGTCACCGTGTAATTTGCTGTCACTTGGGCACACCCTTTGCAAGCCCATGGAAACGGAAGCAGGAGGGGTGTGGATGCCAGGTACCCAAGCATCGAAACCAAACTCAGGACAAGCCTGCATGTGCCCAGCCACAATACAGTGTATGCCCAGGTACCCACACAAGGCAACACACTTGAAAAAGAAAAATATGACAAGAAAAAATGGCCATGAAAGGGCCGGCGGGGAGGGGGGGGCCACCTATGAGGTCCGAGAACAGGATGCACGCCACAATCCACCTGTGTGGATCATGGGAAGTAAAAACACCCCATAGGCTCGTGGCCCACACGGCTACTCTGTTGTGGGAGATGAGTCGCTATCGCTCTGGCCAGACCCTGCAGCTGACTCAGGAGGTGGGGGAGCTGCCTCAGAAGATGGTGTGACAATGGGAGGCAGCCCACGCAAAGCCCGAGTTTGCTCCTCCATGGCTGCAAGCAGGCGGGTCTGGAAGGTCTGGTTCTGGATCATAATCATGCGGAGGTCCCCATGCAGTAACTTCCGGGATGACCTGACCTCCGCACGAGTTGCCTGCATCTCGGCCGAGAGCGTCCGTGTCAGACGCTCCAGCTGCTCCTCTGTCCTTCTATGGGATGAAGCCTCAAGCTCTGACAGGGTTGACCTGAGGTGATGGAATTCTTCCCTCAGGCCTTCCCTGTGGCGCTGGGACTCCATGGAAAGTGATTCCCGCAGAGTCGCCAGTCCTGCCCGCCTGTCCATGTTGGACGCCAACATGTCCTCCCTGTGTGCCTGGCAGATGGACTCTGTAGCCTGCTCCAGTCGCTCCATCAGCCTTTCTGGGGGGACAATGGAAGTGGCCACCCTATCCATGGCCTGTGCAATCATCTCGGATGATGCTGCCTGTTGGGTGGCCATACCGTAGATGGATTGCTCCCAAGCGGTATTGCCAGGTGGCATACGGCCACCACGTTGGCGGGCACCACACCTGCCTGGGGCAAGGCGGACTGCGCCTTGCTGTGCCGGCAAAGCCTCAGGCTGCAGGACTGCATTCCCTCTCTGATCTGCAGCCCCAGGAACAGGATCAGAGATTGTGTGGTGTGGCCCTGCATCCGTAACCACCGGAGGCTGAGCTGCCGACACTGACATCCCCATTGAGGGCAATAACCCGGCTGCAGGTGGGTCGGACAGAGGAGATTCTCTCCCAAGAACACTCACCTGCGACTGCACATAGGTGTCATCCTCCGAGTCTACACCTGAATACTGCTCGGGGGAGGAACCCCCAGAGACACCCCTCGACAGCACGACCTGCAGCACTTGTGGGTTTTCACCCACAAACACACCACGTCCCTCACTTGTGGAAGGTCGGCCCGGGTTGCCCTCCTGGGACGGCTCCACCACCACATCCCCAGCATCAACAAGTGCGTCGTCCCCTGCAAAGACATGAAAGAGAGAAATGGAAACAGGCATTAGCACCATGGCATACAACAAGGGCTGATGAACAACAGAGCGTGTAGTTCAATGACACTTGTCCCACATGACTGGGAAACCTCCTATGCATTCACCATCACTGGGTCTGGAGGGGAGGCTCAGGGCACACAATGATGACACAGAGAATGGAGAGCAACGCCTGCTCCCCATGCTGCCTAGCACTGGCATCACACATTGGCCGGTGATTGCCATGTCAAATGCACATGCCATCACACACATGGCATGTGACATAGCCACCAAGTGAGGAGGGAGAGGAGGGCAACTAAATTGGATTTTGGCCACTCTGGTCCTGACATTGCTTCATCACATCAAGAAGTTAACATGTTGGACATGGATCTGCTAGTCCCAATTGGCCACGATGCACAGTGCCTTGTCAACATTAACAAAATGCAGTAAACAATGAGATTCCACCTCCCCATCACCTGTAATGGAATCATATAGCATTCGTGAAGCACCTGTACAGAAATGTATGAAGGTACAGCGGAGCACTGAGGGGTGGTGGGGCAGAAGGGGATGCCATTCAACAATCCTACTGGTGCTGGTGTCATTCATGTAACGCAAGTGCAGAGGTGGGTGGCACAATGAAGTGCAAGGGGAAGTTGCGGCTGGAAGTGCTGTACAAGGTAAGTAGGACTTAACGTCGAGGGCAGATGGTGGTAGGCACAGACAAGTGCTGGGGGGGGTGGCCTATAGGGGTACAGAGACAGTCATGCAGTGCTGTGGGCTCGGAGGGGACAGGGGAGGTACACACTGCATCTGGCTCGGCAAGGTCCTTGCAGATTTCAATGTGTCCTGCAGAGTTGTCAGATGCCGCAGATATGTGCCCTTGGATTGGGGCTCTCATCTTGGTGAGAAGGGTGAGACGCTATTGCCTTTGGAGCAGGCGGCAGGCCAGTTTGCCAGAGGATGAGCATGATGCAGGCCATTTCCTCTCTGCCACCCGGCACCTGTGTTTTGGGTTCACAAGATCCGAGTCATGCCAGGAGTCAGCATTGGCATGGGGCTTCAGGCGGATTGTCATGACCGTGGCAAAGACATCCAGTGTACCTGACATAGAGTGGAGCATGGAGTGGGCCCTGTCAGGATGGGAGTGAGCCTAAGGGGGAGCTGGATGGGGGGGAGATTTTGGCAGCATAAGCCTCGACTGACACACACTTCATGGGTTGGAATACCAAGAAGGTGTGTGACAGTGGTGAGGGTGGCTTTGCCTGTGGGGTGGTGAGGGTGAGGTGGGAGGAGAGGAGAAAGTGATCACTCCAGGAGAGAGGAGTGCAGAGAGGGATGGAGAGGGGAAGGTCAGATGAGATCAGAGCATCAAGAGTGTGCCCTGCAGAATGAGTAGGGACAGACGGGAGTTTAGAGGGTGATAGGGAGTTGCTGAGGTCACGGAAAAGTCACGTGGGGGGGACAACAAGCATGCAGGTGGATGCGTACATCACCAAGGAAGAGGATTTCAGTGTCTGGGGACATGAGTGAGGAGGAGAGGTGAGGCCACTCAGAAAGGAAGTAGTACATTTGACCAGTTTTCCGATACACAGTACGCACAGTTTGTGAATGTCGAGGTGAGATGGAGAGAGACGTCACACAAGCCATTCCAGAGGGGAGTAGGTCTACGTAGGAGTGACAGTGGCAGGAATACCCTCAGGGAAGGCAAGGGCACACCCCCCCTGCACAGTAGTGCCGGGCCAAGGAGAGGATCTCCTGAACGTCAGGTAGGAGTGTGTCAAAGATGCAGACAGAGCTGGCCGTCAGACATGTTTCCATGAGACCAAGGATGTCAAGGTGCATTACCTCATGTAAGTGACATATATTGGAGGAATGCCTGATGCAGCGGCAGAGTAAGGAGTGTAAATGTGGAGGAGGTTGACAGCCTTGTAGGACTTACGGGGAGTGCTACAGATCAGAGGTGCAGCATGTGTAGAAGTTGGAGTGGGAGGCGGAGAAGGATCATGGGAGGGTGCAGGGAGGCAGTGCAGGATAGATGAGGAGAGAGGAGGGGGGACAGCAGGAGAGAAAAAGGAAGTTGATGAGATGTGGGTAGCATTTGTCAAGGAGAATAAGGTTGGCCTGAGGTCCTTGGACTGAGATGCTCCCATTACCATACACATCAATTGTGGCCTCTGAGGATTGGAAGGAGGCCAAGAGTACACCCCAACGGGTCACACCATTGATGGTGGAAGAGGAGCAAGGAGAGAGGACTGGGACCATGTGAAGGGTCCATGGGACAGGCAAAGGCATGTATGAGCAGATGTCAGTGAGAGTTAACCTTGAGTAGGCTCAGATGTACTTGTCAGCAATAGGGTGGGTCGCATTGGAGGGCAGGGTGCCCTCATTTGACTGTTTGCAAGCAGGTGTCGTGAGTAGGGCACGATGGTCTGAACAGTAGAAGTCAGGGAAGATAGACCATGAAGAGCAGCATGGAGTGTGAGGGAATGGGGCTTGAAACCAGACGGAACAAGAGCACACAGGTAGGATGTGGGTGTCAAGGCAAATTCCAGAGTATGACAGCATGTTGAGTGCCATGTATATACAGAGGATGCATTAGCATGTGGTATCATTGCATGTCAGGCATGTGACGATGGAACTTGAATGGCTGGGGGAAAGTGTAGGAATGGTATGTAAGACATAAGATGAATAGACAGGGGAGAATGAGCAACAATGTCGTGACAAAATGACAATTCAAGGGGAACTTCCATGGTGTAGGGCCATATGTGCACTGTTGGCAGTAGGGATAGTGGTGTGGGCACATGGTGTTGCACTGAACATACTGGATGAGGCACATGGGTGACACTATCAACTCTGCCACACACCCCCTTGACAGGCACCCAACATGAAGGCTTCGCACACACACCATGCACATGGATATAACACACATGCATGTGCACTCACCGGATGATGCCTCGTAATCAGGGAGATCTCCCACACCTTGGAGTTGTCCCTCGGTGACGTAGGATCCAGCTACGGACTCGTGTGGTGTGAGTTCTATTTCCTGCGCTGGGGACCCACCTCCAGTCACCAAGGTTGCGGCATGACTTGAGGCCAGCTTATCCTTTGCCCTGCGCTTAAGGTCATTCCAGCGCTTCTGGCAATCACTAGCTGTGCGCCTCACTACTCCAAGGGCACTTATTTTGTCAGCAATGGTCTGCCAGTGTGCCTGGCGTCTGGCATGTGTGGTCTTGGACCCTGCAACGATGACCATTTCCCTATCATGGTCTGACACATACTGAACAAGTGCATTCAGTTCGGCGTCTGTGAAGCTGGGCTTCCTTGATGGGCCGGACTGTGCAGCCGTGCCTGGGGCATCAGCCTGTGCCGGACGTGCACTCTTCCTCTTCCGCTTGGAAGGGGGTGGGGATCCAGAGTGTCCTACGCCGCTGTGGACACTAGGGGCAGGAGCCGTGGTGGACTCAGTACTGGGTGTGTGGGATTGCACACTCAGCATGGGAGTAGGTGCAGGCATTGGGGGTAGAGGGATAGGGTCAGGCCTGATCTGAGGTGCATGAACTAGGACCGACACAGTCTTGGCAGGGTGTATGAGAGGTGGGGTGGATGGAGCCACATACCATCTGACGATCAATGATGACACTACCTGACAATGTCACAAAATTTCTTGGCAATAAACTGTCAGAAACACATCAGCCTGAGATTGTTAACATGGAAGTGTCACTATGTGTGCACCCCTACCTACACATACACCAGCAATGCATAACTATGAAAAGACACAACTCCATTCATCAAAAATGCATTGGCACAGGCGAATTGCTACATGACAACATTGCCATGTCACCCAATCCCTTCACAGTCCCGCCACAGAGGACACCATGTCATGGTATGTGAGAGCAAACAAACTGACCCTCACAACATGACACCGGTGTCACAAATTGCAGTGCCCCAAATGGAACATAGCCGCACTTGAACAGCTAACCGTGATGGAGGCACTACTACACACCTGTGTAAGAGTCATTTCAATCAAATTACACACCAACCCACCCTGAAGCCCACCAAAACAAGACACAATGCATGTAATCAATGGTAGTCTCAATACCTGATTGTGCTGGTATGTCCTCACCGTCCAGATGTACAGTGATGGCGCCACGCAAAAGTGTCACTGCACATCTACCGACATGTAGTCTGACTCCAGAGAGTATGCCCGTGTGAAGAACTGTGTGAAATACCTGCAAAACATGAGTAACATATGTAAGTTGAGGCACATATCAAACCATCATGCATAGTTAGGTGCAACAACAATGTACACTATGAATGTCTACACAGTATTGACTATGGACTGCCCAACAGCTCATGGGAGTCCAATGTCACCGTGTAATTTGCTGTCACTTGGGCACACCCTTTGCAAGCCCATGGAAACGGAAGCAGGAGGGGTGTGGATGCCAGGTACCCAAGCATCGAAACCAAACTCAGGACAAGCCTGCATGTGCCCAGCCACAATACAGTGTATGCCCAGGTACCCACACAAGGCAACACACTTGAAAAAGAAAAATATGACAAGAAAAAATGGCCATGAAAGGGCCGGCGGGGAGGGGGGGGGCACCTATGAGGTCCGAGGACAGGATGCACGCCACAATCCACCTGTGTGGATCATGGGAAGTAAAAACACCCCATAGGCTCGTGGCCCACACGGCTACTCTGTTGTGGGAGATGAGTCGCTATCGCTCTGGCCAGACCCTGCAGCTGACTCAGGAGGTGGGGGAGCTGCCTCAGAAGATGGTGTGACAATGGGAGGCAGCCCACGCAAAGCCCGAGTTTGCTCCTCCATGGCTGCAAGCAGGCGGGTCTGGAAGGTCTGGTTCTGGATCATAATCATGCGGAGGTCCCCATGCAGTAACTTCCGGGATGACCTGACCTCCGCACGAGTTGCCTGCATCTCGGCCGAGAGCGTCCGTGTCAGACGCTCCAGCTGCTCCTCTGTCCTTCTATGGGATGAAGCCTCAAGCTCTGACAGGGTCGACCTGAGGTGATGGAATTCTTCCCTCAGGCCTTCCCTGTGGTGCTGGGACTCCATGGAAAGTGATTCCCGCAGAGTCGCCAGTCCTGCCCGCCTGTCCATGTTGGACGCCAACATGTCCTCCCTGTGTGCCTGGCAGATGGACTCTGTAGCCTGCTCCAGTCGCTCCATCAGCCTTTCTGGGGGGACAATGGAAGTGGCCACCCTATCCATGGCCTGTGCAATCATCTCGGATGATGCTGCCTGTTGGGTGGCCATACCGTAGATGGATTGCTCCCAAGCGGTATTGCCAGGTGGCATACGGCCACCACGTTGGCGGGCACCACACCTGCCTGGGGCAAGGCGGACTGCGCCTTGCTGTGCTGGCAAAGCCTCAGGCTGCAGGACTGCATTCCCTCTCTGATCTGCAGCCCCAGGAACAGGATCAGAGATTGTGTGGTGTGGCCCTGCATCCGTAACCACCGGAGGCTGAGCTGCCGACACTGACATCCCCATTGAGGGCAATAACCCGGCTGCAGGTGGGTCGGACAGAGGAGATTCTCTCCCAAGAACACTCACCTGCGACTGCACATAGGTGTCATCCTCCGAGTCTACACCTGAATACTGCTCGGGGGAGGAACCCCCAGAGACACCCCTCGACAGCACGACCTGCAGCACTTGTGGGTTTTCACCCACAAACACACCACGTCCCTCACTTGTGGAAGGTCGGCCCGGGTTGCCCTCCTGGGACGGCTCCACCACCACATCCCCAGCATCAACAAGTGCGTCGTCCCCTGCAAAGACATGAAAGAGAGAAATGGAAACAGGCATTAGCACCATGGCATACAACAAGGGCTGATGAACAACAGAGCCTGTAGTTCAATGACACATGTCCCACATTACTGGGAAACCTCTTATGCATTCACCATCACTGGGTCTGGAGGGGAGGCTCAGGGCACACAATGATGACACAGAGAATGGAGAGCAACGCCTGCTCCCCATGCTGCCTAGCACTGGCATCACACATTGGCCGGTGATTGCCATGTCAAATGCACATGCCATCACACACATGGCATGTGACATAGCCACCAAGTGAGGAGGGAGAGGAGGGCAACTAAATTGGATTTTGGCCACTCTGGTCCTGACATTGCTTCATCACATCAAGAAGTTAACATGTTGGACATGGATCTACTAGTCCCAATTGGCCACGATGCACAGTGCCTTGTCAACATTAACAAAATGCAGTAAACAATGAGATTCCACCTCCCCATCACCTGTAATGGAATCATATAGCATTCGTGAAGCACCTGTACAGAAATGTATGAAGGTACAGCGGAGCACTGAGGGGTGGTGGGGCAGAAGGGGATGCCATTCAACAATCCTACTGGTGCTGGTGTCATTCATGTAACGCAAGTGCAGAGGTGGGTGGCACAATGAAGTGCAAGGGGAAGTTGCGGCTGGAAGTGCTGTACAAGGTAAGTAGGACTTAACGTCGAGGGCAGATGGTGGTAGGCGCAGACAAGTGCTGGGGGGGTGGCCTATAGGGGTACAGAGACAGTCATGCAGTGCTGTGGGCTCGGAGGGGACAGGGGAGGTACACACTGCATCTGGCTCGGCAAGGTCCTTGCAGATTTCAATGTGTCCTGCAGAGTTGTCAGATGCCGCAGATATGTGCCCTTGGATTGGGGCTCTCATCTTGGTGAGAAGGGTGAGACGCTATTGCCTTTGGAGCAGGCGGCAGGCCAGTTTGCCAGAGGATGAGCATGATGCAGGCCATTTCCTCTCTGCCACCCGGCACCTGTGTTTTGGGTTCACAAGATCCGAGTCATGCCAGGAGTCAGCATTGGCATGGGGCTTCAGGCGGATTGTCATGACCGTGGCAAAGACATCCAGTGTACCTGACATAGAGTGGAGCATGGAGTGGGCCCTGTCAGGATGGGAGTGAGCCTAAGGGGGAGCTGGATGGGGGGGAGATTTTGGCAGCATAAGCCTCGACTGACACACACTTCATGGGTTGGAATACCAAGAAGGTGTGTGACAGTGGTGAGGGTGGCTTTGCCTGTGGGGTGGTGAGGGTGAGGTGGGAGGAGAGGAGAAAGTGATCACTCCAGGAGAGAGGAGTGCAGAGAGGGATGGAGAGGGGAAGGTCAGATGAGATCAGAGCATCAAGAGTGTGCCCTGCAGAATGAGTAGGGACAGACGGGAGTTTAGAGGGTGATAGGGAGTTGCTGAGGTCACGGAAAAGTCACGTGGGGGGGACAACAAGCATGCAGGTGGATGCGTACATCACCAAGGAAGAGGATTTCAGTGTCTGGGGACATGAGTGAGGAGGAGAGGTGAGGCCACTCAGAAAGGAAGTAGTACATTTGACCAGTTTTCCGATACACAGTACGCACAGTTTGTGAATGTCGAGGTGAGATGGAGAGAGACGTCACACAAGCCATTCCAGAGGGGAGTAGGTCTACGTAGGAGTGACAGTGGCAGGAATACCCTCAGGGAAGGCAAGGGCACACCCCCCCCCTGCACAGTAGTGCCGGGCCAAGGAGAGGATCTCCTGAACGTCAGGTAGGAGTGTGTCAAAGATGCAGACAGAGCTGGCCGTCAGACATGTTTCCATGAGACCAAGGATGTCAAGGTGCATTACCTCATGTAAGTGACATATATTGGAGGAATGCCTGATGCAGCGGCAGAGTAAGGAGTGTAAATGTGGAGGAGGTTGACAGCCTTGTAGGACTTACGGGGAGTGCTACAGATCAGAGGTGCAGCATGTGTAGGAGTTGGAGTGGGAGGCGGAGAAGGATCATGGGAGGGTGCAGGGAGGCAGTGCAGGATAGATGAGGAGAGAGGAGGGGGGACAGCAGGAGAGGAAAGGAAGTTGATGAGATGTGGGTAGCATTTGTCAAGGAGAATAAGGTTGGCCTGAGGTCCTTGGACTGAGATGCTCCCATTACCATACACATCAATTGTGGCCTCTGAGGATTGGAAGGAGGCCAAGAGTACACCCCAACGGGTCACACCATTGATGGTGGAAGAGGAGCAAGGAGAGAGGACTGGGACCATGTGAAGGGTCCATGGGACAGGCAAAGGCATGTATGAGCAGATGTCAGTGAGAGTTAACCTTGAGTAGGCTCAGATGTACTTGTCAGCAATAGGGTGGGTCGCATTGGAGGGCAGGGTGCCCTCATTTGACTGTTTGCAAGCAGGTGTCGTGAGTAGGGCACGATGGTCTGAACAGTAGAAGTCAGGGAAGATAGACCATGAAGAGCAGCATGGAGTGTGAGGGAATGGGGCTTGAAACCAGAGGGAACAAGAGCACACAGGTAGGATGTGGGTGTCAAGGCAAATTCCAGAGTATGACAGCATGTTGAGTGCCATGTATATACAGAGGACGCATTAGCATGTGGTATCATTGCATGTCAGGCATGTGACGATGGAACTTGAATGGCTGGGGGAAAGTGTAGGAATGGTATGTAAGACATAAGATGAATAGACAGGGGAGAATGAGCAACAATGTCGTGACAAAATGACAATTCAAGGGGAACTTCCATGGTGTAGGGCCATATGTGCACTGTTGGCAGTAGGGATAGTGGTGTGGGCACATGGTGTTGCACTGAACATACTGGATGAGGCACATGGGTGACACTATCAACTCTGCCACACACCCCCTTGACAGGCACCCAACATGAAGGCTTCGCACACACACCATGCACATGGATATAACACACATGCATGTGCACTCACCGGATGATGCCTCGTAATCAGGGAGATCTCCCACACCTTGGAGTTGTCCCTCGGTGACGTAGGATCCAGCTACGGACTCGTGTGGTGTGAGTTCTATTTCCTGTGCTGGGGACCCACCTCCAGTCACCAAGGTTGCGGCATGACTTGAGGCCAGCTTATCCTTTGCCCTGCGCTTAAGGTCATTCCAGCGCTTCTGGCAATCACTAGCTGTGCGCCTCACTACTCCAAGGGCACTTATTTTGTCAGCAATGGTCTGCCAGTGTGCCTGGCGTCTGGCATGTGTGGTCTTGGACCCTGCAACGATGACCATTTCCCTATCATGGTCTGACACATACTGAACAAGTGCATTCAGTTCGGCGTCTGTGAAGCTGGGCTTCCTTGATGGGCCGGACTGTGCAGCCGTGCCTGGGGCATCAGCCTGTGCCGGACGTGCACTCTTCCTCTTCCGCTTGGAAGGGGGTGGGGATCCAGAGTGTCCTACGCCGCGGTGGACACTAGGGGCAGGAGCCGTGGTGGACTCAGTACTGGGTGTGTGGGATTGCACACTCAGCATGGGAGTAGGTGCAGGCATTGGGGGTAGAGGGATAGGGTCAGGCCTGATCTGAGGTGCATGAACTAGGACCGACACAGTCTTGGCAGGGTGTATGAGAGGTGGGGTGGATGGAGCCACATACCATCTGACGATCAATGATGACACTACCTGACAATGTCACAAAATTTCTTGGCAATAAACTGTCAGAAACACATCAGCCTGAGATTGTTAACATGGAAGTGTCACTATGTGTGCACCCCTACCTACACATACACCAGCAATGCATAACTATGAAAAGACACAACTCCATTCATCAAAAATGCATTGGCACAGGCGAATTGCTACATGACAACATTGCCATGTCACCCAATCCCTTCACAGTCCCGCCACAGAGGACACCATGTCATGGTATGTGAGAGCAAACAAACTGACCCTCACAACATGACACCGGTGTCACAAATTGCAGTGCCCCAAATGGAACATAGCCGCACTTGAACAGCTAACCGTGATGGAGACACTACTACACACCTGTGTAAGAGTCATTTCAATCAAATTACACACCAACCCACCCTGAAGCCCACCAAAACAAGACACAATGCATGTAATCAATGGTAGTCTCAATACCTGATTGTGCTGGTATGTCCTCACCGTCCAGATGTACAGTGATGGCGCCACGCAAAAGTGTCACTGCACATCTACCGACATGTAGTCTGACTCCAGAGAGTATGCCCGTGTGAAGAACTGTGTGAAATACCTGCAAAACATGAGTAACATATGTAAGTTGAGGCACATATCAAACCATCATGCATCGTTAGGTGCAACAACAATGTACACTATGAATGTCTACACAGTATTGACTATGGACTGCCCAACAGCTCATGGGAGTCCAATGTCACCGTGTAATTTGCTGTCACTTGGGCACACACCCTTTGCAAGCCCATGGAAACGGAAGCAGGAGGGGTGTGGATGCCAGGTACCCAAGCATCGAAACCAAACTCAGGACAAGCCTGCATGTGCCCAGCCACAATACAGTGTATGCCCAGGTACCCACACAAGGCAACACACTTGAAAAAGAAAAATATGACAAGAAAAAATGGCCATGAAAGGGCCGGCGGGGAGGGGGGGGCCACCTATGAGGTCCGAGGACAGGATGCACGCCACAATCCACCTGTGTGGATCATGGGAAGTAAAAACACCCCATAGGCTCGTGGCCCACACGGCTACTCTGTTGTGGGAGATGAGTCGCTATCGCTCTGGCCAGACCCTGCAGCTGACTCAGGAGGTGGGGGAGCTGCCTCAGAAGATGGTGTGACAATGGGAGGCAGCCCACGCAAAGCCCGAGTTTGCTCCTCCATGGCTGCAAGCAGGCGGGTCTGGAAGGTCTGGTTCTGGATCATAATCATGCGGAGGTCCCCATGCAGTAACTTCCGGGATGACCTGACCTCCGCACGAGTTGCCTGCATCTCGGCCGAGAGCGTCCGTGTCAGACGCTCCAGCTGCTCCTCTGTCCTTCTATGGGATGAAGCCTCAAGCTCTGACAGGGTCGACCTGAGGTGATGGAATTCTTCCCTCAGGCCTTCCCTGTGGCGCTGGGACTCCATGGAAAGTGATTCCCACAGAGTCGCCAGTCCTGCCCGCCTGTCCATGTTGGACGCCAACATGTCCTCCCTGTGTGCCTGGCAGATGGACTCTGTAGCCTGCTCCAGTCGCTCCATCAGCCTTTCTGGGGGGACAATGGAAGTGGCCACCCTATCCATGGCCTGTGCAATCATCTCGGATGATGCTGCCTGTTGGGTGGCCATACCGTAGATGGATTGCTCCCAAGCGGTATTGCCAGGTGGCATACGGCCACCACGTTGGCGGGCACCACACCTGCCTGGGGCAAGGCGGACTGCGCCTTGCTGTGCCTGCAAAGCCTCAGGCTGCAGGACTGCATTGCCTCTCTGATCTGCAGCCCCAGGAACAGGATCAGAGATTGTGTGATGTGGCCCTGCATCCGTAACCACCGGAGGCTGAGCTGCCGACACTGACATCCCCATTGAGGGCAATAACCCGGCTGCAGGTGGGTCGGACAGAGGAGATTCTCTCCCAAGAACACTCACCTGCGACTGCACATAGGTGTCATCCTCCGAGTCTACACCTGAATACTGCTCGGGGGAGGAACCCCCAGAGACACCCCTCGACAGCACGACCTGCAGCACTTGTGGGTTTTCACCCACAAACACACCACGTCCCTCACTTGTGGAAGGTCGGCCCGGGTTGCCCTCCTGGGACGGCTCCACCACCACATCCCCAGCATCAACAAGTGCGTCGTCCCCTGCAAAGACATGAAAGAGAGAAATGGAAACAGGCATTAGCACCATGGCATACAACAAGGGCTGATGAACAACAGAGCCTGTAGTTCAATGACACATGTCCCACATGACTGGGAAACCTCCTATGCATTCACCATCACTGGGTCTGGAGGGGAGGCTCAGGGCACACAATGATGACACAGAGAATGGAGAGCAACGCCTGCTCCCCATGCTGCCTAGCACTGGCATCACACATTGGCCGGTGATTGCCATGTCAAATGCACATGCCATCACACACATGGCATGTGACATAGCCACCAAGTGAGGAGGGAGAGGAGGGCAACTAAATTGGATTTTGGCCACTCTGGTCCTGACATTGCTTCATCACATCAAGAAGTTAACATGTTGGACACGGATCTGCTAGTCCCAATTGGCCACGATGCACAGTGCCTTGTCAACATTAACAAAATGCAGTAAACAATGAGATTCCACCTCCCCATCACCTGTAATGGAATCATATAGCATTCGTGAAGCACCTGTACAGAAATGTATGAAGGTACAGCGGAGCACTGAGGGGTGGTGGGGCAGAAGGGGATGCCATTCAACAATCCTACTGGTGCTGGTGTCATTCATGTAACGCAAGTGCAGAGGTGGGTGGCACAATGAAGTGCAAGGGGAAGTTGCGGCTGGAAGTGCTGTACAAGGTAAGTAGGACTTAACGTCGAGGGCAGATGGTGGTAGGCGCAGACAAGTGCTGGGGGGGTGGCCTATAGGGGTACAGAGACAGTCATGCAGTGCTGTGGGCTCGGAGGGGACAGGGGAGGTACACACTGCATCTGGCTCGGCAAGGTCCTTGCAGATTTCAATGTGTCCTGCAGAGTTGTCAGATGCCGCAGATATGTGCCCTTGGATTGGGGCTCTCATTTTGGTGAGAAGGGTGAGACGCTATTGCCTTTGGAGCAGGCGGCAGGCCAGTTTGCCAGAGGATGAGCATGATGCAGGCCATTTCCTCTCTGCCACCCGGCACCTGTGTTTTGGGTTCACAAGATCCGAGTCATGCCAGGAGTCAGCATTGGCATGGGGCTTCAGGCGGATTGTCATGACCGTGGCAAAGACATCCAGTGTACCTGACATAGAGTGGAGCATGGAGTGGGCCCTGTCAGGATGGGAGTGAGCCTAAGGGGGAGCTGGATGGGGGGGAGATTTTGGCAGCATAAGCCTCGACTGACACACACTTCATGGGTTGGAATACCAAGAAGGTGTGTGACAGTGGTGAGGGTGGCTTTGCCTGTGGGGTGGTGAGGGTGAGGTGGGAGGAGAGGAGAAAGTGATCACTCCAGGAGAGAGGAGTGCAGAGAGGGATGGAGAGGGGAAGGTCAGATGAGATCAGAGCATCAAGAGTGTGCCCTGCAGAATGAGTAGGGACAGACGGGAGTTTAGAGGGTGATAGGGAGTTGCTGAGGTCACGGAAAAGTCACGTGGGGGGGACAACAAGCATGCAGGTGGATGCGTACATCACCAAGGAAGAGGATTTCAGTGTCTGGGGACATGAGTGAGGAGGAGAGGTGAGGCCACTCAGAAAGGAAGTAGTACATTTGACCAGTTTTCCGATACACAGTACGCACAGTTTGTGAATGTCGAGGTGAGATGGAGAGAGACGTCACACAAGCCATTCCAGAGGGGAGTAGGTCTACGTAGGAGTGACAGTGGCAGGAATACCCTCAGGGAAGGCAAGGGCACACCCCCCCCCCTGCACAGTAGTGCCGGGCCAAGGAGAGGATCTCCTGAACGTCAGGTAGGAGTGTGTCAAAGATGCAGACAGAGCTGGCCGTCAGACATGTTTCCATGAGACCAAGGATGTCAAGGTGCATTACCTCATGTAAGTGACATATATTGGAGGAATGCCTGATGCAGCGGCAGAGTAAGGAGTGTAAATGTGGAGGAGGTTGACAGCCTTGTAGGACTTACGGGGAGTGC
The DNA here is from genome assembly GCF_040938575.1 of Ambystoma mexicanum. Taxonomy (NCBI): domain Eukaryota; kingdom Metazoa; phylum Chordata; class Amphibia; order Caudata; family Ambystomatidae; genus Ambystoma; species Ambystoma mexicanum. The sequence goes on along the minus strand of NC_090929.1, from coordinate 1,134,844,846 downwards.
TACAGATCAGAGGTGCAGCATGTGTAGGAGTTGGAGTGGGAGGCGGAGAAGGATCATGGGAGGGTGCAGGGAGGCAGTGCAGGATAGATGAGGAGAGAGGAGGGGGGACAGCAGGAGAGGAAAGGAAGTTGATGAGATGTGGGTAGCATTTGTCAAGGAGAATAAGGTTGGCCTGAGGTCCTTGGACTGAGATGCTCCCATTACCATACACATCAATTGTGGCCTCTGAGGATTGGAAGGAGGCCAAGAGTACACCCCAACGGGTCACACCATTGATGGTGGAAGAGGAGCAAGGAGAGAGGACTGGGACCATGTGAAGGGTCCATGGGACAGGCAAAGGCATGTATGAGCAGATGTCAGTGAGAGTTAACCTTGAGTAGGCTCAGATGTACTTGTCAGCAATAGGGTGGGTCGCATTGGAGGGCAGGGTGCCCTCATTTGACTGTTTGCAAGCAGGTGTCGTGAGTAGGGCACGATGGTCTGAACAGTAGAAGTCAGGGAAGATAGACCATGAAGAGCAGCATGGAGTGTGAGGGAATGGGGCTTGAAACCAGACGGAACAAGAGCACACAGGTAGGATGTGGGTGTCAAGGCAAATTCCAGAGTATGACAGCATGTTGAGTGCCATGTATATACAGAGGACGCATTAGCATGTGGTATCATTGCATGTCAGGCATGTGACGATGGAACTTGAATGGCTGGGGGAAAGTGTAGGAATGGTATGTAAGACATAAGATGAATAGACAGGGGAGAATGAGCAACAATGTCATGACAAAATGACAATTCAAGGGGAACTTCCATGGTGTAGGGCCATATGTGCACTGTTGGCAGTAGGGATAGTGGTGTGGGCACATGGTGTTGCACTGAACATACTGGATGAGGCACATGGGTGACACTATCAACTCTGCCACACACCCCCTTGACAGGCACCCAACATGAAGGCTTCGCACACACACCATGCACATGGATATAACACACATGCATGTGCACTCACCGGATGATGCCTCGTAATCAGGGAGATCTCCCACACCTTGGAGTTGTCCCTCGGTGACGTAGGATCCAGCTACGGACTCGTGTGGTGTGAGTTCTATTTCCTGTGCTGGGGACCCACCTCCAGTCACCAAGGTTGCGGCATGACTTGAGGCCAGCTTATCCTTTGCCCTGCGCTTAAGGTCATTCCAGCGCTTCTGGCAATCACTAGCTGTGCGCCTCAGTACTCCAAGGGCACTTATTTTGTCAGCAATGGTCTGCCAGTGTGCCTGGCGTCTGGCATGTGTGGTCTTGGACCCTGCAACGATGACCATTTCCCTATCATGGTCTGACACATACTGAACAAGTGCATTCAGTTCGGCGTCTGTGAAGCTGGGCTTCCTTGATGGGCCGGACTGTGCAGCCGTGCCTGGGGCATCAGCCTGTGCCGGACGTGCACTCTTCCTCTTCCGCTTGGAAGGGGGTGGGGATCCAGAGTGTCCTACGCCGCTGTGGACACTAGGGGCAGGAGCCGTGGTGGACTCAGTACTGGGTGTGTGGGATTGCACACTCAGCATGGGAGTAGGTGCAGGCATTGGGGGTAGAGGGATAGGGTCAGGCCTGATCTGAGGTGCATGAACTAGGACCGACACAGTCTTGGCAGGGTGTATGAGAGGTGGGGTGGATGGAGCCACACCCTGCCCACGGGGGGCAGCAGATGACCTATCTGGCATAGATGCGCGTGTCCTGATGACACCAATGTGCACCGGTGCACGTGCAGTGGACCTGCTGACCTGGATGTCAGCGATGGAGTCACCCTCGGACAGGTCTGGTGCCACAATGGGCTGGTCCAACAAGGGCTGATCAGGGTTGGTATCAGCCACATGACCCTCAACCTGGGGGGGGGAGGGGGGGACATGGGTGTCCCTGACTGGTCCTCCAGACTGGGGGGGACAGGGGCACCCTGCAAGTCACAACCACGTCCCCTAGTGGATCCTCCACGGCCACCACGTGTGGCTCGGCCACCTTTGCCACCCTTACGGCTTGCACGCCTCCCAACCATGGCACTGATGTTATTGTGCGTATGGGAGTGGGTGTGCACAATTGTCCTGGGCAATTGGGTGTCAAAGGGGTTGGGTACCAGATGGTATTCGTACCCTAGTGCAGTGGCAAGGCTATATGACACCCCTGGGGAAAGATGACGGGTCACGCAACGCACAGGCACCCCAAAAAAGTTAAGGAACGTGCACGATACCCCTCCTAGACCACGTGTGCGTATAAAAAACCCTGCACTACGCTGTGGCATCCAGTAACACAAGAATGAACGTATGCGTGTCACACGCAGCCTAGATTGACCTCTGAAGAGGTACGTGACACACGGGGCAAGCACAGATGATAGATGCGTGCGCAACTCACCGTCTGCCAGGGAGAAATGCGTCAAAAAGACGCGCGTGTGCGCGTTGGCAACACCCCCGCCAAAAGAAGAATGGGACGCTGTCTGAGGAGACAGGACAACAGTAGAAGGGAACGCTGTGTGAGGAAACAGGCCCAGGAAAAAGAGCAAAAGAGAAAAAGCTGTCAGAGGTAACAGGGAGTACGACCTTTGAACGCCGTGAAGTAAATCGGGTGTCAACTGACAAGAAGTACAGAATACACCAACTCGCTCTCCACAAAAAGCACGTACAAGGAAATGGCGTTCTACATGTACCTTTTATGCAGGCCCACAGGTCCTGCGTCACTTCCGCGTGTAGGCGCTGAAGGGCCAGCCTCCAATCACACGCATTGACACTGGCTTGTGTTTCTTTCACGCGTGTTGGGAAACGGCCGTGCGTTATAGACGCGCTTACGCGCCTGGCCCTTTGGACCAATCACGCGTGTTGGGAAACACCCGTGCGTCATAGGCGCGCTTACGCGCCTGGCCCTTTGGACCAATGAAATCGGGTACGCGTGCTGACGCGCTCGCGCGGCACGTGTATTTTTTTCACGTGGGTTGGGAAACACCCGTGCGTCATAGGCGCGCTTACGCGCCTGGCCCTTTGGACCAATGAAATCGCGTACGCGTGCTGACGTGCTTACGCGCTGAGGGCCTTTCCTCGGATTCCACGCAGACGTGCATGATTTTCACGTGCCAATTCACTCCGTATCATGCTGGCCACGCGTTCACACACGGAAGACCACGCTCCTGCCCAGAAGGCCGAGTTACTGCCCCCCAGTGCCCCGAGCAGCCTCCCACGTGCCATCTGCTGCTGCCTGCCTGCCTGCCTGCCTGCTGCCACCGTGCCCTGCCATTTGGTGCCTGCACATCAGCCATCTGCAGGCGTACAGTTGCTGTGTCCACCCCTGCTGGAACTGAAGACTCCCGACTGGAAGAACACCACTCCACAGCCCAGCCCCAGGACCAAGTTGCCCACCCACTCCTGCCTCTGGGGTTGCCATGTCGGGCACTGAAACATCTGGCACCACTGGCAACCCCCAGCCAGAGAGGCAGAGGGGCCCCAGCTTCAGTGTCACCGAGGTTGGGGTCCTGGTGGAGCGAGTCCTGGGGCAGTATGATGCCCTCTTCGGAAGTAGCCGCGCCAACTATGAAGGACGGACTCGGATCTGGGACGACATCGTGACTGCCATCAACGCGGAGGGGGTGGCAGTCCGCGACAACCCACATGTCAGGAAGCGTTGGGAGGACTGCAGGTCCAGGACCCTCTCAAAGGCCCGGCGCCTCGTGGAGGGGGGCCGGGGCCACATGAGTTCGATCCAAATGAGGGTCCTGGCACGCATACACCCAGCGCTCCACTCCCAGGTCCTTGAGAGGGAGACCCATCTGGAGTTGAGCGGTAAGTGTGCAGGCATTGCTGTGTGAGACAGTGCATGTTGCAGTGTGCTGGTTGTGTGATGCTGTATGTGTGGAATGGGCCTTGTAGGCATGTATGTGTGCAGTGTTGTCATGGCGATGCATGTGCGACCAGTAATTTGTGGATCACATGGTTGTTGTATGTGTTGCTATGCAACCTGAGGAGGCCTATGCAGATTGGACACATGTGAGCATGCAAGTGTATGTTCGTGGACATGGGTGTGGGTGAGGGATGGATGCTGATGCCAGGTACATGTATGGTGTCGAGGTCGGTGTGCTTGACCTGCATGTCTGTGAATTTTGAATGGCATAGATGCATGACACATGTCTGTGACACTGTACAGATTCACTGATGCTGCCTAATCATCCTTGTATCCACTGTGTTTGTGATGTACGAGGCCACATGGATGTGACAGAGGTGAAGTGTGTGCGTGTGATTTGCATGACCAATGATGCATGTGAGTTCCATGACATCGTACTTTAGAAGAGTGCAGTGGACATGTATGTTGATGTGCATGCCATGGACCATGGGTGTTGCGTGTGTGTATTGCCTGACCCATGTGTTGTGGAGGGACATGATAGAAGTGTACTTTACCATTGCCAGTCATCTGATATTGCTTCCTGTGTAGGGGACCATTGTACAGTGCCCTGATGCTTGTGTTCTATGTCTCCCTCTATGCAGCGGCTAGTGATGGAGAGGGCGGAGACGGCGCTGTGGAGGTAGACGGCGGGGATGCCCCCACGGCTGCGGCGGAAGGGGTGGGTGAGCCCCCACAGGGGCCAGCTACAGCGGAAGAGGGCAAGGAGCCATCCAGGTTGGTGGTTTCTACAGAGGAGGAGGCGGCCGAGACTGAGGCACACCTGAGGCCTAGTGGGGGCATCCCTGCTGGTGCAAGTGGTGCAGTCCAGGGCCAGGGGCAGGAGGCAGCACAGGTCGCCGTGGAGGTGCCTGTGCATGTCGCTGTCCCTGACCCTGTGAGTGCACCACAATGCACCAGCATGGATGCCCCGTCCCAGGCCCGTCCGCAGGTGGAGGGGGTGTCTATGTCATCTGACTCCCCTCCACCTGCGGACGAGAGGACCCGTGGGCGCATGGAAAAGGTCCTGATTGGGGTCGCGTTGCGCACGGGGGTCATTCGTGATGACGTGCGTGCTTCCCGGGAGGATCACGCACATCATCACGAAGAGCACCGTGCCGACGTGGCCCAGTTGGGATCTGCCATTGGCGCGGGTTTTCTGCAGGTGATGGCCAATGTGTCGGGCATCTCCTCCTCTGTGGAAAGTATGCGCCGGTCGTTCTCCTTGCCGTCTTCCGGCCCAGTTGACACCAGGGCCCCCTGTGGACCTGCCCTGACCAATGCAGCCGGCTCAGTGGGGATCCCATCCCTGCCACAGTCGGGAGTCGGTGGTCCAGCTGGTGTGGACACCATGGCAACTGGACCCCTGCAGGTGGAGGATGTGCCGGCATCATCAGGCAGGGCACGTGCACAACGGCGTCGGTGGATACCATCAGCCTGGATGCCGTCGTGCTGGCAGAGGCAGTGGCTGCAGAGGCAGCGGCAGCGACGTGGGAGGCGTCATGGCTCGGGGCCATCAACATCGGAGGGGCAGCCATCGGCTGGAGGGCAGGAGGACCCTGGACAGAATGTGTCTTCCGTGTGGCAGCGGTTAGGCCACGCAATAGATGCGGAGAGGCGGCGGGCAGAAGAGGGGCGGCTCGCTATGGTCAGGGCGGTGCACTCCATGCAGAGGGCCCTGAGGCGTGCCGAGTGCCTCGAGGAGATCCGCAGGGGCTTGGAGGTGGACACTGCGTCAGCCCTGCGGGCCCTCGGGGCCATTGAGGAGGAACGCCTCAGGGAGATAGAAAGGGAGTTCGATGATGCCCTGGCCCATAACATCTCTCAGTGAGCCGCAGGACTGGCCCGCCGCCTTTGTATATAGTTATGTAGATAGTAGGTTTCCTTTATTTTTATTTATTATTTGGGTTGATTGGACAATGGCCCACGTTTTTTGTATATAGTTAGCATTAGTTAGGTTTTGGTTAGGTTTCATTTTATGGTTTTTAGGGATATTGGACCCGGACAATCATCTTTGTACATAGTTTGTGGATATTTTCGATTTTATTATTTGGACCATGGGGCAATGTGTTTGTTTTTGATTTCCATTTTGATTGACTTTGCACCCGTTCTTTTGGATTTCACCTTTCATTAGATTTTTTTTTTTTTTTTACCTGTTACTTTGTGTATTCATTTAGGTGTTTCTTTTTTTTTCCTTCTTACATTTTAATACATTGTTCTTTTGATTCTATTGTGTGGACTTCTCTCATTGGTTTGTTGACTGTCACAATCTGGGTTTTCACAGTCATGTGTTGCCATTGTGTGAGTCTGACGGACTTGGACTCATGCGCATACTGCTCATTGGTTATGTATCATGTAATGGGTATTTGATTTTTGAATGGATGTGTACCTTGGATGTGTGTATGGACTGGGGTGACATGGGGTGGGATGTGGTTGCCCATGGGATCCTGGGATCTGTATTGTGATTTCCTATTGGAAGGGGAACATCTGTGTGGGCCTGGTGGAGGGTGCCCCATGACTGCTGGGGGGTGGGGTTGGTGGGAGACATGAGTGGGACATAAGTGGGGGCCTGCTGGCAGGTGCCCCACAGTGCTGGGGGGTGGGGGTGGTGGGAGGCATGAGTGGGACATGGGTGGGGGCCTGGTGGAGGGTGCCCCATGACTGCTGGGGGGTGGGGTTGGTGGGAGACATGAGTGGGACATAAGTGGGGGCCTGCTGGCAGGTGCCCCACAGTGCTGGGGGGTGGATGTGGTGGGAGGCATGAGTGGGACATAAGTGGGGGCCTGCTGGCAGGTGCCCCACAGTGCTGGGGGGTGGGGGTGGTGGGAGGCATGAGTGGGACATGGGTGGGGGCCTGGTGGAGGGTGCCCCATGACTGCTGGGGGGTGGGGTTGGTGGGAGACATGAGTGGGACATAAGTGGGGGCCTGCTGGCAGGTGCCCCACAGTGCTCCGGGGTGGGGGTGGTGGGAGGCATGAGTGGGACATGGGTGGGGGCCTGGTGGAGGGTGCCCCATGACTGCTGGGGGGTGGGGTTGGTGGGAGACATGAGTGGGACATAAGTGGGGGCCTGCTGGCAGGTGCCCCACAGTGCTGGGGGGTGGGTGTGGTGGGAGGCATGAGTGGGACATAAGTGGGGGCCTGCTGGCAGGTGCCCCACAGTGCTGGGGGGTGGGTGTGGTGGGAGGCATGAGTGGGACATAAGTGGGGGCCTGCTGGCAGGTGCCCCACAGTGCTGGGGGGTGGGGGTGGTGGGAGGCATGAGTGGGACATGGGTGGGGGCCTGGTGGAGGGTGCCCCATGACTGCTGGGGGGTGGGGTTGGTGGGAGACATGAGTGGGACATAAGTGGGGGCCTGCTGGCAGGTGCCCCACAGTGCTGGGGGGTGGGTGTGGTGGGAGGCATGAGTGGGACATAAGTGGGGGCCTGCTGGCAGGTGCCCCACAGTGCTGGGGGGTGGGTGTGGTGGGAGGCATGAGTGGGACATAAGTGGGGGCCTGCTGGCAGGTGCCCCACAGTGCTGGGGGGTGGGGGTGGTGGGAGGCATGTGTGGGACATGGGTGGGGGCCTGGTGGAGGGTGCCCCATGACTGCTGGGGGGTGGGGTTGGTGGGAGACATGAGTGGGACATAAGTGGGGGCCTGCTGGCAGGTGCCCCATAGTGCTGGGGGGTGGGGGTGGTGGGAGGCATGAGTGGGACATGGGTGGGGGCCTGGTGGAGGGTGCCCCATGACTGCTGGGGGGTGGGGTTGGTGGGAGACATGAGTGGGACATAAGTGGGGGCCTGCTGGCAGGTGCCCCACAGTGCTGGGGGGTGGGTTTGGTGGGAGGCATGAGTGGGACATAAGTGGGGGCCTGCTGGCAGGTGCCCCACAGTGCTGGGGGGTGGGTGTGGTGGGAGGCATGAGTGGGACATAAGTGGGGGCCTGCTGGCAGGTGCCCCACAGTGCTGGGGGGTGGGGGTGGTGGGAGGCATGAGTGGGACATGGGTGGGGGCCTGGTGGAGGGTGCCCCATGACTGCTGGGGGGTGGGAGTCATGAGCAGGTGTGCAGGGTAATCCCCTGTGGTGTGGACTGCATGCAGGGGACGTGGAGGCTGTACAGGGAAGACCTGTGAAGACCCAACGATCGGAGTAGCGTGTTCAACTATCCACGCCCCCCTGAAATGGACGTAGCCTGGGATTTCGCGTGTGAAACGTTCCCGCGCACCCCTGAAATGGAAGTAGCCTGGGATTTCGCGTGTGAAACTTCCCCGCGCACCCCTGTAATGGACGTACCCTGGCTTTTCGCGTGTGAAACTTCCCGCGAACCCCTGTAATGGATGTACCCTGGCTTTTCGCGTGTGGGACTTCCCGCGCACCCCTGGTATTCCCCTAGCCTAGCTTTTCGCGTGTGAAACTTCCCGCGCACCCCTGTAATGGACGTACCCTGGCTTTTCGCGTGTGGGACTTCCCGCGCACCCCTGGTATTCCCCTAGCCTAGCTTTTCGCGTGTGAAACTTCACGCGCACCCCTGTAATGGACGTACCCTGGCTTTTCGCGTGTGGGACTTCCCGCGCACCCCTGTAATGGACGTACCCTGGCTTTTCGCGTGTGGGACTTCCCGCGCACCCCTGCAATTCCCGTAGCCTAGCTTTTCGCGTGTGAAACGTTCCCGCGCACCCCTGAAATGGAAGTAGCCTGGGATTTCACGTGTGAAACTTCCCCGCGCACCCCTGAAATGGACGTACCCTGGCTTTTCGCGTGTGGGACTTCCCGCGCACCCCTGGAATTCCCGTAGCCTAGCTTTTTGCGTGTGAAACTTCCCGCGAACCCCAGTAATGGACGTACCCTGGCTTTTCGCGTGTAGGACTTCCCGCGCACCCCTGCAATTCCCGTAGCCTAGCTTTTCGCGTGTGAAACTTCACGCGCACCCCTGTAATGGACGTACCCTGGCTTTTCGCGTGTGGGACTTCCCGCGCACCCCTGCAATTCCCGTAGCCTAGCTTTTCGCGTGTGAAACTTCACGCGCACCCCTGTAATGGATGTACCCTGGCTTTTCGCGTGTGGGACTTCCCGCGCACCCCTGGTATTCCCCTAGCCTAGCTTTTCGCGTGTGAAACTTCACGCGCACCCCTGTAATGGACGTACCCTGGCTTTTCGCGTGTGGGACTTCCCGCGCACCCCTGGAATTCCCGTAGCCTAGCTTTTCGCGTGTGAAACTTCCCGCGCACCCCTGTAATGGACGTACCCTGGCTTTTCGCGTGTGAAACTTCCCGCGAACCCCTGTAATGGACATACCCTGGCTTTTCGCGTGTGGGACTTCCCGCGCACCCCTGCAATTCCCGTAGCCTAGCTTTTCGCGTGTGAAACTTCCCGCGCACCCTTGTAATGGACGTACCCTGGCTTTTCGCGTGTGGGACTTCCCGCGCACCCCTGCAATTCCCGTAGCCTAGCTTTTCGCGTGTGAAACGTTCCCGCGCACCCCTGAAATGGAAGTAGCCTGGGATTTCGCGTGTGAAACTTCCCCGCGCACCCCTGAAATGGACGTACCCTGGCTTTTCGTGTGTGGGACTTCCCGCGCACCCCTGGAATTCCCGTAGCCTAGCTTTTCGCGTGTGAAACTTCCCGCGAACCCCTGTAATGGACGTACCCTGGCTTTTCGCGTGTGGGACTTCCCGCGCACCCCTGCAATTCCCGTAGCCTAGCTTTTCGCGTGTGAAACTTCACGCGCACCCCTGTAATGGACGTACCCTGGCTTTTCGCGTGTGGGACTTCCCGCGCACCCCTGGTATTCCCCTAGCCTAGCTTTTCGCCTGTGAAACTTCACGCGCACCCCTGTAATGGACGTACCCTGGCTTTTCGCGTGTGGGACTTCCCGCGCACCCCTGGAATTCCCGTAGCCTAGCTTTTCGCGTGTGAAACTTCCCGCGCACCCCTGAAATGGAAGTAGCCTAGCTTTTCGCGTGTGAAACTTCCCGCGCACCCCTGAAATGGACGTAGCCTGGGATTTGACGTGTGAAACTTCCCGCGCACCCTTGAAAATCGCATGGGCCGCTTGCCGTGATGGTCCAGGGTTAGCGCAGCCCCTTGCGCTGGTTTGTGATTTTTATGAGATTTCCCAGCGCAAGGGGCGTTCCTGGGGGCGTAACTGGCGCTGCAGCGAGTCGCTGCGCCACTGTGCGCCACGGCTGCCTGGGGAAGCTAAAATCCATGAATACGCTGTGCGCCGGATTCGGTTTTGGCGCACGCGGCTGGCGCAGACTATCGCACGCGCACGCTGTGCGCCAGCCGCGTGCGCTACTTGTGCGCTGAATTCTATGAATTACCCTGTTTGTCTGGGGTGGCCATACCACCAGTGGTGCCAATGCGAAAGAACCCTATGAGGTGTTAATGGTATTTAGCACCTTGTTCATTCCATCCCAGTGCAGTCCCTTTGTGAGAGCACAGCCACAGGTGCGAACTGCCATTTATATGGAAGAGGGATGGATATGGATGATGGCAGTGTAATAGGCACGGAACATAGTGAAAGGACACACACATATGTTGATTGCACGGATACCATTGATACCGGAGGGGGGATGGATGAGGGTTCAGGACAGTGTCTTCAAAGGTGAGTATGGCGATGCTAGGTCTCAGGTGGCCATGTGGCCAATGGTCCCAATGCCAAAGAACCCTTTGAGGTGTACATGGTATTAGGCACCTTGTTAGTTCCAACCGGACAAGGCCCTCCTGCGACTGCACAGTCACAGGTGTGAACTGCCAGAAGGGGGTGGATGAGGTGAGCACAATATGCCAGGAAACTCTTTAAAGGACACTGATCTTTCATGATCTTCTCATGCAGCATATATTTATAAATATTAGATGTTTGGATGTATTGGTGACTTACAATTTAGTTTAAATAACTTTTCCTATTTCCGCATTTTTAAAAAAATTTAGTTTTGTACAGTTGATGGCATTGACAAACCACAAATTGTACTACTGTGTTGACGTACTGTCTGTAGAAATCCCTTCTATTGTCCGGAGTCACTGGAGAATTTCTCACGAATGGCTTGGCTTGAACCACACAGGCAGGTATTACTTGTTGAACGCAGAATCTCAGTCTTCCATGAATCTGCCATGTAAACGATCAGAAATATTTGACTTGAATGAATCCACTAATTGCATTTATTTTGTTTGCACTTTCTCCTAAAATATAAGCAATTATTATGCTATGAAAAAGTATGTTTTCGAGCTAAGTACTGACAGTACTTTTATTTTCAAGTAGGGATGAATTTGAAATGTGAACGCCCATTCCAGCAAAAACTGTTTGGAAGATTGTTTTTAACTTTAAAGTGAAAGCAATGTAATTGTTTGGTCAGTAGATGTAGTGCCTCATTATATGTTTTGCGGTAGCCTTACTGGGTCATTATGTCCCTGTCGAAACGGGTATGTGCCCATTCACGGGTGCCCAAAAAAATGCTCCCCATTCCCATTGAGCCGCATGGGGCTCAATGGGAATGGGGAGGTTGTATGCACTGGCAACATTCAGAATGGTGCCGGTGCATCCGACATGCTCTGCTCGCGGGTGCCGGTATGCCCGTCAGGCCAGTCCTGGCGGGAAAACACCCGCGAGCAGAACTCATAGTTTGCTAGTCCAGTAACAACGGTACCGGCAAGCTTACCGGTACCGTTGTTACCAGACCGGCAAACTTATAATGAGGCCCATAATGTTGAATGCTTTGGCTTGAGATTAGAACTCAATTTTTTTTCAAATACCCTAAAAATTCCATCCTCAGTTATAATGATGTAGGAGAACAACGTAAAATATTAGCGGTCTCGGTTATCAAACATGCAATGTATAAAGAGAAAACGTACTCATAACTTGGATTACGACAGCTAACTGTTGCTCGAAGTTCATTCATGAGGACCATCATCATTCGCAACACAGATCTTGCAAGGCAGGATGCCCTAGTCATGCAGCTAGGTAATGCATAGTGGTGGTGTATCTTCTTTGGCTATGTAGGCCAAGCAGCCAGTTGTCTTTTGCAACAGCAGTGCTTCACCAAAGTTGGCATAAACTCACAACGATGGCAGGTACACACGACTTTCATTTGATTCCCCATCATTTTGTCTTCTTTCTCTTTCAACCATTTCCTCCTCTGAATATTCAGGCTCATATAGATAAGGCTGCATTGTTGCCATAGTACCTGAATATTGAAGAAGTATCAAATCAACAGTGAGAAAAAAAAAATGTGTTTGTATAAAGTGATAAAACAGGAGGTTTTCCATTAAAAGGCAATGAAAAAGAAAAACAAGAGAATAAACAGCCATGTTGCAAAAACCCATAGAGCAAAGACAAGAACAATAAGCACAAGCTTTGAATTTTCGCATTGCCACATATAAAAAATAACCCATGTAAATATAGAATTTTAATATGGTTTGGTAAAGACATTTGTCATTTTTTTTTATAAAACGATTACTGAGTTAATTAATTTTAGGTAGTGGAAGTAACTGTTCTCACAGCATCGTACTTGGTAGATAGCTGAACAGATCATCAATAAGTCATGGAGGCTCGGAATGAAATAGACTGACACGAAGGAAAAAGAAACTCCAATGTTGTCTGATCAGAAAGGGCATCTTGACATTTCCATGGAGACAAGTCAACATATTGCGCATAGAGGAGGTTGACATGAGACCCGCATTGGCGTTGTGACAAAGGGCGTAAATGTCTAGTCATGTCAGCCTGAGGGGCTGGTGATCTGAATTACTACTGCTAGTGCACTTGAACCTAGGGCCATGGATCAACAGCTATGTTTAGAACAAGATGGCGGTACCCGAGCCATCACTTCCGCATGTGTACATGGGAGAAAAACAAAGGTAAGAGGAATTGGATTTTTCTTTTTACGGCCAATCTATGTATGCTCACAAATACATTCCTGATCGATTAGGCCACTAACATTTCTGAGCAGACTTCCCCTTTAATAGAACAAATGGGATTGTTTGTGAATACACTTACATGTGAGCAGTCGACTACTTACTAGTTTGCTATGTTTTGCTACACGTGTAATTCTAACATGGACATCCGGGTGAACCTGGGTTTCTGTGTTAGATTTACTCCTGTTACAAAAGCAAGCGTAGGTGCTGCCTGCCAGACCTGTAGATGCTATAAAGCATTTGCATGGATTCCCATAATGCAAAAAGTACATGAGGATTGCATAGCAATCCAAAGGATCCTTCCCTGCCTCAAAATTGCATGTGGCGGGAGATCCTATCTGATTTGTTTAATGTAGAGCATGTGCGTGGTAGTCTCAGACTTTTCGATCTGTGGCCGAGCTCTGCGTAACAATTCCAAAAAGCATGAGTAAAAAGCATGTAGAAAGCATGAGTAAAATGTTATATGAGTAAGTTGGAAGCTGAGGGGGAAGCAGTTACTGGCAGGACGTTCTGGAGGCTGTTTGCCCTGTTTAACTGTTATGTGCTGAATTGGAGGAGGAGCAATAAATACCATTCAAACTCGTGGAGCGAAGCAGAGTTGGAAGCTGAGGTGCAGGCAGTTACTGGCAGTTAGCGGCATTAGCCGGGATTAGCAGGTAAACTTCCTTTCATTTATTTTTGGAACGTGGCTGTCTTGAGCCTTGTGAACAATTATCTGTCGTGTGCCTGGGGACTGCGGGGTGTCACCGTTTGGCTTCATCCTTTGACCTGGGACCGGCGTGGGTCTCCTTTAAAACGTTAAGCTATAGGAGGGAGCCTGACATAACACAATGCAGTCTGGGCTACCTAGCCAGGCCGGACAAGAGCTACAGGTAACGCAAGTCCTATCGGCTGGAGGTGGCACCACTCCTATACCTGAGAGTTTGGTGGGGAGTGCGCATAAGTCAGCTACTATGAATGAGGGTCCCCCTTTGGTATCAACTAGTTTGTGCACATTTTTGCCCGCTCCACTTCATGAAGCGTGGGTGAGTCAGGGGGAGGGCCAAGGCAGGGCCTTGCCCCTACCAGTTCCACAATTGATGCTTATTCTGGATGACCAATTTAACCCCGGCCCCCCTCCTCCTACCCAGACTGCACAAGCTGATATCTATCCCTTTGATAAGCTAGATGTGGTTAGTGGTGTAACTAATAAACCTCTAGAAGATCACAAGACATCGAGACTACTTTGGCCACTAGACCCATCTCAGGGCAACGGATCATGGACCACAATTTCATTAAGGCTGCCACTACCAGCACAGAACTTAAATCATTTCCAACAATGAAAGGTAAAGCAATGTTAGACCACTCGGTAATGAATTTGCATTCTAATTGCTGTGGACTTAAGACATTACGGATATCAGCATAATTGAACTCACTGATCAGGCAGAAGAACAGGAGTCAAACTGTGACCGACTTGTAGGCAACTACAGTGAAGGTGTGGTGCAGCAAACATATGATTCCTCGCTGTTGGATTCACAGACTGCCCTAACCAACCTGTTTGATAAGTCTAATACTGGCGACGAACAAGATTGTCATGCACAATCTCAGGCCCAATCCCAAACCTGAGAAACTTTTGGTGCTCAGAGTGATTCTCCGGCCCTCCACCATACACTGAGGGAAATTGATGAACGTATTTGTCTGACCCATCCCACCGTATCCGCACTGAACATGGTTTTGAGTTAATTTGTTTCTCTGTATGATAACATTTGGGCAGAGCTAAAATCTACTAATGCAGTGTTGGCAGACGTTACTATTAAATTATAGGAGATTGGTGCAGAAATACGGTTTGGGAATGGTGGGCAGAGCCCAAAAGAGGTGGGCTTTGCAATGGGGGGACAGATCATCAACCCCCCTCAACCTATAGTGAATGTGGATATAATTGAAATTTCTGACAATGCGTCTATGAAGGAATTGTCTAGTGACCACATACCCACCATGGGGCTTAGTTTGAGTTTACCCCCTATAGGCAATGGTGCCATTGGAGTTTTGGGTCCTCCCCCAGTGATTGACCTAACCAGTGAGCCATCTTTGGTGGGGGGAGAGAGTGTGGGGGAGTTGAGTGATTTGGTGGCCACAATTACTCCTGTGGCTCCGCTAACATCTCCTAAACCAAGCAATGTAAAAAAAAGGCAAATCAGTGAAGCGGAAACCAGGCCCCAGAAGGAATCGTATATTTAGTATTGAAGCGGCCCATAGAACTTTATTTCACTCTAGATTGTCTCCCGTCATTAAACATGGACCCTTAAATCTAGAGGCCCCATCCAAACCTGTGTCTGTTGACTCCTCGGCTGAAAAACAGACCCTACTCTTATGGGTCTTCTGGGTGGTGCTGAACCTGGTATAACTCAGGTGGACTCCCCCCCCCCCCAGTGATGGCTCTAATGAATACAGGTGATAGAGGGGCTTGTTCTCAGCATAATGGATCAAGGGGCAGGGGGACCAGTTTGGACCAAAGGGACAAACCTGTATTTTTACCACCCCCCCAGATTTTTGGGTGGGGATTCTGGGATAACGTGTACATTTAGGGCAATATCTGCTGGGATTGAGTCCATCTAGGATCCATGGGAAGGTGCGTCTACCTCGGCTCTGCCAGGGCAAAGAGTCGGTGAACGGAATTATTTGCCCTCGGGGGGAGTTGAGGGGATGAAACAACCTGTACAGAGACCAGCTTGGGAAAGACCAGTGGTTATACCCAGATGGTCGAACCTATCAAAGGACATGGGGGTGAGCAATTCTGTAATACCTATAGCCAATGCAGACATTGGGGTAAGTTCTGCGAACTTTGGGGTGGGTTGTGGAATTGGTAAGTCAAGGGCACTGGAGGGGTTAGTGGATATTCCACCTAGATCTAACTACCCCAGCGCAGCCTCGGGATGAAAGACCTGCTACAGTGATTATACTACCCCACCACCTATGTCCGGAAGGACACCCCTAATGAACAGCTACAATCTGACTCCACTGAATCCACGAATGGGAGATCCACACAGTGTAAAAACCAGAGGGGCAATGGGCTTGAGGCTGATGGATAAATGTGCTAATAAGGGTCTCAGTCGAATTAAAATGACCAGTATGTTGGCCCCAATTACCACGTGTGCCTCAATCGCTCGAAAATTTTATTTATTTTCTCCCAAATTGTTTCTATGGCACTAGGGGCCTCGACTGATATTGGGAGAGTGGCTTTCCCTGAGAAAGACCGCCTGGACATTTGTACTATCTATCTAAACTCTCCATTGGTGAAGGAGTTTATCCTCACACAAGGGGAAGGCTTGCTGAACCTTGGATTTGAAGTAGAGTTGCTGAATGAGGAGAAGGGGGGGTCCCTGCCCTAAAGGGGATAAGCTGAGTACTGGGCATGTGCAGTTAGACACTGACAGGGTGGAATTTGGGCAAGGTGGGGGGAAAGAAATCGATTGAGCTACCATCATCTCCTCACTGTGGCAGAAATTCGTCCCGTAGAGTACCAGAGTGCGCAGGCACCACAGGGGTAGATGTGCGGCTGTGCCTAAATTCATGGCATACTCGGGGTAATATCCACCTTTTTTCGCTTTGTTTGGATAACCAGAGACTAGCTAACTGCATATGTCTACAAGAAACCTGGTTGACATCCATTCCCATACTGGATGGACATAGCATTTTTACCCAACCTGCTAAAGTAAGTGCAGGAGGAAGGCCCTCAGGGGCTCTGCTTATTGCGATGGAAGGTTCCTTGGGCTTGAGTGGGCTATCCTTCGATAATTTGCCATTTGGCGGGTTGTGGGTGTTTTTTTTTCATCTAAGGATGGCATGGTAAACATTTTGGTCATCATTATTTACTGGCACAAGGGCATTGCCCTGGTAAATGCGTTTGTGGAGAAAGTATGCCATATAATAGATGACTGCTCCTACAGGTTTTTGAATGGGAGAATTATACTGGTGGGTGACCTGAATGCAGACTGTGATTTCCAACGTTCCCCTTGGGATCTTGATGGGATTACTGTTGGTCAAACAGAGATGTGACATTCGGGCAAGTCTGGTATGTGGGTCTAGGGGGACGAGGCCTTCAGCCATTAGTGTGGAGGAAGTCTGACGACCTCCATGAAACTGATTGGCACACTTGGAATAGGTGCAACAGTTCCTTCCTTTTGGATTATATCTATTTCGATTCGTTCTTAATGAACCGCTGTGTGTCGTTTGATGTGTTGATAAATGTCTTGAGTGACCATTCTATTCTAATGGCAAATTTTGACTGGATATTGAACTCCAAGGAATTTCGCCTTCAGCCCCTGGTAGTTGCCAGTGTAGCCGGCAATTTAGTGAGATGGTCAGACATCAATATCTGCTATTTGAACCAGAAACTAAGGGAAGCACTCAACCTATCCACTTTAGAGTGGAAATTAAATAACTTCAATGCAAATGAGCTTCAGTCACTTGTCAGCTCCCTTGTATCTGGGCTTCAAATTGGATCCAGTACCATGGGGAAAGGACCTGCGAGATATACCCATTGTTATGATGAGGAGTTGGCTGCTGTAAAAAACACCATGAGGAGAGAACTGAGAATGATCCATAGTACCATCTTGGATAAGGAGTCTCGTTATGACCAGGCAAGGACGATCAAGCAATCCTATAAAAATCATTGTAAGTCACTGAAGCACAACCTCCTACAACAAGATGTTGAAATGTTGGGGATTTTGATGAATGCTGAAGTCAGTGCCTTTTGGCACTTGGTGAATGGGCAGGACCCAAATCGTGTAGTTGCCCAACTCAACTCAATTGCGGAGCAAGAAGTGGTACAGTTTTATTTAGGGTAGGTTTGGGACTCCTACTATCGACCCTTAGGAGGTATCTGGCCTGGCTGATGGCCCTATTTGGGAGCCCCATATAGATATTGATGTCATCTTCTCCCTGATCTCTAAATGCAAAAGATCTAGAGCCCCGGGCCCTAATGGGCTACTAATAAGACCTTTAAGCAGGATCCAAATATCTGGGCAAATTTGCTATATTTGGAATTTAAGGACATTTTTTCCACTGGGGTAACACCTGAATCTTGGATTACTGCTCACGTTGTATCCATCTTCAAGTGTGGGAGCAGGGCGGACCCAGCAAACTAGCAACCTGTTTCGGTGATTGACGCCGACTGTAGGAGCTCTTCTGCCCTCCTGCTCTCACATCTTGAAGAATGGGCTAGAATGGCCCACCCTCTTGATCAATTTCAGACCGGATTTAGGAAAGGTCACTCCACCAATATTAACGGTCTTGTCCTCAAATGCATCCAGGAAAAAGCTTGGAAGTCTCCAAAGTGCTGCACTTATGTGGCGTCGATCGACCTCTCAGCCACATTTGATTTTGTGGACCGGGCTGATTATGGGCCAAACTGGCCAGGCGAGGCCTACCAGGGGGGCTCTTGAGACTCATTAGTGGAATTTATGATAATCGTGGGATCCAGGTCTGCCTTGGCCAAAGGGGTGACGTTACTCAGAGAGTTCAATCTTACCGGGGGTCAGAAAGGGTGTGTTCTGGCCCCCTGGCTGTTCAACCAATATTTCTCTGATATCGCACTGTCCCTTGGGAAGGAGGGGCTAATTGCACCTAAGGTGGGCCAGGCAAAAATAATTTGCCTTGCCTATGCAGACAACCTCTTTATCTTCTACTTAACTAGGGTTGGCCTGCATAGGTCACTAAATAACTTTGAGAACTATGCTAAAAATAATGGGCTCATTATTAACTGTGGGATATCTTTACCCATGCCAATGCGACCCACTACACACCTTTGCCAATGGGAGAAAGAAACTGCCAAAAATGGATGCGATAACTGCTGTGCGTGCCAAATCTGCAAAACTGCGCATGGTTCATAAATCACAAAAGGCTGCAAACCCCTGCCACACACAGTCAAAGTTGGTGTATAAACAGGACTCACTGAATATCAGGGGGTGCTGTCACATGAAGCAAGGGCACAGAAGGGCTAAAATCCAAAAATGCCTTTAAAATGCAGCTTTCCTAATCAATTGCAACCTTCAAAGTGCTGTTTTGGCACTAAATTCAGTCATTTTCCCAGTGAAAGATTGAAATGAAAAGTGTGCTGAATCACAGACTCAGAGAAAACAGGGCTTCACTGACTGACAGCTGCTAAGTAAAGTGGATTTAAAAGGCTCAGTTTAAATGGGGGTCATTCTGAGGTTAGAGGTAATGGAAAAACAATGCCAGTAAAGGATTACCGGCATCGCATACGCCTCTGGCCTATTTTGACCCGGACCCGGCTATTAGCGGTACCATTATTAATGGTGCCTCTAATAGTGGCATGGGCGCGGGCACGCGGCCCATCATACCAGCAATACCGGCATGTCGTTAATCGGAGGAAATCACAAGGTAGGCAGACAAGCAAATACTGGCATCATGAAGGCACTAATAGGCGATACAAGCATGCCGGTAATACCGGCATCGCGAACCAACCGTAAAATGCTATGTGCAGTGTTCCCAACTGCCACAGGTGCACACAATCAGCACAGGTGGACGCAATGGAGTCTGGCCCAGTACAAAAGGAGCACACCCACACACCACACCCCCTCCCACACCAAGATGATTCCAATAGTAGTAGAAATACTGGAGCTGGAGGACATGCTTGCATTGCCACACCAGCAACAACAACAACAGCAGGCACTACAGAGGAGACGCAGGAGGAGAAGGAGGGTGGCACAGGCCCAGCATGCCCCACTAGTGCAGCCAGCGTGACCACGCAGGCAGCCCCCAATCCCTCGCATCAGAGCCAGTCCTTTCAACCTAACCCCTGAGCAGATCCACACCCTGTACCGTCTGGACCGGGACAGCATCACCACCATTGTGGACATGATACACAACAACATTGTCAGCCTCATTGAAATATGCACCACCATCCCCCCTCTACTGAACCTAGTGTCTGTGCTCCACTTCCTTGCCACAGGCACCTACCAGCGCACAATGCGGCACATATATGGCATATCACAACCCTTTTTTTTCTCGCATTCTGAACCAAGTGCTGGATGCCCTCCTCAAGTACACAAGGGACTACATATCCCTACCACGGACTACCCAGGAGATGTTTGATACAAAAGTTGGCTTCCATGCACTGGCAGGTATGCCAAATTGTATGGGTGCCCTCGACTGCACCCACATGGAGGTGGTGGTCCTGCATGCCATGGAGGTGGTGTACTGCAACCGCAAGAAATACCACTCCATTAATGTGCAGATGGTATGCGATGCCAGCAAGATCATCACACATTATTGTGCCCCATATACTGGATCAACTCATGACTCTATGGTCCTGCGGTAATCCACGCTACCATGCTTCATGGAGCAACATGCTGGACGACATGCCTGGCTGCTTGGTAAGTTGCGTGACCAGCACATGGCATTGAAATGGGGGGAGAGATGCACACAGCACCGTGGTGTCAATGTTGAACTGCTACCACCTGGTCATGATGAAGGGGATGAAGAAGATGTGGCTGCACATAATCGCGGTGCCGATGCACAGGAGGGACGTGCTGTGCGCCAGTCAGTGATAGCACAATATTTAGCACAATATTTCTGACACACTTGGCTGCAGAGGGTGACGTGACAGTTTGACAGAGGGCACTAGGTCTGGGAGTACATGTACACTATGCGCTGTATATGAATAAATGACACATGCGCAATGATGAATGTCCACTCAAGATTATTTTTTTCACACAACGGGTGTATTGAAATTTACAATGAAGAAGAAAGTGCACCAACCCCTGCTCCATCTGGGGTGCTGGATGGTCAGCCTCCATAGCATCAGCAATGCGGCTGAGGACCTGCCGCAGGGCCGATACCTCCTCACAGAGTCTACTTGTATTGTCTGCAAAGATCTTGCCCTGGGAGGCAGTGTTATCGGCTATTATCTTGCCCAGAGAGGCAGTGTTTTCACGCCACTTCTGCGTTGCTTGGGCATTGTCATTCACAAATTGACGCACAAGGGCAGTCAGCTCCTCATGCCGCTGCAGCCCCGCCGGTACACCTGTGGAGGTGGAGGGTGCTTGGGTGTCATGTTCGACTTCAATGGGCCCCACTATGGGACTCATGGCCCCTTGGTCATACTCCCACCCATACTGCTCCGGGGTGGTGGCGTGGTCAAACTCTAAAGATATGTTCTGGGGGGATGGCACTGGACTTGGTGTGCGGGGCAGTTCAGAGGAGTCGTTCTCCACAGGCACCCACATCTCTTCCTGCGCCTCCTCCTCATCCAGGGGTGCTGTGGCTGCCGCCTCCCTGACTGAACTGGACTCTGCTGAGTGTGGAGCTTCAGCTGCATCCTGTGGCAGTGTGACAGGGGTTCCAGCTTCCATCTCGACAGCCCTTGGCAGCACCAGTGCCGTGGCATCTGGAGGTGGTTTCCTTGGTGGTGCATGGCGGGCCTTGTGTTGGTCCTTTGAGGTCGAAGGCCCATTGGCTTCATCCCAGGCCCTCTTCCGGGGTGTGGTTGGCTGTGGGGGTGCGTCCAGCACCGCGCTGTTATGGTCTGAGCCTGTGGGTTCAAAGAGAGGGACAGCATGAGTGATGGTTTGATAGGCATCATGCATACATTTGTACAATTGTTCATCTACACAATAGAGGCTAATAGGCATTTGAGTTTGGATGATCACGTTGCTTGCTACATGGGTGGGTAATGCAGGCATATGTCGGGGTCACTCATGTTGGGGCAGACGTATGGTATGTGACATGCATATTTGTTGGGGCCTGCATGCAGTGTGACTTATGCAATTTACATCTTAGTGTGGTTTGTGTAAGGTATGGCATTGCCTTGCTGCAGGCATCTGCATGTGTCTGTGCTGCGTCCGACAACTTTGCTGGTAATGTGTGTGTATTGGGCCATGGCTTGCCTCTTTGGACAGACATATTGGTGGACTTTCATCAGACTCTGCATTACAGTGTTTTCTTAGGACACTCACCTCGGCACACTCCATGTCTCCCACCCCTTCTATGGCCTCCATGCCGATCAGGCTTGCACATATGTCCTCCCAACGGGACAGCTTTATGGGAGAGCTTGCTCCTCCGCCAGTTGACATGGCCTGGCTCCTGTTGGCTGACAGGATATTGCAGACTCGCAGGCGCAAGTCATCCCACCTCTTTCTGCAGTCCTTGATTATGCAGGGGGTGTTACCGACCACGCTTACTTTTTGTGCCACTAGGGCCCAGATCTCCTTCTTTCTAATTATGGCCTCCCTCTTGAGGTTCTCTGCAAAAATGACATCTGCATTTTCTTCAAGGGTCTCTGCGAGCATGGTCAATTCATCTTTGTTAAAGCGCTCCTTGCGCTGGTGGGAGGCACCTTTCTTCACAGCCTTGGGCATTGTGGTGTTGTCGTGGTTAGGATTTCACACGCAGCAGAATCCTACAGGTCCTGGCTGCTGAATATGGCAATGGATTGTGTTTTTAAAGATGGCCGCTGTGCTCTTTCCCGTTCCTGTGCAATGACGCTACTTCCGGTTCTGCTTATTTACGGCGACCGTTATTAGCGGTGACCGTTATTAGAGGTCACCGCTAATAGCGATGACCGCTAATGCCATCTTCATTCATGCCGGTAGTGCAATCTGCGCTTTACTTGATGGCGCTAAGGGCCTTTTTCAGGTCTTTAGCGGCATGCAGGTAATGCCGTTACCAGCATGGCGCAATGCTCGTGCCCACGAGGTTGTAATTGCCCTCTATTAGCGGTCTCTGACCTACACGGACATGATATTTACTGCATGCCGGTAAGGACAGTTACTTACCTCCAACCTTGGAATGACCCCCAATGGGTTTTTTCTCTGAAGAAGTGCAAAATTCGCCTTTTTAAAGCATGTTTTTTTTATTTTGTGAAGGGCTTAATTCCTTTAATTGTCAAAATCCATTATAAACTCTGTTTATATCTTTTAAATGAAAGTTTGTAGGTGAATCTTAAAATAACTATTTGGAGTTAACTGCTTAACTCTGATTGGACAGTGCCCAACCTGGGAAAGAGTGACACTTCAAACTTGACACTCCCTTGCTACAGGAAGCCTTAATGGTTCCCGCATATTGACAACAAGGAGCACAATGGACCCATCAGACTTTCATCTCTGGCTGAGCCAAGAAAAAAGGACAGGCTGAGCATTGACATCTACTGGGGAGGGCCAGGATACTTCCCTCTACCCCCACCCTGATCAAAGGGATCTGACAGCTGTTGTTTATTGAAAGGAGAGAATAAAAAAAAACTCTGTTCAAAGGAACTTTTGGAGTTTAAATCTGTATTTGTGGTTAGGTTTGAAACTCTTTAACTGTGCAACCTGAAGGAGGACAAATCTAAAAATTGTTCGATGTTAACCTAATTTTAGGCCCATGCTTTGAAGACATTAATGAACATTATACTACCTAAGGAATCAAAGTTCCAGGAAAACCCTGATTGTGGCAAAACTATTAATGTTGAAAATATGATATTGTTTACCCATGTTCTAGGGGTCATCGCCCAGATATGTATTGAATTAGAAATTGTTAGGCCAAACCTTTATGATTAAAATTGATAAAATTCCATAGAATGACAAAAACAGCTCTCACAGAGATGGGGAGTGAATGTGAACATAACCCATCAAATATACAATGGATGTGTCCGTTTTTTTTAGGAGACATCATTTTAGAAATGTACATTTGTGCAAAAGTTAAGTTTTGGTCAAAATAAATGTGGGAGTTCTTAAATTGCATCATAAAGATGACAGCTCTGTTCTGACTGCCAACCAGAACATGGAGAGTGCCTGTGGCCCCTCACAGCCATGGGCATGTGTTTTGAAATTCGGCCCACTTCATAAACTTTGTGATGTCACTTGGTAAGATAAATACAAGAACTTCACCATACATAGGACACACTGCTTCCTGAACACATCCAGATTTCCGCTCCGTGCTTTGTTCCTGACTTCTTCATTCTTGTCCAGAACTCTTTACCTTGCAGCTGACTCCAGATTTCTTTCCAGAATCCAGGCCTTAGCATTGCTGAACTCTTTTTAGCTAGGCCCAAATTCAATCATCCCAAAAAACGTAAGGGATTTAATTCTGATTCAATCTGGCTTGCTACCATTAAGGCTTGCCCGCTGAAACTCGCATCTTGCTATCTACCATGTCCAGTGACCAGAAGGGCCCATCCAAATCCAGTCTGAGGTGCAGTCCAAAATTGACCAGAACCGCACTGCTGATCCAATCCCGACAGAGGTGCCCTGCCACCGGTAGACCTGACCCGATCCAATGACCAGAACCCTGACGGTCCAATTCTAATTACAAGGGACTCTAAGTATCAATAGGAAGAACAGTGGCCCATAGTATATTTGCATTGTCTTATCCCAATCTCAACCCATCCCATCTTTAACTTCAGAACCCTAGTATTGTCAGGATCCTTCTTGTGCTGATTTCTTTTCTCATTTGTTTTATAAAGCCATAACCCATTAGTGATTCAAGTAACTAAAGTAAATTCCAGAAAGAAAACAGAGCATCCACCACATGAAGGGTTACGCTGGCCACGTAACTGTGGAGATTCCCGGGTGGCATTCTCTTTCTCATAGTCATTAAAATAGTGTAATAAAACCAATATGTCATTTTTAAAACCGAATTTCTCCTTAATTTTGTGCCTATTTGCAAAAACGCCTCTCACTAAAACCTCCATAACGTCTTCAATTTTATAGATAGAGACAAAATTTCAACTCTCGCTGATACCCAAGACCCTTAGCTACACCAACAACCAAAGACCGCATCGTGGAACAGTGTATTATCAAAAATTGCCTAGTGAAATTGTTCCGCGAATTTGCAGTTTTCAAAAGTTTACACATGTCTTTTTCCCATTCAAAGTGTTTCTTCAATCCCATCCTGATCTAAAGTGTGTAATGTTGTTTATCTTGTAGCTCATGTATACTAGAATCTGTTTAGTGTTGCTTTCCTCAGAATTTTTCTCTATTTTCTCTATTTAAGCATTTTTCAATCTTTTGCATTGTTTCACAAAGCCATTTTCACCTGCCATTTTAAAAGTGTGCATTTCCAAAAACGGTTTTCTCTCTTGTTTGGGTAGGGAAGATTGCATTTAAACTCTAGACATTGTCCTTCATTCCTGAATACCTGCTGCTTACTTACAACTGTGTAGGATTGCTCATGTGTACCTTAAATAACTTTGCAGGGGGAATATTAACCTAAACGCTATCTGTTCACAAACCAAAACCGTTGTTTTTCCTGTGTTGTATATTCTGCATTATTATAAGTGAATTCAATTGCTTTACTTATATTCTGAATTGTATTGTCACCGCTTGGTGATTGCTGATATATATATATATATATATATAGAAAAACACATATAAATGGAGGGTTGTAACACTGCAAAAAACCCCACAAAATATGTCAGAAATATTCCCAGCACTCAAGACCAAACCACCTTCTTACAAAAATACTTCGTTTTTATTCATTATAAAAACAAGCGACCAACTGTGCAAACTATGCAATAAAGGGTAGGTATACATCAAAACCTTCCCATGGCATACAGGTTTAAACAACACTCACCCCCCAGGGTGGAAAATCGCCACGCGTTCCGCCTGGATGTACCAGGCTTCCTCAGGCTGATCAAACTCCACATCCGTGTAAACACAACCCATTTAAAACTTAAGGAAAGCAACTCGAGCGAGCAGCTCCTCCCCCCTCTCATTGTCTCTGATCACGTGATCGCTAAATACCGCATTGAAACTTACATCAAGCCGGCCACCATAGTAGAATGACTATATAGTCATTGTGTTCACATGAACACAATACAATGGCCATAAAATATGTGCCATCTTAGTATGCGAGTAAAGGGACAGAAAACTCCTCGCTCCACGTTGCATTTCCCTAATTAAAATTATGAATTTCTTTAAACATTTACTTGTGTTTGATTGCGCTAGTGCACCTTTCTATACCATGGGTAAACTTTATCAACCTTGACAAGAGTTTAACCCATTACGTCCCTGGGTTTGTGTTGCTCTGAAAGCCAAAGACGGCACAACAACAAACTCTTAAAACACCAGAGCTCTCCTATATAGATGTGGGAGATGGTGCCCTCTAGTGGAGAAGAACTATATCTCTTTTAGTACAATCTTATGTATAAGGCTTTCATATGCTCAGAATAATTTCCATTGCAATTGTATTTATCTATGAAAGTGCATATCCATTAAGATGTTCGGTCTGATTAATATAAGAGACATGTATTTACCACCGTAGTTATAGTTGCTAGACGTGACTAATACATACTAAAAGGGAAATATTCTCTTAATGATCCTATACAGCAAGTCACAATATATTTACAGATGCTATTCAAAGTGCAAGTGCTCAAAGTATTCAAACTCAAACATCACATTAGATGATCAAATACTGATGTAATGAATCTTAAATTGCAATATAGTACTGCAATAGCAGCACCACATTGCTCACTAAAATAGGTAATTCCCTCTTGTCCACAACAACATTAATAGGGGGATATACCAAACTAGCTAACCAGGGTCCTGTTGTTGCATACATTTACATAGACATCCATCCAATCTACTGGAGAAATACAAACATCTCTGAATCAGTGTTGAGTCCATTAGGCCTTAAGGTGTCAGATTTACAGATTAGGGTTGCCTCTAATTGCCTAAGTTTCAATTCTCGGTTACCCAGTCTTCTGTGTTGTGGGACATGGGCAAGACCAACAAATGACATTTCCTCCACATTACCACCATGTTTCTCTATGAAGTGTCCTGTAAGAGGATTGGTAGTATCTCCATTCTTAATGGCTCTGTAATGTTGGAGAATCCTGAGCTTAAGCATACCTATTGTTGATCCATTATAATGAAGACCACAGGTGCAGGTAATGGCATATACTATAAACTTAGTCAAACATGTGATTCTATGTTTGTATCTCCATGATAAACCATTGGAGCTGACAAATGGAGTTTTAGATACAAAGCTGCACATTTTGCAGTTCGCGCATTTACGAAAACCTCCCAAATCCTGTTTCAAAAAATGGCCTGACTTGGTAACTTCTGTGACCACCATACTAGGTGACAGTATATTTTTAAGAGTTGGCGCTTTACGATATGTCACATTGGGAGCTTTATCTAATACCTTCTCAAGATCAGGATCTGTCAGGAGCACATTCCAATGTTTCTTCATAATTCGTTTAACATTAGTAGCTTGATGATTATACCCTGTTATAAATCTAATCTTCTCCGGTTTTTTGCTAATTTGGACTCCAAACAATTCCGTTCTTTTCGGAACTTCTGCTTTCTTAAAGCAGTTTGTAATTACATGTTTCTTGTACCCTCGTTTGACAAACCTTTTACCAATCTGCTTAGCTTCTGTCTGATAATCTAATTCTTTACTACATGCCCTTTTTGCCCTCAGGAACTCTCCATAGGGGATTGAGTTAATTAATGGGGTAGGGTGGTGACTCTTGGCATGCAGAGTGGAATTCGAACTTGTTTCTTTTCTAAATAACTTAGATGTTAAGCAGTTGTTCTCCACTGTAAATAACACATCCAGAAAGATCAGTTCTTTTTTGCTATGTACACATGTCAATTCCAAATTCAGATTGTTAATGTTAAGAATATGGACATAGTTATGTAACTGAGTCTCGGTACCATCCCATATAATAAACAGGTCGTCTATATATCGGTACCAGACAACTATGTGTTTAGTAAATTCTTCCATCTCTTCTCTCCAAGCTATCTGTGTCTCCCACCATCCCAAATAAAGATTAGCATAAGTGGGGGCCATACATGACCCCATAGCTGTACCCTGAGTTTGTTTATAAATCGAAGTACCATGTAAGAAATAATTATGCTCCAAGCAAAACTGAAGCATTTCCAACAGCATTTTGTTGTGTTGTCGATGACTAATGGATCTAAATTCTAAATAGAATTTACAAGCTTCAATGCCCGCTTTGTGTATAATAGATGTGTATAACGAGACAACATCAAGGGAAACCAAAATATATTGTGGTTCCCAATAGACATTGTCTACTTTAGTCAACAGGTCAGAAGTATCTCGTATATATGAACTAAGACTGGTAACAAATGGTTGTAGGAAGTGATCTAGGAATTTGGAACTATTTTCTAGAAGGCTCCCTATAGAAGAAACTATAGGGCGACCAGGTGGATTGGTTAAACTCTTGTGTATCTTCGGATTAAAGTAAATTAATGGGGTAACTGGAAATGGATTTTTTAGAAACCAGTATTCCTCATCACTGATCAATTCCAGATCACACCACTTGCGTAACATTGAATAATATAATAAGTTGGTGCTCAATAATACACTGTTTTCTACCAGTGTATAATTGCTAGTGACACTCAATTGCCTCTTTGCTTCCATATTGTATTGATCACTGTCCAAAATCACTATACTACCCCCTTTATCCGAGGGACGTATTACTATGGTGTGATCGTCTCTTAAGTTCTCTAATGCCTTGTATTGCCGGTAGTGGAGATTTCTAGATGATGGGGATATCTTCATCGGCAGTTGCTTGAGATCTTTCATGACCAAACTTTCAAAAGTGTCAATCGGGCCACAGATGATGTTGGGGCAAAAAATAGATTTAGGTTTGAACTTGCTAGGGCAAGTGATATCTGTGGGTATACCAAATTCTCTTTCCAATGTTATATCATCCAATGTTGACGCCAACTCCCATTCTGACTCAGATTGTGATCCCATTTTCGCAAGACATACTAGGCTTGTCATATCTTTGTCCGTGAGGGGAGATATCTCTCTACTGATTGTGTCTCTATTTTTTGTTCCTTCGCTGACCTTTGTTGCATAGAACTTGGTAAGTTTTAATTTTCTCAGGAATTTGAAGAGATCCACCCTCGTAGATGTATAGTCATAGGGGTGTGTAGGGCTGAAGGATAGGCCTAGGGATAATACCGAGTTCTCATCTTGTGTAAGTCTTCTAGAGGATATGTTGAAAATCTTTAATTGTAGGTTTTCCTGCCTCTCGGTCTCCCCCTTGGATTGTTGCCAGATCGTGTAGTCATGTTTGGTGCATTGCTTATGCTGGCATCCTCGCCTCGTCCTCTTTTTCCTATTCTTCCGGCTGCACCTCTTCCTTGTCCGGAGTATTGGCCCTTTCCCCTCTTGTCTGTCCTGCTGTCCAGATGCAGTAATTTGAATTCCTCTAAAAAATTTAACCTTTTTGAGGTGGCTCCATCTGTATCCGAGGACTCTACTTCTGAACTACTAGGTTCTACTGACATTACAGCCGACGGTTGAACATTTGTTGCTATTTGTTCAAGTCTTTGTCTAATCGGGGCATCGAAACGTTTAGCGAATGTGTATATTCTGCCATGTTCATAATCCAAACGATCTCTTTTGAATTTCTGTTGTTTTCTAATTCTTATTTCACCTTCGTATCTTTCAAGGTTTTCATCCACTCTTGGCATACGTTTCTTACATTCGTCCCCATCTTCAGAGGCAAACAGTTGTTCTTCCATTTCCTCAATGTCCTTTATCAGCTTGACTCTGTCAGTTTTAGCATATTTGATAAGGCTCTCAATCATTTTGAATGAACATTCATTGGTGTGTTCTGTCCATTCCTCTATTAGTTTGGGATCAATGTCCTCGAACGTGGGGATAGTTAAAATTCTTAAACCCCTTGGGATGCGTCGGACTTCCAAATACGTTTGTAGCGTCATCGCTTCCCACCATTTTGAAATTTCCTTTTTCTTTATTTTTTCCAATTTGTATTGTCTTATCCCAATCTCAACCCATCCCATCTTTAACTTCAGAACCCTAGTATTGTCAGGATCCTTCTTGTGCTGATTTCTTTTCTCATTTGTTTTATAAAGCCATAACCCATTAGTGATTCAAGTAACTAAAGTAAATTCCAGAAAGAAAACAGAGCATCCACCACATGATTGGTTACGCTGGCCACGTAACTGTGGAGATTCCCGGGTGGCATTCTCTTTCTCATAGTCATTAAAATAGTGTAATAAAACCAATATGTCATTTTTAAAACCGAATTTCTCCTTAATTTTGTGCCTATTTGCAAAAACGCCTCTCACTAAAACCTCCATAACGTCTTCAATTTTATAGATAGAGACAAAATTTCAACTCTCGCTGATACCCAAGACCCTTAGCTACACCAACAACCAAAGACCGCATCGTGGAACAGTGTATTATCAAAAATTGCCTAGTGAAATTGTTCCGCGAATTTGCAGTTTTCAAAAGTTTACACATGTCTTTTTCCCATTCAAAGTGTTTCTTCAATCCCATCCTGATCTAAAGTGTGTAATGTTGTTTATCTTGTAGCTCATGTATACTAGAATCTGTTTAGTGTTGCTTTCCTCAGAATTTTTCTCTATTTTCTCTATTTAAGCATTTTTCAACCTTTTGCATTGTTTCACAAAGCCATTTTCACCTGCCATTTTAAAAGTGTGCATTTCCAAAAACGGTTTTCTCTCTTGTTTGGGTAGGGAAGATTGCATTTAAACTCTAGACATTGTCCTTCATTCCTGAATAACTGCTGCTTACTTACAACTGTGTAGGATTGCTCATGTGTACCTTAAATAACTTTGCAGGGGGAATATTAACCTAAACGCTATCTGTTCACAAACCAAAACCGTTGTTTTTCCTGTGTTGTATATTCTGCATTATTATAAGTGAATTCAATTGCTTTACTTATATTCTGAATTGTATTGTCACCGCTTGGTGATTGCTGATATATATATATATATATATATATATATATATATATATATATATATATATATATATATATATTAAACTTATGTGTGATTTGAGTATTGAATAAATAAATAAATATTTACCTTTACAAACTAGCCTGATTCCTGGTCCACTGTGACCTGGGGGTATTTTGAGATGGGTGTGATATGAGTGGTATATCATTCAGAATATTGAATTTATAGACAAAAATAAATAAGGGTTTCATTTGCTCACTACATGCTAGGCGGGACGTGGGTGTGTGCCTGATTGAAATCCCTTACAGCTTGGGGCTTGTCCAGATCCTGAATTTGACCTACCACTCGTGACAGTCTAACACAGCATACTAGCCGGCGGGGTACATACACCTTGTTGGGTTGGCATACTGTGCTACACTGTAAAAGCACCCATCAAAAGAAATACTCAAAAGAATTGGGCCTGTTTGCAAAAGTAAATTAACCCTGAGATAAGTCAGAAGGAAATTAATATTTCCGGAATAACGACCCCAGTGGAAATTAATACTTTCTGCACAAACTGTTTGCAGGGGTGAGTGGCCAGAACAGGATGAGCAGGTATGGCTGCAGGAGATAAAACAACAAGATACTGCAATCGACCTTGACACTAGGCAGGACAAGGGTCCATTACATCAAGCGCTTAGCGAGCTGTACATGGCCACAAAAATAAAAGAGGAGCAGTGCAAAATTGCCAAAATAGCAGCCTACCTGTACCTCCACATAGGAATCATACAGGAAAAGCATGAAAACAATAGAGTTCTGGCACAGAAACAAGGGGAATCACTGCAGAAAATCCAGACCAATCTAGACTCTGCAGAGCAAAGGGTTCAGGATAGCCAAAAATCTGAAACAGAGGGTAGGCAGTATATTGCCAAACTGAAGAAAGATCTGGCTCTCTTGCAGCAAAAGAATGCAGAGCAAGATACCCAGGTACAGACACTGCAAAAAGGGTGTCAGGAAAGGTTTGACTCTTTACAACAGAGTCAAAAGAAGTTGGAGCTGAAATTAACCTTTAACAGAGCCTGCGCAGAGCAGGTAGTCACCCTACAAAACCGCCTAGAATCCTTGAAAGAGGAAAATAATACATTAATTATTAAAGACATCCACTCTCAAGAGGAATTTGATGAGGAGCGCCAGAAATCTAGTGCGTTTAAAAAAGAGGGAAGACCTGGCTGAGCAGAGGGGCACTCTAACTCAGGAGAGGGATGCCTTAATCCAGGAAGTCACCCAATTAAAAACTAAGTTAGAAGAAAGAAAGCTGGCCCTTCAGGAATTTAGTGAAATTAAAAAGGATTATGAAAAGCTACTAGAGCACACCAGGTGGGTGGAGGATGCTCTTGCAAAGAACACTCAGACCAATAAGGACCAAACTCAGGAGGTGAGCCTCCTGCAGCAAAAATTGGCCCAATATTTCCAATCCAGTCAGGAAGCACAGAGAGACAATGAGGCTCTCTGTGAAAAGAATGAAAGGCTCCACAATCAGATAGCCGTGCAGGATAGAATTATTGAGACCAGTAAGGCCTTAATAGAGGAGAAAAAGAGTCAGATTTTGGCATGCCATCAAGGAATAGGGGCTGAAAGAGCTGAGGTAAGAAGGGACAGAGAAACCCCTGAGCATAACCTCAGGACCCCTATCATCAGGGACTTTAATCCCTTCAGTTCCACGGACTCTGCAACCCTCATGTCCACTGGCTCATATGAACCAAGGGCCACGGGGATGGTAGTGGATGGTGACAGATCAGCACCTCCCAGAAATGGATGGGCGGGCATCACTGTACAGATTCCCAAATGTTAGGGCTAGCCTCTCTGATCAGGAAGACTCCAGTGAGGGGAGAATCAGAGAATTGGGTCCTAAAAAATATCACCTACCAAGGGATCAGTCTCTCAGATTTGGTGGGGAACTCCATGAAACTAGACCCATCAAGAGTATCTTAAAAACCTCTTCCCAGCTAGGGCAGTGGAGGTGGGGAGGGTACTCAGCCAATGCTGGGAGCAAGGGAAAGTCAGAAGACTCTTCTGAGCACCACAGGTCTCAAGAGACTAGGCCCCCACATTCTGCAAGCCATGCCCAAGCTCGCAGAATCAGGGAGAGCCTAGAGGATCAGATAGCCACCTCCTGTAGCAGTGCCTCTGAGTCAGAGGATGAGTGGACAAGAGTGACCAAAACTAAAAAGGCCAAAAAAATTAAGAGGGCCCTACTGAAGGATCCCCTGAAACAAATCAAGGCGATTAGGAGCGTCATTACGCCCTACCACAAAAATGCCAAATATTCAGTTTGGGAGCACCTCGAGTTGTATGAGCAAATGATGGATACTTTCCACCTTAAGGATAGCCAAAGTTGCATTCAATATGTCAAGTAGACAGTTTACCCTTTATACTCCATCTTCTTTGTGGGGCTGGAAGATCAGAACCACTCAAGATGGTCCACCTATAGGGCAGCCATCTTAAAGCATTTCTCCATACATAGAAACCCTCAAGAGGCCTGCAAGGCGGCCTACAATCTGCAATGTGTGGAAGACCAGGCCCCACAAGAATTTGTACAAGGGTTAAAATGTGCCTTTGCGCAGACCACCAGGAGGGTGCGCACAGACAGTAGGGAGTTCATCAATACCTTCTTTCATGCACTCCCTAAATACATCATGACCCAGCTGGCGAGGGACTTCCATGAGAAGAGATCACTAGACTGGGTCATTGAACAGGAAACTCGCCTTTATGAAGTGCAGAAACTGGTAGAAAATAAAATTACCAATAAAAACCAACCAACATCCCTGCTGCTGCTAAGGTGGCAGAGGTGAAGGTGGCCCCCATTTTAGATCTGGAGATGGGGGGCCTAAAAATATTCCAGTAGTCAGGGAGGTAACCCCACAAATGGGACCCCTAACTCCCCTAACTATATCAGCCCCCGTTACTGGGCTATGTGTGGACCCCCCCAGCCCAAGGCAGGGGATCCAACCAGGCAGCAGCCAAGCCAGGAAACTTCCCTCTTAACTTCCCCCAGGAGGGCAGTAATCTACCAAAGGCCAGGTTGAGTTTCTTTCCCCGGTACCCGCCAAACATCAACCCCCAAAACAACCCTTCTTTCTTTCCCCACTTTCCTGAGCCCAGACAGCCCAATCTGGGGGAGGGGAGGCCAAGGTTGGTGGGGTACCAGAACTATCCCAACCAAGGGTATTATGGGAGAAGGGACAGTTACCCTTCCCGTGATCAACCTAGAATGGACCAGAGAACCCCGTACCAGCCAGAGCGGTTGTCCCAACTGGAGCGCCAGGTCCAGAACTTGTCTCAGGATCTGGGTTGCAGGTTGATGGCTCAGAAGAGCCCTGAGATGAATATGGCGGCCGAGAACCCCTCAAATCAAGGGTCTGGTACTCCAGAGCAATGACGGGGAGAGACCCCGACAACCCACTGGTTCCCAGGGAGGAGGCACAGGGGGAAGTAAAGCCTTAGAGGAAGCTTCCTTCCCCACTTGTGAAAAGCCCCAGGAAACCCAGGAACCAGAACCAAAATCTCCTGCCCCCGAAAGTCTGCAACCTAAGGAACAGAGGGCGGGTAGGAGAAATAAAGGGCCTAAAAAGACCCATTCTGTGGAGGAGGTTAGAATCTTCTAATTTGAAGGAGAGGGGTCCTCAGAGGTTTCTGGGAAAAGTATCTTCTCCTTCATGGATGGGTGAACTTCTCCCAAAGAAAAATGGGTCTCGAGAGACTCCAATCCAGACTGGGTAAATGTGGGGACTAAGTTAAAGCCGCCCAGCATTGAACCTCGGAAGGACCAGCCAGAAAATCACATGGCCCAAACCAATTCTGGTGACTGCCTCCAAAAAGGGGGGCAGGGCAGCCCAGAATCAGAACCAAGGGAGTTGAAAATTCCCCGAATATCCAACGGTCACCTTTTCCTTACAGGTCCCCAAGATCCCAAATAAAATCCTGTCCAAATTACCCCTATGCAGAGTCCAGAGCAATGAAATTAACCCACCAATTGGCCCAAAATGCGCATTATCTTTGCCCCCTTGAGGAAAAGGAGGGAATATTTTATGCCCTGGTCCAAATACAGGGGCAATGTACATTTTTGGCACTGGTGGACACTGGATCCCAAGCCACACTTCTGTCAAAAAGGGCCTTTGATCAGCTAAATTCAGGAAGAGGGTAGGGATACCAGATCCCTCTCACCCCTCTTTCTGGACAACTTCAGAACTTCGATGGGAAGGAAATTCCTGTCGAGGGGACTGCGGATTTAGATATTAAAATTGGGTGACACAAGGTGAAACACCCGGTCATAGTTGTGACTCCATAGGGTACACCATGTATACTAAGGAATGACATCCTGCGTAGATTGTCTCCCCTAATAGATTGTGTAAACAAGGTCCTCTGGAGCCAGACTAACCGAACAATAAATTAAAACATAGTGTCAACCATGTTAGTTTAAATGGCACATGCCACATGGTTGAACAAAAACCTGACCAAATTTAATTCCAGTTCCAAAACCACCAAATCCCTGACGTGACAGTAATTGCAGTAGGACAACAAACTGGTGATGGGAAGTCCTCTCTATTTCTGAAAATCCACCTTCCTTCCAGTCTCAAGTGGCATTCCACACTGGAAGGGAATACTCTGAAGTTCTATACAAATTCACAATCAGAAAATTCCACTGCTATAGTCCAAAATTATGAGAAACCAGCTCAAAGCTTGGCTGACATTCAGAAAATTGCAGAACAGTTGTTCATCCCCGTTCATTTAAATGGGGGAAAGGACTCTGTACTCGCCCAAGTGTGCGTGAACAACGGTAAGAGCTTCATCAGCGAGGCCAGGTTCCGAAAACTCCCAAAAGATCCAGCCATTCCCACATTTAAATTGATAGACAAATGGGAAATGGACCTGGAAAACCCAATTCCAAACATCCCCTGACTAGGTGTATGCTCAAAATTTCCATAGACAACAAGTGCATAGTCCATAATTGTTGGTTCGTGCGAGATGTCCCAGCTGCATTTTATTTAGGCAGTGACATTCTCAATCGCTTTGCCATTAGTTTGGACCTAATAAACTTCAAAGTCTGGTCCCGATTAGCGGGTAATCCCATGGACTTTGATGACCCAGAGAAAGCATTTCGGTCAGCTCATTTGCTGCCATATGCAGTTGCAATTCAGATTGGAGAGGAAGTCACCATCCCAGAACGGACCCGACAATTCACACTCAA
Organism: Ambystoma mexicanum; assembly: GCF_040938575.1. Classification (NCBI taxonomy): domain Eukaryota; kingdom Metazoa; phylum Chordata; class Amphibia; order Caudata; family Ambystomatidae; genus Ambystoma; species Ambystoma mexicanum. The sequence goes on along the minus strand of NC_090929.1, from coordinate 1,134,809,143 downwards.
AGTAAAAATTAAAAGAGGACAGAAACTGAAAAATCCTGACGCATATGTTCACCTCAATGCCCATTACCAACAGCAAGGGTAGGGGTTAAACCCAAAACCACTAGCCAATACAGAACACAACACCATTCCAATAGTGGTGGATAACAGCGACCTTAGGAGTATCACTCTGGGTGCAGGCACCATTATTGGAATGGTGGTTGATGACCGCCATTTTTCCATAGATTTAGGTAATGAACTGGTAGGACCAATCCCCAATGACTGTGTTGACTGCGATAGCGACAATGACACAACATCAGACAGGATCTTCACCAGGTATGGGGGGAATTTCCTAGTGTACTCTTCCTGCCCTTATGGGAACGAAGATGTGACCTGAGACTTCATCAGGAATGAGGTGATCTTTCAATTTCCCCAGGATTGCCTTCCCCACCTGAAGTCATCAGTCCAAGTCAGTACTGTAACCAGGGACTTCTCCACCCAGCTGGAGGAGGCCGCTGAGATAGCCAAACCAGAAGTCTTTCCGGGCATCAGGCAGATGGTTGAAGAGAGAGTCAACCTAGCTGATGCCTGTGAGACTCTGGAGCAGAAGCAAACATTGATACAAGTTTTCTTAGATTTTCAAGATCTCTTTGCGGTGCACTCATATGACTGTGGTCGCACTGAAATCCACACAACAACAATTCCCACGGACCCTGGCATGATTCCAGTGTTTGTGAAGCAATATCGCTTGCCTCTCACATCAATAGAGTCCCTTACAGAAATAATTAAGAACCTTGAGTCCCATGGCATAATTTGTCAAGTCTACAGCCCCTTCAATAATCTGGTGCTTGGGATTTTGAAACCAAACGGCCAGTGGAGACTCTGTGCTGACCAAAGGGAGCTCAAAAAACGTGTCCATACTTCCCGATGGCCTCTTCCCCACATTGACCAAGGGCTGGCCCAGATCCAGGGGTCAAAGGTATACACTGCCATTGACCTGACCAATGGGTACTGGACTGTACCTGTCAGTGGGGAGGACCAATACAAGCTGGCCTTTACTTTCAGGGGGCAGCAGTACACTTGGACCCGGACTCCGTTCGGATACATGAACTCCAGCAATGAATTTAATATATTTCTGCATAAGGCCATGCCCGACTTGGGTGAAAGGGGTAACCTGGCCTATGTAGATGATGTTCTAATCAAAAGCTCAACTGTGGAGGAACACATGGCGGAGATCCGTTATGTTCTTACACAGTTGAAGGCTGCTGAGCAAAACTCTCTTTCCAAAAGGCACAGTGGTGCAGGACCCGTGTCAACTTCTTGGGGCATGAGATAACTCCTGAGGGTCTCTGTCCCCAGGAAAAGAAAGTAGAAGCACTCCTGAAACTAAAAGACCCCACAACTCTGCGGGCTTAGGAATCTCCTTGGACTGACTAATTAATTACAGTAGAAAGTTCATTGAGGATTATGCAGAGATCACCAGACCTCTGATCTATCTGTTGGAGGGGAGGTCAAATGGGAGTGGGTCCAGAAGAAGCCGAGGCAGTAAGACAACTCAAAATAAGCCTCTCAAAAGCGCCTTGCCTAGCTTACCCTGTCAAAAACAGGGAATTCTTCATGGAGACAGGTTTCTCAAATACATGCTTGACTGCAATATTATACCAAAAGCATGACAAGGTCAATAAAGTAATCTCCTATGTGAGTAAGATGTTATCCTCTGTGGAGTAAAAATTCAACGACTGTGAGAAGGCACTCCTGGCAACGGTGTGGGCATTGAAGAATTACCGCCCATTTATCCAGGGGGAACACATCATAGTGGAGACTCCACACCAGCCTCTGTAATATCTCCAAAGTGACAGAATCCGGGCCGGAAATGTGAGTAATTCCCGAATTATTTCCTGGATTCTGTCAATGCAAGGCTTTCCTGTGGAGGTCAGATATGGCCAAAACAAGAAGAGTCCCCTTGCGCAAGGTCTGGCTGACTTGCATGATTGTGCCAGAGAAAACTGTCTCAAGGACAAAAGTCTTAAAATGAAGGACAACATGGAGGCATACCTTAATTCCCCACACAAAGTCTATGAAGAAGACAAGTGTGAGGGAATGCCCACGGTGTATGTGGATGGGTGCTCATACCATGTTGACAACAATGGGGAAAAGGAACATGTGGCCGGCGTGAGGAATGCAAGGGTGAATGATGCCCCAGAATCCTCCGCTTGGTACACAATCGGTCCCATAGTGGTCAAGTGGCAGAGCTGATGGCTGTGAATCAAGCCATCCTCGCTGATGTCCAACACCAAGTCCACCAACTGGTCATAATCACTGATTCAGATTATGTACGGAACGGGTTTGTGGAGCACCTGGTTAATTGGAAAACCAGAGGCATGCTATGTGCTAATAATAAACCATTAAAACATGGACATTTAATACAAAATATTAATGATCTGGTCACCTCGAACTGGATGACCATCTACTGGAAAAAGATCAAGGGTCATTCTAAAGTAGAGGGACCAGACAAAACTGGAAATGACCTAGCTGATCATCTGGCCACAACCAGAGCCATCCATGGGGGATCTACTAGAGATCGAGTCCCTGTTGGGTGAAATCCAGGTCACTGCTATCACTAGGTCCCAGACAAATGCTCACAATGAACTCTCAACTGCCCAATGGAGTAAGAAGACCCCAGATTCTGATTTGATTACGGCTCAAAAGGGGGATCCAATAATTGGTAAGTTTTATCAACACATTGAGGACCCTGAGAACTTTCCCCTGACGGATACCGATTGCATTGGGAAAGAAGACGTCAGAGTGTTGATGAAATGTCCAAAAATGTTCTGTTCCAAGACAGTTTGTTGGTGAGGAGATCCATATCTGGCCATGACCAGTGGGTGGTCCCTACGTCATTTCAAATCCTGATGCTAAGTCATGCCCATGATGTGGCCACAGCCGGTCATCAGGGTTTTCATACGACATTAGAAATCTTGCGAGAGGTTGCATACTGGCCACACATGGTGCAGGACCTCGACCAATATTTAAATGTGTGTCTTGTGTTGTGGAAATCGATATAATATTGTGACCCCAATCGCATTGTTTAAATGTATGTTGGCCTACGCCAAGCTGTCTAAAGAATACTATGTACATAGGTTCCGCAGCAAGGTCTTGACCTTAATGTATCATGTAAGCCGCCATCTTGGATCTAGCCGCCATTTTAGGTACTCTTGCAGTGTGGAAGTCACCCTGAATCACAAAATGGAGGCCGAATGACATTTCGAGTAAGACTTCGGCCATGGTGACCTCCGCACACGTGAATGAATAAAATGTCCGCAGGCTACTTGTTAGGGTCATGAACTAAGACGCTGTCCTCTTTTTAACCTATGTGTAAATATGTAACCGTATCAGCGGAACTGATCTAATATATGGAAATTGTGTGTTCGACCTGGCTACGAACCCTAGCCATGGTTCCAAGAATGGTTAACTTGCAAGAGGGCTGGCCAATGCAGTACAAAATGTATAAAAACCCAAGCATCCCGATAATCGGCCTCTCCCACTTTCAGTGCGAACCTAACGTTGAAGGTTTGCGTGTTAGTCAGAGGGCCGAATAGCTATTCGCGTGTCAATTGACTTTGGTAACTTTGTAACTTTGAAATAAAGCGCTTTGTATGTCCTTTGTAACCTGTGTTGGTGTGTTTCCTTTTGGGCTTCCCGGCCTCATATCAATTTCTCTGTTTCCACAGTTGGCGCCCGAAAAGGGACCCTCAAGATTGATGCCGGATCATCGAAGGTTGACGCAGACTATCGAATCGGGATCGGAAGGTGCGATTCTGCGGGCCCGACCGATCGAGACGCGATACCTCGGCAGCGCTGCACGATCCGATCCTTGGGCGATAGTCGTGCGGTCTGACACGGCATCTTGACGAGGGTCCAATTCCGAGGCGGGCAGATTTGCCGAAACCACCGAACGCAGGTAAAATTCGTTAGTTGAAGTCCTTTGTAAACCGTACGGTCCTCCTTAGGTTTGGTCAGGTGTAGTCGTGACCCGGCTCTTAATTTAACCCTGACAATTTGAATTTGGCGTATTGTATCTGCAGACACAATTATTGGACCAGGTAACACCAATTCTTTGAGAAATGCCTGGGAAATTGTCTAGCTGCTTTAGGGTTCTGTTCCGCAGCGATCGACAATCTTTGGAATTTAGCCGTCCGGCACCACAGGAGGGGTCGCCGGCGTGTACTATGTACTGTAAGTATGGCATTGGTAGTATTGTATTTAATGACATTTGGCACAGACAGACCAGAAATGCCTCCGAATTTCAGTGGCCAATCAATGGTAGCTTTGAGATCCCCCGTATTGAATACTTAGAGTCGATCTTGCTCAAGAAGAAGGGTAGGCCAGCAGCCTTTGATGTGTTACAAAATTGGAAAAAGGAAGCATTACAGCAGCTTAAAAGTAGGGATAAATATGCACGACGTCATAAAACGAATGCCGAGAAGGCATTGTTGTATGACAAGGAAAAACGATTAGAAGAAACCCAGAAAATGGATAGAGCTTTCTCGCCCGGGGTCCAGAAAATTTCCCCTCTAAAGATTTCCATGTTTCCGAGGAGTTTATTGAGAAAATATTAAACGAACGGAGGCCTGATTCTTCAGCGCCACCTGCTTATGCTCCTGTTGTGGCCACTTTGCCCATTCCTGCTATTGCTCCTATCGCTATTCCTACTCCTCCTGCGCAGCCTACTGCCCCTAGTTCTTTGGTTGTCGCTCCTCTGTCTACATTACCTCTTTCCCCTGCACCCTTGCTAGGTTCACTTACACCTCCGATTCCGGGGAGTCCCGTGTTCACTAAATCAGATCCCGGTGCAGGGTCGAAAATTGTGACTCGTAGTACTGTTCCTGCGGGCAGGAAACAGGAACTATTTGCTTGGGCTAAACATTGCATGGAAAAAGGTGATCAAACTGATGTACTTTCGACATTATCTAATTTGCATGATTTTCCCGAGAAAAACGTTTTTATTGAAGGACTGGGGATTCATTTAGGTGTAATGTGGGGTAGATTGCAGACTTCGGATCTCCCACAAGGGGTGAGAGATCTGAACGCTTTGGCACTGTCGAGGGATACAGAGCAGAAGGTATATGGACATGTTGATAGGTTGTTTGAGTTTAGAAGGGACTTTGAAAGGTTACAAAACGAGGACGATGAAGACGATAGGATATATGTGCAGAAACGGTTCCTTTCGTGCCGAAGATCAGCACCTGAGGAAGTACGGATTTGTACCAGAGATGCGATTCGGTGGATCTCGGATTCATCGATACCGCCAGATGAGGTATATGACACATATAGTCAATACACGGTAGAGATGCAAAGGAAGGTAATCCAAGTGATGGTACAGCATTTACAGGAGGAATGTATAAGGAAGAAGGTTGGTTGCCCCACAGAGTTATTAGATATTTGTAAAAGAGCTTTTTCGCCCGACACTTCTACAGCTGCTTTAGCGCTCGATTTGGCCTTATTACTTAGTAAGCGGTCGGAGGTCCCTATATCTCAGTTGCCTATGAGAGAGGTCCCTCCGACCCTTGTCCCAAAAGTAGAAATCCCCGCCAACGCTGCGGCTGGTACTGCCGCGGTGGATATCCCTGCACATTACGTATCACAGTTTGTTCACGTCCCGTTCTCTCGACAGGAAGTGAACACGATTAGAAAATCAGTTCCTGATATCAGGAAGAACCCGACAGGATTTTATAAAGAAATAGAATCCATTTTGCAATCTTCTGTGTTCACCTTAAGTGACATGGATTTATTGTTTCCAGTGCTTTTGCCTGTTGATGTATGGAAACAGGTACGAACAATAGATGATGTGCCGGGGTTAGGGGATACATGGGTAAATCTGACTAGAATAGATGGGGAACGACCTGCTGGTGAGAAACCACCCCAGGTAATACTCACTTTACCCGATAGAATAGTCACCAAATTAAAAACTATAATTCCAGAAAAAAGGATTATTTGGGACAAGCTTACGGCCTGCGTCCAAGGGAAAACCGAAGGTACTACTGAATTCTTTAATAGATTCGAACAGGTGTTCTCCGACTTCAGTGGACAGGATTTAGGTACAGAGTCGGGGAAGAGGTTGTTTGTGGACAAATTTGTGCGTGGATTGTTGCCCGACATCCAGTCACAAATTATGTCCTCAGAGAGCGCTTGGCAGGCAAAATCTCAGTCAGAGGTCTTGCATATGGCTCAGTATTACGAGAATCGGGTTAATAATGAAAAAGAGAAAATCGAAAAAAGAAGGGGTGACCTAAAGACTAAGGTATTGTTGCAGCAAATTGTCAGAAACCCCAGAGGAGGTACGACACAAACTAGAGGTCAGTACATTCCAAGAGGAAATACTCCTCCAAATTCTATAAATATTAATCAGTGTGCTTATTGCCGCCAGGAAGGTCACTGGCGAGCACAGTGCCCTGCCCTCCATCAGAGGTCAGGAGGCACATTCGGAGGAATGGGTAGGCGACCGCGGGGCCGCCCTGGAGCAGGGGGCCCTGATAGGGGTCAGCTTCTACAAGATCCCCAGCAACCTTTTTCACGGGAAAATCAGACTCCGAGTATGGACTCGAGAAATATATTTGATCACCCTTCCGCCGCCTATCTTTCTGAGGAACTTCCCTTTGATGAAGGCTTGCCTTATTAGGATTGCCCGAAGCAGCGTTTGGAACCTTTACCTATTCCCGTTATTCAGAAGGGCCCCTATGTTGAATTATTGGTGGGGAATAGGAAACATCAGTTCTTGATCGACACTGGAGGACAAAAGTGCTCCATCGACCATTCGAGGGTTCCAAACATCCCACTGTCAGGGCAAACAAACGTCTCTATAGGGTTCTCTGGTATACCAACTGTTTGTCCGGTTTCTGCGCCGGTATCCGTTTCTTTGGGTCCTTTTACAGACCAGTGCCCTTTTCTTCTTACTTCAAACTGTGGAGAAAATTTGCTGGGGTTGAATTTGTTGAAGAAACTGAATGCAGTGATTCATTGTTCCCCTGACGGAATAAGATTAACAGTTTCATTACAGCAACCCTTTAACTCCCAATACTTGACCCGACCTCTACCTCCTGAATTTGACATTGTCCCAGAATGTTTGTGGGCAATGGACGACAATGATGTCGGGATATTGCACATCGACCCTGTTAAGATAATATTGAAACATGGGGTTAAGCTACCGCGCATTCCGCAATATAAAATTTCTATTGAAGGTGAGCGTGCTCTGAAATGCATTGTCTCTGATTTTGTACATCGTGGAGTGATCGAAGAGATTACAGGTAGCTTATGTAATAGTCTGATCTTGCCGGTATATAAGAAAGGCGACAATGCAATTCCGAACCGGTTTATAATAGATCTTCGTGCTATTAACCGGGTGGTAGCCCCACAATTTCCAATCGTGCCTGATGTAACAACGATCTTAACAATGATCCCTGCTACGGCTACACACTTTAGTGTCGTAGATTTGAAAAACGCCTTCTTTAGTATTCCGATACATGAGGAGAGCAGGTATTTGTTTGCATTTACCTTGGGGGGACGCTCGTTTACATTCACAAGGGCACCTCAAGGGTATACTGAAAGTCCTAGTATTTATAGTAGAGCCTTAAAAGAGCAGCTCGACACCCTTGAATTGCCACCTACTTGCACGCTGCTTCAATATGTAGACGATCTGCTCCTGGCTGCAGACTCTGAGAAAGCTTGTAAAGAAGGCACTATATTGTTGCTTGTTCATTTAGCTGAAAATGGTCACAAAGCTTCACTTAAGAAATTTCAATATTGTTGCCAGGAGGTTGCCTATTTAGGCTACCTCCTGTCAAAGGAGGGGAGAAGATTGACACCTGAACGAATAAAACACATTTCTGGCATGTCTGTCCCAAAAACACAGAAGGAAGTCAGAGCCCTGATAGGGATGGCGTCCTACTGTAGACTGTGGATCCCGAACTTTGCCCTAGTGGTAAAACCGATGTTGGCTTTGACGAAGAAGGGCATTTCTCTGCCACTGCCATGGGAATCGGAACATCAACGATCATTTGAGCTTTTCAAAGCCGCGCTGTGTTCAGCACCGGTTCTGGGTACACCAAATTACGATAAGGCCTTTGTGTTGTTTGTGCATGAATGTAATGGATGTGCTTTGTCTGTGTTAGCACAGGAACATGGAGGGAAGAATAGGCCGTGCGGCTATTATTCCTCCGCCCTCGATCCTGTTGCATGCGCTTTGCCGCGATGTCTGCGCGCTGTTGCTGCTGCCGCTGCGTCTGTAAAACAGAGTGAGGGGATGGTCCTAGGCCACGATTTAATTTTGATGGTGCCTCACTCTGTCGATATTCTATTGAATAAAACTCAAACACAACACCTTACTTCTGCCCGGTTGACCAGGTACGAATTAGTTCTATTTGCTCCTCACATTCAAATTAAAAGGTGTTGTGTTCTCAATCCGGCTGAACTTTTGCCTCTCTCGCAAACTACTGCTTGCGGCGATGACGGATCACATGACTGCCTGTATGCCACCGAATAAGAAACAAAGGGCAGAATAGACCTCTCAGATGCTCCTTTGGAGAATGCGGAAGGGGAGCTGTTTTGTGATGGCTCCTTTTTTAAACTTCCGAATGGCACATCTACAGCTGCTTATGCAGTTACTACTTTGAACAAGATCGTAGAAACTAAAAGGATTCCGCATAACTCCGCGCAGGCCGCAGAGATTATAGCGTTGACTCGCGCTTGTGAGCTCTCCCAAGGGCATAGAGTTAACATTTATACAGATAGTCAGTACGCCTTTGGGGTGGCTCACAACTTCGGAAAACTGTGGTCGGAAAGAGGGTTTCTGACCTCACACGGGACCAAGATTCAGCATGGCCCCTCAATAGTACAACTACTTTTAGCGCTCTCACTCCCTGAACAACTAGCGATCATGAAATGTGCAGCACATCGCAAGGTCATAGACGATGTGGGCAGAGGAAATGCCTTTGCAGATTCGATAGCTAGACAAACAGCCACAGACCTTAGCACAGACATGTATACCTCGAGGGAAGTGAGAGATGGTTGTATAATAGATGGAGGCATTGGGTCTGTGCGAGATATTCAGACTGATGCCTCTGTTGAAGAATCTAGGAAATGGGCTGAAGGCATGGGGAAATTGGAGGACGAAGGGTGTTGGGTGGACGCATCTGACGGGAAATGGTTGCTTCCTGATTCTTATGTATTAGCAATGGTCACGATGGCACACGGTCCAACACATGTGTGTGCCCAGCAAACTGCGAAGATATTACAGCAGGTTTGGGTGAATGATAAAATTTTGGAAACTGCAAAAAGATATGTTCAGAATTGTATGATTTGCCTACAGCACAATGTGGGTAAAGGGACAGTGACTCCAAGGGGAGGTTTCGGGCCCCCCTCTGTCCCCTTTGAAACCATTCACCTTGATTTTATTGAAATGGAGCGAAGTAATAACTTGAAATATGTTCTTGTTATCATTTGTGCTTTTAGCAAATGGGTCGAGGCTTTCCCCGTCAAAGATGCTACCGCCATGACCACCGCAAAGATCTTGGTAAAAGACTATTTTCCTCGATTTGGGCTCCCGAGGATAATTTGGTCGGACAATGGCCCCCACTTCATCGCAGCCGTAATATTGCAGATATGTGTTGCCTTAGGGATAGAGAAACGTTTTCATTCAGCTAGGCACCCTCAAACTGCGGGGTTGGTAGAAAGACACAACGGTATTTTGAAAAACAAACTTGCAAAAACATGTGCCGACACTAAATTAAAATGGCCAGATGCTTTACCTATTGTGTTGTTAGCTATGCGCACCACACCCCAGACTAGGACTGGGCTCTCTCCATTCGAGGTAGTAATGGGAAGGCCTGCTAATATTTGGGGTCTCCCTAAACCTAAAGCCCTGAGGGATGTGGAGAATGTATTGCTCATAGATTATTGTAATCAATTGACTAAAAATCTGTATTTCATTTACCACCAGGTGAATGCCGCCTTACCTGTACGGTTTACGGGCCCAGGACACGATATATTGCCCGGCAGCTGGGTCCTGGTGAAGGCCTACGAAAGGTCTTCCTGTCTCGCGCCTCGCTGGCGGGGACCCTACCAGGTTTTATTGGTCACCAGGACGGCAGTACGGGTGGCAGGAAAGAAGAACTGGGTACATGCAACGCATGTGAAGAAGATCCCTCACCCGACGCCACACGTTACAGAAGAAACAGAACCCCTCGCTGATGCTACGATCTCTGATCTCGGAGTAGCAGGCAGCGCTGTGAGTGCGTCGGAGAAGTTCTCCAAGCCTGAGGAGCTCGGGGAGCCGTCCATTTTGTCTCCGCACTCCCTTGATCAATCACTTCCGGAAAATCTTGTTTCGAGCTCTGCGACTTCCGTCGCCACTGATACGACGCTCCCCTCAGGGAGCGACGATACTCTGCTTTTGGATTCAACAAACTTGGGTACCATCAGGTACAACCTTCGACCACGGAAATAGAATCGCCGCACGAGTATCGTGCATCTGGAAGGAAAAGGAGTGATTGAAATACTATCGTCTTTCCTTTTTTTTTTTGGAACAAAGAAAAGGAGGGTTCTGTTGGCCAGGGTTGGGAAGGACTAAGAAGTCGCGCGGCCGAAGTGCCGCCAGCAACGAACATTGGGGCCATCGATCGGGATAACCATGATGCCTGCCGCCTTCACCGCTGCTCCTCGTATTGAACTATTAGATAAAGAGGTGACCAATTCGAACAATGGACAATGTGCCTGGGCCCTGAAAACGTACTGTTGTGTTCTCGTTTTGATTATTGTTAGTTTTGCAACTGCTGCCGTGGGACTTTGGTATTTTGAAGAAATTTATCCTTTGAAGCCTCTGTTACCGACCAAGATCGTACCAACTGTTTTGACTCCCTCTGTACACCTTCACACTCTGTCCCCTAGGGACTCTCGGCATAGACAGAAATATTATAATAACACTCTGATGATAGTGATGAATGCTACGCATGCTATTTTTAATAGGAGTAATTGTTGGATCTGCACTCACTTACCACAACATGGGAACAAGGGACTGGGATGGTATATACATCCCTTACCTCTAACAACTTCCTGCTATGCCTCTCTTAGAGCACTCTTTTTTGGCCGATGGAATGATAGCATCTCAGGGAACTTCGATGGGACTAATTTGAATGAATTTGAAAAACGTGAATTGACTCCCCTGGGATGCTCGCTTTTCGCAAATAGGAGTAGACCTAATATCGCTTCTATTAGGCCGTCTGATAAACTTTCTTTTCCTTTTCAAAATCTAGTTTCTTTCAAGATGGCTCCGATAGGCAATAAGGATGCCATGCCTCCTTCTTATTCTGTAAATCATAGTCCTGATTCTGTCCCTTTCTGTGTACAAAGAAACGGCACTAGGCCAATGGGAGATTTCGAGCCTTGTATAAATATTGTAAATTTGACTGGGGAAAATAGGCCTTTGTATGTAGGGGGACCCGTTTATTTTGTTTGTGGTAGTTTAGCTTTTCCCTGGTTGCCCAAGGATTGGCAGGGGACCTGTTATTTAGGGATATTGTTACCAGGTGTATTTATAGCCAGTACCTTAGAGGTATCTAAGGCTCGCCCGCGACGGGATAATGATGGAGATACCCCTGGACAAGTGTTCGGGGATATAGCCAAATCAGTAGTCCCCTTCTGGGGACAAATAGCAAATTCAGAAAACATTAGGGGATTAGCGAGGGTGTTGGAGAAAACGATCAACCGGACCACGGACATACTTTACAATATGACCTTAGAGCAAAAGGCGATAAGATTGGTAGCACTTCAAAATCGAATGGCATTAGATGTCATTTTAGCTGAACGAGGTGGAGTATGTAAATTAGTGGGGTCCGCTTGCTGTGTTTTCGTACCAGATTCTTCACCAACAATATTCAAAGCAATTCAGAATTTACACACTCTTAGTTCTGAAGTCCATATCCCTGTAGGAGACTGGAGCCTTAGTACTTGGTTTTGGGATTCTCTACGATCTTGGGGGTGGAAGGTGCTTTCTGTTATTTTAGGTATTTTAGGGACTCTGTTATTTCTTTGCTGCTGTTTTCAATGCCTCCCGAGTATATGCGGAATGATAGGGGGATGTTGTGCTCAAGTTATGAGCGCAATAGGGCGTAAAATATACACCCCGAAGACAGCATCTAAAGAATTCATGTTGCAAGAAGTTCTTATGAACAACTTTATGGCTATTGACATTTCAGACAATGATGCGGAACCTATGGATGCTAATGCCTTCAAGTATTTTCAAAAGTATTAGGAAATAATGTTTTAGCACTTGGCATAGGCCAAAAGGAGGGTCTGTGGAAATCGATATAATATTGTGACCCCAATCGCATTGTTTAAATGTATGTTGGCCTACGCCAAGCTGTCTAAAGAATACTATGTACATAGGTTCCGCAGCAAGGTCTTGACCTTAATGTATCATGTAAGCCGCCATCTTGGATCTAGCCGCCATTTTAGGTACTCTTGCAGTGTGGAAGTCACCCTGAATCACAAAATGGAGGCCGAATGACATTTCGAGTAAGACTTCGGCCATGGTGACCTCCGCACACGTGAATGAATAAAATGTCCGCAGGCTACTTGTTAGGGTCATGAACTAAGACCCTGTCCTCTTTTTAACCTATGTGTAAATATGTAACCGTATCAGCGGAACTGATCTAATATATGGAAATTGTGTGTTCGACCTGGCTACGAACCCTAGCCATGGTTCCAAGAATGGTTAACTTGCAAGAGGGCTGGCCAATGCAGTACAAAATGTATAAAAACCCAAGCATCCCGATAATCGGTCTCTCCCACTTTCAGTGCGAACCTAACGTTGAAGGTTCGCGTGTTAGTCAGAGGGCCGAATAGCTATTCGCGTGTCAATTGACTTTGGTAACTTTGTAACTTTGAAATAAAGCGCTTTGTATGTCCTTTGTAACCTGTGTTGGTGTGTTTCCTTTTGGGCTTCCCGGCCTCATATCAATTTCTCTGTTTCCACAGTGTGTGCACAATTTCAGCCAACATCAATCACACACCATGCTCCCCTCCAAAAGAGGGGGATGGCACTGCCTTGGTCAGTTTTGCAAGTCGATTTTATCGGGCCCGTGATTCGCTCCTCTAGGGGGAACAAGTACATGTTGACCGTAACATGCTTGTTCACTAAATGGGTGTAATGTCTCCCGGCCCCAAATTGCAAGGCAGAAACAGCAGCTGCCCTGATGATCAATCACATCTTCTTGCATTTTGGACCACCCCAAAGGATCGAGTCAGACTGAGGTAGCCACTTCACTAGCGAAGTGATGACAAAGATGTGGGAGATACTTGGAGTAAAAATGAAACTACACATTGCCTACCAAATTTCCTCTAGTGGTGGAGTTGAGAGGTACAATAAAACTATTGTGAGCATATTAAAAAAGTTTGAGGCAGATTCTGGGCCAAGTTGGGACATTCGATTAGCCCTTTTCCTGATGGCCATCAGATCTACCCCTTCTTCTGCAACAAAAATGTCTCCATTCGAGCTGATGACTGGATGAAAGATGGCGCTACCCCAGCATCTGCTCTACAGAACCCAAGAGCAGACCTTGATAAATGCCTCCACAACTCATGAGTATGTTGAGAATCTGAGAAAACACCTTCAACATGCTTTTGCATATGCTCAGTAGAATCTAGAAAGATCTGCAGACAGTATGAAGACCCACTATGACCTTAAGACAACTAAAAAGGAATATCAAGAAGGAGACTGGGTCTTCTTGTACAATTTCCAAAGGAACCAAGCCACAGAGCGCAAATTCCTCCCAACGTGGCGGGGTCCTTTTGAAATTGTGGACAGAATCTCACCAGTCGCCCACAGAATCTGCATCCCCAAGGGAATTTTGACAGAGGAGTAAGACAAGTGGGTCCACATAAAGCAGCTAAAGAGTTGCCACCCCAGCCATACTTTGCGGCAGATAGAAGAGCGTACAGAAACCCAAAGGGGGAAATTCCGGACACCTAGAAAAATTATTAAATATTCATTGATTACACCTGAGAAAATGAGTAAATGACCACTGAAAAATAGATGGGCAATATTGCCAATTGTTAGGGAACGCAAGTGTCTTTCCCACTGCTGAGATCCCCCGAAGATGTGTTGGCACAGTAGTGGGAAAATGTTCATAACCGTGTTATCTTCTGTTTTCTAGTATTATACAAAAACTGCAATTATCAATAGATAAGTGCACCCCCTCCATTCATTTATGAAATAGTTCATGCATAAAGATGCTGACAAACATCCTTTCCAAAAGGATCGCCCTACTCAAAAGGGCTTGTATTATAGACAAATCACAGTAAGTATGTTTAGAGTTCATTTCTTACATTTATTGCTCGAAATTCATTATAAAACATCCATTTATAGAAAAACCACACATAACACAGTGACATTTTATATATTAAAAACCAATTTTAAGGATATACATATCACATCTAGAAAAAAAACATCATATCAAAAACAGTGATCATAGTTCACCCATTCTTACTCACATCCACGTTCATCCACATTCATACCATCCACCATTCGTATTGTGAAAAAAACCGCAATTTTAATCACGCTGTTCTAAAAGTGGAACACCCATCTATTAGGACTCCAATGTTGTTATATAATTGCAAACACTTATTTGACACTAACTTTTTCCTTTCACAAAGTTAAACAGGACAAATGTTCAAACAAGCTTACTCATGAACATGTTATCAATTGCCTATATCTTTTACAGAAACTCAAAGAGGCCCAACTTAGCAAAGTGGGCTCTATGGTGTTGTCTACTCGAGTTTAGGGCACCACAATAGATATGTGATATTTCTATCTGGTGCACTTCATCAGGACATATATATTGTTAGAATACCAAAAAAAAACAGTTCATATTAGCATAGTTCCATTTGATATGTAATGTGTGTCATCTAGATGTTCAAGATATGACTTCTTTTCCATTTTCAGACAGAGTTTCACACTTCTGTCGGGCAACCTGTGTTTCTGTGGAGGCCTCCAAAAGGGAGAGTGGCTGGAAGGAGCCTGAGCACACTCAGGTCCAAGGGGTTCTCAACTAGATGTACTTCATGTGATGTATCTGTGTTGGCTGGCAATGCCTGCCGAAACTGCCCTCTGGACAATTTGTTTCCGTCTTCTGGCAGTAGCCTGTTCCTTTGAAAATGGAGTCACCCTGCCGCAATTGTTAAGGTGTTGGGCATATTCGTTGTGTTCCTCCAAACGGGTCTCTCCCTCGTATTTGTGGATCCTATTGCGTGTGTCCCCAAGAACAGAGCACACAATGCAGAAAAAGTGCCAGTGGGCTTCATGACAAATAAACATAGAATGTAGATGGAGTAGCAGCGCTTTGCAAGTGAAACTCCAACATTTGTCTGTAAATGACATTTACTTTGCTGCTGAACTTCAAAAGGTCTGTTCAAAACACTATCCAACACTAAAAAGCTTGCTTGGCACTAAAATTCATTTAATCTAATGAAGCACTGTGAATTTATTAGGTCCTGAAATGTTAAGAGCAAGACATTTTCTCAGCAAAACTGGATTGCCTGTGAATGACAATTCCTGTCAAAAATCTGTGTGCAGCCACACTGGGCTGCATGTGAGTGACAGCCCCTGTCAAATGGGCTCCTGATTAAACTTTAAAGTTGTCTAAAATTAAAGATCTGCCGGGTTAGCAAATATAAAAGGACTGTTGCTGAAAGGAACATGGATCTCAGTTGTTTTGATCCCACAGGTTTAAATCTGAGAATGTAATTTAGCTATGTCATCTGATGCAACAAGTTTGTTTTATGCTGGATTTCAAGTCAAGAAATTAAAATTTAACTTAGGCTGGTTGGGCCTGAAAAAGGTTGAAAAACAGGTTTCCACCCAAGGGGAGGGTGTTCTTCTTAGCAGATGCTCACTAGCACATGATAATTGTGGGGTAGGACAGACTTGTGTCTGCTCGCAAGGACTGAACAATGGCAGATTCTCCAGGCCAGGATATGGACGTGTGAAAAGGTCGTAAACTAGGCTTGCAGAAGGAAATCCCAAAGGTGGGGGCTGCTCCTTGCCTCCAGAGACAGGCAAAAGGTGGGCCGCTCTGTGGGATGTATTGACCCACTCTGGTATGCTATGCATCATCACCCTGCCAGTTATGGCAAAAGAAACAGCAACAATGGCGGCAAAACCCTTGTGCATGCCAGAAACCTCCAAAAACCTACGAAAACCTACAAAAAACGTGTGCTTAAGCACACAAAAAGTAGGATGCACAACCTGCCACCCATGATAAATGTGCGGGGGAATAGAGTACACCCTGCAGAAATGTGCCAGTGGACTCCATGACCAGCAAACAGAGTGCAGAGAGAAAAGCAGCACTTTGCAAGTGAAACCCCAAAATGTGCCTACAAATGTCATTTGCTTTGTTGCCAAAAATTCCAAAATGCCCATAACCCAAAAGTTTTCAACATTCACAATCTTGCCTGGTGCTAAAGTTCATGTATCAAATTAAACATTGTGAAACATACAAAGTCTGAAAACTGAAAGCCTCTATGCCAAAGTCTGGGTGCAGTACCCGGGGCTACCTGAATGACAGCTGTCAGAGGAGTACTGAGGAAACTTAAAGTGACCTAAAACTGAAAAGTCTGCTGGATTAGTAAACATAAAAAGGATTGTTGCAAAAAAGGAATACATATTTTAGTTGTGTTTTTCCCACAGATTTTAAGGCCAAGAAAGAAAAGTATTCATGTTTGATGTAACAAATTTGGATTTAGCTGGGTTTAAGAAGGGAATTAGCCTGGCTGAAGCTGCCAGAACTGGAAAAGCAGGTTTTTCTCCCAGAAGGAGGGCCTTTCTCTTCAGCAGAAACTCACTGGGGGGTGTTAATTGAGGGTTAGAACAGAATATTGTCTACAGAAAGCAAAGGAACAATGACAAATCTGCAGCCCAGGAAACTGGAAGTGTGAAGCGGGTCATAAATGTCCTCTGGAAGTAACAAGCCAGGAGGGGGATGTCCTGGACTGCATGGAGACAAAAAGGAGCATACCAACTGTTGCTAAACATAAACAAAGAACAAGTTTTAAAAGACTCATAACTTGTTGTCCAAAAGGGTGAAAAATATAAAAAAGACAGAGTTGTTAATTTAATTTTTGGCTGCACGTGTGAAGAGGCGGTAGAACTGTGTGACATGTTCCTAACAGGAATGGCAATATATGTAATTTTATGCAAAATGTATTACTGTTATAATTGTGAAAATGTATACGCATATCCCTATGTTAAACATGCACTTTCTTGGACATTTGCATAAAAATTGGAAATTGTGTTCATAGCGAAAAGGGCAAAATTCTATAGAAAGAGGAGACAAGATCCCACCGATGCAGCATTTTGAGGAATAGCTGCTATTTAAAATATGGCCTCTTTGTGTGTGATTTGTATAAAGGTGAAAAATGTAGACATGCACATTTAGTATCAAATCCGATTTTGAGACCTGTAGCTAAAGGAAGGTCTCTGAGTATTGTAAAGCAAATCATAAAATGTGACATCATCCGGCTTTGGTCCAATCACTCAAATTGCCAGGCGGAGATGAAGTGTGGTCCTATCCCAGCTCAAAGGGGCAAGCCTAGCTAAGCTGGCCCATACACCCCCTTTGTGATGTCATTTTAAAGGATAAATAGAGACAGCTGACAACAAATAGGGACTCACTGATCCAGCCACTTTCCTGATTCTGGCAAAGCACTCTGTTCCAGCTTTCTACATCCAGCTTTAAAATTCTTCCAGATCCAGATGCCAAATCTCTTGCCAGCATAGAGAACCATTGATTTCCAGCAAGACCCAAATCCTCAACTTTATTCTTGCCACCCAGTAAAGCGCTGTGGTGTAAGAAGGCCTTTTGAAACTGCATCCTGAAATTCTCTGGCTTGCCACCACTGGCTTGCCTGAGGAACTCACCATCCAGCTGATTCAAATACCCACAGGCTAGGAGAGCAGATCCTGTGCCAATCCGGCAACCGGCCTAGAGGATCCAGTCCTGTGCCTGATGTGCTGTCTTTTACAGACCAGACCCAATCCATGACCAGAACTGACGGCCCCATTTAAAAACTTATCCTGTGAATGTAAATCAGAAAAACTGTGTCCCATAGTCTAATTGCATTGTCTTATCCCTATCTCAAACCCATTCTATCTTTCATTCAGAACCAGTATTGTAAGGAGTATCTTTGTTTTGTCTCATCCGTATCTCAAACCCATCCTATCTTTCCTCAGAACCAGTATTGTTAGAACTATCTTTGCGCTGACCCATTTCTCATCTGGAGAAGTCGAGTTTCTTTAACAGGCAGGTGACCCTGATGAAGTCACTGTAAGATCCCTGTGTGGTATTAGCTATTTCATAGTCATCCTCTAGCGTAAGTAAACCCATTTGTCAATTTTAAAAGTGCATTCCTGTTTTCCATTCTCACGCCCATCTCGCAAAAAGACTACCTTTACTAAAACCTCTGTAACTCCCTCAGTTTTTGTGATAGAAACGAAATTTCAACTTCTACTTGTACCTGAATATTGCACAATGAAAGGTTTTTTAAAAATCTGAAAGGTTTACACGTGTAAAATAGCTTTAAACTGTAACTACCTCTGTAACTCCCTCAGTTTTTGTGATAGAACGAAATTTCAACTTCTACTTGCACCTGAATATTGCACAATGAAAGGTTTTTAAAAATCTGAAAGGTTTACACTTGTAAAATAGCTTTAAACTGCTTCCGACTTGGACCATAAGATTTCAAATGTTTCCTGCTGACTAAATCATTGCTTGTGATTGTTTGCAACTGTTCAAAAAAGCTCCCATAAGAATTTAGAACAATTTAAGTATTTTTGACCATATTTGGTGCTTTTGCCCAGTCAATTCTAAAGACAATTTTGAAAGCCATTCTGACAGCTGAAAAGTCAAATCCGTTTTTCTCTTGTATTTGAAGGGGGAAAGTGGGACTGATATTCTGTTTGATTTGTGCTATTCCTGGCTACCTGCTCTCTCCTACCACCTCTTTACATTGCTTATTGGGGGGTTGAGGGGTGTTGCAGTGGGAACCTCTAACCATAGTGCTATCTGATCTGAACCAACACAAAAGTATTATTTTCTGTGCTGCATTTGTTTTGCTCAATACTTCTTCCTAGTATATTAAATATATTATTCAGTGTTCTGTCACCCCATTGGTGATTGTTGTTTATCTATTAAACATATTCTGATTACATTTTCAATACATAAATAAATATTTACCTTTGCAAACCAGCCTGATTCCTGGTTCAGTGTGACTGGGGGGTTCCAGGAGAAGGGTGTGATATGAGTGGTAAATCGTTCAGAATATTGAACTTGTAGACAAAAATAAATAAGGGTTTCAGTTGTGCACTAAATGCTGGGCTTTGACTTGGGTGTGTGCCAGATTGAAATCACTTATGGCTCGGGAGCTTGTTGCGGGATCCTGAATTAGACATACCAGTGACAGTCTAACACAACGTGCTAGCTGATGGGGTACATACACCTTGTTGGGTTACCACACTGTGCTACATTGCAAAAGCACCCCTCAATAGAAATACTCAAAGGAGTTGGGCCTGTTTGCAAAAGTAGAAGTAACCCTGAGATAAGCCAGAAGTGAATTAATATTTCCAGGATGGCGACCCCAGTGGAAATCAATATTGCAAGGGAACACCCACTGCACAAATTGTTTGTCAGAGGTGAATGGCTAGAACAGGACAAACAGGTATGGCTGAAGGGAATAAAACAAGAAATCACTGAAAGCAACCTTAGCATCTGGCAGGACAAGGGGCCATTACATCAAGCACTCGGTGAGCTGTACATGACCCATAAAATAAAAGAGGAGCAATGCAAAATTGCCAAAATAGCGGCCTACCTGTACTTCCACATAGGAGTCCTACAGGAAAAGTACGCAGACCATGTAAATTTCACAAAGAGGCATGGGGAAGCACTGCAGAAAATCCATTGCGATCTGGAGTCTGCAGAGCAAAGGCTCCAGGATAGCCAAGTATCTGAAACAGAGGCTGGGCAGTATGCCACCAAACTCCAAGAAGATCTGGCTCTCTAACTGCAAAAGAATGCAGAGCAAGATACCCAGATACAGACACTGCAAAAAGAGTGTCAGGAAAGCTTGGACTCTTTAAAACAGAGTAAAAAAAAGCTGGCACAGCAATTAACTTTTAACAGGGTCTGCGCAGAACAGCTCCACGTCTTACAAGACCAGCTAGACCAATTAAAAGAGGAAAATAATAAATTGTTGATCAAAGACCTAGAATCCCAAACAGAGTTTGATGAGGAGCTCCAGAAAGCTGGTGCCCTTAAAAAAACAGAGGGATGACCTGGCTGCACAGAGGGGCACCCTAAGTCAAGAAAGGGACGCCTTAGACCAGGAAGTCAGCCACTTAAAAACAAAATTAGAAGAAAATCATCGGGCCCTTCAGGAACTTGGTGAAATCAAAATGGATTACAAAAATCTACTAGAGCACACCAGGCGGGTGGAGGAGGCCTTGGAAAAGAATAACCAGACCAGTAAGGACCAAACTCAGGAGGTGAGCCTCCTGCAGCAAAAATTGACCTAATACTCCCAATTCAGGCAGGAAGCAGAGAGAGATAATGAGGTTCTCTGTGAAAAGAATGACAGGCTCCACCAACAGATAGCCATGCAAGAACAACTCATAGAGACCAGTAAGTCCTTAATAGAGGAGCAAAAGGGTCAGATATTGGCATGTCAACAGGAATAGGGGCTGAAAATGATGAGATAAGGTGGGAGAGAGAAACCCCTGAGCAGAACCTCAGGAACCCTGGCATCAGGGACTTCAATCCCTTAAATTCCATGGACTCTGCCACCCCCATGTCCGCTGGCTCATATGGGCCAAGGGTCATGGGGATTGTAGACTTCAACACAATAGGAAATATGGGACTGATAGATCAACGCCTCCCAGAAATGGATGGGCGGGCATCTATGTACAGGTTCTCAAATATTAGGGCCAGCTTCTCTGATCAGGGAGACTCCAGTGAGGGGAGAATCAGAGAACTGGATTCTCAGAAATATAACCTACCAAGAGATCAGGCAGTCAAATTTGCTGGGGAATTCCATGCGGCTAGGGCCACTAAGAGCATCTTAAAAACCTCTTCCCAGCTAGGACAGTGGTGGTTGGGGGGGGGTACTCAGCCAATCGTGGGAGCAAGAGAGAGTCAGAAGACTCTTCTGAGCGCCACATGTCTCAAGGGACTAGGCCCCCATATTCTGCCAGCCATTCCCAAGCTCGCAGAATCAGGGAGAGCCTAGAAGACCAGACAGCCACCTCAGGTAGCAGTGCCTCCGAGTCAGAGGATGAGTGGACCAGGGTGACCAGAAATAAAAAGGCCAACAAAGTTAAGAGAGCTTTACTGAAAGATCCCCTGAAGCAAATCAAGACGATTAGGAGCGTCATTACGCCCTACCACAAAAATGCCAAATATTCAGTTTGGGAGCACGTTGAGCTGTTTGAGCAAATGATGGAGACTTTCCACCTGAAGGACAGCCAAAGCTATATTCAGTATGTCAAGTGGACATTTTCACCAGAGTACTCCAGCTTCTTTGCGGGGCTGGAGGATCAGAACCACTTAAGATGGTCCACATATAGGGTGGCCATCTTAAAGCATTTTTCAATCCATAGAAACCCTCAAGAGGACCGCAAGGCAGCCTACAACCTGCAATGTGGGGAAGACCAGGCCCCACAAAAATGTGTACAAGAATGTAAACGTGCCTTTGCGCAGACCACCAGAAGGTGCGCACAGACAGCAGGGAGTTTGTCAATACCTTCTTTCATGTACTACCTAAATCCATTATGACCCAGCTGGTGATGGATTTTCATGAGAAAAGATCACTAGACTGGGTCATTGAACAAGCAACTTGCTTCTATGAAGTGCAGAAGCCACTAAAAAGTAAAAGTACTAACAAAAACCCAAAACCAACCAATACCCCTGCTGCTGCTAAGGTGGCGGGTGTGAAGGTTGCCCCCATGTTAGATTTGGAGATGGGGGGGGCCTAAAAACATTCCTGCACAGAATACTACTAACCCAAGATCCAGAAGGCCTTTGGGCCAATCCCAAACAGGGAGTCAGGGAGGTAACCCCACAAATGGGACCCCTAAATCCCCTGACTACATCAGCCCAAGTTACAAGGGCAATATACCGATCCTGGGCTATGTGTGGACTCCTCCAGCCCAAGGGGGGGTCCAACCAGGCAGCTGCCAACCCAGGAAACTTCCCTCCTCACTTTCCAAAGGAGGGTAGTAATCCCCCAAATGCCGGGCTGAGTTTCTTTCCCCAGTACCTGCGAAACCTCAACCCCCAAAACAACCCTTCTTTCTTTGCCCACTTCCCTGAGCCCAGACAGCCCAATCCGGGATAGGGGAGGCCAAGGGTGTAGGGGTACCAAAACTATCCCAACCAAGGGTATTATGGGAGAAGGGATAGTTACCCTTCCCATGATCAACCAAGGGTAAACCAGAGGACCCCGTACCAGCCAGAGCGGGTGTCCCAACTGGAGCGCCAGGTCCAGAACATGGCACAGGATCTGGGTCACATGTTGAGGGCGCAGCAAAACCCTCCAATGAACATGGTGACTCAGAACTCCTTAAATCAAGGGTCTGGTGCTCCAGAACAATGACGCGGGAAGAACCCCGACAACCCACCGGTTCCCAGGGAGGAGGCACAGGGGGAAGGAGGGTTTTAAGCCTTAGAGGAAGCTTCCTTCCCCACTTGTGGAAAGCCCCTGGAAACCCAGGAACCGGAACCAGAATCTCCTGCCCCAGACAGTTTGCAACCTAAGGAACAGAGGGCAGGTAGGAGAAATAAAGAGCCTAAAAAGGCTCATTTTGTGGAGGAGGTGCGAATTTTCTAATTTAAAGGAGATGGGTCCTCAGAGGATTCTGGGAAAAGTATCTTCTCCTTCAGGGATGGGGGAACTCCTCCCAAAGAGAAATGGGTCCCAAGAGATCCTGACCAAGACTGGGTAGATGTAGGGACCGAGTTAAAACCGCCCATCATCAAACCCCAGAATGACCAGCAAGAAAATCCCCTTGTTCAAAACAATTCTGGTGACTGTCTCCAAAAAAGGGGGGTCAGCCCAGAATCAGAACCAGGGAAGCCCAAAACTTCCCCCATATTCAATTGACACCTTTTACTTACAAGTTCCCAAGATCCCAAACAAAATCCTGCCCAAATCACCCCCTTGTCAGAATCCAAAGCAAAGAAATTAACCCACCAATTTGCAAAAAATGTGCATTATCTTTGCCCCCTTGAGGAGAAGGAGGGAAGATTTTATGCCCTGGTCCAATTACAGGGGCAATGTAAAATGTTGGCACTGTGGACACTGGAACCCAAGCCTCCCCTTTGTCAAAAAGGCCTTTGATCAGCTGAATTCAGGAAATGGGGAGAAATAGCAAATCCCTTTCACCCCTCTTCCTGGACAACTTCAGAACTTCGGTGGGAAAGAAATTCCTGTTGAGGGGACTGCGGATTTAGACATTAAAATGGGGCGACACAAGGTGAAGCACCCGGTCATAGTTGTGACTCCAGAGGGCACACCATGTTTACTAGGGAATGACATCCTGCATAGATTGTCTCCCCTCATAGATTGTGTAAACAAGGTCCTCTGGATCCAGACTAACCGACCAATAAAATTGAAACAAAGTGTCAACCATGTTAGTTCAAATGACACATGCCACATGGTTGAACAAAAACCTAACCAAATTGAATTCCACTTCCAGAATAACAAAATCCCAGGCGTGACAGTAATTGCAGTAGGACAACAAACTGGTGATGGGGAGTCCTCTCTATTTCTGAAAATCACCCTTCCTTCCAGCTACGGTGGCATTCCACACGGGAAGGGAACACTCTGAAGTTCTATACACATTCATAATCAGAAAATCCTACTCCTGTAGTCCAAAATGATGAGAAATCAGCTCAAGGCTTGGATGATATTCAGAAAATTGGAGAGCAGTTGTTCATCCCTATTCAGTTAAATGAATGGAAGGACTCTGTTCTCTCCCGAGTATGTGTGAACCACGGTAAGAGCTTCATCCACAAGGCCATGTTCCGCAAACTCTCAAAAGTTCCAGCCATTCCCATATTTAAACTATTAGACAAATGGGAAATGGACTTGGAAACACCCATTTCCAAACATCTCCTGCCTAGCAGGTGTATGCTCAAAATTTATATAGGTAACAAGAGCATAGTCCATAATTGTTGGGTCGTGCGAGATGTCCCTGCTGCATTTTATTTAGGCAGTGACATTCTCAATCGCTTTGCCATTAGTTTGGACCTAATAAATATCAAAGCTTGGTCCTGAGTAGCGGGTAATCCCATGGACTTTGATAACCCAGAGAAAGCATTTCGGTCAGCTCAACTGCTGCCATATGCAGTTGAAATTGAGATTGGAGAGGAAGTCAGCACCCCAGAACGGACCCGACAATTCTCACTGGAAGTAAAAATTAAAAGAGGAGAGAGACTGAAAAATCCTGACGCCTATGTTCATCTCAATGCTTATTTCCAACAGCAAGGGTTGGGGGTAAACCCAACGCCACTAGTCAATACAGAACACAACACCATTCCAATAGAGGTGGATAACAGCGACCTAAAGAGTATCACTCTGGGTGCAGGTACCATTGTGGGAATGGCGGTTGATGACCGTCATTTTTCCATAGATTTAGGTAACAAACTTTTAAGACCAATCCTCAAGGACTGTTTTGACAGCGATAGCGACAATGAATCAACACCAGACAGGATCTTCACCTGGCATGGGGGGAATTTCCTGGTGTACTCTTCCTGCCCTTATGGTAAGGAAGATGTGACC
Organism: Ambystoma mexicanum; assembly: GCF_040938575.1. Lineage (NCBI taxonomy): Eukaryota > Metazoa > Chordata > Amphibia > Caudata > Ambystomatidae > Ambystoma > Ambystoma mexicanum. The sequence continues at coordinate 1,134,784,288 of NC_090929.1, read as the reverse complement.
TGTGACTTCAGGAGGAATGAGGTGATCTTTCAAGTCCACACGGACTGCCTTCCCCCTGAAGCCATCAGTCCAAATCAGTACTTTGACCAGGGACTTCTCCACCAAGCTGGAGGAGGCTGCTGAGATAGCCAAACCAGAAGTCTTTCCGGTCTTCAGGCAGATGTTTGAAGACAGAGTCAACCTAGCTGATGCCTGCGTGACTCTGGAGCAAAAGCAAAAATTGAAACAAGATTTCTTAGATTTTCAAGATCTCTTTGTGGTGGACTCATATGACTGTGGTCGCACCGACATCCACACAACCACAATTCCCACGGACACTGGAATGACTCCAGTGTTTGTGAAGCAATATCGCTTGCCTCTCGCATCAATGGAGTACCTTACTGAAATAATTAAGAACCTTGAGTCCCGTGGGATGATTCGTCCAGTCCACAGCACCTTCAATAATCCGGTACTGGGGATTTTGAAACCAAACGGCCAGTGGAGACTCTGTGCTGAACTAAGGGAGCTCAACAAACGGGTCAATACTTCCTGATGGCCTCTTCCCTACATTGACTAAGGGCTGGCCCAGATCCAAGGGTCAAAGGTATACACTGCCATTGACCTGACCAAAGGGTACTGGACTGTACCTGTCAGTAGGGAGGACCAATACAAGCTGGCCTTTACCTCCGGGGGAAGCAGTACACTTGGACCCGGACTCCCTTCGGATACATCAACTCCGGCAATTAATTTAACATCTTTCTGCATAAGGCCATGACCGACTTGGGGGAAAGGGGTAACCTGGCCTGTGCAGATGATGTTTTAATCAAAAGCTCAAATGTGGAGGAACACATAGCAGAGATCCGTTATGTTCTGGCACAGTTGAGGGCTGCTGGAGCAAAACTCTCTTTTCAAAAGACACAGTTGTGCAGAACTCATGTCAATTTCTTGGGGCATGAGATAACTCCTGAGTGTCTCTCTCCCCAGGAAAATAAAGTAGAAGCGCTCCAGAAAATAAAAGACCACAAAACTCTGCCAGAACTAAGGACTAAATAATTACAGCAAAAAGTTCATTGAGGACTACGCAGAGATCACAAGACCCCTGATCCATCTGTTGAAGGAGGGTTTGAGTGGGAGTGGGGTCCAGAACAAGCTAAGGCAGTAAGACAACTCAAAAGAAGCCTCTCACAAGCGCCTTGCCTAGCTTACCCTGTCAAAAACAAGGAGTTCTTCTTGGAGACAGGGTTCTCAAATACCTGCATGACTGCAGTATTGTACCAAAAGCATGACAAGGTCAATAAAGTCATCTCCTATGCGAGTAAGTCTTTATCCTCTGTGGAGGAAAAATTCAATGATTGTGAGAAGGCACTCCTGGCAACGGTGTGGGCATTGAAGAATTACCACCCATTTATCCAGGGGGACCACATTATAGTGGAGTCTCCACACTAACCTTTGCAATATCTTCAAAGTGACAGAATCTGTGCAGGAAATGTGAGTAATTCCCGAATTACTTCCTGTATTCTGTCAATGTAATGCTTTCCTGTGGAGGTCAGATATGGGCAAAACAAGAAGAGGCCCCTCGCGCAAGGTCTGGCTGACTTGCATGATTGTGCCAGAGAAAAATGTCTCGAGGACGAAAGTCTTAAAATCAAGGACAACATGGAGACATACCTTAATTCCCCACACAAAGTCTATGAAGAAGACAAGTGTGAGGGAATGCCCACGGTGTATGTGGATGTGTGCTCCTACCATGTTGACAACAACAGGGAAAAGGAACTTGTGGCCGGCGTGGGGAATGCATGGGTGAATGATGCCCCAGAACCCGCCGCTTGGTACAAAATCGGTCCCCGAAGTAGTCAAGTGGCAGAGCTGATGGCTGTGCATCAAGCCATCCTCACTTCTGTCCATCACAAACTTCACAAACTCGTCATAATCACTGATTCAGATTATGTACGGAACGGGTTTGTGGAGCAGCTGGTTAATTGGAAAACCAGAGGCATGCTATCTGCTAATAATAAACCATTAAAACATGGACAATTAATACAAAATATAAATGATCTGGTCACCTCGAATTGGATGACCATCTACTGGAAAAAGATCAAGGCTCATTCTAAAGTAGAGGGACCAGACAAAACTGGAAATGACTTAGCTGATCATCTGGCCACAACCAGAGCCATCCAAGGGGATCTACTTCAGATCGAGTCCCTGTTGGGGGAAATCCATGTCACTGTTATCACTAGGTCCCAGACAAATGCTCACAATGAACTCTCAACTGCACAATGGATTAAGGAGACCCCAGAGGCTGTTTTGATTATGGGTCAAAAAGGAGATCCAATAATTGGTAAGTTTTATCAACACATTGAGGACCCTGAGAACCTTCCCCTGACGGATACCGATTACATTGGGAAAGAGGACCTCAGAGTGTTGATGAAATGTCCAAAAATGTTCTGAATCCAAGACAGTTTGTTGGTGAGGAAATCCATATCTGGCCATGACCAGTGGGTGGTCCCTACCTCATTCCGAAGCCTGATGCTAAGTCATGCCCATTCTGCGGCCACAGCCTGTCATCGGGGGCTTCATACGACATTGGAAATCTTGCGAGAGGTTGCATTCTGGGCACACATGGGGCAGGACCTCGACCAATATTTGAAGGGGTGTCTTGTGTGTGCACAACTTCAGCCAACATCACTCACACACCGTGCTCCCCTCCAAAAGAGGGGGATGACACTGCCTTGGTCAGATTTGCAAGTCGATTTTATAAGGCCCGTGATTCGCTCCTCTAGGGGGAACAAGTACATGGTGACCATAACATGCTTGTACACTAAATGGGTGGAATGTCTCCCAGCCCCAAATTGCAAGGCAGAAACAGCAGCTGCCCTGATGATCAATCACATCTTCTCGCGTTTTGGACTACTCCAAAGGATTGAGTCATACCAAGGTAGTCACTTCACTAGCAAAGTGATGACAAAGATGTGGGAGATACTTGGGGTCAAAAGGAAACTACACTTTGCCTACCGAAAGTCCTCTAGTGGTTGAGTTGAGAGGAACAATAAAACTATTGTGAGCATATTAAAAAAGTTTTTGGCCGATTCTGGGCGAAGTTGAGACATTCCATTACCCCTTGTCCGGATGGCCATCAGATTTACCCCTTCTTCTGCAACAAAAATGTCTCCATTTGAGCTGATGACTGGATGAAGGATGGTGCTACCCCAGCATCTGTTCTACAGAACCCAAGAGCAGACCTTGATGAATGCCTCCACAACTCATGAGTATGTTGAGAATCTGAGAAAACACCTTCAACATGCTTTTGCCTATGCTCAGCGTAATCTACAAAGATCTGCAGACAGTATGAAGACCCACTATGATCTCGACAACTAAAAAGGAATACCAAGTAGGAGACCGGTTCTGCTTGTACAATTTCCAAAGAAACCAAGTCAAAGAGCGCAAATTCCTCCCAACTTGGCGGGGTCGTTTTGAAATTTTGGACAGTATCTCGCCAGTCGCCTATAGAATCCGCATCCCCAAGGGCAGTTTGGCAGAAGGGGAAGACAAGTGGGTCCACATAAACCAGCTGAAGAGTTGCCATCCCAGGCATACTCTGCGGCAAATTGAGGAGCCAACCGGAAACCCAGAGGGGGAAAATCTGGAAACATAGAAGAATCACTAAATGTTCACCATGTATGTGCAAAAAGAGTGTTAAGACCAGTAGTAAACATAGATGGGGAATATTGCCAATTATAACCAATGCAAGTGTCTTTCACACTGCTGACATCCCCAGATGACGTGTGGACACAGTAGTGGGAAAAAATCCATAACCATGCTCTGTTCTATCTTCTAGCATCTGGACTAAGAATCATCCAAAGGATTACCAAGGAGGACCACTCGGGGACCAGGAGGAAAGACACAAGGTGCCCGGAGTGCCGCTCCATATTCCTATCAGAACCAGCAATACTCCTGACCAGAACCGCCGAGGAGAGCAGGTCACCTCCAGCACTCAAGGTAGAAGCAGCTGAATTTCTCCACATGGACAAAAGAAAAGAACATCCCAATCTCCCAAATTCCCCTTGACGGGTGGTCAAAACCAAGTCGGGAGGGGGGGCTCTGTAGGATGTATTGACCCACTCCGTTACCTTGATAGACCGATCCATTGACTAGAATCTTGACGGGCCAAAAATCTTAAATCCCAGGGGATTGTGAGTATTCACAGGATGCTAGACAACCATTGTATACCTTGCCTTATCTTGTTCCACCTTAACCTCTGAACTATCATTACTTTCATAACCAGTAACAGTGTCACAATCTTAGTGCTATCTTATTCTGTCTATTTGCTAAAGCGTCAATTCCATAGTCATTTTTATTTGTGTAACTCTGATCAAAAAATCCCACTTTGAGTGTTTGGACTGGTTCCGCCGGGGAAGTCACTTGGGATCTGTTACTGAAGTCATGAATCAGTCTCAGAGCTTACTTCGTCCCAACCTGGTTGTCTAGCCATCATGCTCTAGTCTTTAGTAAAAGCATCACCCATCTTTTCTGGTTTTAAACTGAAGTTCCTGTCCAAATTTGTGTCTTTAGTTCCAAAAAACACCTCTCACTAAAACCTCGATAACTCCCTCAGTTTTAAAGATAGAAACAGAATTTCAATTCCCACTGATACCTTACCTCCTTAGCAATCTCCACAACCCAGTGCGAAACAGAGTCTTTGAACGGTTTTCATCAACAATCGCATAGTAACAGTTTGCTGCAAATTCACATTTTGCAAAGGTTTTACACATGTGAATTGTTTTTAAATTTGAGATTCCAAATGTTTTCTTTTGATTAAATCATTGCTTGTGATTGCTTGCATCTGTTCAAAGCGGCTCCCGTAGAAATGTATAATAATTTAAGCATTTTTTAGCACATTTAGGGGGTAATTCATAGAATTCAGCGCACAAGTGGCGCACGCGTCTGGCGCACAGTGTGCGCGTGCGGCATTCTGCGCCAGCCGCGTGCGCCAAAACCCATTTCGGCGCACAGCATATTCATGGATTTTAACATCCCTAAGCAGCCATGGTGCAGAGTGGCGCAGCGACCCTGCAGCAGTGTCAGTTACGCCCCCAATCCCCCCGTGCGCCAAGAACAGCGCACAAATCCAGTACATGGCGCACAGGCCAGTGGACCAGCATACAGCCTCCCAACCATGAAAACACGTATAAAACTCCTCACGCACCCCTCAGAATACACGTACCCCACTCGCGCTAGGCCAATCGCGTGTAAAACTCCCTGCGCACCCCTCGAAATACAAGTACCCCGCTCATTTGCGGGAAGTTTCACACGCGGTAGGCCCTGTGTGAGCGGGGCACGTGTATTTCTGGGGTTTGTGGGGAGTTTCAAATGCTGTAGGCCCTGTGCGAGCGGGGCACGTGTATTTCTGGGGTTCGCGGGGAGTTTCACACGCTGTAAGCCCTGTGCGAGCGGGGCACGTGTATTTCTGGGGTTCGTGGGGAGTTTCACATGCTGTCGGCCCTGTGCGAGTGGGGCACATGTATTTCTGTGGTTCGCAGGGAGTTTCACACGCGGTAGGCCCTGTGCGAGCGGAAGACATATATTACTGGGGTTCGCGGGGAGTTTCACATGCGGTAGGCCCTGTGCAAGTGGAGTACATGTATTACTGGGGTTTGCAGGAATTTTCACACGCGGTAGGCCCTGTGCGAGTGGGGTACGTGTATTACTGGGGTTCGCGGGAAGTTTAAAATGCGATAGGCCCTGTGCGAGTGGGGTAAGTGTATAACTGGGGTTCGTGGGAATTTTCACACACGGTAGGCCCTGTGCGAGTGGGGTACGTGTATTACTGGGGTTCGTGGGAAGTTTCACACGCGATTGGCCCTGTGCGTGTGGGGTACATGTATAACTGGGGTTCGCGGGAATTTTCACACGCGGTAGGCCCTGTGCGAGTGGGGTACGTGTATTACTGGGGTTCGCAGGAATTTTCACACGCGATTGGAGCAGAGTACGTGTATTTCGGGGGTGTGCGGGGAGTCCTACACGTGAATTGGCAGTGTGGGTCCTCCCAGGTGTGCCCTCTACACCCTCCACGGCCCCTGCAGGCAGCCCACACCACAGGGGACTACCCTGCATCCCTGGTCATGTCCCGCAGGCAGCCCATCCACCATGGGCATACCCCCAGCCAAGCCACATGTCACCTTGCACTAGTGATCACCAACTCATGTCCCCCAGCACCCCCACTCACACAGCTTTGATGGGCACCTGCCAGCAGGCCCCCACTCATGTCCCCCAGCACCCCCACCCCCCAGCAGTGAGGGGCACCTGCCAGCAGGCCCCCAATCATGTCCACCAGCAACCCCACCCCCCAGCAGTGAGGGGCACCTGCCAGCAGGCCCCCACTCATGTCACACTCATGTCCCCCAGCACCCCACCCCCAGCAGTAAGGGGCACCTGCCAGCAGGCCCCCACTCATGTCCCACTCATGTCCCCCAGAACCCCCACCCCCCAGCAGTGAGGGGCACCTGGCAGCAGGCCCCCACTCGTGTCCCACTCATGTCCCCCAGCACCCCCACCCCCCAGCAGTGAGGGGCACCTGCCAGCAGGCCCACACTCATGTCCCCCAAGCACCCCCACCCCCCAGCAGTGAGGGGCACCTGCCAGCAGGCCCCCACTCATGTCCCCCAGCACCCCCACACCCCAGCAGTGAGGGGCACCTGCCAGCAGGCCCCCACTCATGTCCCCCAGCACCCCCACCCCAGCAGTGAGGGGCACCTGCCAGCAGGCCCCACTCATGCCCCCCCCCTACATGAAGTAAAGATGCACAATCATGGCCCACTTCTACACCAAAATACCACAGCACGCCACCCCATACATGAGACGCAATGATTTCCCAATCCACCCCACACTGACATGCCTATCTCAAGACACAAACCAAAAGTCAACTATGTACATCAACACATGTCCGTCACACACACACACTGGTTGTCATTGATTGTGTAAACCCACATTTTCACATGCATTAACCCAATGAGTGAATCCCACACATGGAACGAAAATATGAAAATGTGTTATGTACAAAAATAAATCAATGAAATGAAAGCATAACAAAATAGCAAACATGAAATGAAAAGCATGTGCAAAAGATGAGTAAATGAAAAGTACAACCAATCCAAAGTAATCCTGAAGAAAAATAGTCAAAACTCTCCCTCCACCAACGCAAATCCAAAGGAAATGTAAAAAGAAAAATCCATTGATCCATGGTGAAATCAAAAGAAAAAGTTCAAAATAATCCATTGTCCAACTATGTACAATCCATTGTCCAAAAAAAAATCCATTAATGCATGTTCAAAATCAAATAAAAAGTTCAAATAAATCCATTGTCCAACTATGTACAATCCATTGTCAAGGGCCCATGAGCCCAACGAAAGAAATGAAACCTACCTAAGAAAATTCCTAATAAAAAAATATATACAAATGTATGTGGCATAGTCCAGTCACCACAAATCAAAGGAAAAGGAAAAGGAAACCTAACTCTAAAAACTATTTACAGAGGGCTAGTCCGATGGCTCACTTTTCGATGTCCCGGGCCATGGCATCATCAAACTCCCGCTCAATGTCCTGGAGGCGGTCCTCTTCCATGCCCCGAGGGTTCGCAGGGACGATGACATGTTCACCTCCAATTCCCTGCGAATTGCCTCGAGGCACTTGTCTCGCCTCAGTGCCCTCCGCATGGAGTTCTCCGCCCTGACCATAGTGAGCCGTGCCTTTCCGCCCGCTGCCGCTCCGCATCTATGGAGTGGCCCAACCGCTGCCACACAGAAGACATTTCCAATCCTGGGTCCTCCTGCCCTCTGGCCGATGCCTGCCCCTCCGATGTTGAAGGCCCCGAGCCATCATGGCTCCCACCTTGTTGCTGCTGCTGTGCCTGTGCCTGTGCCCTGGCTCTTGCTGCCTGCATGTCCTCCTCCAGCAGGGATGCGGTTGTTGAGGTGGCCACCCCTGTTGGACGTCCGACTCCCGACTGTGGCAGGGATGTGTCCTCCACCAGCCTGGCCACAGGGTCAGATGCAGCTCCACAGGGTACCCAGGTGATACATGGGTGGGAGGATGGCATGGAGGACGACTGGCGCATAGGGGGTTCAGGTGAGGAGGGGGTCAGAACAAGGTCCAGCAAACGGAGGCATACGGCCCTGGTGACCCGTCCCAGTAGGTCAACGAGGCATTCGAGATGACGTGCAGTGTCCTCACGAAAACACTGCAGGTCACCTCGCATGCCCCGTTGACGCAACACCATCCCACTCAGAACAGGTTCAACCCGGTCCCGGATAGCCACCTCTGCAGGGAGAGGAAGGCCAGTTGTTCTTAGCGGATCCCCTCCCTGAAAACGGGTCTGGACGTAGGCATCCCTGCTGGTGCAGGATGATGCAGTCACAGGATCAGGGACAGGATTACACACAGGCACCTCCGCGGCGACCTGTGCTGCCTCCTGTCCCTGCCCCTGCACTGCACCAATAGCACCAGTGGAATCCCCACCTCCAGACCCCGTGTCTGTCCCTTCCACGGCCTCCTCCTCCACCAAACCCCCCACCAACCTGGATGACTCAGTGCCATCTTCCTCTGTCGGACTCTGTGGGGTCTCAGCTGCCCCTTCTGCTGCCGAGGAGTCCAACTCCGACCTCTGCCTCTTGGACCTACACTCGCAGCTGCGGCCAGGGAAGCGGCACCGGGCTCCTCACTCCCTGACGAGATGACAACCTGGGAGGGGAGCCGGGCCTTGCGTCTCCGGCTGGTGATACGATCCCTGCCGCCTTGCTCCACAGCATCATCTCCACCCTCTTCATCAGTTGACGCTGCAGACAGGGAGAGATAGGACACAGGCATCAGGGCACTGTACAATGGACTGATACACACATGACAGTTGCACATGAGTGGCAGTGTCACACTTCAGATATGGCATCACAATCCCCAACACACATGTCATTTCAACTCACACACATGAGCAATTCCACAGCAATATTGCACCAGGCAGCACCATCCATACACATACAACAGCATGAGCAGCCGAAGGTGAGCCTTACATCACATGAAACACGGGGAGTGCACAAGACATGCACACACGCCACCACACTTACATACATGTGTACATCTCCACCAACTGTTGCAGTGATGAGATCGCCATCCATGTCACATCTGGCATTCAGCCTTCTACATATCAGTGTCACATCCATCCATGTTGCATCACAGTTGCACACTTGTCTAATACACACACATGCACATGTACACAGTGCAGATACATGCAGCTGGGACCACCATCCATGTGTGACACCACAACCATGCCAACGTACATACACAGAAATTCAAACATGTGTGCTCCCACATCTGCATTTGGCCTGCATGCTTACCAACACATACATATACAAAAAACCAGGGTCAGCTCAACAGACAACAGTTCTTCCCATACAAAATTACTCATAAAAAAGTAAACATTTTATTCAATCAATCTTAAAACATGATACAAATCAGCACTTAAAAAGCACTTAGAGGATATTGGTAGCTGACTTTTATCTTAAAGACCATGTCAGAACCATGAGATCTTACCTTAAAGATACAAATTATGTTATTCAACAAGTGGAAAATATGGAGTTCCATAAAGGCCAACAACTTCTGGTGGGTTTAGATATAATTTCATTATATACTAATATTCCACAAGAGGAAACTCTGGAAAGAATTGAAGAAAGATTGCTGACACGCACAGATCAACATCCTGTACCAACTTCATTTTTAATGTGGTGCATCTCTATGGCACTAAGAACTTTTTCGAGTTTTCAGGTACTTTTCATCAACAGATTGAAGGTACTGCCATGGGGGCCACTATGGCCCCCAGTTTGGCAAATCTCTACGTGGAATTTTTTGAAAAACAATACCTTTATGCTCCACATCTGTTTGAAAATAAAATGATCACATGGCTGTGTTACATTGATGACGTGCTGGTCATCTGGCAAGGTTCGAGAGAAACAGCAGATAGCTTCCTTCAGTGGCTTAAGAGTCTAAATAGACATTTACAGTTCACGGTGACAGTGGAAGAGGAGGCGATCAACTTCCTAGACTTGACAATATACCACACTAATGGGAAGCTACTAGTGAAACCATTCCATAAGAATACAGAGAAGAATTCCTTCCTGCACTATGACTCTCATCATGTTAAGCATCTCAAAGATAATTTGCCCTACGGACAGTTTTTGAGACTAAAACGAAATAGCTCGACTCATCAAGCCTTTGAAGAAGAAGCACTACATCTGAAAGGCAAGTTAAAAAAAAGAGGATACCCTAGAAAGCTCATTAAGAAAGCAGAAAAACACGCTTATAACAACAATAGAGAAGCCCTCTTAGAGGAGAAAATAAAAAAGCCTTGAGATAACAGAATGGTTTGTGTAAACACCTTTACTAACCATAGTTTAGCGATCCGACGCATTATTTCCAGACACTGAAAGCTTTTGAGAACTACTGCTTCTAATCCTGAGATTCCGATGTTTGCATACCCTAAATCGCATTCTATAGGCAACAATGTTAGCCATAGCAAATATCGAAGCACTCCTCCATCTACCAACAGCCTCGCTACTCAATGGGGTTTACCCCCTATCATTGGGCATTCACCCTGTGGACAGGAAAAACTCACTGAAAAATTCAAGTCCGGATAGGTGAGCAAAAAAGTTGCATTAAGAACAAAGTCATGCAGGCTCCTCTTGTTAAACATTTTGTGGACAAAAACCATGGCTTTGAAACTTTTACATGGACTGTACTTTTAGTAGTTAAAAGTGAGAATCCAGTGACTTTGGATAAAAAACTTTTAAAGAAGGAACAAGAACTTATTTTCAAAACTCGCTGTGATCTAAGAGGACTGAACGATTCCATCGAATGGCATAAAGTATGGTAATGTTTATATGGTATTCAGCATCTGCTTGAAATTGATCACTACACTGAGCACGTATATTGGCTTGCTTGCTAAATGCATTAGCAATTTCTTGACCACTAGATGGCTCTTTTTTCACCTAGCTCGAGTAAACACTGAAAAGGGACTAGTATTTTTCCCTTTCTGTTCAACTGGATATACTCCGTTTCTTTTGCCAGAATGGAGCCATCTGGTTAGTTCTGTGTTAACACAAAAAGACTAATACATCCAAGAACTGTTTGCCTATTGGAGTACTACCACTCGAAGGAGAGGAAGTTCGGGTGGTGGTTTTGGCGTTCCGCCCCAGCTGCACACCGGGAAATCCCGAGTAGCATCGGAACCTCGTGTATTCCCGATTCAGGTATTGAACCCCTGTGATTGTGTAGATCTGAATTTTTCAGGATTCCCACACATGTATGTTTGAACGGTTTGTGTTTATTAACGCCAGTTTAACACGCCGTCTCTGTTTAGCGTTACTGACTTTGGCGTGGGACACGATTGGGATGATCCGAGACTCTTTTGGAGCATAGACTTTTGAGCCAGTATTAATTACACATTTGAAGCTGTACTTATCTAACAAGGTATTTTTTAAAACTTTTAAATCTTCATATGTTCGTCATATTATTCATTTCTTCTACAGGGCTGAGGTTGCTATTAATTTTGTGGTTCCATCAGAATATGTAATTAGTGCAGACCTGATTTCTCAGTGCGAGCGTTGTTGATTATTTGACAAATCTATGCGTCCTCTAGTTTCCATCTGGATAAAAGACAGACTACGCAAGATTGTTGATAATACCATTCTTTAGCAATGCTGCAATTTATTATATATATTGACTTCATGGTGACAATCAGAATATTTAAGGTTGTGGTCACCATTGTGTTTTGCTTTATGTTCTTGGATTGAATTTTAAATTTCATTGTGAATTGAACTCTCAGAACCCTGGCCCCTGGATACTGGTCTGATTTGTTAATATGTACTCTTTCCAGATGAGATTTTTCTCTATGTGTAAAGGCAAAGCCATGGATGAATGTAGCAATTTGGCTCATATATGGATTTAGGGTTCAGACGTTGACCACTTCAAACAGAGGTAATGACAAATGCATTGACTTTTGTTTGATACAAATTGACATTTCTATATAAATAATTGTGTACCTAAATTTGGGTATACAAATTTGTCTTTCAACAGATTTTCTGTACAACACAGACGGGTTATATTGCCATATTATGAGTTTCTATGTGACCTTTGGAAGTGACCTAATTTGAAATCCTCCTGATGAAAGTTCTACACCTGTGGAAAAGAACTGAAACATGTCGAGGCATTTGCCCAAGACTATTTGAAGATTTGGGGGGTTTTCTGAAACAATTTCTATATAGCAAATAGAGTTTACCCTTATTGGTTGTATTGAGTCCGCACAGGGGTATCGAGATCTGATCCATTCGGGTATTCAGATAACTGTGATCATCATTGGTTTAGTAGGTCCTTTTGTGTCACTAGCAGCTTGTTTTTTCTACCAATATCCTGTAAGTGTTTTTTAAGTGCTGATTGTTATCATGTTTTATGATTGATTGAATAAAATGTTTACTTTTTTATGAGTAATTTTGGATGGGAAGAACTGTAATTGGAGGAAAGTCCCTTAGCGCGTAAGCGCGTCAGCACACGTACGCGATATCATTGGACCAAAGGCCCTTAGTGCGTAAGCGCTTCTGTGACGTTACGCGTGCAGGCGTTTCCCTCATGCCCGCGTGTGAAAGGGCCTACGCACGTAAGTGACGTGTCGCGCGCTGGCATTTCCCTCAGCACGGGTTAAAGGTGAGCGGGGCCAGCAGTTCGCTGTACGTGCCTTTCATGGAGACCGACGTGTGTTGCTGCTTCGTGTTGTTTCGCGCCATCACAACTTCACAGCTATCAAGGACGTATCTCTTCTTTTGGCAGGGGTATTGGCCAAGCGTGTTTTTCTGCATCGCGCAAGTCAGACGGTGAGTCGCGCATGCTATTTTTCACACTGCGGGTGCCCCTGTGTATCGCACCCATTTTCGAGGTCATAGTAGTCTGCGTGTCCCACGCGTATGCGTTTTTCGTGTTACTGGGTGCCACTGCGTACTGCGGGAGGTTGATTCCACGGACATAGGCTGCAGGGTTGTGTGCACGGTTTTGCTGCAGTTTTGGGGTGCCTGAGCATTGCGTGACCCGTCACTACATCACCGGGGTCACATACAGCCTTGCAGGTGCAGGGGGGCTGTTAAAACCTTGCATCCCACCCCCTTCACCCCAATTGCCCAGGCCAATTGTGGTGTACACCTCCCATTGGCACTACTCCATCTGTGCTGGCACTACTACATCTGTGCCATGGTTGGGAGGCCACCAAAGGTGAGGGGAGCCTCAGCTGGGCATCCTCCTCGTGGCGGGCGTGGTCAGGGACATGGCCAGGGTGACCAGGGAGTAGGGGGACTCCAGGGTGTCCAGGGAGGCCGCAGAGGGGGAAGAGACAGGGGTGCGCCACTTGAGCACAATGTTGTGCCATGTGTCAGTGCAGTCATGCCACCACCCCCTGTGGTTCCGGGAGATGCAGCTTTTTCATCTGGCACTGGCGCGCGTGTGACCCGGCAGTCCGTTTCATCGACTGCCACGGGCCCAAGGGTAGTGGTAGCTGCAGGTGCAGCTGTGGACACCACCACCTCAGGGTCTGCCAGCGCAGGCTGTGTTGGCACTTGAAGAGCCCTTAGAAGATTTCCAACAGGCCAGGAGGGAAACCGTAGGGGCACACAGGGCTGCCCTGACCAAGACACGTGTCCCTGGGGAAGTTATGTCATCTGCTGCCCCGAACAGCCGGGTGTTGGCAAGTGCAGATGCACCCAACAACACCCCGGTTGTGAGTCTGCCAACTAGGACAGTTGCGGTCAATGACCCTGCCACAGCGGATTTTGATGCACAGGGTCCATTAGAGGGCACCCAGCTGCCACTGACACAAGTCAGGCCTTTGGTCGTCCCTCCACCTGCCACTCCCTTGGCTCAATCCACCGAACCCACTGGCCATACTGATCAGGGCGGCATTAGCCAGCCAGGGTCTGCGCCACAATCCATGAGGAGGAAGGTTGCACCTGCAGCACAGGCTGGGACCCCACACACAGTCACGACCTCCTGCACGTCGAGGAAGAAGCCTTTCTGCAACCAGGAACTGGACTTCCTTGTGGAGTACGCGCAGGACCACAACCGTGACATGCTAGTGGGTGCTAATTGTCAGACTACGGCTGCCCACTGTGATACCCACTGGAAGCAAGTTGCGGAACATGTGAGTGCATTCGGCCATGAGGTGCGCACGGCGCAAGAGTGCAAAAAGCATTGGAATGACCTCAAATGCATCACTAATTCTAAGCATGCCTCAAATTACAACTTGATTCTGGTGACTGGAAGTGGGCCTGCACCAGAGGAGGAAGACTTCACTCCGCATGAGTCACTCGTTGCAGAGTTCATACCATCTGAATCGGTCAAAGCAGTGGGAGAGATGCCGGACTTTGATGCCCAGTCCAGTGAGTGTTGATGCGTGTTTGTTGAGGACGTGTGTGTTTTACTTGTGTGATGTGTTGTGCATGACTGCCACTACATGTCACGTGTACATGGTTCTGATGTGCAAGTAATGCAATGCTTCACTGATGCATGTCTGCTCTGCTGGATGGTGGACATGTGGAGCAGACAGGGACTGTCCGCATTACCACTATTGCACCCTACTCACATGCTGGTTACCAGTATGCCCCTCCGGTTCATGTTCCAGCTCACTGGCCCTTCTGCATGTAGCGTGGGGTGACCTTCCTCTCAGCCCAGGGACAATGTCATAGCATGACTGACGTGCATGTGTCCTCTGCCTACATGTGGGTACTCCATGTAGGCATGCTCCCTTGCCCCTCCACCTCCCGCTCTGCACCCTAATTCCACCTTTGCACGGGTCTGCTTCAATATTGCCGTTGGGTTCTTTCCTGTTCATGCGTCCTGTGTACATGCTAACATCCAGCGGCCAATCTGCCAGACATATGCTGTGTGGTACATCCTTAGTACTTGATGCAGGGTATCTCACTTGTACTGTGCAGAGGTCAGATGCCCCGCAGGGACATGAGCGCCCATTCATGCTCCATGTGCATTCCACGCATGCCCCTATGTGTCCTTGACTGGATGATCACTGTAATCCAAGTCCTGGGTGACATACATTGCATGGCATTTCATCATCCTTCCCACGTCCACTGTGGCTAAGTACTGCGTTGCACACATGTTTAGGGCCTGACAGTCTGTGTGGGTCACAGGCCTCAGCCTGTTTAATGGTCAATGACTCTGTCCAACTGGTGTAGTGTCTTCTTCACACGTGGGTGTACTCCAGAGGTTTCATCATGTGTCCTGCTTACTGTCCCATTCTCATTTGCTGTGTTGTCACTTGATTCACATGATGCTGTTGATGCTAGTCAACACTGTCTGTCAATACACAGTTCTATGTCTGGCCTTTTGATACCATGCTAGGCATCCCTGCATTTGCACTTGGGGGGAGGGGTGGTTTGCTTGTAGACATGCTACCCATTGAATGCACATTGCACGTGATGCCTGAAGTTGACCTTGCACTGCCTTCACATTTTATGACACACATCATGAAGTTCTAGTACATGTAGATAGTGAGTAACGTACATATTTGCTGCACTGCATTGACCCACTTCAGGGCAAACTGACACCTTTTGACATGCCTAATCACAGAAGCAATTTCAAGTTGACCCAGCATGCATGGCAGGTTCTATTTTGTGTGTGACATGTCTGCTTGATGTGTTTGGTGTCTGTGTGTGTGTGTTGTGTGCTTCTAACATGTGTAGTGACCTTATTTCTCTCTACTTTTCAGATGATGACGCAATGGAGCCAGAGGATGGTGTTGTCATGCCAGGCACAGGGTTGTTATCACTACAGCAAACCGGCACAAGTGGGGGTCATGGGGTGGTAGGCCACGAAAACCCACATGTGCTACAGTCTATCTTGTCTCTGGCTGGCAATGAGTCCAGCCCTGAAGACCACTCTGACGTCCATGTCGAGTTGGACGAGCATCAGGTCCATATGTCAGGGGTGAGTGATTCTGATGTGGGCACTCCTCTGTCCGCGACACCTGCACTGAGGGGACAGACAGTCTTGGAACCTCCGCCTGTGGTGGATCGGGACGCAGGGTCACCTTCCACACCAGTCACTGATGTGCCTGGGCCATCATGTCGACGGGGGCATGTAGTCGTGCAGCCACGGGTGGTGCCAACACAATGAGGACACCCAGTCCTTGGGTCCCGCAGGGGTCAAGCCCAGCAACGCGGTCACCGCGCGCAACCGCAGTATACTGAGTGGGAGCAAGACATGACTGCCAATTCTGAAAGGCAGGGGGCAGCAATGGAGAACATCGTTGAGAGCATGGAGCTGCACTCCATGCTCTCAGCGATGCTAGACAGGTGCTCCCCCCTGCTAGACAGGTGCTTCTCCAGCAGCAGGCGGCACGGTCCACGGCCGGCTCTCTCAGGCTGGGCATGGCGGCCTCAGACAGGGCACGCCAGGCTGAAATGTTGTCTCTGCGTAAAGCAATTGCTGCTCACGCAGAGGCACACATGGAGGCCCTGAGGCAAGAGTATGCTTCCCTCAGATCCACTCTGGGTGTCCTTATGATGTCCCAGAGGGAGCGGGCAGAGGAGAGGTTTGCGCAGCTTGAGTGTACCATCTCGGCTGAGCTACATGCTTGCCGGGAGGTGCGGCAATTGTCCAGCCAGGGCTTGCAGGAGGAACGCCGTGTTACACGTGCTACCTTGCAAGAGGAAGCACGTGTATCATGGGAGGTTCTGCATGCAGACCTACGTGTGATCGCCGCACAGAAACAGGCTCACCCGTCCGGCAGACTTGCTGCCGACGAGGGGCAAGCTGCGGCTAGGCGTGGTCAGCTCATGTGCCACGTCCTCCTTTCCAGGAAGAGCCAGACTCGGACGACAGTCTATCTCCCACATAGGTTGGGCTGTGCAGGCGTTGAACCCATGGAGGATTTTTTTTCCCCAACATCATCGCATGTGGGTGCTGAGCAGCACCTGTACCTCCCCCCTCCTGGGTGCCTCCCCCCCCCGGGTCGTATGTGGCCATTTTTGATTTTTCTTTTAGTTTAGTTAGTTTAGTTTCAATTTGATAGTTAGTTTAAATAGGTAATGTAGGTTTTTCATAGTTAGTGTAATTAGTTAATATAGTTTAAAATTGTTTGTCTATTGTGCTTTCATGTGACGGTGTGGTGCTTTGTGGCTTTTGAGAGCATCCACTGTCTGTTCCAGTTGGGCCCTTCAAGCTTGTCTTGTGTATGTGTTTGCAGCTTGGGGTCCTTGACTCACATATGCCACTCCTGCTTCCCTTATCCATGGGCTTGCAAGGATGGTTCGGTGTAACAGCCTATTACACAAGGGCTCTGGACTGTCATATCTGTGGCATGTCTGCTGCTGTGAAACTTGTGTTAACACCCCTAGTGGGGATGATAGGGGTGTTATTGACCAATGTTCTTCATTCGCTAGATGGGAGGGGTTTCATGATTGATGTGTACATTCATTGCTATTCATTGTGTAGTAAGTTTATTATCTATACTGTACATGTGCTTGTTGCAATTCATGGCGTAGATGGTGTGTTCAACAGTTTCCCTGTGAAAGACGGACTGATGATGTGATTTGTGATGTACGTCTCTGACATGGTCCAGTCATGTAATGCCTGAAGAGACACACACAGATGATTTTAAAGTATTAATCATGTGTTTCATGCACTTTCTGCAGGGGGATGGGCCTCCAGACCACCTTTGCCAGCAGACATGGGCCATTGGACGTCTGGAAACTGGACACGTTTGGTGGTGCCGACATGCACATGTGTGCGGAAGCAGAGGCAAAGGGATTGCGCTCATGCATCCAAAAACAGCTGACGTGTTTCAAAGACTCCAGGCAAGGTGAGCAGCACAAGGGGGCCACAATGCAGCAGACCTTCCACCTGACCAGTTGCACATGCATGCTTAGTAGCAGCACTGACGGTGGGCTTGGACAAATATTGGTGTTGAAGCGCACAATACAGCTGAGATGCGTTGGTGGACTAATGCCTAGTTGATGGGTAATTTGTCTGGGGCACCTGCAGGGCCAGTGGCACATATCTTCCGGTCCACCATGGTCCATTGAGGCACTTGTATTAGCCAGGTAGCATTGCAAGACATGGAAAGAAGCAGCTCACAGGGACAGACAGCAAGGGACAGACTTGTGGCAGTGCATTTCACTACCTTGTAGAATTTGACACATGCACTACCTACTTTATTTGGGTCATGGTGGAACACGACTTGTTCTGAAGTCATACCTTGCTATTTGCATCTATCTGCTTCCCAGGGAACATTGCATGTTGTGTGATTCGTGACACATTGGTCTTCCATTTGCAACGCACCCAGCGGCGCATGACTTACTGCATTGACTGTGTATGAACCATCACAGGGGTGATGTTACGTATGGGTATGAAGCATCCACACCAGATTGTTTGTTTGTAGAGTATTTTGTTACTTTGGGGCATATATGGTTGTGTGTTTGTGTGTTATGGGCATGCACAGATTAGTAACTGTGGCTCTCTTTGCAGCATTAAACTGCTCCTGTTACCAGGCCTGAGAGTGTGCAGGCAGGAGGCCAGCACTCACCCCAGAGATAAGTTTCTCTTTGTCTTCCATTTGAGTAATTTGTTACTATGTGCATGATGATCAGGTTTGGTGTACTTGTGTATGTGTAAATCTGAGGAGTACAGTTTTGTGCATTTCCTACTTTCCCGTGTGAATCCTACTCCCCTCTCCTGCCCCTCATTCCGGTTATCCAGTATAGCAAAGCCTGTCCCGACTGCATATTCCTGACCCTCCTGCCCCACCAGGGTCTCAGAGGCCTGTGTGATTTTGACTTTGCAGGCACCCCAGCCACGGTGGGGGTGGTTGGTTCGTGCCACTCCTGCACCTGTACATGGGAGCTGTGACAGTACACATCAGTTTGTGGTGCACAATTCTGTGTTATGTACCACACATGGTACACATCCTTTTGTGACATTGTTTTACTGTGCTACCTTGGTTGTTACGTCATTGTGGTAGTACTTGGGCTTTGTGACGTACTGCTACTTCAAGTCATCTACTGGAGGCTCTTCTGGTTTGTTTTGCTGCCTGCAGGCTTTTTGCTTGGCTTCTGTGTTGGCCTGCTTTCAGTTCTCTTTGATTTGGTGTTTTTGCAAGTCAAGGTGGCCTCTGAGGGTGCTGGACACTTTTTGCACACAAGGTGGGAGATGTTGACAAAGGGGAAGGGTGGTCCTGTGGCCAGGTGAACTTCAAGGATGAAGTCTACATAACCCAGGTGCTGATGTTCAGTGGGTCATGGTGATTTGTGAGGGAGGGGGGTGTTTTGTTGTTGACAGTTGCCTTGACCTTCGTGTGATGCGCACCCTGACATTGTAATTGCGGTATCCTATGTACATGATGTATTCTGCTGATCAATGCCTGTTCATGTGTTGTGTTTAGCTTTCAGGTGTGAGGGAATAGTTGTGGCTTGACATGCTGGGTTGTACACGTGGTGAATGTTCACATGTGATGTGTAGAGGACACTGATGGTCACTTGATTGCACATGCATATATTGAGTGCATGTTCCTACTAACCCACACACTCGCACTATGATCCACTACATGTACAACCACCCTTCCATGTCCACATGCACACTCTGTTTGCCTTCTGGTGCCCACTGTGAACCTGCAGCACATGATCTATGACCAATTGTGGATCCTGTACATGCGTATTTTGCTTTTTGATGTAGTTTGTCGCTTAGATGTGATGCTTAGGGTGTGCGTCACACACAATGGCTGTTCACTATGCTGTGTGCTGAGCAGTGTGTTGCATGAGGTGGACATGGCACACAGAAGGTGCAGTGTTGATTTTTTTATGCACAATGTGCATGTAGGAAGGCATTCTTTGTTATCTTACAACTACAACTGTTGGAATGTATTTGGGTATAAGTTATTTTGTGTGGGAGGTTGTTGGTCCGTCATTTCATCTGATTCCTTGTCAGGCATCATTGTCTGATGCCACTTTACATTTTTCACATGTCAATGTGTACCTTATTGGTACAGAGTTGGTGTATAGCTATTGCTTGCCATGTCCTGTTGTGGTTTGGGAGGGTTTGGGTGACATAACAGTGATAGTCATGGCCTTTTTTGCAGGTCTGTGTGATTCACAACTTTTGCTTATGTTTAAGTAGGTAGGGATGCACACAATGTGGCACTTCCATGGCAACATTCTCAGGGTGGTAACGTTGTGACAGTTGACTGTCTCTTTGTCATCATCGATTGTCACCTGGTATGTGCCAGGCCTGTGTGCACTCCGCAGGGGTGGGAGTTTAGGTGAAAAATGTGGCCACAAGCTGGGTCCAGGCTTCCTCGCCACGTGCCCTATCCCCCCGCATGGGCAGCACCTGTGCCTGTGGTTGGGGAAGTGGGGGCACCACCATGTCCACCGGTACGCCCTGCCGTGTTGCAACATTGTGCAGGACACATGCAGCCACAATGATCCTGCACACTACTGGGGGTGCATAGAGTAGCTGCCCGCCAGAGCGGTCAAGGGAGCGTAAGTGTGACTTGAGCACTCCGAATGTGCGCTCCACTATGGCCCTGGTTGCAATACGGGCTGCATTGTATCTTACCTGGGGTGGTGTGGTGGGGTTCCGGATTGGCGTCATCATGTGCTCGCTCAAAGGATAGGCACTGTCCCTTGGAGAGGTGATGATGGTTGTGATTATTGGGGTTTGTGTATTTGTGTGTGTGTGACATGCATGCATGTGCAAAGGCATTTGTACTCACCTAGGAGCCTTGTGTCGCCATTCTGCCCAGCTTCCAGGGCCCGGCTTAGGGCGGACATTCTGTATATGAAATTGTCATTGGTGGAGCCAGGGTAGTTTGCATAGACAGAGGTGATGATTCCCTTTGCATCGCATACCACCTGCACGTTGATGGAATGCCAGTGCTTGCGGTTTCGGTAGATGTGCTCAGTGGCCCCAGGTGGACGTAGGGCCACATGGGTGCAATCTATGGCACCGAGCACTTTGGGGAAGTGTGCCACCCTGTAATAGTCCTGGACAATGGCTTGCCTTTCTGCGGGTGTTCTGGGCATGTATATGTGCCTGCGGACTGAGGGGCGTGCAGTGATGATTGCCAACACCTGGTGTAGGCAGCGTGACTGCATGGCCTGTGAGACCCCTCCCACTATGGCAGTAGTCCACTGAAATGACCCAGTGGCCAAAAAATGCAGGACATTGAGCACCTTCTCCAAGTGGCTCAATGCTTGGGAGCAGAGGGTGGGGGATGTAAGGTCATCTTCCCACTCCCTGACCAGGTCTAGGATGATACGAGGTGGAAACCTATACCTGCCGTAGTCCTGGTCGTCAGGCATCCCAAAAAGGCCTGTCCTGCGTGAAAAAAATGCGGGCCCTGGCTATTCTCCTCCTTCTGCGGTGTCCCACGATCAGTGCTGCGATACATGGGGAATTCATTGTAGCTGTATACACGTGTTTGTTGTTTGCGCGCACTTTTATACTGTGTGTGGGACGCTTCCACCTGCCTTTATGTGGCGGACGCGTTGACGCCTGTGCGCGTCTTTTGACGTGCACAGGTTTCCCGTATTCGAATCCATGAATACGGGTTGTTCGCGTGTGTGTGGGCGTTCCGTGTAGTTCCCTGCATTACTTACCCAGTTACGCCTTCTTTTTCACGCGTTATTCCTCATTCCGCGTGTTACGCCCACTGTTCCGCCCACTTTTGTTGTGTGTGCCGCGCTATGTGCACTTTCCCTGTGTGCGTAGCGCACGTATTTGATGACGTGTGCGCCCGCATGCACGGATTTGGCGCACAACCAGTGGAAAACACGCGCAGCGCCTTCCTTGAATTGCAGACGTGCGCTTGCTTTCTCACGCGTGCGCTGTGATTTTCGGCGCACATTTGTTCCATGAATTGGCCCCTTAGTGTTTTTGCTCAGCCAGTTTCAAAGCCATTCTGACAGTTGAAAAGTCAAATCGGTTTTTCTCTTGTGTTTAAGGGGGGAATGTGGGAGTGATATTCTTTTTGGTCTGTATTATTCCCGAGTAGCTGCTCTTTCCTCACATCTGTTTAAATTGCCTAATGGTGGGTTGAGAGGTGTTGCAGGGGTAACCTCTAACCATAGTGCAATCTGTTCCAAACCAGCCCAAAAGTAGTCTTTTCTTTGCTGCATTTTTTTTGTGTTCATTACCTGATTCTCAGTGCATGCATTAAGGATATTATTCATTGTCCTTGTCACCCCTTTGTGATTGTTGTTACCTATTAAAAACATATTGTTGATTTAAATTCTAAATACATAAATAAATATTTACCATTGCAAACTAGCCTGATTCCTGGTTCAGCGTGACCAGGGGGAGACGAGGGGGGTATTTTGTGAAGGGTGTGATATGAGTGGTATATCATTCAGAATATTGAATTTATAGAGAAAAATAAATAAGGGTTTCATTTGCGTACTACATGCTAGGCGGGACTTGGGTGTGTGCCTGATTGAAATCCCTTACCATAGGCCTGTGGATTCAGCTACCAGCTAGAGCCTGTCAGTTATTTCTGGGAGAATCTCATCATCCATAAAGAAGGTAAACAGGGAGCAAGAAAAGTCCAAGGGACAAAGACTGCTTATGCACTGCTCAGCGACTAGCTATTTCTTGGGAAAAGGTTCACCTCAAAGGATGGGTTCTCACCTGGCACTATAAGTAATTCCCTGATTAAGATGTGTTTTGTTCAACTGGTAGTTCTGTGGACTGTGTACAAATATCTACCCTGGGGAGAAGCAGCTCACAGGGACAGACAGCAAGGGACAGACTTGTGGCAGTGCATTTCACTACCTTGTAGAATTTGACACATGCACTACCTACTTTATTTGGGTCATGGTGGAACACGACTTGTTCTGAAGTCATACCTTGCTATTTGCATCTATCTGCTTCCCAGGGAACATTGCATGTTGTGTGATTCGTGACACATTGGTCTTCCATTTGCAACGCACCCAGCGGCGCATGACTTACTGCATTGACTGTGTATGAACCATCACAGGGGTGATGTTACGTATGGGTATGAAGCATCCACACCAGATTGTTTGTTTGTAGAGTATTTTGTTACTTTGGGGCATATATGGTTGTGTGTTTGTGTGTTATGGGCATGCACAGATTAGTAACTGTGGCTCTCTTTGCAGCATTAAACTGCTCCTGTTACCAGGCCTGAGAGTGTGCAGGCAGGAGGCCAGCACTCACCCCAGAGATAAGTTTCTCTTTGTCTTCCATTTGAGTAATTTGTTACTATGTGCATGATGATCAGGTTTGGTGTACTTGTGTATGTGTAAATCTGAGGAGTACAGTTTTGTGCATTTCCTACTTTCCCGTGTGAATCCTACTCCCCTCTCCTGCCCCTCATTCCGGTTATCCAGTATAGCAAAGCCTGTCCCGACTGCATATTCCTGACCCTCCTGCCCCACCAGGGTCTCAGAGGCCTGTGTG
Organism: Ambystoma mexicanum; assembly: GCF_040938575.1. Lineage (NCBI taxonomy): Eukaryota > Metazoa > Chordata > Amphibia > Caudata > Ambystomatidae > Ambystoma > Ambystoma mexicanum. Next base: position 1,134,760,807 of record NC_090929.1, on the reverse strand, counting down.
ATTTTGACTTTGCAGGCACCCCAGCCACGGTGGGGGTGGTTGGTTCGTGCCACTCCTGCACCTGTACATGGGAGCTGTGACAGTACACATCAGTTTGTGGTGCACAATTCTGTGTTATGTACCACACATGGTACACATCCTTTTGTGACATTGTTTTACTGTGCTACCTTGGTTGTTACGTCATTGTGGTAGTACTTGGGCTTTGTGACGTACTGCTACTTCAAGTCATCTACTGGAGGCTCTTCTGGTTTGTTTTGCTGCCTGCAGGCTTTTTGCTTGGCTTCTGTGTTGGCCTGCTTTCAGTTCTCTTTGATTTGGTGTTTTTGCAAGTCAAGGTGGCCTCTGAGGGTGCTGGACACTTTTTGCACACAAGGTGGGAGATGTTGACAAAGGGGAAGGGTGGTCCTGTGGCCAGGTGAACTTCAAGGATGAAGTCTACATAACCCAGGTGCTGATGTTCAGTGGGTCATGGTGATTTGTGAGGGAGGGGGGTGTTTTGTTGTTGACAGTTGCCTTGACCTTCGTGTGATGCGCACCCTGACATTGTAATTGCGGTATCCTATGTACATGATGTATTCTGCTGATCAATGCCTGTTCATGTGTTGTGTTTAGCTTTCAGGTGTGAGGGAATAGTTGTGGCTTGACATGCTGGGTTGTACACGTGGTGAATGTTCACATGTGATGTGTAGAGGACACTGATGGTCACTTGATTGCACATGCATATATTGAGTGCATGTTCCTACTAACCCACACACTCGCACTATGATCCACTACATGTACAACCACCCTTCCATGTCCACATGCACACTCTGTTTGCCTTCTGGTGCCCACTGTGAACCTGCAGCACATGATCTATGACCAATTGTGGATCCTGTACATGCGTATTTTGCTTTTTGATGTAGTTTGTCGCTTAGATGTGATGCTTAGGGTGTGCGTCACACACAATGGCTGTTCACTATGCTGTGTGCTGAGCAGTGTGTTGCATGAGGTGGACATGGCACACAGAAGGTGCAGTGTTGATTTTTTTATGCACAATGTGCATGTAGGAAGGCATTCTTTGTTATCTTACAACTACAACTGTTGGAATGTATTTGGGTATAAGTTATTTTGTGTGGGAGGTTGTTGGTCCGTCGTTTCATCTGATTCCTTGTCAGGCATCATTGTCTGATGCCACTTTACATTTTTCACATGTCAATGTGTACCTTATTGGTACAGAGTTGGTGTATAGCTATTGCTTGCCATGTCCTGTTGTGGTTTGGGAGGGTTTGGGTGACATAACAGTGATAGTCATGGCCTTTTTTGCAGGTCTGTGTGATTCACAACTTTTGCTTATGTTTAAGTAGGTAGGGATGCACACAATGTGGCACTTCCATGGCAACATTCTCAGGGTGGTAACGTTGTGACAGTTGACTGTCTCTTTGTCATCATCGATTGTCACCTGGTATGTGCCAGGCCTGTGTGCACTCCGCAGGGGTGGGAGTTTAGGTGAAAAATGTGGCCACAAGCTGGGTCCAGGCTTCCTCGCCACGTGCCCTATCCCCCCGCATGGGCAGCACCTGTGCCTGTGGTTGGGGAAGTGGGGGCACCACCATGTCCACCGGTACGCCCTGCCGTGTTGCAACATTGTGCAGGACACATGCAGCCACAATGATCCTGCACACTACTGGGGGTGCATAGAGTAGCTGCCCGCCAGAGCGGTCAAGGGAGCGTAAGTGTGACTTGAGCACTCCGAATGTGCGCTCCACTATGGCCCTGGTTGCAATACGGGCTGCATTGTATCTTACCTGGGGTGGTGTGGTGGGGTTCCGGATTGGCGTCATCATGTGCTCGCTCAAAGGATAGGCACTGTCCCTTGGAGAGGTGATGATGGTTGTGATTATTGGGGTTTGTGTATTTGTGTGTGTGTGACATGCATGCATGTGCAAAGGCATTTGTACTCACCTAGGAGCCTTGTGTCGCCATTCTGCCCAGCTTCCAGGGCCCGGCTTAGGGCGGACATTCTGTATATGAAATTGTCATTGGTGGAGCCAGGGTAGTTTGCATAGACAGAGGTGATGATTCCCTTTGCATCGCATACCACCTGCACGTTGATGGAATGCCAGTGCTTGCGGTTTCGGTAGATGTGCTCAGTGGCCCCAGGTGGACGTAGGGCCACATGGGTGCAATCTATGGCACCGAGCACTTTGGGGAAGTGTGCCACCCTGTAATAGTCCTGGACAATGGCTTGCCTTTCTGCGGGTGTTCTGGGCATGTATATGTGCCTGCGGACTGAGGGGCGTGCAGTGATGATTGCCAACACCTGGTGTAGGCAGCGTGACTGCATGGCCTGTGAGACCCCTCCCACTATGGCAGTAGTCCACTGAAATGACCCAGTGGCCAAAAAATGCAGGACATTGAGCACCTTCTCCAAGTGGCTCAATGCTTGGGAGCAGAGGGTGGGGGATGTAAGGTCATCTTCCCACTCCCTGACCAGGTCTAGGATGATACGAGGTGGAAACCTATACCTGCCGTAGTCCTGGTCGTCAGGCATCCCAAAAAGGCCTGTCCTGCGTGAAAAAAATGCGGGCCCTGGCTATTCTCCTCCTTCTGCGGTGTCCCACGATCAGTGCTGCGATACATGGGGAATTCATTGTAGCTGTATACACGTGTTTGTTGTTTGCGCGCACTTTTATACTGTGTGTGGGACGCTTCCACCTGCCTTTATGTGGCGGACGCGTTGACGCCTGTGCGCGTCTTTTGACGTGCACAGGTTTCCCGTATTCGAATCCATGAATACGGGTTGTTCGCGTGTGTGTGGGCGTTCCGTGTAGTTCCCTGCATTACTTACCCAGTTACGCCTTCTTTTTCACGCGTTATTCCTCATTCCGCGTGTTACGCCCACTGTTCCGCCCACTTTTGTTGTGTGTGCCGCGCTATGTGCACTTTCCCTGTGTGCGTAGCGCACGTATTTGATGACGTGTGCGCCCGCATGCACGGATTTGGCGCACAACCAGTGGAAAACACGCGCAGCGCCTTCCTTGAATTGCAGACGTGCGCTTGCTTTCTCACGCGTGCGCTGTGATTTTCGGCGCACATTTGTTCCATGAATTGGCCCCTTAGTGTTTTTGCTCAGCCAGTTTCAAAGCCATTCTGACAGTTGAAAAGTCAAATCGGTTTTTCTCTTGTGTTTAAGGGGGGAATGTGGGAGTGATATTCTTTTTGGTCTGTATTATTCCCGAGTAGCTGCTCTTTCCTCACATCTGTTTAAATTGCCTAATGGTGGGTTGAGAGGTGTTGCAGGGGTAACCTCTAACCATAGTGCAATCTGTTCCAAACCAGCCCAAAAGTAGTCTTTTCTTTGCTGCATTTTTTTTGTGTTCATTACCTGATTCTCAGTGCATGCATTAAGGATATTATTCATTGTCCTTGTCACCCCTTTGTGATTGTTGTTACCTATTAAAAACATATTGTTGATTTAAATTCTAAATACATAAATAAATATTTACCATTGCAAACTAGCCTGATTCCTGGTTCAGCGTGACCAGGGGGAGACGAGGGGGGTATTTTGTGAAGGGTGTGATATGAGTGGTATATCATTCAGAATATTGAATTTATAGAGAAAAATAAATAAGGGTTTCATTTGCGTACTACATGCTAGGCGGGACTTGGGTGTGTGCCTGATTGAAATCCCTTACCATAGGCCTGTGGATTCAGCTACCAGCTAGAGCCTGTCAGTTATTTCTGGGAGAATCTCATCATCCATAAAGAAGGTAAACAGGGAGCAAGAAAAGTCCAAGGGACAAAGACTGCTTATGCACTGCTCAGCGACTAGCTATTTCTTGGGAAAAGGTTCACCTCAAAGGATGGGTTCTCACCTGGCACTATAAGTAATTCCCTGATTAAGATGTGTTTTGTTCAACTGGTAGTTCTGTGGACTGTGTACAAATATCTACCCTGGGGAGGATGAACATTTTGTTGGGACCAACCTCACCCTTGTTCGGCTTTACTACTTTTCCAGCTAGTGGGTGGTATTCATGCTTGGATCTGTTATGAACTACCCATTGGCAATGACTACCATGCATGAACATCTCAGAGTGGAGCTTATATTGGCAAGTCAGCAGCAGGGGACAGTTCACCTACTAGCCCCTGGTCCATTGTATCATCATTCCAGTTGTTGTATCTTAACCAGGCTGTCTCCACCTGGCCCAGGAGCTGATCCATTTCAGCATTGTGCGTGATTGAACTCAAAAACATCCGAGAAGCTTAATCTGTTGTTTCCTTGAACCCTGAATTCTACCAAATCAACTGCTATGTCCCTTCTGGGCTCGCCTCTGCACGAGCTGGGTGTGCCAATGATTAAAGGGCAGGCACCTGAGTTAAAAGCTGGAGGTTAGCCAGGTGCCCTAGCAGCAATAAAAGCTGTCATTTCAGCCACCGACATTGCTGGTGGCGGTAATGATGGGAAAATCGCCTCATGGAGCCCTATGGTCTCCATGAATGGGAATGAACACTGTCCCGTGGACACTCGTAATCCGGTGGCAATGCCGCCGGAACGATTGCCAGTAAATTTTTGTAGCAAATGCTGGTATCCTGGTGGCTCTGCTGCCAGGATACCGCCAGGGTCAGAATGAGGCTGAAGAGTTGATTCGCACATTGTTCAAGATGTTCACCAATGAGGAGTATTGCCATCTCTCTTGCACTACCCACACATGAAACGAGGTTGTGTGCCACTCACCTGCTAAATTGAGAGACTGTCAAAGGATGAGGGAATTTATCCAAAGGTCATGCTGGGTTTTGATCTCAGAACCATACAGATCTAGAGCCTACATACTACAAGGTCATTGGTACTTAGGTGAAAGTGAGCTTCATAATGGAATCTAATGTGCCTGTATCTCACTGGTCCGCAGACATGCACAGATCATCCCAGACCTCATGTCACTAGCGTTTTTTCTCACCTTGTCTTTACTCCCAGGAATTATGTGGAAAACAACCACACTAACTTAACTTGGTGAAAAGCATCACCTAAGCTTCTTATGGATTTCAAGGTAGGCTGGTCAGGAGCCAGAGAACACGGAGGAGGCAAACTTTCCCTAAGGTGTATCAGTATAGAAATACATCACCACTTAACCATCAGTGCTGGGCATTATGGGCGAACACACTGGCGCAAATCACATGACTGGGTACGGTCTCGTCATCCTTATGATGGGTGAAAAGTATGTTCATTTGCAGCGGGCTCAGAGCGTGCTCTACCCACTGGGCACTCCCCCCAGAACCGGCCTTGGGGGGGGCGAGCCGGGTGACTGCCCAGGGTGCCACGCCCCCAAGGGCGCCATTAGCCCCCGGCACGCCAGCTCAGGTGCTAATGGCGTTGTGGGAGAAGATGTGGAAGGCAGCCTTTTACTGTAAAATGTGCTTTTCTTAAGAAAAGGCGCCATTAGCCCCCCACCACGTTAGCTCGGGGTAGTCTTTCAAGGGGTCCACCGAGCTGGCGTAGTGGCAGAAGGCATGCCAGGCACCTCGTTGTCATTGCATGCACCCGCAGCGGCGGGCGCATTCAATGACAATGGGGTGCTAACGCACCCTATTTAACCTCCTCAAAAGTTGACCACCCTGGCCTCACCCCCATTCGCCCTGCCCCCTGTTAAACAGGGGCATGCAGTGGGCGAGGGGGGGCACTATTTTGCCCAGGGCGCTGCTGCCCTTAAGGCCGACCCTGACTTCCCCATTGTGGCACCCGACTTGAAGAGCAGGAGAAGCAGGTCAGAGTTAGAGGGCCGTAGACGGAGCCGCTGGTAACTGATGGTAGGGGACCCGTTAGCAGTGGCAGTGTGTGTATTAGAGAGGACCCCTAAAGAAATGTGCATCATTATTGATGGCGAGCAGCAGGGGCATTAATGGGGGGGCATGTTCGAGACAAGAGAGGACGAGTCGGGGGTAAAGGAGGCAGAAGATACGGGTGACAGCGGTAGAATGGATCTGCCGAGGAGAAGGCAGCCAGGCAACTAGTGTGATGCAAAGACTGTCAAAAGAAAAGGGGTTGAGTTGTTGACGTGGACCTATCAGGACAAAGGCATATATGTTTGTCTCTCCCCTTAGGTATATTGGTGAAAATATAGAGTTCAGTCTGTAGCATTATAAGCTATAAAAGTGCTCATACACTCATTCACTCACAAAAAACTCACTCATTTGAGTATGGGTTGTACTTGTTAGGGGTATGCTTTGTCCTAAAGGTTTTGTCAGAAGCAAAGCTTCTGGTCTCAGAAATGAAAATCACTTCATTGGCACTGTCAATTAAAGAGGAATCATACTCAACAGGTTCTTCTTCAGAATGTCTCACCACAAGCTAAAAAGCATCTCAGCTTTGGAACTCACTACCCCCGTCCTAAGAGCTGACCAATCCTACTCGAACTTCCGACTGAATCTTATCAACTGGCTCAAAGATAACGACCACTAATGTATCTGTCTCCTACTACACCCGCACTGTAAATAGCCCCTAGATAGCTATCTTTAATTATGCTCTTGCAGTATATTGTTTTTTCCGCATTATGGTTTGTACCTACCACTATTTGTATATCTCGTACCTGTATATCCTAACTTGTATTACTGTATATTATTGTTTAACCGAATCTGAAAGTATTCTTGTATCTGCTGCGCCCTGATACCCTTGGGTCTGGCGCGCATTACAAATAAATAAACCAACAAATAAGCTGAGAAACATAAAAATTGCTCACCTAAAAAGATCTCTTCAACACCACTACCACCCAATAAGATTACCTTCCAATGGGAGGTAGAACATGTACACAGATAATGTGTCCTCCTTACCCCTATGACCACACCTCAACCAACAGCAGAAATATATTCATAACTCCTGCTTTGGATGCTCCCACAGGCCACTGCCACATCAACCACTAATAAAGAAATGATCCACTCCTTTTGATATCATTAGCAGGACCACAAATTGAAATTAAATGACTAAAAAGAAACTCCTATGTTATGCAACTAATTTATACAACGTTATTTCCTTTTCGACTTCACAGATATCTTCTTTGTTCAAAATATCTCCAAAAAAGCACCTAAAGGCAATGGGGGTGCTATAATGTCCAGACAGATACTATCAGAAGACACATGCTGGCGCTGCATTTCTCACAAATGTGTTCTTAGTTTGAGCACGCATAGAAGATTGATTGGTGCACTGCCTGTAGTTTCAAATATGTCCCCTCAAATGCTCAGTGCACATATGCATGGTTAAGAAAATGCGTATGTTGTTCTTGCTCCACACATGCTCTTAGCGCAAGCAAGCATATCCACGATGGCTTCCCTTGCATGTTGCAGCTGATGCACTTTGCACATTTCTGGTCAATTTCTCTTGCACAAAGCTGTACCATGAACATGCACTTAAAACGGTGCATGCACATTATGCACTGGTGGCAGCAGGCCACTTAAATCATGTACATACTCTGAGAACACAATTGCTGCCAGTGCAGCACAATAATATGCGCTCTGTTTGCCTTGAGCCGGCCGCCATCCTAGCACAATGTGCTTCAAACGGCTAGAATTGATAAAGTCCATGACAGATATATTTTCTTAAATGTTTTAAACTTTGTCTCAACCTCTACCCCTAACTTCGTTATTCAGGGACACCCCAAGCTTCTAGGGCTTTCTTGCAGCATTTTTAACTGTGGTATCAAGGGTCACATTGCTCTCATTAAGGAGCAGTTTGGTTTCTACGTCACAACCCTCGACCTTCACCTGGGATCTCGCACCTACTGCAATATCCTAGGCCTGCATTTATAATACGAGAGGTTATATTTGCAGTCTCTAATTTTATGGTAAGTATGCCCCCAGACCACATGTATGAAGACTTCTCAAGGGAAGCATTTCACTTTAATGAACGGCTCTTAATCTAATTAACACTGGCAGGCCCTGTCTCCTTGATTAATGGCCTCTCTTTTGCTCTGGACTGAAAACTAATTTCCTTGGAGAAATATGAAGGGGATTCTTATGACAGAAACTTCAACAAAAAAAAGTAGTCAGTGCTCATTTGGCAACATGCCAGCGACGGCGGAATTATGCATTCGTTGATTGCCAAAATTAATTGTAAAAGAACTGAAGTGTGTCCCACGAAGCATGTTCCTGTACTTTGCTGTGTATGAAAAGGCTGCCGGTGACAATAGCACTGAGACGCAGGGCGGTATCAGACAACATGTCCACTGATGCAGGCGCAATGAGCACGAGGCCAACACTGCCCTAGTGGGAAAAACAATGCATTTTCGTACCATGGGAAATGACTAGCAGAGGGTCAAGCAGTGCCCTGCTGCAAACACGAACTGAAAATATGTGTATTGGCTTGCACTAAGGCAACGCTGGCACTGATAATGCGTATTGCACGGCTGCAAAGTCTATGTGACAGGGCCCATAGACTCATTGACCTGCTGTTTGTTAAGCTTATATATCACAAGACGGTGCTCGATGCAAGGGCGTGTGAAGGAAGTGCGCCTTTGGATCCACAGCACAACACACTGAAACACAAGCGAGTCCATTGCAATCACATAGCGCTGCAGGGCGATCAGTGGGCCTCATATTATTAGCCTTTCTCACGGTATAGGACGATTTTACTGACAAAAAATGCTCCCAATGACCAAAAGTTCTAAAAATGCTACCACCAAAGGTTCGAACACCAAAAGTTTGAACCTTTGGTGGTAGCATTGTAAAAGAAAAACGCGTCTGTGGGGGTGTCCCTGCATCGCCCCGCTCACTATACTTCATGGTATAGTGGGTGGGGGTTGTGGGAGGCACCCCCGCAGCCTTCTGTTTAAAAAAAAAAGAAAAGGAGCCTGTGGCGCCGGTTCCGATCATGAAAGTGAAAGGGAACTGGCGCTGCAGGAACCCAGCGTGAAGAATAAGGTAAGTGGGGTTTGTTTATGTTGGTGGTGTGGGTGGGGGTGTGGTGAGGGTGTGGGTGGGGGGTGTTATTGGTGTGTTGTGTGTGTGGGTGTGAGTATGTATGTGTGTTCGCATGAGAAAGTTGCAAACTTTTGGTAGTTCACACCTTTCTAATGCGAATGTTCCGGCTGCGGTAAATTCAGCCGCGGTCGGATAACTGCATATCATTTCTCACCTGGGGATAACCAGAAGCTAGCCGGGTTGTGGAAAAGCACGCTGGCACTCAGTAGCTTGATGGGGAATTAAGCTACGCAGCCCTGGAGAGCTCCATGGGGAGCAGGATATGTTTTGGGGAAATATCCCACCCACATCTGGGCCCAGCAGTGCCAAGAGCAGCAGTCATTTTCTCATTTAATGGAGGAAAGGTGAAGGTGGTAAAAAGAAATCAGAGAATAAATGGTGGGGGTGCATGTGTTTCCATTGGTGGTATTTTCTTTGCAGGTCATGTTTCAGAATGATTGCTTCTTTTTTTTTTATTGGGGAGGCTTTCTTGTAGCCCTTCTTTCCAGATCCTTTTCCATTTTATTGTTATTAGTAATGTTATTACGGTATTTTTTTTTTAAAAAAAGGCCTATATTCGGGAATCAAAGAAGTGCTTTACAAGTCTGAGGAGGAAGTACACATTGTGAGAAGCAGAACGCAAGGCATCAATATAGCGCTTTGGGGAAAAGCGTTATATAGATGACAAATAAATACAAGGCAGTAGGGAGCTAAAATGGGGATGGCAAGGGGGAGGCAATTGGACAGTAAGGGATCTACACGCATCAAAGGGAGGAAACAGGGGGAGCAGATAGCCTAAGGGGTGTGGATGAAGGTGTTGAGGGGGAGCCCTTCCTTGAAGTGCAGGGTCTTGGGTTCCTTCCTGAGGGCTGGAAGCTACTAATAACCGCTTGTTCTTCTTGCAGGCGTTTTTATAAATCTGTTTTGCACCGACTGACAAAGAAAAGACACTGATGCAAACACATGTGTAAGAGCTGAAACAGATGACAAGAGATGTTGCCATTTAATGACTGTCGGAATGTGTGCCCTTTCTAGTTTTCACCACTGGGAGACTAGCCTATTCATCCTCTTGGGGTGTACCCAAAACCCTAAGGGGAAGTTAATCAGCTTTTTATGGTCTTGGGTGAATGACATTATTGAACAGAAGGAATTTAGTGGGTCCCAATTCACCACAAGATGGTATAGCTGGTAAACAGCTGCTGACGTGTGGAGGGCACTCAAGGTGGCCAAGTGTAACAACAAATCAGCTTTCTGTTTTCCAGCTGTGCACTAGGTGGACTTCCGTTTCCGGGAATGCAGTTTGGCAGCAACATGTTTGATTGTACAGCAATGCCCACCGGTTGTATGAATTCTTTTGAAACATTGAGTACATTTTTCCAATAGAAATTCCGTTTGCGAGCCGTGTCAAGGTAAGTACTGGACTGCCTGAATCATTTTCTTTCTGTGGGAAGGTCACTAGTGCACACGGACTGCATGATGCTGAGAGAGGATTTTGAGGTCATGGCAAACTTTTAAAAATAAGAGTCCTCATTGATAATGAAAACCTTTTTGAGACTAGAGGTTGACCACGGAAATGGTATGGAGTTTGGCTCTGGCTAAAATGTGTAGGAGGAGAGAGTGCACAATAGTGGCTCAAGCAGCAAAGCAGCAAAGAGTTTGGAGCTAAAAACAGTTTAACTTTGTTGACAACTTGATTACCAATGTTGAAGGTTTGTAATTAATTCTAACCACTGGCATTTCTCTAGTCAACCCACCATACCATTTTTTCAACCCACATTAGCATTTTAGATGGGGAAAGACCACATACAAATTAGGTTTGCTCCCATCCCAAAAGGGGCAGACCAGCCTGAATTACAAGGATACATGTCTTCTGCACAGAACCACTAGCAAGCCAAGACATGTTTCAGCCCCATTGGGCATCGCCAGTAAGGTGTTGCTTCAGTCTCTAGACACTGCAGACTCGGGACACCTGTCGGCATGCCAACTCCTTATGGGGTGACATTAGCAAAACTGAAGGGTGATGGATGGAAAGTTTTGAATTAATCATGGGCATTGGCAATGCGCTCGGAAATCCTCCACACTAGGTTGTATTTTTGCAGAACTAGCCCCTTTTCTATGTTGTCAGGTGTACAGATGGCACATCATATGATGAGCATCATGTGTATATGTATATTCAGGGAGCAGTTACAAACTTGTCAGGTTTTCCTAGAAAGTTTCTATATAGTTTTTCATAATATGTTATTTGGCATTTGTCCAGCCAACACTCTCATTTACTCTACCTTGCAGCACTACAGATTGTAAATGTGGATGAAGGTGAATACTGTGCATGAGAAGGACCCAAGCATTTCGTATTTAGTTGTAAATGCTGGTTTTATTTAGTTCTGGGAGTGGGTCATGGTGTGTAGATCAGCGCACTGTGAATTGGAAAAAGATGGGAGCTGCATCACACAGTTACATTTGTTTTACTAGGGATAGTGACAGTGCAGTAACACAGCACAGTCCCTTTGGGTGTAGTTAATGAGGTTGCGTTGCTTCTTGTGAATAGCCAGCAAAGGATAACCAGGTGTAATTGTCATTAATGCTTTTGTTTTCTTCTTACAAAATGTATATTTAGACTACACATAGACCTCTGATGAGGCACCTTTAAGAAAGCCAAGGTTCGGTGATAGAAGTGTACCAAAAAACTAGTAACTGTGAATCCGGCGTGGGACAGGGTAGGAAGGAAAGGGGCACCTTGCAGCACATTTTTCAAGCGTTGCAGTGATGCTGGTCGACAGCCAATTGAGTTGAAACAGATTTCAGTTTAGCTTTAACTGATATCCGGTGGAGACGTGTGCTTTAACTTCACAAAGAACAGTTCGGAATGGTGAAAATGTTTGAAAAAAGTAGTAGAGCTGTTAACAGTAAAAAATAAAAGTAGTGGAACAACACTCCCAACCATTCCCGATCACTTCAACCACTGGCCAGGTTCCTTTGTTTACAGGTATTTACAGGTTCTATTCACTCTTTTAGTGTTTACTTAAGAGACCACCCACTGGCCATCCTCATCCACCTCAGCTCCCGTCCCCAACTGACACATTCTGAACACTTACACACCAAACACTCCTCAACATTCTGCTGAGATATCACCCATAAACTTGCAACAACATGCTGTCCGTATAAATTATATTATGCATAATAAAGACGTTCAGCCTCATTTTAGATCAGGGTGGCACTTTAAATTGAGGTGTAAAAGTGAGGTGCAATGCTTGTATGGCTCTATTTAACATACCACCCTATTTTGGAGCAGGGATGTGACAGGGGAGGGGCAACCTCCCCCCACCCGTCTCATCAGGGTATTGTGTTGTGCGCCTCCTTGAGATGTTCATGCAGGTGTACAACACATGGATTCCTTTGGAAACCCCCTCGGTTTTGCAGCTGGTCAAAAACAAACAGATTTCAAAGGAATTTATAAGTAGGCATTGAAGAAAGAAAAAGCACTGAGAACCCCACATGCATTTATTGAGCAAAGAAGAAGGACAAAGCACTGAAAAACCCATGTGCATTTACTAGGGGTAAGTAAAGCCAAAGCACTTAGTACCACACATGCATGTACTAGTTTTTGGAAGATGTCAAAGCACTTGAAATGATACATGCTTCTAGTGGTCACATGAGAAGTCCAGAGCACGTAAACACTATGGGAATTTAGTAGTCAGAGGAAAAGGCTATAGCACTGAAAACCCAATGTGCATTTACTAGGCAGAAGAGGCAGTCAACCCACTGCGAACCCCACCTGCACTTACTATGCAGAGAAGGCCAAAGCACTCAGTACCCACATACATTTGTTGAAGGAAAGTGGTGAATTAAATAAACATGCCTGAGTACACTTCAGTAGCCAAACAAGGCTGGGGATGGGGGAAGGCTCGGGGAGGAATGTATCCGTGGAGAGATGTTCACCTGCTACTCCAGCAACTGTTTGTGTTGGGAATCCCATATAGTATGTGGCTCTCTGTGGCAGCCACTCCTGTCAATCAGGATCTGCAGATTTCTTTGTCTTAAAAAAACAGAGGCCTCTCTCTCATTCTAGAAAGAATTGAGTCTACTAGAATGTTTCTAAGTGTGTATGCATCACTTTTGCTTGTTGGGTGTCTTGGCCCACGTTCAAATTATTATGCTGCAACACTTGGTGCTGTGGGTTTAGGAAATCCAAGAGGGCGGAAAAGCCCACATTTGCGCCAAACTCCTAGAGAACAGTGCAGTTTTGTGCACAGCAAAGTGGTCCCCTGACCTGCCACCCACCAGTGCGAGCGTGAGGGGCCAGGAGTGCCATGAGTGAAATGTGTGCCAAAGAAAAAACAGCAGTGCCGGTGGCTAAAAAAAAAAGCGCTTTGAAATCTCCTTTGTTTCTCTGAAATGCAAGCTAAAAATGCCTATTTTAAACATCACAAGATATTAAAAAATCTCAATGAACACCAGCAGGCATTTGGCAGAATGTATTCTTGTGTGCATATTAAATCTGGAAAGAGAAAGAGCCCAAAACAATATTCATAACAAAACTGGCTGAGCTGTGGATGTCAGCAGCTGAAGTGAAATTGGACTGAAAGACACTAAAATCTAAATGTTTAAAATAAATAGAGTGACCTACTGTTGAGTGTCACATAGTTTGCAACTGTTGAAATGTCATAGTTTTGAACTTAGAATCAGCGTTCTAGCTGCATGTGTAAAAATTGTCAGTTTGATTTGAATGTAGAAAACTGGGAACTAAAGTGACATTTAGCTGAAGCCTGGCTTGAAGAGAGTGAATTCTGCCCGGCAACTACCCCTGACAGGAGTGAAACTTGCTCAGCCACTCTTCCCAGGCCTGGCTGCATTCTGCTGCCCCTGCAAAAAGGAGATGACACCTCTCTGATTGAATTAAGGGAGGAGCATCTGGGGACTATAGGAAACTAAACAAAGCACTGACCCTGGCTCAGGCAAATGTTATATTAGGGGGGTCGTAAATGGCTTCCTCTTGGAAGGAGAAGTGGGAGGGGCACTGCATCTGTGAGCAAGCTGAGCTTGGGGGAAGTGGATAAACCAGAGATTCCACCATGTGCTTTGGAAAACCACACCCCTTTGGGGCCAGAGCATGATTTTGAAAAGATGGATAATTCATAGTGCGGACTTGTAAAAATTATATAAATAACATCATCATTCTTGTGATTTTTCTGTGGACATTTTAAGAGGTGTTAGGACCCTGTGTTATGTTCTTGGGGATAGTAGCGGAAAAAAGCAGAAAAAAGGTTGTTACTCCAAATGTATGCATGTTAAAAATCTGACACTTTATCATCTGAAACCCATATCCCTGGTGCACATTTGTGTAAAATCTGGAAAGGTTTAGAGGTCGTTATCTGGATGAAAAGGGCAGAATTCTGTCATAAGTGGACACAACATCTCACAAAGACAGGGATCGGATGGTTTGGTGCTACAGAAAATATGTTAACTAGACGTATAATATTAGAAAAATGGTACATAGATAAATATGTATTTGGATCAGAAATAGATTTGTGTGCAATTTGACAAGGGGAGGATCCTCTGACCATAAACCTACCTTATCACTCTGACTCACAACCCAGTTCCCCCAATCAAGGGAGAGAGGAGGAACTGGCCAATGATAAGTTGAGAGGGTTGGGCATATAAGATGAGCCGACCCTCCCACTTTCTAAACACATAAAAAGAGCCACTGAAAGCCAGATAGCACTTTCTTTTTCACTTTCTGTGGAGCATTTTGACAGACAACTCCACATCCTGATTTCAGACTTCGCATCCAGAAACTCCAAGAACTCTAGAACCCAACAACTGAACTCCTATCAGCAGGCCTTCAAAACCTAGCAACCAAACCAAATTATTCAGAAAGCCGGGCTGAGCTGTCTGATTGTGGCTAAACCCCTGTGCCAGAAACACCCAGAAAGCAGAGCTGTACCCTGAACCAGAGACCAGACCGCCGTGCAGTGCCAAGAACTTTTGTCAGAACCAGAGATCCAGACTGCTGTGCAGTGCCGCTAGCAGAGCTGACCCAGATCGCTGTCAGCAGAACCAGGCAGAGAACGTCCGTGGCGAGAGAACCGCCAGGAGTCCAATCCAACCGGTTGACCCGATCCGTGACGAAGTCGCATTCCTGTCCAAAATCTAGTGTGAGTACCCAGCTAGCACTGTGCCAAAACCAATCTCTTAGTTTAAAATAATGTAATCCAAACTATTCTAGCCTATTAGAACTGCCTCCCAGAATCGTGTCATTCTGTCATCTTAACAACTGAAAACTGTCATCTGCCATTCTGAGCTTTAAAACTTCAAATCCGAAAAACTACCTTTACTAAATCGGCTGTATCTCCGGAACCGTTTGTGCTAGGAGCGAGTTATAGTGCCTCCATAATTGCGCTCGACGCACGTGACTAAATTGCCGCGATTTGACATTTTGCTTAATTTCAGCCACGTGTAAAAATATTTGTCCTTGCTTTCCTTTGCTGAAATTCGTTTGCAACCTGACAATCATTCATAGAGCATTGCTAAAGTGATCCTGAACTAATACAAATTAGCTGTCACCCACCCTGAACCTCCTATAGGGAATTAAAAGCAAGTTTAGCACATTTCTCACTTCATTGTCATCACATTCAAAGCATTTTGGGCCTGTGTTTAAAACTTCTACCTGTTTTCCTTTAAGCTTGCTAGGGGGGAACTGAATTATATTTGTTTGCATTCCTGAGAACTGTGTGCTTACCTTCCATCTCTTTACCTTGCATAAAGGGGGGGGATTTACAAAGAAAAGTGATTACATTGTCTTTTGTTGAAGTCATATCAAGTTTATTTTCTGTACTGCATTTTCATTCATCATTGCATTGTCCTTGAAGCCATAAAACCATTCTCAGCTACTTTATCCTCTCTATATCACTTCTAAGCCATCAAAAGAGTGTACCACTGTACCATTATTCATTGTTGATCACTATCATCTTCACAAGTGTGCTAACAAATATTAATTTATTATAAAAGTGTGATATATATATATATATATATATATATATATATATATATATATATATATATTGTTTAATTTTCAAATAAACCTTTTAATTTGCAAAACAAACCTACTTCTTGGCTCAGTGGGGTCAGGGGGATTCTAAGAGAGGGGTGTTATATAAGGGTTGTCATCCAGAGTAAATGAACTGGACATAAAAATATATCAATAAGGGTTTCCCTCAGCATCCCAGACTAGGCATTGACTTAGCGGTAGTGTTGAATTGAATCTGCTTACAAAGTGGGGGCTCGTAGCCGGGGATTCTGGATTAGATCTATCACTTGTGCAGATTAATACACTGTGCCAGCTGACAGGATAAATATCTGATTAGATAACCCACTGTGTTACGCTGTAAAGTACTCCTCAAAGGAACGCTCTAAGGAAACGGTCTGTTTTGCAAAATAAAATACAAAGTTCTGTAAGTCAGGAAGGAACTCAAATTCCAGAATGACGACACTGGTAGACATCAAAATAGCCAAAGAGCACTTCTTACATGAGCTATTTGTGAAAGGTGAATGGACTGAGCAGGGCCAGGATGCGTGGTTGCAGGAAATTGGGTTAGATAGCAGGAGAGATCAGGGTCCATTACATGTGGCCCTGAGTGAACTATACATGGCTCCTAAAGCTAAAGATGAACACGACAAGATGGTTAGGATAGCGGCATATTTGTATCTACATATGGGAACCGTGCAGGACAAATGTGCTGAAGGCCAAGATCTGGCAAATAGGCAACAGATCGCGTTATAGAAGGCCCAATCTGACCTGGTCTCTTCTGAGCAGAGGATGCACAGAAGCCAGGAGTCAGAAAATGAGAGCAGACAGTATCTCATTAAAATCAAAGAGGACATGTGTATCCTGCAACAGGAAAAGCCTGACCAGGATACCAGATTTCTGGCCTTGCAGAAGGAGTACCAAGAAGGTTTGGACTCCCTACTGCAGAGCCAGAAAAAGCTGGAGCAACAATTAGATTTCAGTAGGGCATGTGCTGAGCAGGTAGTTACCCTGCAAAGCCACCTAGATAGGGAAAAGGCAGAGATCAATAAACTGATCCTGAAAGACCTGGATACCCAGGCAGAGTTCGATCAGGAGCACCAGAAAGCTGGTGCCTTTCAAAGGCAAAGGGAGGACCTGGCGGCACAGATGCAGACTCTTAGTCAGGAAAGGGACACCTTAGGCCAGGAAGTCTGCCATTTAAAAAGAAAAACTGAAGAAAATCACTTGGCCCTCCAGGGGCTGGGTGATCTCAAATAAGAGCATCAGAACTTGTTAGAGCACACCAGGAGGGTGGAAGAGGCTCTGGCAAGAAAGGAGCAGGCCAGTAGGGATGGGACTCAGGAGGTAACCCTCCTGCAGCAAAGACGGGCCCAGTACTCCAGGACCAACCAGGAGGCACAGAGAGAGAATGAGGCTCTCTGCCAGCACAATGATAGGCTCCAGCAACAGGTAGCCATGCAGGAGAGACTGATAGAGCCTAGTAAGGCCTTAACTGAGGAACTGAAAGCGCAGGCTCTTGCATTGCAACAGGAAGCAGGGGCTGATAGAGATGAGGTTCGCTGGGAAAGGGAAACGCCTGAGCATAACCTCAGGAGCCCTAGTACCAGAGGCCTTCATCTCTCCCAGTCCCTGGACTCTGCCACCCCCATGTCCCCTGGCGCACATGAGCACAGGGCCACAGGGATGGCAGATTACTAGCCAGCCAAAAGTATGGGGCTCATAGGCCAGTACCACCCAGGAATGGATGGGCGGTCATCCGGGTATGGGCACCCAAGCGCAGTGCAATTTAGTGGGGAACCCCAGGAGAGTAGGCCCACTAAAGGCATCCTGAAAACCTCTGCCCAGTTAGGTCAGTGGGGGGGGGGTACCCAGCAAATCCTGGTAGCAAGGAGGGATCTGAAGACTCCTCTGAGCATCACAGGACACAGGAGACCAGGTCCCCACATTCTGCCAGCCATTCCCAGGCTCGCAGAATCCGGGAAAACCTGGAAGATCAGACGGGCACCTCTAGGGGCAGTGCTTCTGAGTCGGAGGATGAATGGACCAGGGTTACCCGAACCAAAAAGGCCAATAAGGCAAAAAGGGCCTTGCTTAAGGACCCCTTAAAACAAATTAAGGCAATCAGGAGTGTCATCACGCCGTATCACAAGAACTCCAAGTATTCTGTGTGGGAACACTTGGAGCTCTTTGAGCAAATGATGGAGACCTTCCATTTGGAGGACAGCAGTAGATGCATCCAATACGTCAAATGGACATTCTCCCCAGAATACTCCAGTTTCTTTGCGGGGCTGGAGGACCAAAATCATTCAAGATGGTACACCTATAGGGCGGCCATCTTGAAACACTTTTCTGTGCATATAAATCCCCAAGAGGCTCGCAAGGCAGCCTACAATTTGCAATATGGGGAGGATCAGGCCCCACAAGAATGTGTGCAAGAATTGAAGCGTGCCTTTGTGCAGACCACCAGAAGGGTGCGCACGGACAGCAGAGAATTCATCAACACATTTTTCCATGCTCTCCCCAAATACATAATGACCTAGCTTGTGAGAGATTTTCACAAGAAAAGATCTTTAGACTGGGTCATTGAGCAAGCCACCCGCATCTATGAGGTGCAGAAACTGCTGGAAAATAAGAATCAGCCCAAAAACCCCAAAACCAACAGCACCTCTGCTGCTGCCAAGGTGATAGAGGTAAAGGTTGCCCCCGTTTTAGATTTGGAGATGGGGGGGCCTAAAAACCTGCCTGCACCAAATAATTCGAGGGAGTCGAGGAGGTAGTCCCACAAATGGGGTCCCCCGCTCCCCTGAATATGTAAGTCCCCGCTACAAGGGAAACAGACCAATCCTGGGTTATGTGTGGACTCCTCCAGCCCAAGGGGGGGGATCCAGCCAAGCACCTGACCCAGGGAACTTCCCTCCTAACTTCCCACAGGAGGACAGAAATTCCCCAAACACTGGTCAGAACTTTTTTCCCAGGTATCCACCCAATTTCCAACCCCAAAACCATCCATCCTTCTTTCCCCAATTCCCTGAGCCCAGACCACCTAATCTGGGAGAGGGGAGGCCAAGGGTGGAGGGGTACCCAAATCTTCCCAACCCAGGGTATTACCAGAGAAGGGATAGCTACCCTTCCCGGGATCAGCCCAGGGGAGAAAACAGATCCCCGTATCAACCTGAGCGGGTTTCCCAACTTGAGCGCCAGGTCCAAAATATGGCACGGGATCTGGGTCACATACTGAGGGCTCAACAGAACCCTCAGATGAGCATGCCACCGCAGAATGCCCCAAACTCTGGACCTGGTGCTCCAGAACAATGACGGGGGCAGCACCCCGATAACCCACCGGTTCCCAGGGAGGAGGTACAAGGGGAAGGGGGGTGTAAAGCCTTGGAGGAAGCTTCCTTCCCAACTTGTAAACAGCCCCTTGAAAACCAGGAACCAGAAACAAAATCCCCTGCCCCTGAAAGTCTGCCTCCCAAGGAGCAGAGGGGGGGTAGGAGAAACAAAGTACCCAAACAGACCCACTTTGAGGAGGAGGTACAGGTCTTCCAATTTGAGGGAGAGGGATCCCAAGAGGATCCTGGGGAAAGTATCTTCTCCTTCAGAGATGGGGGAACTCCTCCCAAGGAAAAATGGGTCCCAAGGGATTCCAACCTAGACTGGGTAGATGTGGGGATAGAGCTGTCGCAGCCCATCATTCTATCCCAGAACCAACAATACCAAAAACCCCTGGTTCAAACCCATTCTGGTGATTGCCTCCAAAAAGGCAGGGGCGGCCCATAACCGGAACCAGGGGAACCTAAAACCGAATCAATAGACTGGGTAGATGTCGGGATTGAGCTGTCGCCGCCCATCATTCTATCCCAGAACCAACAATACCAAAATCCCATTGTCAAACCCATCCTGATTACTGCCTCCAAAAAGGGGGAGGGCCAGAATCCGGAACCATTTCCAGTTACCAACTTTTTCTTTCAGATTCCCCAGGCTCTCCACAGAATTCTGAACAAATCTCTTCTTTTGCCATGTCCAAAACCAGAAAGTTAGCCCACCAGTTGTCCAAAAATGTGCATTATCTGTGCCCCCTTGAGGAGAAGGAGGGAAGATACTATGCCCCAGTACAAGTACATGGGCAGGGTACAATTTCGGCACTGGTGGACACTGGATCCCAAGCTACCCTTCTGTCCAAAAGGGCCTTTGATGAACTAAATGCAGGAAGGGGGGAGAATTACCGCATTCCTCTCACCTCTCTTCCTGGACAACTGCAGAACTTTGACGGGAAGGAAATTCCTGTCGAGGGGACTGCAGATTTGGACATCAAAATTGGGCGACACAAGGTGAAACACCCAGTCATAGTAGTGACTCCAGAGGGCACCCCTTGTTTACTAGGGAATGACCTTCTGAGAAGGTTGTCACCCCTAATAGATTGCGTGAACAAGGTCCTCTGGACCCAGACTAGCCGACCAAAAAAATTAAAACAGAGTGTCAACCATATTAGTTTAAACGGCACTTGCCACATGGTTGAACAAAAATCTGACCAAGTAGAATTTCACTTCCAGAACAACCAAATTCCAGACGTGACAGTAATAGCAGTAGGACAACAGACTGGTGATGGGGGTCCTCTCTATTTCTGAAAATCAACCTTCCTTCCAGTTTAAGGTGGTATTCCACACTGGAAGGAAACACTCTGAAATTCTTTACCAATCCACAATCAGACACTCCCACTCCTATAGTCCAGAAAGATGTGAAATCAGCTCAGAGCCTGGCTGATATTCAGCAAATTGGAGAGCAGTTGTTCATCCCTGCTCAGTAAATGATGGGAAGGACTCTGATCTCGCGCGAGTATGTGTCAACAACGGTAAGAGCTTCATCAGCGAAGCCATGTTGCGCCAACTCCCAAAAGATCCAGCCATTCCCACATTCAAACTGATAGACAAATGGGAAATGGATCTGGAAACACCCAATTTGAAACATCTGCAGGTGTATGCTCAAAATTTCCATTGGCAACAAGAGCACAGTCCATAATTTTTGGGTCGTGCAAGACGTCACTGCCGCCTTATACTTAGGCAGTGTCATTCTCAATCGCTTTGCCATTAGTTTGGACCTAATAAACTTCAAAGCTTGGTCCCGATTAGCGGATAATCCCATGGGCTTTGATGATCCAGAAAAAGCATTTAGGTCAGCTCAATTGCTACCTTCTGCAGTCGAAATTCAGATTAAAGAGGAAGTTACCATCCCAGAAATGACCCGACAATTCTCCCTGGAAGTGAAAGTTAAAAGAGGACAACAATTGAAAAACCTGATGCTTATATTTATCTAAATGCTTCTCTCCAACAGCAAGGGTTAGGGGTAAACCCAACACCATTAGTCAACATATAACATGACACCATTCCAATAGAGGTGGATAGCAGCGATTTACAGGGTATTACTCTAGCCGCAGGCACCATTATTGGAATGGCGGTTGATGACTGACATTTCTCCATTGATTGAGGAAATGAACTGTTAGGATCAATCCCCAAGGACTGTGTTGACAGTGATGACAATACAACACCAGACAGGATCTTTACCCGGCATGGGGGGAACTTCCTGGTGTACACTTCTTGCCCTTATGGTAAGGAAGACGTGACTTGTGACTTCAGAAGGGATGAGGTGATTTTCCAGGTCCATGAGGGCTGCCTTTCCCACCTGAAGCCTCCAGTCCAAATCAGCACTCTGACCAGGGACTTCTCCACCCAGCTGGAGGAGGCCGCTGAGATAGCAAAACCAGAAGTCTTTCCAGGCTTCAGGCAGATGGTGGAAGAGAGAGTCAACCTGGCTGATGCCTTGTGACTCTGGAACAGAAGCAAAAGTTGAAACAAGTTTTCTTGGATATCCAAGATCTCTTTGCGGTAGACTCATATGACTGTGGTCGCACCGACATCCATACCACAACAATTCCTACGGACCCTGGAATGACTCCAGTGTTTGTGAAGAAATATCGTTTGCCTCTCGCATCCATGGAGGCCCTTACTGAAATAATTAAGAACCTTGAGTCCCGAGGAATAATCTGTCCAGTACACAGCGGCTTCAATAATCCGGTGCTGGGAATATTGAAGCCAAACGGTCACTGGAGACCCTGCGCCGACCTTAGGGAGCTCAACAAATGGGTCCATACTTCCCGATGGCCTCTGCCCTACATTGACCAAGGGCTGGCCCAGATTCAGAGGTCACAGGTATTCACTGCAATAGACCTGACCAATGGATACTGGACCGTGCCTGTCAATAGGGAGGACCAATACAAACTGGCTTTTACATTTGGGGGCAAGCAGTACACATGGACCCGAACTCCCTTCGGATACCTCAACTCCGGCAATGAATTCAACATTTTCCTACATAAGGCCATGCCCGACCTGGGTGCGAGGGGTAACCTGGCTTATGTAGATGATGTCCTCATCAAAAGTTCATCTGCGGAAGAACACCTAGCAGAGATCCGTTATGTTCTGACACAGTTGAGGGCCGCCAGAGCAAAACCTTCCTTTCAGAAAGCACAGTGGTGTAGAACCTGTGTTAATTTCTTAGGGCATGAGATTACTCCTCAGGGTCTCTGTCCCCAGGAAAAGAAAGTGGAAGCACTTCAGAAACTGAAAGACCCCACCACTCTGCGGGAACTAAGGAGCCTCCTTGGACTGACTAATTACAGCAGAAAGTTCATTGAGGGCTACACAGAGGTCACCAGACCCCTGATTCATCTCTTGAAGGGGGGGGGGGTCAAGTGGGAATGGGGTCCGGAACAATCCGAGGCAGTAAGACAACTCAAGAGAAGCCTCTCACAAGCGCCTTGCCTCGCTTACCCTGTCAGAAACAAGGAGTTCTTCCTGGAGACAGGGTTCTCTAAGACGTGTTTGACGGCAGTATTATACCAAAAGCATGACAAGGTCAATAAAGTGATCTCCTATGCGAGCAAAACTTTAACTTCTGTGGAGGAAAAATTCAACGATTGGGAGAAGGCGCTCCTGGCAACGGTGTGGGCATTGAAGAATTACCGCCCGTTCATCCAGGGGGAACAAGCCTCTGCAATACCTCCAAAGTGACAGAATCCGGGCCGGAAATGTGAGTAATTCCCGAATTACTTCCTGGATTCTGTCAATGCAAGGCTTTCCTGTGGATGTCAGATATGGCCAAAACAAGAAGAGTCCCCTCGCCCAAGGTCTGGCTGACTTGCATGATTGTGCCAGATAAAACTGTCTCGAGGACGAAAGTCTAAAAATCAAGGACAACATGGAGGCATACCTTAATTCCCCCCACAAAGTCTTTGAAGAAGACAAGTGCGAGGAAATGCCCACTGTCTATGTGGATGGATGCTCTTACCATGTTGACAACAACGGGGAGAAAGAACTGGTGGCCGGCGTAGGGAATTCATGGGTGAAGGAGTTTCCAGAACCCTCCGCTGGGTACAAAATTGGTCCCCGAAGTAGTCAGGTGGCAGAGTTGATGGCTGTGCATCAGGCCATCCTCACTGCTGTCCAACATCAACTCCACGAACTGGTCATAATCACAGATTCGGATTATGTACGGAACGGGTTCGTGGAGCACCTGGTCAATTGGAAAACCAGAGGCATGTTATGTGCTAATAACAAACCCCTGAAACATGGGAAGTTAATCCAAAACATTGATGATCTGGTCACCTCGAATGGGATGACCATCTACTGGAAGAAGATCAAGGGTCATTCCAAAGTAGAGGGACCAGACAAAACTGGAAATGACTTAGCTGATCAGCTGGCCAAAACCGGGGCCATCCAAGGGGATCTAATAGAAATAGAGTCCCTGTTGGGGGAAATCCAGGTCACTGCTATCACTAGGTCCCAGACAAATGCTCACAATGATCTTTCAACTGCACAATGGGGTAATGAGACCCCTGATGCTGATTTGATTACAGCTCAGAAGGGGCATCCAATAATTGGTAAGTTTTACCAACACATTAAGGACCCTGAGAACTTTCCCCTGATGGATACCGATTACATTGGGAGAGAGGACCTAAGAGTGTTGATGAAATGTCCAAAGATGTTCCGAATCCAAGACGTTTTGTTGGTAAGGAAATCCCAAGCTGGCCATGATCAGTGGGTGGTCCCTACCTCATTCCGATGCCTGATGTTAAGTCACACCCATGATGCGGCCACAGCCGGTCATAGGGGGTTTCACACAACATTTGAGATCTTAAGAGAGGTTGCATACTGGCCACACATGGGGCAGGACCTCGACCAATACTTGAAGGGGTTTCTGGTGTGTGCACAATTTCAGCCATCATCCCTCACACACCGTGCGCCTCTCCAAAAGAGGGGGATGACACTGCCATGGTCAGATTTGCAAATCGACTTTGTAGGCCCTGTGATTCGCTTGTCTAGAGGAAACAAGTACATGTTGATGGTTACATGCTTATTTACCAAGTGGGTGGAATGTCTCCCGGCCCCAAACTGCAAGGCAGAAACAGCAGCTGCCCTGATGATTAACCACACCTTTTCACGTTTTGGTCTACCTCAAAGGATTGAGTCAGACAGGGGTAGCCACTTCACCAGTGAAGTAATGACAAAGATGTGGGAGATATTGGGGGTCAAAAGGAAGTTACATATTGCTTACCTGGCCAGCTTCTTCTGGAGCAGTGGAGAGATACAACCGAACCATTGTGAGCATCTTAAAAAAGTTTGTGGCAGATTCTGGGCCAAGTTGGGATATCCGATTACCTCTGGTCCTAATGGCCATCAGAACTACCCCTTCATCTGCAACTAAAATGTCACCATTTGAGTTGATGACCGGACGCAAGATGGTGCTTCCCCAGCATTTGCTCTACAGGACCCAAGAGCAGACACTTTTAAATGCCTCCACAACTCATGAGTATGTGGAGAATTTAAGGAAACACCTTCAGCATGATTTTGCCTATGCTCAGCGGAATCTCGAAAGATCGCTGATAGCATGAAAACCCACTACGACCTGAAGACCACCAGGAAGGAATATAATGTGGGAGACTGGGTTTATATATACAATTTCCAAAGAAACCAGGCCAAACAGCGAAAATGTTTGCCTACATGGAAGGGACTGTTTGAAATTATAGACAAGATCTCCCCAGTAGCGTATAAGATCCGCATCCCCAAAGGTAGTCTGGCAGAAGGGGGAGACAAGTGGGTCCATATAAATCAGCTAAAGTGTTGCCATCCCAGGCACACTCTGCAGCAACTGGAGGAGTCCTCTGCAATACCAGAGGGGACCGCTCCAGATTAATTCAGTTCCACCCTAAAATATTCCACATATAGCCAATAAATTCTATGATTCTTGAACATGTTCTGGCCTCCTGATTTAAAAAAAAAATGTATATGTTCATGTTTTTGACTATAAAATGTATATGCCGCCCCACTATATCAATAGTGGGGGAGAAATGTCTGCGAATAGGTATTGGCGCTTTTGCTTTATCATCCTAGGAGAGATGAAACCATGGAGACTGACCAAGGAGAACGACCCAGGGACCGGGAGCAAAGATCCGTGGGGCCCAGGGTACCGCCCAATATTCCCATCAGGACCGGCAAGGAGAACCGATCGATCCAACTGGAGGGAGGAAAAGATGCTGAACTGTGCAATCTACGGAATTGGATCAAAACATGGATCAAAACATCCTTTGCACCCGACTCCCCCTCGACTCGAAATCAAAGCGCAGTCGGGTGGGGGGGCTTGTTGGGTGTCTTGGGTGTCTTGGCCCACGTTCAAGTTATTATGCTGCAACACTTGGTGCTGTGGGTTTAGGAAATCCAAGAGGGCGGAAAAGCCCACATTTGCGCCAGAATCCTAGAGAACCGTGCAGTTTTGCACACAGCAAAGTGGTCCCCTGACCTGCCACCCACCTGTGTGAGAATGAGGGACCAGGAGTGCCATGAGTGAAATGTGTGCCAAAGAAAAAACAGCAGTGCCAGTGGCTAAAAGAAAAGTGCTTTGAAATGACCTTTGTTTCTCTGAAATGCAAGCTAAAAATGACTATTTTAAACACCACAAGATATTCAAAAATCTCAATGAACACCAGCAGGCATTTGGCAGAATGTATTCTTGTGTGCATACTAAATCTAGAAAGAGAAAGAGCCCAAAACAATGTTCATAACAAAACTGGCTGAGCTGTGGGTGTCAGCAGCTGAAGTGAAATTGGACTGAAAGACACTAAAATCTAAATGTTTAAAATAAATGAGTGACCTACTGTTGAGTGTCACATAGTTTGCAAATGTTGAAATGTAATAGTTTTGAACTTAGAATCAGCGTTCTAGCTGCATGTGTAAAAATTGTCAGTTTGATTTGAATATAGAAAACTGGGAACTAAAGTGACATTTAGCTGAAGCCTGGCTTGAAGAGAGTGAATTCTGCCCAGCAACTACCCCCGACAGGAGTGAAACTTGCTCAGCCACTCTTCCCAGGCCTGGCTGCATTCTGCTGCCCCTGCCAAAAGGAGATGACACCTCTCTGATTGAATTGGGGGAGGAGCACCTGGGGACTACAGGAAACTAAACAAAGCACTGTCCCTGGCTCAGGCAAATGTTATATTAGGGGGGTCGTAAATGGATTTCTCTTGGAAGGAGAAGTGGGAGGGGCACTCCATCTGTGAGCAAGCTGAGCTTGGGGGAAGTGGATAAACCAGAAATTCCACCATGTGCTTTGGAAAACCACACCCCTTTGGGGCTAGAGCATGATTTTAAAAAGATGGATAATTCATAGTGCGGACATGTAAAAATTATATAAATAACATCATCATTCTTGTGATTTTTCTGTGTACATTTTAAGAGGTGTTAGGACACTGTGGTATGTTCTTGGGGATAGTAGCGGAAAAAAGTGGAAAAAAGGTTGTTACTCCAAATGTATGCATGTTAAAAATCTGACACTTTATCATCTGAAACCCATATCCCTGGTGCACATTTGTGTAAAATCTGGAAAGGTTTAGAGATCGTTATATGGATGAAAAGGGGAGAATTCTGTCATAAGTGGACACGACATCTTACAAAGTCAGGGATCGGATGGTTTGGTGCTACAGAAAATATGTTAACTGGACGTATAATATTAGAACAATGGTACATAGATAAATATGTATTTGGATCAGAAATAGATTTGTGTGCAATTTGACAAGGGGAGGATCCTCTGACCATAAACCTACCTCATCACTCTGACTCACAACCCAGTTCCCCCAATCAAGGGAGAGAGGAGGAACTGGCCATTGATAAGTTGAGAGGGTTGGGCATAGAAGATGAACCGACCCTCCCACTTTCTAAACACATAAAAAGAGCCACTGGAAGCCAGATAGCACTTTCTTTTTCACTTTCTGTGGAGCATTTTGACAGACAACTCCACATCCTGATTTCAGACTTCACATCCAGAAACTCCAAGAACTCTAGAACCCAACAGCTGAACTCCTATCAGCAGGCCTTCAAAACCTAGCAACCAAACCAACTATTCAGACAGCCGGGCTGAGCTGTCTGATTCTGGCTAAAACCCTGTGCCAGAAACACCCAGAAAGCAGAGCTGTATCCAGAGCCAGAGACCAGACCGCCGTGCAGTGCCAAGAACTTTTGTCAGAACCAGAGATCCAGACCGCTGTGCAGTGCCGCTAGCACAGCTGACCCAGATCGCTGTCAGCAGAACCAGGCAGAGATCGTCCGTGGCGAGAGAACCGCCAGGAGTCCAGTCCAACCGGTTGACCTGATCCGTAACAAAGTCGCATTCCTGTCCAAAATCTAGTGTGAGTACCCAGCTAGCACTGTGCCAAAACCAATCTATTAGTTTAAAATAATGTAATCCAAACTATTCTAGCATATTAGAACTGCCTCCTAGAATCGTGTCATTCTGTCATCTTTAAAACTGAAAACTGTCATCTGTCATTCTGAGCTTTAAAACTTCAAATCCGAAAAACTACCTTTACTAGATCGGCCGTATCTCCGGAACCGTTTGTGCTAGGAGCGAACCTAAAACCGACTTGCTACCCCTTATAGTGCCTCCGTAATTGCGCTCGACGCACGCGACTAAATTGCCGCGATTTGACATTTTGCTTAATTTCAGCCACGTGTAAAAATATTTGTCCTTGCTTTCCTTTGCTGAAATTCGTTTGCAACCTGACAATCATTCATAGAGCATTGCTAAAGTGATCCTGAACTAATACAAAGTAGCTGTCACCCACCCTGAACCTCCTATAGGGAATTAAAAGCAATTTTAGCACATTTCTCACTTCATTGTCATCACATTCAAAGCATTTTGGGCCTGTGTTTAAAACTTCTACCTGTTTTCCTCTAAGCTTGCTAGGGGGGAACTTAATTATATTTGATTGCATTCCTGAGAACTGTGTGCTTACCTTCCATCTCTT
The DNA here is from genome assembly GCF_040938575.1 of Ambystoma mexicanum. NCBI lineage: Eukaryota > Metazoa > Chordata > Amphibia > Caudata > Ambystomatidae > Ambystoma > Ambystoma mexicanum. Next base: position 1,134,732,512 of record NC_090929.1, on the reverse strand, counting down.
TACCTTGCATAAATGGGGGTGGGGGGAATTGTCAAAGAAAAGTGATTACATTGTCTTTTGTTGAAGTCATATCAAGTTTATTTTCTGTACTGCATTTTCATTCATCATTGCATTGCCCTTGAAGCCATAAAAGCATTCTCAGCTACTTTATCCTCTCTATATCACTTCTAAGCCATCAAAAGTGTGTACCACTGTAACATTATCCATTGTTGATCACTATCATCTTCACAAGTGTGCTATCAAATATTAATTTATTATAAAAGTGTGATATATATATATTGTTTAATTTTCAAATAAACCTTTTAATTTGCAAAACAAACCTACTTCTTGGCTCAGTGGGGTCAGGGGGATTCTAAGAGAAGGGTGTTATATAAGGGTTGTCACCCAGAGTAAACGAACTGGACATAAAAATATATCAATAAGGGTTTCCCTCAGAATCCCAGACTGTGCATTGACTTAGCTGTAGTGTTGAATTGAATCCGCTTACATGCTTTTACATCAGAATCCAGTTAATGGAGTGTAGGATGGGGTACTTGAGCCACCACCAACTGAGGTGCAATGAGAAGGTAAGAGATCAGCCTAGCAGAAAAGAGAAAAATGAATGTCTGAAGAAGGATATTCCTGAACATTTCCCATCTCTGATTTCCTTGGAAACAGATGACAATGAAGAACACCATATAAATGATACCCCTGCCCTTTATTGACGTTTGGCAAGCAGATATCTCTTCTTTGACGATACTACAGATAGCAGTAGGAACCAAGAGACTGAGGAAGAGGGTGCAGATGTTGATGAACCATCCCATACAATTTTTAAAACATGGATGAGGCCACCCCGAGCAATTATTAAAATGCAAGCACTGCACATGGGAAGCAATCGTTAGACTCTTTCCTATGTTCCAGTGTGCAATCCTTTCCCAAAACAGTGTAGCATATCACGTGCTATTGAGAGTACAACCTTTTTTAATTTTTGATTTTTTTATTAATGACTTGGCTTATTACAAACCTTTCACCATCTTCCTTGTTATTCACATAATTACAAACTTGAATACATACATACTTAAAAATGTGTTAAACTGGATTGTTCCGTCCAGAATTGTAGTACTATAAAAATCAGCAACTTTTGTTCCCCCAAAGAGCAAGGTTTTCCATCGTTCATCCGCGTTAACAGACAGTAAATCTGGTGGGAGCATATCGCAATATTTGTTTCTTACATCGGAAAAGGCCACACAATCCATAAGAAGGTGGTGCAAGGTTTCTTGGTGGGTAGTATCTTCACAGAAGCGGCAGGACCCTGAGAGACTGTTCAACTTTAAAGTCATTCACATCAACAGCACCAGCCCCTTGGTCAACAACACCAACACAGCATCCACTGCAAAGGACATCAGAGAATTGTATGGAGACATAAAATAGACATACATAATAAATACAGCCTCTAAATGTAAGAATTGTAATGTTGCCATGTACAAATGATAGACAGGGTAAAAATATTGGCATGTTAAGGTCAACATGCATATTTGCCTGACCTAGATGTGACATAAGGAAATGGTACGGGTGTGAATATGCATTAAATGGAGGCCTCCGCGTGACACCCGTCATCATGAATATAAGGCAAACAGAATGAAAGAGAATAATTGAACATAATTGTGCATTTCAGTATTTTAGGGAGTATCTGAGGTTTATTGGAAAAGGCTTGGGAGTAGCTGTCAAGAGGTTTATGGGTTTGAATCCACCCAAATGTTTAAATATGTCAAACTTATAACCTGATTACGTTTCACTGTTAAAAACTCAACACATTTTTCATTATAAATTCAGCATGTTGACCTTTGTAGCTCGTCAATCTTGTACTGCCTATCTTTTGGCACAGAGAACTTTTGATGTGCTTTGAAAGACATACAAGGCAGGCGGACCTTTGAAGCAACTCAATTGTATATTCTCTCTTTATTGACATGGAGATCTTTTCATGTAAACCAAAAGACAGAAAAAACAAGCAGACCCCATGAAGGAGAAGAGGGAAGGACCCAACTCAACCATTCCAAAAAATCTGGTGTTTGGAGCTATTTTATGTCGGAAAAGCAACAAGCTCATCTTTGACCCGGACATATATGCAAGAAAAGTGTCTTGTGAAGGAAGACGAGTAATCATTTGGGCACCTCTTTCCTGTGGGACTTCATACAACAGCATCACCCACATGCTTGAGAAAACGGAAAAGGGTAAAGGGAAGCCTCCCGCTCCTTAAATGCAGGAAATTTGCACATTTGGACCACCATCCCGACATTACACCAGATAATCTTTTTTTGATCTAGAGATTGTCACAAGCACTGTTGAAACACTATCTTTGTCTGCAGATACCACGGCACTCAGACAACTTATTTCCACCAGAATACCCCTTCCCACCACGGTTGAGGCATGTGAGCGTGTCACAGAATATAAAGAAAAACACATTAAATGATGTGCCTTCGTCAATAGACTTACTGCCCAATTCCGTTGTAGTAAACCATGATTTGTAATGGCTCCTTTGCCTTGTTGATACCTGCTGGGAAATTCTGAGTCAGCGCTTCTTAATGAAAACTTCAATACCAACACTCTATGACAATGTTATGTAAGCAGTGGGAACTTCACTAAACCACGGTAAAGGTACAACATTTCACTAAGCAATAGACTTGTGGACCAGTGCTAAATGCACATATTTCATGTCCATCACTGGGCACTGGGTCATCTTCCTCAAAACCGCCTATAAGCAAAACCCAGGAATACAGCTGCCAAATACAATTTGACATCATGCCACCTTACATATGGAAGGATTTGACAGCAGGTCCCACAGAGGAGTTGATCTATGGGAGAAGGTAAAGTGGGTTTTGGCAATTCAGCTCATATTTAAAGGTTTACAAGCGGGCTTTGTGGCAGCCGACGATGGATCTATTGTTGTAGCTGACTGGACCTGAGTGCAGCCAAAACCATGCACATGCTATGCTTTTGTTCGCCCATGTCATAAGCCTGTATCCACCATTAGATGAGATGGAAAGTGGGGCCCAGAAGATCTGTGCCAACTTGAGCTACTCCTACCGTACCTGGCACATGTTATGAAATATGTAGTCTTGCCATCAGCTCTCTTACAACCTGCTGAAACCTGCAATGCTACTTCTGTGTAATTTTAACATGCATATGCAGGAGCATTTGAAAGAATGGGGCAATGCAGTGACGGACTACTGCAATAGCCTACAACTGGTTGGTATCTACTAAACACTTACACATTGGTAAATGTTAGGCAATGTTTGATTCTTACTACAGTCACTTGAAGGGGCAATGCAACACGGTAGCCTGTGTGCTACCGTACTCAGTCAAGTGTCATCACTTGTATATCTGTTGGAATTCTTTGGTGTAAAACGCTATATAAACCTAATAAATACAAATACAAATACAAATTCGAGCTATCCAAAGTAATGTATGAAGTTGTACTGTCTGGAAAGGCAGAAGCAAGCCAGCTGGCTATAGATCTGCCGTTAACTTTCCAGTAGAGTAGGATCCATGCATTGTTGGTACAAAGGGGAACATGGATTGTATTTCCTGGCATCATTTCTTGGCTCACAGTTTGAAGTCAAGGTGGACATGTAAGTTCTGAACAGTTTACTGTAAGCATAAAATGCACCTGTTAAAGTTTTGTGCAAATGCAGAACTATATGTTAGTATATATTTACTGTATAGAGCAAATACATGTTTCTGGTGATATAGGACTATCTTGTAAGTGTTTTTATATGTATTCATCATATTAATATTAATTTCATATATGCTTGCCAGTTTTTCGTTTTTAATGATGTCTTTTTTTACAGATGAATACAGACAGAAATTAACCTGTCATCTGTCTTTATATATATTCACTGGAAAAACTTTGTTCAAAGGACGTTATGGTTAAGTTGCACTAATAAAAACCTATAAAATTCACAGAAAAAGACTTTGTTAAAGGGATGTTATGGCAAAGTTGCACTAATAAAAACCCATGAAATTCAATGAAGAAATGTTGTTAAAGGGACGTTATGGTTACACGTAAAACATAAAAACCTCAGAAATTCACCAATCATGGTAAGCTAAGCAACCTTAACTCACGCCAACACCGTGCACTGCTAAGACTAACACCCAACACATCAAAGCATCACATCACAAAGCAGCAGTCATTTATTAGCAAGGTAAACATGGAACTTGGATTTGTGTGCAAGAACTGACCTGACTGACTTGTTTGACGAATATGGTTGGTGGGTATGCAATGGGCATTTATTTAATCTGTTGAAGCCTAGCACCATGTGTGCCCATATGATTAAGTACAAAAGAAGGGAACGGAGAGGTTTGCAAATGCTACATTTGCTACAGCAATGTGCATATTGCCTTACTTGATTTGTGGTTTCCCAGCACCATGTGTGTCCTGTATGCTTTTTTAATCAAACGGTACCCCAATTGAATTTGAGATAACAATGGAACTTGGTTTGATGTGCAGGAGCCCAGTTCCATGAATGCCCAACTAAAGCCAGGGTCAACAACACTTGGCTCACCAGACGTGTTGGACTACGACTTGTTTTATAAGAAGTAGAAAGAACGTACATCTAAAAACCTATGTTAACACTTTTTCTAAATTGTGAAGTGAAGCAAAACTTCACTAATTCATGAAGTTGCCAAGTCGGCAACATGGCAGAATTCTGCAGGTGGACAAAAGACCTTGCAAATCCCTAGGCAGCAGCAGGTCAGAGATGCCAGAGCTTTATGTTGTTTGGAGAACAAAGTGGTCAAATAGGGAGGAAGGTGGGTTGGCATGCATGAGAATGGCCATTGTTTAGTCAGGAGAGGTAGGAGAGGGGGAACTATGTCAGGAAGGAAGATGGGCGAGAGTGGAAGCATCGAAAGCGGTGAGAGGATGGACAATGTAAAGGGTACTTAGAGCCTCATTACGAGTGAGGCGGCAAGTGGTGAAATTGGCGGTAACTGAGTTGCCGCCAATTTTACCACTACGCCAAATTATGAGGTAGGGTTTTGAGTGGAGGATTTACCTCCAGCAAAACCCTGGAGGTAAATCTTCCCACTCCACGCCGAAAAATCTGCAGAATTGGCAGAATTACTGCAGCGGTAATTCTGCCGAAGCAAATCTGCAAAAAATGCCCCATTGGGTCCAATGGACCCAAAATAAATGGGGAAATTAAACCGCCACCATCACTTGTAATCAGGCGGAAATTCCACCTGACCAAGTGGCAGTAACGGTAATTCCTTAGAGCAATTATTTGGTGGATTTACAGCTGAATTTCTGCCTAACTCGTAATGAGGCTTCTGATGTGAATTAAAAGGCACAATCAGTAATAGGAACGGAAGAGCAAATAGAGCAAGTACACTGGGCACCCTGTAGCCTGAACTGTAGTAGAGCGTTTGTAAAGGTGGGGTCGGAAGGAGGAAATATTACTGTAAAATTAGTATTTAGCGCTGTCCACGGCAGTAGTGTGTAAAAAGTAAGGAGTGAAGGGGAGCAGTCTTTGCTCCAATGTGATAGGTTGAGCCACTTGTTGTTTTTCAGATCGTAAATCTCAGTGTAGATCTAGGCCTGGGGGAGAGGACTAGCAACAGTACAGGTTCATGATTACATTAGTATTTGAAGGGAAGGCTGAGGGCTAAATTGAAATCGAGGAAAGCTTTCTTGATAAGGGAGGTATAGGGCGGGAGAGTGCGTAGAGAGGAAATAGGCTCTAATATATATGGATGTAAGGCATCATGCTTAAACCTCTCTCTGTTTTGCTTTACAGAGGAGGATAGTAGAGGGAAATCCACAACATTGAAGTGAAAAAGAGAATGGCTGCATCGAGATGGTTTGAAGTAAAGGATCATCAAGGTAGTTGGCAGGAGTGAGAGTAGGTTGGTCATGGAGGGTGTTGTAGGCTTGCTCTGGGGATGTGTCTCATGGAGAATGGAATGTGATGACTGTAAAAAGGTGCTTACAACGCCAGTTGGATCTGGGAGCTGGCTTGTGTTGGGTGTTCCAGTGTCTGTTAGGATATTGACTTACTTGTTACCACTTACCTGGTACTCTGAAGCATGGAGTAAACCTACCCGAAGAAGCCTTGGGTCAGTGTCTTCTTTACGCACGTAGCTACGACAGAGGGCTGACACAATTTCCATTTGGAAACCCCCTGTGATCCAACACAGTTTTACTATAGACAATCCTACCTTTTCTAGCATTGAAACAAGCAGGTTCTGTTTTATGCTTCTCCATTCTGTAGGCACAAATACCCTTGCTAAAAGGCTTCTAGTTATGTGGGTTCAGTATCATCTCTGCTTAATATAGAATGTCTAATCACCAACCCCTCTCGGATGTGACAATGTTTGGCAGGTTCTACCACAGTGATGCAGCTAGATAGAGTCTTCTAGATTCTATACTACTCTGTCACTGGGTTAAGCATTTGTCTCCTGAATCAGACAATATTGCAGCTGCTCATCAATTAACTTATTGTTTAGGAAGTCTTTACAGGAGTTTATGGTATCAGGTCGTCTGCTATATATAAGCTCAAATACCATGATATGGCATTCCACAAATGTTCAGGGAAAGGAGAGTTGAGTTCAACTTGATGAAAGGTAGGAGTTTCCTGGAAGTTTGAAGTCTCATAAGAAGGCCATAAGGTGGTTCCATGGAAAGGAAGTCATGAAGCAGGGAAAGATCAAGGAGAAAGGAGTTGAGTTAATGCTAGGAGATGCCTATATGTGAAAAAGGCAGAAAGATGTTAGGGGTGGCTTGCTTTCAGTTGTGGACCATGAGTCCATTCTCTTTGCCATCTCTATTTAGATGGGAGTAGAGGGAGAAGATAGCAGTGCCAGTGTAAAGAATAGTGAACGTTTCTGTGTTGTAAGGATGATCCATGTCTCTGTGGCAGGATTGACACAAGTTATGGGTAATGGGGATCAAAATTATCATTGTGCAAGGAACTATTTGCATAAAGAAGCGTGGGCATTCCAGTGCTTAGAAGATGGGAAGGAGGAGGGAGTAGAAAGGAGGAGTTCCTGGGGAGAGGAGCTTGGTTGGTTAAATTGCAGTAAATGGAACAATTGTGGAGTTGTTTATGGAAGGCGTGAAGTACAGGAATAGGGTTTGAGGGGATAGGCGAGGAAGCAAGGAGCAAAGTGAGAGTCAGTTAGGGACGAACATGGAATTCCCATGTGAAGAGGCGGGAGAGTTTAATGAGTAAGAGGGTGGGAGTGCGGAAGCACTTGATATGGTGGGGATTGTGGCCAAGGTGCATTTACATAGGGTGGTACTTAGGGTGGCTAGCGACCACAACCAAGTTACAAATAGTCCAAATTCAGTTGCAGATGGTCAAAATGCAGTTTCAAGGGGTACACATGCAGTTGTTCAGGGTCTAAATGCAAATGCACAATGTCAAAATGATGTTTAATAGCATCAACATGCAGTTAAACAGGATCATAGGTAAACCGGGTTACAAATTAGTAACATTGGGTCAAAATGCAGTTTCAAGGTAGGGGTGGTGTAGCAGTCAGCTTGTCACGAAGGGTGACAACTATATTCTTTGTGACCTGACAGATGGGCTGTGGTGCCCCATTTTGTCCAGGGCCTGTCCATCAATATCAGAGCAGTCTAAAGAGCACTACAACAAAGTTACATTTTGATCAACTCCTATTTTCAAAATGCCTCTGAGAGTTGCATTAATTCCACCTTTTATTTAAGTACATTCAGGAACTGAACGTTTAAGAGCTGTTCAACATATTAAACAAAAGTAGTTTCCTAATCTGGTTACTAGATGTGACTTCTGTGGGTCGCCATTTTGAAATTGATCATTCTAGTCTGGTTAGGCTTGTTTGAAAGAGAATGTCAGTAAAACGTGAACACTTTTTTATTTATTTACTATTTTAAACAATTGTATTATATTGTATTTGGTTATTTATATAGCGCTCTTTCTCCATTTGTATGGCCTCAATGTGCTTTGTGATTGGAACGCCCTCTGTGACCGCAATCAATGTGGTGGAGGTTCTAAGTGTTTAGATTAAGAGATGCGTGTGTGCATTTTCGCCGGCTTAGGAGTTAGGTGGCTGCCTAGGCTCCATTAAGCAACCCATAGGTCAGGCACGTGGGTGGGCGCAGTTGGTGGCTTAGTATAGAGTGCTATTATTGAAGATTCGATGTTTGCCCAGCTATAACAAATTTTCTTTTCATTGGTAGTCGCTGTATGCTAGTGGCAGAGGTGTTGAGGTACGTCAGGAGTTTCAGTGTGGATGGCTATGTGCGCTGCTAGACCTGAATGGCACAGCCGTAACTGCATTGAATGGTGCATGGATGCTTGGCCGTGTCTGCGGCCTGTGTCCACAGAGGTGTTGTAAGGTATACGTACCGTATGCTATAAGGTAGTTTGGCTGCAGCACTCTTTTTTTCTTTGTCCAAAGTGGACGGCATGGTCTCATTGTTTATGTTCTATCTGGAGGGAAGGTCTGAGCAGCGAGGGCGAGTGAGGTTTATTGCAGTGTCCCTCAGCGAATGCTGCCGGCATCCCTGGTGTATTTATCGGGCAACAGTGTTGTTGTGCGTGGGGCCGTGTGAACGCTGCCATTATCCGTGCTGTAATAGGATGAGTTGGAGTGTTGTTGTGCATGTGATAGCTAGTCAAGGTGAGCCGCTGCCAGTGCTGGCGGCATCTGTGCTGTAATTGGTGTATAGGAACGTTGGGTTCAGCAATGTAGTTTAGAGAGCGGGGTGTTTAAGAGGATGTTGGGAAAAGCCTGGTTTTAGGGCCTTTCTGAATTTCAGGCAAATTTCCATATTGCGAATGTGTAGGGGTAGGGAGTTCCAGATAATCGGTGCTTGGACGGAGAATGAGGAACCGCCCAGCCTGGAGTAGTTGTAAAGTGGGACCACTAGGCGATATGCTGTGCGAGATCAGAGACTCCTTGAGCGCTGGTAGCGCTGAATTTTTTCCTGATGGAATTCCAGACCAGTGTTTTGGATGGCATGGTGGGTGATGCACATGGCTTTAAAGGTAGTGCGTCAACCAATCGGGAGCCAATGGAGGACTTTTAGTGTAGGGCTGATGTGTTCTCTGAGAGGTAGGCTAATGAGCAGGCATGCGGCTGCAATTTGGATTCTTTGGAGTTTCCTTAGTTGAAACGCTGGAGAGCTTAGGTAGAGGCAGTTTGCGTAGTCTAGGCGGGACAGGATAATGGAGTTGATGGCAGAGAATTGTTGAGGATAGGTGAGGTAAGGGAAAATATGCCTGAGAATCCGTAGATGGAAGAAACAGGTTTTAGATACAGAGGCTGTGTGTTGGGTGAGAGATACGTCCGTGTCCAAAGTGCTTCCAAGGTTTTTTACCATGTTTGAAGTTGCTGTTGGTGGTCCTAGGGATTGAGGCCACAGAATCGGTTGAGGAACAAGGGCAGTTTTCCCGCAAACAAGGATTTCAGTTTTCCCATGCTTGAGGATGAGGTGGTTGGTCATCAACCAGTGGTCAATAGCCAAGAGGCATGATGACAGGTCCGGATTGTTGGGGCCTGGAGATTTGGGGATTTTAGGGATGATCTGGGTGTCCTCTTCTTAGTTGTAGCAAGTAAGACTGTGTGAGCGGATGATTGCGAGCAGGGGTTTTAGGTAGAAAATGAAGATCAGGGGAGATAGGGATGCTCCTTGTGGGACACATTTCTTACTGGTCGTGAGGTGTATGTGAACGGGTGGAGGTGCATGATTTGTGAGCAATTTGAGTGGAAAGAGGAGATCCATAAGAGGGATGTGTTTCTGATTCCTAGTGTGTGGTGCCTGTCTAGTAAGATAGTGTGGTTGATGGTATTGAAGGCTGCGGAAAGGTCACGTAGGATGAGTACAGCGCATCCTTCTGCATCAGCTGTCCTTTTTAGGTCATCCCAGATGGAGTCTAGGGAGGATTCTGTCCCCCTGAGCGGCCTGAAACCCGATTACACAGTCTAGCAGGTTGTTGGCTTCGGTGAACAGGCCAAGCTACTTGTATGCTGCTCGGTCCATGAGATTGGCCGGTAGTTCTGGGGGAGGAGTGGGTCGAGTGTCGGTTGTTTGAGGATAGGTTTGATGTAGGAGGTTTTTAGGGCTTCTGGGAAGGATCCTGATGTGAGTGAGGGGTTGAGGATTTAGTGTGCAATGCTACCTGCACAGGTTGAGGCTAGGATGTTTTTGAGGAGTGTGGGCGGGCAGGAGTCCTTAGGGGAACGTAAAGGGTGGCTATCTGCTGCGAGTGATTGGAACTCCTGGTGTGAAATGGGAGAAGGAGTCAAAGATTTGTATCGAGGGGGGTGTTGACGAGGGTCAGCCTGTGGCTGGGTAGGTGGCGGGGGCATGTGTTACAATTTAGAGGTGATGGCAGAGTGTCTGTCGATAGCAACATTGTGGAAGTGTAATGATAAGGTGTCACATAGGGCTTGGGAGACAGGTAGGGGGTGGCTCCAGCAGACCAGGGAGTTGAATTTGGATATGATTCTATGCATTTCCTTGCTCGGGTTTTGAGCATTTAGAATTCTCTTCCCATAGAATGTTTTCTTGGATTTTCTGATTTCCAGTCTGTATGCTCTGTTTGTTCTTGCTAGGGTGGCTTTGTTCTGGGTATTAGGGTGGGTTCTCTAGGTCCGCTCCAGATGGTGCTTGAGGGTTTTTCGTGTTTTGAGTTTGACAGTGCACCACCTGGGTGTTGGTCCTGATCTCTGAGAGGTCTGTTTTTTTGTAATGAGGGAAGTCAGGCATTTGTAAGCCAGAAGTCAAAGGTTTCGATCGCTGTAGTTCCTTCCTGGAGGCAAAGTGTAGGGAGTGAGTTGAGAAGGGAGTGTGCTAGATCTGGGGTGATTATGACTTTATTCCATAGTGGAATGATAGTAGAGATGATGGTCGTTGTGTGTGGTCTTGGCAGCCAGCCACTGTGCTCAGTGGTGTGGAGAAGTGAATTGCACTGCTGAGTGAGCGGTTCATGGTGGGGGTGGGGGTTGGGAAGGTATGTTTGTAGTGCTGAAGATTGCATCAATGGTGTGACCACATTTGTGGGCGGGTGTGGAGATGTATAGTGTCAGGTTGAGTGATTCTAGATTGTCTGTGAGTGATCGGGCCATAGGGTTTGAGGGTGAGTTGAACCATATTTTGAAATCCCCTAAAATGGTAAGTGTTGGATGTAGGAGGAGGTTGGTTGCCAGCACTTCACCAAGTGTGTCTGCAAAGTTTTTGTTGTAGCTGGGGGGTCTGTAGATGAGTAGGAAGCTGTGCGAGGTGGAGGGGGAGAGTTGCGGTTTTACCAAGAGGGATTTGTAGTCCTTTGTGTTGGTTGCAGTATCCTTAATAAAAATTGGGAATTGGTGTTTGTGTAGTAGTGTGAGTCTTCCACCCCTTTGCGATCTGTTCCTGACAGTAAGGTTGTTGCCAGGTAGGAAGGCCTTGTGAGCAATGGGCTTGTAGTCATCAGCAAACCAGGTCTCAGTAATGAAAAGGATGTCTGGGTTTTGCCAGCATTGCTCTTGCTGCGCTGAGACTGGGGAAGCGCGAGTTGGAGGCGCTATGCTGTTCGGAAATGGTGTGAGCAGCTTGTGTGGGGGAGTGGGTGGTGCTGTGGGTGGTGTTTTATATGGCTCCCTGTGCGGTCCGGTACATTCCGGGGGACAGTAATCTCTGATCCCTCTCGCCATGGAGATGCTCTTAATTGAGTGGAGCAGGATCTACATGGGGGTATAGAGAGTCAGAGTGAGGGGGTGGTCTGGCAAAGAGTGGGGATATGTGAGGTGTAAGGGTTGCAGGTTAATGAGGTGCTGAGATGGGGTGGTGGGCTGTGTGTTGGTGGTGGTTGAGTTTGGTTGTGGTGGGTCATGTCAGGTCTACTGGTGCTCCAGCGTGTTGCTATGTTTTGACCAGTGTGTTTTATGGTGTCTTTCTAGTAGGACGGGAATGCCAGATTATGTTTTTGAGGAAAGGTGCACCTCCAACTGGGATATAGTGCTAGATATGTGTACTTACAGGGTCTATGGTGTCTGGTCAGGGCAGATGGGTGGGTTTCACAGAATTATTTGTATAGAGATATTGCCTCCAGTATTATGGGATCCCAGATGGTGTTTCTAGTGGTCTAAGCCCCACATGTTGGTAGGCAGTAGTCAGACCACACCTAGGTTCGAGATTTCCAGACAGTTGGCGAAGGCCTAGGCTTCACAGCATGGCAAACGTGAGAACAATGCAACTAAACTAGAGATTCCTGTACAGCGGGAGAGAACTGTGTTTCATGAAATGGCAAATATAAACGCACCTAGATTTGAGACTCCTAGATATTGGGAGAGAGGCCTATGTTTCACAAAATGGCAGATCCAAACACACCTAGATTTGAGAGTCCTAGATAGTGGGAGCAAGGCCTATGTTTCACCAAATAGCAGATATAAACACATTCACATTTGAGACGTCTAGATAGTGGGAGAGTGGCCTATGTTTCACAAAATGGTCGATCTAAACATATTCACATTTGTGACTCCTAGATAGTGGGAAAGTGGCCTATGTTTCACAAAATGGTAGATCTAAATACACCTAGATGTGAGACTCTGTAACACTCACCTTGAATCCACAGGGACGCCACCCGACTGGTCCGGAGCGCTTCTGGAACTGGTTCAACTCCCCCGGGGACTCGCACTGCCGTGGGCTTATCCTGGAAGACAGGAGTTCAGTTTTAGCCACAATCACCTTCTCTGGTGGCCCGCCTCCCAAGTTTTCCCCTTGCGACGCCCTTGGAGCCTCTCTCACCTTGTATTTTGTTAAGGTGCGCTCTCCGACCTGCCGTTCTGTGCAGGGGCGCGTCAGTGGTGGGCACCTTTACGCCGAGTTACTTCACTGGCGTGGGCCTGGGAGTCCAGGCCGGCTGCGACTCCCCTCTTGAGGTAAGTCTTTAGTTTTTGAAAGAATGAGTGTCTGCAATTGTTGTTGCCCTGTTGACCTTCTCCTTCTCTCGTTGATGCAGAAGAGGTGATGGAGACGTCGAGTTGATGGAGAGGGCAGTGCTCGAGGTGGTAAGAGACTGCGCTAAGCGTGGCGCCGTGAGGGTCATTGAATAAGGCTAACCTGTGCTGTCCTTCCTTGCAGGTCGCCGAGGATTTCCTGGAAGATATGCGGCCAGAAGGAAGCGGAGCATAGAATAGAAGATGTCCGGGCGGCCATTGGGTTTCCAGGAGAGCTTCGGTAAGTAAGCGGATTCTGGGGGTGATGGAATCGGAAGATGAGTGCTTACTAATTGTCCTCTTCTGGTCTCTCCACTCTAGGATGTTGCTAGCGGATGAAGACGAGGTCTAAGGAAGATTCCGGAGTGAGAGAGGAGCTGGATGCAGAACAGATAAGGAGGAATAACAGGGTTCTTCTTCTCCCAGCAGATGCAGGCCAAGGATGCTGGGAGCAGGTCTCTGTGAACGTCACTCTGCAAGTGCAGAACAACGCGAAGCGCATGCCTCAGCTTGGGTGTGGCTTAAATAGCCAGCAGGTATCCCGGGTGCCTCCAGGGTGGACCACGCACTGGATGCTAGACTGCATGATGCAGTTCCACGTTGATCCTTGTCGGGGCAGCCATGTTGGTCCATTCCCCAATGGAAACTCCACCTGCCATATGAGCCTGGCGCCAAAAGCACCAGGACTGGCTCCAGGACAGCCGAGAGGGGCATGATTGGGCCCTCGGGGCCTTGCAAGAAAACTGAGGTGAGGGCCAGAGGCCCTGAGTTCCCAGGCCAGGGGTTAAGGTCATGACAGCACTCCCCCCTAAGGCCCCTCTCAGGGTGGTCCTTCTGTCTGGTCCTGGCTTGGTGGGGTACTCTTGGTGGAAACGCCGAATCAGGCATGGAGCATGAATGTTATCACTGGGCTCCCATGTTCTGTCCTGCGGACCATATCCTTTCCAGTCCACTAGATAGTAGAGTTTCGTTCTAACATACTTGGAATCCAGGATGTCTTTTACCTCAAATTCTGGTTCTCCATGAATTATCACAGGCCCTGGTGGGGTAGTTACTCGGGTTCCAGGCTGAACTGGTTTCAGGAGGGATACATGAAACACCGGATGTATCTGCATGTGGGTTGGCAACGTCAGCTTTGCCGCTGCTGGGTTTATGATGGATTTGATTGGGAAACGGCCCTGAAAACCATGGGCGGAATGTCCGAGTTCCCTTTAGAGGTACATGCTTGGAGGTTAACCACACCATGTCCCCAATTTGGTAGTCGGGGGCCTCTGCGCGATGCTGGTCCACGTACTTCTTCTGGCGGGCTTTGCCTTGCTGCAAATGTTCTTTGGCTCTCATGAAGGCCTGTGAAATGGTCGCGTGTAGGTCTGTGACGGCTGGCATTTCCAAAGTCGTAGGGATGTCCAGTTCTGACATGCGTGGGTGTCTGCCATATACAGTAAAGAACCGAGTTTGCCCGGTGCTGCTAGATAGGTAGTTGTTATAGGCATACTCAGCAATCCACAATAGATTCTTCTAACTCCCTTCCACTTGTTGAAGCATGCAGCGCAAATATTGCTTGAGCGTTTGGTTCGTCCTCTCCGTTTGACCATCCGTTTGGGGGTGATGGCTAGTGGATAATCAGATGTCTATTTGAGCCATCGAGCAACACTTCCTCCAGAAGTTGGACACAAATTGGGTACCTCGATCTGAAATCAAAATTAATGGGAACCCGTGCAGCCGTACCACGTGTTCTAGGATGGTTCTAGCGAGACCTGATGCATTTGGTAGCCTTTTGAATGGGAAGAAATGGGCCATCTTGGCGAACAGGTCCACAATCACTAGGATAGTGTTATGACCTTGGCAGGAGGGTAGGTCGGTGATGAAATCAAGTGATAACATGTGCCAAGGAGCCAGCGGAATGTCCAATGGTTGTAGAAGTCCAGCGGGTCTCTGCTTTGATGATTTATTCTGAGCACAGATACCACAGGAAGTGATGAATTGGATTACATCTTTGCGCCACGTTGGCCACCAGTAACTTCGTTTCACCTTGGCCAGGGTCTTGGCAATTCCCGGGTGGCCTTCCATGAGAGAGTCGTGATATTCTGAAATGACCTGTTCTTGAAGTTCTTTTACAGGCACAAATAGTCGATTTCTGTAGTAAGGCAGCTCGTCCTTAACACTATAGTGTTCTCCTCTTGAACCCCACTCTCGTAGTTGCTCCTGAGTTAATACCTGATGGACTTCATACAGCAACTCGTCTTGTGTCATCGTAGTTGTAATGCCCAAGAGCCTTTCCCACAGAAGGATGGCCACAGGGTTAGGAGGTGTGTACACCACCTCATCGGTGCCCATGCGTGAAAGGGCGTCAGCCTTACAATTTTTGACTCCTGGTCGGTACGTGATCACATAATCGTACTCCGTGAAGAATAGGGCCCAGCGTAATTGTCGAGAAGATTGAGCCTTTGCACTTTTCAGATATTGTAGATTTTGGTGGTCCGTTATCACAGTGATTGTGTGTCTGGCTCCCAACAGATAGTGTCGCCAGGGCTTGAAGGCGGCCTTTATGGCCAGCAGCTCCTTATCCGTGATGGCATAGTTGAGCTCGGGTGGTGAGAATTTTTCGTGACCAGAAAGCCAGAGGATGTAGCTGGCCAGTGTGTGGGTCCCTTTGCGATAATACAGCACCCATCGCCATAATGGAAGCATCAGTCTCCACCATATATGGATGGTCCGGGCGTGGATGTCATAAGATTGGAGCGGTGGTGAATTTCGCCTTGAGTTCCTGAAAGGCCTTTTCGGCCTCCTCTGTCCCTCAAACGTTTTGTTGCACTTCCTTAATAGCGAAGTGATTGGGGGTACTTTTTGCGAGAACCCAGGGATGAAACGGCGGTAAAAGTTTGCAAAACCTAGCATGCTCTGGACTTCTTTGAATGAGTTTGGGGCTGGCCAATTGAGGACAGCATCGACCTTGTGCACATCCATTCTGATTCCTTTTGGAGTGAGGATAAAACCCAGGAACTCTACTTCTGTAACGTGGAATGAGCATTTCTCGAGCTTGGCGTAGAGATGATGTTGACGGAGCTTGGTAAGAATGGCCCGTACATGCCTGACATGATCTTGTTCAGAAGCCGAATACACCAGGATATCATCGAGGAAGACTAAGGCGCAGACATCAATCAGTTCTCTCAGAACATCGTTCATGAAGTACTGAAATGGGGCTGGGGCATTGCACAGGCCGAACGGCATCACTTGATATTCATATAAGCCGTATTTGGTTCAGAACGCCGTTTTCCACTCGTCCCGTTCTTTAATGTGCACAAGATGGTAGGCACCCCTAAGGTCCAATTTCGTGTAGATTTGGGCTTCCTTGACTTGGTCTAGCAGTTCCGTGATCAGAGGTAAGGGGTAGCAGTTCTTGACGGTGACTTGGTTCAATGCACGATAGTCGATGCACGTCCTCAATTCTCCTTCCTTCTTCGGTACAAAGAATAAGGGAGATGCTGCCGATGACTTCGAAGGGCGAATGAAACCGTTGGCCAGGTATTGCTTCAGATATGTTTTCAGATGTTGGTTCTCAGGTTTGGTGAGCGCGTAGATACGGCCACACAAATTCAGGCTCCAGGTATCAGGTCGATCTGGCAATCGTAGGGCCTGTGGGGTGGCAAGGTATTCGCTTGTTTCTTTTGGAACACGTCTTGAAAGTCCTGGTATTGAATTGGTAAGGTAGCAACTGCACCTAAGACACTTATTGTACCTTCCTGGACAGGTGAACTGGCATGCTTCCCTTTCCTCCTGGGATAGCAGGTGTGTGTGCAGTCATGAGAGAAGACCAACTCTCGGGCACGCCAGTTGATCCGTGGGTTGTGCGCGACCAGCCACGGCATCCCTAGGATCAATCGAAACTGCAGTGCTTTGATGAGGTCAAACGTGATAGTTTCCAGATGGCCATCTTCACATAAGAGGATGAGTTCTGTGGTACACTCGGAAACAGGACCGGAGGCGATTTCGTTGCCATCTACAGTGGTTACAGTCTCTGGGGTGGGCTTAGAAAAGAGTGGGAGCCCCATCTTTGCTGCAAGATCCTGGTCCATGTAATTCCCCACTGCTCCGCTATCAATGTAAGCTTCTAACGTATGCATCTTTGATGGCTGTTGATGGGTAATTAGGTTCACGTGTAAAACAAAATGGGAGGTCTGTAGTTGGATTTCTTCGCTCGACAATTGGACCCCTACAATTGCCGGGCTTAGTAGTTTTCCGACTCCTCAATGGGTTTCTCCTTGTCTGTGGCCCCCTAGGGTTCTTCGTGGTGGTTTAACTGGACACTCCTTAAGGAAATGGCCTGCTTTTCCACAGTACAAGCATAACTGCTGTTCTCTCCTCTTATCCCGTTTGGCTTTGGTTAAAGGAGACCTAACCCCTCCTAGTTGCATTGGTTCAGTGGTGCTTTCTGATCCCCGCTGGACATGCTCTTTTGGGCGCACGAACATGGGGCGTGCATCCGGTTTGCTTCGATCTATTGTCCGATCTTGCAACTGGTTGTCGAGTTGCACCACCAGATTTATGAATTCGGCACAGTCCTTGGGTGGGTCCACTTCTTGGGCCAGTACGTCTTTTAACTCCCCTCGCAAGCCCCAGTGGAACAAGGTGGTTTGTTTGTCCTCCGGCCATTCTGCTTTGACCACCAGCCTATTAAAGGTGGCTATGTATGCCAAAAGATCCTGGTTCCTTGTCGAAGGGACAAAAGTTCGTTATCCAAAGCCTGTCCATGTGAGCGACGGGTGAAGAGTTTTTCCAGCTCCTGCTGAAAGCCCCTAAAGTCGTGTAACAGTGGATCATCCCGGCTGATGAACGGCACCGACCAGTCTGCTGCACTACCACTCAAGTAGGACAAAAGAAAGGCCACACGTGATTGGTCGTTGGGAAACACCCCAGGTCTGTGGAGGTGACACTGATTCATGAAGATCGCGTATCCCCGAGAAACGCTGCAGTGGAGCCAGTGGTATTGTCCAAGGTAGATTGACCTGGACCGGATTACTCGTGGGTGTTGCCATTGATGGGCTGAGTCCGGGCAATGGGGCTTGTCCGGCCTGCGATTGAAGGAGTTGTCTGCCAACATCATCAGTTCGTTCTTTGGCCACAATTAGTTCTCTCCGCAGGGCGTTGGTTTCTTGTTGGGCTGAATGTACTTCCGCACGTAACTGCCCCAACAAATGGGCCAACTGGTCGGTTTCTGAAGTTTCCATACTAGGCGCCCTGGTGGATTATTATGTTTTTGGCTTTGCATTCTGTAACGCTCACCTTGAATTCAAAGGGATGCCACCCGACTAGTCCAGAGTGCTCTGGGACTGGTTCAACTCACCCGGGGGACTCGCGCTGCCGTGGGCTTAACCTGGAAGACAGGAGTTCATTTTTAGCCACATTCACCTTCTCTGGGGGCCCGCCTCCCAAGTGTTCCCCTTGCGACCCCCTTGGAGCCTCTCTCACTTTGTATTTCGTTAAGGTGCACTCTTTCCTGCTGTTCTGTGCAGGGGCGTGTCGTGGGTGGGCACCTTTCCACCGAGTTACTCCACTGGCGTGGCCCTGGGAGTCCAGGCCGGCTGCGACTCCCCTCTTGAGGTAAGTCTTTAGTTTTTGAAAGAATGAGAGTCTGCAATTGTTGTTGCCGTGTTGACCTACTCCTTCTCTCATTGATGCAGAAGAGGTGATGGAGACGTCGAGCTGATGAAGAGGGCAGTGCTCGAGGAGGTAAGAGAATGCGCTAAGCGTGGCGCCTTGAGCGTCTTTGAATAAGGCTAACCTGTGCTGTCCTTCCTTGCAGGTTGCCGAGGAGTTCCTGGAAGATATGCGGCCAGATGGAAGCGGAGCGTGGAATGGAAGATGTCCGGGCAGCCGTTGGATTTCCAGGTGAGCTTTGGTAAGTAAGCGGATTCTGGAGGTGATGGAATTGGAAGACGAGCGCTTACTAATTGTCCTCTTCTGGTCTCTCCACTCTAGGATGTTGCTAGCGGATGAAGACGAAGTCTAGGGAAGATTCCAGAGTGAGTGAGGAGCTGGATGCAGAACAGGTAAGGAGGAATAACGATGTTCTTCTTCTCCCAGCAGATGCAGGCCAAGGATGCTGCGAGCAGGTCTCGGTGAATGTCACGCTGCAAGTGCAGAACAACGCGAAGCGCGTGCCTCAGCTTGGGCGTGGCTTAAATAGCCAGCAGGTATCCCAGGTGCTTACAGGGCAGACCACGCCCTGGATGCTAGACTGCATGATGCAGTTCCACGTCGATCCTTGTGGGGGCAGCCATGTTGGTCCATTCCCCAATGGAAACTCCACCTGCTGTAACGACCCTCGCCCAAAACACCCTCTGGCAAACCCATTGGCCAGGTGGAGTCAGGACTCAGGCCTCTAGAGCCTGGCATCCTCTTCAAAAGCCCTCATGGGGCCAGGCCCATACACCATGAACAACATTGTGCCTGGGAACTACTTTATTGTATTGTCAGCCAACATGGAGGCATCCACATAGCTTGGTTCCCTAAGAACCAAGCTATGCGGTCTAGTGTTTTGGGTGTGGCAGGCCTGGAACTACTTTCCCTGGTACTACTTTACCTGGGCTATATAAACCACACCCTGACTGCAGAACATGCTTCGTGTTACTTTGCAGCTTGCAACGTGACGCTCACCGTGTCCAGCTATTCCCTCGAACCTCGGAGAAGCAGAACCTGCAAGGAGACAAAAGGAACATCATTAGCAGCAGCATCTTACCTGCAGTCTTCATCTTTAAACACTCACAGCTACTGAGAACAGCTTCCTCAAATCTGCATGCCTCCTGGACTGAACGACCTGAAAGAGGAAGATAGAGGCAACATTAAAGAAAGCTGTAGAGACATTTACAAATTACGAACTGCTCAAAAGGCTTACCTGGCTGTTTGCCTCTCAGCTGGCACCACTCCGGACATTCCACTCGCGCTGAAGAACACCGCAACCTACAAGGAAGGAAAACACAGGTTAGCAAAGGCAAGACTTTGCAGCGCTGCATATAGCGCTTACTTACCGCATCATAGCGCTCTTAATGCGCCATCATTTACCAGGGGGCTCAACTAAGCCAGTTCGCCACGCTGAAGCTCTGCATACCTAAGACATAGAGACATTTTAAACAAAGAAAGGCATGCAGGATAGCAACAAAACTAAAGTACATCAATAAAACCTACCTGAACAATATCAAACGGGTCGGCGTCAGTGAAGTAACTGGACCACACTCGCCCATGAAAGACAACGCGCCCCTGAAAAGAAGGCAGGACGGAGAGCACGTCTAATTCTACCAAAAGGCAGAACCTTCGCCGCAGACCACATCAGTGCAAAGCTGAGAAGCATACCAGTGAGTAACCCGGCTGGTGGCGTCCCTGTGGATACCAGGTGAGTGTAACACCTGCCATATGAGCCTCGCACCAAAGGCGTCAAGACTGGCTCCAAGACAGCCAAGAGGGGCATGATTGGGCCCTCGGGGCCTTGCAAGAAAACAGTGGCGAGGGCCCGAGGCTCTGAGTTCCCAGGCCAGGGGTTAAGGTTGTGACAGACTCCTTGATAATGGGTGAGAGGCCTATGTTTCACAAAATGGCAGATATAAACACCATCACATTTGAGACTCTTAGATAGCGGGGAATAGGCCTATGTTTCACAAAATGGTAAATCTAAACACACCTAGATTTGAGACTGCAAAATAGTGGGAGAGAGGCCTATGTTTCACAAAATGGCAGATCTAAATGCACCTAGATTTGAGACACCTAGATAGCGGGAAAGAGGCGTATGTTTCCCAAAATGGGAGATATAAACACAATCACATTTGAGACTCCAAGATAGTGGGAGAGAGGTCTATGTGACACAAAATGGTAAATCTAAACACAACTAGATTTGGGAATTCTGGTAGTAGCGTGGCTATTTGTTCCTGAAATTGTGCCTATCTTGTCCGTTGATGCTGGTTGACAGCAGTGTGGCCCTCGTCTAAGTCTTGTAGATACTGTTTGGGGCATCTCGGTTGGTTGCAGGTGGGGGAAGAGGGGTGGTGGTCCTCCGGGTTGTTGGTCGGAGGGTGCCTGTTTCCTCTGCTGACACCTGCTGACACTTCCTGGAGCTGCTACTTTAGGAGTTGTCCTTTGCCTCGGGGTCCTTTGACAATGGGGCGGCATGGGCGGGGGCTGCCCTGGGAGTCTCATTAAAGAGGTGTACCGGGTTGAGAGGGGATGCGGGGGGGGGGGTTGCGAGAAAGACCAATCAGCAGGCAGAGTGCGGGAAGGGAGGCGACGGACCAGTAGTGAGCCAGAGCTAGCGTGGGGCTGGGGGAAGCAAATTGCTATTTTTAAAGTCCCAAAATGAGTCACTACAGAGGGAGCAGCACACTCACCTGCACCAGCAGATTACAATGGTGCCGTGAACATTGCGGTGCACACAGATGCCCTCCATGCTGCTGGACTGCACTAGTAGCCAATCAGGGTGGGTGGGAGGAACGGGAGGTGAGCAGAAGAGGGAGATGGACCGTGTGGGAGCCAGAGCTCGTGCAGGGCTGGGGGAAGCAGATTGCTATTTTTAAAGGCCCAAAATGGGTCACTACAGTGGGGGCAGCACACTCAACTGCACCAGAAGATTACAATGGTGCTGTGAGGGTTGCGGTGCACACGGATGCCCTCAGTGCAGCTGGGCTGCACTATTAGCCAATCTGGGTGGGAGGTTCGGGAGGCGGGCAGAAGGGGGATAGGGACCCGGAGTGAGCTGGTGTTCGTGCAGGGCTGGGGGAAGCAAATTGACAATTTTAAAGGCCCATAATGGTCACTACAGTGGGGGCAGCACATTCATCTGCACTAGTAGATTACAATGATGCCGTGAGCCTTGCGGTGCACACGGATGCCCTCGATGCAGCCTGAGCAGCACTATTAGTCAATCAGGGTCGGTGGGAGGGAAGGGAGGCAGGCAGAAGGGGGAGATGGAGCGGGAGTGAGCCTCTACTCACGCGGACTGGGGAAGCAAATTGGTATTTTTAAAGCTGAATGCAAAAATGTACCAGCCACTGTGATGTCAAAAAAGAATGTGGAAAAAATAAACTTTTTTCCACATTCTTTTTTGACATGACAGTTGCTGGTATATTCTCCAAATATGGAAAGTGGATTTCAATGTGGCCAGATCATTGTATTGCGAAATGTATTGTTCTTAAAAGGCCATTGTCAATAATAAGATTGGAACATGTTTTTTTTCGTTTTCCTCTGTAAAGTGTCATGTGACCTAAACTATATTATTGGTTCTGAGACACTGTCATAATTTGGCAGAGACAGCCTTTAATAATGTCCACATCTGAGCTGACGTAAGGCGTGCGTGCCTTTCGGTTACTTGGAAAAGCCAGCTTAAACAAGGTTTGACAGAAAAAAAAAAGTCGCTTCCTCTACAACGTGAAAAAAATCACCCAAAAACGCAAATACCAGAGAGCGTTTCCATAACAGCAACTGATTAACAGAGTAAAGCCAGATTATCAGAAAAAGTGATACGTCAAAGAGACAAAACGGTGACCAGCCAATTCAGGCATAAGGAACACATTATAGCAACCAAGAAACGTCCCAGGCAGCTGTCTCTGAAGGAGCATTACTGCTGGAGACACATACACATTGCATAGCTTCAGTCAAAAGGGTTCCATGAGGATTCTGAATAAACAGTCCATACATCATGGTCATATCCTGAGAGGGAGGGGGCTCACATTTAGCAGCTTTGTACTGGAACTCTGGCGAAGTCCCAATTGAAAGACTAATAGGGACACACTGATTAGGCACAGGCCTGTCATGATGCTTTAGACAGAGGGTTGCAGGCTCCAGAGCTTCAAACACAAACCCCTTGACGTTTGGCCCCTAACGTCAGTACTATTATTTTTCAGGCCCACACACTCATATATGATTTGCGTCTTTGAGCAGCAAGGCATTTCTGCTGGCTCCCAGACTTCAGCGTCTCCCCATATTCCAAATAGTCCTCACTGACTTACCCCGTACAAAAACTGCTAATTTTGGCCATTTCTAAAAATGGTGGCTCCCTCAAAGCTACTCCAAAGGATCCTACTTACAGCAAGCATAAGCGGTAAACACCTGCACCGTGCTGCATCACACTGCTAGATGGAAGAACGTCCTACATTCCATCGCAAAATAAATACTCTTAGGGGATCATTTTGGTTGAACCTAATAGAAATTAAATTTGTAAAAGCCTTTCATTTCCATTGTGGCTAATTTTCATTCATTTCATCAGTGGGAGAGGAGGTGCGAATCACACCTTAGGAAACCGCCTCCCCTTTCATCTCCGCCATACAAATACTCCAGCATTTGTGCCAGCTTGTATTTTCATGTTGGCACAAATACTGGGGAATCTTATGGAGTCCACCTAATGTTTGCACCAGCAAAAAGACAGCGGATGCTAGCCTACAGGAATCAATTGTAAATGCCGCCTTCCAAGAGCACATGACAGTCAGCGTTTACTCTGTTTGCGCAGCAGAGTGCACAAGGGCGGCATACAAGAGTGTGCGTCGCCCTACCAAACTCGGCTTTTGCACTCCGCTGTGCAAACGAGGAAGATTTGGCGACGGGCACCAATCTACTCTAACTTGTAAAGATAACAGGTCCCCACCGTCAAATTATTGGAGACTTGAATGGCAGCTCCTGTGTGTATATTAGACTACCACCTTTTGAAACACATAAGTAAAATGTGGTGGCATTCTCCAAAAGCACAATCCTGCACAGCATTTGCGCTGCTCAGTGAGACAACCTAGGGCCCGATTCATGGAATTTTTTGCACTGCTGAAAAGTGACTTTGCACTGCCGACAATTCATGGAACTGTGCAAAGTGTATTTTTTCAATGCAAAATCAGTGCCAAATCATTTTGTACTGGAAAATTGGGTATGCACTGACTCTGCACTGCAAAAATACATTTTGCACAGTTCCATGAATCAGGGTTTGTGTTGGCAGTGCAAAGTCACATTCAAGCAGTACAAAGTCAGGTTGAATCCAGCAAAACATTCCATGAATCGGGCACTATTTGTGTAATATACATGCCGCAAAACACATAAAATAAAGAAAAAGCAAGCTTGCTGACTGGACGGTGAGTCTTGCTCATTGTCGCTTTGTGCACGTATGATGGGATGCAGGAGACCATCCATCCTACTGTCTCTGCCATAACAGCTAATCAGTAATATGCTTTTCCTAACACGTATCCAAACCACAAACATGCACTGTTATTTCTCACTTGTATGTGTGAATCAGAAACAACAGATTTTGAGTAGGATCGGAACGAATGAAAATATGATTTCTTTTCTAGAGGTCTCAAGTTTGCGTGCCACAGATTTTCCACCATGTCACTCATATTGCCCCTACAACTGCCCCATTGCTCCTGGCATTGGCCGTGTCACTCATTGACCCAAATGGCCCAATTGCCCCCATTTATCCCATGTCCTTCTCATTCCACCCAAACTTGGCCCATTACAACCATGCTTGCTGCCAGTCATGCGTGTTTCTCCCAAAACAAACCCATTGCCTCATCTCTCCATCCCGAGATCCTCACTCACACTCCCACATTCATAAACAGATGTGAGCACACATGCGCACCTGCACACATACACATACACACATTCATAGCCATCCACACACATGTTTTTTTATACTCTCCAGACTGGTCCCTGGCATGTCTCTGCATCTAAAGAGTCCTTTGTGCCTGCCATGGTAGAACCTGCAGCAAGGTGACAGGCGGCTGACATCTCCCTCTCTGTGTCCCACCTCTGCCTGGGCCTTCCGCCTTTGAGATTCAGAATCCCAGCATACACTGTTCTGCACATCCCACCTGAACTTCATTTCCTACATGGACTTCAACATGCAAGTAAAGCGATTTCAGATTACTTGTATGGTGGTTATATGCAGTTATCCTTCATATCACACTTAGTAGATTCATGTTGGTAGCGTTTACAGAACATGTAAGATATTTAGTAAGACTATAAAGGCAACCTGTCTATTGCGTTTAGAGAATCCGATTACCCTGGATTCCATGGTAGCCTGTCTGCCTCATCTAGAAGATGTTCTAGGACAGCCAGTCTATCATACTTAGTAGACTTGAGGTGTTGGGTGTCGTGACCCACGTGCAAGTAATCATGCTGCAACATTTGGTGCTGTGGGCTTAGAAAATTCAAGATGGCGGAAAACCCACATGTGCGCCGAAATCCAGGAAAGCTGCGCAGTTTGTGCGCCCACCAAAATGGTTGCCTCACTTGCCACCCACCAGTGCGAGAATGAAAGGCCGGGTTGCCATGAGGGAAATGGGTTGCCAAAGGAAAAACAGTAGCGCCGGTTAGCTTCAAAGCTTTTTAAAACCACCATTGGACTACCCGCACAGTAGTCTGAAACCATTGGGAATGGCAATGCTGATTGCCAAATGCAACTTAGAATTGTGGGGAATTCATTTGTTAAATCCCAAAAATGGGTGCAGTACCAGTACTCACCACTATCCAAAAGCCGGCGTTTTAAAACCACCCTGTGTTTCTCTGAAGGCAGGCTCAAAATGCCTATTTTCAAACATTACAATATGTGCAAAATATTCACTGAACACCAGCAGACATTTGGCAGAATGGAGTTTTGTGTGCCTACAAAATCTGGGAAATGAAGAGCCCAGAACAATGCTTATAACAAAACTGGCTGAGCTATGGAGTCAGCAGTTTAAGTTGCACTGGATTTAAAGACACTAAAATCGAAAATGTTTAGATTAAATGAGTGACCTATGTTTGGTGTCACATGCCTTTGTAACTGTTGAAATGTCATAGTTTTGCACTTAGAATCAGCATTCTAGCTGCATGTGTAAAATTGCAAGTTAATTTAAAAAGCAACAAAAAACATGACAGTTAGCTGAAAGTCTGGCTTAAGGAACTTGATTTTGCTTGACAACTACCCCCATCAGGAGTGAAACTTGAGTCACAGCTGTGTTCCCAGGACTATCTGCCTTTTTGCTGGCCACACTAAGAATATACCATCTATCTGATAATTGAATTACCTGTGCTCTGCAGGAGAGTGAACAATGCAACTCCCTTCACCCAGGCAGAGGGTTTATTGAGAGGATCATAAATGGCTTCCTCTTGAACAATGAGCCTTTCAGGACCCAAGCAAATCTTATATTGCAGGGGTCGTAAAAGTGGCTTACTCTTGGCAGAAACTGGGAGGGGGAGAAACTGGAGACAGAAGCTGGCTTGGCAGAACTGGATAAACCAGTATTTCTACCTTGTGCTGAGAGGAAACCACACCCCTTTGGAGCCAGAACATAACTTTAAAAAGATGGATCATTCATAGAGCGGACATGTGAAAATTTTATAAATGATACCATAATTCTTGTGATTTTTCTGCCCACAGTTTAAGAGGTTTTTAGAACCGGTGGTATGTTCAGGGGGGTGTCAGCGGAAAAGTGGATATTACTCTAAATGTATGCATGTTAAAAATCTGAAACTTCATCAGTTAATGTCCATACTCCCTGCGCACATGTATGTAAAGTTGGGTCAATGTCAGAAATTGAAAAATCAGTTAAAAAGTCAATTATGTGCCATTTCTGAATGCAAGCTCTTAGAAACAACAGATTTGGACAGAGACATGGCTAAATTCAGCCACACCATGTATATGTAATTTCAAGCAACTGTGTAACTGTGAAATATGTCTTTTGTTATCAAATATAGAATGTGTGCAATCTGACAGAGGAGTGTCCTATCTGCAAGCCATAAAATGACATCACTCTGACACAACTTAGCTTCGCCAATCAAGTGAGGAATGGAAATTTGACCAATGACAAGTGAGAGGGGCAAGTTTAGTTATGACCAACATACCCACCCACTCTCAAAACACATAAAAGCAGACAGACAGGACAGATAGGGACCTTCAATTCCATTTGCTGCAACGCGCTCTGCCGGACCATACAACATCCAGAGATCCAGACTTCTAATTCATCAACCTCCAGAAAGCCAAACTAGAGACTTCAATCTATCCAGAACTAAGAGACCAGACCAGAGAGCGAGCAGTTCCAGAGACCAGACGCTGTGCCCAGAGAGAGACCAGAGCCCAGTCTAAAACCCTGACCAGATCCGTGATGAGGCCCATTTAATTCAAGAATATAGTGTGAGTACCCAGCAGAACTGTGTAGAACCAATCTCTTAGTTTAAATTCATCTAATTCAATCTATTTAACCTAAGTAGAACTGCCGGATAGCTCCAAATCTGTCACCTGTCATTTCTAGTAAAATCTGTCACTTGTCATTTTGAGCTTTTAAAATTTGCAAAACCAAAAACGACCTCTATTAAATTGGTCATAACTCTGTAACCGTTTGGGTTACTTGCAGTAACTTTCATTTGGAAGCTGAGATCCTAGGCTTTCCTAGGACCCCAAAACGATAGAGATAGTCCTTGTGGTTCCTCTGTAATAGCGCTCGGCGCATCCGCGAATTTTGCCGCGATTTGCAAATTTCTTCACGTGTAAAAAGACAGCAGTTTTGCTTTTCCTTGCCAAAAACTTCGTTTACCTGCTAGTTACTACTAAAGCATTGTTAAGGTGATCCTGAATTCATAGAGAGTAGATACCACTCACCCTGAACCTCTGAAAGGGAATTAAAAGCATTTCCAACATATTTCTCATCCATTGCTAACACATATCAAAGCAATTTGGGCCTGTGTTTTCAAAACTCCTATCTGTTTTCTGTAGTGTAAGCTTGCTGGGGTGAACTGAATTACAGTTGATTGCATTTCTGAGAACTGTGTGCTTCCTTCCATTTCCTTGCATTGCATCAAGGGGGGGGAGGGGATTGCCAGAGAAAAGTGATTACATTGTTTTGTTGAAATCATATTGAGTATTTTCTATACTGCATTTCATTCATTCAACATTCCATCCAATTGAACTCTATAAAGCATTCTCTATCACATTATTCTTCTTTTGTTCCTATTTACCAGTGTGCTATCTCATCCATTTCATGTCAACTCATTAGTGATTATAAAGAAGTGTGCTAGTGCCAGATTATCCGTTGTTAATCATTATCATATCAGATTAAGTGTGATATTCAATTATTAATTTATTATAAAGTGTGATATATATATATTTTAAATTATCAAATAAACCTTTTAAACTTGCGAAACAGAACTACTTCTTGGCTCAGTGGGGTCAGGAGGATTCCAAGAGAGGGGTGTTATATAGGGGTAGTCATCCAGAACGCATGAACTGGACATAAAGATATATCAATAAGGGTTTTCATTCAGTATTCTAGACTAGGTGTTGACTTAGCTGTAGTGCGGGATTGAATCCTCTTACAAATTGGGGGCTCGGGCCGGACATCTGGGTTAGAATACCACTTGTGCAGATTAATACAGCATGCCAGCTGACCAGATACACATATCCGGTCGGATCACCACGCTGTGTTACGCTGTAAAGCACTCCTTAAAGGGACACTCCAAGAAAAGTTCTGTTCTGCAAAAATAAAATACTAACTTCTGTAAGTCAGGACAGAGACCAATCTCTAGAATGACGACCTTAGTAGACATGAAAATAGCCAGAGAGCACTTCTTACATAAGTTATTTGTGAGAGGTGAGTGGACTCACCAGGACCAAACAGTCTGGTTGCAGGCCATCACGCGACAGGTCACTGAAACAGGGTCAGACTCATGGAGAGATCAGGGTCCATTACATGTGGCCCTGAGTGAACTATATATGGCTCCTAAGGCCAAAGATGAACACGACAAGATTGTTAGGATAGCGGCATACCTGTACCTATATACGGGAGACATGCAGGATAGATGTGCTGAAAGCCAAAATCTGGCAAATAGGCAACAGATGGCGTTAGAGAAGGTCCAATCTGACCTGGTCTCTTCTGAGCAGAGGCTGCAGAGGAGCCAGGAGTCAGAAGATGATAGTAGGCAGCACATCATTAAAATAAAGAAGGATATGGATGTGCTGCAACAGGAAAAGGTAGAACAGGATACCAGATTTCTGGCCTTGCAGAAGGAATACCAAGAAGGTTTGGACTCCCTACTGCAAAACCAGAAAAAGCTGGAGCAACAACTGGACTTCAACAGGGTATGTGCTGAGCAGGTAGTCACCCTGCAAGGCCACCTAGATAGAGTGAAGGCAGAGAGCAACAAACTAATTCTGAAAGACCTGGATACCCAGGCAGAGTTTGATCAGGAGCGCCAGAATGCTGGTGCCTTCCAAAGGCAAAGGGACGACCTGGCGGCACAAATGCAGGCTCTTAGTCAGGAAAGGGATACCTTAGGCCAGGAAGTCTGCCATTTAAAAAGAAAAATGGAAGAAAATCACCTGGCCCACCAGGGACTGGGTGACCTCCAAAAAGAACACCAGAACTTGCTAGAGCACACCAGGAGGGTGGAGGATGCTCTAGCAAGAAAGGAGCAGGCCAATAGGGACACAGCTCAGGAGGTAACCCTCCTGCAGCAAAGACTGGCCCCGTTCTCCAGGACCAACCAGGAAGTACAGAGGGAAAATGAGGCTCTCTGCCAGCACAATGAGAGGCTCCAGCAACAGGTAGCGATGCAGGAGAAACTGATAGAGTCGAGTAAGGCCTTAACAGAGGAACTGAAAGCGCAAATGCAGGCTCTTGCATTGCAACAGGGAGCAGGGGCGGATAGAGATGAGGTCCGCTGGGAAAGAGAGACTCCTGACCATAACCGCAGGAGCCCTAACACCAGGGGCCTTCATCTCCCCCAGTCCCTGGACTCTACCACCGCCATGTCCCCTGGCGCACATGAGCACAGGGCCACAGGGATGGCAGATTACTATCCAGCTAAGAGTATGGGGCTCATAGGCCAGTACCACTCAGGAATGGAGGGGTGGGCATCCGGGTATGGGCACCCAAGTACAGTACAGTTCAGTGGGGAACCCCAGGAGAGTAGGCCCATTAAGGGCATCCTGAAAACCTCTGCCCAGTTAGGTCAGTGGAGGGGGTACCCATCAAATCCTGGCAGCAAGGAGGAATCTGAAGACTCCTCTGAACTGCGCAGGACACAGGAGACCAGGTCCCCACATTCTGCCAGCCATTCCCAGGCTCGCAGAATCCGGGAAAACCTGGAAGAACAGACGGGAACCTCTGGGAGCAGTGCCTCTGAGTCCGAGGACGAATGGACAAGGGTTACCCGAACCAAAAAGGCCAATAAGGCAAAAAGGGCCTTGCTGAAGGACCCCTTAAAGCAGATTAAGGCGATCAGGAGCGTCATCACGCCTTACCATAAGAACGCTAAGTATTCTGTTTGGGAGCACTTAGAGTTGTTTGAACAAATGATGGAGACTTTCCATTTGAAGGACAGCCAAAGCTGTATTCAATATGTAAAGTGGACCTTCTCCCCGGAATACTCCAGTTTCTTTGCGGGGCTGGAGGACCAAAATCATTTAAGATGGTCCACCTATAAGGCGGCCATCTTGAAACATTTTTCTGTTCACAGAAATCCTCAAGAGGCTCGCAAGGCAGCCTACAATTTGCAATGCGGGGAGGATCAGGCCCCACAAGAATTTGTACAGGAGTTAAAGCGGGCTTTTGCACAGACCACAAGAAGGGTGCGCACGGATAGTAGAGAGTTCATTAATACGTTTTTCCATGCCTTGCCCAAATATATCATGACCCAGCTCGTGAGGGATTTTCACGAGAAAAGATCTTTAGACTGGGTCATTGAACAGGCTACCCGGATCTATGAGGTGCAGAAACCGGTAGATAGCAAAAGTAATGCCCAGAAAAACCCCAAAGCCAACAGCACCCCTGCTGCTGCCAAGGTGGCAGAGGTAAAGGTTACCCCCGTTTTGGATTTGGAGATGGGGGGGCCTAAAAACCTACCTGCACCTAATAATGCTAGGCCCAGAAGGTCCTCGGGTCAGTCACAGACAGGGAGCCAAGGAGGCAGCCCCACAAATGGGGTCCCTCGCTCTCCTGATTATGTAAGTCCCTGTTACAAGGGAAATCGACCCATCCTGGGTTATGTGTGGACTCCTCCAGCCCAAGGGGGGGGATCCAGCCAAGCACCTAACCCAGGGAACTTCCCTCCAAACTTCAAACAGGAGGGCAGAAATTCTCTAAACCCTGGGCAGAACTTTTTCCCCAGATATCCACCCGACTTTCAGCCCCAAAACCATCCATCCTTCTTTCCCCAATTCCCTGAGCCCAGACCACTGAATCCGGGAGAGGAGAGGCCAAGGGTGGAGGGGTACCCAAATCTTCCCAACCCGGGGTATTACCAGAGGAGGGACAGCTACCCTTCCCGGGATCAGCCCAGGGGAGAAAACAGGGCCCCGTATCAGCCCGAGCGGGTTTCCCAGTTAGAGCGCCAGGTTCAAAACATGGCACGGGATCTGGGTCACATACTGAGGGCTCAGCAGAACCCTCAGATGGGCGTGCCGGCGCAGAACGCACCCAACTCTGGACCTGGTGCTCCAGAACAATGACGGGGGCAGCACCCCGATAACTCACCGGTTCCCAGGGAGGAGGCACAAAGGGAAGGGGGGTGTAAAGCCTTGGAGGAAGCTTCCTTCCTCACTTGTAAACAGCCCCTGGAAACCCAGGAACCGGAAACAAAATCTCTTGCCCCTGAAAGTCTGCCTCCTAAGGAGCAGAGGGGGGGTAGGAGAAACAAAAGACCCAAACAGACTCAGTTTGAGGAGGAGGTACAGATCTTCCAATTTGAGGGAGAGGGATCCTCAGAGGATCCTGAGGAAAGGATCTTCTCCTTCAGAGAGGGGGGAACTCCTCCCAAAGAAAAATGGGTCCCTAGGGATGCAAATCCAGACTGGGGAGATGTGGAGACTGAGCTACCGCCGCCCACTATCTCATCCCAGAACCAACAGCAAGAAAATCCCCTGGTTCAAACCCATCCTGGTGACTGCCTCCAAAAAGGGGGGGCGGCCCAGAACCGGAACCAGGGGAACCCACAATGGCTCTGATCTCCAGTTGCCAAATTTTTCTTTCGGATTCCCAAGGCTCTCCACAGAATTCTGCCCAAAATTCTTCTCTCGCGATGTCCAGAACCAGAAAATTAGAACACCAGTTGTCCAAAAATGTACATTATCTGTGCCCCCTTGAGGAGAAGGAGGGAAGATATTATGCCCCGGTACAAGTACAGGGACAGGGTACAATTTTGGCACTGGTGGACACTGGATCTCAAGCTACCCTTCTGTCCAGAAGGGCCTTTGATGAACTGAATGCAGGAAGGGGAGAGAATTACCGAATTCCTCTCACCTCTCTTCCTGGACAACTCCAGAACTTCGACGGGAAGGAAATTCCCGTTGAGGGGACGGCAGATTTGGACATTAAAATTGGGCGACATAAGTTGAAACACCCGGTCATAGTTGTGACCCCAGAGGGCACCCCTTGTTTACTAGGGAATGACCTCCTGAGAAGGTTGTCACCCCTAATAGATTGCGTAAACAAGGTCCTCTGGACCCAGACTAGCCGACCAATGAAATTAAAACAGAGTGTCAACCATGTTAGTTTAAACGGCACCTGCCACATGGTTGAACAAAAACCTGACCAAGTAGAATTTCACTTCCAGAATAGCCAAATTCCAGACGTGACAGTAATAGCAGTAGGACAACAGACTGGTGATGGGGGGTCCTCTCTGTTTCTGAAAATCAACCTTCCTTCCAGTTTAAGGTGGTATTCCACGCTGGAAGGAAACACTCTGAAATTCTTTACTAATCCACAATCAAAAACTCCCACTCCTATAGTCCAGAAAGATGTGAAATCAGCTCAGAGCCTGGCTGATATTCAGCAAATTGGAGAGCAGTTGTTCATCCCTGTTCAGTTAAATGATGGGAAGGACTCTGTTCTCGCTCGAGTGTGTGTGAACAACGGTAAGAGCTTCATCAGCGAAGCCATGTTCCGCCAACTCCCAAAAGATCCAGCCATTCCCACATTCAAACTGATAGACAAATGGGAAATGGACCTGGAAGCACCTAATTCCAAACATCTCCTGCCAAGCAGGTGTATGCTCAAAATCTCCATTGGCAACAAGAGCATAGTCCACAATTGTTGGGTCGTGCGAGACGTCCCTGCCGCCTTTCACTTAGGCAGTGACATTCTCAATCGCTTTGCCATTAGTTTGGACCTAATAAACTTCAAAGCTTGGTCCCGATTAGCGGATAATCCCATGGGCTTTGATGATCCAGAAAAAGCATTTAGGTCAGCTCAATTGCTACCTTATGCAGTTGAAATTCAGGTTAAAGAGGAAGTCACCATCCCAGAAAGGACCCGACAATTCTCCCTGGAAGTGAAAGTTAAAAGGGGACAAGAGTTGAAAAACCCTGATGCTTACATACATCTAAATGCTTCTCTCCAACAGCAAGGGTTGGGGGTAAACCCAACACCATTAGTCAACATAGAACATGACACCATTCCAATAGAGGTGGATAACAGCGACTTAAAGAGTATTACTCTAGCCGCACGCACCATTATTGGAATGGCGGTTGATGACCGACATTTCTCCATTGATCTTAGAAATGAACTGTTAGGACCAATCCCCAAGGACTGTTTTGACAGTGACAGTGAGGACAATACAACACCAGACAGGATTTTTACCCGGCATGGGGGGAACTTCCTGGTGTACACTTCCTGCCCTTATGGTAAGGAAGATGTGACTTGTGAATTCAGGAGGGATGAGGTGATTTTCCAGGTTCATGAAGGCTGCCTTGCCCACCTGAAGCCTCCGGTCCAAATCAGCACTCTGACCAGGGACTTCTCCACCCAGCTGGAGGAGGCCGCGGAGATAGCCAAACCAGAAGTCTTTCCAGGCTTCAGGCAGATGGTGGAAGAGAGAGTCAACCTAGCTGATGCCTGTGTGACTCTGGAACAAAAGCAAAAGTTGAAACAAGTTTTCTTGGATTTCCAAGATCTCTTTGCGGTAGACTCATATGACTGTGGTCGCACTGACATCCACACAACAACAATCCCCAAGGACCCTGGCATGACTCCTGTGTTTGTGAAGCAATATCGCTTGCCTCTCGCATCAATGGAGTCCCTTACCGAAATAATTAAGAACCTTGAGTCCCGGGGAATAATCCGTCCCGTCCACAGCACCTTCAATAATCCGGTGCTGGGAATATTGAAGCCAAACGGCCAGTGGAGACTCTGCGCCGACCTTAGGGAGCTCAACAAATGGGTCCATACTTCCCGATGGCCTCTGCCCTACATTGACCAAGGGCTGGCCCAGATTCAGGGGTCACAGGTATTCACTGCAATAGACCTGACCAATGGATACTGGACCGTGCCTGTCAGCAGGGAGGACCAATACAAACTGGCTTTTACCTTTGGGGGCCAGCAGTACACATGGACCCGGACTCCCTTCGGATACCTCAACTCCGGTAATGAATTGAACATTTTCCTACATAAGGCCATGCCCGACCTGGGTGCGAGGGGTAACCTGGCTTATGTAGATGATGTCCTCATCAAAAGTTCATCTGTGGAGGAACACATAGCGGAGATCCGTTATGTTCTGACACAGTTGAGGGCCGCCGGAGCAAAACTTTCCTTTCATAAAGCACAGTGGTGTAGAACCCGTGTTAATTTCTTGGGGCATGAGATTACTCCTCAGGGCCTCTGTCCCCAGGAAAAGAAAGTGGAAGCACTTCAGAAACTGAAAGACCCCACAACTCTGCGGGAACTAAGGAGCCTCCTTGGACTGACTAATTACAGCAGAAAGTTCATTGAGGGCTACGCAGAGATCACCAGACCCCTGATTCATCTCCTAAAGGGGGGGTCAAGTGGGAATGGGGTCCAAAACAATCCGAGGCAGTAAGACAACTCAAGAGAAGCCTCTCACAAGCGCCTTGCCTAGCTTACCCTGTCAGAAACAAGGAGTTCTTCCTGGAGACAGGGTTCTCTAATACGTGCTTGATGGCCGTATTATACCAAAAGCATGACAAGGTCAATAAAGTAATCTCCTATGCGAGCAAAACTTTATCCTCTGTGGAGGAAAAATTCAACGATTGTGAGAAGGCACTCCTGGCAACGGTGTGGGCATTGAAGAATTACCGCCCGTTTATCCAGGGGGAACACATCATAGTGGAGACTCCACACCAGCCTCTGCAATATCTCCAAAGTGACAGAATCCGGGCCAGAAATGTGAGTAATTCCCGAATTACTTCCTGGATTCTGTCAATGCAAGGCTTTCCTGTGGAGGTCCGATATGGACAAAACAAGAAGAGTCCCCTCGCGCAAGGTCTGGCTGACTTGCATGATTGTGCCAGAGAAAACTGTCTCGAGGACGAAGGTCTAAAAATAAAGGACAACATGGAGGCATACCTTAATTCCCCACACAAAGTCTTTGAAGAAGACAAGTGTGAGGGAATGCCCACTGTCTATGTGGATGGATGCTCTTACCATGTTGACAACGACGGGGAGAAAGAACTGGTGGCTGGCGTAGGGAATGCATGGGTGAATGAGTCCCCAGAACCCTCCGCTGGATACAAAATTGGTCCCCGAAGTAGTCAGGTGGCAGAATTGATGGCTGTGCATCAGGCCATCCTCACTGCTGTCCAGCATCAACTCCACGAACTGGTCATAATCACAGATTCGGATTATGTACGGAACGGGTTCGTGGAGCACCTGGTTAATTGGAAAACCAGAGGCATGTTATGTGCTAACAACAAACCCTTGAAACATGGGAAGTTGATCCAAAACATTGATGATCTGGTCACCTCGAATGAGATGACCATCTATTGGAAAAAGATCAAGGGTCATTCCAAAGTAGAGGGACCAGACAAAACTGGAAATGACTTAGCTGATCAGCTGGCCAAAACTGGGGCCATCCAAGGGAATCTGATTGAGACTGAGTCCCTGTTGGGGGAAATCCAGGTCACTGCTATCACTAGGTCCCAGACAAATGCTCACAACGACCTTTCAATTGCACAATGGAGCAAGGAGACCCCTGATGCTGATTTGATTACCGCTCAGAAGGGGGATCCAATTATTGGTAAATTTTACCAGCACCTTGAGGACCCTGAGAACTTTCCCCTGACGGATACCGATTACATTGGGAAAGAGGACCTAAGAGTGTTGATGAAATGTCCAAAAATGTTCCGAATCCAAGACGGTTTGCTGGTAAGGAAATCCAAAGCTGGCCACGATCAGTGGGTGGTTCCTACCTCATTCCGAAGTCTGATGTTAAGTCACGCCCATGATGCGGCCACCGCCGGTCATAGGGGGTTTCACACAACATTGGAAATCTTAAGAGAGGTTGCATACTGGCCACACATGGGGCAGGACCTCGACCAATACTTGAAGGGGTGTCTTGTGTGTGCACAATTTCAGCCATCATCCCTTACGCACCGGGCGCCTTTACAAAAGAGGGGAATGACACTGCCATGGTCAGATTTACAAATCGACTTTGTAGGCCCTGTGATTCGCTCGGCTAGGGGGAATAAGTACATGTTGACCGTGACATGCTTGTTTACCAAGTGGGTGGAATGTCTCCCAGCCCCAAACTGCAAGGCAGAAACAGCAGCTGCCTTGATGATTAACCACATCTTTTCCCGTTTTGGTCTACCTCAAAGGATTGAGTCAGACAGAGGTAGCCACTTCACCAGTGAAGTAATGACAAAGATGTGGGAGATACTGGGGGTCAAGAGAAAGCTGCATATTGCTTATAGACCAGCTTCTTCTGGGGCAGTAGAGAGATATAACCGAACCATTGGGAGCATATTAAAGAAGTTTGTGGCAGATTCTGGGCCAAGTTGGGATATCCGATTACCTCTGGTCCTAATGGCTATCAGATCTACCCCTTCATCTGCAACCAAAATGTCACCATTTGAGTTGATGACTGGGCGCAAGATGGTGCTTCCTCAGCATTTGCTCTACAGGACCCAAGAGCAGACACTGATAAATGCCTCCACTACTCATGAGTATGTAGAGAATTTAAGGAAACACCTCCAACATGCTTTTGCTTTTGCTCAGCGGAATCTAGAAAGATCAGCTGATAGCAAGAAGACCCATTATGACCTGAAAACTTCCAGGAAGGAATATCATGTGGGAGACCGGGTCTATCTATACAACTTCCAAAGGAACCAGGCCAAGCAGTGCAAATTTTTGCCTACATGGAAAGGACCCTTTGAGATCATCGACAAGATCTCCCCTGTGGCCTACAAGATCCGCATCCCCAAAGGCGGTTCGGCAGAGGGGGAAGACAAGTGGGTACACATAAACCAGTTGAAGTGTTGCCATCCCAGGCACGCTCTGCAACAACTGGAGGAATCCTCTGGAATCCTAGCGGGTACTGTCTCAGACTAATTCTGTTCCAATCATAAAACATACCACATCTAGTCTCTAAAATATTGTGATTTGCATGAAACTGTCTCTTAGTTATACTGTTTTTTTTCAAAATAAGAATGTAATGTTTCGTTATGATGAAATGCATATGCTGCCCCACTATCTCAACAGTGGTGGAAAAACGTCTATGAGTAGGTATTGCCGCTCTTCCTTTGTCGTCCTAGGAGAAAGAAAACCTGAAGACGGGCCAAGGAGGGCGATCCGGAGACCGGGAACGAAGATCCAATGGGCCCAGTGGACCGCTCAATATTCCCATCAGGACCGGCGAGGAGGACTGATCGATCAGTACCGGATGGAGAAGAAGATGCTGAACTGTGCCATCTACCGGAAGAAGATTATGCGGACAGACCGGTGCGTGGGTCAAAACCCTTGTGCACCCGACTCCCCATCGACTCAAATTCAAAGTGCAGTCGCGTGGGGGGGCTTGTTGGGTGTCGTGACCCATGTGCAAGTAATCATGCTGCAACATTTGGTGCTGTGGGCTTAGAAAATTCAAGATGGCGGAAAACCCACATGTGCGCCGAAATCCAGGAAAGCTGCGCAGTTTGTGCGCCCACCAAAATGGTTGCCTCACTTGCCACCCACCAGTGCGAGAATGAAAGGCCGGGTTGCCATGAGGGAAATGGGTTGCCAAAGGAAAAACAGTAGCGCCGGTTAGCTTCAAAGCGCTTTAAAACCACCATTGGACTACCCGCACAGTAGTCTGAAACCATTGGGAATGGCAATGCTGATTGCCAAATGCAACTTAGAATTGTGGGGAATTCATTTGTTAAATCCCAAAAATGGGTGCAGTACCAGTACTCACCACTATCCAAAAGCCGGCGTTTTAAAACCACCCTGTGTTTCTCTGAAGACAGGCTCAAAACGCCTATTTTCAAACATTACAATATGTGCAAAATATTCACTGAACACCAGCAGACATTTGGCAGAATGGAGTTTTGTGTGCCTACAAAATCTGGGAAATGAAGAGCCCAGAACAATGCTTATAACAAAACTGGCTGAGCTATGGAGTCAGCAGTTTAAGTTGCACTGGATTTAAAGACACTAAAATCGAAAATGTTTAGATTAAATGAGTGACCTATGTTTGGTGTCACATGCCTTTGTAACTGTTGAAATGTCATAGTTTTGCACTTAGAATCAGCATTCTAGCTGCATGTGTAAAATTGCAAGTTAATTTAAAAAGCAACAAAAAACATGACAGTTAGCTGAAAGTCTGGCTTAAGGAACTTGATTTTGCTTGACAACTACCCCCATCAGGAGTGAAACTTGAGTCACAGCTGTGTTCCCAGGACTATCTGCCTTTTTGCTGGCCACACTAAGAATATACCATCTATCTGATAATTGAATTACCTGTGCTCTGCAGGAGAGTGAACAATGCAACTCCCTTCACCCAGGCAGAGGGTTTATTGAGAGGATCATAAATGGCTTCCTCTTGAACAATGAGCCTTTCAGGACCCAAGCAAATCTTATATTGCAGGGGTCGTAAAAGTGGCTTACTCTTGGCAGAAACTGGGAGGGGGAGAAACTGGAGACAGAAGCTGGCTTGGCAGAACTGGATAAACCAGTATTTCTACCTTGTGCTGAGAGGAAACCACACCCCTTTGGAGTCAGAACATAACTTTAAAAAGATGGATCATTCATAGAGCGGACATGTGAAAATTTTATAAATGATACCATAATTCTTGTGATTTTTCTGCCCACAGTTTAAGAGGTTTTTAGAACCGGTGGTATGTTCAGGGGGGTGTCAGCGGAAAAGTGGATATTACTCTAAATGTATGCATGTTAAAAATCTGAAACTTCATCAGTTAATGTCCATACTCCCTGCGCACATGTATGTAAAGTTGGGTCAATGTCAGAAATTGAAAAATCAGTTAAAAAGTCAATTATGTGCCATTTCTGAATGCAAGCTCTTAGAAACAACAGATTTGGACAGAGACATGGCTAAATTCAGCCACACCATGTATATGTAATTTCAAGCAACTGTGTAACTGTGAAATATGTCTTTTGTTATCAAATATAGAATGTGTGCAATCTGACAGAGGAGTGTCCTATCTGCAAGCCATAAAATGACATCACTCTGACACAACTTAGCTTCGCCAATCAAGTGAGGAATGGAAATTTGACCAATGACAAGTGAGAGGGGCAAGTTTAGTTATGACCAACATACCCACCCACTCTCAAAACACATAAAAGCAGACAGACAGGACAGATAGGGACATTCAATTCCATTTGCTGCAACGCGCTCTGCCGGACCATACAACATCCAGAGATCCAGACTTCTAATTCATCAACCTCCAGAAAGCCAAACTAGAGACTTCAATCTATCCAGAACTAAGAGACCAGACCAGAGAGCGAGCAGTTCCAGAGACCAGACGCTGTGCCCAGAGAGAGACCAGAGCCCAGTCTAAAACCCTGACCAGATCCGTGATGAGGCCCATTTAATTCAAGAATATAGTGTGAGTACCCAGCAGAACTGTGTAGAACCAATCTCTTAGTTTAAATTCATCTAATTCAATCTATTTAACCTAAGTAGAACTGCCTGATAGCTCCAAATCTGTCACCTGTCATTTCTAGTAAAATCTGTCACTTGTCATTTTGAGCTTTTAAAATTTGCAAAACCAAAAACGACCTCTATTAAATCGGTCATAACTCTGTAACCGTTTGGGCTAGAGACTTGCAGTAACTTTCATTTGGAAGCTGAGATCCTAGGCTTTCCTAGGACCTGAAAACGATAGAGATAGTCCTTGTGGTTCCTCTGTAATAGCGCTCGGCGCATCCGCGAATTTTGCCGCGATTTGCAAATTTCTTCACGTGTAAAAAGACAGCAGTTTTGCTTTTCCTTGCCAAAAACTTCGTTTACCTGCTAGTTACTACTAAAGCATTGTTAAGGTGATCCTGAATTCATAGAGAGTAGATACCACTCACCCTGAACCTCTGAAAGGGAATTAAAAGCATTTCCAACATATTTCTCATCCATTGCTAGCACATATCAAAGCAATTTGGGCCTGTGTTTTCAAAACTCCTATCTGTTTTCTGTAGTGTAAGCTTGCTGGGGTGAACTGAATTACAGTTGATTGCATTTCTGAGAACTGTGTGCTTCCTTCCATTTCCTTGCATTGCATCAAGGGGGGGGAGGGGATTGCCAGAGAAAAGTGATTACATTGTTTTGTTGAAATCATATTGAGTATTTTCTATACTGCATTTCATTCATTCAACATTCCATCCAATTGAACTCTATAAAGCATTCTCTATCACATTATTCTTCTTTTGTTCCTATTTACCAGTGTGCTATCTCATCCATTTCATGTCAACTCATTAGTGATTATAAAGAAGTGTGCTAGTGCCAGATTATCCGTTGTTAATCATTATCATATCAGATTAAGTGTGATATTCAATTATTAATTTATTATAAAGTGTGATATATATATATTTTAAATTATCAAATAAACCTTTTAAACTTGCAAAACAGAACTACTTCTTGGCTCAGTGGGGTCAGGAGGATTCCAAGAGAGGGGTGTTATATAGGGGTAGTCATCCAGAACGCATGAACTGGACATAAAGATATATCAATAAGGGTTTTCATTCAGTATTCTAGACTAGGTGTTGACTTAGCTGTAGTGCGGGATTGAATCCTCTTACAGAGGGTAGCCTGTCCATAGTGCCTAGAAAAGACCAGGAAGGTAGCTGGTATTTGTTCCCCATTGATTATAGGATGACACAGCGACATCAAAGATAAGCTCCATCTGAGCTTATGGTATGTATAAACACATCACTTTGGTGGACATCTGCCGCAGGCACGGCTATCCATCCACACACTTTAGAATGCCAGTACGACTACGACAAATTCTGTCTAGCTGGACACATAACCGCTTCGCCCTGATACCAGACTGGCCTCAACACCTCTGCCATTATAATACAGTGACAACATATGACAAATTTCCATCCAGCTGGGTACATATTGAAGCTCTTGCAGAAGCTCTGTCGTGACCTCCCACAGCACCCATCCAAATGCCTGCTCTCTTGGGTTGCTTACTGGAGCCTATCCCGGCCCTCCAAATTCCTAATCTTGGCCAAATGCACACACGCACTTCTTTTCTGAGAATTTTCTGATACTTGGACTTCGGTCCTTGAGGGTGTTCCCACCACAAAGCGCGTTGAGGCCATACAAATAGGACAAGGCTCTCTTATAAATGACAACCACAATACAATACAACAATATCCACAGGTGAGTTTCTCAGAATTAAGGACAATATGAGCAATGGGAAAAAAAGAGAGATAGGACACTGAGAAAAGTGCCAACTAAGAATGAAATAATAGCCAGGTTTATAAATAATACCAGAAAGAAGAATAGATAGAACTAGAAAAAAGAGAGAAAGGAAGAGAATCTCAAAGACCAGGAGCCAAGAAAGAAAAATATCTTACATCAGGCTGAGCGGCTTATTACAAGGGAATGACACAATCACAGCACCTGACAGACATAGAGATCTAGATGGGAGCAAGGAAGCAAATATGCAGATACAAAAGAGGGATCTTGACTGTAGAAACATTGATATACCAAGGAAAGTACCTTCGAAACAATCCATTGTTTAACAGGACGCCAATGGAGTTGAGGCAGAAGAAGAAACACATGTTGTTTGACCATCAACAGAAAAGATGAAGCAGGCCCTATCATTCTGCTCAACCTGCAGGTGAGAAACTAGGTGTGCAGGAATTATTATTGTTATTATTATTATTTTTATTATTATTATTATTATTCAATTAAGAAAAGAGAAAGGTTACTTCAGAACCCGTGCCTGAAAAAAGCTGAAATAAGCAGTCTACTTGATCCAAGTTTCAAATAGAGGTGTCTGGACAATTCTTACTCCTACAATGTTTTACTGTGGGTGAGGGAGAAGTACAGTTACTCTCAGTGTCTCCATGTAAAAGTAGAAGGTCAGTTGTCTCTCCATTAAGTTTAACGCTATGTGCCAACATCCATTTTGTAATAACATTCTAAAATTGCTTGAAATTCTCAGCAATACTGAAATGACTATCCATCCTAATTAGCAACATAGTTATAAAAAAATAAAACCAAGATGTTGTGATATGTCACACCCTATGCAGCCACCGTCATGCTACAAGTTAAATATGGGACAGGCAGGGGCTCCAGTCCCAGGAACTCCACAACAGTGTTGTGTCTGATTTCTGGGAGGCTTTGAACATGGAGCGCTCCCATAACAACTGGCGTTGAGGTGGGCAGTGGTCTGGGAGCACCCCATACACAGCGGACACCTGTCAGTGCACAGATCGGTGCGCTTCTTCAAGTGTGGCACAGTGCCTGCCCTGTAGGCATTGCTGGCCCCCACGGGTGGGGAGTGGAGCTAGTCTGTTGCTGGCCCTGACGTGGCTGCATCAAGTGAGCGCCAACGGTCCTTGGATCTGGTGCAGTGATCCACGGACACCGAGATTCCTGTTGGCTCCCTGCAAGAGCTGGAGATGCCACCCTGGGCTTTCCCCAATGAGGTTCAAAGCAAGTTCAGCTGGGACCAGAAATGTCACGCCTGAGCACAGAGGAGTGGCCTTTTCGGCACAGAGCCGCTGGGTCTTTGCTCCACCCAGGCATTCACCAGACCCAAGTAAAATGAGGAAGGCTTGTGGAGTATCCCCACAGAGGGGTGCAGCTGCTCAGGTGGGGACTGCTTGCAGCCCTAGGAAAGATGCTGATGCCGCTGGCAAGAAGAAGTTGCCACATGATTCTGGCAGAGGGAAGCGGCACAATGGGTGATGTAGAGGATGAGATTTAATCATCATCATCATGGTCGTGGACCCCATCGTCTGGCACCCAGGAAGGGGCTGTGGACATTTAGGATGCATTATTTGCCTTGGCCATCTACCTAGGAACCAAAGGGAGATGACGGCAGCCTAGGTGCTCGGTGTCTAGCCCATCCAAACAAGTGCCAATGCTCATTGACACATGATGCCCTCTTCCCAGTTTTGGAAGTTGTGCCCATCTCGCATATGGATGTTCACCTATGGGGGCTCTTCGCCACTACCCCTGGATGGAACGTTCCACACAAGGGTACTGCATGAAGAGGCCTCAGCTCTGGCGATGTTCTATGAAATGCCCATCATGAACTCTACTGAGCTGCTCCACAGCCGAGGACCTTGGCTTAGTGCATTTTGCATACCAGTTGTACCAGACAGACATTGATGGACCCCTGACAGACTTCCAGGGGTTGTTTGATAGAGTAGGATGCCTAAAGGCTCAGGAGATACAGTTGCAC
Source organism: Ambystoma mexicanum (assembly GCF_040938575.1). Lineage (NCBI taxonomy): Eukaryota > Metazoa > Chordata > Amphibia > Caudata > Ambystomatidae > Ambystoma > Ambystoma mexicanum. The sequence continues at coordinate 1,134,688,990 of NC_090929.1, read as the reverse complement.
AAGGACTTGTCAGGCCAGCCAACTGCTCTGCATCACCAAAGAATCCCTTTCCAGGCTGAGGATGAATTGGTCAAGCTAGAAAGAGCTAACATCCTTGAACTGGTTGAAGCCCCTATGTCGTGTGTGTTGCCCATTTTTTTGGCAGGCAAGCCCAAAAGTCTGGAGGAGGTCAGGATGTGCGTGGAGATGATGCTCCCCAATAGAGCAATTAGAAGAGAGCGCCTCTCCTCGCCCACCCTGGACAACATCCTACCCAATCTCCAACAGGCCAAGCTTTTGGGTACCACTAGGTGCTGTTGCACAAAGACTCCCATCCCATTGCCAACTTTTTACAGCACATAAGGGCTGTTTTGCCACAAGTGACTCCGTTTTGGGAGTCATATTTTATTATCCCAATATTTTATTATCCCATGCACTGCATTGTCCCCTCCCCTTACCCCCCGCACTTTTCTCCTTCCCCTTCCCATGCACTTGCGTGATCTGAATGACATCTGGCCTAGTAAGATCATTGTCTGTCTTCCATCTGTTCCCACTCCCTTGCCTCGTCACGCCTTAAAGCACTTGTGTATAGGTGCGTTATAAATGCCATAGCATATCATATCATATCATATCATGACTGGGTCAGTGCCAGATCAGCCCAGCTGGTTGGAGCGTTGGCTGTTGAAACTACAGGAGAATGGAGTAATCCTGTTGTTCCAAGTAGGGGTGGACAATCCGGTCGAATACCTTTCATGGCATCATCTGCTGCTCGCAGATAGCTGCAACGATGTGCACCAAGACATGGAAGGCCTCGTGAAGATGGCCACCCGTGCGATGGTCCTGAGATCCATGTCAGTGACTGAAATTGCAGCAGACACCTGATGATACATCAGCCTACAGGAGCTCATGGATGAGCTAAGGGCCAGTCGATGGCAATCATTCCTTGCCACTACCCCCGGCATCAGAGGCACAGCTATTTGTTCAGGGTGTATGGAGAGTGTGCAGTGAGTTGTTGATAAGGCTGGAGGATACACCACTGAGGGGCTCACAGATGATCTTCCCACCTGAGCTACAGCCCCGGGTGCTGGACTTGGCTCATGTGGGCCACAGGGGAGCAAGTAAAACCAAGGCATACCTCAGTGAGATGCTTTGGTTCCATGACCTGGAGGTCAAGGTTGATGAAACCCTAGAGAGGTGTATGTGGTGCCAGGTGGCTAGGCACCACCCACTGAATCCCCAGAAAGTGCCACAGTGACATGGAAAGTTCTGAGCCTGGATTTTCGGACAGTGCATCAACCAAAACACTTAATTATGGTACTGGATGAGTTCTCACGGTACCCCATGATACAGTTTGTGGTGTCCACAGAGGTGGGGACGGTGCTCCCTGTCGGGGAGGAGTTATTTGCAGCTCATGGTCTCCCTGAGTCTGCCAGGTCAGACAATGGCCCGCCGTTTCAGGGAAAGGTGTTTTCAAACTTTCTACGGTGTTGTAGAACACCGTCGCATCACGCCATGCTGGCCTAGAACCAGTGGGGATGTGAACGGTTTCATGCAGACTATCAACAAAGCATTGCATATTGCGTAGGACAAAGGACAGCTGCTGGAGAAAGTCCTGACATCGTTCCTCCTGGCATACAGGACAACGCTGCATACCACGACAGTGGTGGCCCCATCAGAGGCCTTCCTGTGTAGTAAAGGGAGGTCACTGATCCAGGAGAACGAATCAAAAGACTTAACTCTGCCATGTGTCGATATGCTGAGGGCTATGTAACAAAAGGTCAATGTTAAAGAGTCAATCTGACAACACTTGTCTGTCACGCTGTTGGAAGTGGGAAAAACAGTTGTGTCCAGTATGAGGTATCCCCGCCCCAAGCTATGCCTTCCAGATGAGTCCAGCCCGTTGGTGGTGTCATGGATGTAGGGCTTGATGGTGACAGGGGAAAGGGTCACTGAATCACTCATCAGAAATTGCAGTGGGTTCCGCTGATTCCAAGGAAGTCATAGAGACAGCCTTGGCGATCCGAAGGAAAGGGGAGTCTCTGGGGTACCGAAGAGCCAGGAAGAGAATAGGGATGATGAAACTGGCCTGGTAGGAGTCTGAGCAAGAGGACGAAGAGTCAGTGGAGTTCAGTGACCCCAAGAAAGCAGGAAGGAAGCACCCCCGGGGCAGTTTAAGGACTATGTGATGGAGTGAACACAAAGGAACCTTATCTGGAATGGTACACATTGAGTAGTCATCATTTGTTGTTGTTCATTGTTTTGTTCTAAAAGGTTGAGAAGGATGTTGTGATGCGTGACGCCCCGTGTGTCCACTGTCAAGCTGTAAAGTAAAGACGGGACATGCCCAGGCTCTGGTGCCAGTCCCAGTAACTCCATGACAGTGTCCACGTCTTGTTTGTGGGAGGCTCCACACACACAGTGCTCCTGTAACACAAAGCATGACATCAGATCAACCAAAGGATGGGGATGCAAATGAAACAATGAAGGTCACAGAGCAACATCTTTGGAACACCACACTTCATTGGATAAACAGTAGCATTTGAGGGTCAAAAGGAGATGGCCTGGTCCATGTGAGTTATGAATGTACTCAGTCATTTCAGAGCAACTCTTGAGATCCTGAAGGGATGCAGACACCCCAGAAGAATATGATATCTGATCATGTGTTATGCCGCTGTCCATCATAAAAAGTGCATCGACACCACCACCACCACCATCCACTAATAGCTGAAGAACATCAACAGCTGCATTAAAAACAGATTCCGTATACGCCCCCTGGATGCACATAGTGACAACAAGCCAGAAGATCTGGTCCTAGGAATGACACTTCTTCACTGAAAAGTGGTAATGAACATCAGCATATAAACTTTTTTCTTCCTGTTACCCACAAGTGTTTATTGTTAGAAACATCTCGAAAGCTATGTTGCAAGATTCTAGTACATTGTGTATCTGGCTTGACTGTGGTATGACTTGGCGTAACCTGGACGAGTTTTTGCTTGTAGATAGGGTTTTCAATGAAAGGGGAACGTGTTTTGTGATGCACACATTGAAGATATGGTACAGGGGTTTGGGCCACATTGGACAAATGATGCTACAAAACAAGAGATATCCTAGAATTGTTGGGTAGGGGGCAAAGCTTCCCGGGTGACAAGCTAAGGAAAATGAGCAAATCCATTGAAATAGCACCAATAAAAGTATTTTAAAAAACAATGATGATATGGTGGAATTCCATTTTGGATGCCTTCAATTCATCTGCTATGTAAAAGAACAACAACAAACATTTTGAACATACATGTAAGTACCTTGGAAACTGGTGAGCTTCAGTGGGGGGAAGGCAAGTGCCCCTCTGCCTGTCACTGGAGGTCAGATCATCTGTGTGTTGTCAGAGAAGGGGGTAGCAACAGGAGCAAAGGAAATTGCAAAAAGTCAGAACCAGATGGCATGAATGTTTTTTTACATTTGACTGGTTCAACGCAGGGGTGCTGCTTGATTTGGAATGGTTAAACACAGCACACGTGGCAAACATGAGAACCTTCTCCAAGAGTTTGAAGGAGGTGCTCTGGTAAATAGGCTTGTTTGTTTCCATAATCCATTTTTCTAAGACGTAGAGCATTAATATGAGCGTTATCAAGGTATGACTTGCAAAGGTGGCAGCAGCATGGGAAAGTTTTAGGAAGATACATTTCATGTAAAATCCCCATGCTTTCGGTTATTTATAGACACTTCACATCCCTCGGAGACACCATGATCTGACCTCAAACCGCAAATCCCGCTGGCTGCATCAGGAACAAATGGCTTCCCTGGACATATAATTTTGTTATTTGAATCTCACGCAGGTCCAACTTTGGGACCAGATATAAGTCAGGTTACCAGGCTTAAAAAGCTACCATTTCAGGAGTCATAATTTTGACATATTTGTCCCCCTGCCATAAGCCTACATTGTGTACTAATTTAGTTTGATGAATCAATTCAGGAGTACTAAATGGAATACACAACAGAAAGCCTATCTCCATCCTTTCTACATCAATGTACACTGGAATTGCACTCCCCATTTCAAATACAATTTTCTCTTGAATCATTTCCTCTTCTCTTTGTGTGATCTGTGCCATAATTTGACGAATTATGTCATATGACATACAATACAGAGGTATATTACCCTGAATCACTTGAGACACCCCCATTTTGAATTTCCTGTGAGAACTTTATCAGGATGCCCTCTATTGGATTTGCAGTATTTAGAATATCCTCCAATAATTTATCGTGTTTTACTATGAGAGTGGTGCTATGTTCGTTACGAGTCAGAATAGTCTGGTTTACATATCGAACCACCTCGCTCTGCTCACCGTTAAGTCCATCTAAATTCTGCTGAATCATTCTCAAGTCTTGCCCCAGTACTTGGGCCTTACCACCTAGCACATTCACAGATACTGCATTTGCTGTAGAGATGGTTGTACCCACCACAGCTCCAATTATGGTAATTACAATTGTTGTGATCAAGAATCTGGTCCTCCTTTTCCCCCTGCTTTTCTTGATGCTAGATGAACTCATGAATGACTTTTCTAAATGCAACATGACTTCCTTTATCACTTTTGAGCTCCTTCTTTGCATGTTTGCACCCATTCTTTCACTTGAACAGTCTTAATCTCCGAGGCATTGGGAAACCTTTCAACCACTTGTTCTGGTTTCAAAGTAGTATAAATATTTTGATATCAAAGAGTTCTGTCCTCAAGTATAAAGCCTGCAGCCTCCTTCACCATAATCCCAGATAATCGTCCTGGTTTTACCAGAACCTGACCTTCAAATGCCTTCAAATGCAATGTTGTATGATATTGTCATAAGATGTTGCTAAGATGTTTTTGAACCAAAAAGACACTCTCTTCTTCCATATTGCATGGACCACAACCTCTTTGTCATTCTTTGTTTCTACTGTGGGTCACCTCCTGTGGAATTCCTCTGGGATCTCCTACTCCGCCCCCCTCTACCCCTCTACAGTCCAGGAGACTCCAGTTTATCCAGGGGCATCCGATCCGGCAATATCCAGCTCCAGGATTGCTGGTGAGGCAAGCTGTTAGTATCTAAATCAGAAGAGAAATAAATCGATTAACTATCAAGTACACCAAACCCATTAATTTCCTTTCTTTTTGGAGTTTACCAGAGAGAGAAATGTGGATAATGCAATATAATATATCCCAATCGCATTTGTACAATTCATGAAGATTTTATAACAACCTGGAAATAAACACGTGGATTAAGCATACAAATATATAACAATCACATTTTCTTTTATGACTGGCTGGGAACAAACATGTGGGTCAAACAAAAAAATATACAACCATAACATTTCCTTTTATAATCATTTAGCATGACTATCTGAATTTAGTATGAATTTGGAACACCTATCTAACAAATAACAATCTGGAACACCTAACCATCTAATCCCACATCTACTCTTTGTTGTGTGTCCTCTTCACCTACCTTGTACTTATTTTTCCATACACCTATACTCACCTGTTTTATCCCCCCTTTGTCCACTCTTATCTTAATATGTACATTCACAACTACTTAACTGCTACTGCAAATCCCTTCAGAGTAAATTCCATATATTTACCTGCTTTGACTTCGGCTTAACAAGTACACCCATCATCCCCTATTGGTTTCTTCAACTTGTTCCAGCCTTTTCACCCTGTGCTTTGGGTGAAATGGCTTGATTTGGTTAACATGGACAAATTGTTCCACAGCCGAATCTCCTTCATTTACCATGATTCTGTATACTAAAGATGAGACTTTGTCCGCAAGATTGTATGGGCTGTGCCAAGATTGTATACATTTTTCATTCTTGTGTTAACCTTACCCAAAATCAAACTTAAACACCTGAACACCTACTTCATACTCCCTCACATATGTCTTTTTATCATGGTATGATTTGGCACTGCCCACGGCTCTTTCCAGATTCTCCACTGCAAACGCAAGTGCATGCTGCAAGTGCTTCCTAAGCTCTTCCACATATTTGTGAATTGTGGCTGCATTTACTAGAACCTGTTTATTGGTCCGGTATAACAAATTTTGTGGCAAGACCATTTTCCTGCCTGTTAAAATCTCTTGTGGACTGAGATTTGGACAGTGTGGTCCTAATCGCCATTAACAAAAGAGGGAGTAGCACATCCCAAATGGATCCTGCTCCAGCTACAAATATTTTCAAAATATCAATGATTGATCTATTGCAATGTTCCACATCTCCAGAAGATGAGGGCCATGCAGTTTCAAGAAAATTGCAGTTTCCTTTTCACTCCCCAAATTGTCCACATCTTTGTCATCACTGCAATGGTGAAAATGACTTTGACGGTCTGATTCTAATCTTTGAGGCAAAGCAAACCTAAAGAAAATAAGGTTGAATAACAATGTGGATCCTGTTTCCCCCCTGCAGTCAGGTGTTGGAATGCATTCCAATAACTTGGACATTAGAAAACTGACTGTCAACATATATCTTTTTCCCTGTGCTTATCTTTGCACAGGACCAAAAAAATCGATTTATCGATCTGACCAAGGAAGTGCCAGACCTCTTTTTACTAATGGTGTCCTGTGTGTTGGTGAAGTAGGTTGAAACTGGGCAAACACCAAACATCCTCTTGTATATAATTGGGACATGTGTGGCCAATAAGCACATTCCTTTAAGATTTCCAATGTTTTCTGGGACCTTCTGTGAGCTGCAGTTATGGCATCATATGCATGATGAAGCACCCGTCCCTGAAACGACAAAGGCAGCACCCATTGAAGAGGCCTGGCATTGACTGCCGAATCATAAGCCCACCTTGTAATCAAGTTCCCTTTTTGTTATTTAATAACACCCTCATTTCTTCTTTCCGTTTGCAGTCCTCCTTGGTCAGAGTATTTTGTTCTGCACCAAGCAAATGCTCAAAATTGGGTCATTTTTGGAGCCTTGACTAAGTCCTGATCAGGGGTAACAAAGCCCCACTGTGCCATGGGCTGATCAACTTTTCTCTGAGATTTGTTGTGTGATTTTGCAGCCACCTATATTTCACCAAGTAGGTGTTCAAAAGGAAAGAACTCCCCCCCATACAGCCCCAACCTTGGCTACTCATGTGTCTTGTCATTCCCCTCCCTGTCTTCCCCTGCTGTTTTCAGGTGGCCTCAAACTTTCCTTCAGTGAATGATCATGTCATGTTCTGAAACCGGTTTATCTATTGATTGAATCATTGTACCATGTTTAAGTGGTTTCTTGTTATAAGTGACCATTCCTCTCAATTTCCATCCAGGTAAATATTCCACAAAACTATTTTAGGCATAATCAGAATCAGTGACTAAAACTACTTCTTTGAATTTATTTTCTACTACTATGGATATTGCTTTATAAATGGCAGCCACGTCTGCAACTTGACTGCTTTGGGGGTCTAATCTAATGCTTACTCTTTGGATGCCACACTTGACCCACACATTCCCTATTACTGCCATCAATTCTTTTTAAGTATCACCTCCCACGTGGTAAGCACATCAATACACATACACATACACAGTTGCATATCTCTTAATTGAATGCCTTGTGTGGCGATTGTTCAAATTCAATTAAATTTGTTTTGAGCTCTGTGTTATCAGAGGCACAGACAGCTGCACAATCATGTAGGTTGCAAACCCCTGAGCAAATTGGCTCTTTTAATTCTGTCCATATCCCACTTCCACCGGGAATCCCTGCAATGCTAATGTCAAAGATGTGATTCTTGACTGGGCCAAATTCCATGATCGGATTCTTTTACTCTGTGAAAATGATAGAGGCTGATGACTTGTTTAAACAATTACCTGCTCCCCTGAATAATAGAGCGGAAATGTTGTAATGCCCAGCTGGTGGTCAAAAGTGCTTTTTCAAATTCCCTAAATTTGGTCTCTACCTGTGACAATGCTTCACTGGCATATGCAGTGATTTTGTTATTTGCATTGTGTTTGTGATATACAACTGCTGACACTGATCTGTGAGGCCTATTTCTATGAAGAAATACTGGTTATTTATTAGATAAGCCAAACATGGTGCTTTCATCAAACAGTCCTTTATTTAGGCCCCAGCTTCACTTTGTTCCTTTCCCCCCCAGTTGCAGGTTACTCTCTGTTTCAGTCATTTAGTCAAAGGTTGTGTAATTTTGGCATAATCTTCAATGGATTTCCAGTTGTAATTTGTCATTCCTAACAAACTCCTCGGGCCTTTCAGGTTAGTGTGATCTTTTATTTCTGAATACACTCTAACTTTTTCTTCTGTGGATTTAACCCATGCTCTGTTACTTCATGCCATAGAAAGTTTACTCTCTTTCTACACCACTGAGCTTTCTGTAAAGATACTTTTTCCACAGCCTTTTGTAACTGACCGAGCACAGGTCTAATTTCATTGAAGTGACTTCTTGAGTCTTCATTCTTGAGTGGCACATCATCCACATAAATCACAGTTCCTCTCTCTGCTGCATCTGGGAGTACTCTGTTCAGGAATATCGCAAACTCACTCCCACTATTGATATACACAAATGGAGTTCTATTCCATGCATATTGCAATCGATTAAAGGAGAAGGCAAGTAGATGTTGAACAACTTCAGCTGGTACATCTTCAGCTAGTGGCACACACCAGTACCCTGCTGTAAAGGTCCAGAGTGATAAACTGTAGACCCTTGAACCTGTGCAAGGCCCTCGTCAACAAACGGAAGTGGCCACCTTGAAATAGGTACCCTCATCTTTAATTCTCTCAAGTGTGCTCACAAGCTCTATTGGCCATTGGGCTTTCGCACACCTAATATGGGTGTATTTGAAGAACTGAGGATAGGCCTAATGATTCCTCTGGATTCCAAAATTATTTCTGCCAGGGACTCGAGAAAAGCCAAGGTTAACCTATATAGTAGAGAAAATACAGGCTCCCTACCATAACCTTCTGGTAGTGTGGCAATATGCAAATCTGTACGCCCACAGTCATAGGCGTCTAACAAATAACCCTTTGAACTCCATGCATTTCTTCCTCAACTGGTCTCTTTCTTCTTTATTTGTGCAAGCATCTGCAGCTTGAATTTGCTTTGCTACCATCTAAGTGAATTCTGGGAAATCCTCCAAAGGAGGAACCTCTATACTGTCTGACAGATTCTCTTTGGAGAGCCGCAACCCTCGAATATCTTGGCACATCGGCCTCCATTTCAATTTACTGCATTTCACCTTGCTGTTACTGAAATAATGCTAAACAGCAGAAGTGGCAGATTGGGCATAACTGTGCATACCAAGATAATGCTTACCAGCTAAAGTGGCAGAATACGAACATTGGGGGCAATTGTAATTCTAAAGATGAAAAAAACTACTATTCCCCAAGCCAAAAGAGGGCAACAGGAAAAGACATTTACAGCAGCCTGTATTGCCCAAGCCAATAGAGGGCAATTTAGAAGACCAATTATAAGTCCTATTGTCACAAAGAGGAAGAAACAATAATTTAAAAAGATCCAAACAAACATTGTCTAAACCAAAGAAGAGTGAGGGTGATAAACAGCCATGTTCAGCCTTTGAGTGAAGTAAGAGTGTGGAAGCAAGTGTGGAAGAAGAGCTGTCCTCCTGATATCCAGTATTCAGGAGGAGAGGAGCGTAATCTGCATGGCAGGTGGCAATCCCAATGGTGGAACCACCAACATCAATGTGTTTTTGGTTTTCCCAGCAGCAATAGTCCATATTGAAGTTGTTGATACTGATATTGATGAAAACTAAAAGACTTTGTTGTAGTAGATGAGCGCCTCTCCTGATATCCAGTATTCAGGATGAGAGGAGCATAGTCTGCAATACATGTGGCATAAACAGAGCCAATGTGGTTCATGTCTTTCTAGAAGAAGCACATATTACTGAAGTTGTGGAAAGTCAAAAGACATTGGTAAATGAACTGCACCACAGAAGTACTTGCATTAGAATGAGAAGCTTTTAGGCCTGGTAGGCGAGTACACTAGGGCAAGGGACCTTGTAGTCTTACACCTGGCAGGCCAGCAGACCACGTATTGAAATACTGTATTGAGGTTGAAGACTGTGAAGAAGAAGAAGGAGTGGCAAGGCCAGTACCATATATTGTAAATGAACTGTACCACAGAAGTACTTGCAGTAGAATTAGAATCGTTTAGGCCTGGCAGTCGAGTGCACTAGGGTAAGGGACCTTGCAGTCTTACACCTGATAGGTAATTAGACCACGTATTGAAGTACTGTATTGCGGTTGAAGACTGTGAAGAAGGCGTGGCAAGGCTAGAGTGATATATTGTGAATCATTATGGAATCATCCTGACAAACAATTTCTATTACCTATAAGGAACTGTGAAAATGTGGTTGGTTCAGAAGAAGAAGTTTGTTTAACGTTTATTATCAGTGGAGAACACAGATTGTTATTTCTGTTGGAACTGTGGGGAAGACCCCTTGAGAGACGTGTTGGAGCAACAAGAGCATTGGTTTCTAGAACTGTGTTAAAAAAATGAAACTTGCCTATTTTGAACTATGGATACACATTTCCTGCTTTGAATCTGGGGAAGGGAACAGCACCCAGGTCACAAGAAGAAACAGTTATTAGGTATATGTTTGATATAACTGTGCTTTTGTTATATTTTGAATTGCCATGTATTCCCTTCATATGTTTGCTGTAGGCATAAGTGTGAGGGGCAGATTTCTTTTATTAGAGTGTTTCTTTTAGTCATGTTGATAAGCAGACAAATTCTCTTCAGGGTAGGGATAGTGAGGCGTGTATCAAACCATTTTAAGTTAATAAAATGGCATCTTATGAAAAACCTTCACAACGTTGTCTGCCTAACATTTCTGACCCCTTACACTTGGCTAAATTGCTATTTAGAGCAATTTTCTCAGCTGCACACAGAACGCAATGGAGAATTATGGCTAACAGATGGAGTACCATTTTGAATGCTGTTTATATGTTGAGTATTGAATGCATATATGTTTGACAGATGAAAAAAAGTATTGTCTATTGGTTGTGTTTTAGGTAGGGACAGGTAATTATTGTAGTGTAGGAATAAATGATAAGCAGATGCATGTAAACACTCTTTACAATAGCATGCATACAGAACATCAAATGTGCACGGCACAGCTCCAGTGTAAGGGGCAGACATTTAGGGGATATTTTAGGGATGTAACAGAATTTGATATATTTATATTTTTGCCAGAATGGACACAGCAGGAACAGAAACGATTATGATCCAACGTTACCTGTAGAAGAGCTAAAAGATCAGGATGGAGAACATTTCACAACAGATACAACCTTACCAAAGCAGACCTGCCATCCCTTCTGCAGACACAGACAGCTCAGCCCAGCCAACAGACAGAGGACTTTACACCATTACCACCATCCTGTCATGGACAAAGCACAGATTTAGAAGTCCCAAGCTTACAGAAGTAGGCCAGGAAAAGGTCGGTGCCCTCCTTGCAAGAGAAGAAAGGAGGGCCGACTAATGGGAAGTATAGGCCATTTTACCATGACTTTTATGTCCTCATTTTGCCTCTTCAGGAGACCAGCAAATATCACGGATGTAGCAGAAAGAAATAGCATGTGTGCTCTAGAAGGCAGAATATATTTTTATTGTTCTTCCTTTTCCTTTTGTTTAAACAAGAATAGGGACAGTTTATTCCTAGTAGTATTAATTATTCAGCAGTGGATAATGATTCTTTGAGTTGTTTGGAGATGGCAATCGAGGTCACCACAGTACTAAGTAAGACAATGCGAGCGTGAATATGTGAAGGAGGTGGGATGTGTGAGAAACCTAAAGGTGCTCTCCTATACAGTACCCAGGAATTCCTTATCCACGTGACCCGGACACAGCCATCACTGTTGGATCCAGTTCCTGGGGGTGGACCTGTGGGGGAGGATCACCTGGGTAGGGGAACCCGGGTTTGTGCTTGGGAAAACACCCCAGGTGAGGCTGTGGGCTACATTGACCCTCTCAGCAGTATTCCTATCCATAACCAAGCTGAGTTTCTGCAGTCAACAGCAAAATGGCTGTGCTGGCTCCTTGGAGCACCATTGCATCCGAACTGCGTTTTGAAGCGAAAAAAGGATGGCTGCACCATCTTGCCAAACACCTATTGGGCGAGTTGGAACAGGGAGCACACTGAGAAAGGTGCCAGGGTGTGTTCTTGTGTGCACCAAAAGAAGCGTATTGAAGAAAAAGAAAACAGCGCTGCTCTGCTGTTTGCAAAAAGTTCCCATTGAAAATGGAATATTTTACACTAAAACGGATGCTGCCCTGATGCTATTTTCATCTATTCCACATCACATTGCTTTTATCAATAAGGCCTTGCCATGCCCATCCCTATTCACATTGTGCTTCAGCAGAAGAGAGCATTATCCCTGAATGACAGGCTAATGTCAAGCCAAATCTGGGAAATCCAAAGAAACTTCACTTTCAGCCGTGCGAGAAAACGCTAACTTTTGGGTCACAAAATGTCAAAAATCAACGCTTTAAAACAATTCTATGGGCATATGTCAATTTCAGTGAACCTGTGGCTTGAACGAACTGCCGTATAAAAGAAACTAAAAAGGGCTACAAACAATATTGGGAGCCAGATGGAAGAGAAAAATCGACCTTAAAAGAGAAATCCTAGCAGCTTTCACCATGTGTCAAAATGGGCTTTTGCAAACCAAAAAAAATGATGCCTGTTTTAAAAGTACAATGATGAATAAAAACTTGTCCCTGCCTAGCAATGTAACAGGGTTTTCCTGGGAAACATATATGGGATGTTTTATTCAACAGGCTTGTTTCTGATTTAGAACAAAATAATAGAAAATAAAGGAATTTAAATGCATTGGCTGGATTTTGCAAGCTCCAGAACAGGTCTTTCTGCTGGCTAAACTGAGGCCTTCCCCCAAAAGGAGCCACCATAAACTTCCGGGACACATAAGTGACAATTGCTGGCTTGGAAAACTTTGAGTAGGACCAGAAGGCTGCATATAAAATACTAATCAGACTTTTGTCTGTGCTCCAGGCTGAGACAATAGAATCTGGGACGTCTACCTGTGAAGTGGGGAAGTGGCCATAAACATTCAATTAAACTGGGAAACCCCCATGGCTACCCTGAGTTGAAATGACAGTTTGGTGGCAACTGAGAAAAAAATGGGCCAAGTGAAGGACAGAGGCCAGCCCCATTTGTTTCAAGTGACTATTTTATTAATAAACTTTTAGGACTTGTATCTTTGCAACAGGACTTTATAGGAATGTAAAAAGTTAACAGTATAAATGTAATTTTGTGGTTTGTAATTTAAGATGTTGTAGCCTTCACTGCCATATGGGGAACAGAAATGGCAGAGAAGTGGATATTCTAAGGAGAGTGTACATGATAACACTTTGAAATTCAATTCTGATATGCCTAATAATAATCTATACACATGTATAAAGTTATAGAATTTTAGGCCGAGTATTTCTTACTGAAAACGACAAAAATGTGTTAAAGGGACAAAACAAAGTCTTACAAACTGTAGAGTAGTACTGGCATGCACCGCGTAAAATATGTAATTGGCCCATGTGATTTGTTAAAGTGCCACAACTGTACAAAGTGTACATTTTGTTAAGATGGGAAGGCTTTGTACATCATAAAGTCCATCTCCATAAACTGAGTCACCTCCTAGAGGAGGCAACCAACATTGGTTATCCTATCTGTGTCTTGGGGGTAGGCCTAGCTCAGTTCTGCCCACCAATAATGCTATGATGTCACCAGGCCTTAAAAATAAGGGTGGCTGACAGAACTCTAGAGGCTCTATCCTGAATTTCCAGCACCTGCGTTCTGGATCTACTACTTTCATCTTGCCAATTTCCAGATTCTACTCCAAGGCCAAAGCATAGCTGACTCTATCCCAACAAGGCCTTGAACTAGAAATCCCACAAAAAAACACTAACCAAGGGGAAAAGCTGTGGTACCCTTTTGGGGAGCGATCCTGTGACCATACCGGCTTTTTACCCACTAGCTGCATGCCTGCTGTATCTCTGCCATCCATCTGTACTTGTTATCCAATAACCAGACAGGCCCAGCTGTTGTTCTGCTAAGAGAGTGCAACACTACCTGATGACCCGAGCTGTGCAGTGACCAGAACCCAGGTGACTGTCCCAAAACCCCAAATTCAAGTGTGGACTGTGATTATTTCCCCATTACATAGAAACACATAGTCTACCCCATCTTCGCCCTTTTGTCTTTGTTCCACTCTCTAAGCAACCCTATCCATGCCTTGGTAATTTGTCCAATTGTCAGAATTCTTTGGGCATCTTGTCTGTGATTTCCTCGTGTTAGTGCAATTCTTACTTTCACCCCTTCTTGTAACTCCTTAGCAATATTTTGAATAATTTAATTAATTTCCACAAAAAGAGACACGCGGCATGGAGCAGGTTAATGTGGCAGACTTAACCTGTTTCATGGGCAGCGCTATCGTCTTGCTAAACTAGTATAAGTAAACTTTTTTCTTTCCAATCCTATTTTCTCTTTTTCACAGCTTCATTTTATCAAAATTGAAACTCCTTCTATCTTGCAAATCTCATCCAGTTATTCAGCTATAAACATCCTTTCACTTCTATATTGTCCCTTTGAAGTGCATCTATCCCCCAGCCCAAAAACCGCATTCCGATTACAAGTACTTCACCTGTTTTTCTTAAAAACCGTTTGTGCCATTTAAAACTGCATCTGTGTAACATGCAACTTTCTAATGTGTGATTCTGGCTGCATCGTGTTCTTACTGTCAACTTGCTTTGAACTGTATGCCTTTGTTGATACCTTGCCTTGTGATTGCCAGTGTTTATACATTGCTGCTATTGCGAGAAATCATCTTTGCCTCATAGATTTAACCACACATTAATAATTTATTTGTCAATTTCCGGTGTCATTTTGTGCCAGTGCAAAGGGCTTTAAAAACCTACTTTGTGAGGGAAGGTCAGATTTTGATTCTGTTTGTTGCAAATATTCCAGACTCCCTGCTGCTTCTTTCTGTCCATTCCAAATTCGATTCACATCGGTTTGAGAGGGCATTGCAGGGGGAAATATTAACTCAGGTGCTATCTACTCAAAGAGAAAACAATTTCCTATTAATTGGTGCTTTGGATATGTTCTTGTAGATGGTTAATCAAGTGTCCTTCAGTGGTTTTCATTGTAATTATCACCCCATTGGTGATTGCTGACCATTATAAAAAATATTATGATTTCCAATATATATATTTTTTATTATTTTTTATATAGTTCATTACAAACTTCTAAAAATGAGAGAATTTGAGAATACATTTCAAACTCAGACCTTAAACGTTGATTAAAAAAAGAAAAAGAAAAAACAGACTTAAGGCAAAAGAAACAAACAATGTCAACATATCACGAAAGCCACACGTAGAGAGTAGATCTTGTACCACAAGATAGTCTGAACGACTCATAACACAGCTAAATTAATAACTCAGTTGCTTGAGTATTTCTACAAAGCTAAACTATTTTCTTTCCAAGGATTTTATCACCAAGTTATGCTACATAACGGGTGTCTGTAACATTAACAATTCTAATTTCTCGAGAAAGAATGTTAAGGCAATAACTAGTTTAAAGTCTGAGCCTACAGAAAACAAGTTCCACCAGTCTTCCCCGTCTATGTTCAGCCTCTTGTAGATTTCAAAACCCAAGAAGGCCGTTCTTAAACTTCTTAGATTTTCGCAAAAGAGGACTAGATGTTTCAACGTTTCTTTCTTTTTTTTACAGAATCTACAATCATCTGAAGCCTCTTTAGCTTTACTTTGTATACTTGAATAGCTTTAGTTTTATACAGGTTCATCCGAAATTTGAAATAATAGGATCTTCTTTTAAAGCATGGAAATAATTGAAGATATTTTGGCACGGTGTTATAGGACTGTTCTTCCGTCGCATTTTCTTTCATACATCTGTGTGTTGCTCTTTGGTCTTGATTTTCACACCAATCTTGCTCCCACAGTTTTCTTTTTACAGCATTCAGATTCTGAAAAAGTGTAGCTTGATCAGTGTGGAGCTGGTTAAGGGTGTTCCTGCAAGATTGTTTCCACATTTGCAGTATAGACACTTTAAGGGGTCCGTCATCGCTTCTGAGGATCCTATATTGTGGTAAATCGTCTGCTCCCACAACTTTTCTGTAGAGTGACAGCATGTTCCACATCACCTTCGCATTGATTGAAGTCAATCCAAGCTCGTAGCGAATACACGCTGTTGGCGTCCCCCTGGGCAATGATAGTACTTTTCCCCAAAATGTGTTCTCGCACCAGGACCATGTCTCTGCCGGGCATCCAAGCATTGCTTCAACACCAAAAATCAAGGCCGGAATGACCTTTAAATTGTAAAATGCAATGACAGGTTTCAAGGTGAACTTCCCGTACTTTTTATTCAGTACGACTCCTTGTGCTGCTAGTGAGTTACATTTCCGACAAATTTTCATGATCATATTTACGTCATGTATACTGGAATTTATTGTTACACCGAGATATTGGATTTCTTTTACAAGGAGTATAGGTTGCTTCTCCAATTTCCAGTTGAATTTACGTTTGTTGTTAGCTCCAAATAGGTTTTGCAATATCAGTATCTCGGATTTTGCTGGATTAATATCAAGACCATTTGCATCAGTATACCCTTTGAGGGCTGATAATTTCCTCTGTAACCCAATTGGCGTAAGGTCCATTAGAACAATATCATCAGCGTATAAGAGATAATCAATTTTGTTTCCATTCAATTTTGGTGCGAAGGATCTAATTGTTTCGAAAGCCCTTCCGATATCTGAGATAAAGGCGTTAAACAAGGTGGCTCCAAGGGGACAACCCTGCTTGACACCTCGAGATGTCACCAATTGGTCCGTTAGTGTTCCTTGCTGGTCCAGCCTGACTTTAATAGTGGTATCGGTACACAGTTGTTTTATTGCAGCAAGCAGGCTCCAAGGGCATCCCCATTTATTGAGTTTAGACCATAATAGCTCACGATCAATACCATCAAAGGCGTGCGCCAGATCCACAAAGGCCATATAGACTTTTGATTTTGTTCGAATAGCCTCCATTTTCATTAGGTTGATGATCATGATGTTCAATCCGCAACCAACTCCTTTTGAGAAACCATTTTGGTGGTGATCGGGCAGGTCTGCGACCTTTATTCACTGTGTCAATTGTGCTAAAAATTGGGTTGCAAAGATCTTTCCAACAACGTCCATGAGGGCAATAGGTCTGTAGTTTTTTGGATCTGTTCTCACACCTTTCTTGAAAATGGGAATAATAATGGCACTTTTCCACGAAGTAGGGATTCTTTTTTCTTCGATGATGTTTTTGAATAAGATGAAACAAAACTCGGCCCAGGCCTCAGGATGTAATTTCAATGAGTAATTTGTGAGGCCATCGGGGCCGTGGGCTCTGGATGAACTTAGCCATTTAATATTATCAAGAATATCCACCTTTTCGATAGTAATCACCCATTCTTCAGATGGCTGTAGGTCTGTGTAGCAGCTATCCGTATTTTTGGTGAATAGGTTTGCAAAGTGTTCAAACCATGTCACTTCATTCACCATATTGGTATAAATAGCTTGTTGGGGTGTAGCCAGATTGTTTATGGCTTCCCAGAACATCCTTCCGTTCTTACTGCCGAGTATTTGAAAAAAAATGTCGGCATCATTCTGAATCATCATGCTCTTATGTGTCCTTAACCAGTTTTTATATGTTTTTTGCAACTCTTTTTTGTCGTGCAAGTAATTCGAGTCTCGATATTTTTGCAGCCTTCTGATTTTTTGCCTCAGTTCGCATTTTTTAGCCATTACCTCTCTGTCATAGACATGCAACCTCTTAAAGTTGGTTAATCTGTTGTTACAGGAAGATACAGTAAAGGCCTGTAGTAAGGTTGGATATTCAATTTGATCCGTGTTTGTTATTGATGATTCTCTTGTTAATGCATTTGTCATTGAAGCAATGTGATGTTCATTTAATCTTAACCAATTTCTGCCTGGAGTACTAAAGACTTCTTGATTCCATGTTTCTTGTAGATTCTTTTTTGTACCTTGGAGGGTTATTCTTACCAAGTCGTGATCACTGTTTTGCATGCTAATTACTTCCAGTGATTCAGTATCAGTAATTATGTTTTCTGAAACATAAAAGTAATCATGGATTGATTCCGAGTTGGCATTTCTCCATGTCGGCTTGGGAGGGATGTCTCCGTTCGTACAACCCTTTAACATTTTCATACCTCGAACTTCCATCTCCTCTTCCCATGCTTGGATTAAGCTGACTTTTTTGTTTTGAGACATTGACCTAAGTGGAGCTGTTTGTCCTTGCATTTTTGGACCTTTCAAGCATTCCATATTAAGGTCGCCGCAAAGTATAATCCTTGCGTTCTCTTCATTTAACAGAGTAGAGTCTATCAGATCTCCTATCACATCAAGGTACTCCCATTCGTCTGAGGCTTTGTGTTGCCAATATAAGTTTATTATATGGATTGTTTCCTTAATCCCCACAGTCCAATTTGTAGCGACGTTCACGTATTGGATATATGGGGTCGCATTTACGCTCTTGATTATTCGTAGGCCTTGATTTTGTTTTACAAGTGTTAAAATCCCTGCCATTGGTCTTCCTTTAGGCTGTCTTATCGCTGGATTCCAGGCTATTTTGTAACCTTACACAACTGGTTCATTCAAGATCCATGATTCTTACAGGCAAATAATGTGTAGAGGTTCGAGGCCTCTCAGACTGTTGTTAAACAGATGCATGAAGCCTCTTGTATTCCATGAACCAACCTGTAAGGTCGCAGATGTAATTTCCGGTTGGCATTATTGAGCATCTTTAGAATTTAGGGACCTTGCCACACAATTCCAGCGTGTTTCATCAGCTTTACGCTCATGCTTGTTCTCAGTCGAGGATTGTAAGTAAGTTTGGTTCTCGGTACAGTCAAATGCAATTTTAATTTGTTTTTTAAATTGACAAGTGTCCCCGTCTTCCCGGGACAGATCAAATCTTTCTTCAAGTTCCCTTGCGTTTAGTTTAGTTTTCAATGTTTGAAGAGGTTTCATAGTTATTTGTTCTTTCTGTTTTTCAGATGTTTTTGAAATTTCGGGTTTAGTGATTTTAGATTTTGAATGAGGGAACTCCCCCCACGGCTCCGATATCACAAAGCCTAGGCCCTAGATCATCAAGATCCAATGAGTGCTCAACAATCATGTCTCTGATTGAACGGGAGTAGATGTGCAAGAGAACACGGTCGGTAATATCATCATGAATGAATTAAACTGTTTTTATGTCATTAGTTGTTACAGAGCGAAGCCGTGGGAGATGATTCAAAAGTGGAGCACATTGTACCTGTTTAGAATCAGGCCATCATTCGATGAGAACTTTCTTTTAAAAGGAAGCAATAATTGGACGTTATGTCATGCTTTTTTTTTATCAGCGGTTTTTGTTTATTGAATGGGGCTCTTTTGTCCTCTCTCCAATCATCATGAACCTTTTCATGACGTGTTAGGTCCCTTTCTTTTGTTGATAAAATCGATTTCATGCTCATTTCCTTTTCAGGACATACATCTTGTGAATTGTTTTTTCCACTTTGTTGTTTAGTCAGGGCACAGTCTGACTTCTCATTACAATGTAAGTTTTCTGGTGCCCATCTTTCATCTAGTGTCACACACCTCTTTCTTGTTTGTGTTTTGTCTTTGGGAATCTGGAAGTGAATCAAACGTTTTTTCTCTTTTTCTGGTGTCACTTCCATTATACAGATTCTTGATGATTTAATTTTATCCTGTAATTTACTTTGCTCTTCGTTACTGGCAGGCGACTCTATCAACCAATTTTGTTCGCTTTCACCTTCTTGATTCAGAGCCAGGTCTTCCTCGTTTGATTCGTAAATTGATAAATTAGCTAATTCTTCTATCATTCGAATGTCGTCCTCCTCATCACGTTCATGTACAGAAGCTTGAGGACCTTCATTCGTCACCACTACTGGGAATTTTTAAGTCTGCGTTTCCGGCTCGGGGACCTTATCTGTAGGTGGTGTTTTATTCAAATCAGTTTGCATTTTCATCTACCCGCCTGGTTCATGGTCCATTGTGACCCAGGGTATTTGAAAAATGGGGTGTGAGACGGGTTGTGTGCCATCTCAAATTGAATTCGTAGAAAATAATGAGAAAGCATTCCAATAGTGCACTACATCCTAGGCTGAGACAAAGGTGTGTTGCCCGATTGAAATCCTTAACAAAACTTGGGGCACATAGCCGGGGTATGGGGATTGTGTTGCCACCCATGGCAGTTTAACACAGCAGACTAACCTTCAAGGTAGTTATACTTTGTGTGGTTGGAACACTGGGTTAGACTGTAGAAGTGCATCCCAAAACAAATATTCTAAGTACCATCCCTGTGTATGAAAGTAAAACTAAATCAACCCCAAAATAGACAAAATGCAATAGAATACAGATTATCCTTACAAAAATAAATTAATAAAGAAAGGACACTTCCAAAATGACCACATTAGAGGTATTTGTCCGAGGGAAATGGCCAGAGCAAGATGAGCAAGATGAAAAAGTCTGGTTAGATGTAATGATGCAACAGGTCACCGCCATGAACATGGACATGTGGCAGGATGGTGGCCTATCACATCAAGCTTTGAGCGAGTTATACATGACTCCGAAAATTAAAGAGGAGCAGATTAAAATTGTCAGAATCACGGCCTAGATCTATCTCCATATGGGAGTGATGTGGGAAAAGCATGAGGAAACTCTTACGCAAAATCAACCTGAACTCTTAACTAAAATCCAGACTGAACTAAAATGAGAGGAACACAAATTGCAAAAGAGCCAAGATTCTGAGGCAAAATCTGGAAATTACATAAAAAAATTAAAAGAGGTCTTGGCTCTCCAACAGCTGAATAATGTAGACCAAAAGACCCAATTAAATGCCTTAATATTGGAGTTACAAGGAAAGGTTGACTCCTTAGAAGAGGGGCAACTGAAATTAGATCAACAAGTGAGTTACCATAATGCCAGCACAGAGCAAATGGCCACTTTACAGAATCAGATACAAAAATTGGAAGAGGAGAGTAAGGAATTAATAGATAGAGAGCTTCACCTCCAGACAAACTTTGATCAAGAACGCCAAAAACTAAATGCCATCAAGTAACAAAGGGATGACCTGGCTGAACAGAGAGGCACCCTAAATCAGGAGAACGATGCCAGGAAGTAAGCAATTTAAAAACTGATTTACAGGAAAGTGAGTTAGGCCTCAAGAAACTAAATAAACTGAAAACAGAATATGGGAAGTTACTGGAGCACGCCAGATGGGTAGAAGGGGCTCTGAAAGAGAATACCCAAACCAAAAATGCACACACTCAGGAGGTGAGTCTCCTGCAACAATAATTGGCTCAGGGTACCCAAACTATACAGGCAGCACAAAGAGATAATGAGGCCCTCTGTGAGGAGAATGATGAGCTCCACAAGCAGGTGGCAGCTCAAGTGCGGGTCATACAGGCCAGTAAATCCCAGATAGCCAAGCAAAAGGCTCAGATCTTTGCCTATTATCAAGCGATCGTGGCTGAGAAGGAAAAACTAGCAAGGTTGGAGAAAGAGTATACCAGATCCAACCCAAATGGGAGGGACCCCGAACAGGTAGAGAGGGACAGGGCAAACCCTGATCACAGTATGATGACCGCTGTACTAAGGGACTCAAACCCATTTAATACTTTGTGCACTGCTGACTTCATGGCTACCGGTTCACATGAGTCAGAAACCATGAGCCCATCAGAATTAAATAGGCCTAGCATGATGGAGCTGACAGATCAGCGCCCCCCAGAAATTGATGGACGGCCATCCCTGTACAGATTCAAAAATATAAAGGCTGATGTTGCTGACTCTGCAAACCCTGGAAGCAGCGAGGAGTCAAAAGACTACTCTCCTCTGTGCCACAGAGGAGGAGAAACTAGGCCCCACCATTCTACGAGCCCAACCCAGGCTCACAGAATCAGGTAGCGCCTAGAAAATCATGAGGTGATCTCAAACAGCAGCGTCTCTGAGTCTGAGGGTAAATGAGCTCAGGTGACACGGTGAAAGAAGGCAGATAAACCAAAAAGAGTTCTGGTGAAAGACCCTATTAGGCAGATCAAGGCCATCAGGAATTTCATGACACTGAAAATGCAAAATATTCTGTCTGGGAGCATTTGGATCTCTATGAACAAATGATGGACACATTTCACATAAAAGATAGCCAGAACTATATAGATTATGCAAAATGGACAGAATACTCCAGCTTATTTGTTGGACTGGAAGAGCAAAAACATTCAAGATGGTCAACCTACAAGGCGGCCATCTTGAAGCACTTTTCCACCCATAGAAACTTCCAAGAGGCTCGCAAAGCGGCCTACAATCTACAGTGTGGAGAAGATCAGGCCCCACGAGAGTTTGTGCAGAAATTAAAATGCGCCTTTGCCCAGACCACCAGGAGGGTGCGCACGGATAGTAGAGAATTTATCACTACCTGCTTTCATGCGCTCCCAAAATACATTATGACCCAGCTGGTGAGGGATTTCCAGGATAAAAGATCTCTGGACTGGGTAGTAGAGAATGCTACCCGGATATATGAAGTCCAAATACCTGCAGAAAATAAAAATCTGGTGAAAAACTCCAAGCCAACCAACATCCCTGCTGCTGCTAAGGTGGCAGAGGTGAAGGTTGCCCCCATTTTGGACCTAGAGATAAGGGAGCCTAAAAATGCACCAATTCCAAACCAGCAAAACCAGAGGCCAAGAAGGCCTTCAGGCCAATCACAAACAGGTGGCAATCAGGGAGGCAATCCCACCAATGGGACCCATAACTCTCCTGATTATATAAGTCTCAGATACAAGGACAACCTGCCTATCTTGGGGTATGTAAGGACTCTCCCAGCCCAAGGGGGGGATCCAATCAGGTAAGTACCATCCAGGGAAACTTCCCTCCTAAATTCCCCAGGAGGGCAGTAATCCCCCAAATACTGGGTTAAGTTTCTTTCCCCGGTATCCACCAAACCCCAACCTGCAGGACAACCCTCCTTTCTTTCTCCGCTTTCAGGAGCCCAAACAACCCAATCCAGGAGAGGGGAGGCCAAGGGTGGAGGGCTACCAAAATCCACAATACCCAGGGTACTACGGGAGAATGTATAGTTAGCCTTCCCATGAACAATGGAGGTATGAGCAGCGACCCCCGTAGCAGCCGGAATGTGTGTCCCAACTGGAGCGCCAGGTCCAGAACCTCACCCAGGATCTTGGGCGCATGTTGAGGGCTCAACAGAACTCTCAGATGAACATGGCGCTTCAGAACCCCACAAACCAAGGGTCTGGCACCCCAAAACAATGACGGGGAGAGAATCCCGACAATTCACTGGTTCCACAGGAAGAGGCACAGGAGGAAAGTGGGTGTAAGGCCCTAGAGGATGCTTCTTTCCTCACCCATGAAAAGCCCCGGGACCCCGAGGAACCAGAACAAAAATCTCTTGCCCCAAAAATTCTGCAACCCAGGGAACAGAGGGTGGTTAGGAGAAATAAAGACAGTAAAAAGGCCCATTTTGTGGAGGAAGTTAGTGTCCTCCAATTTGAAGGGGAAGAATCCTCAGAGGATTCTGGGGAAAAAATCTTCTCCTTCAGAGACAGGGAACTGCTCCCAAAGAAAAATAAAATGGGTCCCAAGACTGCCTGGGTATGGGGACTGATTCAGAGTCACCCACGCCTGAACCCAAGAATGGTCATCCTGAGAAAAAATTGTAATGGAGTAATCCTCCCCACAAAATGGTTGTAGTGACTGCCACCCGGGAAGCGGGGGCAGCACAGAGCTAAGGGAAACAGTAGATTCCAAAATCTCCACTATTTCAGGATGCCACCTTTTTATTACAGATTCCCAGACTCTAGCACAGAAAACAGTCCCAAATGCCACCATGTCAGAGTCCAAAACAAAGAAATTGACCACTCAGCTTGCCCAAAATGCACATTACCTTTGCCCGCATGAGGAGAAGGAGGGGAGATTTTATGCCCCGGTCCAAGTGCAAGGGCAATGTACATTTTCAGCACTGGTGGACACTGGGTCCCAAGCCACACTTCTGTCAAAAAGGGCAGTTGATCAGATAAATTCAGGAAGTGTGGAGACATACCAGATCCCTCTCACTCCTCCTCCGGGACAACTCCAGACTTCAACAGGAATGAAATTCCTGTCGAGGGCAATGCGGATTTGGAAATAAAAATTAGGCGACACAAGGTGAAACACCCGGTCATAGTCGTGACTCGCTAGGGAACACCCTGTCTACTAGGGAATGACAACCTGCGCAGGTTGTCCCTCCTAATAGACTCAGTGAACAAGGTCCCCTGGACTCAGACTAACAGGCCAATACAATTAAAACAGAGTGTCAAACATTTTAGTTTAAATTGCACATGCCACATCGTTGAGCAAAAATCTGATCATATTGAGTTTCATTTCCAGAAAAATCAAATACCTGACGTGACAGTAATTGCTGAAGGACAACATACTGGTGATGAGAACTCCTCTCCATTCCTGAAAATCAACCTTTCTTCCAGTTTTAATTGGCAGTCCACACTGGAAGGAAATACTTTGAAATTTTATACTGATCTCCAATCTGAAAATCCCAATTCTATAGTCAAAAGTGATGAGAAACCAGCTCAACGTTTAGCTGACATTCAGAAAATTAGAGAACAGTTGTTCATTTGTATTCAGTTAAATGAGGGGAAGGAGTTTGTTCTCGCCTGAGTGTGCATGAACTACAGAAAGAGCTTCATCAGAGAAGCCACGTTCAGACAGTTCCCAAAAGATCCAGCCATTCCCACATTTAAATTGATCGATAAGTGGGAAATGGGCCTGGAAACTCCTAATTCCAAACATCTCCTGCCTAGAAGGTGTATAATCAAAATGTTTATAGGTAACAAAAGCATAGAACATAATTGTTGGGTCGTGCAAGATGTCCCTGCTGCATTCTATTTAGGCGGTGACATTCTCAATCATTTTGCCATTAATTTGGACCTGATAAATTACAAAGCCTGGTCCTTAGGGGCCATCCCATGGGCTTTGATGATTCTGAAAAAGCATTTTGGTCAGCCCAATTGCTGCCGTATGCAGTTGAAGTTCAAATTGGAGAGGAGGTCACCACCCCAGGACGGACCCGACAATTCCCACATGAATTAAAAATTAAAAGAGGACAGAAATTGCAAAATCCTGATGCTTATGTACACCTCAATGACCATCTCCAAAAGCAGGGTTTGGGGTTACACCCAACCCCATTAGTCAATGTAGAACGCAACACCATTCCAATAGTGGTAGATAACAGCCACCTCAGGAGTATCACTCTGGGCGCAGGCACCATCATTGGAATGGTGGTTGATGACCAACATGTTTCCATGGATCTAGGAAATGAACTGATAGGACCAATCCCCAATGACTGTTTTGACAAAGACACTGACAATAACTTACCACCAGACAGGATCTTCACCGGGTAAGGGGGGAATTTCCTGATGTACTCTTCCTGCCCTTACGGTGAGGAAGAGGTGACCTGTGACATCAAGCAGGATGAGGTGATATTCCAAGTCCACAAAGACTGCCTCTCCTACCTGAAACTCTCTGTCCAGGTCAATACTCTAACCAGAGACTTCTCCACCTAGCTGGAGGAGGCTGCTGAGATAGCAAAACCGGATGTCTTTCCAGGCTTCAGGCAAATGGTTAAAGAGCGAGTCAACCTAGTTGATGCCTGGGAGACTCCAGAACAAAGGCAAAAGTTGAAACATGTGTTCTTAGATTTTCAAGATCTTGTTCCGGTGGACTCGTACGACTGTGGTCACACCGAAATTCATACTACAACAATTCCCACGGACCCTGGAATGACTCCTGTGCTTGTGAATCAATATCACTTGCCTCTCGCATCCTTGGAGTCCCTGACGGAAATCATCAAAAACCTTGAGTTCCGTGGGATAATTCTTCCAGTCCACAGCACCTTTAATAATTCGGTGCTGGTGATTTTAAAACCAAACAGCCAGTGGAGACTCTGTGCTGACCTTAGGGAGCTAAATAAATGGGTCCACATGTCCTGATGGCCTCTCCCATACATTGACCAAGGACTGGCCCAGATCCAGGGGTGAAAGTTCTACACTGCCGTTGACCTGACAAATGGGTACTGGACCGTGCCTGTCAGTAGGGAGGACCAATGCAAGCTGGCCTTTACCTTCGGGGGGCAGCAGTACATGTGGACCCAGACTCCCTTTGCATACATAAAATCTGACAACAAATTCAACATCTTCCTACAGAAGGCCATGCCCGACTTGGATCAAAGGGGTAACCTGGCCTAGGTGGATGATGTCTTGAGAAAAAGGCTCAACTATGGAGGAACACATAGCGGAAATCCGTTATGTTCCAACCCAGTTGAGGGTTGACGGAGCAAAACTGTCCATCCAAAAGGCACAGTAGTGCAGGACCTGTGTCAACTTCTTGGGGCATGTGATAACTCCTGAGGGTCTCTGTCCCCAGGAGAAGAAAGTGGAAACACTCCTAAAACTGAAGACCCCACAACTCTGCGTGAGCTAAGAAGCCTCCTTGGACTGACTAATTGCAATAGGAAGTTTATTGAGGATTACGCAGAGGTCACAAGACCCCTGATCCATCTGTTATGGGAGGGGTCAAGTAGGAGTGGGGTCCAGAACAAGCCGAGGCAGTAAAACAACTCAAAAGAAGCCTCTAACAAGTGCCTTGTTTAGATTACCCTGTCAGAAACAAGGAGTACTTCTTGGAGACAGGGTTCTCGAATACATGCTTGACAGCAGTATTATAACAACAGCATGACAAGGTCGATAAAGTAATCTCCTATACAAGCAAGGCTTTATACTCTGTGGAGGAAAAACTCAACGATTGAGAGAAGGCACTCCTTGCAATGGTGTAGGCATTGAAAAATTACCACCCGTTCATCCAGGGGGAACACATCATAGTGGAGTAGGGGAAACTCCACACCAGCCTTTGCAATACCTCCAAAGTGACAGAATCCGAGCAGGAAATTTGAGTAATTCCAGAATTACTTCCTGGATTCTGTCAATGCAAGGCTTTCCTGTCAAAACAAGAAGAGTTCCCTCACGCAAGGTCTGGCTGACTTGCATGATTGTGCCAGAGAAAACTGTCTTGAGGACGAAAGTCTTAAAACCCAGGACAACATGGAGGCTTACCTGAATTCCCCATCTATGAAGAAGACTAGTGCAAGGGAATACCCACAGTTTATGTGGACGGGTGCACCTACCATGTTGACAACAACAGGGAAAAGGAACTGGTGCCCGGCGCTGGGAATGCCTGGGTGAATGATGCCCTGCAACCCTCCGTTGGGTACAAAATTGGTCCCCGCACCAGTCAGGTGCAGAGTTGGTGGCAGTTCATGAAGCCATCCTCACTGCCGTCCAAATCCAACTCCTGGAACTGGTCATAATCAAAGATTCAGATTATGGGTCTCATCACGACTTTGGCGGTAATCCTTAAATCCGGCAGTCGCGCTATTACCTCCGGATTTAAGGGTCCACCAAATCAGGACTTTGGTGGATTTCGTCCCAGCTCTTGGCTGGGGGGAAATCTGCTGAAAATTTGCACTATTACCGCTGGCGGGAAATCCACCGGCGGTAAGAGCGTGAATGTTCCCCATTGAGCCCAATGGGGAATGGGGCATTCCCGAATGGGCTCAATGGGGAATGGGGAATTACATTTCCACTGAACTCGTGATCCGGCGCTATTAGCGCCGGGGAGTTCGGCGGTAGAGCTAATACCGCTGGCGGTAATACTGCCGGCATTACCGCCAAAGTCGTGATCAGGCCGCATGTCCAGAACGGGTTAGTTGAACACCTGGTTAATTGGAAAACCAGAGGCATAAATAATAAATAATAATAATATGCTATGTGCTAATAATAAACTGCTGAAACATGGCAAGCTAATCCAAAATATTGATGATCCGGTCACCTCTAGTGGGATGGCCATCTATTGGAAGAAGATCAAGGGTCATTCCAGAATAGAGGGGCCAGATATAACTGGCAATGACCTAGCTGATCATTTAGCCAAAACCGGAGCCATCCAGGGGGATCTCCTTGAGATCGAGTCCCTGTTGGGGGGAATCCAAGTCACTGCTATCACTAGGTCCCTGACAAATGCTCACAATTAACTCTCAAATGGCCAGTGGAGTTAGGATCCCCCAGATGCTGTTTAATCATGGCACAAAAAGGGGATCCAATTATTGGTAAATGTTATCAACACATTGAGGACCCTGAGAACTTCCCTCTGACGGATACCGATTACATTGGAAAAGAGGACTTCAGAGTGTTGATGAAGTGTACAAAAAACTTCCGAATCCAAGACGGTTTGTTGGTGAGGAGATCCATCTCTGGCTGTGACCAGTGGGTGGTCGATACCTCATTCCGAGGCCTGATGCTTAGTCACGCCTATGATGCGGCCACAGCCGGTCATCGGGGGTTTCACACTACTTTAGAAATCTTGTGGGAGGTTGCATACTGGCCACACATGGGGCAGGACCTCGACCAATTCTTGAAGGGGTGTCTTGTGTGTGCACAATTTCAGCCAATTTCACTCACACACCAAGCTCCCCTCCAGAAGAGGCGGATGACAGTGCCTTGGTCAGATTTACAAGTAGATTTCATCGGGCCCGTGATTTGCTCCTCTCAGGGGAACAAGTACATGTTAACCGTAAAACATGCTTTTTTACCAAATGGGTGGAATGTCTCCCGGCCCCAAATTGCAAGGCAGAAGCAGCAGCTGCCCTGATGTTTAACCACATCTTCTTGCCTTTTGGCCTTCCCCAAAGGATAGCGTCAGACCGAGGTAGTCACTTCACTAGCGAAGTGATGAACAAGATGTGGGAGATACTTGGGGTAAAAAGGAAACTTCACATTGCAAACCACTAGTGCTTTAGTGGGGGAGTTGAGAGGTACAACAAAACCATTGTGAGCATTCTAAATAAGTTTGTGGCAGATTCTGGGTCAAGTTGGGACATCCGATTACCGCTTGTCCTGATGGCCTTCAGATCTACATCATCTTCAGCAACCAAGATGTCTCCATTTGAGCTAATGCCTGGACGAAGGATCGTGCAACTTCAGCATCTGCTCTACAGAACACTAGAGCAGACACTGATAAATGCCTCCACAACTCATGAGTATGTTGAGAATTTAAGAAAACACCTTCAACATGCTTTTGCGTACACTCAGCAGAATCTGGAAAGATCTGCAGAGGGGATGAAGACTCAATATGACTTAAAAACAACCAAATAGGAATACCAAGTAGGAGACAGGGTCTACTTGTACAATTTCCAAAGGAACCAGACCAAGGAGCAGGAAGTTCTCCACAGCTGGCGCGGACCTTTTGAAATTGTAGATAACATTTCACCTGTCGCCTATAGAATCTGCATCCCCAAATGAAAACTGACAGAAGAGAAATGGGTCCATATCAATCAGCTAAAGAGTTGTCACCCTAGGCACACTTTGCAGCAAATTGAGGAGCCCAGAGAAAACCAAATAGAGGAGACATCTGGAGACTAAGAATAAGAAAAAGAAGAACCAGAAGGGAACAGATAGGTTCATAAGTATATTTAATTAACAGGGAGCATTTTTTTTCTCATTTTCAGGACAAAAAGGATTCCCCAAAATTCTAGCCAAATCAGTAGATATCTGTGTTTTGTGAATGATCATTTGCCTTTACCCTTCTGATTACTATAATGATTGAATGCATGTGTGCCCCACTGCTGTCAACATTCCCAGAGGGCAGTCAGTGGGAAAATGTAGTAACCGGTTTTGTATTTATTTAATAGATTCATACTGGCTGTGCTCGTCATAAACCAAGGAGGACCTTCCCGGGGACACTACAAAGAATGACCCAAGAGAAAGCTGTGTGTGCCGCTCCATACTCCAATTAGAGACAACGGGAGGATCGTGGCATACTGCTTCCTGATGGAAGAGGGACTCCACCTGATGAACCCCACTTTGCTCGACTGATGAACCCCACTTTGCCCTACTCTCCCTCGACAAGGATCTTAGAAGAGTCGGGGGGAATTTGTTGGCTACATTGACCCTCTCAGCAGAATTCCCATCCATAACCAAGCTGCGCTTCTGCAGTCAAAATGGCTGTGCTGGCTCCTTGGAGCACCATTGGATCAAAACTGCATTTTGCAGCGACAAAAGGATGGCTGCACCATCTTGACAAACACCTATTGGGCAAGTTGGAACAGGGAGCACACAGAGAAAGGTGCCATGGTGTGTTCTTGTGTGCACCAAAAGAAGTGAATTGAAGAAAGAAAACAGCGCTGCTCTGCTGTTTGCAAAAAGTTCCCATTGAATAGGGAATATTTTACACTAAAAAGGATGCTGCCCTGACTCTATTTCATCTATTCCACATCACATTGCAATAACAAGGCCTTGCCATGCCCATTCATATTGACATTGTTCTTCAGCAGAAGAAAGCATTATTGCTGAATGACAGGCTAATGTCAAGCCAAATCTGGGAAATCCAATGAAACGTCACTTTCAGCCGTACAAGAAAATGCTTAACTTTTGGGTTACAAAATGTCAAAAATCAAGGCTTTAATGAAATCCTAGCTCTATGGCATATGCCAATTTCAGTGAGCCTGTAGTTTGAACAAACTGCTGGATAAAAGAAACTGAATAGGGCTTCAAAACAATATTGGGAAGCCAGATGGAAGAGAAAAATCAAATTTAAAAGAGAAATCCTAGCAGCTTTCACCATGTGTCAAAATGGGCTTTTACAAACCAAAAGAAAATGCCTGTTTTAAAAGTACAATGTTGAATAAAAACTTGTCCCTGCCTAGCAATGTAAAGGGGGTTTAGCTGGGGAACATAAATGGGATGTTTTATTCAATAGGCTTGTTTCTGATTTAGAACAAAATAAAATAAAATAAAGGAATTAAAATGCATTGGCTGGATTTTGCAAGCTCCAGAACGGTTCTTTCCTGCTGGCTAAACTGAGGCCTTCTCCCAAAAGCAGCCACCATAAACTTATGGGACACATAAATGATAATTGCTAGCTTGAAAAACTTTGAGTAGGACCAGAAGGCTGCATATCACATACTAATCAGACTTGTGTCTGTGCTCTAGGGTGAGACAATAGAATCTGGGACGCCTACCTGTGAAGTAGGGAAGTAGCCATAAACATTCAATTAAACTGGGAAACCCCCATGGCTACCCTGGCTACCCTGAGCTGAAATGACAGTTGGTGGTAGCTGAGAAAAAATGGGCCAGGTGAAGGACAAAGGCCAGCCCCA
Source organism: Ambystoma mexicanum (assembly GCF_040938575.1). Lineage (NCBI taxonomy): Eukaryota > Metazoa > Chordata > Amphibia > Caudata > Ambystomatidae > Ambystoma > Ambystoma mexicanum. The sequence goes on along the minus strand of NC_090929.1, from coordinate 1,134,657,752 downwards.
TTGTTTCAAGAGACTATTTTATTAATACACTTTTAAGACTTGTATCTTTGCAACAGGACTTCGCAGGAATGTAAAAAGTTAACAGTGTAAATGTAATTTTGTGGGTTTTAATTTAAGACATTGTAGCCTTCACTGCCATATGGGCAACAGAAATGGCAGAGAAGTGGATATTCTAAGGAAAGTGTACATGATGCCACTTTGAAATTCAATTCTGATATGCCTAATAATAATCTATACACATGTATAAAGTTATAGAATTTTAGGCTGAATATTTTGTACTGAAAGTGATGAAAAATTGTTAAAGGGACAAAAAAAAGTCTTACAAACTGTAGAGTTGGACTGGCATGCTCTGCGTAAAATATGTAATCTGCCCATGTGATTTATTAAAGTGCCACAACTGTACAAATGTGTACATTTTGTTAAGATTTCTGGCAAAAAGGTCTGTGGGAAGGCTTTGAACATCATAAAGTCCTACTCCATAAACTCAGTCACCTCCTAGAGGAGGCAAGCAACTTTGGTTATCCTATCCGGGTCTTCGGGGTAGGCCTAGCTCAGTTCTGCCCACCAATAATTCTATGAGTTCACCAGGCCTTATAAATAAGGGTGGCTGATATAACTCTAGAGACTCTCTCCTGAATTTCCAGCGCCTACCTTCGGATCTTCTACATTCATCTTGCCAGATTCCAGATTTCACTGCAAGAACAAAGCATAGGTGACTCTATCCCAGCAAGGCCTTGAACTAGAAATCCCACAAAAAATAAAAACACTAACCAAGGGGAAAAGCTGTGGTACCCTTTTGGGGAGCGATCCTGTGACCAGACCAGCTTTTTGCCCGCTAGCTGCATGCCCGCTGTACCTCTGCCATCCAGCTGTTACTTGCTATCCAGTAACCGTTCAAGTGTGGACTGTGAGTATTTCCCCATCCCATAGGAACACATAATCTACCCCATCTTGACCCTTTTGTCTTTGTTCCACTCTCTAAGCAACCCTATCCATGCCTTGGTAATTTGTCCAACTGTCAGAATTCTTTGTGCATCTTGTCTGTGATTTCCTCGTGTTAGCGCAATTGTTTCTTTCACCCCATCATGTAACTCCTTAGCAATATTTTGAATAATTGAATTAATTTCCACATAAAGAGACACGCAGCATGGAGCGGTTAATGCGGCCGACTTAACCTGTTTCATGGGCAGCGCTATCTTCTTGCTAAACTAGTATACGTAAATTTTGTTTTTTTTCTTTCCAATCCGATTTTCTCTCTTTCACGGCTTCATTTTACCAAAACTGAACCTCCTTTTATCTTGCAAATCTCATCCAGTTATTCAGCTAGAAACATCCTTTCACTTCTATATTATCCCTGTGAAGTGCATCTATCCCCCCAGCCCAAAAACCGCATTCCGATTACAAGTATTTTACCCGTTTTTCTTAAAAACCGTTTGTGCCATTTAAAACTGCATCTGTGTAAAATGCAACTTTCCAACGTGTGATTCTGGCTGCATCGTGTTCTTACTTTCAACTTGTTTTGAACTATATGCCTTTGTCGATATTTTGCCTTGTGATTGCAAGTGTTTATACATTCCTGCTATTGCGAGAAATCATATTTGCCTCATAGATTTAACCACACATTAATAATTTATTTGTCAATTCCGAGTGTCATTTTATGCCAGTGCAAAGGACTTTAAAAACATTCCTGACTCTCTGCTGCTTCTTTCTGTCCATTCCAAATTCGATTCACAGGGGTTTGGGAGGGCATTACAGGGGGAAATATTAACTCAGGTGCCATATACCCAAAGAGAAAAAGTGTTCCTATTAATTGGTGCTTTGTATAAGTTCTTGTAGAAGGTTAACCAAGTGTCCTTCAGTGGTTTTCATTGTAATTATCACCCTAATGCTGATTGCTGCCCAATATTAAAATTTGTATGATTTACTTTGAATTTTAAAATGAATAAAGATTGCATTTTCGCCAACTGGCCTGGTTCATGGTCCATTGTGACCCGCGTATTTGAAAAAGGGGGCGTAAGACGGTTTGTGTGCCATCTCAAATTGAATTCATAGAAAATAAAGAGAAAGCATTCCAATAGTTCGCTACATCCTAGGTTGAGAATAAGGTGTGTCACCTGATTGAAATCCTTAACAAGACACAGTATTACAATGGGGAAGAAGGAGAGGAGGGCGAGATCCCTGAGACCTTCATAGGCTGTGCCACATCTGCCACCCTTTCTTTCAATGAATCTCCCTTCCCTAAATCCAACAGCCCCTCCCTCCACATCTGGAAAACCTATTAGGTATCCAAACCCTGAGGCTGTGAGAAACTGCATCTCCCAGAATCCCTGTTGTCTACTCAAGCACTGCCGGTCATTCTTCTCACCGTCCCCCTGATTTTTATTTTCTGAACTCCCAGTCTGCTTTAATGAAACATTACCAATCCCACAATCCCCCTTGTTCATTTCAAGATAATAATCCCGGTCATTCCCATTTGTTTCGCAAACCCTACCCCGTAGGACATCTGGAAAGTCTACCACCCACCTCTTTTGATAGAAACACTTTCTCATACCGTAACAGACAGCGGACTAAAACCAAAGCTGTTTACCTGACATGTCCCGACACAAGGATCAGGCAAAGTCAGGCAATTAACAATAACCATGCACACCTGACGCCCTTTACCTTCCCCACAGGGACAAAAGGCTGAGCACAAGAGCACACTTCGAGCTAGGTCAAAGGCACGAGGAGACAGCCACACAAAACCGGCAGATCAAACGGAGAAGAAATGCGTTGAGACCTGGAAGGACAACAAAGTGGGAGTTGCCCTTGCCCTTTACAACTCAGACCCATGAAGGCTCTGAAAGAGAAATCATAAGACCAGGAGTTACAGCTGGCGTGCAGAGAAGCAGATGACAATGGTACACAGGGGCCTCCCGCTTTGATAACGTAGGTGGAGAGGCAAGCTAGCTACCGTGGTACTATCCTTGAGTCCAGAGATCAAAGAAGCCAACGGGTTCAGCACAGCCAGTGAGTTGGTGTTGAGCCCAAGGTTGCAAGTAGCAACATTTTGAAGGCAAGGAATTAGCAAGAAAAAGAAATTGTGTTTAAGTTTGAACTTTAAAGAAAGCCCAGTTGAGGTACAAGTGCAGAGTGGTCTGGTGCCACGTTGGCACTCATTCGAAAGACTCTGACTGGGACCTGTTTTGAAACTACAAGAACCAGAAGGCCCTAGGAAGTGGTGGGCTAAGGCGTCAGAGTGGTCCTACAAGGGTTAGGTCAAATTCCCTGTAAAATCGAAAGTCTCTGACCCGTTGCCAGTGGGAATTCTTGGGGAAGGTAACCCCAGTTCCAATAAAATTGTGAACTGTGAAATACAGTAAGTGTGAACCCAACAGAGGGATACCGCAAGAAGTCTAGGAGAAGGAAAACCCTGCTTTCTAACGAAACTGAGCAATACACAAACTGTGTTAGGAATGCACAAATTGTGTTGAAGAAAGGCTGAAGCAAACCCAATGGAGGGAAGCCCATTTATGTATGGAGGGTCTGAGCCCAGCGGAGGGAGATCCCAGGAGCGAAGAGCAATCGCCCAGGTGCAAGACCAGAGAGAACATTTGTTTATTATATCGCTTGTGATTCAAGAGTATTACATCCATGAACAGTGTGCCGGCATGAGTGAAGCCGGTCAGGGGTTGGCCGCAGTTGAAAGTTGTTGAAGAGGCGATTTGAATATGACAAGCAATATTTGAGAGGTCGTAGTGAACCAGACAGAGGGAGGCCCAAGCTGCAAGAGGGATCCGAGCCCGATGGACGGAGATCCAAGAGGCGAAGAGCAATCGCCCAAGGCACAAGAGTACCGAAGGAACTTTTTTGTTTGTCTGCTTGTTTTTATGAATCAGCCAGCCTTCTAAGGCAAGAGTCTTTTGCAGGAAAGAGACTTAGCCTCTGAAGGTTTGATATCGTTGGACTGGGACTTTGAACCTTGTGTTGATGAGGCCAAGGAGTGTGCTGTGCTCCAGAGTCCCGCCTTGTCCTGTGCTTCAAATGTGAGAAGGGAGACACAGCCATGCCATCCTGACTTATCATTTTGTGAACACTTCTTTCTTTTCTGGTGAACATTATCCCACACTCTTTTTGTGATCCTTTTTTTTTTTTTTTTTTTTTTTAGTATAGGCCCTTTTTATTTGACAAGACACCACTTGGACTGCCTTATTTTCATTTGATTTTCGTAGCTTGCTCCCATCTTAGATTTAGGTTTGGATTCAGTGTTTATCTTACCCATTATAAAGTTCAATAAACACCCTTGAACTGTGATCACTTGTGTCTGTCTTTACTGTTGCCACCATTTGTTCCTTACAGATGGGAGATGGCAAAACGACACATGTTGTGTGTGCTCTCTGACCCCACATGTCATGGGCATGCCCATGCACAGTGCAGATGGGAACATGATTGGTATATTTGGCATTTTGCAGAGTTAGAGGGCTGTTTAGAGACATAAGGTCCATGTGCAATGGTTGAAAAAGGGGGAAGTTAGATCAGGATACGTAAAAGAGGCGGCAAGAAGGGGGGAGCAACTATTTACCACAGAGCACACGTTGTTATGCAAAAAGAAGAAAGGGCATGCATTGCCTTGGGCACAAAGAGGCCACAGAGGCAGATTGAAGGTTCAGTGATTATAAGAGTGAGTGGGTGGAAGGGGCCATTAGATGAAAAGCAGATAGGGTAGTGGGGTTTGCTGAGAAGGTAGCGCTGCTCATGACCAACATTGTGAAAGTAATCATGTCCAGGCCCTCACCTGGAGTGATAATAAAAAGAAACACTTACACATCGAACAACACATCCGATTTTCTTTATGTTTTAGATGGAAGGGGACTGTTAACCTGGAGAGCAACATAGAATGCACAGCATTTGAACATGCTCCCGATCCTGCAAGCAGGAACAATGGCCCAAATAAAAGTATCATCGAGTATGTGGGACCCAAGAATATGCCAAACCCTCATCGAACTGGGGCCGACTGTGCCCCCTGTACTCCCCTGCCCTCATGTCCCCCACTCTGACATTGTCCCCTTGGATGACCATCCTGCTCATCAAGATTCAGCTTTTCACAACAGGTCCCTGAACTTGATGCCGAAAAGAATGAGCTGTCAGCTGACTGATTTGCAGCTATTTCAATGAAGTTTCAGGAAGGTGGCCGCCTGTTTTATTTCACTTTTTGCACCGAGCATCCAGGCAGCCAGGCAATGGGACCAAGAGAGGGCTAAATGTTTTGGGTGGAGTAACAGGCATTTCGTTTCGGGCTAACCACTCTTCCAGATTGATGTGACTGTGATACCAGAAGTTATCAAAGTGGTTACCAAGACTTGGATTCATACAATTCTTTGCTTGGTCCCCACATGGTGGTCTTACTAAATTAAAAAGGGAGTCCTGATTCTCGTGGTGGCATGGATTACTCTTTGTGCATGTAAAGTGGGGTTTCAGTTACGTAAGGGGGGTAAAAAGGGGAAGTATATGATGACACTTCCTGTAAAAAAGGACAATGATGCCACACCTCTCACAAGAAAGAAACATACACAAGTAACAGCAGAACGCCACGTCTTTGGATATGCTGTTGGTCCTGTAGGAGAGCTCTCCATGCCACCTACTACCTTGGAAAAAGCACTGGGTTGGGCAGAAGCAGCATGCATGGGGTGTACAGAGGGAAAGGACAGCAAGAGCAACTACATAGCAATCAATAATATCGCTTGAAGGGGGAATGTGGAGGGGCAGAGGGCACATGAAAGGGGGATGTGCTTTGGACTCTGTGGGATGGAGAGGCATGAGATTTATAAGCAATACTAGAACAGTAGGGTGGCCATGTTGTGTAAGCCCATTCCATATTTGTGTAGGCCCAGGTGTAGAAAATGCATTAATAAGCAAGCCCATTTCAAAGGCTGCAGCTTTATTCTTTTCTATGTTTTTATTTTTGCAAGCTGAGCAACAAAGTGAAAGTAGAGAAGGTCAGAATGACATGGCAGGCGGTGCCAATTAATGTTTCAAGGGAAGATGTGTTCATAGTAACGCAGTTTCCGACCATAACTAAAAGGCCAAAGTGCAATGTGCAGACAGGGCCTGGCAACATTTCCATGATAGAATTAATCAAATAAATGAAATGTGCTTCCAATACGGTCCATTCAAGGTCCCTTGTAGGGTTTTTTTAGAGCAACAGTTGGCAGCATGTTGTTGGAGCGGAGCAAGGGAGTTAGTGTCTGGGGGTTTGAACAATGTTCATGGCCTTGAAGAAGTTCATGCCTCATGCTATCTCCATGCAAAGAGTCCAATTGGCTTGTAGCTATGTATCCATGCATATGTTGAACTGTGGCAGCCAATTACAGCTAATAGTTTTTCACCCGGTCACCGGTCAGCTTAATGATGTAATTGAGGGGTGGTGTTGGGGTAGGATCATGATGTTTTGAGGGGGTTTTGTGTTTTTTTTCTCCAGAGAATGTGTTTGCCCAATTAACGATAATTAATGTATGGAACTCTTCAGGGACTCTTTGACGCCTGTCCAATTATTTGATTTCATCTGCCCCAACATATAGCTAATATGTTTATTGTGATTTTGTGGTTTGTCCCCATAAATAGCATGGTTGCAGTAGGTGGAGTTGAGAACCCTTCACCCAGTTCAGTTCACAGGACATTCTGATTGTATTCTCACAGTTGTTGGGGGCCAATAAAACTGTGTTGTTCGTGCGCAGTGTGTACTATTCTTTGGATTACTTTTTGTCCCCTTTGGATTACTTATCAAAAGAAGCACCACTTTACAGATCTATCCCATGTGGATAATCCTGATTCATGGATGACCGGGAGCACGTATTTGTGAAGGTGATTGTATAGTTGAACAGCCACACACTTTTTCTCTGTGCAGTAAAAGATGTGAATCAAAAACTAGTATGTTGTTAATTAATGCTGTGGGTTGGACATATGCTTACCTTGTATTTTTGGAAGCCAGTTGCAATCAGCTGACATTTTTAACACGTTTGCCTTTTTGAGATCAATAGAATTCTACTCCATATACTGTGCTGTATTGTGCTACAATATTCAGTTTTTATGTGTATTTTGAAGATGTTTAAGATAATTGCTAACATAAATAGCACTCGGGAACTATCCATGTCTCTGGAATGCGTGTTCTTGCATGTCTGTTTATTTTTGTAACAACCCACTACCTTTATTTCTCAACGGTTCCTCGATTGTGGGAGTTGCATATGCGGCATGGGTAGTGTCAACTCTTCCAACACTAGAGGGCATGTAGATGTCTGTCTCATTATCAGAACGTCTGCACGTTTTTGGGTTTCCTATTTTGAGAGTTCTGTAGTGGGGGGTTGGACCTGTCAAATTTGGAAGGGTGAGCATGAAGATTAGTCATTTGGGAGACAAATGATGTGCTCTTGATTGAGTGTTATGGAAAATGATTGGTCTGTCTATCTTAATAGCATGTGTGGTCTGGCAGGGTATCAGAGTTACTTGTGTCTTTGTGTTTTTACTAGACGCCTGCATGGTGTCTGTGTGGTTATGTATGTAATGACTCCAATCAAGCATTCCCACTAAATCAGTGCCTTGTCTGGGATTGTTCAGTGGAAGCCCTTTTTTATATATTTTTATGACAAGTTATAATCTGGATGATGAACCCTTGTATAACACCCCTCTCTTAGAATCCCCCTGACCGCACTGAGCCAAGAAGTAGGTTTGTTTTGCAAATTAAAAAGGTTTATTTGAAAAATTAAATAATAGATATATATCACACTTTTATAATAAATTAATATTTGATGTCACACTTAGACGTATGACAGTGATCAACAATGGATGATGTTATACTAGCACACTGGTTTAATTACTTAGGAGTAGTATAGAGGATAAGGTAGCTGAGAATGCTTTATGGTTTCAAGGAGATGCAAAGATGAATAAAAGGCAGTACAGAAATAAACTTGATGTGATTTCAGCAAAAGATATTATGATCACTTTTTCTCTGACAATTCACTCACCCACCCCTATGCAATGTAAGGAGATGGAAGTAACACACACAGTCTTCAGGAATACAATCACAGTACAATACGAATTCAGTTCCCCCCTAGCAAGCTTATAGCACCAGGGATGATTTTGAAACACAGGTGAAAGACTTTCAGGTGATTTGCAAGGGAGTGAAATATGTTAAAATTGATTTTAATTCACTCTAGAGGTTCAGGGTGAGTGAGAGATACTTTAAATCAGTTCAGGTCCACACTAACAATGATTAATGAGGGATGATCAGGTTGAAAACGGATTTCAGTAATGGAAGCAAAGGACAGATCTTTCCACACGTGGTTGAAATGAAGCAAAATCTCAAATCGCAGCACTTTTTTTCAAGTGCGTCGAGCGCAATTACGGAGGCGCTATAAGGAGTAGCAAGACGGTTTAGAGCTTGTTGGAAAGCTGGGAATCTTGGCTTTTCAATAAAAGTTAAATTACGTTCCTAGGATGGAAAGTTTCAAAGATACAGACGATTTTGTAAAGGTCGTTTTTCAGAAATGAAATTACAGTTTCGGAATGACAGATGCGCTTTGAGAGGTTTGAATCAACAGGAGGAACACCCGATTTCTTATGATGCAGTTCTAAAAAGGTTCAAATGTTTTGAATCAGATTATTTTAAGCTAAGAGATGGGTTCTGCACAGCTCTAGCTGGGTACTCACACTACAAATTTGAAAGGAATGGCCTTGTCACGGATCTGGTGAACAAGTTTAGCTGCGGTTCTCTCTGCTTGGCGGTTCAATCAGGCACCGGTTCTGTTCACAGCGGTCTGGTCTGGGTCTCTGGTTCTGCTGGTCTGGATCAAGTGGATTCTGGATACCGCACTGCTTTCTGGGTACTGGTTTTGTTCTGGATACACAGGACTCTTAGCAAGCAACAAACCGCACAGCCCGGCGGTTGAATAGTTTGCAAAAGATTTTGAGGCCTGCTGAAGAGTTCAGCTCTTTGGAGTTTTTGTTCTGGATTTAGTCTGGATCTCTGGAGTTCTGGATTCTGGAGTTCTCCGTCAGCGTGCTGCGCAGGAATTTAGTTGAAGGTTGGAAAACGAATGTCCTGTCCGGCTTCCAGTGGCTCTTTTTATGTCTTTTGAAAATGGGTGTGGATGCTAACTTTCTATGCCCAACCCACTCATGATTTGATAGGTCAAGGATTTCTCTTTGACCTGATTTGAGAAGGGAGCAGTGAGTCATCCTATGTCATCAGGTGTCATGTTTATGGCTCCAAAGAAAGAACACTCCCCTTTGCTTTTACCTTAGAAAATCATTTTCATAACTAAACATATTTCCCAAATACACAAGTGGTTGACATTACATGTACATATCATATATTACTTTGGGTAGGTCTCTGTTCCAACTCTGATGTTTCTAAGAGCCAGGGTTCAAAAATGGCAACTTATTTTCGTTTTTAGTTGGTTTACCAATATTGGATTTTTACCAAAAATTGCACAGATGTACACCGCCTTTCTATACATATTCCAGTAAATTTTCATTTTTCTAGCGTGAACCCCGTGTCTGCAATCTCCATAATTCATGGGGTTTTGCCTCAGAACATGGTACATAGTCCTAACACCTCTTCAAATGTGCACAGAAAAATCACAAGAATAAGGATATTAATTATATAATTTTGACAAGTCCATACTATGAATTATCCATCTTTTTAAAATTATGCTCTGGCCCAGAGGGGTGTAGTTTCCCAAAGCACATGGTGGAATTTCTGGTTTGTCCACTTCCTCCAACTCAAGTTGCTCACAAAGGCACTGCCCCTCCCAGTTTCTCTCAAGGGGAAGCCATTTACGACCCCCCCTAATTTAACATTTGCCGAAGCCAAGGAAGGCTCATTGTTCAGTTTCCTGCAGTCCCCAGCTGCTCCTCCCCTAATCCAATCAGAGAGGTGTCATCTCCCTTTGGTGAGGGCAGGAGAATGCAGGCCAGGCCTGGGAACATTTGTTGAGCAAGTTTCAACTCCCGATGGGGGCAGTTGTCAGGCAGAATTCAATCTCTTTAAGCCAGGCTTCAGCCAAATGTCACTTTTGTTCCCAGTTTTTCTTCATTCAAAACATACTTACAATTTTTACACATGCAGCTAGAATGCTGATTTTAAGTTCAAAACTATGACATTTAACAGTTGCAAACTATATGACACTCAACAGTAGGTCACTCATTTATTTTAAACAATTAGATTTTAGTGGCTTTCAGTCCAATTTAACTTAAGCTTCTGACATCCACAGCTCAGCCAGTTTCATTATGAACATTATTTTAGGCTCTTTCTTTTCCCAGATTTTGTATGCACACAAGACTACATTTTGCCAAATGTCTGCTGGTGTTCAGTGAGATTTTTGAATATCTTGCAATGTTTAAAATAGGCATTTTGAGCTTGCATTCAGAGAAACAAATGTGATTTCAAAGTGTTTTTGAGCTAACAGGCACTGCTGTTTTTCCTTTGGCACTACGTTTCACTCATGGCGCTTCTGGCCCACCACGCTCACACTGGTGGGTGGCAGGTTAGGTGACCATTTTGGTGTGCGCAAAAACTGTGCGGTTTGCCTGGATATTGGCGCAATGTGGTCTTTTTCAGCCATCTAGGATTTTCTGAGCCCACAGCCACAAATGTTGCAGCATAATAACTCGAACATGGGTCAAAACCCCTGACATGTATGTCACCCTGCTTGCTATCTGCTTGTGCGTTCTAAAGTCCTGGAGTTTCTCATCTTTTTAATTGTTGGTATCAGTATGTGTAAAGGTATCAGGGTTTTGGGGGTTTGGTGAAAAGCAGATTTCTTCAGCCAGAGGTGCCGGTATCTTTGGATTCTGACACCTCATTTGTTATGGGTTTTGCAGCATGTGTTGTAATTTTAGGAGTGAGTGTAGAGGGACAAAGCAGTTTAAGTTCTCAATTTCTTCTGTCTCAGTATTGAGTCTGGTGAAATTGATGGATACTTTCTGAATGGTTAGGAAGATCGAGTCCTGAGAGCAGTTATTCAGAATAGCATCCCACTTTCGTACAAAGTCTCTACTTTCTTTATATAATGATGATGGAAGTTGTTTCCTTAAACCTCTACCTAAAGTGATAGCGTGAAATTTGTGGTTGATTTCCTTACTGCGAACTGCATTTTCTTCTTTACTGTTGCTTCTGATCCTTGTGTCCTAGAATCCTTTTCACCAAACATCTCCTCTAAAAGTAGATGCAAACTGCATTTACATATTATTTTTGGATGGATAAATACGGACCACCACCAAGGAGACCTTGACAAGATAATTTGAGCATCACTTCCAGTTCTGAATCTGAGACCACAGGTGAACCGATTAGTCAATGCAGCAAATCATCATCCACAAGTGGTACTGACTTAAGAGCTGAAGGAACTACAACTACAACAGATGGTGTTTTTTTAGAGGTAAGACAAAAAGAATCAGGAGGGAAAAAGGAAACCTAAAGGAAGGACGTATCATGAGACAACAAAAGAGAACTTAGTTATCAACTTGTCCAGCAGGACCCTCTCTGAATCCGAGAGAGAACCCCTGCAAAAGGAATTTAGTTTTGTGCCTACTTACAACACTACTTTATTCAACACTAAGGATACATTTTCTGAACAGTCAGAAATGGGAAAGAGGTTTCTTCCCCGTGGGTACAAGATGGCTGAAATTTAAGTAGCTACCACCAAGATTGATCAGATTAAACGAGATACTCTACTGACACAGCAGACTAAGTCCAATAGTCTAGCTCCATTATACGTATCCAAGTTCTCGACAAAGAGTAATCGTATTAAAAACATCATTAAACAGAATTGGAGAACACTTACATGTGACTTCAGAGTAGGACATGTATTTAAGGACGTTCCAGTGTTTGCATATTAGATGATTAGGAATCTGAGAGATGAACTGGTCTCCACTAAACCTCCCAGACAAGCGTTGAACACGGCACACACTGGTACATACCCATGTTTACATTGTTGTAACTGTGGGTTTGTTACTAAAGGGAATACCATTAACCATCCACGTACCAGAGAGAAGATGAAGCTAAGGAGTTGTGCAACTTGTGACAGTACCCACATCATTTACTCCATCAAATGTCCATATGGCCTCTATTACATTGCCAATCCAAACGACCAACGAAACATAGTTGGAACGAACACAGGTCCTGCATCAGGAACAGCAATCCCAACTCTGCAGTAGCAAGACACTGGCAAGGGAAAAGACACAATGGGCCTCATTACGACCTTGGAGGCAGCCATGGTGCTATAAGCACCATGGCTGCCTCCAAAGTCGTCTCGAGGTCCGGGTAGTCGGAATGGAGACTTACCGGGTCATTCAACCTTGGAGGACCCGGTAACTCCCCATTCTGAATACCATTCCCGATTCCCATTCGAGCCCCCATAGGGCTCAATGGGAATGGGGAAGGAGCTAATAACGGGCCCGCAAATAGCAGATCCGTTATTAGCTCCATGGTCCCTTAGCGGGACCCGCTAAGGGACCTCGGAATGTGGCGGTAGGGGGTTAACGGCACGGGCATCCTTACCGGTGCCATTACCCCTCTACCCCCATACTCGTAATGAGGCCCAATATCTCCCAAATCAGATTTCAGATTTTAGAAACTGTCACTAAATCTAAACCACATGAGAACATTAACAGCAGACTGGACAGAAGAGAAACATATTGGACAGACCGTCTGGGCACACTCATGACAAACGGAATGAATGAGGAGCTGAATTATTTGTGCTACCTATAAATATGGACTATCTTGTTAACTTGTCGCTCTCATGAGCGTTTCTGGTTGCTATACTAGCATACCCATGTCACACGGGATGAATGAGGAGTGCATCGATTGAGCATGATCTAGGTCCATCCTGAACATCTCTTGCCTTTGGGGGCCTATCGTTGATTGATTGATTTTTTGTATTTATCAATGTACTGCCTTGCACATGATATTTCCGGTGACTGAATGTGGCTCAACATCAACTGCATTACAGCAGATGACATGAGAAACTGTATTGGAAGTATTCTCTATGTATATGTTGATTTATTTTCTTAGGGATTCCATTTACCTATATTCATCAGTACAATGTATCCTTCCCATAGGTAATGTACTCTGACACAGTGCATCAAGCATTAGGACCTTTCTTTCTTGAAGTTTTTTTTTCCTTCCATTAAAATTATGCACTATATAATGTCATATTTGTTCCTAGGCGGATGCCGGAGGTCTCCTTGGTGATTCCAGTATACAAAATGAGTTTGCGTGCACGTGCGCACTTTCTCTGACGAAGGAATACACAGTCGAGCAGAAGGTAACCTCTGCCTTCACAATCCCTGTGTTATTTCAACGCGTATAATACAATCTGTACAATCAGTTAATTCCCTTCTTTCACTGCAGATTTTTAACTTTCCAAACACATTGGGGTTGTTCCACGATCATTTGAGTTAACAGTTTTTTACATCAACAGCCTGATAAACTCATGATTAGATCTACGGTTACTCACACTAACTAGATACATTGGTTTTACAGATTCTGACCCACGGGTCAATACATTAAGGTACTTTCATAACTGTTAGGGAGAATTCTCTGTTTAGGCTGAATTTCCTAACCTAGTGAGTCCCCCAGCAGCTTTGCTGGATTTCTGGAGTTTGTTTTTTTCTCCTGCCAAGAGTGAGTCTCTTTTCCTCCCACTCTTGGACATGATTTGAGGGGTTCCTTTGACTGTTAATGTGTTTTATGGGCTATGGGGTCTTTTACTCCATAGGGTCTCACCTGTTTTTACTATGTGTGTTACACAACACCCTCAGTGCAGTGACACAGGGCTGTCATAGTGACATCCCACCATAGACTCCATAACCTGGGACTGTCTACTGTCTCCCAAGGCATGTAAAGTCACTATTGGCTTCACTAGTCCCAAATTATGAACAGAAACCAGTACAAACCATCATATTGTGGGCGTACTGGTCGGGGCAATTCGATTGCCCCGGGGTCTCTTATTCGAGGGGGCACGTCTCCGTCCCCCCTGATCGACTTTTGGCTGGTGGCAGTGGATACTACTTTTTATATTCGACCGCGAATATATCTCTATGGGATTTTCCCATTGTTCGAGGCTACCAACTTTAATTATTTAATTCCTATAGCCTCGAACATACCGCCGGGTTATTTATTTAATATTAATTCACCGGTTGGTATTTTTTGCCAGAACTCGATTCTAAAAATGGCGTTTGTGTTCTCTTCTGTGACTCCAACCCAAGTTGAGCCCTTTGTTCCACATTTTGGCGGGCATCTCCACAGAAGCCTCCAAAAGTGGTGCCACTCTGTCTGGGTACCACAGAGGGTGTGGGAGGGGGTTTAGGCACCCTGGAATGAGTTGCCTTGGCAACTCAAGTCGCACTCTTGTGTGATTGGCCCAAGTGGTGAGCCGGCCGGCTCACCACTTAGCATGTTTGATTGACAGCTAGGCTGAATGAATGGGGGTTTCCTGCATAAAAGCAGGGCTTTTGGGACTGAACTTCAGAAGTCGCCACAGGACCTGAGAATCCGAAGAGGGAGAAGCTGAGCCGACCTGCAACGACGACACCACCGGTGGAGCCCTGCTGAACCGTCTCACCACTTCCCGATGATAGAGGAGATCTTCTTGCCGGAGAGTCTCTTCCCCTTGAGCTGGTGGGGACAACCAGTTCGCTTTCCTTTTCACCTACCAGGAGGTTTAGTGGTCGAATTGCCTGTGCCAAGTACCCCGGCAACCGGATAGCCACTTACCACTGAACCGCGAATAAAAGGACCACTCCTTTGGATCGAGAAACTCTGCGGCTGGTTTCTTCCCTGGCAGTATAATGACGCCCTGCTTTCCTCCACGACGAGATCTTCTCTTCTGCCGGACGAAGCACCTACTCGCAACCGCTGCCAGGAACAACTGCCCCCGCTGGAGTGTTCTCACCATTTCAAGGTACTGTGTCCGCCTGGCCTCCCTTTCTATAGATTGCTACAAGGTGACAGTAAATCCTTAACCTTCTAAACTGGGCTAACCTCTTGACCATCTAACTGGTCCCTTTCTTTTGGTCCAACTTCTTTCTGAACCTTTTCGAGACTTTCGTGCACTTTTCAACCGTGTGACCTTGGACACATTTCGTTCTGATCCTCTTAAAGTGGATCCGGCTTTCTGAACTCTAACTTCACGGTTTGATTCTGCCTTCCTCTCTTGCTGTGTTCTTTTGAAAGTGTTGAGATCTGTTTCAATTTATGCTCTGCCTTTCTCTCCCTTTTAAACCGAATTATTAGAGTGCCATCTGCGTTAAGCGCTCACGCTGTCTGAAAATAAGTGGGGCTTTACTTAAGACTTGTCTAATATTCTCTTAAAGGAGTGTATGTACTTTAGTAACTGTGTTTTTGAACTTGCTTGAGATTAGTGCCAGTGTGTTTTCTTAGATGTGTTGTTAAATAAATAATTATATATCTTTTACACCAAAGCTCTGGTCAGTGTTTGCTTGTTCTACTGTGTGTACCTGCCCTATTGTGTATGCTCTGTATACTGCCTAACTCTTCTTGAGGGAAGTCTGACTGCTCAGCCACAGCTACCAGGTAAATCTGGGTGGTGCAGACTGCTACCAATTGGGTGAACTGCTAACTCCTGTAGTCCTAAACTTTTTGCAGTGGTCCCTAAGTGAACTGCACAGGTTTCTGCCTAACAATAACATTATACCTTCATGTGGGGTTACATGTTTATGCTCTGAGCTACTGTACAAAGTGTCGCATTTTGTTCACATTATATTTTTGTTTATGTTTCTTTGTGAATACTAACATCCCAATTTGACATGCTATGTATGTATTTCTGTAATTTCTGTTTTGAATTAATCTGATTGCTTACTAATGATGCATATGAATATCTATATTTTAGCAAATACATTTTTTGTTGATATTAAGCAGGGCTCTGCCCTGATGAAGGGGTTAATCTCCGAAATGCATTGGCATATGAGCTCAAACAGATAAGGCTGATGACTACCTCCATTGTTCTGTCATTAAAATTGAAATTCATTTTTTTTCATTGCGAGAAGCTCCTAAAACTCTTTTTGCACAATCCCGACATTGAAAGTTTTGCCTTAAGGATTCTGAAAGTGCATCAGATTTACAGCAATTAATCCTCTAATGATTCGCATGCGAGCGTCTGGATCATTGTGTGGTCTCCACATAGTTTTCTTCTTGACTTGGGTGTGTCCATAGACCCTCAGTCACATCCTGCATCCCAAAGAGGGATTGTGGTTAGCGTGAGATGCAATATGGCAAATGAGTAGATATAGGTAAAGCTATAAGGTTTCTTGCATAGGAAGGAGGTGGACTGATGGATGTTGATCGACCTTATGTCATTTTCGAAAGCAGTGGGGGGTTTGTTTGGATCTTGTTTGGATCTGTGTAACAGTGCGGAGAGTAATTTCGGTGGTGTGAGTGAACAAATATAAAGGCCTTCAGAAAAACTTTGAAATCGTGCATTTTAACTACGTAAATGCCAGCATATGTGGGTATCAGAGCAGCAGCAGGAACCCCTTCAACATTCTGCACATTGATGCCCCTTTGATGGTGGGTTGTTGTTTTCAGGTTATATATCCAGTTGATGAGCATGAGTCTACGTTTAGGAGTGAGTGTGTGTATGAGACATGAGTCTAAATGGAGGGTGGTCTGAGTAAGATCTACTAGATGCCTTGAATTGTCTGCCTAGAGCCCTCTTGCCTGACTTTGTGTACAGAGGTTTGGATGTTTTACTTAGTGAAAGGATCAGCAACCTTTGGTGTGGGACTATAACTCCCATCACCCCCAGCCAGCATAGTCAATTGTCGAGGATCATAGGAGAGACAGTCCAAAGCATCTGGAAAGCCACAGGTTGCAGAACCCTGCCTTTCTGTGTCCAAGGTGCTGTGTGCATCCCTGTTGACCTCCTAGTTATGGATGTCTATGGCTCTGTGTGGAATGCTACATACGCCGTGTTGCAGGAGTGTGCTTTGGAGCTGGGATCAATGGTACAGGTTATGGGAAACCATTTTTTTTTGTTGCGTGGTTGGGGCTGTGCGTGGCGGGGTTCATGGCCTGGTGCAGTGCGGTATTGAGGTTTTGGGTGCCTTTGGATATGCTTAGTCCGAGGACATGAGCTGGGAACTTCATGCGTAAGTGGATTGGTAGGAGTGTGGTGTGTTTGTTGCTGTGTCCATGATTGCTGCATGAAGAGGTCATGGTGAAGTGGGAAGTGAGCAGTAATTTGCTGTAAGAACGGAAGAACATGGGAATATCTCGGGAGGATAGCTCAGTGGCAACGTGCTCGCCTTGGAAGCAAGACGACACGAGCAGCACAGGTTCAACCCTTAAAAACCTCTGGGTATTAAGCGCGTTATAAATAACCCATCATATCATATCAATGCTGAAATAACTGCTCCTGGAAAAGAAGATACAGTAACATATTAATAATGTGATCTTCATTTATTGACTTGGTTCCCAGACCGCTGCAACCGTTGTCATGCACTTCTTAGTAACTCATTTAGAGCAGTATTTATGGAACCTGAATTTTCCAGTGAGATGATACGGCCCCCATTAAATGCCAGGAAGATCGGGATGCCAAATAAGTGGGCCTTGTTTACAAAAAAAGGCCAGTTCTGTTCGCAGAAAACAGAACAGCCCAGCCCTGCAGCACAAGCCTGGGATTGTGCGACCAAAGCACAGAAACGACATGTGTCTTCCTCTGAGCACTGAAAGGAGCACACAGGACACTCTGTGTCCTTGCAAGTTTGGTGGTGCAGACAAAAAGTGGCACGAATTCCGTTTCTAGCACTTTTATTACTTGTTTATTTATTTATTATTTATTACTGCTAAATTGCGAGGCTGGCCAGGAAGTGTAGGACGGTAAATCCTCCACTTTCACGCCAAAAATCGGCAGATTTACTAAAACGGAATTACTACTCGCGTTAAATCCGCCAAAATCCCCATGGAGTCTAGTGGACTCCAAAAATGGGACTAACACTGCCATAGCATTACTCAGAATCGTAAGATAGGTCCACATGATTGAGTGCCGATAACAGTAACAGATTTTTGCGGTAATTCAGCAGATTTATTGCCAAATTACCACCAAACTCGGGATGAGGCCCAGCCGCCAAATTGCAAGTTTGGAGCACGTAAGGAAGAAAGACCTCAGACACATGCCTGGAGGTATCGCCTCCATAACAATTAAACAATTACCTCTACTGAAATTGCAAAAGGCCCGATCTCCTATGTAGTCTATGTTGCTGCATAATGCAGCATAAAAATATATATACATATTGCAGGTTTATGACAAAAACGGCCATCATCAACATTAAACGACCTTGGCGGTATTAACACTGTTAACATGGCAACACTGGTGATGAGGCCCTTGCTGGTCCCTCCATGCATATATTTATCACACGTTATCTGGAAGTGGCCACTCAGTCCCTCTGTATACACCATTTCCCCAGCGTGACGGCCATTACGCAAATCCCCACACGTATTTTTGTTGTTTTTCAGTCATTTCAGTGGTCAGGCACTGACAGGCAGGCATCAACAAGAATTAATATTCTGATGGAAAGCACTATTCCTTCCAAAAAAGGACACTATGGCCCTCATTACGAGTTCGGCGGTACCCATGCCGCTATTGGCGAAATCGCGTAGGGGTCCGGGTCCTCGGAATGACCATTCCGAGCTCGGAAGGCCCGGTAATTCCTCCCTCCAAGCACCCGGACATGGTCCCTCCCCATTCCCATTTCAGCCCCCATAGGGCTGAATGGGAATGGGAGAGGGAGCAAACAATGGGCCATTACGAGATGGCCCGTTGTTTGCTCCCTCTTCCCCTCGCGGGACCCGGTAAGCACGCCTGGTTTTCCCAGGCATGCTTACCGTGTCCCGCGAGTGGAACTCGTAATGCGGTGGTACGGAGTGAACGGCGCCGCACCTTTTACGGCACCGTTCACTCCGTACCGCCAGGGTCGTAATGAGGCCCTATGGCTCGTCAAGTTACATGCACGTGCTATGCTTCTGTGTCTTGCGCTGAGTTCATCCACAGCCCCAGATGCGTTGCTAGGGGGGGCTGAAGGTGCTATAGCCCCGGGTCTTTTGATTGTAGCCCCAGGTAGAAGCTCAGGGACTACAACTAAAAGGCTATAGCTAGCCACGAATCCCTTAGCCCCTGATCTTTTCCAGACCTAGCAACACCCCTGCACAGCACTCACCTCAGTCGAATATCCAGCAAACCCCACCCCCATACCCTTTCTACTCCACCCCTCCTCGGGTACCAATAATACCTCCCAAGACACCGCAAACGCGTTTTATGGACGTGTGGTCGTTGCACAATGCAACCAAAAGGACAGAAGCATCATTAAGCCGCAAAAAAGACAGCCGGTTAAATCAAGCGTGCGCCTCTCTGCCAGAAACGATTGAAGGCATCACAAAGACTCCATTTAGACATCCTCCTGCTATGGAAATGTACGAACTGCCCACGGGCCAGCAGCGTGATAGATGGTTTATGTGGTCAGTGAGTGATCCGCTTCTGTGTGCACACAGTAGACTTTCAACTCCATTAGAGGTCTGAGAGAGGGCCGATCGCTGGTGGCAGAAAATGCCTCTTGGCTGAGGGGACAGCACTAAACCAACGACGCCTTCCTCTGTGTGTCCACTGCGAAGAAGAGGCGTTAATGACACTCAGTGGCGTCGCTAGAAATCAGTATGTGGGAGGGGAGGGGGGGGCGGCAAACCAGGGTGTAAATACAACAAGGGGACGCAGCGTGGTGGCACATCAAATAAGAGTGAACGCCATACTTTACCAAGCTGGTTAAAAATAAATTGACATTAAGCATGTCCAGAGTAGGATAAACACAATACATATTTTGCATCAAGTTAATCGGCATCCTAAAAGTTTTACTCACGTTCAGCAGTTACAAAAATGTGCTATACGCTCAGCATTAGACTGCATTATTCTCACCGAAGCAGACAATAGTCCCAGCACAGCTTCAAATAATGTGTAGTTAGGGAGGTGGTGGAGAAGAGACATCACTCCCAGCACAGCTTCAAATCATGTGTAGTTAGAGAGGTGGTGGAGAAGAGACATCACTCCCAGCACAGCTTCAAATCGACGAGGTGGTGCAGAAGAGACATCACTCCCAGCACAGCTTCAAATCATGTGTAGTTAGAGAGGTGGTGCAGAAGAGACATCACTCCCAGCACAGCTTCAAATCATGTGTAGTTAGAGAGGTGGTGCAGAAGAGACATCACTCCCAGCAAAGCTTCAAATCATGTGTAGTTAGAGAGGTGGTGCAGAAGAGACATCACTCCCAGCACAGCTTCAAATCATGTGTAGTTAGAGAGGTGGTGGAGAAGAGACATCACTCCCAGCACAGCTTCAAATCATGTGTAGTTAGAGAGGTGGTGCAGAAGAGACATCACTCCCAGCAGAGCATCAAATCATGTGTAGATAGAGAGGTGGTGCAGAAGAGACACCACTCCCAGCACAGCTTCAAATAATGTGTAGGTAGTGAGGTGGTGCAGAAGAGACACCACTCCCAGCACAGCTTCAAATCTAGTGTAGTTAGAGAGGTGGTGCAGAAGAGACATCACTCCCAGCAGAGCATCAAATCATGTGTAGTTAGAGAGGTGGTGCAGAAGAGACATAACTCCCAATCATGTGTAGGTAGAGGTGGTATTTAGCAGAAGAGACATCACTTCCAGCTCCGCTTTAAATAATGCCTATTCTGTTAAACTGACTCTTTTTGACTGGCTTTCATTCAGACCTTAGTTTCAAGTAAACGTCAAGGACAGTCTGTTTAACAGATGAAATATCACCTACAGGCCCAGAGTACAAGGGGAAAGGAGGCAACTGATCCCTGGGTTCATTAGCAATGGTTGCAGGAATCTCACGGCCTATAGAATTGTTTACAGTTTTCAGTTTCTAGTTATACATCCCAGTTATGGCTGGGGAAGTTTTTTAATTGGAGGGGTGTACATATTTCTCCTAAATGTGCCAGAGTGACCTCGCGTAGTGAGGGAGCCCATCACAAATCAAAAGGTGTTGGGGGAACTGGGTGCATTAAAATGCCAGTCTGGCTGTATAATAACACTTACCATACTTGCTTTGTCAAAGATGCCCAGTAATAAATGCCATGCCTTCCTCCTATCCCCCCAGTGTCTCACATGCACACAATAAATGTCAGTCATGGTACCTTTTACTAGGTATCTATCATAGATGCCCCGTAGAAAAATGCTGTGCCTGGCCCTGGGTCCCCCAGCATACAATGTGATTATGTGTACATGCAAGGTGCTGGCGGGGTCCATGGGTCAGGCATGGTATTTTATACTAGGCATTTATCATAGATGCCCAGTAAAAAAAATACCATGCCTGCCCCCTGGGCCACACAGTGCCTCACAGAGGGAGCTGAATTTGGCCGTTGGAGAGGGGCGTTGTGCAACAACAGCATTTTTAAAATGCCATTGTTGCACAGCTCCATTTATCCTCCTGCCAAAATCAGCTCCCGGACCCAGTACAAACACACACATACATTCACACAACATTCACACGGATCATGCACTTGCTCATTTACACACGTACATATCATCAAACACTCACTCGTTACAAACAAACACAAGCATACACGCACATTTAAATTAATGTACCTTCTGCCTCGGTCCTGAAGTTTCCTCCTAGTGCTTCTGCTCCCACGTAACACGAGCAAGAACCAGGAAGCAGAGAGTGTTTCCTGCACATTCGTGTAAGAGCCAGGGTGCTGATGATGAGGTGCCTGGCTCTGTTTGTATGTGTGGGGTGGCACATGAGCACCCCATTACACATACAAACATTACATACACAAACATGCAGTTCCGCAGCCAGCATCCGCAAAAAGCCAAGAAAGGCTGCAGAAGCAAAATACCCCTGGCTTTGCATGGCCCATAGGACATGCGTGGCTGGGGAGCAGAACTGTCAAACAGAAACTGTGTTTCCCTTTGGCAGATCAAGCCAGCCCAGAAGCGCTCCCTCATCTGCAAAAAGCAGCATCGGAGGGAGCGCTCAGTGTTTACACTGGGCTTGTTCCTTGGCTCCTCCATAATGGGCAAGGGTGCCAGTGGGTAGGTGCCCCCTCACCCATTATGGATGATCCACCACTGGTACATCCTCAATGAATCTATGAACAGGGTCAGTGTGGCTGAAGATGAAATACTGTTGACTTTGAAGTCATGTACATGAACTGCAACGTTGATAATGCAGTGATTTTGAGAACATTAAGGCCACAAGGGTAGCTCAGAAGGTTGAGTAACTATTGCTGAGATGTTATATATTTAAAACTGTCAATATTATGACGTTTTGCAATTAATTATAAAAAAACAAGTGCTATAAAATGTGTTCGGCCAGGGGATGGGTTGGTCACTTGCTTATTTATATTCAGGGTGGAGGCAGCAGAATTCTTCCATCATAATAAAAATCAAAAGTTGGTACACATAATCCCACAGTTTAGTTTCCTAATAACTGCTGTGAACACAATAGAAGCATTTATTTGTGATTATGCAATTTGATAAGCGTATAATATCTTTAGCAATATATCCTGTAATAAAATGTAAAGGAAGAGGCACAAAAATCACAGGGCATTTGTGTGATAGTCAAACTAAAAAAGTAAACAAAGCTTAAAGAAAACTAGCGAATGTAAGTTTAAAAAGCATGTTTCAGTTTGTAAATATCTAACTTGTTTTTTCTATGAAAGTGGAAAAAACGTGTGCTCAGTATGTAGGAAGCCTGCTTTTAACAGTAATGGCTCCCACTCAGTGATATTGATGTCCCATTCATTCCCATGGTGTCCCTTTCAGAACACAGGCTAAGCAAACAAAGGGTCTGCAAATGTGCAAATGACCGCTGAGTGAAGGAGCACCTTTATGACTCCTGGACAGAGATACTTGCTAGGGAGGTGGGGAATTGGGCGGGGGGGCAGGCCACCAATTAGGGTGGGCAAAGCAGCAAATGGGAGGCAATTGCCTCCCCTTTGCCACACACTAGGGACGCCTATGATGACACTGCCAGACAATCAGTGCTGACGGCAGAATCAGATTATGTATCGGAGTGTAGGTACTGAATTCAGTCACTCCGTTATGTGCCCTTTTGCTGGGCATGCCGTGTACTTTCCCAGAGATGTCTCTCAGGGACCCCTCCCACCTCTGTGATAAGAATGATTGCCTGACTTTAAAGTACCTGTCTCTGCTACACCAACGTTAGTATTAGAAGGAGCCCTCTTTTCACGCATGTTAAATTTTGACAGGTCGTCACACACTCTTTTTCCTGTTTTAGTACCTCGCCCTTTTGATGCCTTTGATATAGACGTAATATAAATTTGATATAAAAATATCAAAACTGTTTGATATCGATTTGATATAAATGAATATTTTTATAGGAAGTGTTTTCTAATTTATATTAGTTTTGATATAAGTGAATATACAATGTATATAAAATCTATATAAAGATGGGAGCAGCACTCAATGATGCTGCTCCGTCGTATTTTTTGCTGTTCATGCCCTTTCTGAAACATGTCATGAGGCAGGCCCTTTCTGAGACATGCCGGGGGTGAGGAGGTGCTAGGCTGTACATTTTTAACTAATCAGCTGTGTGCTTTTAATGACGTGTTTGAAAATGTATAATTTACTTAGAATTCTTTGTGGTTATGCATGTTGGCCATGAAAGCGCATAGATGTTGATAGCACCAGATTCTATTTCTATGTGTGTGTGTGTGCATGGGTGCATGCGTCCATGTGTGTGTGTGTTTCTGTATGTGTTGATTTTGAGATTTTTACTTACAACACTTTGGAAGAAGTTGAACATGTGCAAAGGGTTTTGTATGTATTTAGTGTTTATAGCACCATTACTCAATCATTCAGACACTCACACAATCATACACTTCAATATTAAAGCCGCCTCTATAGCTGTTCCAAACATTACATTAAATAATTAAATAAACCCAGACGGTATACCCGGGATTTATTTGGACAAAATACTAGAGTTGATGACATTTTTAAGGGTAGGGAGTGCCAGGGTGTTATACCGGGCTCGTGATGTATGGGGATGTGTAAAACTTAGCTTCTGTGCTAGTGCATGTTTTAGATTGCACCAGATTTGTTTTGTACTTCCAAGTAGGTGCTATATTTTATTATAGTCTGCATGCAGAGTGACACAAAATAAAATAAAATGTGTCTATGCTCTGTCTGCAAGGGAAGTGCAGAGTGTTGGTCTGCATTTGTACATGTGAAAACTACAAGGTCTGCTTTAAAACAAAAGTGTGAGGTAGAAGTGTGCCAGGACTGCTAAAATATTGTTCTAACATTTGCAGTGTTTTATGCAATCTTGACAATGTGAGCAAAGTGAAGTTAGTATCTGAGTATGTGCCAGAGATAACACATTCTGCACAAATGTTACTGCAGAGATTTATTTTGTACAAACTGCCTGCATTACAGATTTTCTTTTTAAGGGGACATGCACTGAGGGGTTACACCGGATTGAGATGTTTGGTAATGTGCCATGTGTTGCTGTAGGACTGTTTTTTTTGTAAAAGGTGTTCTATTCTGATTCAATGTTCTTTCCATCTAGAACCACCATTTATTCCAATAACTGGATGGCACAGCCGGCAAATTCTGAAAAAACGACCTCTGGCAACCAACAAGCGTCACCCATTGGATTCATGGAGATATGTCCAGTCCATGCACCACTTCTTGGATGTTCTTGGGATTCCAGGATGGGGGTGCATGTTTTTATTTGATTAGAAACAGGGAGTGAAGGGTTGCAACATCTTGCAAGGCACACCCGATTGGCGGGGTCAACACAGCAAAGATGTTCTTCATACGCTGGAATGGAGACCCAATGAGTGGCACAAGAGTGTCTGAGACCCAAGTGGGGTATTATGGTGTCTGTGATGTACCCGCATTGGGCCGTAACAGCCAATATCTTGGAAATGGCCTGACAAATGGACGCCTAACCAGTGTTCGACTGGAGCAAGCCACCCCCATGTGTTCTATCAGGGCCAATGGTCGGGCAACAGGGGTAGCACATTTAAGAAGTTGACATCCCTGGAGCGGCATAGGGGGCTGGCTGGTTTCAAACCCTGTCCATGGAGTTGCCCCTCAACCCCAGCACGAATGAGGTCTCTGGCAGATATTACTGGATCCTTAAACCCCCAAACTTCTTTAGCTAGGGTGGGGGTCAGAGCCCATGTATTACCGGCAGCTTGAGGCACCCCACCCCCATGCTAGTTTCTGGGTGAAAACCTTCTTTAAAAGTGTACAACCACAGGCCATACAAGCGTTAAAACAGGAGAGGGAGTGTGCCGATATAAATTCTGGATGCTCCAAGCGGCAAAAGTTATGACACAATGTTGAGAACGAGCCCAATGTCATAAGACAGCCACGGGGGTTATGAGTCCCGACTGTGGCTCAAGAAAATCGTCTCAAGAGGGGTCTAGGGTATTGCACCTGAGCTGAAGGGGTGTTCACTGCAAGAAACTGTGTACAGCTGGGGGGTGTCATGAGCAGCATGGTTGTGATTAGCGACCATGAAGCCATTGCACAATTAACTATTTCTGAGAGTGTAACTGTTGGTAGATTTGAAGGCGAGAATAATACCAACAGCTCCATTGTTGACAACATTTTAGATAACCTAGCTAATGCACCATTGAACTCTGTTGACAACTCATCTGTTCATTCTCCATCTATCCAACAGGGAGAGATTGCACCATATTTACAGGAAGAGACGCGGGGGAAGTGTTGGGTGAGGGGAGTAGAATATATACAACTGGATGTTAAGGCTGTTATACATATTAACACATTGAACAAGTTAGATGTGTTGATGACCACTTTGCAGAAAAATGGGGTGCAAGCTAGTGCCACACCACTGCCCCTGGAGTTGTCAGACACTATGTCTACTAATTGTTATACAGTCCTTGATATGTTTCTTAAGGATGTTGGCCTTCTTAGCACTGGCAGTACTATTGAAAAATGCATATGTATCAATACTGCTGACACTGAAGATCCCGTTGTTGTTAATATTGCTCCTGTTGACACTCAAGAAGGGAGTGTGCATAATGATGGGGAGGAATACAGTGCCGGTGTCATTAATATTGCAAATGACCATGTGATAAGTGTTGAGCCTCAGGTCGATGTCTCCCATGTGCTTGCATGAACATCGCACACTAGCAGTGATACAGATGGTGAATAACCTCCTAACGCCCCCTCACAATTCTGGCTAGTAATATTGTTGGTACAACTGGACAGCAGGGTTACGTGACAGTATCTGTATTGGATGTTCATGAACCGGGGGTGAGTAACACAGACCGTGAAACAGGTGTATTTATGGGTGTCAATGCAGGCACTCTGAATGGTGGTGGTCATGTTGCAGGGACGGGTCACAATGCTGTCAACCCCAAAAATATCACTACAGTTACATGCAAGTGTGTATCGGTTATTCAAAAGAACAAGAAAATAAAATACTCCAACAGAGTGTGAAAGAGTTGTAAAAATCAGACGGGGACCTCACTTTAAAACAAGACTACAAGAAAAATCTTGCCCTTGTCAAAGATTTAAAGCCATAGAGCAAGAGGAAGGAGATTGTACAATTTGTTGTTCAGGGCACTTTGGAAGACATGCAAGGTGTGGTTTTTGTGCTAATAAAACATTTGAGGGGTAATAATACTGCCCTAGCAGCGGGAACGTATGAGGCCGCTATAGGGATGCTGCTCGATAACCTGCTAGCTAACGGGTCAGTTGTTGAAGACAGCACACTAACCCCCCTCCACCCCCAAGGACCGCACAAATTCTGAAAATCTTAACACAACCGATAACCCACAGCTACCCCCTTTTCCTAGTACAGTGATAGTGGGTTCTAACTCAGCTAACCCTCTGTCAATACCCACCCCGGGAATATCCCAAATACGAAACATATCAGGCAACCAGAAAGAGTTATGAATAATAACTAATAACCCCCCTCAAACCAGCCCTATCAGAAAACAAAGAAACACTCAAGTACAGGCACACAGTGTGCTCTGGGGGTGCAAGACAAACTAAAAACATAACCGTTGTCACAGACATTGTCACAAAGTGATTGTTCAGCATGGGGGCGGGGATCCATGTCAGCAGAGCCCTAAATACAGGGCACCAAACTTAAAATGGGGCAGGTTTCGAGCTCAGAGGTGTCGGCTATTTAAAATTATGTAAAGGTCTGTTTGGTTATATCCAGATGTACCAACCACCAAGACATCAGAGGCCCCATTTTATTTGGAGAGGGTGCGGACCTATCAAAGAATTTATAAAGCATTCTCAGCTATGGAGCATTATGAGGAGTTCAAATTCATAAACTTGGACCAGTTGTGCTCTTTGGGGCATGGTCTGATGGTCATAACAGGGACTGTGGAAACACTGGTTCGACAGATTTTGGAAACTGTCGGGCCCAATGATTTTGTTCAAATAAGAATGGAGGCTGAGAGTTTAAACAGACCCTTGTTTACAATGTGATTTCCTTGTAATAGTTTCTGCATTTTTGCAATTTATGGAGAATTTGTTGAGACTTCTGAAGAATAAGACCGAGAGCCTATGTTTTGCGCCACTTAGAATCATGGTGCTAGTTGTCAGATGTTGTTCCGGCGGTGCTTACAAACCTTTAAACTAAATTCTGCACAGCCACATTATAAAATCCAAAGGCAGATAGTTGTTAAATTCGCATCCCTTAAATCTTTGCCTGACATATAGATTTATTCAAACCGCTTACCATAACAGAGGCCAATAAACGTGCAAAAGCACTGAAAGTACACGAAGAGCTGGGGCTCCAGAAGGACACGGCTGTAGGATTCGGACAGCTAAATGTCTTTGAAAAGTATTTTGATAGACCCTTCAAGATACTCCACTTTTACAATGGGGTGTGGTGGTATTTTTCGCTAACGGCTAACACATCCAGAAACACTTTGTATGTTTTGCGCCAAGATGAACATTTCTACAGTGTAATCAATCTAAAAGGTTTTCTGGGGGCTGAAAATCTCTTTCAGCACTGCCACCACATTTCCCACATTTCCCACAAACAAACATAAACACAGTTGTCAGTATCACTGTCGCTTTTGTTTAAGAGAGGAATGTCAAACCCATTAAGGAAGAACCTGCAAAATGTCTCTGTTGTCATGTGTTCGTGTGGTCTGGACCTGTCTTGACATGCACATTCCGAAAGCAGCATTGGGTTTGGTCATTGTCAACATGGCTGAACAAATAGGTCACATGAGGGCCGGTAGACCTCAAAATAAAAACGAGGACTACATAGTGTATGAAATGGAGGCCCAACAAGAGAATGTAACAAACCGGCCTAACTATATCTATGCCAGACATCTAACCGGGGACAGCTGTTGGAAATTTACTGGTCACGCATGTTTGGTGGTCTTTGTCAGCACTTTTATAACAAAGAAATTCATGGGTTGTTCCTTTTTGGCACATGATTCCATAGGTTATGATGGCTACTTTGTATTGCAGCAATTAGTTTGGGGAAAATGTGAAGTAAAACGTATCACCCAGGATGCTAAGCTTATGGCTCTCTTTGTGGACCTCTACAGATATGGTTTATAGACTCCTTGAACCTTTTACCTATGAAACTCAGCAAACTCCCAAGAGCTTTTAGTTTCCCAAGTTCAAAGTGTTTCTTTCGCCATCTTTTCAACACGGCAGCTAAGAAGAACTACATAGGTCCGATTCCATCCCAGGACCAGTATGACGTTTAATACATGATGCCTAGAGAGAACGATCAGTTCATGGCATGGTACAAGGTGAATGAACATGGCATGTTTAACTTTTGCAAAGAGTTAAGGGCCTACTGTCAAGAAGATGTCAATATTTTAAGTCAAGCTTATAATTGGTTAAGGCTGGGATCATTCAAATGACTCATTGTGAAACACCTATAAAGGGTGGGGTACATGTTTAGTTTAGTTTAGTTTGTTTATTTATAAAGCGCATCTGAACCCTCAGGTAACTGGGCGCATAGTCATGTGTACAGCAAGGTTACATATCGTTGCACAAACATCGTATAACAACAGACAGAGCGTACATTAGTCCAAGCTCTGAGTGCTTACATACAAGAGTAGAATATACCAAGAAAAGAGAGGTATGTACAAAGAATATGGGATCCGGAATAATAGTTACAGTGGCTAATGCGGACCAGGTTACAGGTTAGTCCTGAGTATGCTGTAGGTAGAGTAAGCATTGCTACAGGTGTAGAGCGGCGGCTAGCAGGTCATGATGGTGTTAATCTGGGTGTTTAGGCTAATAGCCAAGATTTTACCATAGCTCTGAATGGCCAGAATGCGACTTCCGATCTAATTGTAGTGGGGAGGGTGTTCCAACATTGTGCTGCAAGGACTGGAAAACTGGAACCCCCTGCTGTTTTAGGTTGAAATTCGGGATCTTTAGTTGGTGTAGGTAAGGTGTTCGGGTGGGTCTAGTGGGGCAGTGTCTAGAGAATTTGTCAGAAAGATACCGTGGGGCAGTGTGAGATAGGCACTTGTGGGTAATGACCAGTGTTCTTAGTTTAATTCTGTCCCGGATCGGGAGCTAGGGGTCTTCTTTTCTAGTCGTAGATATGTGCGCCTTGCGTGGGAGGTTGAGGGCACATCTAAGTGCATTATTTTGCAGGATCTGGAGTCTATTCAAGTTTTTAGTGGAAGTGCCATACATCAATCCGTTTCAAAGCACTACGTTGGCTAGTTCCTGTATGCAATTCTACAAACAACTATATCTAAAACCTGAAACAATAGCACTGCTCCCGGGGATTCATAGCATGAGCTACAGAAACATTATTCCAGTGCATCAATTAAATGGCTCTTATACATCTCAGGGACCGAAAACATCTCTATACAACACGCCCTAACTGGCCGCGTGAGAAACACTACAGGCAATATTGGCTGAATGGCTATGCAGTGGTTCAGGGGGAGGAAACAGCCTATGAATTCAATGGCTGCTTTTAACACAGATGTTCTGATTGATACCCCTCTGGGATTTCAATACTTTTATGGGCACTACCAATGAAAAGCTGTATAGACGCACCGTGATGAAACAGAAACTCCAAGCCAGCCGAGGTGTTTGCGTCGTCATTATCAGGGAACACGAGTGGCATGTAATGGTGCGGCACAATCCTGATGTTTGCTGTTTCCTAAAGGAGAGGGATCTGCCTGACCCCGTAAACTCCTGAGATGCTGTATATGGCAGTCGCACGCATGCTTTAAAGTTACATCATAGAATCTCAGAGGGTGAGCAAATACACTTCCTAGATTTTACCAATCTATACCCCTCTGTGAATAATGACAAAACCTATCCTGTAGGACACACTGAGATTATCTGTAGGAATGTTGGTGATGTCGAACAGTTTTCCGGCCTAATCAGGTGCAAGTTCTCCCCACCCGAGGTCTTTATATACCTGTGTTACCCTATAGATGGGACAGTAAACTAATGTTTCCACTCTTCCTTACATGCTTCAAGATAAAACAGGCTGGTTGCGGGCACAAAGATGAAGAGCGAAGGCTGACAGCGACTTGTCGTTTGATCGAGTTACAGACGGCTTTGAAACAGAGATATCACCTGGGTCGCATACATGAAATATGGTATTGTAAAACAATCACCCTCAATCACTTTTTTGAGTATGTTTGAATGTTCCTACAGCAGAAGCAGGAAGCCTCTGGATTTCCTGTAGATTGTGTGGATGTTGCTGCTAAACAGGCCTACATAGACGATTATTTCAAACATCAGGGCATACACTTGTGTAACACATCAAGGACAGCCCTGCTCGACGGCTGTTGGCAAAACTATGCCTTAATTCGTTGTGGGGTAAGTTTGAGCAAAGGGTTAATTTGCCAAACACAACCATCATCACAGACCCCAAATTGCTTCTTGCCTATCTATTGGATAATTTTTATGATGTGAGCAGCGGCGTGTTCATAGATGATAAAACGGCTTGTCTGTGCTGGTGCTACGCATGGAATATCCAACATCTTCAGCCAACATGAACATATTTATAGCCGCATTTGCAACTGCTCATGCTCTCTTAAAACTGTTGGCAGTGGTGGATCAATTGCAAGATCGGGTTCTGCATCTCGATACCGATAGTGTTATTTTTGTCAGCTGCCCCGGTGATGTCAACCCACCCACCCGCGATTATCTAGGGGATCTAACTTCAGGGCTAGCTCCCGGCGAATACATTGTGAGTTGTATCCATGGGTCCCAAAACATACGCCTATCACACATCTCTGGGGATCATCATTATGAAGGTGAAAGGTATAACGCTTTGTAAGGGAGGCATGGTACCACAAGTATTACACTAAAGCAAGAGTTACAAGTTTCAAAACCTTTTTAAATACTTGGGGTTTGGGACAACTCCTACTTTGCCATATAGCTATGATGGGATTAATCTCTACCGTCAAATAATAAAGAAAACACATCCTAGTCAGTCTTTGTCAAATCAAAATGGCCTATAGTAACAAAACCGGATGCCTGACCTATCTCTTATACAAAAAGTGTGTAAAGGGGAATACGTATGTAACGGAAAATCTGTGTTGTAACATAAAGGATCAAGATGGATGACCTCTAAATCACCTAGGCCACACAGGCGATGCACCTACCTTAGCCTAGTGTCTGAGAGTTGGGTGTTTGAATGTGCATGTTTATTTTTCCTTT
Source organism: Ambystoma mexicanum (assembly GCF_040938575.1). NCBI lineage: Eukaryota > Metazoa > Chordata > Amphibia > Caudata > Ambystomatidae > Ambystoma > Ambystoma mexicanum. The sequence goes on along the minus strand of NC_090929.1, from coordinate 1,134,626,068 downwards.
GCATTAAAACTTTTCCTCTCTGCATTGAACTGATTGTGCATAATTGTTTTCCTTTCTGTATTAAATATATCTTTTTAATAATAAAATAATTTTACAATTCCTAAAACGGTCTGGGTCTTTATTACGTGGTCCTATTTATTATCTATAATAACACACATCGCTTGTTGATTTAATTTTTCTTTTATTTTATTCAGAAGTGTAATGCTGTGCTGTCCAATGTTTTTAGAGAAACAGTTTGTATGTTTGTAATCACACTTTATAAGTTGAAATGCAGGGTAGCATTCTGTCATTTTGTCAAATGTTGGCATTTTTATTTTTGCAGTTCGTTCTATGATCTCGACACCCTTCCACCCCTAACCATTGAACATAAAGGCGCAACTATGTATTATAAACAACACACTGTTATTAACATTTAAAACAGTGATTTATATTCAGATTTTATTCACAATAGTTTGAGTTATCAGATGCTGCACGACTATCCTATTGGCTACAAATTCCGTTGTATCAGCAATAACTTCATAGACAGACTGTCTTTCACCACGTCAATAAGTAAATAAATATAATAGATAAACAGTTGACAAAAAATCATAAAGTTCAATAAACAGCCACTGTCCTTTAATGGAGCAAAAACTGTGTTGAGGTTGGCCACCTTAAATTGTGAAGAGGGGCCCACCGGAGACATTGAATCGCACACTAGCAACATTAAGTTGCAAAAAAACCCTTTGTAGTGCTTTTGCCAGTAGTTGTCCATTAGCGTGGTGTTAATGCATATGTTGGCGATATACATAAAATATTGTTACATTCCCTTCTGTATAACTCCGTTGGTGTTTCCAGATAACACAGCAGCCGTGGACGTATAGTACTCAGATGCTCTTTAAGTAAATCCAGCAATGATCGTTGTGCACATCCAGTGGCGGGTTTCACATTAAATTGATTGCTTTCCAACATGTGTTAATTTTTTATTACCTGCAAATAAGCGCTAATACATTTATTTATGTATTTATTTATTGTTCACTTGTTAGTCGCTTATACAGGAAGCAAATACTGTTTCAAAGCGCCCACAGGGCAACAGAAGGCGGACAGGGGACGATAGACAATGTAATTACAAAAAAATAAATAGTCAAATACAACAATATAAGAAGAGACAATGGGGCGGGAGACAACCCTCCTATGCCTTGTGAGTGTTCAGAACGTGCAAGTGCAGAGAGGAGAGGGGTATGGGATAGGTGCTGTGGTGCTCGTGGAAAGCAGCAGGTGAAGTGCTATGATGAAATGTAAGTACAACCTCCAGTGGTGGAGGGTAAGCAGAGGCAAGTTCAGAGGGTATGAAAACATCAACAGTCTCAATCCTTGTAGGTCAGTTTATGGGGCCCCATGCATGTTGCTATACGTACTGTCTTTGATATACTTTATCGCCCCACTTGCAAAGTATTATCTCAGCGATACTTATAACACACCTCGGACGCCCCAGACTAAACTGCTTCATTTCCAGAAGGGGGTTATTCACTGATTGTACAGCCCACAATGCTTTAGATATGTATCTCTCAGTCCCTATGCCATCCCTTAGCTGCGTTAGCGACTGTATCAATTGCATCATTTCTACAAGACGTTTAGAGCTCAAAATGTGACATATTTTACATAGCAAATTATCCACATAAGATATTTCCAAACACTCATGAGCATCCTGTCGGGGATCATCAATTTTATGTTCTGAACATCATCTGTGAAAGTGTTTTAAACACGTTTTCACCATAATGGCCGTAAAACTCTGAATGTTCAGAATATCTATCCAGGTCACAGTCAATGCGATCGTAGCATCTTTAATGCTACCGGTCTCCATTAGCAAAACACAGGCCTTAGACAGGCTGTTATTGTGATCCGCCAGGTTTTCAATTTGGTTTGAGCAGCAAACACAATAAATATTGATAGTTTACACTACAGCTTGGTTCTCTTAAACGCCGTCCACTTTTTTGGTTTGAGGCTGTAAACAAAACAGAGACGGATGGTTTTAACTATAGTTAATTCTCAAACCCTACAAAATACAAACTCTCACTTTAAAATATAATATCCGGGTAACAAGCAGTCTGATATCCAGGGTGCTTGGATCCCCCTTTTTCCAGCTGTGCCAGTGGGGCAAAGTCACTCCTAGGCATCATGGCCACCTGCAGAACCATAGATTCAAATCCACTGTCTTCAGAACCTACATCGCCTGCGGATGGCCCCCCGGTACCACACCCTGTGGCTGCTCCAGAATCACGTCATCGCCATTCCAGGTCGTCATTTCCAGATTAGCAATTGTTATGGGCACATACTCCTGAATGTTTTGAAGGCAATCTCCAACAGACCACCCCATAACCATAACAGTGAGCAGGCACTTGCTGCCAACAGGAGAGAGTGTAGACATGTTCTCACAGAGCTCACCAGCCTTGCGTTCTGCCATGAAGTCCTGCACATCTTCCAGTTCAACATCCCCCATTAGACAATAAGGGGTATAACTATCCTCTGAGCCCCCGGGGCTTCCTGGGGGCATTTTCCTCTCATCATAACTGTAGCTGTTCATAATCGTAATTTCCTAAATAGCCCCTGTGAAGCTGAAAGAGGGCAAGTGTTTCCCAGGCCTACCACAACAGCTATATATCTAGGTTGTAAGCCCCTCTCTCTATGCCATCATAGCCTTAGGGCTCCCACTTTAAATCAAATTTGATATCAAACATTCTTGGGATTTTTAAAATATATAAAATGTATATAAAAATATTGGGGTTCAATGAAATTGCTATGAAAGACTTTGAGGGGTTTATCAATTTGATATACACTGTACATCCGCTTCCTATCACATCGAAGCGGAACCCCTATGTCACGTTATCATCACGTCACTCTGCAAAACCCTAAATTCACAGTCCCTGGCTTCAGAGCTCACTTTGCTGTCAGCGATCGACCAAGCAACACTGTTGCCCACTGCTCCCATCTTTATATTGATTTTATATCAAATGCATATTCACTTATATCAAAACTGATATAAATTATGCACACTCCCTATACAAATATCAATTTTATATGAATTCGATATAAAACATTGTTGATATTATTGTCATATCAAATGTATATTACGTTTATATCATAGCCTATCAAAAGGGGTAGGGACTAAGACCCGAAACAGGGGATATGGCCACCTGTCAAACTTTAACTTGAGAGTAAAGGGAGCCCCTTCTACTACTAACGTTCCCAACAGAAGTCACTCATGGTCTCCTTGTTTGTTTACCAGCAATGCAATTCACAAAATGGGTGATAGTAACAGTATTACAATCAAGGTATTTAGATTATTTTACAAAATCAGGCCAAAACAAATACAATTGTATAATTATGTGGTCTTATTTTTTATTTCACTATATTGTGTAATAGATAGTAAATACACTCAAAATATATTAAACTTTTAGAATCATAACTTGGGAAATGGTTGCATAATGTGGGGCTCACTCACGTTCAGGATGGAGCAGGGTAAACTGTATGCGTAAACATTTTACACTTGAATTTTACTACACTCCATATGCTCATCTTTTTGTATGGCAGAGATGGGGCACTAATCATAATTTATGATTCTGCCTCACTCCTTCCTCTCCACCATACAAATACACCAGCATTTATGCCAGCATGACATGTACATGCTGGCGTAAATGCTATGGATTCCTATGGAATCCGCCTGCTTTTTACTCCAGAAAAAAGCAGGCAGATTCTATAGGGATCCACTGTAAAGGCCGCCTGCCATGTGGAAATGGCAGTCGACGGTTACTCATTTTTCATGGCCAAATGTAAAAGGGAGATGTAAAGGAGTGTAAGCTTCTCACCTACTCCATAGGCATCATCTTTTTACTGTGTGTCACACAGCACCTTTAGTGCAGTGGCACAGGGTTGTCTTTTTAGACTTCCCACTTTAAACTCCATTTTCCAGGACTGACTACTGTCTCCCAAGATATCTAAAGTTGCCATTGACTTTACTAGTCTTTTTAAAATCACAGACCCAGTACAACCTATATAGTACTGAAAGGGTTGAAAGTTATTACGTTTTGTCTGTTTCTCATGGAACATCATTTTGTCCCCTTTCTCTAAGATGTGGCTGGTGGCAGTGGTATCTACCATTTGTTTCCTACCACGGCCTATGAAAATAGCCTTGGTACTGTTAGGGGCTATGGTGGTAGTATCGAACCTTAATCCGCTGGACCCCTTTTAATTTTATTTGGTTCCGGTTGGGTTTATTCGCCATTTCTTTTTGTAAAGGTCTTTCTCGTGTTTTACACTGTGCGGTAAACCAGGTTTGGTTCCTTTGTTCGATGTCCTTTGGCGGGCTTCTGCACAGAAGCCGTCTTTAGGCGCCTGAGTGTCTGGGTGGACAGGATGTGAGGGAGGGGTTTTAGGCCCCCTGCAGAGGGTCTCCTTGGAGACCCAAGTCGCACTCTAGTTTGATTGGCTATGTGGCTGTCCTCCCAGGACAGCCAACCTGCTGTGTGATTGACAGCCAGGCTGTGTGAATGGGGGAAAACTGCTTTAAGCAAGTCTCTCGGACTTGGAAGGCAGAGTCGCTACTGGATCGAGAGAACCGAAGAGAAGCTGAAGGAAGAGGACTACTGAAACTACTGAATCTCACGGTGAAGCCCTGCTGCGGGTCCAAATCGCCAGAAACTTTGACGACAGGGAAGATCTCCAAGGAATCTTCTCCCCTTGAACTGGTGAGACCAACCGCCAAGCAAGGCCTCCCTCTCCTGGTCTAATTTGCTGTGCATCGCTGCAGTGAAGCGGATAGCCAGGAGGACCAGACCCTGTTTGGGTTTTAAGGAGCGCACCTTTTATTTGTCGCTTTGCTCTGCTGCTGGTTTCGTCCCTGGGCAATGCAGGACCCTCCAGTCTTCCTCTTTCTTGTCAGTCTGACAGTCACTTCAGGAACCATGAACCTGCAGAACCTGCCAGGAACTTCTGCCTCAGCTACAGCATTCTTCTTCTGCTAAGGTACTGTTCAAATCTGGTTGTTCGTTCCGTCTGACCGCGGTGAAAGTGTTTTAAATCTTTTGCTAATCTGAGGGCTTGTCCTTCTCTACTCTTTCAAATAACTTTTCTTCTGACCAACTTCGTTTAGAACTCTTGGCAAAGACTTAACCGCAAACTACTCTGAACTGTGTGATCCTCTGCAAAGACTCTGAACCATTAACATTGGCCCAGGCCTATTGATATGAATCCTAGTTGTAGTAAGCCTTTTCTAGATTGCCCTTCCTATTACTTGTTGGTGCTGCTTGATTTTAAATAACCTTGTCTTTCCCTCCCTTTTTAAATTGCTTGAGTGCCACTTTGCTCACACTTCATTTTGAGCTTAATTTGTCCAGAATTGATTGGGTGGTGTGTAGTGTATTATGATTGTGATTTTCTGCTGCTTTATATTAGTGAACTGTTTTATAACTGATGGAGTAAATAAATGCATATTCATTTACTCAGAAACCTTGAATCAGTGTTTATTTGAACCTTAGTTATTGTTGTCCTTTGTGTAACATCTGTTATTGCTCACTTTACTCTTGAGATAAGTCTGGCTGCTCAGCCATCTCTACCACTTTACTGTGTAGTACAGGCATGTACCAAAGGTGAATTTGTACTTACACTTGTAGTCTTAATTGTGTGTGGTGTTCCCAAAAGGTACTGCATATGATTCTGCGTAACAACAGTGGTGAGGATAAAGTATAGTGATTACACTTGGAGTGCTGCTATTAGCTTGGCTCAACTAACCACAAGGCTAAACACCACTAAAAGCAATTTTAATCATGTCTGATACGGAAAGCTACAGCCAGGAGACCCTCCTTAGTTACACTGTTGATTATCTGAAAAATCTGTGTAGAGAAAGGAATCTCTCGGTTAAGGCAAAAAGTCAGAATTAATTGAAAGGTTGTTAGAGAAACAAAGTCTGGAGAGTGGGTCTGAAACACCTAAACCTCCAGCAAATGTGGAAAATAATGAGGATGATAATGTGTCAATTATTATGGATGAGTTAGAAGAGGCAGATGTGTCTCACAATGTAGGCCCTATTGCCCCTCTGCTTGCTCAGCAACCTCAACCTTTGGCCACTGGGACCCCTACAGGTCCTACACTCAGTCCTGAATTCACTGTTCTAGAAAAGATGAGGCTTGAATTGGAATTCAAACATATTATTGCTCAAACTGAACAAAAGCATCAAGAACTGAAGCTCAGAGAAATGGAGATGAACCATGCCTTAGAAATAAGAAAAGTTGTCTATTGAGAATGTTTCTCTCCCAGAGTCTTCTAGGTCTTCCAGTCCTAAGAGACCACGTATTCCTAAAGAAATTGTGGGTATGTATGAGGCTAAGCTTGATATTTTGGATAGGTTTGCAATGTTTGAGTATAACCATGGGATTCAAGACATTACAGGGAATCAGTTGTTTCCTTGGCTCTTCTTTAGGCGACTCACTGTTGCATCTGATGTTGTGATGGAGTTGGGGGAGGTGGATAGGATGGATTCTGAGTGTGTGAAGCTAGCTTTAATTGCTAGATTTGGGAAGACCCCTTCCCAGTACCTTAAAAGGTTTAGGACCCTCAAAAAGCATGATGGTGCCCCTTGGGCTACCTGGGTATGTGAATGTTTGAAAAGCTTAGATGGTTGGGTCAAGGGTTAGAGAGTTAACACTTATGAAGGTATGAGGAATCTTGTTATCTTGGAGTCAATTTATGATGCCTGCTCTCCTGAGCTCAGACAGCACATGGCTGATTCATTCTAAGGAGACAGATCCAAAGAAGGTAGCTAAGGCTGCTGACTTGTGGGTTGCCAACAGGGCTACTCACAAGGATTCTGGGGCAACTCAGAAGTAGGATGAGGGAAAGAAAGATAAAAGGGAGAATTCTAATACCTCCAATCCAAAAGAGGGCCCCAAACAGCAAAATAATGGTAAGCCACAAGGGAAACCGAATCAGGCTAGAGTATCGTCTAGACCCAAACCAGAAGGAGGTCAGAGCAAGCCCCCATTCATAAAAACATTTGGGAAATGTTATGTTTGTGGGTCAACTGACCATGTGAAAGGGGATCTCAGATGTAAGGGTAAACCTTCAGGGTTCCACACTGTCTCCTAAGCCTTCTCCCCAGAAGAAGAAGTACCTATGGCAAGTGGTCACTTTCACCTACTGGCTGATGAACCCATGAGAGTTGCAGCTAGTGTTTATTTAGTGTCCCAGGGTTTGTGGGAACAACAGAATTTAGATGTCTATAATTTCATCCCAGATAATACTAAAGAGTATTATAAAGATAGTGTTCTTGTGAATGGCCAGGAAACCCCTGCTATCCGAGACACTGGAGCCAGCATAACTGTGATTAATGAATCATTTTGCAAGGTAGAGGATGTTGCTAAGGCACCCAACACCTAACCAAGTTAGCTGGAGGCCCTGTGCAAATGCTTCTCCAGTTACCAGCTCTCATCCAGTACAATGACATCACTGTCAAGATACCTGTTAGTGTGCAGAGTGAAGTGCCTGGGAGAGTCCTGTTGGGTAATGACCTGAGAACTCTTGGAGTTGTAGTACCCCCAGGCCTCCCAGTAAAAGGAGACAGGAGCTCACTAGGCCTGCAAGGGAGAGGACCTTAGAGGAAAATATCACCCCCAGTCCACAGGACTTGCTCACTGCTATTTCAGGAAAGAAAGAGGCAAAGGGGAAACCTAAGACCTCCAAGAAGAAAGCAGATCACACACCTGTGCTACCAACAAGGACATCCCCAAGATTGTCCAAAGTCACACATGTGACTCCTCCACCTGCTGCGGCTGAGTGTGAGGTACAACCCTGTGTGGTTTATCCAGCTTCTGAAGAGTCAGATCTGGAAGAGGACCTTACTCTAGTTGGAGATCTGGATCCTGTTGACCATCCTGAGCTGCAGTCTTTACTGGCAGAAGGTGGACCCAACTGGACAGACTTCAGCAGAGGACAAAGAGAGTGTCCTACTCTTGAAGGTCTTCGACAACAGGCAGCTTCTCAGCTCGATGGGCAAGAAGCTGGGAAGCATAGGTTACACTGGGAAGATTGTCTCTTCTACAGTGAACCAACAGAGTATATCCCTAGGGACTGCAAAATACTTGTACTGCCCCTAGAAAACAGACTCCAGTTCCTACAGTTGGCCCATGAGGTACCTTTGGCTGGTCACTTGAGTTTCAAAAAGATCAAGGAAAGGCACTCTTTATACTTTTACTGGCCTAAAATGGGTGCAGAAGTTGACACATTCTGTAGGAGCTGTCACACTTGCCAAACCTCTGGCAAGAGTGGAGCCAAGAATGTGGCACCCTTGGTGTCTCTCCCACTGGTGGGAGTTCCTTTTGACAGGGTGGGCATCAACATTGTTGGTCCCCTTGACCCTCCCACATCTTCAGGAAACAGGTTCATCCTGGTTGTAGTAGACCATGCTACTAGATATCCTGAGGCGATGCTTATGAGAACTGTTACAGCTCAGGTTGTGGCTAAGGCACCTCTTGGTATTTTTACCAGAATTTGGTTTCCTAAGGAAGTGATATCCAACAGGGGATCCAATTTTATGTCCCACTACATGCAAGCCATGTGGAAAAACCTTGGTGTCACTTACAAGTACTGTACAGCCTACCATCCACAGACAAATGGACTGGTAGAGAGGTTCGATCGTACTATGAAGAGCATGATAGGTGGTTTAGAGGAACCCCTTAAAAGAACCTTCTACTGCCATGCCTTCGCTTTGCTTATAGAGAAGTCCCTCAGGAGGGAGTTGGATACAATCCCTTTGAACTTCTTTATGGCCATCCAGTCAAAGGTCCTTCGGCCCTGATTAAGGAGGGGTTGGAGAGTGCTCATTCCCCCAAGCCAGTCAGAGTGACTGACTATGTGATAGGTCTCCGGAGGAGAATGTCACACGTGATGGCAGAAGCTAGGGATAACCTGAAAGCAGGTCAGGCTCTGCTCAAACATTGGCATGACCAGAAGGTCAACATGGTTGAGTTTCTCAAGACCAGCTTATGCTAGTTATAGTGCCAACAAGGCAGAGAGCCTTGCAGGACAAATGGATAGGACCCTTCAAGGTTGTGGGCAAACTTAGAGAGGTGAACTATCTGGTAGATTTAGGCAGACCTAAGGAGGCTCCCAGAGTCTTTCACACCAACAGTTTGAAGGCACATGTCTCGAGACCAGAAGTGGGAGCTTTGCTTCTAGCTTCAGCTCAAGAAGAGGAGGAGAGTGAACGTCTTCCTGACCTACTCAGAGGCCAACCTTTGGATGAGAAAATAGAAGGAGTTAATCTCTCTTCTAATCTGACATCTGAACAACAGGAGGAGTGCATGTTTCTGTTAAATCAGTTTGCCTCCCTGTTTTCACTTTCACCAGGCTTGACCCCTTGGGGCCAGCATGAAATTCTAACTGGTGACTGTTTACCTGTGAAAAGCAGAGGTTACAGAATGTCAGAACATGTAAGAACCCACATAAAGGGAGAGGTCAACAAGATGCTTGATTGCGGGGTTATAGAGCCATCTACAAGTCCATGGTCTAGTCCAGTTGTTCTAGTACCAAAGGCAGGATCCAAGGAGTTGAGATTCTGTGTGGACTATGGAGCTCGAAATGCAGTCACAAAGACTGATGCCCATCCTTTACCAAGGACAGATGAACTGGTGTATAAACTTGGTGCAGCCAAGTACCTCAGTACATTTGATCTGACGTCAGGCTATTGGCAAATAGCCCTGACAGACCATGCCAAGGAGAAAACTGCATTTTCAACCCCAGCAGGCCTCTACCAGTTTAAGGTTATGCCTTTTGGATTAAAGAATGCACCTGCTACATTCCAAAGGATGGTCAACCAAGTTCTGAATGGGAAGGAGGACTTCTGCATGGCATACTTGGATGACATTGCAGTGTTCAGCCCTACTTGGAAAGAACATGTTGATCACTTAGGATATGTATTGCAGGCTCTTGAGCAGGCCTATCTGACCATAAAGGCAAGCAAATGTCAAATTGTTCAGAGCAAAGTGGTCTACCTTGGTCATGAGGTAGGAGGAGGTGAAATAAGGCCACCCCTACTACTCAAACCCTGGTGAGAGCCTCCTAGGTCTCACTGGGTACTACAGGAATTTCATAGAGAACTATGCGACCATAGCTTCTCCTTTGAATGTAGTCTCCTCTCCAAAATTCCCTGAAAAGGTTAGATGGAATGAGCAGTGCACTCAAGCCTTTGAAACCCTGAAGAAAGCCATTTTTCAAGCTCCAGTCCTAAGAGCGCCTGATTATCACAACCCTTCATTGTGCAGACAGATGCATCAAATACAGGTATAGGTGCAGTCCTTAGTCAACTGGATAAGAAAGGTAGGGAGCACCCCATCGGCTTCATTAGCAGGAAGCTAAAGGAACCAGAAACAAGGTGGGAAACCATAGAGCGGGAATGCTTTGCTATTGTGTGGTCTCTGAAGAAGTTTAGACCATACTTATATGGATCTACTTTTGTGATTCAGACAGACCACCAACCCTTGAGATAGTTAATGCAAATAAAAGGGGAGACCCTAAACTACTAAGATGGTCAATCTGCCTGCAAGGGTTTGATTTCACCATTGACCACAGGTCAGGATGTCACCACCAAAATGCTCATGGTCTCTTTAGGATGTTTATAACCGACTAGAGTGAAGAGATTCATCCAGGAGAGGATTAAATCATCCTGTCCCTTACTCCGGGGGGCAAGTGTTAGGGAGAATTCTCCAGAATGGCTAATTTCCCTTACCTACTGAGTCCCTCAGCCACTTTGCTGGATTTCTATGATTTATTTTTTTCACCTGGTACGAGTGTGAGCCTTTTTTCCGACTCTTAAATGTGTTTTGCTGTGTTTTTTACATTTTTGTGTTCATAGACTGTGGAGTCTCACCTACTCCATAGGCATCATCTTTTTACTGTGTGTCACACAGCAATTTTAGTGCAGTGACACAGGGTTGTCTTTTTAGACTTCCCACTTTAAACTCCATTTTCTGGGACTGACTACTGTCTCCCAGAACATGTAAAGTTGCCATTGACTTTACTAGTATTTTTAAAATCACAGTCCCAGTACAACCTATCTTCCAATAGAGTACTGAAAGGGTTAATAGTTATCCCTTTTTGTCTGTTTCTCATGGAACATCATTTTGTTCCCCTTTCTCTAAGATTTGGCTGGTGGCAGTGGTATCTACAATTTGTTTCCTACCGCAGACTATGAAAATAGCCTTGGTACTGTTAGAGGCTATGGTGGTAGCCTCGAACTTTTAATTTTATTTGGTTCAGGTTGGGTTTAATCGCCATTTCTTTTTGTAAAGGTCTTTCTCGTGTTTTACTCTGCACGCCAAACCAGGTTTGGTTCCTTTGTTCGCCATCCTTTGGCGGGCTTCTGCACAGAAGCCCTCCTTAGGCGCCTGAGTGTCTGGGTGGACATGATGTGAGGCAGGGGTTTTAGGCCCCCTGCAGAGGGTCTCATTGGGGACCCGAGTCGCACTCTAGTTTGATTGCTTAGGTGGGTGTCCTACCAGTGTGAGTGACAGCCAGGCTGTGTGAATGGGGGAAAACTGCTAAAAAGCAGGTCTCTCGGACTTGGAAGGCAGAGTCGCCACTGGATCGACAGAACCGAAGAGAAGCTGAAGGAAGAGGACTACCGCAACTACTGAACCTCCCCTTGAAGCCCTGCTGCGGGTCCAAATTGCCTGAAACGTTGACGGCAGGGAAGAACAGCAAGGAATCTTCTCCCCTTGAACTGGTAGGACCAACCAGTTCGCCAAATGCCAAGCAAGGTCTCCCTCTCCAGTTTAAATTTGCTGTGCATTACTGCAGTGAACTGGATAGCCAGGAGGACCGGACCCCCTTTGGGTTTTAAGGAGCGCACCTTTTGTTTGTCGCTTTGTTCTGATGCTGGTTTCTTCCCTGGGCAGTGCAGGACCCTCCAGTCATCCTCCTTCTTGTCAGTCTGATAGTCGCTTCAGGAACCGGGAGCCTGCAGGACCTGCCAGGAACTTCTGCCTCAGCTATAGCATTCTTCTTCTACTAAGGTAATGTTCAATCCAGTCGTTCGTTCCGCCCGACCATGGTGAAAGTGTTTTAAATCTTTCGCTAATCCAAGGGCTTGTCCTTCTCTACTCTTTTAAATAACTTTCTTCCAACCAACTTCGTTACAAACTCTTGGCAAAGACTTAACCGCAAACTACTCTGAACTGTGTGATCCTCTGCAAAGACACTGAACCGTTAACATTGGCCCAGGCCTATTGATTTTAATCCTAGTTGTAGTAAGCCTTTTCTAGATTGCCCTGCCTATTACTTGTTGGTGCTGCTTGATTTTGAATAACCTTGTCTTTCCCTCCCTTTTTAAATTGCTGGAGTGCCATTTTGCTCACACTTCATTTTGAGCTTAACTTGTCCAGAATTGATTGGGTGGTGTATAGTGTATTAAGATTGTGATTTTCTGCCGCTTTATAGTAGTGAACTGTTTTATAACTGATGGTGTAAATAAATGTATATTTCTTTACTCAGAAACCTTGAATCAGTGTTTGTTTGAACTTTAGTAATTGTTGTCCTTTGTGTAACTTCTGATACTGCTCACTTTACTCTTGAGATAAGTCTGGCTGCTCAGCCATCGCTACCACTTTACTGTGTAGTACAGGCTTGTACCAAAGGTGAATTTGTACTTACACTTGTAGTCTTAATTGTGTGTGGTGTTCCCAAAGGGTACTGCATATGATTCTGCCTAACAAGGGGTAGCAAGGGAGACCACAGGGGTAACAAGGGAGACCTCACCCCCTGGCAACCCCTGAATGACGTCCATGGTCCTTGGTCAAGAAATGTTTATTGCAGAGTAGTGATTATTCAATCTGATGAAACCAGTCGACCTTTCCATAAAGGTGATATCATTTAAGGAGTACAACAGTAACAGAATGGTCTGATGCAATGTGTAATAAACGTTTCCATTATTGGCGAACTGACATACTTTTATAGGACTAAGGCAGTTTAAACAAAACTGGCACGCAGTGGAAACAAATGGGAAAGAGGCCTTTTCGTATTATGCCATGTCTACTGGACAATGAGCCTGATGGCATCCCAACACTCTTGCAAAACTTCCCTGTTAATTCAAACACTAGGTGTCACATAGGCTTGTTGTGTTCCCACTTCCCATCCCATGCCATATATTGTAATCCAACATCTTTAACGCATATGCCATCTCAATGCCATTTATAACACTCTTCTTCCTCCTAGCTAGGTTTGCTCCATGTAAAACCCCAAATATAAATAGGAAAAATGCAAATAAAAGCTAATTTACGCACATCTTACATCATGCTGGCTTTTCCCTATAACTACCAACCGTTTAGATGCATAGGCCTGTCATAAAGGCTTGCCAAATAATATTTTCATCCAGAATCATGCCCATTTTGTCAGATGATACACACTACTGACTCGCCGGGCACTAACCAGTAATTGACTTTTCTTCATCCAACTAGCCTTTTGCAGAAACTGTTATGTTATGAAGTCTCTTCATTTTACCTTTGTAATGGTACTTGTTAAGCACAACATACATCCACACTATAGCCATCTTGCTACCGTACACACCCAGTGAAGTTTAATTTTATTGCTTTAAATTCATATCTACAGGTAACAGACCTGCCTGTTAGCCATGGGGGGATGAATAGGTGACAATTGGCTGAAACTTAATGGGGACAAGACAGAAGTCCTGATGGTGTACCCTCCTCATGGTTCTTACTCTGTTTCTTCCTTTCCCACTCCGGCCTGGTCCCCTGCCTTTTGGCTCACAGAGTTGGGTCCTTGACCCCTGGCAGTGCCTGAGGTAAAGAACTTGGGGTTTATATTTTCGACTTCCTTGTCTACCGGTGATCAGGTGGGTGCCATCTGTAGGGCTGAGTTCTTTCAACTCAAAGTCCTACGTAAAGTTTTGCCATTCCTCCCAATACATCTCAGGCCCGTTGTAACAGCTTCTCTGATTCTGAGTCTGTTAGATTATTGTAATTCCCTCTTCTTGTCCCAATCCCTGTACCTACACACCGTTTGCAGCTTCTCCAGAATTATGCAGCTCGTATCTGCAGAGATACGCCATATGGTGCTTACATCTCACCAATTCTCCACTCACTACTTTGGCTTCACATTCTCCAAGGGATCCAATTTAAATCATTGGTAAATAGTTCATTGTGCCTTTCACGGCTCGCTAGCGGATTACCTGCAGGATAAATTCGAGCCTTATGTGCCATTCCGTGCGCAGCGCTCTAAAGATACCTGTCTTCGCCCGATCCCCCGCTGCCATTTTGAGAGGGGAGGAGGTCGCTCCTTTTCAGTGGCGGCCATTAAGTTGTGCAACTCTCTACCTTTGTTTCTCCGCACAACACGTAATCTTTTTGCCTTCCGTCGTTTCCTAAACACATATTTGTTTGAACAGTTATGTGATCCAGTCTTTAATTCCTGGACTATTCTTCCTCTCAGCGCCAAGATGCTTCAGCGTACGCGCGCTTTACAAATGTGGTTAACATAACATAACAGGTTGTTGTGGGCCTGACATCAATTAAGATGGAATATTTCCCACTTGACATGAAATACCCCCATCTACAGAGAGGGAATTACATTTTGTTAAAGCTTTAAGTATTGCAAAGTGGATGCATGGCTTGTCTTACAACTCCCATCTAGCCCTGGATGTTCAGGCGTCAACAGTTTGCATTCTGGGACTTGTAGTTTAGCGTTTCCAATATGATCGGGTGCCTAATCATCAAAGGAAAATAGACTTTGGCTCAAATGCAAAGACTGGCCACTGGTCACTCTCTCCTTACTCCATATAGTGGTCGTGTAGTGGAGATGTAGCCTCCTTCTCTCCAGGTGCCTGCCTTGTTTGTTTCTTTGCATTCCTGTACGCATACTGTATGCTTATTACACTATAAGTAACTACAGGTTCCAGAATACAAAGAAAAAAGAAAATCCGAATCACTCTGACATGCTGGCAGCTCACATGTGACATATTGGACAAGAGTTGTCTGTAGTATTTGCATTTCGTGGTGCAGAGAAAAAATAAAATGATGTTTGCGCACTCCAGAGTATTTTGGATACATGCAGCACCTATAATAAAATACCAAATAAATGTGTACAGCAGGTTTCTTGATTTATTTTTAATTTTTGTTATGTGTGAAAAATAACGGTGGAGCACCAAGAGAGCTTAAGCATAGATCTAACTTTGTCCAGGCCATGTGTGTGTTGCATTATGTGGTATTTCTCATACGTTTGCGTTTTATTCATATGTAGAGTCGTAAGGGAAAAAATGTATAAAACAAAAGGCAGGTCTGGATTCCCTATTCACATGTGACACTGGGAAAACTTGAGATGTCTGAAGTCTTCTGTTGTTTGGTTGGATTATTAAAAATTGAAATAGGTTTCCAGCAGGTAGTTCTTGTATTCGCTAAACAAATTGTTCAGCTCACAAAAAACACGTAGGAGCTCATGTTCAACGAGCACATATGTAGAGGAATCACATACATACCTTGCACAAAGTTTTTACGCCATTCATTCATGTTAAGGCTAATTTTCCAGGATATGTGTTGTGGTGTGGCACAGCGGATTGTGACTTGAGTTTCCACCCTCTCCCTTCTTCTCTGCCATACAAATGCTCCAGCATTTGAACCAACTGGGATTATCATGCCAGCGCAAATGTTGAAGATCCCTATTGGATCCATTGTGCATGCAGCCTGCCATGCAAGCATGCCAGGCAGTGTCTATAACCGCAATTAAATGCTGCCTAACCTGCTCGCATGTCAGACTGCTTATTTGTAAGTGGTAAGTAGTGTTCACAATGAAAATGAAATGCTGCCTGCATGCAAGCATGTCGAGCAGAATTTAACTGTAATTTAGAGAACCGCTTTCCATGCATGGCAAGCAGCGCTCACAATTATAAGTAAATGTTGCCTGCCATGCGACCATACCAGCGAGCGTTTACTCACTTTACACAGTGAAGTGCAAAAGTGGCATACACATGTGTGCACCATATTTTGTCCTGCACCTTTGCACTGCGCAGTGCAAATGACACATATTTGGTGGTGGGGAGCTGTTTACGTTGCAATGCTAACATAATGGCTCCCTGCCATCAAATTGCTAGCACATAGAAAAGAGAGGTCCATATAGTTTTGATTGTCAAAAAAGAAAACTGCTTTGTAGGTTTCTAAAAGTAAATAGCTTTCCTTTCTTTCACAAATGAACCGATCAGCTCGTGTGTGAAGTTTGTGTGGACTTGACTTTAAAATGCATATGGCTCATCATAATTAACAGCACCAACGTTAGCACATGCCATGCAGAGTGCGAATTTTGCACATGAAGATTAACTTGCTCAATGACCCATTTCCTATTCATTGCTGCCTGATAGGCATCCCTAATCAGACAGTAGAGCGTTAAATCACAGCTCCATGGAAATCCACACATAATTAAAATATAATTGAGAATCATGCAGTAAGTACAGTCAAGAGAGCTCTGGTATGAAAATGCCCCTTAAAACCCCACATCGCTCTTCTAACCAGAAAGCGCACTCCTCATGGGCCTGCATTGTCGGTTCCCATGCGTTCCCACTTCTTTGTTGCTACTTTACGATGTCTCCCCAATTAAAAAATGATTAATTTGCTGGGTGTTCGGTTTCATTGTTACATGAAAAATACCTCATTTTAACGTTGCTGGCTTCCTGGGTTAATGATAAAAGGTTACCTGTTTTAATAGCATTAATTGTGTACATAGAGGCAATCCTTTTGAAAATATTGGTGATTAAACATGTAAAGTCCGTTAGATAACAGCAAATCCACATTGCTCACTAAAATTAACTTTTTTCAAAAGTCCTTTTATATATTTTCCGCACTAGTCTTCCAAAATAGTTTTTATTGATTCATTGAAAATTAACACCGTTTTGGAATACTGATGGTGAACTTCATCTATACAAAACCATATAAACAAAAGGATTAGAATGTCTGTGGGAAATGGTTGCGAGAACACACGTTCATCAATAGATGGCAGGACAGTATGAAACATGGCAGAAAGAACTGAATTAGAAACTATGCAATAGATAGCTGCTAGGTTGAACCGGTTACGTCAGAAATAGATAGTAACTATTTTTGCCAAAGAAAATGACTTCATCAGGTTACAAACAACAAAATCGTCATTCAAAAGGAAAACATAGGGCCTCATTACACGGTAGGCGGTGGACCAAGGTGCTATTAGCACCTTGGTCCATGCCGGTAAAATACCGGCACCGCCTTGGTGGAAAGGGGAATTACCACCCTATTCCAAGGTTGGCAGGGCGGTAATTCCCCCTTCCACCATTGCCCTTCCCCATTCCCATTTTTGCCCCATAGAGCATAATGGGGATGGGGAAGGTGCAAATTACGGTACCGCAAATTTGCGGTGCCGTAATTAGCACCAAGGTCCCTTAGCGGGTTGGTTTTTAACGCCTGCTAAAAGCAGGCGTTAAAGTACCAAGCCGCTAAGGGACCTCGTAGTAAGGCGGTAAGGGTGACCGTTAACCCTTACCGCCTACCGTGTAATGAGGCCCATACACTCAAGTCAATCACCATTCATCATGCTAATCAACACCAAATATACTGCCCCTGATTAAACTTTGGTTCTTCAAGTGCAATTAATTGCAGGCTGATTTGTGAATAATTGGAATCCAAGTAGATCTCTCTTTAAAACCAGACATCACTAAACTCTGTAGTCAAAATTAATATGAGGTTTCTCGAGAAAAACGTAGTGCTATATGAATAATTTCATGGGGACAAATAACAGATGGCTTGATAAGGCAAGCATGTACTTATCAAATTAGGGCAAGAATGAGAGAGATTTTATTTTCTATAAGCAATCAAGAACTATTTACGTCTGGGTTTATAAAATCATCTGAACGCTGAATCACCAACATTTTCACTGTTTTCGTGTCATTCGAGTTTGGCTGAACTTTTAAGAGATTCGGGATAATCTCATGACAAAATCATGTGGCCTAAATGTTGCTGTAAACATTGAGTAAAAGTGGTCAGTATAAAGTTAAAGTTAATGGAGTGGGTCAGAACCTTCAATATCAGGGATGCTCAAAGAAAGAAAAGCATCCACATGACTAATGGTTTTAAAATAGAAAAGCAAATAACTCTGTTTGTAGTTGACACAACTATTGTATTTTAAACACCTTTGCCAAACTCCCGTAAAGTATTTTGAGTGAGAAAATTGCATAGGATGCATTCCAATCTGCATGTCCACTCCCTCAGCATCTTGATATTTAAGCACTTCATGGTACATAGAAACATGTCAGAGTAATGTGGAATTCCAAAACACTACTTATCTTCAGAGAGACTTCAAACATAAACAATAAATCCAAAACGTTCAGTGGACCCTTCCCGAACATTCTACACATAAGCCAGTGTTGGGCTGTAAATTAGGAAAGAGTGAACAAAGCATACAACACACAAACTGTTCCTTAGCTTTAGTAATGCAAAAGCATATTCTTGCATAGTGTGCCAAACAGAAACACATCTTTTAGGTAAGTGTTCATTATTTCAAGATGGAGTCCTCAACCTAATTAATTCATTCTTCATTTCTTCATTTATATGGCGCCTTTCAGCAAAGGTATGGTCCCAAAGTGCTGCAGGTTGAACGCCATCAGAGGGACCAAAGTCCAAAGTATGGGAATTGAAGAGGTGCTACTATGAGTGTGTTCATTATAGCCATTAAAGGTTATGAGGGGGTGGCTGAGTCCCTGTTAGCCACCCATGTCTATTTGGCATGTGAATGGGTGGAGAGAGGTACACTAGAGAAATAAATTGAAGGGTCTGTGCAAGAGGATAGTCAATTATGTGTGTAGCTACAGTTCGAATTTCTGTTGTAAAAGGTAGCCACATTCGTATCGTGGAAGTATTGTGCAAAGTGTCATTTGAGTTCTGTGTGAAAACTTGAATGCAGCAAAAAATCTGTTGCAGGTTGGCTGCCTTAAATTGCAAAGGGGGGCCCACGAGAGACTTTAAATCACACACTGGCCACCTTAAGTCGCAAAATAAACCTTTGTAGTGCTTTTGCCAGTAGTTGTCTGTTAGCAGGTGGCTGGTGTTGATGCATATGTTTGAGGTTTATAAAAGATTATGTTCCCTTCTATATATCTCTGTTGGTGTTTCCAGATAACACAGTAGCCATGGACACATAGTACTCAGATGCTCTTCAAGTAAATCCAGCAATAAAGGTTGTGCACATCCCGTGGCTGGTTTCACATTAAATTGATTGCTTTCCAACAGGTGTTCATGTTTTATTTTCTGCAAATAAGCACAAATACATTTATTTATTGTTCACTTGTTAGGTGCTTGTACAGGAAGCAAATACTGTTTCAAAGCACCCACAGGGCAACAGGGAGGGGACAGGCGATGATAGACAATGTAATTACAACAATGTTAAATAGTTAAATACAACAATATAAGAAGAAACAATGGGGAGCGGGAGACAAACCTACTATGTCTTGTGAGTGTTCAGAATGTTCAAGTGCAGAGGGGAGAGGGGTATGGGATAGGTGCTGCGGTGCTCATGGAGAGCAGCAGGTGAAGTGCTATGAGGAAAGGTAAGTGCAACCTCCAGTAGTGGAGGGTGAGCAGAGGCAAGTGCAGAGGATACAAAAACATCTACAGCCTCAATCCTTGTAGGTCAGTTTACGGGGCCCCATGCATGTTGCTCTACGGTACTGTCTTTGACATGCCTTATCCCCCCACGTGTGAAATGTTATCTCAATGATACTTATAACATACATGGGACACCCCGAACTACACTGCTTCACTTCAAGAAGGGGGTTATTCACTGATTGTATTTATTTTTTTATGTATTTTTTACATTTATAAAGAGCACAAACCAGCACTCGGGCATCATGGCGCTGTTACAAGCAAGGCTTACTTAGTTACATGAAGCAGCGGGAGAAACATAAGACAGCGTGTCTGTGGTTCGTGGTTACAGTGAGCCAAATATCAGGAAGGTAACAGTAAAAATGTGCAGTGTACCATGATGGATGGGGGACTCTCTGGTTCAGAGGTTACAGGGGGAGCCAGATGACAGAACTCAAAACTAATAGGTCAGACATCTAGGGGCCCTTAATGTTTAAAGAGCGCAGAGCTAGTTAAAGAGCATGGTTTTGAGTGCTTTCCCAGAAAGACATGTGAGAGGTCTCTTTCCTGAGGGTGTTTGGGAGGGCATTCCATTGTTTTGGCACATTCAAAGGGAAGCTGGCCCCACCTACCTTGGCCCCATTTGTATAAGTCACAATGTTTTAGATATGCATCGTTCAGTCCCTATGCCATCCCTTAGCTGTGTTAGCAACTGTATCACTCACATCATTTCTACAAGGCGTTCAGAACACAACATGTGACATATTTTACATAGCATACGATCGATATAAGATATTTCCAAACACTCATGAGTATCCTGTCGGGGAACATCAATTTTATGTCCTGAGCACCATCTGTGAAAGTGTTGTTTTAAACACGTTTTCAGCACAATGGCTGTAAAACCCTGTATGGCCAGAATATTTATCCAGGTCACAGCCGATGTGAACGTATTATCTTTAATGTTACCAGTTTCCATTAGCAAAACGCAGGCCTTACACAGGCTGTTATCATGATCTGCTGGGTTTACATATTTGGTTTGAGCAATAAACACAATAAATATTGAACGTTTACGCTACAGCTTGGTTCTCTTCAACGCCGTCCAGTGTATCGTTTTGAGGCTGTAAACAAAACAGAGATGCATGGTTTTAACTATAGTTAATTCTTACGCCGTACTAAAAACAAACACTCACTTTAAAAATATAACAACTGGGTAACAGGCAGTTTGATAGCCAAGGGTGCTTGGACCCCTGTTTTTCCCACTGTTCCAGTGCGAGCGAAGTCACTCCCCGGCATCATGGCCACCTGCAGAACCATAGATTCATATCCACTGTCTTCAGAACCCACATAGGCTGCGCATGCCCCCACCCTCAGGTACCACACCCAGCGGCTGCTCCAAAAACCACGTCATCGCCATTCCAGGTCGCCATTTCCAGATTAGCAATTGTAATGGGCACATGCTCCTGAATGTTTTGAAGGCAATCTCCAACAGACCACCCCATAACCATAACAGTGAGCAACGGCTTGCTGCCGACAGGAGAGTGTGTAGACATGTTCTCACAGAGCTCACCGGCTTTGCATTCTGCCATCAAGTCCTGCGCATCTTCCAGCTTATCACCCCCATTAGACAATAAGGGGTATAACTATGCTTCAATGCCCGGGTCTTCCAGGGGGTGTTTACCCCTAGTCATAACTGTAGCTGTTCATAATCGTCATTTCCTGAATAGCCCCTGGGAAGCTGAAAGAGCACCATTGTTTCCCATTGCTACCACAACGGCTACATATCCAGGCCCCTCCCCTATGCATCATTGCCTTAGTGCCGCCCCTTTAAATCAAAATATATATATCAAACATTCTTGGGATTCTTAAAATATTTAAAATCTATATAAAAATATTGTGGTTCAGTTAACTTGCTATCAAAAACTTTGAGGGGTTTATCAATGTAACCCCTCTGTCACGTTATCACCACGTCACTCTGCAAAACCCTAGATTCACAGTCCCTAGCTTCAGAGCTCACTTTGTTCTCAGCACTCGACCAAGCAACACTGTTGCCCACTTCTCCTATCTTTATATTGATTTTATATCAAATGTATATTCACTTATATCAAAACTGATAAAAATTATGCACACTTCCTATAGAAATTTACATTTGATATGAATTCAATATCAAAAATTGTTGATATTTTCATATGAAATTCATATTAAGTTTATATCATAACCTATTAAAAGGGGGAGAGACTAAGACCGGAAACAGGGGGCATGACCACCTGTCAAGATTTAACATGAGAGAAAAGGGAGCTCCTTCTACTACTAATATTCCCTACAGAAGTCACTTGTGGTCTCCTTGTTTGTGAGACTTTGGGACAGCGAAACCAGAGGGAGCCAGTGAGTCCCAATAAGAAAAGTGAAGAACAAATTAGAGGGTAACACGGAGGCAACCAAGATGTGAACCTAGTGGTGGAGCGGGATTAAGGAGATATCCCTCCACATACAACAACTTTAATTTGTAAACTTGAGAGATGGTTGGAACTGTGATGGATGGTCAAGTACTGTTAAACCAGGGAGAATTGTTTTCTATGGATAATCATTGGATACAAAACCAGGAGGGATTCCTGGAAGTTCTGAGAGAGAGAGATTGGGGTGAACAACTCTGAAGGCAGGACACTGCCTAGTTGTTCTTTGACATGTTTCTAAGTTGTAGGGCCAGTTTAGAGGATACGTTTAAACAGAAGACCTTTTCTGTTGTTTTAACTATCGTCAAGCACCTTAGTATAGTTTGTTAGGAAGGGTACTCCCCTTTTAGCAATAGGGCTAGACAGGCAATTTCCTTTGAGTTGAATTAAACTCTTTGATAACATGTCCTCTGGTCTGGGTCCTTCTTCTGGCTTGCCACAATGGCCATCAAAATGAGTAGGCACATGAAAAAGAGGCATGGTCTGACTGGTCCTAATGTGTGCATTTCATCTTTCATTCTTAATTTGTTCATTGCATCTTTCAGCGCACAGACACTGGTGAGCACGGCAGGGAGGGACTGTCCTCACAGGAGGACACATTTGCCTGTTGGTTATTCCTGGACCCAAAAGCAAAAGTAGCCTTCAGACACGGCAGCCTCTCAGCCTGCAGTGCCAGTGACATCCTCGGACATGTTCTTTCTGCCAGCCCCATTACCACAAGTATAACTTATTGTTTTTCGGTATGCCTACATTTGGGCAGCACCGATGAACTGAATGATCCTTCATGCTGGCACATACTTCCTCTTGGTCAGATGGCCTTCCGATGGGCACAGCTGCAACACAGGGCAGTGGGAGTTGACGCAGAGCGGAATGTGCTACCCTCTTGTAGTTGGCTGACTGGACGTGGGGCAAGTTGGTAGGAACGTGGTCGGACTGTCCACAGAGCCAGAGGGAGAGACCCAAAATATTTTGAATGGTCACAATTAGTTGAAGATGCTTAGTTGCGCTTTTCTCTGCAGAGGTGAACATTTGTGTTCACACGGTTGCAATTTGTCAACTAAGTAGTAACGGTGCCATTAAATACTCAGATACCAGAAATCCAATGTATAATCATCCAGCTGTTCTTACTTTCCCCATTTGCATTTCTCATTCCAAATCTGCAAAGTCAGAGCAGTTCCCGTGCATTATTCAGTCTGTCAAAGATGGAGGAAAGGACAATGTGCATTTGACTGTGACATAGTAGAGATGTATGTGAAATAAAATGCAGTAAGCCACAACTGAATTCAAAGGGAACTTTTGATTGACTGTATAAAGTAGAAGCCACAAATGTAAGACTTTGAAGAGGCTATGAGGTAATATTACAGAACAGACATGCTAGTAAGCCTTCTTGAACATGATACTTTGATATTTGGGCACAAATCTGCACATTTGTCATCATATTTGTATTGATGGCTGTGGCAGATGGTGAGTTTTCTAATCCAATAATTAACATGTATGCAATCTTAGAAAAAACACAAGTGGTTAATTCTGTAGAACATGAAACTGCACCACAGAAAAGTATTGTTGGTTAAACGTGCATAGCATGATTCCAGCTGTTGTGCAATGGTGACTAGCAGGGACTTGTGATGAATCCTGCAGAGTTCTCACAAAGACCCTACCTTATATATCCTTTCAGGTGGCCAGAGGAAGGCAGTTGATTCCTGATCCTAACCCTTGGGGTGATATTAGATGGGAGGATCGCCTGGGAGGAGAATGGCCACTGGGGAACAGGATGGCTTGTTGGGAGGGACGCAGTATTTGTCTTCCTCAGAGGAAGAAATGTCAGTGATGCCAGAATATGAAATGGCTTGCTGTCAGAGGGAGGTTTTGTTTCCCAGAGCTATTTTGATGGTGGTGTAAACTGGTATAATCAATCATTTGTGGGAAGTAAGACCACACCACCTCCCAAAGTCACCCACATTTATGATGGTGAAAGCTCCTGTGATCAACAGGGGAATGTTAAATGTGAATCTCAAAACATGAAAATCTTAGATTCTGAAAACTTTAACTCTTCTGTAAATCAGAAACACTCATTAAGTCCTTGTAAAACTCCTTTAAAAGATGTCATTGAGGATAGAAATTAAGTTGGTAAATTTGGATCTTCATTCAGGCTCTGATTCTCAAGTTGGCGTCAAATGGGCGCAGTGAACGTGCTAAGGAGCAGAGCATGAATCACTGTGCCAGATCAGGACACCCAGGCTCCACCACTATTCTCAAGTGGACCTGGGCATCCACGAAGTGCACAACAGTGAACCGCCTTCATTGCACCTGTTTTTTGGTATAACGGGCGCAATGCAGAAATATCGGCAGCACTTTCAATAAATAATGACATAATCCTTATTTTACGAAAGTGCTGCCGAGAACCCTTCATGTTTTTGAAGGGTTCATTAAATGAATTCTGTTGGCCCTTTCGATACGTGTTAATCCTCCCTAGTGATTTTCATGCTGGTTTTTGACTGATATCTTTTTCAACGCATTCTAAGAATTTCGGCATATTTTGGACCTGGTTTTTTCTTCTGTTGAACCTTCAATTAATTTTGAACCTGCCTTGTGGGGGTGCAGAGTTGTTAAATACCCACCAGGATTCGAATTTACCAAAACACGAGGAAATAAATGAAAGAGAAAGGATATAGTATGGCAAGGAAAGGCAGAAGGGCATAGGCACATAGGCACAATTGTGTGAATTAGCAAGAAGGCATACCAATGTACAGGATCACACTGCGACTGGCTTCCTGTGGCCCTCCTCCACAATACCGGCACCAAAATTGTACTGTATATGTGTGCTACTTTAGTGCACATTTAAAAGTGGAGGAATGCCACAAGAATACCTGTTTTAAGTGGCCATTGACGTATGTGGCGGTTGCTAGGTTGGTTTCCCACCCATCCTAGCAACCGCCACATATATTCCGAAAAAATGGCACATTCATATTGACTTTGGTAGAATGCACCACATTTAGAATCGGTCCAAAGTACCGAAAAAGGCTGTTAACGCTTTAAACAACTTTTTCGGCACTTAACACCCACTTGAGAATCGGGCCCACAGAGTAAAAGGGGTGATTTGAACATTGGATACTTCAAGTCCCACAATGTCCAAAGTAATGGGAAGAAGAATTAAACTTGGATTCAGAGGCAGTGTGGGGGGGCACCACCACATGTCCAGGGAGGGGGACCCCCTTGGATTACAGCGTAACAGAAATAATTTTTTTATAAATGTAGAGTGTCTACAGAGTGTCTACAAAAAGAAACTATTTCTTCTTTTTGGAGTCTGAGGGCTTGCCCCACCCCATAACATGGAAGCCTCTAGGCTGGAGGCCTCCATGTCATGGGGGTGGGGTGGGGGAGCTCTATGACTTTAAAAATAAACAGTTTCTTTTTTAAATTACTCTGCCTTCATAACAAATTTATTTCCATATGGTTTGGTCGTTAACGCAAATAATGTATTTATGAAGTCGGAGTGACTTGAAAAAGAAACCATTTCTTTTTTAAATAATAGGGCTCCCCTCTCCCCCATGACGCATGGTTGTGTGAGTGTATGTTGAAAGGGTTCACAATTAAATGTATGGGTGGCAGTGTGTGTGTGTCGAGTGTATGCTGAAAGGGTGCACAATTAAATGTATTGGTGGCTGCCTGTGTGAGTGTATAGTGAAAGGGTGCACACTTAAATGTATAGGTGGCTGCCTATGCAAGTGTATGGTGAAAGGTGGCTGGGTGTGGTGTCCTGTGCAACAGATTTACGACACGGCACACGGCACACCCCAGACAAGGACTCTTTCCACTGGTGAGGAATGTGGTGCACAATAAAAACGTGTTTTATCCTTATTTGATTTTTGATTCTACTTTGAGAAGGCATCCAACCTGTCACACACACCTTAACAAAAACCTCTTGTCGCAATATACCATGAACCAGGCCGGTGTGTAACAATGAAATATTTATTAGTTTTTAGAATTAAAATACAAAATTAAACAAATCAAATGTAGGGTAGCGGAGCGGCCACCATGATGTGGCAATACAATTTCTAAACCTTAGGGTACAGTTGATTCAGCTACTAACACAATATACATACACCTTTCAGAGAAAATGGAAACAAAATCACCTTTCTCTACAATCACATGGCACACTTGGATTTTGAAAACCCCAAAAAGGAGCAAAATGGCACTCTTGGATTTAATTGAAGGCTGAGAGGTCAGTTTATATTTGTGGTAGGATAGATAGAACAGGAATTTGTGTGGCTGAACTATATTCCGAAAGTGGCACATTCATACAGACTTCGGTAGAATGCACCCCCTTGAGAATAGGTCTTAAATACCAAAAAGGCCGTTAATGCTTTAAACAACCTTTTCAGTACTTAACACCCACTTGAGAATCGGGCCCACAGGGTAAAAGGGGTGATCTGAACATTGGGCACTTCAAGTCCCACAGTGTCGAAAGTACTGGGAAGAAGAAGAGAACTTGGATTCAGAGGCACTGAAATGCAAGTTGCAGTCTAATAGTGCTAATTACCACTGGCAGAAAGGGGGTTCCTGCACCCCCTCCAGTGTGGGGGGAGACACCACCACATGTCCTGGGAGGGGAACCCGCTTGGATTACAGCATACAGAAATAATGTCTTTATGAAGGCAGAGTTACTACAAAAATAAACTATTTCTTTTTTGAGTCGGAGGGCTCGCCCCACTCCATGACATGGAGGCCTGTAAGCTGGAGGCCTCCAGGACATGGGTGGGGGAGCTCTATGACTTCAAAAAGAAACATTTCTTTTTGAAGTCACTCTTTGGCGGCAGCCTGGTGGTTTTCCCAGCAAGACTACCACCAAACTTGTAATGAGGCCCAATGTCTTTATGAAGTCAGATTGAGTGTATGTTGGAAGGATGCACAATTAAATGTATGGGTGGCAGGTGTGCGTGTCGAGTGTATGGTGAAAGGGTGCACAATTAAATGTATGTGTGGCTGCCTAGGTGCGCCTGTGTGGAGAAAGGTTTCCCATTTAAATGTATAGGTGGCTGCCTGTGTGAGTGTATGGTGAAAGGGTGCACAATTAAATGTATGGGTGTCCTGTGTAACAGATTTATGACACGGCACACCCTAGACAAGGACTCTTTCCACTGGCGAGGAATGTGGCACACAATAAAAACACTTTTTATCCTTATTGATTTCAGATTCTTCTTTGAAAAGGCATCCAACCCATCTCACACCCACCTTAACAAAAACCCTGGCCATTGTGTAACAATGAAATATGTATTCATTTTTAGAATTCAAATGCAAAAGCAAACAAATCAAACACAATATACATACATCTTTAAGAGAAAATGGAAACAACATCACCTTTCTTTACAATCAGATGGCACATATTTTATGACTCCCCCTGCAACATTTTCCCAAACACCTGCTGACTAAATTCTGTGTGGATGGAAAGGAGTGGCAAGGGGTCAGAGATACAAGGGAACATTGTTTTTAAAGCCGACCCACCACCCCAGAATGGGAGGTAAAAAAAAAAATGTAAAACCCTAAAAAGGAGCAAAATGGCACACTCGGATTTCACTGAAGACTGAGAGGTCAGTTTATATTTGCAGTACGATAGATAGGACAGTGATTTGTGTGGCTGTACTAAAGAGGCCAGGAAGCTTACAAGCTACTGGGCAGGGAACTAAATCAACGTCAACACAGGTGAGAAAATCGATTTTGGGGATGAAACAATGCAGCAAAAATCACACGCGGCCGAATTGCAATTTCTTATTTTACACGGAATTTAAACAAGCAAACAGCTAAGAAAATGGGCTAAACAGTCCAAATCGGAAATCGGTTCTTCTGATGCGGGAGAAAGGCACATAGCAGATAGGATAATGAAATGAAACGATGACTCTTTATGGGGTGACAATATGGGTTTCTCTATAGGAAATGAAAATCGGATGTTAAAGAACAGTAACTACGTGGGTAAATTCGGTTTAGGTTGCATAATGACAGGTTCTACTGAGACTATATTTTAATGGTTAGATTATTAAAGAAAGACACTGCACGCAAGGTGGTTAATTTTCAATTTTAACAAGCTTGCGCCGCGTACCTCCTTATAGGGGAATTAATTAATTTATCTCAAAAATGGTACTTAAGACTTACACAGATAACTGAAATGATTAGAAAAGAATTACGCTAACAAATATAGAATAACACAGATTCTTCTAAGCACAGGATAAAAAGAGGATACTAACACTTTGGGATATGATTAGGGTTTTTGTGGGATTTTAATTGGATTTGGACAAAATGCAAGGTAAAAGAGCTGGGTATGCAATTTTTGTTACTGGGTGAGGTGATACTTACAAGGTACACTTGAGTTGGGTAATTTTGACAGCCAGCAAGGCATCTAGACAGCGGGGCCAAGGATCTGGTCACTGGTCAGTGGGGTCAAGAGATCTGGTCATGGGGACAGCTGGGCTCTCTGGGATGGGAACAGCTGGGCAACGTCTGGTCACTGCGAACAGCAGGATGAATCAGCTGGGCAATGGTTCTGGTTACTGAATTCTCCTACAGGGGATCAGTTGCCGCTACTCTTTTCTCCCTGGATTATTGGGATGAATGTGGTTCTGAATAGAGGGTTCTGCCTGGATCTTGATCCGTGGTTTGTCTCTGCTTCTGGTTTTGGGTCTGTGTCAGCAGGTCAGGAAATCAGGCAGGCAGTCAGTCAGGAAGCAGGTAAGTAAGTTCAGTCAGTAGTCTCCCCTTGTGTTTCCCTGTCTCCTGTTTATATAGCCAGAATGACATCAGAGAATTTTCCAATTTGGGCTGAAGTATCCTTGACTTACCCCCTGAATGGGATAAGTCAGGCTATTGGGGTCGCCTCCTCACTCCGGGCTGATTGGTCCAAGGAAGTGACATCAGTTTATGTGTCTGTGTTTTTATGACTCCCTTTGTCTCACAGGCCTATTTTTCACCAAAATGAGTTGTGAAACAAAACTTCAAATTTACAATAGTCACCATCATAAAAACCAAATAGGCAGATCCCATATTTTACAAGGAACATGCCGGTTTGCATGCCAATTCTGTGCGATAGTGCCTCGGCCTGGGGCACAATTTTGCAGTTTTCAGGAGCAACGTTTTATCTAAAATTCAGAAAATGACTATGCATATGCAGAATAGTATTTGGCATATGTTTCCCCAAGTTTCATGTCTATGCCATTTGCGCTTCCCCCAGAATTGCATTTTTTCTGCCATTTTATTTCACCACATGGAAGAAAGATGCCCAAGGTCTCATTGTATTTGTTCAAAAATCACATCAAATACTATCATATTATTGACTTCTTGCTTATTTAGGGCATTTGAAGAAATATCTTAAAAGGAAAAGTTCTTTAAAATCAAATGGGCCGGATTTGTCACTGTGTGGGTGGTCCTGCAAATCCTCACAGCCAAATTGTCTTGGTCCGATGACAGCCTAACAAAGGGTTTCCATGGCTCCCCTTTGAGGCTCTCCTGTGGGTGATGGCAATGAATGTTAGGAAAGTCACACCTCCAAGGCAAAACATGGGGCTTCCCCTCTTTCTTTGTCCTGGGAGCAGTTCTGCCTGGAAGTCTGGGATAGCCTGTAATTATCATACTTCAGGTCCATGGGAACAGAGCACAGGCATTTGAAGCCTCAGTTCATCAATAGGTGTTACATTAGCCTTCCTGCCAAGACGGTTTGACAGAATTTCGTAGCCCACAGCCAGGCTGATTTTTCTTTTTTGGGGGAAAACAAAACATAATATACACACATTCCAGCCCCTCTTCCCACGTATACACTTGGGTGGTTGTAGCGAGCCGCAGTATTATTTCTGCTTTGCGAAAGTAGCCAGATGTCATTTTTTCCTGCTTTCCAAAAGCAGCCTCTAACGCGTTCTTTTTCTCTCGTGTTAGTTTTACAAAATGCGGTTTCTGTCACACACGATTTCCTTTACATTAACTTTCTGCAAGGCTTTGTGAAGATCGGGTCAGTTTCTGAACACAAAGACATATTTGAAAAGTGGCTTCTTGGCAATTAACACAAAACCAGAGGAGAGTCATGCTGGAGGTTTCCGTTGAAGTGTTTTGCGTGTGTGTGTTTATTTCACCAGTAAATCATAGCCGTGCGGACTTGAACAACATTCTCTACTCTTTATGGATTTTATTTGATGAAAGCAATGCTGTTCAGTGAGGGATCGCCTGATTTGCTGGTATTCACATGACACACACAGGAAGGGCTCTGTTTCAATAAAGCAATACTGTGTGATGTTAAGACTGAAAGGATGCACCAGTGAGATGCCGTCTTGAATGCCTGTAATTTTCATATGCAGCCTCGAGTTTTAAAACAATAGAACAGCCCTGCAGAGCCATTCTCAATTTAAGTTATTCTCTCTCAATTCCTGTGAAGGAAAGCAAAATGCAGCCATTCTCGGAGTGGCTGTGTTCAATTCTCGCCCCACATGTGCTTAGCAGACAAAAACACAGCCATTTTTTTGGTGACTCCTGAAATGCAGTCTGCTGTTGTAGAAGGGTTCTGCTATAGGCCTTAAATGTAACCAACACAAGTGTATGGTGAAAGGGTGCACACTTCAATCTATATGTCGCTATCTGTGTGAGTGTATTGTGAAAGGGTGCACACTTAAATGTATAGGTGGCTGCCTGGGTGTGCCTGCATGGTGTAAGGGTGTACACTTAAATGTATGGGTAGCTGCATGGGTGTGCCTGTATGTTGAAAGGGTGCACCCATAAATGTATAGGTGGCTGGGTGTGCATGTGTGAGTATGGTGAATGGTGTGTGTGTTCAGGGGCGCAACAAAAACTCCATTTTGTGGGGTGGGGCTGCTAACCCTACAAATGTTGGGAGAGGTGCTAACTTCAAGGGGCTGCGGGAGGGGCAAACTTATTTGTGTGGGCCATCTAACTTCTGTATGCATTCTAATGAGACTATTCTAGTGCAGCTTCAATGTCACAAGCAGTTAACTCTATCCTTTAAGTCTAAAAGCACCCACTTATGGATTGCTGTGAGAATAAGCAGTCTGCTGTCTCTCGCTACCCTTCCAATCACTTCCCTGGCATGCAAGTACTAAACCCACATCAAGATTTCAATTGCCTAAAGAATTATACATTTGAATGTAAGTACTAACAGTGAAATGTTTTCCATTGGTAATTGCTGGGCCTTTGTTAA
Organism: Ambystoma mexicanum; assembly: GCF_040938575.1. Lineage (NCBI taxonomy): Eukaryota > Metazoa > Chordata > Amphibia > Caudata > Ambystomatidae > Ambystoma > Ambystoma mexicanum. The sequence continues at coordinate 1,134,594,803 of NC_090929.1, read as the reverse complement.
CAGCGAAACTCAGGTGCTGCTTAACATCTGTGTCCTATTCTGTCCGGCAACGGTTCTGTAGGTCAGCCAGGTCGAGTCAACATAGCCCTAAATTTCAAGGGGGTGTGGGGCGGTTGGGCTGAAGCCCAGTCAGCTCAATGGTGTTGCGCCACTACTTGTGTTTAATCCCTTGGATACTTATTGGTAATCTTGATTACTCATAGCCCTATTCTTCATCGTCCCAGTACTTGTGTATGAGGCACTTTGACTCTTACACGAGTACTGGGATGAGGTAGAGGGACATGGAAGTAATGCCTGGCTTAGTTACCTGTAATCGTCATTGCTCCTACTCCCACTCCTCCTCATCCAAGTATTTACCTATGAGGCAAGGAGCCTCATACGTAAGCACTGGGACAAGGAAAAGGGATGTTGAGGTAATTCTGGGTGGAGAAGCTGATTTTTGGGATTGTGGGTGGGAGGGAGAGGGGATGTGTGGGCAGTGGAGTCAGACAGGGATTGTGCATTAAATCGTAATGGTCATCCATGTCCAGGCTAAGCAAGCATATGTGGCATTAGTGGCTAGAGACGCATTTTGGTGCAGCCAGTCTAGTAACTTCTTAGTTTGGCTTGACTTTTTTTTAAATGCGCATCTCTGATAAAGCAGTGCTGCTAAGTGTGATTACCTGGCTAGATTGGAATTTGGGTGCTGCTAGTCTGGCAACCTCTTACTGCAGCATTGTATATTTTACTAGTCATTTGTGATAAAATAACCACAATCAGTGTGATTGCTTCAACTGGCATTTTGGTGCAACTAGTCTAGGTATGTCTAAACGTGGCATGGCTTGCTTTACTGTAATATTTTATTACATGTCTTCACTGGTCTACATTGTGCAGCCAGTTGGACATGTTTTCATTGTGGCATGACATTTTTAATAGCAAAGCATTATATTAATGAAAGCATTAATGTGCCTGTGCACTGTTAGTGACTTGCATGCATTGGATTTTTGGATTGGTGTTACGCTACAAACCAATCGCAAACACTCTGGGTGTTTACCCAATTTTTCTCAGAAAGTTTGCTGTATAATGCATTAAAACACATATTTATATCGTTCTCCTAGTGCAGTGTGCAGCGTACCCCTTCAGCAACACATATGTGCATATTGCACAAGTGTGGTAATCTAGGATGGCCCAGAGTTTGGCGCGACCCATGATTTGTTGCTGAGTTGGGGGGCCTCAGTATGGCCACACATTTTGTATTTTGCCACTGTTAATGACCCACACCTGAGTGGGACTCGGAAGTATAAAATAGCCCCTCTGGTGCCAGTCAGAAGGAGAAGTAGTGGGAGCTGGAGTTATTGCAGTAAATCCATGTTTTTAGTTGCAGCAGATTTTGAAGGAAAGCAGAGACGCCAGAGCCAATGTTATTTGCAGATCGGATGCCAGTTCTGATGGGGTCTCTACCTTCAAAGACCTTGTATGCAGAGGTTGCACAGCAGGAAGTGTTGTTTTTGAAAGCTTTCCTCCTGAAGAGCGTGAATAGAGAGGTCACGCCATGGGAAGCGTTAAGTTGAAAAGCTTCCCCCATTGTTAGTTGGGCTCCGGTGGCAGGCAAGCACCGGCGTGTCCCTGGAGCGATTGGAATACTCATTTCCATACTGGCATGGGCCACGGGAAGCGAGGAGAAGCAGTTTGCCTGGCAGAGCGAAGCAGAAGACAAGGAGGCAGCGAAGCGAGCGGTCGTATATGCAAAACCCGGTGAGTTCACTAGCATTGTTTGACCCTGGAACGCTTTGTGATCGCCCGCTGGCCAAGTCGAATTGTTTTGAATACCGAATTGATGTGAAGAAATTGAAGTGGCAGAATAATAATAACTTTGACTACCAAACTGATACAAAGAAGCGAAACTGGCAGAATAAGAACTTTGGGAACAGACAAGAAAGGTATTATAATACTTATAAAGGTCAGAGTAATTATTACCAAAGCCAAGAAAGGGCAATATCAAAGAAAGTTAATAAGAACCAACATTACCAAAGACGAGGGCGGGCAATTAAGAAGCATGTTGACTGTAAACCCAATTGCCAGAGTGAGAAAGAAGCAATATTTAGAACTGACCTAAACAAGCATTGTCTAAACCAAAGAAGAGCAAGTGTGAAAGAAAACCCTTTTCAGCACTTGGTTAATTTAAGAGGGGGAAGACAAGAGTGGCAGGAGAGCTGCTCTCCTGACAGAAGGTATTCAGGAGGAGAGGAGCATAACCTGCATTGCATGTGGCAATCACAAGTGTGAAACAAACAGCACCAATGTGTTTCATGACTGCTGTGAAGGCATCATGAAGAAGGACACAGACAACAGATTCCAAATTCAAAACAACCAATTGTATTAAGTTAAATGTCGGATGGAAAAAGGCCTAACTTGCCCTATGCTAAGGTGGGATTTCCCTACCTAAATAAAACTAAGGAAAGTCCGAGACAAAGAGTTCAATTTAGGAATCTGTCTGTTATCAAATCCTATACTTTTCCTCACAACTGTATCTGTACAGTATACACGCATTTCGCCGACCTATTTTTCAACGTGGGACTTTTCATTGTCAGAATTTTCATCGCCAAAAACCCATTTTTGTTCAATTTTTTATTTTGGGGGATGTTTTGTAGGGGTTGGGGTATGGTTGTAATAGTAAATGGAGGTCTGGGGGGGAACCCCCCCCCCCACAATAAAAAAAAACAGGGTTTTTGGCGATGAAAATTCAGACGATGAAAAGTCCCACGTTGAAAAATAGGTCTGCGAAATAACGTAGAACCATCTGTACAATGTGTAGGGATTGACATCAGCAACCACAAGAAACCAGTGTTTAACATACAGTTCTGAGCTTCTTCCAACTTGCAGCTTCCTTTCAGTGCCCTACCGCAAGCATAAAACAGTTCCACAAAGAAAAGCCTCAAAATTCTCTTTTTGGATTTAGGGTGCAATAGTCTCATTCAGGTCTCTGGGTTTCCTTCCCCAAGTCAGGACTCAGGGTTCTTGTCCCCAAGTTCCAAGTCACACAATTCAAACAACCTTGACATGAAATGCCCGTGGTCAGAACTCAGCGTTCCCTTCCCCAAGTTCCAAATCACACAGTTCAAACAAGTATCCTTGTCTCCACAGTTCAATTAAGGTGTTTTTTTTTTCTTTCAAATATGTGTTCATTTAATTTGCAGCTTTCACACAGGTTGAAAATGTCACTGTAAATCAGGCTTCAGTATCTTTTGGTGTGCATGTTCTTTAAAGACACATTAGATTTCACCATGCTGTGGTTTGTTTAAAGTTATATTCATTTTAGCACTTCAACATATAATGATCTGCTCGGATTAAAAACAATCTTTCCCCTTTTGTGTTCCAAAAGATTTAATTCTGTTTGCTAGCAAGGTTTTAATTCAGCATTCAATAATTATACATCTTGATTATAGTTCATTTTCACTTCATTTGTAGTTCAATATTTGTTCATTTTTCTTTAATTGAATGGCTCAATGGTCAGATACCTTCGAAAGCGTGTTTCTTGGTACACTCATCCACTCTGAAACAAAGTATTCCAATCTGTTTGATATTTGACAAAGAAGGGATCTGAGACTTTCAAAAATGTGCTAATCCGATGCACATGACCACTCCGATACAAAGTACTCAGCAAATAATAAAGTTTGTGTTATCCATACCAATACTGGGAAATGGAATCTCAATTATTGGTAATGGATTCAAGGGAGCTGGTGGTGGTATATGTGTGCTAGTTTTCTGGCAGAATGTGCATGCTTGAATAAAGGTTTTAATGTCAGCATGAATTTCCAGCCAATAGAAATTATTCGCTATATGTGCTTGAGTCTTGTGCTGGCCCAGATGACCTACCGTCTGATGTGAATGAAGGGATATGAGACTTTCAAAAATGTGCTAATTTGATGCATGTGACCACTCTGATATAAAGTACTCAACAAATAATAACGCTCACACATGCTCACCAGGTTTCTCATTCACCAGAAACTCACCAGTCTCTTTAAGAGTTTGTCCTGTAATGTGGATCAAGTGGCTTTCTGCTTCTCATGTGAGGGATCCACTTCCTTCCCCTCAGACACTCCTGTGGTGGTCTTCCATCACAGGGGAACAAGCACTTTGAGTAGAAAGGAAAGGGGCAGGCATCCCCGTTTGACTCTCATCAACTTTTTCAATCTGCTCCAGGAAGCCCCAACTCCCAGGCCACTCTGTAGGGTTCTATGATGCATGCACTGGCCTCCTGGTCCTTCTCCTGTCACCCCCCTCTGCGACTGGGCTGGACTCCATTTATAAACCTGCAGCCCCTTGACAGGTTGCATGTGTAGATGACCAATCAGCCTTGCCTGATAACAATTAAAGGGCCATGCCCGACCTTCACTACTCTTAGCAGGCATCTTCCTCGTCCTAGTAGTAGAGTGTTAAAAGAGCAAAGGCTCCGTTGCTCTTAGTTGCCTCTTCTTCATCCTAGTACTGTCAAGTGTCAATTGTGGAGAAATTAGGGGAGCTGACTTATAGCAGCCCATGGAGGTTGGGGATGAGTTGGGTTGGTTGTTATTAGGGAAAGGGGAATACCATGACTCGACCAAGGGCACCCCACTCCCAGTCCCCAAGTACCCTCAACCCAGGGGATCCTCCCTCGCTTCTTCGCCCCCAGGTTCGGGATTCAATAGTGATGGCCTTCGCTGGCCACCTGGGCAGAGGATGCAAGGGATCTAGGAGTGAGAATACCCTCCAGTTTCTCACACTCCCCAGAAGTAGTCATCAAAACGAATGTTGTGGAAAGACCAAAGACTTTACTAAGTTGTTTGAAGTAAAGTATACCACAGAAGTACTAATAGTAGTGTTAGGAGTGTTTCATTGCAGGCAAGCATACCAGGTCAAGGGACTTTGTAGTAATAGACCTGGTAGGTTAGTGGACCTGGAAGAAGTAATTGAATTACTGTGTTGTAGTTAATGACTGTGAAGAAGAAGAAGGGACAAGACCAGTAAAGTATATTGTGAACTGTTGTGGAATCATCCTGACAAATCATTATTGCTGATGCAAGTATTTTTTTGTGAACTGTTGTGGAATCACCCTTCGCAAATCATTATTGCTGATGCAAATATTGTGTGAACTGTTGTGGACCCATCCTGCCCAAAGCATGTTTGTTGATACAGACACGCTGTGGAAATAGTCTTATGTTCTAAGAAGAGGTGTTGAACTCTGCTACAAGTGGAATGATAAAGAGTTGTTGAATAGTTTGAAGAGTTGGTCAAAGTCCAAATGAGAACATTCTTGGAGCAGGAACATTTTTATCATTAGAACTTTGTTGCAAGACAATTTGTTACTATTTTGAACTGTTGATTGAAAATCCTGTTTGAATCTGGGGAGGGGATCTCACCCAGGTAACAAAGAGAAACAGTGATCAGCTTCAGACTGAATAACTGTTATTTCGGTTATATCTGAGTTGCCATACATTACCTAGTTATGTTTGTTGTCTGTATGTCCAAGTGTGAGGAACAGATTAATTTTGTTAGAGGGTTTACTTTAGTTTATTTTGATAGGCAGGGAAATCGTTGTCATGGTAGGGTTAGTGAGGATAGTGAGGCGTTTGTCAAATACATTTTAGGACAACCATCTCAACGGTCCAGGCTGAACCAATTTTCCAATTAGATATTGTTCAGAACTGCTGATTTGCCAAAGATGCCCAATATTGTGGTGGTTTGGATTGTGTCTAAAAGGTTTTATCCATGTTTGTAGGACTTGGGTGGCACTGGTACTTACCTCTCAGCATTTAAGAATTGTTGTACTAATGTGGGCTGTAGGTTCTTGTCTTTTGGCATTCTCATGCAACCTGTGAGGTCCACCATTTTTAAAGCATTATTTATGTGTCATTGTGGAATGGCATACCAGTGAGTGAGCTTAGATTTGGTTGAAAGATACTGCTCTTGATCATCCATGTTGGAAGAGTTCCAAGTATGTATTATTCAATGCATATCCTGAATGTCTTTCTCATTGTTCAACTCACTTATGTGTGTAGGTGTGCAATATATGGGTTTCAAAGGGTCCCCTTGCTAATGCATCAGCTTGGCTAATGAGATATTGTTTGGTCAAAATGCATGGGTTATCTTCTGTTTCATGTTCTGAATCAATCCATGATGGAAACATTTGGTAACATTCTCTGAGTGGTGGTGCCTTCCACCCATTATTTCATTTAGCCCTGTGTGGATACTTTGTAATCACAATATCTACCATTATTTCATTTTCCTCAATGTTCTCTCCGATTTATGTTCATGTTAGGTTTGATGACATCTATAGCACGTGTTTGTCTGTTCCTCTCTATTCTGCTCCCACATCTCTCATCCTCTTATCTTTTCACACTTTCCTTTCCCTCACATACTACAGTCTGGTTTCTGCCACGTGGGGGTGAAATACACCACTACCCAGGCAAGCTTTGGTTCTGTAAGGCCACGTTGATGGGGATGGGCGTAGCATAAAGTCTCGTTAACATAGCAATGAAGATAGTTTTCACAGAAGTCTGTTTCTCTTACTGGAATGCCAAGGGAGGATCCTGCATATTCTGCTTCTGGGCGCGTGTTCAATGATGCATGTGACATCTGGTCATATTAGCCTACATAGGCTTTGTTACATGAGCACCATACCCCTCTGACTGTGTTTGTCTCAAGTCCTTTACTTTCTGAGTCACCATTTGGATCCACACTGAAGCTCATATGCTGCTCATCTTCCTTTCAAGCCTGATTAAATATGAACACGCCTATACGATAAAAGGCTCCATTATGCAAAGAAGGGATTCAGAAAGCTTGAATTGAAAACATGGTACTCTAATTCCCACCTCCTAAGCAGACAACAAAAACACCTCACAAAATGTTCTTGACATCTGGCGATACTCGTAGGGAAATAAGCAAATTATGATTAACCTCGGCTAGAATCCACATACGCTTTAACACTGGGGTAGGTCGTGAGGAATACTTTAGGTACATAACCTGCCATGACAACCAGTTTTGACAAACGTTCACTTTTATAGATTAGTTTTGTAGAAAAGACAAGTCTATACCTAGGTGCTTGTGCAAGTTATTTTTTATTTTTTGTGTGATGCCGTTTTGCTGATGTTTTTAATGATTAAGCACTTATAGGTGGAAGCCATACGGTTTACCAGTATAATAACAGAGGTCATGTTGATGTCCTCCATGAATTAGAGTGCAAACAAATGCACCCTACTTAGCAAAAGAAAGAAACGACTTAAGCAACCCGACAAACTCAACTGGTGCTTTGCAAATGTAATATCCACCGCCCTGCTTGAGTTCCTCCACCCCAGTTTAATATCTAACCTGTCATGCGTTGATGGGCAGTCGGGAGGGACTCAATATAAGCATCTGTACATGCACCAGTGAACTTTCTTCTTTGTTTCCCTTTCCTTCCAACTACTAAGAACAAGACTGGTGTCATCTTTGCTAAGAGTGACGGGTTTTGACAGTGGAGAGAAGCTTTTTATACCTTATGTTTGTATATGACCCATTGGTTTGTGCTGCCATCTTTCAAGCCTTAAACAAGATATTAACGCAATAAGACACCTAACATGAATAAGTGATCTGATTTTGCATTTTAAAATGTAATGTATATATTTTATTAAGTGTGCAAATGTTGTATTCTGTGTGCTTTATATATGCATAAATGCTGCTATGCAACCGTTTGTGCAGTCTATTCTTCATATGTTGCTTTAATGGAAGTACACGTGTGTTGAAAAATTAAAGCTTGGTTTGACTTGACCCAAGCCTAACTGTGACAAGGATTTGCCTACAGCCTGTACTACTTTACTGCTCCTGTGTTTGACCCCAGAATGCATTTGACCCAGAATTCCCTACTGCCTGTCTTTCCTCCCTTCTTTAGGGCATCCCCTAGGCCTGCCTCGCACCTTTTTTTGTTTGTTATTATTCTTATTATGGTATTTATTGAGCGCAGACGTAGCTTCGAGACGCAACAGAGCACTTTACAGAGGTATACATAAATACAGATGCATAACGCAGCGCTCTACAGAGGTGTACAACATTACAGATGCATAGCAGAGTGCTTATGGTGGTAACAACAGAAAAGATACACAACGGGGGGTAGCATAAAGAAGGGGACAGAGGAGGGGTGCAACTGTATCGGGTGGCAGGGAGGAGAGGGCCGGGCGGCATCTAGCGAGTCAGGTGGTGCGAGGTGCAACGTGATGTCCTAGGTGATGAGAAAGAGAGACTCCTTAAAGAGGTGGGGCTTGAGTTATTTTCTGAAATGTAGGAGCGTGGGGGCGAGGCTGATGCCAATGGGGAGGATGTTCCATTATCTTGGGCACAGGCAGAGAAGGCTTGTTTTCTGGTACTTTCCTTTTTGCAGTGGTGGATTTCAAGTCACACATGTCCTGGCTTCTGGTGGTGCACTGCCTGCCGAAGATGCAGAGTTTGTCCATGAGGTAGCTGGGTGACTTGAGGGCTGCTGCCTTATAGATGATGCAGCAAGACTTGAAGATGATTTGTGCATGCAGTGGGAGCCAGTGAAGGTCGATGGGAGCTAGGCTGATGAGGTTGTATCTGCGTAGACCCTTAAAGAGGTGTGCAGGTTCATGTAGGACACTTCTCGGGGGCACAAGAGAGGATGACGGGAGGCCTTTGAGGAGTGCATTGCCCCCATTCAGGTGGGGTAGGACCAGTGCTTGAATTGCGGATCTAAAGCTGTCCATAGGGAAGAAGGGCATTCCTTTTCTGCCGGAGGAAGAGCTGATAGCAAGCTCTCTGAGTTTTCTTAGCTATGTGTGTCTTGAAGGAAAAGTGTTTGTTGATGGGGAACACAAGAGACTTGGTGCAGGAGGGGATCTCAGGTGTGAAGCCCTTAGAGGTCTGTATGTCTGGGTGTTGGTGAGGAGCAGAAATTCAGTCTTGGAGGGTTTGAGCTTCAAGTATGCACTCAATATCCAAGACTGGATCAGCGAGAGGCAGGTTTTGAGCCTTTGGATGTCCTTGATGGAGTTGATCTTGAGGTATAGCTGTGTGTTGTCAGCATATTGCTGGATGCTGATGTTGTGTGTGGTTAGGAGAGGTCCCAGAGGATCCATGTATAGATTGAAGATCACCGGGGAGAGTATGGAACCCTGCGGGACTGCCACAGGTGATGGGTAACATTGGCAATCTAGCGGAGTCCATCTGAACAAACTGGTTGTGGTTGGGGAGGTAGGACTTGAACCAGCATAGGACAAGGTTGCTGATCCCCATGAACTGATGTAGAGTGTCTGTAAGTGCCTGGTGGTCTACTTTGTCGAAAGCATCCGAGAGGTCGAGTAGAACCAGGAGGAGGGGTTGGCCGTTGTCAAAGATGTTGAGGTCGTCGTCGATCCCCTTTATGGATGCTGTCTCCATGCTGCATCTGGGTCGGAATCCGGATTGGTAGGTTTGGAGGAGATTGTTTGTGTTGATGTGTTGCCCCACGTTGTGCGGCTACCACTTTCTTGATGATCTTACCTAGAAAGGCAGGATGTCTGACAGGAAGAAAGATACCTAGGTTGTCGGGATCCAGAGTGGGTTTCTTTAGTAGAGGGAGGATTTGTCCTATTATTAAGGTTGATGGGAAGTGCCTTGAGTGTGGTAGCTGTTGAAGTTCTCCAAGTAGGGAAGGAGTGCTTCTGTGGGGAGGGCTTTGAGGATGAATGCTGCGAGGATGTCATCTGTATATGATGTGTCTTTGAGGGTGGTCAGGGTTTCTATCAAGTCCTCTGTCGAGAGTGTCTTGAATCTTGTACATGGTCTGGAAATATTGCGAGGAGGGACGCAAGGTGGATCTAAGGATACAGAGCTGATGTCTATGTGCTGGTAAATCTTGCTGATTTTGTCAATTAAGAAGGTATTGATGGAAGTGTATTTTTCAATGGTGTTTGGTATGACAAGGTTTGGTAGGGGGTTGTCTCACTGTTTGACTGCTTTGAAGAGGGCTCTGCTTTTGGTTTCAGCTCCTGCTATGGTATTCTGATAGAAGGAGGCCTTGGCTGTGTTGATTAGTTTTCGGTGGGTTGCTCTGACATCTTTGAGGAGCTCCAGGTTGGATGCAGTCCTGGAGTGGCACCAGGTTCTCTCTTGTTTCCTGATTACTCCTTTGCTGAGGTTGAGTTCCTGTGTGTAACAGGGTGCTGACGGTTTCGGTTTGCAAGTGCATTGTTTCAGAGGGACGTGTTGGTCGATGGAGGCTGAGAGAATGGCGTTGAGTGCTTCCAGTATTGAGTTGCAGTTCGGTTGGGAGTTTTCTATCCATGCAAGTGTTAGGTTGGTGAGGTCCTCTGTGAGGGCTTCCACTGGGAAGTTCTTGAAGGACCTGAAGGTTTGTCTGCTGGGTTTCTGCTGGGAGTGCTTGACTGGGGTGGTGTGCAGGATGTTGAAAGGCAGGGCTAGGTGGTCACACCAGTCAAATGGTAGAGGAGAGCTGTAGTGAAGAGAAGAAAGTGCAGTGATGATTAGGTCAAGGATGTTACCTTTGTCGTGTGTTTGGCCTTTCTTGTGCTGTGTGAGACTAAGGTTGTCAAGAAGGTGAGGAGAGCTTCCTTCATCGGTTTGGTGGCCGTGTTGCCTGGGAGGTTGAAGTCACCTAGAGAGATGTTGTTGGCGTGCGTGAGGGATATGGTGGTGACCAGTTCGGTGAAATCTCAGATGAAGGCGTTTTTGGGTTTGGGTGGTCTGCAGATGAGATCGCAGGTGACACTATCCACCAGGGAGAGCGGGAAGTGGCAGGAGAGGACTTTGAAGGAGCCAATGTTGTCAATGTCAAGTCCGGTGCATGGCCACAGGGCTTGTGTATGACTGCAAGGCCTCCGGCTGTGTTGTTCAGCCAGTCTCTGTGTTGCATGCTGTCGCTGTTGTGGACAAGGACTCAGCGATGAGGTCATTGATGTCTGCTGCATGGGTGATAGCTGAGCAGACGTTGGCGAGCATCAACTGATGTGGACTGTTAGGGGGTGCTGATGGGCTTGCGGGTGATGTGTGTGAGTTTGCTGCATTGTGGAGTCCATGCCCTAGAGGAGGGGCGATGTTGTTGATGTTGACATTGCCTGGTGATGGTGGGGATGCCCTGAGGGGACAGAGGGAGAAAACACATGTCGGTGCATGCTTACCTATTGTCTGAGCAGGGGTTTGGGCCTTTGGTCCTGACGGTCCGAACAGGTCCAAACAGGTATTGCCCTTTTCTTCATCTGCCCTTCACTTCGGACACCCGAGCAAGAGATACCCTTAATCTAATAGTTAAGAGCAGAAAGGAAGGGGCATGGCCAAGAAGGTGGTGGGGCTTAGGCCAGGTGACCTAGATTGACTTGCACCTGCTCACCAACTGCAAAGGAAAGAGGCTGGAGGGCTCCTTAAGTAGGGAAAAAGGGCAGGAAAAGAGGAAGGTGGCAACAGTTTAAGGTGATTAACAGGTGGGCGGGGCTTAGGCCAGGTGACCTAGACCCATTTCCATCTGCTCACCGACTCGCCTTCTTTTCCTTCGGTGTTCCTATCCTGCGTGGACCTCTTACTTGAATACTCCTTATTCCTCTCTGGTCAGTTTAGGATATGTCAATCAGCATTTACACTGCCTCATCACCATGGGGGTCATTTTGGAAGAAGTAGTAATAGTATGGAGGGAAAGGTAAATGTTTGCAGTTGCATGAACTTGGGTCCGCTCTATGCAATTTCGCACAGTTGCAAGATCCAGTGTGAAAGAATGGTGACTACTGCAGTGTAAAAACATTGCCCCTAACATCATATTTTACATTATATTTTGTGAATGCCACCGATCATTTATACATGGCAGATAGCATTTACAATGGATTGCTATGGAATACTTTTCCTTTTACAATTGCGAAAAACAGGCACATTCCGTAGCAATCAACTTTTTATCATGCTGGCATAAAACTAGGCGGTTTGACGTAGGATTGGAAAAAAGCAGGAAGAAAACACATCCGATTTAGTACTTCCAGTATTTCTGTAAAAACATGGAAGATCCAGTTATGTGCAAGAAAAGGTGCTAAACCTGGCATAACACGTTTATGTCAGGTTTTTACACCTGTTTTGTGCATCACAGGATTAAAAAATGACCCATATTGCTTCTTACAGTACACGGCTGGGCCGGGTAATGGTGAATTGTGTCACTACCCAGGGTAACTCTGTAAAGGAAAGGAATCAGTTGAAAGGTGAAGCAGGAGTAGAATAGAAACAGAAAGGTGCAATGTGGTTGAGGGAAGGAGTATATGAATGTGTTAGCAGGTGCACGTGTGTATTCCCTGGTAATTCACTCTAACCAAGCAGAATGCTGATCGGGAAAAGAGGGAATAAAACCTGCCCTTAATGCCAGGCATTTTCTTTGAAGGCAGCTTCTATTAAATTGACGAGTTGTACTAGAATTAGTCAGGGTATGGTTGTGTGATGAACTCGACATGTGCTCCTGTTCCCCCTTGAAGTATGCAGACTTCACCAGATAAAGAATATAAAATGCCCCCCCCCCCTGATAACAAAGGGGATGATCTGTGAGTGCCAAGCCAACATAGAACTATGCCATAACCAAGAGTTGACAATGTGCAGGGGAATGCTGGGATCACAAAAGGGAAAAGAGGGGATGGTAAAAAGGGAAAAGCAGGATCCTCCAAGAGCCACACCTGCTTGTCCCTTTGATGATCGAGATGATTGCATGTGTAAGAGAAATTTAGAGACAGAGACTGCCAGAATCTAAAGTGAAGAGCCACTGGAATAATCCCTCACTTGATTCATGACTTGTGCTTTTTTATTAGCTACCAAAAAAGTGATATCTGCACCTGTGGAATGTAGGTAGTTACCTGCTCACCTAAGGGGTATCTGCAAAATATGGCAGAGATTTTGCCATGCACCAGTGACAGCGCTTTGAACTGGCACAAGGACTGGGTGATTAACTTTACACTGAAAGCCTTTTGATTTCATTTTCGATTGCTTTATTCAGCAGAATATACAATGTAAACTACAAAAGCAGGCAACCCATGTAACAATAAGAATAAAATAAATGAAAGGCTAATAACATGCAACTAGTATTGAAGATTAAAAACTTTACAAAAACTAGTTGTCAGCTATAAAGTAAAGAAAATAGTTTAAAATTAATGCTGTGGCAAAAATAATCTGAGATCAAGTCCATCCTATTAGTTAATGTCAAAGAATAAACATAGTTGCTCAAGTAACATCATTAGTGTACAAACTGCTTTCAAATACCAGTTTAAAAGTTCACCATGAATTTCCTTTTGGCCCATGCTCTGGAAAAATACAAACTGATTTTAACAATAATGGCATACAAGGAGGTGGATTTACACAGTGCTGTTGCGTCTCTGGTTAGACGTAGGTGTCCCTCCCTTAGCATGGGTAATTTGTAATAGTTTCCCAAATTTCTATACCGTGGGCAGAACAAAAGAAAATAAATCAGAGTTTCCTTTGGAAAACTGCATACCGGGCAAGGGTCTTCAGCACCATTATTCCATATGGCAGTTACGCTGGCAATAAGGAGTATACCAAAACTGAATGTTATATATAACGCTCTGCTGTGTGGATTAGTGCTCAGGTCAATATATATCTCTCTCTCAAATACAGACGTGTGTGCTAAATTTCCTCTTGCCAACAAGGACCTGTAAAACAAAGCCAGCCTACTGACCATGGCCTGGAAAGCATTTTTGATCAGATTTTCTTTTTTATTATGTTATTGTTTAAAGCGCAAACCTAACTCGAGAGCAGCAGAGCACTGTGCAGAGTGTGGGTAGCCAGAATTTGGGCTAGGATCCTTTAACAGATGTGCATTACTGTGAGGTCTGTGCATCAGTATGTGCGTCCATTGGAATTAGTCTTGGTCAGGTCAGGTGTTGTTGAAAGAGCCATGTTTAGAGAGATTTGCAAAATTGGAGAATTGTGGGGGAATTCGGACCACAAGGGCCTTCACTATGGTTCGGAAGTCATGCTGCAGTATGAAGGGTATCATTTATCAAGGGGTAGAGATTCTGAGGCAGGCTATTTGGGCCTTCTTGGCTATGTGTTTCTGGAAGGACAGATTGCTGTCAATGGCGAAGCCTACGGATTTTGCTGAGTCTGAGAGCTGTGGATGAAATCCTTCTAGGCACATATCATTGAGCCATTGTTGGACAAGTTGTTTTTTAGTGGTTAGACCGATGAGGACAAATTCAGTCTTGGATGGGTTTAGTTGGAGGTAGGCAGTCAGCATCCAGGATCTTTGAATAGAATATAGATTAGATGAGAATATATATCCAGAGGTTCCAAGTAAAGGGTAAAAAGGATTGGTGAAAGCATGGAGCCTTGAGGGACTCCACAGACATGGAGATGGTTAGAATGCCACAAGTTCATCTGGACAACCTGGTGTCTGCCTGAGAGGTAGGAGGTAAACCAATTCAGGATAGTGCCAGAGAAGCCCATCCTGTCAGTCAGGAGAGAGAGAAGGATGCAGTGGTCAACAGCACTGAATGCAGCCAAGAGGTCATAGAGGACAAGGAGACCTTCTTGGTTGATGTGCGTAGTGTTAGACCACAGGTGGATTAAGTTCAGTGAGAGCAATATTGATTTTATATGTGTGCACCAGGGTACTGAACCCCCCGCACCCACCAATCTGTGCTAACAGATCCTCAAAGGCTCCCCTGTATTTTTCTAAATAAGGGGGGGTCCAGAGGTGGACCCAGGAGAAGACTGGTTTTAAACAAATTTCATCGCTATACATTCCTGGCCAAGGTCAGTCAGCAGCATATACTTCAGGTTGTGCAGTGGAAGCCGTAATCCTCTCTTACAAATGTTTACTCTATTGTTTCCAGCTTTGGGTGGCACTGATAACCCCATATCTCAGAGCCATAGAGAGTCACAGATATTGTTTGTAAGTTGTAGGCATCCTATGCCGGAGAAAAAGCACAACTCCCAGAGCGGGCTAAAAACTTGCAATATTGCATTAGAAGCCTGTTCAAGTCTTAAATCTGCCATGTCAACTTGCCTGCTCCACCTACCTTGGGCTTTTGCTCCGTTTGACTGGGCGGAAGACCATACTTTTCATCTTCCCTATATTCATTTCTAGGCCAAGTTCTTTACAGCTCTCTTGTACAGTGTTAATTTGAGTCTTAACAGGGGTCAGTGATATGATAACGGCATCATCTGCGTAAAGGAGGATAGGTTAATTTTCTTGGGTTAAGTTCAGCACATCCATGTGGATCTTCTGATTTGTCTTGACCATTGCTTGTTTTCGGAGCTCTCCAGCGAAACCCGACAACAAGCTGAACTCCTCTTCAACTCAGTCGATGTGGGGGTGGTTTTAAGGCCCCAAGGTTTAGCTCAAATCATGAGAAAACAGACCTATATAATTAAAGTCATCAAATAAATCAATTAACAGTTCCATAAAAGAGCCATCTGTGAAAAGTTCCTGGGTAACGAGATGTTGCCACCAACATTCCAGAGGATAATTTTAATGAGTACATTCAAATGCATTCAAGCAAAAACTCCGATATAGTGTTATCGGCTGATAGGAATAAGGTCTGACCACAAGGTGGGAGCCTTGCTATCCAAATACCCCAGCTTCAAAGAACCACTACTAAACTTAAGATGTGATCTTCGAACTGGGCCTTCCAATAGCATTCTCAGATGTAGCCATGAACAGCTTTACAAACAAATAAATCCCCTGTCAGCTGATCCAGATGAATCATTAACTGATGGCAAGCCCAGGCATGTTTGTACACCCTCCAACCCCTGATAAAAATATCCATTAAACAGCACAAAAAATCAAAAGCATCATTACAGAGAATATCAGTCCAGTGCACATAAGCAACATATTAAAAATTCAATTCACAGAGTAGCCATGAGACCTTTTCTGAGATACATATCTCTTTTTAAAAAGGAAAGCAATACCGAGGCAACATATTGCTAATTAGTGCATAAAAGGATGGCTAACAGTGTTGTCTCAATGTATAATGTCTGATAACAGGAAGAATAGTAGACTTTCTAAAGTCCATATAGGCAGGGTAGAACAAGATGAAATGCTATATATCTTTGACAGCCACTCCACACGCTGGACAACTCTCTAGATCTGAAAAGCCCTTACAGCTAGCAGTGCTTCCACTCACTAGCAGGCTGCTGAACTGAGCACAGGTGATTAGCCAGCGGTCGCCCCTCTTTAAGCTTATAAAAGGATACGGCTGAATAAAACCGATCCTGCTGATGGCTGCTATGGCTCTGTTCGCTGGAATAGACAACTCCTTCCATTCCCTTTTCTCATTAACTGCAGCTCTAAACATGTGTTTATACTACTGTAGATGAGCTTGTGGCAGCAGCGTGCTCAGGGGAAAGGTGCAGAGGTATTATTTTCAAGCCATTGACTTTTCTGCCAATTATCCATGGCCAAGGAGGACTGAATACTAAAATGTGTAAGGATTGCCTTCTCATTTTTATTTTATTTTTATTTTGTATATAGTTTATTACAAACTTTTGCAATTTTACATTTGTCTTTATCATCATTAAAAGAACCATCATTTCCTTCTAAGGCTCGTAAAAAATAGTATCCACTTCAGAAAAAAAAAACTGGAGGAATAAACAAGTTTTGGCTTCTCATTTGTCCAGAGACGCAACCAAAATAAGATTTGTACCAGCGCCCACTGGTCCTCTATGAAGCCCACTCCCACCTTCTGGTGCACAGCATAACTAGGAATGGCCACCGAAAGTCCCAAGAGACACTTAAATAATTTGTTTTCCTGTATCTGTAGATCAGGCATTTTTGTCCAACCCGAAGAGGGGACCCATAGAGGACAGTGGCATTTGTCTGGGTACCATAAACTTTCAATATCAAATGTAATGGTTGTCCATGACACCGGTCCATAAAATGGGAAAGCCTACCCAGATGTTGGGACTCTTCAATTGCTGCTTGGCAATGGCCTTTGCCCGTCACTGTCACTGAAAGATGAACCCAAAATAATCAAATTCCCTAACTCTTGGGATGACGGCCCCATTACAAACCATAGGGATCATTTTCAGAGTCCTCCCAACAACACATGCCATCAAAGCAGATGTTTTGGTATTAATTTTCAATTACAAACTATTCATAAATTCAGCATAGGCATTGATCAATTTCTGAACAGCCACTGGGCAGGGGAGTTGCTAGGTCTGGAAAAGACCCGGGGCTAAGCTGATGTCGGAACTGTTGGGACTGGGGGCTAGCTAGTCTTTTGGCTGTAGCTCCTGAGATTCTATCCGGGGCTACAACCAAAAGATCCGGGGCTACAGCCCCCTTAGCCCCCCCCTAGCAACGCCCCTGCCACTGGGGTTCTGGCTATGAGAACTGTGTCATCTGGAAAATCCCTATCACCCAACCTCAGAAAATCTTCCACGGAGTTCACCAGGGCTTCATGTAGACCATTATATACATGATGAAGAGGACAGGGGCCAAAACATAGCCCTGGTGGATCCCCAAACCGACCTCAAAGCAAGCCGTACATAGCCCCTCCAACCCATGCACACACTTGCTTGATTTCTGCTATGTAGCTTGCGCAACACTGTCAAAATCTATTCAAGGCACTTCCTGGACCTGTGTTACGCGCCTTCCTTCCTGGCGCTTGTGGCATTCCTGGAGGCTTCGCCGCCATTGACTGTCCCTTTACGTTTCTCACATTTGTGCCTTGCTCGTTTTAGCTTCTGTGGACAGGTGCCTGCTTTCCCTTCTTAGCCCCGCCTTCCTTTCCGGGCTTTGCATTGAAACCCCACTGTGTTTTGCTTTCGCTTTGGGTCCGACGCTAACAAGTGTTTTTCCTCTTGCGGACACTGCCGCCTACTTCCCTGTCTTCCTTTCTCGTAGGTGCTTTCTTATCCTTCTTTCCCTTCCTCCGGTCTCAGCCAGCCTTCCTGGGGACCAGTTGTAAGTGGATCTAGGTCACCTGGCGTAAACCCCGCCCACCTGATGCCTTCCTGGTTGCCGCTCCTTTTCACCACTTAGCAAGCCCCGCCCACCTGGTGCCTTCCTGCTTGCCGCTCCTTTTGACCACTTAGCAAGCCCCGCCCACCTGGTGCCTTCCTGCTTGCCGCTCTTTTCCCTACTTAAGGAGCCCTCCAGCCTCTTTTCCTTTGCAGCTGGGGAGCAGGTGTAAGTGGATCTAGGTCACCTGGCCTAAGCCCCGCCCACCTTCTTTGCCCTGCCTCTTCCTTCCTGCTCTTAACTCTTGGATGAAGGGCGTCTTTCGCCCGGGGGTTTAAAGTCAAGGGCAGTCAAAGGAAAGGGCTATTGCTGTTTGGACCTGTTCGGACCAGGAGGATTCAGGGTCCGACCCCCTGCTAAGACAGCAAGTAAGCATGCACCAACATGTGTTTACACCCTCTGTCCCAACAGGCCATACCCACCCTCTCTGGTCCCCCCGTGTTGTTCCCTTGTGCAGCCCCCCCACCCCCCTTCCTGCACACAGGAGTCTGTCCTGATACATTCTGGTTTCACCATCACCGTCTTGTGGCCAATGCTGGATTTTACTTTTATGGACTTCATTGATTCACGATGCGTCACCCTTTCTCAATTCGCATGCTGGACTTCCTTTGGATCTTGTACTCATAGAAGCCCTGAATCATGCTGTTCCATCTTCATCTTGTATCCTGGCTTGCAACATTATGTGTTATTACTGACTTCTGCAATTGCATTCGCTCTC
Source organism: Ambystoma mexicanum (assembly GCF_040938575.1). Classification (NCBI taxonomy): domain Eukaryota; kingdom Metazoa; phylum Chordata; class Amphibia; order Caudata; family Ambystomatidae; genus Ambystoma; species Ambystoma mexicanum. The sequence goes on along the minus strand of NC_090929.1, from coordinate 1,134,576,138 downwards.
TTCACTTGCTTCTCCACTCTTTTTGACTGCTTACTCTCTGTTCTCTCCTCCCCTCCCCTGCCCCTTTTCCTATCTCCTCCCCTCCTCCCCTTACTTTCTTCTGTGCACTTACTCTATCAGAATTGTCCCTGGACCTACTATGATTGCAACCTCGTCTGTCACTCTCCTATCCCCTTACTGTTGCTCCCCCTCCCTCCAGCACTATCTGAAACGTTGTCAGGCCTAGTACGATAGTCACTTGTTTTGTTCCTCCCCTCCCTTTCTGCACCCCTCTCCCTCCCCTTTTGTTTTCCTTCGGCTCTACAAGAAATGTCGTCAGGCCTAGTATGGTAGTCGCCTGTCTGTTTACATTTCCTTCCCACTCTCCTCCTCCCTTCCTTATCTATGTCTTAGCACTTGCATTATCTGAAATGTCATCAGGCCGAGTACGATAGTTAATTTCACATCCTTACTGTTCATGGCCTCTAAGAATGTCGTCATATTTTCCCTTGTTCCCTTCCTTGCCTTGAAGCGCTTTGAAACACATTTTGTATAGGCGCTATATAAATAAACTATCATATCATATCATATCATATCCTAGCTTCCAGCCAGTGTTCGCCACAGTATCCGCTCTGTACCTCAGAGTTCTTTTTCTTTCTGCTTGTTGGCTCCTCTGATTTTCTCGCCTTCGCCTTTCCAATCTCCGGTGTTCTTCCGGACACTGTTTCTTCTCTCGGCGGTCCTCTCTTTACGATTCCGCTGGTCTTTTCCTTTTCTCCTTTGTTCTGGTTTTCTCTCTCTTACCCCGGCTTTCGATGATATTCATTTTTCTCTTATTGTTGTGCGCTCGCACGCTTTGCTTGTGCATCTGCCGCCTGTACTTACCCTACAGGCTCTTGCCTCCCCTTAACACCAACTTGAGGATTGTTTTGTACCTTGAAGTCTCCACGCACCTGAGGCTCCTTTGGAATCACCACACCTGTTCCACTAAACTCCAACTCCCAAAATCATTCAACTTCACCACCTACCATCAAGCAAATTGATACGTAGAAGAGTTTTTCTTAGCCTTTGTCTTTTTCCTCTATTCCCAGGTGCTTGCGGGCAGAGGTCCTCTATCAACTGTGCCTTGCACAGTGACATTGTGACTTCCGTCCAAGGGAGACATTATCTCTTCCAAAAGAAGAGGGTTTCACGAAGAAGAAAGGAAAGGAAACCTAAATCAATTTAGGAAGAATCAGGTGAGGAGAAGGAGGAAGGGGTACCAATTGGGCATAGTGAATCTACAGAGGACATTTCTGGCAACCTGAGCATGGGCCATAACCTTGACCTAATTTTCCAAAATCCGTGCTCAGTACGATGAAGGCGAGATGTAAAGCCTCCACCTACTGAAAACAAAATTCGGAACCAATAAGTACAAGTTGAGAGTCTGTTCCATGGTGCCAACCCGTGGTCTGAAACCAAGCTGAAAGCCTGAAAGGATGGAGTGATCAAAGAGCCATGTTTCACTTTGCTCCAGTATCACTCTCTCAAAACCTTTCAAGGCAGTAACAAACAGGAAGATGGATCGATACGCCAATGGGCTGGCCGGGTGCCCCTTTTTAAAAATTGGAAAAATAATGTCCGACAGCCAAGAGGTTGGATAGTTGCCGGACTCCAAAAGGCATTGTAGGCCACAGTCAAAAAGGGTGCCCAGACTTCGACCTGGTCTTGAAAAAGGTTTTGCATTAATAGCATCCGGACCTGGGGTGCAATTACAGACCTGCTTTTTGATGGCCATAAGTACCTTCTCCAAAGTAAAATGCAGGGAAGAACTACTGGAGTTTAGTCCCATCGTGGAATGATCTATGCAGGAGAAATACTCCACCCCTGATTGTATGTCCACATGCATTTCTTTTATCCTATTTTAGGTCATATATACCGACCCCCACAAAGGCCCAGAATGGTTTTGTATACTTAGACAGCCTCCAGAAAATCCACCCATGCATCCTCATCCAGCTTCATTTTCCCACTTTCCAACGCTGTGCAATACCTTGCTCTTGCCTGGATGATGTCACGCTTGGAGTCAACTGGAGAATTTTTGAGTGCCAACAGCACATTGTTAGCAAGAACACATGCCTTATTAAACCAACCCTTCCTATTCAGCATATACTTCCTCTTACTTGTTTACACAAAACCTTTGAGAAGGCCCCTAATAAAGCATCAACATTGGTAACCACATGATCAGTTTTACCAGGATTGTCTAATATAGACAGAACATAAAACAGTTACTCTGCTAAAATCTTAAAATATATGTTTCAATCCACAATTTTGACCCAATTTACTCTGCGGTTCTGCATCATCTCCACATCTGCTAGATATGGGAAATTATTATTAACAATCTTCCTTTAATTCCCCATGATCCCCTGCAATTTAAGACTTATTGGGATCAACCAGTACTGCCATTTTTGGATCCTGTCCCACATTTGCACTGAAATGCAACAATAATCAATGGTGGAAGATCCCTGATGGTTTTGAGATGTGGGAAGACCCACAATGTCCGGGAGGACATGGCCATTAATTGCCTGCATGCCCCATTCTATGAGCCAAACAAAGAATTGGAGGCCTTTGGGACCTGCATCTGTGCTTTAGGACTTTTAAGAGTCATGTCTTCCAAAGGGTCTATAGGATCATTCGGCACACCTGCACCCATTTTAAGGTTCAAATCTAATCCTAGCAGGAAAAAGGTGGTATTATCTGACCTCAGTTCCATCCGTTCATCAATAAAGATGTTAAGATTTTGCAGCCTACTTGCCTTGGCTTTGTGCGGTCTTTTATTGATTGTTTAGAATTGCCACTGACCCCCCCATTCAGCCAAGACAGCAGCAACATTTGTAGGCATTCCCTATCAGTCCTGATGTCCTCAACCCTACAATCAATCGAGGCCCTAATAAATACTGCCAGGCCACCAAAACATCTGCCCCTGTTATTTGTATTGGCAGCTAGCCCATAAGATACAAACCATCAAGAAGGGGAGTTTATATGGCCCAGATTTCCTGCAAAAGGATCACATCATGCAGTTTCAAAGAATTCAATGTATCTTGGTTTCCCCTTAGCCCCTGCAATATTCCATGAGAGGAATCGTAAGGCGGAGCTGAGCCGATTGCAATAATGGGTCTTCCTGATCTTCCAGGATAGGGAAATTCCCTCTGCTTTGTGGACCCATGGCACTCACTGGCAGGGGGCCCATCTTTTCATCAGTTTCCTAAATAATGGAAAATAATGCATACCGATTTCAAGCCACAGCTTCTGCGTCTGACACACAGCCAGCCTTCCTGGCCGGGTGATCAGCAGAGGGTCTGGTCCTTTAAATTAGAACAGGGTGATTAGTAGGATAGGTCCACGGCCTCCCAGAGGTCACTGTTGTCTCACGGTCCCTCCTACAAAACACAAGTTGATCAACATGGGAGTTACTCCGCCCCGCCAGGGTTACGGTAGAAGGAGGCCAGCAAAACCATTTTACTACATAACTTACTGCCATTTGGTTGTATACCTCTAGACAGATTGGAATTAGTCAAATGACTGATGAGTTATTGGTCTGCAAATGAAACTATACAGTTGCCCTCAATGGGTTTTCTTGTTTGACCAACCCACCTTCTCCCTCTGGCCATCAGGATTTCACCCGGATTGATACTGGGTCCCTGTAAATTGGAATTAATCCAGTGGCTAGTTTTATTCATTAGGGAAGTAGCAGATTCAGATCTCCCTCTGTGGAGGCCTCGCACACCCACTATTACCCCAACCAGTGGGATGGCAGCTGGTGGCAAGTTTAACGCCCCCCCCTTCGTCCTCGTATTCACCAGACACACTGATTCCCTGCCATGGTTAATGGATCCCACCAACGACCTTCCCCTATGGTTTGCGGGATCGGTCTGATGATGTGCGTCAGTGGCTACACTCGCAGGATTGGGGGCGCTTACCTACACCCCCTCCATCTCTGAATGTTATACGCTCTTGTTGCCTTCCACCAACACAGTTCTTTTCTTTGCTTGGCCCATGAAGTTTCGAGCTGGGATTTCCTGATATCTTCTGCTAGGCTCTCTGATGGACTCATCTAAGATAGCTACAGTACTTATGACCCCCTGCTTAAAGGATTGCATGATTTCCGAGACGTATTTTAGACCTATGTCCCAAACTTCATAGCCTCTGCAACTAATGTTGCTCTCAGGCATATTGCTTTCCCGCCTTGAGAGGAGTTGGGGAATAGGGTTCATCTTCTCATCTAGTAATGCCTCCAGCCAGATCTTGTCTTTGTGAAGGGCCTGGGACTCCTTGAAGATTCTCTCCAGTCGTCCCTCCTCAACCTCCTCCCACTCCTCACTTAGACTCCCATTTTGCCTCTTCAAGACAGTTAATTCAGGGCTATCCTTAGTACCAGTGCCGTTAGTAACTTTGCCACCAAGTTCCTCAAGCCTCGAAGGAACAAACCTCACAGGCTTCTCAGTTCCCATAGACCATATTTTGGTTTTTTCATTCAGATCCTTTAGGTAGAGATCTAACAATGTTTGTGAATTCGCTTCATGATACTAATGAATATGTTTTTGTTTCTTCACCTGTCTAGCAGGCATATTGTTCTCCTAGGCCTTTTGTTTAACCGTTATACGAGGGAGCGAACCCCATAAGTTCTCCAAACCCTAAAAGATCCTGTAACAGCCCATAACAGCCTCAACATGCCCTAAATGTTCAAAATAATTCTGCAAGTGCAATGAGTATAATCAATACAGTTGCACAAAGTGATCACAGCAATTAGGCAGAAATACAATAAACACGAACAATGTAAAATATTAGGTGGTTATAACAAATCACTAAAACACATTAAAACATGCTAGAACATGCTAAAAAACAAAATGTCTTTCGAATATCTTTCAGATGAGAACAAAAAAAATAATAAAACCTCAGATTAATAAAAAAAGAGGTAACTGTACTGCCCAATGGTAGGCAATAGTTAACAATACTAAATCTCAATGCTCAAGTGCAATACTCAATGTGCAAAATGCAATATGCAATGTGCAAATGTAGTAGCAAAGGCTATGGAAACGTGTTGAGTGACAAGTGTGCAAATGTGAAAAAACAGTATAAAATTGCTAGGAGCCAAATTCGACCAAAGTCAACTATAAATCCAAAATGGCAAAAAAAAAATCCAGATCCCATGGGCATGTGCATGAGACTCCCCAAAAATCCCAGAACTTTATAAAAAATGGCCAATATATGCTATGCTATACCTCACTGCCAAGGGCAATTGGTGGTTCTGCTGGCTAAAGAGTAACCCTGACTGTCCAAATTCTAACCACAAAAGGGAACAGGGCATGCCACAACAGCTTTTGGGTGAAACAGAGTCTGTTTCGCCCCTCCTGGGCCCCTCTGGTGAGTTACTCTGAACAATCATGTTTCTCCCCCATAGTTTCTCGCACAAATGCTGCACATCACTGCAGTAACCAGCAGGCAACATGTCAGGGGCAAGCCGGGTACAGAAAACAAAGTACCATAAGCAAGGGAGATCTCACAAAGTCTGGGTCCAAGTTCCAAGCTTAGGTCAGATCAGGGGCAGGCCATGATATTACATTTAGATCTAATTTAAGTCAGCAGGTAGCCAGTAGCAGACAAAGAGGCTAGAGCTAGGTGGAAAGGTTGCAGCAGAGAAAAGGTAGATGGCAACTGTAGAATAATCAGTTGCGAGATGCTATTGGCTATCAGCTAAGGAAGTTCAGCAAAGTACAGAAAGGATAGGCAGCATACGCAAATGTGAGCAAAACTCAGCAAGCCCGAGGACAGATAAAACAGCCTACCTTGCTGCCCGCTTCCAAAAACAAAGAAATGCACACTTAGTATTAAGTGACATTTCAGAATGACGATTTAGTTCTAATACACACATTTCAATGTAACACCATGACCACATTACTTACAATCAAAAGGGAAGCTGGTTGAAAATGTGAGGATATCCTCTGCAGAATAGTCCACTTGGTACCATGTATTAATGATTGATGCAAATTAATTTAAATAATAACATGAACAAAACAAATATTCATGCCATGTATCCCTGGATGGGAAGGCAATCCAGAAATCCATATGTTCTCCATCTGTCATTTTGCTAAAATGAGATATGGAATAAAACTAAATTTCAAATTGCCATGAGCCTACAGCCACCACATGTTCCATGCTTTTAAATATGTTGAACCTGTGAAGATGTTGGGGTGCATTCTCTGGCAGCGTATGCCTACCACACAAGGTTTTGGAAAAGGTTTGAACAATAAAAACGTGTGGGGTCATGATGATATAGTGTGAGAATAATGTCAATTATGAAAGTAAAAACACAGAGGGAATGACGGAGAGCTAGGGGTTTGAATGCTGCAAACATGGGGAAGACCTTTTCCAAATGGATGAGGGCTGATCTTGGATAATATCTGGGGATTAAAGGCATTGTCTACGAGGGAGCCTGAAGGAGTTTAACATTGGGCATAACTTCTTTCATAGAGGAGAGAAAGTGATCAGAAGTGGACGGCTGATTGGAGATTCCATGGGAATTAATGAGGGTCTCTGCTGCCTCTGTGCCTTAAAGAATAATTCAAAAGTGAGTATGAATAGTACCTCAATATAATTAGACATAGACACTATAGAATCATTTCTCTGCTAAGTCCCAGGAGTGGGAGGATTGGGGAGATAATTGCCATTAGAGGGCAAGGGGGAAATTGCAGCTCCCGAAAAAAAAAAGAAAAAGAAAAGGACCCTGCGGCACCGGTTCCCGATCACGGAAGTAAAAGGAAACTGGTGCCACAGGGACACAGTGTGATGCAATGACAGGTAAGTGGGGTGTGGGCATGTTGGGCATGTTGGGGGTGTGGGTGTGTGGGGGGTGTGTCGTGGGTGTGGGGGGTGTGGGTATGTAGGGGTTTTGAACATGTGTTCACATGGGAAATGTACAAACCTTTTGTTTGTGGTCGGATCACGTAGCTCCAAAATCCCTTGCAACCAAAGCAGAATCACCCAGAATCCATGCACTTTTACAGGCTTAATCAATAGCTGGGTTTGAGGACCGGTGGCCAACATTCCATAACCTAACAGTGGATTGGTAATTTGTGGCCTGTGAAGGTCATAGCTATTTTCAAAAACAGATTGAGGGTGACAGGCTGCTTAGCTATGTCAGTTTCCACTCTATAGAAAAGATGCACTTCCATATTAACAGTAAAATGTCATGTTTTTAAGTGAGAGGACCATGAATGAAATACTCACAAATCATCTAGAGGGTTTGGGGGCATAACTGCTGTCATTTTAGAAAGTTAGAATCTAGGGTGGATACATACAGTTGGTAAATCATCTTTCTTTTCATTCTATGGGGGCATCTATGTTGCCCCCATAGATTTCTTCCAGTCCCAGTAGCAATGGCCTTCGACCATCGCTACTCTACATATTGCTCTAATAGGCTTCCTAAACGGACCACTGGCCGTGGCCTCTTTACATCTTGCCCCAATAGCTTCCTTCTGGTCCCACTAGCCATGACATTCGTCCATGCCCACGGCCTTCAGCCTTAGCCACTATATTCTACATATTGCTCCAATAGGTTTCTTAAACATGCTCAATATCCATGGCCTTCGCTCATGACTAATGTCTCTGGCAGCAATAGCCTTCAGCAAAGGCCACACCATTGGGTTTTATTTTGGCACACTAGTCATGGCCCCTTGACATATTGCCCACTTGGTTTCATTGGGGCAGACTAGCCATGACCTTTGGCTGTAGCATCTTTCCATATTGCACCATTCGATTCCTTAAAGTAACCAAGTAACCATAGCCTTCAGCCACACCCATTATGCTCCACCTCACTGTAGCTGTAAAATTCCCCTTTTTTTGTCTTAATCTCATTTTTTAACTCTTTTTTCAAAAACCTTTTTTTCCATAACCGCGGTTATCAATGTCACACTCCTTAATTTCTTTTTCCCTCTCTAGCCCTCTCCCATTCCCCCAACACTTGTCCTTTCCTCTCATGCACTTTAATTCCCAATCTAGTTAGCTAACATAACTGCACTTATCTCACTGGATAACCCCGCTTATGCAAAAACATTCGAGCTCTGAATTTGGTCCCCAGCCACTCTCCCTCAACTCCCCAATTTCACATGGTGTCCTCTTTCCTACTCCCCACCTCTAGCCTGGTGCCATTTCATACTTTTTCCTCCTCCAAATGGAATTATTTCCACTTTTCATTTTCGGTTAACCCTTGTTATACCATTATAACCGGTGATATCTCTTGCATTGAGCTGATGCACTGTGAGACCCATATGTAGCTATACATTTGGGAGAAGGGGGAACTCCCTTCTCTGTCAAATATTTTAACAACCACTGAACAGAATAACCACAGGCCCCATCATGACAGGTTATTAGCCTCTCTGCTGGAAAGCACCAAATTGAATGTTTAAATAGCAAGAGGCACCGTGTTCTCTTACGATTATTTTAAAAACGTATAGATGGATTTACCCCAAACTAGTCAAGGAAATTAAGTCAAATGTTTATGCCCAATTTGTTTCTTATTTGGTCCAAATCTTCCAAGCGGTTTTCACGCTATGGCAGTTAAAAAACAGCACTTTTTCTCCGTGGGAAAAGAATGGGAGTAGGTTGAAAACTGTGTTTTTATCTTTCTTACTAATGTTTTCATTTTTTTATGAATTGCTCCCACAATTTGCAGTTAGGGTGGTGGGGGGGGGGGGCTCTTGACAACCCCTTGGTTTAGAAAATTTTCTCCAAATCCATCCAGCAAGTCAAAGGTTATTAGGCCTCTCAGCCTCCTGCTGCAAAGCACCAAGACAGGTCTAAAGGTTTTAAGGTACAGGGAGCACCCCATTCTCTGTCAAATATGTTTAAAACTACTGGATGGATTTACCCCAAACCAGTCAAGGAAATTAAGCCAATGCTTTGCGCCCAAATCTGCCCACCAGTTTTTCACTCTATGACTGTTAAAAACTGCACTTTTTCTCTATGGAAAAATAAATGGGTTGAAAACTGTGAAAACGTGGTGTTTTGTTTTCTTAATAATGTTTTCATTTTATAATGTATTGTTCCCAACATTTGCAGTTCGGGGGGCCCTTGACAAATTTTCTGTTTTGAGAATGTCATTCAAGTCCATTCAGCAAGTCAAAGGTTATTACCAATAGAATTTTGTTGGAAAATGGCTGCTTTTTAATTTCTGAAAATCCCGTCAGCCTTTGTGCTGCAAAGCACCATGGGAGAAATAGCTATACATTTGGGAGAAGGGGACACCATCTTTTCAGTCAAATATTTATAAAATTATTGGATGCAAAAAACTCATATCCCTCCCAAAAATCGTGTCGACGCTTGGTGCCAATTTGTTTCATATCTGGTCCAGCGGTTTTGGCTGCAACCTTTTCTCTATAGGAAAATGAATGGGGATTAGGCCGAAACAGTGTGTTTAACTTTCTTAATAACTTTTTTAATAACTTTTGTTTTTTTAACCAACTTTATTTATTCAAAAACAATATCACATTCAGATGTTATATAGGCCAGGATGTATCTTGGTGCAAGTCAATTATTGAGGACACATATCAACCTTTGAAAATACAATTTTGGTATTGCTTTTTATTTTTGAATGGATCTTTCACAAATGCCAGTCTGGGGATGCCTGTAACTGCCTGTTTGACTCGTATGAAGGATTTGGCAGAAATGTGCAAACGTTATTAGCAATTAATTGTTCGGGTTTCCTATGGAACTCGATAATCAACGTAACTAAAGTGCGGCGACTGCTGCCCTATAATATAGCACTACATATATTATAGGGCAGCAATAGCCGCCCTATAGTTAAGGTGAGTCGGATTCCCATAGAAACCTCGTAAAATCCTATTGTTAATAACTGTTGATTCGAGTTATGGATTTGGCCGAAAGTTTGAAAGTGACTAGGGATTTCCGCCCAACCACTCCTCTCCCCGGACTGCAAAGTGTGGTAAAGATTTGTTAAAAAAGAAAAAAGTTTGCTAAAGTTGTGGCTTACTGCCCATTGATTTTCCCATAGAGAGACAAGGTCAGTTTTGCCAGACCACACAGCTTAAACCGCTGGACGGATTTAGACCAGGTCCAAAACAACTTGGGCATGAAGTGTTTAAAAGAGGCCTTTTTGTGGTCTTAGGTTATTCCGTCCAGTATTTTATTAAATTTTTGACAGACAAGGGGATGGCCCCTTCTAAAAATAGGTAGCTATATCTAGAGTAAATTACCAAAACGGAGGAGTTTTAGCAATGAAACGTCTGCCATCTTCTTTTTTCTCTCAATGCAAGAAATAGCCGTGGCTATAGCCGAGGATATCCCAAAATGAAAATCAGGGAAAAGCCGTTTGTAGTTCAAAATAAATTCTCATTTCATTAGCCTAGATATGGCGGGGTGGCTAGAAGTCCTCCAAGTGAAAAGTGGGAGTTGGGAGGTGGGGGTCTATGGACTGAGTTTGCAACACCAAGCTTTCTGTAAACTCAGCTATAACTTCGAATAGCCAACATCTCAAAGCAAACTGTGTCACAGCAACAGCGCGTGTTGTGGGGGGAATTGGAGAGGGCAGGAAGGTGAGGAGGCTATCTGGGAAGTGGACTTTTTTCCCAATATTTGCGGCTATAATAATCTACAGATAACTGTGGCTATCTGTAGTACATATATATAAAATGACTACGGAAAGCCAACGTTATCTGTAGTTATCTGTAGTGCCTACCTGCGGCTATAGAAAAGAAGTTTTAAAAAGTTAAAAAAATTAAAAAAATATTTTGACAGGTACAGTGACATCAAGGGAGAAAAATCGGCCATGGTCAGGGACTCAAAAGGTATCTGGAACTCTCATCCCGGCAGTAACCAGGACTGACGCTGCGTACCTTCAAAGCAAGGTAACGCCTGGCACCCTTTGTCCATGTAACCTAACAAATGAGCATAATTTAAAAGACCACTTAGGCTGGGGAGCAAAACCTATTTAGCTGGAGGGCCGAATGTACTAAACAAGTTTCCACTTTTTGTCCTCCTGTTCATACAGGCTCTCCAGAATTGGTTCTATTTGAGAAAAAAGTCTTTGCAGATCTAGACAAATTGGAAATACAATCCTCTTCCAAACATACTAATTTGAGCCGCATGAGGTGGATCCATTGAGCAAATTAGGACGGAACAAGGAAATGATTATCCGCCAAGCAGATAAGGGGGGAGTCATAGTAATCCTTGACCGAGAGTTTTATATCGAGGAATGTGAACGGTTACTGACTGACACTGTAAGCTATTGCAAACATGACCCATCTGCAGAAATGTTATTCATGATTGAATACAAAGTTCAGAAGGCCAATGAACACGAATGGATAGGTAAACAAGAAGCAGAATATCTAGTGACAAAGGGGGCAGGTATTCCGATATTTTACATTTTACCTAAGATCCATAAGAGTCTAGTTAATTCTCCTGGTCGACCCAATACCTTCATGTGTCTCTTCATTGTTAAAACTATTGTCAAAGTTTGCAGATGTTTAATTGCTTCCTTTTATATTAAAATTGACCCATTTGTATTTGATACAAGAAGTGACATCAATAAAATAGAGGGCAGACTATTTGATCCATCTAGTAAGATTTTGATTGGTTTGGATGTTGAATGATTACATACTCGTATACCCCAACAGTAGACTATGGAAGTGATCAGTGAGGTCCTGGAGGGGAGAGTGGATGAAGATCCCATAACTAATGCATTTATTATGTGGTGCATTAAAAGAGCTCTAACCCAAAACAAAAAATCTAATTCCAAGAACAATTCTATCAACAGAACGAAGGTACAGCCATGGGTGCAGCCATGGCACCAAACCTAGCCAATTTATATTTTAACAATTTTGAAATTTTAAGTATATATTGTGACACCAACCCCTACAAAAACAATGTAGACTCGTGGCTCTGCTATATGAACAACATTTTCATCATTTGATAAAGTACAGAGGAATTGGCATTGGAATTTGTGAATTGGCTGAATCAGTAGAATAGATACGGTTCGCTTAGCCATTTGATGAGTTTGTTTGAGGTTAATTTTTATTGGTGAGACACTGCCATAAAGTGACAGATAAGAACTCCATTCTCCAGTATCAAAGTCATCATGCTAAACATATTAAGAACAACGTTCCATTTGGCCAATTCTTACGCCTGAGACACAATAGCAGCAGTAGACACCATTTTAAAATGAGGCTTGCATCTGAGTAATACCTTGAATAAAAGAGGGTATCCTAACAAAATGGCACAAGAGTCCATGAAATGATCATCTAATAATAATCGTGAATTGTTACTAGAGGGGAGAACAAAAAACAAGGACGGTGCTAACAAATTAGTGTTTGTTAACACATATGCAAATTTGTCATACAAGATCAAATCATGTATTAAAAAGAATTGGAAGAAATGTTTTGTTAAGACACAGAGTCTACCTCTTGTTGCATTTAAGAAAGGTATGAATATAAGGAATTTTGTGATTCACAATGACATCAATTTTAGACTGAATAAACCCTGCAGTATTACAGACCTATGGGGTATGAGGCAATTGTCTGATTTCTCGATATGTATCTCTTATAGGTGAGACCATTTTCGAGGTGGAATTAACTAAAGACTGGTTGAATATAGTGATACCATCCTCCACCCTTGGTTTTCAGACGCCCACTACTACAAACAGAGGTAATGACATAAGCATTTACCGATGTTTGCATAGATTAATACTGTTTCCAAATAAACATTAAAGTTTCTATTTTGGTTTTTATGTGTTTATCTACCAACAGTTTTCCTGTACAATCTACACAGACTTAGATGCCGTGAGGCAAGATGTTGTGTTGCAATTTAAAGTGACGTATCTCGTAATCCTCCTGAAGAAAGTTCTAAAACTAACGTTAAGGAACTGAAACATGTCGAGGCAAAAGACCAGGATTGTTTAAAGACTTGGTTTACATGAGAAATAACATCTGTAATAGAACTGAGTTTACCTCCATTCGCTGTATTGAATAAGCATAGGGGTAACCTGAACTGATCCATTGATTGGCACTCAGAAAAACTGTGACCATTGGTGGTCTATTATGCTTTTTGTCACTAGCACGTTGCTTTTTTACTTGTATGCGATTTTATCATGTTTTATGAAGATTGAATAAAATGTATATATTTTGTGAGTACTTTTGAGACGTAAGGACTGTTGTTGGTTAGTGTCTTGTTGACCCTGTTCCTTTATATATGGTATCTACCCTTCCCCAACTGACAGGGTGCTTTGAACACTCCACTCTTGCCTTGGTGAGAGTGTTCAATTGGGGTTTCACTCCTTATTTAGAATGTTGTGGGACACCATACATGTGGGAATTACTCAGTATGTGATCTGACAAGTAAGACAGTTTCTGTGGATCTAGGCCTATCTAAATCATGGATGTTAAAGGACTTTACCGATTGTAACACGGCCAATGTGGTGTATTTGATAAAATGCCCTTGTGAGAGGCTGTATGTGGGTAAGACCAACCGCAAATGCAGAACACAAATCATTGAACATAGGAGCTGCCTGAAAATCCATATTGAGACTGCACCCCTAGAGAAACATTTTAGGGATAACGGCCATTCATTCATGGAATGTCAGTGGATTGTGTTATTGAAGGGGAGAGGCCCCAATCAATTGATCATAAATAAGAGGTTGCAACAGGCAGAACAACAATTGTATATATGACTAATATTAATGTTCAGAGGCCTTAATGAGAATATTGCAGTGATTTAGTTGTCAGCAGGCGTCTAACATAGGAGTATGATGTGTATTTGGTATCGGATGCAGGCTTAGTGAGGCAATATATGACAATTGGTTTTGAATTAGAACACGAGATAGTGCTGGTTCTCATGAACACTTTGCAGTTAAAAATACATTACATTAGGTGTTACAAGAACATGTGTCTAGAGATATTTATCTCTGAATTTCGCCAGCACTGTATTATCTGTTGGGTATTTGGCACCCGTGTTGTTAAGCAGTGTTATGACTGTGATTGGGTGTATACGAGATTTTGGTAACCTATAACATATTTCATTTATACTAATCGTCATGGTGATGTCATGGTGTACTAGTCGGCCTCATTCCCTCTGCACATGCACACAATGGTTATTTTGTATTAAGTGCAGGCACAGTGAGATAATATATGGTATTTGGTTATATGAGCACGACCTAGCATTATTGTACATTTTGCGGTCGCAATTGCTGTGCATTTAGTGGTTTATGAACAGGGGTGCATAGACATCTATCACAGAGGTGGGAAGGCACAAAACTACCTGCGTAATATGGGGAACTTCTATTGGCTGCAACAGGACTGCCATTTGGTTCTTAGGAGACCCTGATAGCCGTTAACATGGGTTATGGATACGATTCACCATGATGAGGAACCTAGAAGGAACTAGCATGTAGTGTTCCTTTAAGCGGCTGAAGTTAGGATCATGGATCATGTGACCTGTGACACAATAGGAACATGAAGATCACATGTGATGCGAGTGGTGTGCTAAAGCCGAAATATAAACTGAGGCATTTTTGGGCCTATGCACCATATAGTCTTGGTGGAGTTGGTTGTTTGTTGTAAAGCTCAGGTGTACTACTGATCTCGAGGTGATCTCTACACAGCACTACTTAACATCAGTGGAATGTTTGTGTCAGGAATAGAGGATGGGGCAGAGAGGCACAACCCGGCGGAGCAGGAGAGGCCCAGAGCAAGGTAGGACTACAATTCCTAGGTTCACTGGGAAGGGTGTTACAGTGCGCACAGCACGCAGTAGCGACCGGAATAAAGATTGTCATCTGCCCGTGCCAGGTACGGCTTATTGAAGAGGATTTTGGCATGGGCAGATGCAGCAAGGTATGGCACATGAAGCTAGAGACAGGAGTACTGGGCCCGGTCGAGGTGAGGGCATGCTGCATTGGGTGAATTGCGGCGCATGAAGCTGGAGACAGGAGACCCGGGCCAGGTGGCAGTGATGCCGTGCTGCTTGGGGTGAATTCTGCAACATACTCAACAGTGTACAGGCTGCCTCGCGGGGCTCCCAGACCTTCAGTTAAGTGCCTTGGTGCTATCTTTGGTCATTGTTTGATTTCTGCAAGTAAACCCTTTTCGGTGTTGGTTGAGTGTCTCCGACAGCTGCGCTTCAGGCGTTTAAGGGATTGGAACGTCTACAAACACGATGTGAAAGGAAACATGGTTTTATGCACTTAGGGAACATGAATTAGTGAATGCTGTGTGGAGGAAGCATGGGTTGGAGCGTGCAAGGGTTATTAACATTTGCAAACACTGTGTGAATGGAAACATGGTTTACTTCGTAAACATGTGAGACTATAACACGTTAGGCGCCCAACACAGAAAGACTAGATTGTAGCTCTCTTCATGTATCTGTTGCTGGTCTCCCATGATTCATCTCGCCTATCAGGCCATGAGCATAGTGCTTTATTAATGATTCACACATGTGTCTGCCATTTGTTAATTGTGTTCATGTTGTTAATCAAGCTATCGTCATATGTCTCATGCTCAATGTTGGCTAATCTATCATCATGTGCAATGCCCAATGTTTGCTAATCTATCATCATATGCTTCCTAGGCATACTGTGTGTTAGAGTACGGGTGATAGAGGTTGTATGGGACAGGTGTGGAAGTTATTACAATAGGAAGGAATAGGAGGTATCGAGCAGAGTAGGTGCACGGTAGGTCAGGTATTCAAAGATGAGTTACAATGTTTCATGTGTACTAAGATGTGTCTTTGTTCCTAAATTCCCCTACCTATCCAATCTGGTTACCCTAACCCTTTTTGCTGTATTCCTAAACTCCCCCTTCCCATCCACAACCTTTCGCTAATACCTCATCCGCTCATTGGCTGCCACGTGGTCACCTGTACGTTCTACCATCAGCCATCAGGAACCCGTGCCAACCACAGTGGGAGGGTCGAGTTCATTTGGCTTCTATGGTTCGGGAGTGGTTGTCGATACTCTTCCCTCACACGTCTTGAAAGTTTGAGGATTTATATTGTAGGATCTACTGTTTGACATATGTGTTTTGAAAGTTTGGACACTTCATGATAATGTGTAATTATACATATGAATGTGCAGAATGTTTTGTGAAATTATGATATGCTTGGATGTATTTTTTGTACGACAATTAAAAAGCATTTTTTGAAGATTGTGTGTAATATTGTTTGAATAGGCACCAGTAAAAGACTATTGCCTTTTTGCTTACATTGTATAACTACCCTGGTAGTAGGCATTGTTCTCACAGCATTATTAATTTGAGGTTACCCGATTCAATTAAAAAGCTAAACAAGTTTCATACAGTGGCACAAACTATCCATGGGAATGAACGGGTAGTAGAGTCATGGGTGCACACATGTGAGTTCAAAAATGTAAAAAACATGGGTTTTATAGTGTACTTTTTATTTATTACTTTTCCACCAGACCACATGCCACATTGCATGTTAGTGGCATTACCACGTTCATGTATTTGTATTATGATAGCAACCAAGGAGAAGTAGGCCGACAGCGAGACACTTGTTATATTTGGCCCACTGTGTAACCATCCCAAATAAAATGCTTGAACTTCATTCGAATATATTCACATTTAAAAACCTGTCCGAAAATTGACAGAATTGTGTTCATAAATGTAGGCAAATAAACCACTTTTAAAAATATCACCTATGTGTTGTTCTCATCCTTTTATGTAAGTGTACACTGGGAGTTGCTGTGTGTAACATTGCTGAACTTAGGAGAAATGGGCCAAAGAACTCAACGTGATGAAGTGACGGTCTAGCAGGTAAGGGAGAACATGTGCATTACATTATTATTAACAAGTTGCTGTTTGCTTTTACAATTATGAGAACGTAACAATGATTCTAACCTCTAGCCACTACACTGGGAATTAAACATTGTCAGATGTATTAATTAACTATATTTTTCATCAAAGTAATCATCATTTGTAAACCAGACAATTAATGTGTATTTGCTCGGGGGTTAGCTTGGGAATAAACATTCAGTCTATGCTATTTGTTTTTTATTTTGTTTGGTTTATCAGTTTATCACAAAAAAACCTTTACAAAAAATCACATTTCATCACAATATAACTTCACAATTGGCCCCTGATATATAACTCTATTAACCAAATCAAGGCATAAAACATTTACATAAAATCAACAATTAAAAGTACATTGTACATCTATAACATATACACCGATTAAAATCAATTCACTATTTCAGTTTAAAATCATCTAGTACAATCTGCGCATTATTCCATTTTACATCAATATAGATTCAGCTTTATATACATGTTTAGATCAACTAGTATGATTAATCGTAGCTCTCGCAAACTAAACAGTTTGTCTTCAGTTTCTTTAGTTTCCTTTATACTCCACCGACAGTTTGTAATTGACTGTGGTTGAAAACCGATCACATGAACTCTGTTTATGCCACTGAGGTGTATACGCATTACTTTTTAGAAGACTCTCTCACCACTTATCTCTTAGTAAACAAGGCCCATTATTGTTTAACTAAGCGGGCCAAATGTACTGGGGCAGAATCCTCTATTTCTACTAGGCTGTTTACCTCTGCAGAAAAAGGCCTAGTTATCTGCATGGCCCTGCATCAGCTGAACTGTGGGAAGGACTAGTGATAGCAAACCTTTGATCATTCCTTATGCCAGGGCACTCTCATTTGCATTCATCTGTTTCCAGCCTGGCTTCTTCTGTTCTCTTCAGTTGTTCCCAGTGTGAATGTTCGTTTTGCTTAACTTTGGGTTATGTGGTGAGTTGGTAGAGTCCTCCATTCTTTTGTGTGAATGGGCAAGCTGCAAGGGTTTGCGATGTTCTGGTTGCTACCCAGTGTGCCTCCCGGAAGGTGGAGGGTGTTGGATCCCACAGATTCATCACCCCACCAAGGTACAGTATCATTCCATAATTGGTCCCCAAAACCCCACAATCAGGGTTATCTAAAACCCCAACTGCCAAACGGGCATATCAGGCACAGACAACTTTGATCCTAGCACAAACGGAGTGCATGTTAGGTCAGTAAACTATCACGGTACACTGTGCATTCAGTTACAAACTCAGATTTCGAGGATTCCCCAAGTAACTCTTTCCAAACTTGTCCACTATATAGAGAAAGGAAATGGAGCAACCGCGAGTTGAGCAGTCAGCCAGGGACACCACAGTAGACCAGGGGTCCATCTCTGATGGATGCAGATTGCCATGTATGAAAGAGATGCTAGCAAAGATAATCCAAGATGGGGCTGACATTGTAAACTGCCTTCAAGTGGAATGTGTACAACACATGTGAGATAAATCCAATAATTAACTCATTCAGAGAGACACACTACTACAAATGTAAAGAACCGTTGGGGAAACTAAATAAAGAGCATAACCCAAGGTCCAAAGACAAAACCCTAACAATCAGACCGAATGGACTTTAAGAACACATGGACTTGTAAGATTAGGGTTGAACATTGTTTTTAAGGAATTCCATTGTAGGTGTTGAATACCAGACAAATATTCCACATTGAGTTGACCCATCCGTGACACTGTTAATAGGAACTTCCAAGTTTGTGGACATATCCTAGTTCCTAAAGGTGGTTGTCCAAACCCCTTCCCTGATCTAATACTAAATAAACCGTCTGTTACACTATAATTATATTTTTGCCACATGTGTTATTGGTCCCTACAGTTAGAGTTTAAAACATGTGTCTAAGCACTCATCAGACATTATCCAAAACTTGGCAAAATCCCACTAATTAAATATGAAACTGATTTTTTTTTATTTGTACTTTTCTAGTGTATAACTGGAACATATCTTTTAGGGAGCACTCACCATATTCACCCCTTTCATTTATTGTTTTCCATCACTTCAAACCACCATGCGCCTGTGTGAGTGGTCAACTACTTTGTTGGTTCTGATTCTCCTGGTCGCTTCGGTTTTTGATACGACAGTTTACCTTTTTGATAAAAGTTCAATTTGCTAACAAAAAGTGCTTCGCTCACATCTCTCACAAGTAAAATGAACGGTGTCATGCTGATGGATTTTGTGCTTTGTTGTGGTGACTGGCTACATGTGAGTTTTCCAAGCACGTGAACCCCATTGCTATCAATTGCAAAGTTGTGCCATCACTGTGTTAATGAAAGGAGTCTCTGTGGTGACAGCCTGGTATAAGTGGTGCGTTAGTCCTTTATGTCTTCTCTTCCCTGGAATCCTTCTTTTTCCAGCTATCACCCCTCTGATTCTATTCCGTCGTTTACCCTCTCATGTTCCTCCTCCTACCATCTACTTCTGCCTTGGGCTGACCTGGGAACCTTCCTGTACTGACTGGATGTGGGGTGTTGCAGATTCACCCTCCGAAACCTGGTGTATTACTGCTAGAACTTCCTGGGTGATGTGTCCTTTCACCTCCTCTCTCTAGTCCAGCCTGATTATATCCTAACACCTCCCACTTCATGCCACTGTCACCTCCAACTAAGGTTATTTCCTTTCTCCTATTAACTTATCCCTACTCCACCACAATAAACCTGATTTCTATCTTCATAAAACTCCCCCAGCTTCCTTCATCGCCTTTGGTCCAGTCTATGTGGAACAACTGGTCCACATCACTTTCACCATCACTTTGTCACATTCTCAGCCACAACCACCTTCCGATGTAAGCACTTCTGCTTCTCTTCTGACAACAGCACTTCCAACTCTAACCACCTCATCTGCCTTAATGCTATTACCTGATCTTACTAAAAGCACTGGACTTGCTTCTACCAGCACCTCTTGCTACAACCACATCCTCTGAATTGTTACTACCACCACCTCCTGCAAGCACTTCCCCAACTTGCGGCCTCCTACAACCACACCTGTTTTCTTACTGATGTCCCAGCCTCCTGTTTTAAGTACCTCTACTTTTTTAAGACCACCACTTGTGGTAGCCACCTCCACCCATCTGATACAACCACCTCCTGCTATCATCACCTGCCCATGCACATTATTTGTAATAATCACCTCCTCTTTATTTCTAACCACGGTGTCCTATGCACTGTGGTCACCTCCCCAGTTCCTATATCTCTCTTGTCTCTCCTCTCATCATCACCCTTCAGTCTTCTCCAAATGTGAGGCTCTAGAAATCCACACTACCATATTTATTTATTTTATTTATGAAGCATGCAAACAACCGTAGGGCATCGAGGCACTGTTACAGATACAGGTTATTTACATTCAAATGGTATATTCTGCATGGAGAGTGGTTACAAGTTACTACTCAGTTAGTACCCCTTCCGGTGGTATATTCTGCATAAGGAGCAGATACAGGTGCAGGGGTAAAAACTTAAATAGTAGGAGACAAGAATACATAGAAGTCTAATCAAACAGGCGGGTTTTCAGGGCTCTGCGGAACAACCAGGAGGGCTGTTCCGCTCTTAGCATGGGTGGGAGTTCAACTGTTTCACTGCGATTTAAGGAAAGCTTGAACCATTGGCTTTAGCTTGTCTAACATTGGGCAGGAGTAGGCGGTCAGCATAGAGTCCCCTGCTGGGTCTGGTGAATTGGGGTTTGGAGATTTTCTGGGTGATGTGGGGGTCATATTTGAAAGGCACTTATGAGTGATGGACAATGTATTGAATATGAGGGGTTCTCAGATTCGTAGCTGTGTGCTGCTCTTCTGGCTGCAGTGGTGTGTTCTTTTTTAGGGATGTTGAGAGCTGCTCGAATGACATTACTTTGTATGATTTGTAGTTTCTTTAGGTTTCTGCCTGAGGTGCCTGTGAAGAGGACATCACAGTACTCTAACCTCGAGCCGATGACTGCTCGGGTGATGGTTAAGCAGCTGACTGAGTAAATGAATGGTCTGAAGGCATTTAGTGGTTTGGTGGCATGGGCTGCTCAGGCGATAGCACTCACTCTGCAATTCATGGGTAGGGTGGCATCAAGGTAGACCCCTAAGGTCTTTACTGATGACTAGACCAGGATAGGGATGTTGTCAATATTTAAGTCTGAGTACTGTTCACCAACATTTTTTAACACTGCTGGGAAGCCAACTTCCGTAGGGTATGCCGCCATCCATGTCTGAATCGTGGAGGTGGTGTCATTGAGGGTTTTGAAGTCACCCACATAGTTGCTTGTGAGTAGGAGGTTGATTTGTGTGTCATTGGCATAGTTGATGTAGACTATGCCGATAGAGTCCGAGATGGCAAAGAGGAGCCTGGTGAAGATGTTGTATAGTGTAGAGTCTTGAGGTAGCCCACAAGGGATAGGGTAAGGCAAAGCACTGGTGTTCTCTGTGAATACTCTCATGACTCTTCCTTCAAGAAAGGAAGTGATCCAGGAGGTAGCATAAGGGGAGAAGTTGGCAGAGGTAGTGAGGTGATGGCACAGTATTTTATGATCAACCAAGTTGAATGCTGTAGAGAGATTGAGGAGTAGAAGTGCAGGCTTTCCCTTACCCCAGATCTCATCAAGTAGTTTTCTTTTAGGTCCCGCAGGGCAGATTCCATTCTGTGGCTTGGGCGGAAGCCAGACTGTTGCATGGGGATGTGGTTGCCTTTCAGGAAGTGCTGGATTTGCAGATAGGCTGCCCAATCTAGTATTCTCAATAGGAAGGGAACTGTTGTAATGGGTCTATAGTTGGTTTGGGTTGTAGGGTCTAGGGAGTGTTTTAGAAGGGGAAGTACCCGGGATCCCTTGAGGCTGGCAGTTACTGTGCTTGTAGAGAAGGAGGTGTTTATGAAGGTGGTGATGAGAGGAGCTAGAGCTTCCGAGCAGACCTTGATGAGAGAGGCAAGACATACATCTCCTTTGCACCTAGAAGGTTTTAAACTTTTGATGATAGCTAGGACTTCTGACTCTGTAAGAACTTTAAAGTGCAACTGTGGGGGCAGGAGGTTAGGGAATACTGAAGTGGTGATAGTAGCTGATGCAAGAGGGGTTGTATAGTGGTGGTCTTGTTTACTAAGCCTTTTTTTGTTCAGCTTGTCGATTTTGTTGAGCATTGAATTTTGGATATTGGTGCACCAGAGATCATCCTAAGTGATGGCCAGGGGGGTTGCAGGGCTCTCAAGTTCCCTTAAAATGGTAAAGGTTTATCTGATCTCTGATTTGGTGTTAGAAATTCTAGAGTTGAAGGAGGAGGATTTTGCTGAGATAATTGCTAGCTTATACATTTTGGCTGAATTGGTGTATTCCCTTCTCAGAGAGTCTGATGTTTTTTGTAGCCATGTTGATTCTGCCTGTCATTTCTTGTTGCACAGTTCTAAAAGGTCAGGGGTGAACCAGGAGTATGAGTGTCAGACTGGTTTAGCATTGCAAAGAGTTAGGCAGGCAATGGTGTTAATTGCTATTGATAAAGTGGAGGCACAAATGTCGGCTAGTATGTTGGGGTCATTTGAGAATGAAGGTTTACGGATGGGTGTGTCCAACCACAGCAGGATATGTTCTTTTGTGAGCATGCGTGAGCTGTGTTCAAATGCAGGTGCTAGTAGTAGGGCAGTAAGCTTGGGTTTCCTGTGGTGAGGGATGGGGACGTTGATGATGTGATGGTCAGACCAAGAACATATGGTGTTGGCTAAGATTGAGACCTGGTGGTTGAGGTCATCGATCCAATCTAAATGCAGACTTTTGTGTGGGTGGGGTTGTTAATGTGGTGCCTAAAGCCTAAGGTTTCCAAGGCGTTAGCAAGTGAGGAGGCATGAGGATCTTCGGGGTCACCGAGTCCCAAGTTGAGGTCTCCCATGAGTATGATCTTGGAGGAGGCCTAGATATTATCTGCCAAGATGGGGAGGAGATTCTCGTCCAGGTTTGGTGTAAGGCCAGGAGGGCAGTAGATGAGGTGGATGGAGATGGTACAGGTTGGTGTAGGGTAAAACTTAATGGAGAGAATGTCTACACTTAGCAGCTTGGTTTATATAAGAGGTTCCCTCCTCGCCCTGGGTGTATCTTTCAGTGAGGGTCTGCATCTGAGATTTTTTATTGTCGGAGGCCTCGGATTGGTTGTTATCCTTAAGCACACTTGATGCCTGTTTGGATTGAAGGGGTGGGACCAAGACTATAACTCACCTGTCTTCCATCTTAAATCCAGTGTTCCCTTTTTGTCCTCCACTGTATTGCTGGTTCTATACTGAGGGACCCTGCTCTCCATGCATATGAATGATCTGCTGCAAAGACAATAGGTAAGCCTTTTGCCTTTTGCAGTGTTTGGTTCAGTGAATATTTTGCACGCTTGGGGAAACCTGCAACATTGTATTCTCAGCAGACAAACTCTCTGCTGAGGGAAATGATTTAGAATTGTTTGTCCCCTAACTACAATCCCTTGTATGGAAGTTGTGGGTTTGCAATGTTCTATCCATTGGGCTCTCTGATTCCTTGAATGTCCCTTTTATGTTGTGAAATGACTTCCTTAATGGTCAAGATGAGGTTTTAATACTACAACAAATGCTACCAAGGTGTAGTGAATGGAAATGTTTTTCCTTGAAAACAAAGGCAGGTTTTTCTACACTGGAACTGAAGATTTATTTAAAGGAGTTTCAGGCTCTCTCCCTTTGGGAGGGGGTGCCCTGGTAGTACCCTGCAGGTTGATGCAGGGGTTTAAATAAGAAATTAAACATTTAGGGTTGGTCTGTCCATATGATTTAGTAGGTATGGGAAGGAGTGTAACCGCCACCCACATGTGCACTTGTGGGGATAATCAGGTCATTACCTGCATGCCGTCTTTTGTGAGCCCACCATCACTACTGAGATAAACCAAGGGAGTCCACCACCAAACATAAATTACCTGTTTGAATACATTTCACACTGATGCCACAAACCATTTTATAGTTCATAAAATATATTCTGCAAAAGCACCTTTCAGAACAGTCAATTCACATATTTCTGATATGGGACAATGCTTTGCAGACAATGTGCAAGTTCTTTTAACAGAAACTTTAACTTCACATATGTCTTTTTATTTGGGATAAAGGTTGGCTAATTTGGATTAGAGCCAGCAACATCCAATGTTGTTAGGCAATTTCTATACAGCTTTGATAGAACAGGAGCACTGCCAACCTGACAAACAATACAGGGATCTTAATATATCATACATTTATTTTGGAGGGGCGGAATTGTGTAGAATATTAACAGCCTCCTGTACAGCCTTATATAATCAAGAGATTGCAGGACTACCTTGATTCCAGTTAGGGATTTTGGAACACAAGATTTTCTTCCATAAAAAGCCCTCTAATTTATGGAGGGAAGTCTTTGTAGGAATATTGAGAATTTCTCATGCAGGAGGCTGGGAATTACCTTCCCTATAAAATATTTTAGTAACGGTTTAATCGAAAAAGCACAATATTTATCTTCAGCATTTGAGCCTTTCAGAGTATCAATTTCGATTTCAGCCTTTTGAGGTGAGTTTTGGTTTCATCTTTGAGTATAAAGGGAAGTCTGGGTAAATGAGTCTGTTGTGGTTAGTAGACTGTTATTTAAATACCATTTAAACTTGGTGGGTTTCCTGCTATTCTTGCAGATCATCACCAATGTTTAGATCTCTTTGTTCTTCAACCTATTAATATTCATGTAGTGCTCCAGTGTCAAGATCAGTCTTTTTAGGCCTATAGATGTTAAAACAAAGATCATTATATCATCAGCAAAGGATAGTGCATGTACCACTAAATGGTCATACCTGCTACGTATAAAGGAAAGAGGCAGGGTGCCAAAATGGTGTGGATTGTTTTGGTGACATTGCCCGTCATGTTTAAGTGCACTTGGACTGTAGTTTCCATATGCAATGCAATCAAAATGTTTAAAGTTCCTTGTGGAATGCCAAAGTATTGTAGTTTACTCCAGTGAGCATCTCTATTTACCAAGTTGAAGGCTGATGTGAGGTTGATGCTGGCCATATACAGAGGTAGACTGTCTTTCATAAGAGCCTTTTGCTGAAGCAAATTAACAATGAGCCTGTTCAAAGTACACCTAGTGCCTATTCTAAACCCATTTTGGTACTTGGGCATGATGTTTGCTTCCTGGTCCCAAGCTTCAAGAACCTTCAAAACTATTGATGCAAACATTTTACTGGTGGAGTTCAGACGAGGTATCAGTCAATAGTTTGCTGGATCCTCCCTCAGTCCTTTTTTTTATAAATTGGGAAGATGTAACTTTGTTTCCAAGTTTCTGGAAGTGAGATTTTACCCATGATATCTGTAAGAAAGATCACACAAGAGTAAGGACCAGAGCCTTGGATTAGAATTCAGACACAGATTACAGAGACAATGTGGTCCCGTGGATCGGGAGTTTGTTGCCATTAGTATCATATTTTCAATCACCTCCGGGTACATTTCTTGTTCCAAAAGGATAAAACGGATTTATCAAATGGAGATTTCCCTCTTTGTTCATTGTTAAATTTCCTCGAGTAGTAAGAAATGTAAATGTTTTCATTAAATAGGTTGTATCTGCACTGCTAACTTTCCTTGACTGAGTCTAATAATTGTAGACCAGAAGATGTTTGTATTATTTGTATATTTTGTAACAATTGATCATAGTTTCACCATCTTTTAAATAAAGCCCTTCTTATAGAGTTTCAACCAATTCCTATTATAGATTAAAATCACATGTTTTCCCTTCCCAAATTTAGGATGGAATTGATCCCCGATTTCCCTTAAATTACGCTGATCCCGTCTTAATTTCTTTTCCTATGATGTATTATTGGATCAAATGCTGGACGCTTTGAGGACTTGTGTATATCTAATCGATTAGGTTTCCGGCTAATGTCAATTTCTTGCATTATGTTTACAATAACTTATCATTTACAGTATTAAGTTTCACATGACCTTTTAGTGAAAGATCAAGCAATTTTATGTTCAATAGATTATGTTATTTCTGGGTCCATCGAATTCAGTTTCCAGAGCTTGTAGTCTCAAGTTTGGTCAGAGTAGCAATAGAGATAGGAAGAGTCGAGGGCAAGTTGATAGTTAGATTTAATTGAGCATGGTCCCGGTTATCAATTGAGCATGGTGCCAGTTATCAATTCAGCATGGTTCCGGGTATCATTTTGATGGATATATAATTAATCAGCTTTGATGAAAAGCGTGGGTGACATTTATATATAGTGTATAGTGCCATAGCTTGTCAGCCGCAACCAAGTATATTGACTTGAATTGTCACCAGCTGCACTGCCATTTGACCTAGTTGGGTCCCATGCAGCCAATCATAGCAACCCAAGCTTGCCCTCATTGTTTGGAGCTGGGCATTGGATTTATTAGGGCAGAGTAACGCATACAATCACAGTTATTGTCATCCGCTATAAGCACTTGATTCATTTTGGTAGTGCTATACCAGTCATTTAAAATCTCTATACTCTGAGGGAATGGTGTGGATTGAGAAAACTTGACAGTGTTCCAATACATATTTATATATACCATTTGGCTCCCATTCCATATATCAACAGCATCACACATAGTTAGCCACTATGTTACTACTCTACAATAGGCATCATGAAAACCAACTAACAAGCTGCCCATGGACGACCCATCAAACCTTGAACAGCTTTTTTTAGAATTACTGAGAATCTGTATATTTGTGGTTTTGTCAGTTAGCCACATCTCTTGGAAAAGAAATACATATTTGGATATACTAGAATTTAGTTTAGGCCCATTAGTGAAGCTGGTGTTACCTCTGCTGTTTCATGAAAGGACATTCAGGTTGATGTGGTTAAAGATGTTTCATCCCTGGCCACATACCACACTTGGTCGACATTATACCTGGAAATCAGGACCAATTATTGGTCTCTTCACTATAAATTGACTCAGAGGGAACTACAGGACCTTTTTCAACTATCTGTGGGTGCCTACTATTCATTGTACATTTAAATCGCTGGGCATTTCAAGTCCAATGCCTTAATGTCCATAGGTCCAAATTTTGTGGACTCTAGTAGTTACTGCATATAAACCGGACCTGTAAGCAAAAACACATCAATGCCTATTGATAGAAAAGCTTCTATTTGATTAAAAAAAAGATTATAGATCAATGCAGTCTTTAAGTCGATGATAATAACTTTTGTCAGTGCTCTGAAAAATGACTTGGGGACCCTTATCAGGATATCCTGAAAGAATTATACTAACGTATGTAGAATGGTCATCTTTATCGACGTAATACGTCTGCACCATGAGATCGTCGGGGGGTTCCAACGCTCTAGGTCCCCGCTTAATTTTGACCAATAATTCCAGATAGTTTTCCCCAAATAGGAGGTCCACCCTGTCCGTGAGGGTTATGCCTAAATATGTTATCCCCTTCTCCGCTATCTTTAAATTTATTGAGGTCGCTTTCCATTTTATCTCCCCTCTGTCCCCTGCCAAAATTAGAATTTCCGATTGGTCTATTAATTTTAGCCCCAAATTTATCTAATTCATATATTGCCTTGGGGAGAGTGCATGCTGGGTCCGCAAGGGCAACCAGCATATCATCCGTGTACGCTACTACCTTATGCTGACTTCCTGCCATTTCTATCCCTGTGACGGTGGATGACTCTGATTCTGATTAGAAGGGGTTCTTGTAAAAAGATAGCATATAATAGGGGGGACAACGGGAATCCTTGTTTAGTGCCTCTTGTTATCTCCACTCTGCCCGAGACTTTCCCATTTATGGCTATTCTAATGGAAGGTGTATTATAGTTGGCCCTGATCATCTTTACATACTGTTGAATGCTAGACAGGATTGTGAATGTTAGCATGTGCCACACTTAGATGCTATTCTTATCTTTAGCCTGCATTGCATCTAGACAGAAACGTGAGTGTTAGCATGTACCACACTCAGATGAAACTGTGAGGGATGACGGGTGCTACACTTGGATGGACTAGTGATCACTGGCCTGCCTCCCATCTAGACGGAATGTTGAATGTTAGCAAGTGCCACGCTCGGATGGCATAGTGAATGATAGCAAGCATCACAACTAGACATAATTGCAAGGACAGCAATGCTAACTAACCAATCCACTAACAATTTCATCCCTCTGCATACACCTCTCAAACTCGAACCAAATACAACCACAAGCCTAAAACACAGCAATCCGCACAAACTTCACTACACCGCAACAACAAAACAAACCACACATAGACTTGCACAACAGCACACAACGACTACCGATTGTAAAATACCCCAAGCCCAGCCAACTGACCCACCGGGCTGAGGCTGGCAATAGCACATCAATGCTCTCTTGCACTTTTCCATCTTATTCCCACTAACTCACCCCCCCTCTCCCTTTTTCAGAGCCGCCTGAGCGCCAGGGGACCACTCCGGTGGTGATAGTGTGTGGTACAAATATCCTTTAACATTAACATTACAGAGTACAGTCTGTCTGCATCTGTAAACTCATCTTCTTCAGAGTCTCTAGAGTCAAGTAACCGAAGTGCTGGGATTGAGGAAAAAATTGACAATCTTAGAACAATTTAATATTGTACAATCACAATCTTTAAAGATGCATTCTTACCCCACTCTCAATGAGGAATTGGCGCTATTTGAAATTGAATTCACTGGATGCTGCTTAATAGATGCAAAAATCAAAAGAAACCTTTTCACCATTACCTTTTCCTCACAGTTTGTCACTATTGCAGAGTTAAATTGATTTAAAAGAAAAGGTTTTTTGACGGGCCCTGTTGGCACTTTTTCCCAAGCTGAATTTGTCATTTTAGATAAATCTGCTTCATGTTCTACAACAGACAATTCGTCCATTGAATACAGTCGTTAGATGTAGGAGATCCGTCAATGAGGGCGAAGTTGCATATCTGTTTTTGGAATGTCCACCGTTGTTACTATCCTTTGTAAAAACAACACTATCGAGAAGTATTTTCAGTTACGCTATTGTTGGTAAGCTCTATTGTTTATATGAGGTTAAGTTTGATGATTCACAAGATTATTTCTTTTGCTTCCTCTGCTTTTTACTTTTCGTATTTTGGACTTCCATTGCTGGATTGGAGGATGACTCCATATCTGATATTAACTGTGCCGACTACCCAGGTATTACCATAACATCATTTTTTTTAAATATATTTAGGGACCGTAAGAATTTCCTGGAGTTTTTTTTCTTCCTTTTATGCTTTGCTTTTGGATTCAAAGAAAGGTTTATACATTTCTGTGTCTGATTCTTTGGTTGAACTGGAGATTCATTCATCATAACAGATTTCTTCAAAAATGAATGTCAGTGGAATGTTGACTGCAATATCCAATGTATTGCTTAAGTCTAGGCACTGTGGAACATTCTCCAGTGGCCTTTCGATAAGATCTCTGAAATTGTTATGATGCTATGGGCTTCGGGGACTTCAAGAGAGGTGTTTACACTTATAGATTTCCCTTTAAAGCAACACGTATCCTCTTCCTTTTCCTTAGCCTTCTCCCGAACATCCCAAGCATTGATCTGTCCTCCTTCAATAGGGACTCTTGTAGTTGCCTGGTTTTTAAGTAACATACTCTCCAACATGTCCATACATTGCAGGTGTTTAGACAGGTAATGTCCATGTCTCATGGATATGAACCTTAAATTATAATGCAATTCCACCAGAGACTGTAAAACATGTCAGTTCCATGAAATCATATGATTTAGGTATATGATATTCATAGTACCCGATGCAATCTCCTGGAACATCTTTCTTTTTTATTTCATGAAACGAAATTTCCATATTGCTACGCAATCTGGAATTGATGGTTCCATGCTAACTAGCCTTTGAAAAATGTATGATTTTATTTTGTTTTATTTACAAAATAAAAAGATATTGCCTCAAAAACAGTGTTGTGTATTCTGGAATGTGCATTTATGTGTCTGGGTGACACCAAAATCTAATTTTGGTCTGTACATACAATAATTCTTCCGTAGCTCATTGTCAATTTACATCATGAAGCAGGTGTTGCAATTGAAACGTAGGTTCACTACAGCTGCATACCTTTCCCCCCATACACCGGAATCTGAACCTTGAGCTTCATCACAATGAATAGTTGCACAGTAGCATGCATCCAGAGTTGTCTACAATTCAGAAATGTAATGCAGTCTTAATTCTGATCTGAAAGGACCACATTTGCCTTCATGTTTATCTTCCGTTCAAATTCCGAGGATTCTGTGTTACATCCATCTTGTCCTGGTCAGTGTAAGGAGCTGACCTAACCTATATGATCACAGATACATGCCTTCCATTAACCAGGAAGGATGGGTCTTCTCAATGCTGTTGATCTTGTGTTTTTATTCAGTAATGCCTCCTGGCGTTAATTCCTCACAGCCGTGTGTGTGCCATGCACCTACTGTGACCCCAGATTTACCCAACCTATGTTGAGACTTTCCATTAACACAACAAGTTTGGAATAATACATCAGCCCCATATTGTACTAATCAAAGCCAATAGGGCAGTATCTTAGTAAATGCTCTGTAAATCTTCACAGATTCAACAATAGGTCTCATGATGCTTATAGACAAGGTCACGGTCACAATGTTTTGCTAAAATTAAATGTGAAGACTATGCTTCCTTAAATGTTTTTTCGAACATTTTTCCTTTGAATGCTAGTTTATACTGTCTTTACTTTTCGTATTTCCGTTGCTCTAACTTCCTGACTCTTGTTTCAGGTCTTTTGTGAATAGTGCTTAGACTAGTTTAGACAGGTATTGTTTATATTTTTGTTGCAAAGAATAAATGTGAAACCTACGCAAGTGCTAGGATTCAGCGCAGTGTGTTATAAGCTCTTACCTAAATAGAGAGTTAACATAAGGACAATACATAAGGTGTAAATTACAGACACAGTGTACGCAGTCCCTCTTGAGACATTTTACAGTGACTCAATCCACTGTTAAACTGCATAGATTCTCCTGTCGGGACAAACCCCACTTGCCTTCTTGCACCTAATCTAGTAGCACAAAAAGAAATCTTAGTATAGTAGGGCCAATTTGAGTGACATTGAGGGGAACGATTGATGGCCGGGATTTCTGCATCAGACATGACCTGCAAGGTGCATGTTTAAAATTTTAAGTTGTGAAGAACAACCAGCGGATTTCAGCCTTATGAGCAGCGGATGAATATAGAAATGGTTAGTGTTGGAAAACCAGACTCGCCTAAAGTAATAGAAAGTTCCAAGTTGTAATGCTGGAAATGCATCGGAGGGACAGGGCCTCCGTATACTTGTCCTTTACTGCTTTTTATCGTGTGTTCCGTTGTGTTTCCATGCAGGAGTTCATGTGGGACTCCAGGTGGTGTAGCTCTCTCTTTTGGTTTTGGGGAACAGACCCATGGGATACCCTTATGGCACCCATGGGTGGGGGTACAACCCTGTGCCCCTAGTGTATGTTTTTGGGCACCTGTGTGTGGCCCACAGAGCAAGGTACGGGCTGGTGGCAGCTCCATGCAGAAAATGACTGGTGCCCTGAGTATCCTCCATTTTGGGATGCCCAGCCCCTGTCATTGGAGAATCGGTAGGTTCCTGATGGAGACAAGATGGCCCCTGTGGCCTCTTGCCTTCCATCACCTGTTACCTTGATCTTCCCGAAGTCCCGGGAAGCCATGACTCTGTCCCTTCCCCCTGACTGGCTGTTGGGTGGAAGTTCCATATATGGTAGTGTGGGGAAGTGTCGACCAGAGTGGCTGGAGCCTTCCCAACAACCGTATGTTGTGGGTATGCCTGTGGGTGGGACCTGGGTGAATCGAGTGTGTGACGAATATGCACTTCTTCTTGTGGATGTCTAGTTTCTGGTGTTTGACACAATGAGACAGCCCTGCCCGAAACTAGTATGTAGTGTTGAATGGCGTGATACTTGTCCGAATCCACATTCTGAATTGTGAGTGTCTGGATGGAGAAGAATGGCCTGAATGCACTGTGCGCCTGATTGGCTGACAAACTGCTGAATGCCCTTCGTAGTGAATGGGAGATCAACAGTATATCTGGGGACCTCTCACTGCTAGGAATCGTGTTCAGAAGTGTTTGGAAGCTGAAGTCCAAACTACGAAGAGTAACTGGATTGCAACTGAAGCTTGACCTTGAAGCCCTGCTGAAAGATAAGAATTGCTGTTGCTCTCCTTTATCAATCTGAAAGCTGCTGTGTCTCCAAGGACTGACCCAGAGAGGACCTGGTAAGGCGCCCTCTTCCCGAGCTACGAGGGACCATCGTGCACCAGCTGATCTTTGCCAAAGCTCCCTGGTAGACAGACCTTTTGACAGGCTGCCAACCCGAGACGGGGACTGCCACGGGATCGCAAGGAGAAGCACCGGACTGTTGTTCAACACCGTCGACAACCGCCGTCGCCGACCGGAGCCGCCATGCTCCCGTTGCCTAAGAACTCTTGATCCAAGGACGCTCTCGTCTGCATCACTGCCCGTCTGATCCCGCTGGAGAAGACCAGGCCGTTGACGCGCCGAGGAGTATCCGCAGTGGGTTTCCCGCCACCCAAAGACCACAGAGACACCGACGACTTCACGCCCTTGCTGGGCCACAGTTCTTCAAACTCTTTGCGGTCCAGAACTATTGACATCGAGGTGCCCCGCATGCCTCTTCCTTGCAGGACGCTTCCCCCGACGACGAGCACCGCTAGGAAAGAAGCTGCCACTTCACCGCCGTAGTTCACCCTGTTCTCCGTCGGACGTTCGAAAACCCGTGACTCCTGCCTTAAAGGGAGGGCACTCAAGAAGGGCTGTTGAATTCCCCGACGAGGAACGCTACAACACCAGGTACTTTGGGGGTTGCAGAACTATAGGAAAGACTCTTGTGAACAATATATGGACTGGGCTTGTGATATATCTTTATTCTACAGGTTGCCCAGGTGGGGAGATCTCCACACAGAACTGTCTCTAACGGTAGGGGCCAGTATTCTGCCAATTGTTCTAACCAACTGCTTTACTCTTATATCTATTGTTGGTTTCCTTTACAAACTGTTTTGTGTGCCATTTAACCGTACAGTTGATGCACTTTAAAGAGATCGAATAGTAATTGTGGTACCACGTAGAACTGTATATTTGCCATTTTAGATAACCGAGTACAAAGTGAGTTATTGTGATATTGTACATAACCTTGAATATTAATTATATAAAGACTGTTTTAACTAATACAGTGTGCAGACATTCCTTTGTGGGGGCTTAGGGACTACACTGTACTTAAGAACCAGCCTGCATCGCCTCCTGAGAAGCTAGGCCTTGATTACTCATCCATTGCTACGTTATAGAGAATCTTGACTGGGGTCCTCTGTGCCTCTCCTCTACCAAATAGAGAGCAGAAGTACAGACCCCCCCTCCAGTCTTTACACAAGTGCCTGAACATTCAAGGAGATACCTTATGCTTATAATATTTACAATATGGGAACCACATTTTTAACGATTACCAAAGACCATGACCTCATTTGCCATCAAAACAAAGAATCAATATTTTTTCCAGAACATTTTATTGGCTGTTTTTTTTTTTAAACAGAGGTTACATTAACAATTGATAAAGAAAACTTGTATACATATTCAACATTCAGTTTCAGGCATTGTAGCAAAATGGTCACAGAAAGGGGCCCCGCTGGGTTATACAATTGCATCATGAAAGCAAGTTAGTTGACAAGCGGATACACAGCTGCACAGTATATAGGATACGGCAGTACCTTTAAAACAATACAAATCCCCTGCTTCTAAATATCAGAAATAAAATATTCAACACAAAAAGCCATCGCCTCTTATGAATTCCCTTAGTACTTCGTACCCTCCCTCCCTCCGTCCCGCCCTCCCCACAGAAAGAAGTAGATCAACCTTTTAGCACCTTTTCTAACTATGACATTTGTCTTTCTAGCTCTGAATTCAAGCATTGTTAGTTTAGAGAGAGGGGTCCTATAGGAACACATGATTACACATGTCATGTACAAAACCAGAAGAAGGGGCGGTGTTGGTGTGAGAGCCTGGTCCTGCGAGCTCGCACACCTGGGAACAGGTTAACTAGCCACAAAGTAAGGCCTATCTACGGCGCTCGTCGTGGGCATAATGGGGATAGGGACAGGCATGCATCATGCAACATTTGCACATTGAGCCGTGCCTATATTTCGGAGGCACTGACTGATGTGGTGGCGTGTAGAGTTGAGAAATACATTCTACATTGGGAGGATACAAAATCACTGATTCACAGAATTTCTGAAAAGCTTCATTTCAATGTAAACCTTCAAAGTACAAAAATGGAAAGTTTCCAGTAACTATATAAGATCCCTTTGGAAAGTGACAAGTATGCATTATTTGTGAAGTGTCTCAAGAAGGAACGTTGTGTAGAAGTTCAATGAAATATATACAGTGATATATAGCATCCAAGGTAGAAGACTTTTAGAGAAAGTGCTGAGTGAGTATTGAAGGGTATTGATGGTTGTGTCACTATTGTTGGGATATAGCATGCCCATCAGGGTCATTTAGAGCTGTTGGAGCCACAAGAGATTTATAGTTAAATAATGGCTGTTGGTTTAGCCAAAAAAACATTGGTGCCTGGTGCAGGTTGCATGCAAGTCCCGGGCATCATGAGTCGGTTACATTGGTGGCTTGCAGAAGTCATGAGATGTTTCTTATTGCAATGGAAGGCCCATACAATTTTAAGGAATTGTTATCCCATGTCTTACTATGGGATAGAAACAATTATTTTGGTCTGAAATGTGCGTTCTGATATTAATCTATTTTCAGGGCACTTGTTTTCATTACCATACTGACCTTGTCAGTGTCGCGCACCAGGTGGATCCATGTACCAGGGGTTCTAAGGGCCCTGGTCAACGGAAAAAAGTACAGCTATGAGGTGGTAGATCACATATTGTGATTGTCTGTGGCACAACTATCATGGGTAAGGAAGCGAGGTCCAACAGCAACTAGTTTTGCCATTTTCAGCGAGTGACATTTTACAACCCTTCCACCTGCCATGGGGGAATCTAGTGTTTCTTGTAAAGGCAATATAGCCGCACCCCACCAATCCCTCCGACCCTCCCTCAGCTGCTGGTGGTGACCTGGCCAGAAGCCTAGTCATGCCTTACCCCCATGGACTGACTGACTACGAGGGAAACGGCTTGATTAACAGGACACTAAAGCATGGCCTGATCTTGCCTGAGAGTTGACACCATGTGGATTGTTTTATTAAAAACTGACATTTTTCACTCATGGAATGTGAAACGATTGTCACACATTTAAAAAGATGGGTAAGGAGTAGGGCTTCGTTGCATGCTGTGACATTCATAGGCAAAGAATTGAGCTAAATTACATTAAACCGTTGAAGATAGTCAAATAATGTGACTGTGTATAGTCAGGCTGTGGATATCCTGGGATTAGAAATGCATGCCAGCCATTTGGGGACTATGAAAGGTCAGCTCTTTTTTACCATCAGCTCTTTGATGCAGAGTCGGTGCAGCAAGGCCACAGCTAGCAGGTCTTCTATAGAGGCTGGGCAAGAGGACCCCAGGAATGGGGGGAAGGCGGTTTCTCTTGTAGGTGTTAGGAAGCACTGTTCAGTTTAATCATTTCACCGTCTTCAGCATGAAAAGAAAATCTGTTGTTTCAAAACTGTTTGCTCTCTGCGTAGAACCAGATCTTGCATGCAAAAAGCAAAATTGTATTCCATTGAAAACAAATTGATGTTTGAAACAGAAAGAGTTAAACAATATTCATTAGTCAAATGGAAAAAATGAGCACAATTGCAATTGTGTTGCTATATGCATAGACTTACACATGTCAATCAACCACGTGAAATGACTTTCATATTTCATGTA
Source organism: Ambystoma mexicanum (assembly GCF_040938575.1). Taxonomy (NCBI): domain Eukaryota; kingdom Metazoa; phylum Chordata; class Amphibia; order Caudata; family Ambystomatidae; genus Ambystoma; species Ambystoma mexicanum. The sequence goes on along the minus strand of NC_090929.1, from coordinate 1,134,540,459 downwards.
GGCACATTGAAGGCATGACATGTCCCACAGAAGTAGCTCTGCGTCACAGTGAAAAACGACATGTCCCACAATCAGGTGCACGATAGAAAGAACCAAGTGTCCCATATATCACCTCTTTGACACTGTGAAACCAGATGTGTCCCCGAAACGTGGTGTGCTCCAAAAAGGCAGCTCTGGGACAGCACAACATGGCCGCCTGACAGAGACACTGCCACAGCATTGATCATTGGCATGCCTGCCCTACACAGAGATCTGTAGCAGAGAGACATGAGCTTCCTATAAGTCAGCTATGGCACGGTGAAACATGGCATGTCCAACAGAGACAGCTCTGCCGCACTCAGGCATAGATCACAGACTAATTGAGACAGAAATGTGGCAGTAAACTACGGCATGTCGCTTTAGAGATGAATTGGTGGCAAAGTGAAAAGTGACAGTTTTTGCTGACCAGCAACAAATTTCAACTGTAAAAATAAAGGTTTCAGCCAAGAATCAATAAATATGCCACCTTCCGCAGAACAGGTCTATTTGCAATCCTTGGCAACGCAAGAGTTACATAGGCTGGGGTGGTGGGCGAGAAGGCGGGGGGCCAGGAGGCATCCTTGATGGAGGCGGTCCAGGAGGGGGCTGTCTCCCGGGAGGCTGGGATGGTGGAGCTCCAGGATGAGGTTTGGCGGCATTGTTGAGGGGGATGCTGTCTGCGGGTTTCGGTCTCGGAGGCGTGATGAGCGAGGTTGAGGTCCCGTCTGCTTTCACCCGTGTAAAGTTCATACATCTTCCCTGATGACAACAGATAAACCAGATTCATTTTAAAACATGTGTATTACATATGATGAATTCCACATCAATACAACAAGTAGCATGTATGTGCAAGCAGGAAAACGTGTTTATTCTGAATGATTGCATCCTTACAGAAGAAAGAAAAAAAATGCATTTTCCAACTGCAGACAAATAAGTCGGTAAAATGGAAAAAAGTAGTTTTGTAAAGTCGGTTTATCCGCCTTATATACAAGGTCATGTAATGTAGCATTATTGCGCACCCTAAACATATTCACATTCAACAAAGTATATCTATGTAAATCAGAAGCACAGAAATAGCAAATCAGATATACTACAATAGCTGCGAGAGTGGTCGCACAGTTTCTGAGCAAACCATAGCATAACAAACAAGTGCCACAACAGGCCCCGCCTGATGCAGTACGATTGCAATAGTATTGGTGAGTATCTTATTAGAAAATAATGTATCGTCCCTTACAAGGTGCACCCAATCTACTGTGACAATGAGAGCAGAGTCATGGGCAAATAGCCCCGTTTACCTGATACAAGTGGTCTCATGACAATCATATGGTTGTGTGGTTCCCTTGTACGCACAACTTTTCCTCAATATATGTGTAATGTGTAGCAGCAAATGCAGCGTTTATGAGGGGTGTGTAGTCCAAAGCACCCACATGACCCGAGTTTCGGTGGAAGACTAATTTGCTTGTTATCTCATTTTTTTTTATTTATTTGAATTTATAGAGCACACCATCAGCCCAGAGGCATTGAGGCGCTGGTCCAATGAAATTACTTAGTTGCATGGTACAGAAGTTGCTAATGGTTACACAAAGATTAGCAGTAAGGTGCAGACAAAGCAATGCTATCTTTAGTTACATGATTTATTTATAGAAACAGTGTATGGACAATGAATACTCGGTCATGGAAGGTGATGGCTGCTTCATACGAAAAGCATGGTCTTCATAGCTTTGCGGAAGGCTAGGTGTGAGGTTATTCCTTATTAATCTCAATGCAGAGTATGGGTCAAAACCGAAATGTGAAGAGGGGAGAAGGCAAGAGAATGCATAAATGAAGAGGCACTTGTGATGGCGTGAGGGGAAAGGGGTGCAAGGAGATTGGGTGAATGAAGGATGGGCAACAGAAATTAACATTTACCAAACTGATTAGTCTCGCTTTATGTAATGCCACTTTCAGTCGCCTGTCCCCAGCTGTAGCCATCATTTGACCATGAATGGCTTTACATGTTCAAGTTACTGCCATCATATGGCAAGCACAACTTCATTTGCACTGGTGCAACAACAGACACTCATCTGCAGTTATCCTTTGTCCAGGTGTAGCCTTGTGGGCTATGTCTAGCCATCATATACCCAGGTGCAGCACATATGCCAAATATGGCTTCATATAGTACGTATAGCCTATATAGTACGTATAGTATATAGGTTGATATACCTGTATAGGGACCACCACAATGCAAATTGTTACTAGCGTAAAAGTTGATGATGAGCTGATCACCAGTCAAAATGGGGAGGTGAGGGAAAGGAAAGAGCCATGTGAAGAGAAAAAGGTCTAGCAGGCAATTTCATCAATCTTGATGGATCAGCAAGGTCTTTAGGATTTTACGGAATTGCAGAATGCAGGGTGCTTAATGAATGAAGGTTGCAAAGTGGCCCCATAGGGCAGGGGACTGTCGCTGAGAACCTTCTGTTCTCTCAACAACATCATCAGTAGATGGGAACATTTAGGAGCATAGATCAGCCCAGAGGCTCCCAGAACTTGCAAAGTGTTGACATATTTACCTTGCTATCAAAAATATAGTTCTATTTTTGTTTGTGTTTTTGGCAAAAGAAGAAAGAAATTGTTCTTTTAACAAAAAAGCAATTGTGTAGGATAAACAATGACGGTAGCAATTTCCATTCAGGGTACTTCATAAACGAAAGCAATGTTTAGGTAGTGTGAAAAACCTGATGGTATTCTCCCACCCACTCCCTTGGGATCTTCCATTCATGTGGCCAGGAAAGGGCCATTGCTTTTGGATCCCCACCCTGGGGGTGGACAAGTGAGGGAGGATCACTTGAGTGGATGGTCATGAGGGATTGGGAGGAGGATACCCAAGGGTGAGATATGGTATTTCCCCAGTCCCAAAATCACCCTTAACTACTCTCCGTCAGCCTTTACAGGGTATCTCCAGTCTCACCCCATCTCCCCCTCCCCATTTCCACTAGATTCTTAGACGAGGAAGAGGCGAATAAGATCAGTAAAGATTACCCATAGGAATAACATGGGGATAGTAAGGGAAACCTACCATAGGAAAAACTCACGTTGTCCTGCTATTGAGTCAGGCAGGGTCAGGCATTCAGTAGTCACCATTCACACCTGACTCCACTTGACCGTTCTTCTTACTATAAAAATTGTGCCCTGACCCAAGTGTATGAGCGAGTAGGAGAGCCAGCAGGAGGTTGAGTTGGGAGCAGAGCAGATCTGCCAGAATTTCCTAGGACCAGAGGCCAGAGACGGGGATGCCGAGATGCTGAGAAACTGCCATGCAAAAGGGCAGAAGCATGGCGAGGGAGCCGTGTCTCCAAGGAACCAAGAAGGGTCCATATTAACGGAGCCAAGAGGCTCCATAAGAAGGGAGCCAAGAGGCGTGCTGGTGCCCCGCAGAACCTGTTTTTGTGAGTGCTTGTTCCCCAGGGCCAGTGAGACAGGCAAGGAGTGTCTGAGGGGCAGGTGGTGAGGCCCTGACCTTGGAACAAAGAGCCGGAGTGAAGCAGTACCGCAGAAGTCAGCCCGGTGAGTCGGAAAACTTTGCAGAGCCGGGTTGTGAAGATTACGATACAAGGTAATGCCAGAAAAGTGTAAGAAAGAGGACAGCATTTGAATGAGTATTCGTTGAAGGGGGCAGGAAATCTATGACGAAGATATAAGTAACAGTGTAACAGTGTAAGCGTGAGACGCACTTGCGTTTGTTGGACTATGAAACAATATGAATGAAAGAGGGTCAGAAGCCCAGGTAGAAGGTACAAGAGGCACGAAGGAAAGGACAGTATAAAAGAGGGTGCAAGCGACCCGAATGGGGGCCAAAAGGCCGTGGAAAAGGGTGCAGGAGCTACGAAGGGAAAGGACAGTATAAAAAGGGCGCGAGAGACCAGAAAAGAAAGAAGCAAGTGCAACAGTGCACAAAAGCAGTAAAGAAGCATGTAAGAGGCACAAACAAGATAAGGAAGAAAGGTTGGTGCAAGTGTGCACGGAAAAGGCAGAGGAACTTTGGAAAATAGAGCAGGAAGCACCTGAAGATAAAAAGTGCAAAAGGAAGTGAAAGTACAAACCAAGGGAGGGGCAAAGGGTCAGAGTGGTCACGCTGAGGAAAAGTAAAGAGCCTAGTGTTTTCTAAAGCCTCTGATTCTACCCCACAAGAGGATGATATGCAGGAAAGATTGTACATGAGAAAAGGCACATCCTGGCCAGCTGTTTTATATTTTGAAATCTGGAAGAGGCCTGATATTGGGGAAGGGAACCCTGAGAGGCCTATTGAAGAAACTGACTTTGGGCCTCATTATGAGGCTTGCGGTAAGGGGTTAACAGCACCGGTAAGGATGCTGATGCTGTTAACCCCAGTACCGCCACATTACGAGGTCCCTTAGCGGGTCCCACTAAGGCCGGCTGGTAAAACCAGCCGTCCTTAGCGGGAGCCGCTGAGGGACCAGGGAGCTAATAATGGGCCCGTTATTAGCTCCCTCCCCATTCCCATTGAGCCCTATGGGGGCTCGAATGGGGATGGGTATTTTGACGGGGACTTACCGGGTCCTCCAAGGTTGGAATGACCCGGTAAGTCCCCATTCAAGGAACCCGGACATGACCTTGGGGGCAGCCATGGCGCTAATAGCACCATGGCTACCTCCAAACTCGTAATGACCCCCATTGTGTTTTGAAAGCTGGAAGAGGCCTGCTCTTGGTGAAGGGAACCCTGAGAGCCCTATTGAAGAAACTGACTATGTGTTTTGCATTGGAAGTGAACAAGTTAAAGCTTGGGAGAAGGGGACCCCAAGGAACCCAGTGACATTGGAGGTGTTTGAATTCACTGGGGGAAGGTCATACGAACAGCTCTGGTGAGGGAACTCCTCTTTGTGACATTGACCAAATTGCACCTAGTGAGAAGACTGCCTGAAACCAACTTTGGTTTTCACCATTTTTGTTGAATCACTATTTTTCCTTAATACTTCCTATCACATTTTGTACAGCATGAGGGAAAGCATAGGTTTAGACACAGACGGGTGTTTGTTTTGGACTATTAGACAATGACAGCCATTAGAAACATCAGTTAAGGGAACCACCTTAGTTATGGCCTGTCAGGCATTCCACCTCCCACTAACCTTAGTAAATAAAGGTTTTAAAACAAATACTTTTGAGTCTGTGTATCTCTTGATACCATACCTGAATCACAGTAGACAGCAAACAACAAACCAGTAGGGGGTGGTTATTTGAGCAGAGTGAGCAAAGTGAGACTTTTCAAGACTAATCTACTTGACGAAACAGAGCTGGGTTGAGGGTTGGGTGCAGCCAGTATCAGCCAAGGGTGAAGGGAAAAGGACAACCGGGACAGGCAAATGGTAGGGACTCGGCCACTTACCAGAGAAGGCAGCATGTTGCCATCGTGCCAGCAGTCCCAGAGAAGGGCAAGTGCCATGAGAGCCTGGCAAAAAGGCTAACAGATGAATACACTTGTCCATCCACCGGTTTACATGCCAACTGGTAAAGGAACATTCCCATGTTCCAGAATAAGTTGCATGCAATGATCACATGATCCATCAAGGAATCCTAATAAGGGTCTCAACTATCTTCTAGGTGGGTAGGAGGACGTTGCTTGCTGCATTGGAGAAATAGGGAAGCACAGTGGGTAGTTGGTTTCTATGGTGATGGCATTGTCAGACCCCTGCTCACCAGCAAGTCCACAAAGAGTAACGGAATCGAGGAGGTAATCTGGGTTGAGGTTCCGAAGGTTCCCCCTCCAACAGGAGCAAATCTCCTCGGATGCACTTTGCTTAACAGTATGGAAGATCTCATGCAGCACTACATGTTAAATAATAGGTGAGCCCATGGAGAGAAGATCACTTTACATATTGTAGAAAAAGGAAGGTGAGGCGCGCACTCTAGTTCCCAGTCATATATACCTGCGGGGAATCAGTTGACCTTCTGCTCCAAGCGCTTTCATGTCTCTAATAATCTTCAGGGAGGCAGTCTTTCTTTTCAGGTGTTACTGATTAATTTCGATTTCAGTCTCAAAGAATTCTGGTAGCTGTAGTGATAGCACCATTTTTTCACAGGTATACACAACTGGGAACTAGAGTGTGCGCCTCACCTTCCTTTTTCTACACTTTACATATTGAGCTGATATTTTTGCCCATGTTTCCCAAGTCTCCCTAAAATACCCTTCCAATCTCCTTGGCATTCCCTCAAATGTCCCTGATGTTCCCTAAAATGTGCCCATGTATGTGTGTGCGCACACACACGGTCTTCTCCTCTCTGTCATTGAGTTAACGTACCTCCTCAAGGCTCTCTGCAAATCTCTCCTATTTTCCTTCCAAATGATCTGGCTTTCTATGGAAAAGCTCACACATTTCCTAATGATCTGCACCAGTTTGTTGTGAACAATGTTGCTGTGTGCTACACAGAGTGTCTGTACGTGAGCACAGCATTGGTGGAATGTGTTTCCTTCACACCGAGTGAATGTGCCTGAGCAACTGTGACAGAATTAAAAAAAGCTGTAGTGAAAAAAGGTTTAAAGGATTGAAAGATAAAAATTGAGGATCCCGCCATAAAGACAAGCATGTTACGGAATGCTCTATGCCTATCTCAGTACAGAGGCCCCTCCGCCACATTACACGTCCAAATACCTTTAGGGTAAGGCAGTTGGAAAAGTTTAGATCTGGGATACAGCCCTTCTAGTGGACTAGTGCAGTGTATTGTAGAAGATGTCGTTTTCAGTTGCATGGTGTGGAGCCTCATTCCTGTAGAAACAGATGAAGACACTCCAGGATATATATATATATATGCGGTCAATTGTGCAAAGGTCAATTCGGACCCTTGACGTTCGGTCAATTCGGTAATTCGAACAATTGTGTTCGAACAATTTGGGTAATACCAGCTGACCTAGACGGGAAAGCTGAGATACTACACAAATGGATTGCAGATACAATTGACAAGATGGCCCCAGAAATAACATTCACACCATCAAAAAAGAGAGCAATGGCAAAATGGTTTACCCCACTACTAAGCACCATGAAAAAAGAAAACAAAAAGATGGAAATGGAATGGAGGAACGATTACAATCCAGACAAAAAAACAATGTTCCAGAAGCACATTCGCGCATACAAGAAGGAAATTCAAAAGGCAAAGAGAAGGCATTATGATGACAGAATCACAAATGCCACCAACACACAAAAAGAAATGCTCCGTATCATTAAAGAAATGAGAAACCCACCAAGCTGTGACAACACCCCAAACCCCTCGGAGAAACTATGCAACAACTTTGCAGACCACTTCAAAAAGAAAATCAATGACATCCGAAAAACCATCCAACAGAGACCAACCAGCAGCGACTTACAACCAAACGAACCTAAATCAGAACCACAGCACAAACTCAATAACTACCCTGAAATATCAGCAGAGGCATTCGCAATGCTGATAAAACACAGCAAGAAAGCGGGCTCACCGATGGATCCCTGCCCCCCGGACATCTACAAATCGATCCTCGGACAAGGAACACCAGCAGAATACTAAATCTATCACTGGCAACAGGAACAGTACCAAGGATCTTCAAATCGGCTTAAATCAAACCACTTCTGAAAAACACAAGCGGGGACGTAGATGACCTCTCCATCTACAGACCAATCTCCAACATCCCCTACCTGGCCAAACTCCTCGAAACCTACGTATACAAACTAACCCAAGAATACGTTGAAGAACACCACCTGCTAGACCAAGCTCAAGTCGGCTTCAGACCCACAAGAGGTACAGAAACAGCACTACTATCCATCTGGGATGACCTAAAAACAAACGCAGACTCCAACACAACATTAGCCCTTATCCTGCTCGACCTCTCTGCAGCCTTTGACACAGTTAGCCATGACACCCTAACCAAAAGACTAGAAGACATAACCTGCCTCTTCAACACCAGAGCCTAAAACCGAAACAACAATAAGGCAAACGACTCATCAAAAAAAAAAGGACATTGACAAACCCCTAGAACCGACAGAAGTACCCTGAGCACCAGTAGGGCTGACGCTGGACACAGGGGTCCACCCGTGAGACCCAGGGAAACGGAGGCAACAACTCCAGCCAACCCTTACCATCCCCCACCGCCCGTACAGCCACAACTAGGTACCACGGGCTGTGGAACGGACAAGATACCACCAATCACCACACAATCGGAAGTATGGACACTAGCAGCTGCGCTAGTCATGTGGAGGGGGTGAGGAGCATGCAAGGTTATTAAGGGAGCGGGCGGAGGGGACAGCTAAATCCTCAAACGACCTCGAATGCAAAAACGGGCACGTACCTCCTGAGGCTCAGGGTGTACAAGCATCCCGTCGTGTAAGATTACACAAGCCCAACCGGTTCAGTCCAGGATAGAGATACAAACTAACCAATACCACTAACAGTTTCCTTCTCTGCATACACCTCTCAAACTCCAAACCAAACACAACCACAAACCTCTAGCGCAGCAAACCGCACGAACTTCACTACACTGCAACAACAAAACAAAAAATACACATAGACTCGCACATCAGCACACGACGACTACTGGCCGCATACAACCCAGGCCCAGCCGATGGAACCACCGGGCTGAGGCTGCCAACAGCACATCACTGCAATCTTGCACTTTTCCAGCCTCCACCCACTAACCCACCCCTCCCTCCCTCTTTCAGAGCCGCCAGAGCGCCAGGGGACCACTCCGGTGGTGATAGTGCGCGGTACAAATGACCTTTAATATTAACATTAACATGTATACCTCTTTAGAAACATATGGACAAGTAAAGGATGGATGTCTCCACTACGCATATAAGCAGTACTGAACAAACAAGAAGGCCTCATTTTAGTGTTGCAGTTAAGAAAAGCAATTGAATTAAATAGAATGGAAGTTCAGCTAAGAAGTTGACTGAGCCAAGAAAGCCAAGGTCTTATCAAACTGGAATTGGCTGACATTAGATACAATTAACGTGAAAGAACAGAAGCTCCTGTTCAGGAAGATCAAGCAAAAACAAAACATCATAGGAATATTAGAGAATAAAATCAAATGCACGAAAAGGATCAATTAATGGTGTCCAGTCATGTGATAGAAGAAGGTTGGATGAGTGAGATGATCACACCTATGCATGGAGGCCGGCTGTTGCCCATACTCCTTACAAAATTGGAGAGAACAGTACAAACTCAAGGCCAACTTCAAAGCACTAATTGACACTGGACCATTGAGGTGGTGATGGATGATATGCTAATTTGTGGGAAGGTGGTGCTAAGACGAGCTCACCCGCACCTGGTTGTTGAGTCTGCGTGCTGCTAACATAGGTAGAAAAGTACTGATGGGGGTTAGAAGCCAACCAATTGTAGGGGACCACGTAGTTGGGGATCCTATAATTTGAGTAGCCAATAGGGCATCGTACATTTAGTGACGTTCATAGTGGCCAGATTAAGGGGAGGGCTTAGTTGCCCCACCTGATGTTAACTATCCAATTATTTCTTTCTGTTACTCTATACAGATATGGAACCTATGCTTAGTTATTCACTTAGAACCAATCCCAACTCCCGTTAGGTTTTTGTAGTTTGCCACGTAGGATGACGTTGGTAATGACGCAGGTCAGCACGTCAGTGATGACCACTTTTGGGTACAAAAGCCCATGTTTTTTTATGAAGTAAGCAGAGTCATAGTATCGACCGATTGCTGATGTTCGTTGTACTCCCTGTTTTTAGATACTTGACATTAAAACAGATGAACTTTGCCAAACTATTTGTGTCGTCTTGATTATTGTTGTATGAATAAAATCTGCATCCCCATCCATCTCCAGGGTATTGCTACTCATCTTAAAGGGCTGGACGGTGCCTCCAGTTCACCCTGTAGTTGGCTGCTGATGTGCCGGATCGTCTGTGGCACAGAGCGGAAGTGAGTGCTATCCTTTGCCTGGCTCAGACATTACTTTACAAAGTTCTCTCGTACTCGTGTTTGGTCTTGGGTTCCTTGCTCTCGTACATGCATCGCACTTTGGGCCTCATTACACGGATGGCGGTAAGGGTTTACCGGTACCGGTATTTTACCAGTACCGGTAAATCCTTACCGCCTTACTACGAGGTCCCTTTGCGGGTTGGGGAATTTAACGCCTGCTTTTTGCAGGCGTTAAAAACCAACCCGCAAAGGGACCAGGGAGCTAATTACGGTACCGCAATTTGCGGTAGCGTAATTAGCACCTTCCCCATTCCCATAGAGCCCTATGGGGCAAAAATGGGAATGAGGAAGGGCAATGGTGGAAGGGGGAATTACCGCCCCGCCAATCTTGGAATAGGGCGGTAATTCCCCTTTACACCAAGGCGGTGCCGGTATTTTACCGGCATGAATCATGGCGCTAATAGCGCCATGGTTCACCGCCATCCGTGTAATGAGGCCCAAAGACTGGTATTCAGAACGCTTTTGTGCGTGCCCTGAATCAGGGAAGAATCAATCTGGTGTATTGATGTAATCTGCTTGTAAAGATTAATGGGGAGAACTCCAAGCAGAGGTAAGGGCACCAAATAGAGATCTCGGATTCAATCTCATAGCTGCTGATATACCCACAGCTCATGTACTCAATGATATTGGTACACATTACAAATCCCGGCATGCACTCTGAAGACAAACACTAACGGGAATAGATAAAGAGTAAAAGTGTCTCCTACACCGCTGTAGGACTGACTGTATCCAAAAAGCGCCTCTGCAACAGTTATCTAATTCTTTAGCAGCCTTTCCACACACTCTAACATTTAAAGAGATTTCTAAATAAGCTTTTCTTGTGGCATTGAGATCTTCTGAAATGAAAATCCCAGGAGATACTGTCAGGTGTCTTAAAGTCACGGCCCTTATTTCCTTCATTCAAGACATGGTGACTGGATATGAAACCACAATCTTGATTTCTACGTAGCCACCAAATCCTTGCCTCTCCTACTGTACCGGTCTCGGAAGAACAGCATGTCCAGTGTGGAGCTTAGCTGTGGTGGAGTGCTTTGGAGTTTCTCTTCTACATGTCGATGAAGTTGCAAAAACTTCTCGGTCTTCATGGGGGGAGAGCAGAAATGGGCACGCCTGAAGCCTGTGTCAGGGGTTGCTTCTTGGTACTCTTGCTAAAAACAGAATTGCTTAGTGTTTTTCGGTGCTGGACTGTCTTTGTGGGCAGTAGACTCATATGCAAATTCCTATTATTATTTGCCTGGTGGGGCACAGTGGCCTAATACGTGACTGTAGAGCCTCCACACGACACGCTATGTATGCTGTTTGTTCTCAGTAGTTTGGCTCAGATCATCCGGCTAGCTCTCTTTATTTAGATCAAGTATGTGGGATGGAGAATTGAGAACATTGATCTTGATGTTTGCTTTACCCTATACCCAAACATACATGTGGACACACTAAGCATTCTGTTCCTGAAATGGTCAAAGCTCCTCAGACAGCACTTATAATCTAGAGCATGGAGCAAGTTCTACATAGTCAGACTTGATGTCATTATTTTAATTTTGCAGAAAATGTCAAACATTCAATAGTAATAATCGAATTGATTGTAATGCAGGAGTCCACCGAGGGATGCTTGCCGATTTTATTCATTGATGACAGGTTCACTATAAAATAGAAGTGCTTTCAGCCCTCTTTATCCACACACATAATTTCAACAATATTGTGTTTGTTAATTAAGTGGTATGCGCTAACAAAATGTTTTTATAATGTGGAATAATCGACCAAAACATTGGTTTCAATATGGCAATGACACCCTAATCATGTTGACTGCTACCATTTCTAATAATTAACATTATTGTTATTATCATTAACAAGAAGAGAAACAGGAGCATTTAACATTATGATTTTTTAAATACTGCCACGACATTCACTGACACCACCATCGACGGAGCAGTCGATGCCTATTTCAATCATTTCTCTGCAATAAGTCTGAAGTAGCTCAACTATGTCTATTTGTGGTGCGCCGGTCTACCAAGGCATTATTCTGTAGGGGTCAGATAAAGGGGTCGGCTTTCAGTGGCCCCATGGGACACTCTGTACCTTTGTGTTGCCAAAGGTTTTAGAGCGCTCTTTTTTTGTCTGAAAAAACTGATTGAAAGAAAATTCAAGGCAATGTTCAATAACAGGGAACATGTATATAAGGGCCAGTGATTGAAGTGAGGGGGAACGGTTGGGAGTGGTGTTCCACTACTTTTATTTTTTTTGTTTACTGTTCCTCTAATTTCAACGACCATATTCACCATTCTATAGAGTGGAATTGTCCATTAATCTCCATGTGCAAGTGTAAAGATGTAATAGTAGCCTTAGTTACTCGTCACTTAAGACTATTCTAATGCCCCGGCTGCAACGCACGCCTTATCACAGGTTGCACTATGCGTCCCCCTACCCTCTCCCTGCCGAGAGCACTGTTCCACTGTACACTTCTACCACTGAAGGGCACACTAAGCACACCTTTTTAGGGTACATCCACCCACATACACACACACACACACACACACACGCCTTTAATGAATTCATGAGGGGTGTGTCCCCGATTCATTTAGTCATGAGAAAGTTGCAAGGCCTGCCATCTTCCAGAGATGAAACAGGTGTGCACAGGTTCCGTGCCCACATATTCACTCTCTTCAATAAAAAATAAAAAAAAAGTTGTGTTCCTTGCCAAATGCTTATTCCTAACACACTCCGATCCAGGAGGTCAATCTTGCATTTTAATTCAATGTGTCCCAATTTGGTACCAGTAACATACCCACATTGTATCGCATAATTTAATGCAGCAGTTCCAACCACCACTGGCATTCTTCAAAAGCTGATTGTTCGAAGCACCAACATTGCCGGTGGGTGGTGGCAAACCTCTTGTATGTGTTATCCTAGAATAAAAAGCAATATTCATAAGTATGTTTGACACCTCCTGATGTTTAACAGGTTTTCATTCTGAACCTCTGCTCTCCGGATGACTGGGGACGTCGGGTGCCTGTGGTTTGAGTCTTCTCCCCTCCACCCTAGGCTGGCTTTTGAAAAGCACGGAAGCAGTTTGCTTTGGCCATGCACATGAATTCCATTGGCTCTTGCCTTGTATTCAGTGTAGCTTTCTGCATCCTCCAGCTACGCTATTATTAGGACTCTCACTACAGCATTAAGCGAAGGGATGTCATTTTGGGGTCGCAATTGCTACCCCTGTGGTCTCCCTTGCTACCCCTAGAAGAAAGAAAAATTACTTTCTTTTTTTTTTTAAATTTTTTTTTTTTAAATGTAAGCTCCTGGGCTGTGGCCAGAGTCATGTGGCTCTTTATTTTTGGAGTGGCTGATTTTTTTGTGCAGGCCTCTTAAAATAAAACGGGGTTCCACAGGTGTATCACTGTGAGCAGTGACGCTAAACTAGAAAGAATAGGAATAACACATAATTTGTCTTTCTGGAATTCTATCAACTAATTGCTAGACTCATAAAAGTTTATTTCCGGGCACTTCAGGTGGTGAGCCTCTGATTTAGCCTGTTCTTAAACACCTCAACTCAGCCTTTCACCCTTCTGAGGTCGATAAATGAGTACCAACACAGGTTGGCTGATATTGTATGTACATTTGATCTATGTAAATCGCTTTAGCGTAAGTGTTGTATAATAACATATCATTATCATTTGGCCTTGGAGGTCTGCTTGCATTCTCAGTAATTTGGCAATATGGTCCTATACACACTGATATTAATGATACATATGGTGATCCATTCTTGTAGGAAATGTATTTAACATTATAGTGATATCGCAACCATATTTTTTGTAGTCTACCTAGGAACAATATGTGATGTCCCTTCCTTTTTTGTCACGGGGTGAAAGGTTGTGTTCCATCGCTTCCCGTGATGTCACTTTGAGGTGGGGGGTCAAATGACATCACTTCCTGTGATGTCATCAGAGGGCAAAGGTCATGTGATGTCACTTCGGCTAGCCCCTGGCATTTTGGTGAAATGACGTCCCTGATTAAGCGGACACAGATATCAACACTTCAAACCTCTGCCGGAATTGCAAAATGTACTCCCTTCCTATAGGTTAGCTGAAATGGCCCCTGAAAGTCATACCATGGGAAATCACACATGCTTACTTGCCCCTTCTGTTCCCTTAACCCTTTTCATAGAAATATTATCTGTGAACTGTTGTTTTTATCAGAAAGATTATAGTCACTCATATATACATACACACACACACATTAGGGGTGTTATAAAACAATAAATAAATAGATAAATAAATAAATAAAATGGCCGTTAAAAAATGATATATTCTTAATAAAGCACCAAATGAAATAGGCAGCTGTGCTTATAGCTGATCAATTTCAAACACGATATCAAGGTGATACCAGGGGCCTGAATCAGAACTTCACTTGGCAGCATAATGCAAGGCACGCTTGGCTCCTTGAATTCTGAAGTAATGTTTTTCTGCCGGCAAATACATGATTATCAATAGGGATTTAGGTGTTCAGAGAGGGACGGGCTGTGGGTGCAAGGAACCTACACCCACTTATCTGTCAGCGGGTGTTTCATGAGTGGAAATGATAGACACGCTAATGCTTTTTTAGAATGTGGCAGCCCTTGCCTAGGCCCCCTCCCATTTATATTCAGCGTGCGGGCTGATGCACACAAGTAGTGCCCCTGCCCACACCAAGCGTTTGCACAGGATAGAGTCACTGCTCAAAAACAGCACACGCACAAAGTGCAGGTGCGTGCTCTGTTTGCACAGGGATTTGTATCATGAATTTGGACCGTTCTATTTAGAACAATACACCGATACAAATGCCAGCCTCTTAAAACAAACATGTTAAATGAGAATGGAAAGGACAAGTCATCAAACATTCTGCATCCCACAATTGTGAACAGCCCTTTTAAACCTAACCTCTTTAAGAGTGTGTTTACATTTCTCAGTTGAGGAGTAGGAAGAATAATGTGAACCTCGGGGTTTCCTCTTCCATTTTATTTCTCGTTTAAGGCAGCATGTATGGGTATTTTACTGTGTCTGATGATATATGGGTGTTTTTACAATTGTTTTAACCAATATCATTAGTAGTTAATATTTTACCATCATTTTCAAAATTCAAACATGTATAAAAATATGAACTACACCTGCAGCACATGCCAATTTCGGTAATAATTAGGAGTGGGCAGCAATTTTGAGATGGCCCGTTTCTTAAATGCTTGACATTTCCCATCAGGGGAGGGTGAAAAAACGTCGGCATGGAGTTGACAGTTTAGCCATTGTAAAGGTGCGAACAGAAAGCCGACATTCGTGAAGTCGCATTCTCATTTTCAGCATTCAAATGTTGACCTGGCAATCACTCAAACAGGACATAGAAAGAGTATGATACTGTAGGTAGGTCATAATAAAATGCAGAAAGGAAAACACCCCCACATTGTGAGGTGCAGCGTGGCGCTCTAGAGGGACACGTCTTGTTCGCAGGGTGGGGTGGGGAGGCTGGGAATCGCGCGCGCCCTTCTTGTCACGCGCTAAGCCGCGCGCTGCTCGGCTGGCTGCTGAACATGTCACTGCCCATTAGAAGCTGTCACTGCGTGCCCTGGAATCGCGCTGATTACCCTGCAGCGCTGAGCAGGGCTTAGTGGGGCGCGCAAGCTATTTGTCACCATTAGTTTTCACCCTGGTGTTGAAACAAAGGATGTCTGCATTTGGCTGGTCTAATAGGCCACATTAAGGGAACTGCCCTGATGTTCCTTTGGACATTGCACTACCTTTTAGTTTCATAGGCACTCATTGCACTACCTTTTAGTTTCATAGGCACTGCTGTATGAAACAGGGGGGTGTAGCTGCACCCGCCCCCGCTGTCTCGTAGGGTGAAGGAAATGCTGGTTTGTTCACTCCAAGAACACAGGACTTTCAGTAGAGGTGCACTAGCCCATAGGGAAATTGCTTCTGCCACGCCAGAAGGGAAGGAGCAGAGTCACTCGACTCAACACATTTGACACCAAGACCTCCACAGCTATATAGTGGTCAAGCTTCCCCTCTAGTATATTTTGTTGTGCCGCAATTACCACCCGCTCGAGGTTGGGATGTGGTCCCCGTGCCCAGTGGTCCATCCGTTCTGATCTAGTTACCTCAAACTCCCCTTTTTATCTAAGGGTCTCTATCAGTGGTCCAATTAAGTTAGACCCATCTCTCTCCCCTGTTTCCGTTTGATCTTCTATAGGGAAGGGTGCACCTAGGTCTCCTTTACATTCAGACTAGTCTCTTCTTCCCTGCACTTCATTCTGGTTTGGCATACTCTCCAGTCTTTCTCTGTTGTGTGTTCATTTCATGATGAGTCAAAGTTGTTCAAACGTTTTCGTCCCGTTCAGAGTTGTAGAGCCAGGTTTTTAGACGTTTTCTGAATTTTAGGTGGTCATTCTTAGTTCATATTCCAGCCAAGCAGGAGAATGCTAATCCACCTTGTTTTTTTTCTCATGTACGTTTAGGTTCTAGCCGGATGTCGTAGCTGGATCTGAGTGTTGTAGTTGGCTTGTAGATGGTGATTTTCTTTTGTATGAATTCCGCTGCTATGCCATGGATTCCTCTATGTATTATGCACATAGTTTTGAAGGTGATTCGTTTTTTGACTGGGAGCCAATGCAACATTCCTAGGTATACGCTGTTGGCTTAGTACATCCTGGATATGATGGCCAGTGTTTTGTGCGTGAAGGAGAGGAATGGTATAATCGTTTTGATCGTGTGTAGATGCAAAAGGCATTTCTTAATTATTGTGTTTACTTGTGCTTCTAAGGTTAGCTCGTTGTTCATTAGGATTCCAAGGTTTTTGCCAATTGTGGATGGTGTGGGTGTTGTTTCCAGGTCTGTGTGCCATGAGATGTACTGGTTGCATCCTTGGTTGATTTTCGTCTTCTGCGGGTTGAGTTTGAGGTTGTTATTGTTCGTCATTTGGCAGAGTTCTTTGAGACAGTCTATTAGCGGTGTGTTCTCCTCTTGTTCATTGCCGATTTTCTAGATGATTTCGATATCATCTGCATAGTTGTAGCAGGTAAAGCCGTATCATTTGATGAGGTTGATTAGTGGTGTCATGTAGTTGTTGAAGAGGAGCAGGGATAATGAGTATCATTGTGGTACTCCACAGGCTGTGTTCCGTGGTGTGGATTTGAATGGTTTCATCCATACTGTTTCTGTTCTTTCATACAAGAAAGATAGAATACAAAGCAACGCCGTGTCAGTGATCCCTATTTCCTCCAGTGTCTTGATGAGGATTTTATGGTAAACTGTGTCGAATGCTGCAGAGAGGTTGGGTAGTATCAGTGCCAAAGTCGTGTTGGAGTCGACGTTGGTTTTTGGGTCATCCCACTAGAGAGAAGTACCATCTCTGTCTCCCTCATGTGTCTGAAGCCAATTTGTGCCTGGTCCAGTAATTGGTTGCTTTCTATGTTTTCCGCTGTTTGTTCATAGACATAGGCCTCTAGTAGTTTTGCTGGATAGGTAATGTTTGAGATTGGTCTGTAGTTGAGAGGTCTTCCACCTCGCACTGTTGTGTCCTTGAGCAGTGGTTTGATGTAGGCAGATTTGAATGCCCACGGTATTCTCCCTGTTGAGATAGATAGGTTGAAGATGTTTAGGTTGCATTCCGATGGTGTACCTTGTGAAAGGATTGATTTATAGATGTCTAGCGGGAAGGGATCCCTTGGGGAGCCTCGCTTGTTTCTTTTTTTCACCAGTTTGAGGAGATATTCTCTTGACATTTGGGCTAAACTGTTCAGCCTGTTTTGTGGTCCCGGTGTAGATATGGGAGGGTGCAGGGTCTGGTTGATTGGTCTACTTTGTGATATCCAGTGTATGTTATTGATTGTATTCTTAAAGTGATAAGCAAGAACGTCGCATCGTTTTTGTGAAGACACCAGTGCATTATTGCATCCATGGGGTTTTCTTAACACATTTATGATGTTGAATAGTTCTTTCTGAGTGTTGGTTGCTTTTGTGATCCAGTCGTCATAGTATTTCTTTTTCACTTTAAGGGTTTCCTTTTTGTATGCTCGGATTTGTTTTAGATAAATTATTCTTTTGGCTTGGTCGTAGTTTTTCCTCCATTCTTGTACTAGTTTCAGCTTTCTTTTTTTGTGTTGACGTGGGGCATGAACCATCTCCCCACTGCTTTCTTTTGTGATGGGGTGTATGTTTTTTCCAGGGCGATGTCATTTGTTTCAGCTTTCTATTTCTGGATTTCATCTAAAGGAGTTGCTTCCAAGGTTGCAATCGATGGGTTTGAGGATTCTAGTTGTTCTTCCAAATTGCTATTTTTGACAATATTCCAATTTATTTATTTTAAAGATTGGGGGTACTTTATGGGATGTTTGGAGTTTGTATCATGAACAGTTTAAGGGGGTGGTTGCTCTATAGTATTTGTATTGGTGTTGCAGCTGAGAACAGTTTTTTTGTAGATGAAGATTGCGTCTAGAGTGTGTCCTGCTGAGTGTGTCGCTCCTTTCACCGTCTGTCGCAATCTCATTGTCTCAAGCTGCTTAGTTAGTGTTTTCTGCAAGTTCGAATTTTCTTCTTCAACCCATATGTTGACGTCCCAGAGGATGATCAGGTGATCATGTTTGATGGGCAGATTTTTGACTGCTTCTATGGAATGTCTCTATGAAGTTTGCGTCTTAGGTTGGTGGTCTAAAGAGGAGTATGATTGTCAGGTGAAGGACAAGGGATTCGCAGTTCAGGATGTTCAGCTGGTCTGTTTTTATTTTTAGGTGTAGTTTGTAGGCTACTACAAGTCCTCTTTTTTCCCCCTTTTCTTTTTACCTGTATACATTTGAAGTTGAGAGGTAGACAGGTGTGCAGTGTGACTTTGTAGCTTTCATCTAGACAGGTTTCTGTGATGAATAGGATGTCAATTCCACCGTCGTTGAGTAGATCATAGATCTCTGTGGCGTGTTTGGATGATCTTGCATTGATTAGGATGCAGTATATTTTTTTCTTAATAGTTATGCTTTGTTCTTGCATTCATCTGTGTGTGGCCTGGTTGGGGAGTTTCCTCATTATTTTCAGGATGTGGGATGTGTTCTGTTAAGTCTAATTTGTCAAGGAGTAGATTGGCTATGTTTTGAATTGGGTCCATGACTTCTTCTGCCTCCTCTTCTATGTCTAGTGGCTGTTGCTGTTGCTGTAGGTCCCCTTGGGTTCTAGTGATGTATGGGGCAAAGGTGTCATTTTCCATCTTTCTCCTTCTGCTTGTTTCTGCCTTTTTCCTGTGTGATCCTGGTATCCTGCTGGTGTGTCTAACATTTCTGGTGTTCATTTGTTTACCTGACGAGTGGTACGTAGCGAATTATGGTGTTAGGTATAATGATTTTGTGTCTTGTTTTTGAGTGCATTCTTTTTTCTGTTGCACTTATGGGTGTGTGATCTGTCCCTGTGTTGGTATTTCATGGTGTGATGGCTTGATGTGGTTCCATTATGTTTATCCTTTCTTTACGTTTTCTGTCACGTCGTCCTGTACTGTGGCTTGACATATTCAGTTATCTTTACGTTTTCTAGTTTTTTAAAGTTTGTGTTGTGTTTTGGGTAATAGCGGCCTTTGCCAACCTCCAACACATTTCAGAGTTTTTGTTGCGTTGTTGTTTATTTATATTAGTTTTTTTTAGTTTAGGGGTCCTTTTTTGTCACGGTTTCCTTGGTGGTTTCTGCTGTCTGTTGTTATTGTCGGTGGGGCAGGGGGTGGGTGAGTGTGGCTCGTTCGGGGTCTGTTGGGTTGTAAAGTGGGCTGGGGAAAGGCCCTAACCGCACAGGGCTGTGAGGTGGTTCCTGAGTGTGTGCAATTGTGTGCTTACCCTTTGGGCCGTCTGCATAGCCTGCACTCCTCGGACTATTAGGCAACTGGCAGTTTACTACTTTTCTGTTATATACCCCTATTTCTCCTAGCTTGGAGGCACAGCAATGATGGTGGAGCCCCCGAGATTCGGTGCCCATGCTAGTGGGGCCTTAGTTCTGGAGTTGTCTGACTTGTAGTACAGGTGCAATGCGAGGGAGAGCCTGGAACCGAAACACAGCAGTGGAGGGGGAGCACCCAGAACTGAAACTCAGTGCTAGAGGGGGAACACTTAGAATTGGAGAAACATCAGTTGGAGAAACACCAAGAAGCAGTGATAAATCAGTCTAGGGTTGCACACTTGGACTTGAAGCACTAGAGCACTATGGGGACCCCTAAAAACTGGTACACTGTGCTGTGCAAGGAATACTTTGAATAGGAGGAATCAGAAGTGGTAGGAAAACACCCCGGACTGGAGCACTGCTGCAGTGAAGTGGCACTCAGAGCTGA
Organism: Ambystoma mexicanum; assembly: GCF_040938575.1. NCBI lineage: Eukaryota > Metazoa > Chordata > Amphibia > Caudata > Ambystomatidae > Ambystoma > Ambystoma mexicanum. The sequence goes on along the minus strand of NC_090929.1, from coordinate 1,134,520,160 downwards.
AACAGTGCTAGAGGGGGCAACACCTAGAACAAGAGGAAAACAGCAATTGGACAGACCCCTAGAAGTGTGATAGAGCAGCTAGGGAAGTACTTTTAGATTTTGAAGATAAAGGTAGTATAGAGCCCTCTAGTACTGGCACACATTGATGGATCACCCAGATTCGGGAGACCTGGCAAGTGTTATTGTTGGGTGGAGGGGAGACAAACCTGAGATACAATAGAAGGTTTTCAAAACACACAGATTTGAGAGATCTGGTAAGAGGGATAAAATGCCTACATTTGGTGTGCTATGATTTATAGGGTAATGAGAGACACAAGGTTCCGATGGAGTACATTAATTGTTGCACTCTCCACCCAGATCACATTTCCCTTATCAGTTGCTGCTGGTTGATGGCTGTGGACTGGAGCTGCTTCTTCTGGAGCTGCACTTTGCCTTGGGCCCTTAGCCCAGGGCTGCCCAGGCAGGGAGGCTGCCATGGGTGCTGGGACTGACATAGAGCTGTTAGACCAAATCAGGGGGCTAAGGGGTTTTTCCACAATGTTTAATTACTGTGACATATGCCTCTTGTTTCCAAACCATCATATTATTTTTTATACACCAAACAAATGCTAATGTTTTTTTGCTACATCATGTAAAGCCATTGACCAAACATATGCAAGAAGTTATGATTACACAAGTGCTCCCGGTACTCTTACCAAACCCTGATATATTTTTTCTATCCATTTCAACATATGCCTTTCAAACCCATCACAACTTGCTGAGGCTAATAGTCTGTCTTAATAATATGGATGCACTGGGCCCTGTTATGCTTATTCATGTGCTTTCAACAATAGTGACAGACGTGATTCCATTCCATGGTGATCCTTTCTTTGTGCCTGGTAGTCCGATTCACTTAGCTTTGTGGCCCCTTCTTGACAGAGTCCAATCCTTACACATGCACGTACAGTGCCAATGTGAGCACACGTCCGCCACCATCTGTTAAAAGCAAACTGAGGTTTGGTGGGTTTGAAAGATTCGGTATGCAGGACTTTCCAGTGTCGCAGGATGCTTTTCTTGATTTGATCTTAAAGGTTGTAACGCAGGTGATCTTTTCTTTGCAAACTTCCCGTGGAGTGGGAGAGAGGCATGATTCTCTGCTTCTGTTTTAGCTCTTTTTGTTGGATCTGCAAATGATGTGGCTTGGGTTTCCTCTTTCTTTAAGTCTGATAGACAGGTCTCGTCTGGTTGTTTCTTAGTCCTCTCGCGTGGTACAGTTGCGCCTGAGGCGCACAAATTGCCCGAAAGGTAGATTTTCTTTCAAGGCCACTGGATGGAAGCTGCTTAAATCAAGTTGAGTGTTCTTCACGGTGAGCTTGCAGTATATCGTGGTAGCCAAAGTATTTGAAGTGGTTTTGTAAATGGTCAGGTCCAAAAAAGGGATGGATAGTTATCGGACTGTATGGTGTATGCAGGGATCTCGGGCATTGAGCCAGATGAAAAACTCTTGGAGTTGAGTTTCATTGCCTTTCCATGTCATCAGGACGTCGTCAATGTAACGGATACAGGATCATATCTATGTTTTGAAAGGGTTATTAATGTTGAAGATGGATTTGGCTTCAAAAGAGTCCATGAAAAGATTTGCTATGTCTGGCGCGAAAGTCGCCCCCATGCTGGTACCATGGCACTGTTGGTAGAATGTCTTTTCGAAAATGAAATAGTTGTGATCATGGCATTTTCACCACAACGTAATTATGTTTTTTTTCCACAATGTTTAATTACTGTGACATATGCCTCTTGTTTCCTAACCGTCATTTTATTGTTTATACACCAAACAAATGCTAATGTGTTTTTGCTATATCATGTAAAGCCATTGACCAAACATATGCAAAAAGTTATGATTACACAAGTGCTTCCGGTACTCTTACCAAACCCTGATATATTTTTTCTATCCATTTCAACATATGCCTTTCCAACCCATCACAACTTGCTGAGGCTAATAGTCTGTCTTAATAATATGGATGCACTGGGCCCTGTTATGCTTATTCACGTGCTTTCAACAATAGTGACAGACGTGATTCCATTCCATGGTGATCCTTTCTTTGTGTCTTGTAGTCCGATTCACTTAGTTTTGCGGCCCCTTCTTGACAGAGTCCAATCCTTACACATGCGCGTACAGTGCCAACGTGAGCACACGTCCGCCACCATCTGTTGAGCATGCGCGAGTACTTGCAGAGGTAGTGTCTCAGTAGACATACTGATAGCGCATGCTTAGCATCCACTTTCGCTTCCATATAGCCGTGACACAGCACAATTCATATGTGCACAGCTCGCGGAAACTTGCTCGCCAGGAACCCTCTCATACGCGACCATCAGGTAAGATTCAGCAGCCATCACGCTACCAGATTCTTTGACCTAACTCACTGAATCACTTAGCGCTAGTCACGCTTCACCGCCCCTTGGTTAATCATGACTCTCACTCAGCAGTGTCCCTTCCTGCAAACCACTAGCCGCATTCTTAATCTAACCTCGTCATGACACGGGCAAATCATTATCACCCAATTCTGTTGTGTCATCACTACCACGAAAAACTATAGTTATAACATCACCAGCAGTTTATGCAAGACTTAACGCACTTCGTGCCTAATAGCACTGATCAGTCTTGCCTCAGCACGTCCCTGCCGTGGTGACTCCTTAGGCTCCATTTATTAGTCCCACGTTCACCATACGGTGGCTAACGGATCACTCACAAAGCAGCTTTGCCTCAGCATGTCCCAGCCACGGCCACGTGACTCTTTTAGGCACCATGTAGCAGTCACCTAGTTCATCACACGGCGACCCATACATCACTCACATAGCAGTACCTTAGCTGATGGTCCTCTGAGATAACATTAGTATTATCTCTCTTTTTCTACAGATGGTAATTTTCACCTCAGGAATCCAGATCCCTTGACCATCTTACTCCTCCTCCATTTTCGATAACTGGACCTCCATTCATTGCCAGAGGTACCCCCCTTTTTGTCAAATAAACTCTTTCCGTATGAATAAACATACTATTCAGGTAACCTAATAGGTCCCCTTTCCCTGTAGACGCTGCTACGGACGCCTCTTTTCAACAGGCTGTACATTCATCCCAAGTTCACCGCGGACACAACCAAGGTAGGCCCTCTGTGCCGCAGCTTTTCACAGTTAATGTAACTGTGCGGTCACCCCTTTCCTGACACACGCCTTTGTCATCTGTCCTTCTAGGCATCCATACCTTTATGGTCAACATCCAATACGTCCTGATGACAGTTCGGACCCTTCATCTGTTTCAAGCTAAATCTCAATGAAGGCTGACTCCATTCTGAACCAGAAACACGACGTGTCGACAACAAGACAATAATAATATACTACCATGCTAGTAGTATTTGAATTTGCACAAAAATTTGATATGCTACTAACCCTCACTTAACTGTGGAGATTAAGTGGAGATAAAACATTGTGTGTGTGTGTTTGCCCGTCAAGGCTCTCATGTTTTTTAAGGTTCATTTGTATAACTGTGAACCTACATGTTTTAGATGTGTCTATACTCATGAATAAATTAAATTTTTTCCTAAAATTATTCTCAATTCTGTGACCATTAACAGCTGGTATTTACACTAAATAGCTGACTGCTCTTTAGGCCCTCCTATTTCTGCACAGTGAACAGGGGTAGCTATTGACTCATCTCTTTGTTTTTCTCTGTGTTAATTGCCTTTCCGAGTAAAGCCCCCCTTTAACAAAAAAGAAGGCCACATTTTTGGCCTATTTTGACCCTAGCCAATAAATGGAAACCAGGACATGTGAAACCTTGTCAAATGCTCTATTTGAGTCTGTGAGCTGAGCTGCTGCATGGAACACTGTTGGAAGCAGGAGAAGCAAGCAAAGACTGGCACAGCCTGTAACAACACCCCCACCATCTCCCATCAATATCTGCAATAACTAATTGTTAGGAAAGATTTCTCTTTGGGCAACTTTCCCTCCATATTCTATGGAACCCCAAACTGTTTCCATTTGTTTTAGAATCTGTCCTAACATTGTACAGGGAAGTACTCCCCTAGCCTTTTGCTGATTTTGCCATTTTTTCAAATTTTTGCATTATTTGTTGTGTGCACATTCTCATTTACTGTGTGTGGACTAGTGATGCCTTTGTTTGTGTGTGGCCCAGGAAGTTTGTGGAACTGTCTGGTCCCACTCCACATCCGTTGTGCCATAGATTCTGGGTGCATGGCATGAGTGAAACCCACAGTGTTACCTGACTGGAACACTGCTGGCTTTATGAATGGTGCAGAACCCTACCATTGGTGGGCTTGGATCTGCTTTCATCCAGGATTTAGTCTAGGAAGAGGGCTCCTGTAGCCATTTCTTCAGTTTAGCGTTGGAGACAATTATCCTGTGTAGAAGATCAGCTGACTGAAGATCCATGGATGACTCCTGAAGAGGCCTGGCATCCCTTCCTGTGTTTGGCCTGGTGAGGCCCCGCTGGACTACCTGATCTAAGAGGGCCCTGAGCGGTGCTTCAGCCCTTGGACTGGTGGGACCAACCAGTCTTGACGCATTCTCGAGGATCCAACCATCCTGAACCTTTGGAAGCTTGCCTGCACTACCCACGCGGTGTACTGACCAGCTCTCCAGTAGGCTACCTTGGTAGAATCGTTGCCATTCTGCATTAATCGTTGGAACTTTTGTGGTTGCCCGCTCGTACCACAAGTCGCCTTCCTAGCTAGTTTCAACTTCTCAAAATCAAGGGATCCTGCTCTTGAAGGTCTTCAACCACGACTAGAAAGATGCCTGCTGTTACCTCTGTTCGGTAGCGGTCACTGTAACTTGACTTCCCACATCTGGTGAAGTGTCCTAAAGAGGCCTGCGTTGGTGCCCTCTGCATTTCTTCTTTGCAAACGGTTGCACTCTGCTCCTTGAACCAACCAGAAGAATCCTTTCCACCATACCTCGGGGCATCTTCTACTGGATCCAACAGTGAGTAAAACTACCTCCATCGACCCCCCCAGTCGACATAACTTGTGACCTGTGGAAATTGAAGACAAGGGGGTAAGTAATTGCAACACATTTACCCCCCCCTGTTCTCCTTAGAATAAACCTTATAATAACCATTGGTTATTCCATTGCATCACTTTTTGATCATTGGATCTAAAAGCTTGCATCTGAAAGATAGGAATAATACTTTACATACCTGCAACTTGTTGAATATCGTCTGGAACATGTTCACTGCCACAAGAACTCCTCCTTCATTGGTCCCCTCTCCTAAGAAGAAGCATTTTGACTTTTGGGTACAAGGCCCCATACATCATAGGGATTGTACTTATAAAGTTAGGACACCATGCTTGTGAACTGGTTTCATTCTATTGCATCACTAATTACCTTCTTTTAGTTGTGCAAATCATTGTATGCATTTCTGTAAACCCAAAGATGATTGTACATATGTTTGATAATTGAGTATTGTGTGATATTACTACCTGCTCTTTTAATTGTATAGTGTGTGTTTGGGCCTACAATAAATTGAGTATTTTTATACTTAACTGTATGAATTAAATTATTGTGTACTTTGCTGTGTGGACCCCTAACTCCACCGACATTCTCCTGAGGCTAAGCCTTGACCACTCTCCATGCTTAGCTTGGTTGGGTTTGTCGTGCCTCTCAGGGTTCCCCTGTGCACTATAACAAGGGCTGCCTCCTAAAATCTGTCCACCAGACCACATTCCAGAAATCCATCTTAACACTAATACCTACACAACTGACTAAAAGGTTGTATTTGCCACAACAAATGGAGTTGAAAGTGGATAAACTGTTTCTTTTTCTACACATGAATCTTAAAATATAGATCCAAAAACAAATTGCCACGATTTAGTCACTGCTGATAGTATTGGATCAAAAGAACTTCGAGATAAAGTACACATCCCACCACATACAAATTCACTTTCCCTGATGAAATCACAATATTCTGAGTGGTCAATTTAAAAGACAAAAAGGATGTCAATGCTTTGATGCATGCACAACAATCCCCCAGGCAGTGGGAATAGTCATTGTATGACACCTTCAAATGGAGTTGTGTACCATCAACAAAGTGAAGTATCCCCAAACCCCACTGTTCCAATAGATCCTCCAGATCATTTGCCTTTGTTGCCACTCATTGAATTGTGGGGAATTTTGTTATGAAACACCCACCAGTATGTACAAATCGAGTTTCTCCAGGGGTGGTTGTTGGAGCCAGGAACATATGTTACTGACATCCATTTTCTGAGCCCCCCCCTCATCACTTTCAAGGTTGCACCATTGGCCCACCTTTCTTCTGAGTTTTTTTGCTACTTCTACTCTATTTCCCTGTCTGAGTCTCATGCATCCTCCTGCATATTCCACCTGCCTTGGGCAAATCCGGCCTCCTTGTTCCTTCCTGCTCCTAATTACCAACTTTACAAACTGTTACCACCTCCACATGCGTTTGTCAATTCCTGCCGATATAATGACCTCCTCATGACTCTTCCAACCTCCTTCAGATACAACAGCCTCCTCTTGCCTCTAACCACCTTCTACCAATATTACCACCTCCCTCAGATGCCCACTACCTCCTTTTGATATAAACACCACCACTAGCTCATCGCCCTGTTCTCCAAATAATTACCCATGCTAGACTCTTGCCACCTCCTCTGAATAAGGCCACATCCTCCAACCATTCAGTATCTCTTCTGTTTCATACCTTGGAGGCCTGACTTAAAGAGACTGTGGACTCCATGACCCTTCTCTTAGACATAATATGTTTGTCCCCACACTTCTTAAAGGTTCCTGTAATACTGTCATTTGTCTCCGATATATGTGACAGGGAGGACCAGTTGATCCTCCCCACACCACCTCGGTGCCTGCATCATGGAGTGGATGGTGGCACCTGCCCACTTGGTCACCAACCTACACATCTAAAGGGTTATGCAGGTGATATTGGCACAATGTATATGGAAGCTCTGGGAACCCATACCGCCCACCCACCCACAATTTAAAAAGGGCTAACCCCAGATAGATAATCTAGGTACTAGGTGATGAGGTTCTTCTATCCTTCATTGAAAAATGAAACCATATTGAGCAGCATTTATCCATGACAGTAGAATAATCCATCAGGAATTTTAATAGTTGACAGCAAGCTGAACAAACATCAGGCACTCAGTGAGAGACCGAGTACTTCCTCAGTGGTTAAAGGCAATAGAAAGCTGCCTGCTTTGTCCCAGTGGAGTCAATGATCACAAGAGAGCACCCTTCACAAATGTGACAGTCCAGCAAAAGCTTTCATTACCCTACTGCAGAAACAGTCACACTGCAGGAAGTGTTTCGCATGCAGTCAGGGGAGCCCAGCTGTCCAATGAGAGAGCAGGATTCTGTGTCGGGCCGCCTACACATGCAACATGAAGGGAGGCCTGGAGGACGTGGGTGCGGGTGGGGGAATTCATGTCTGGGGTCTTGGTTCGGAACCCTTCCCTACTTTGTCAGGTGTATCGACCAACGTTTGAATTATCATGCTCCAGCATTTGGTGCTGTGGGCTTAGAAAGTCCAAGATTGCCAAAAAGCCCACATTTGCGCCAGAATCCAGGAAAAGCGCGCAGTTTTGCGCGCACCAAAATGGTCGCCTGACCTGCCACCCATCAGTGCGAGCGTGATGGGCCAGAAACGCTATGAGTGAAACGTTGTGCCAAAGGAAAAACAGCAGTGCCTGTTAGCTCAAAAAGCGCTTTGAAATCACCTTTGTTTCTCTGAAATGCAAGCTCAAACTGCCTATTCCAAACATTGCAAGATATTCAAAAATCTCACTGAACAACAGCAGACATTTGGCAGAATGTAGTCTTGTGCGCATACAAAATCTGGAAAGATGAAGAGCCTAAAACAATGTTTATAACAAAACTGGCTGAGCTGTGGATGTCAGCAGCTTAAGTGAAATTGGATTTAAAACCACTAAAATCGAAATGTTTAAAATAAATGAGTGAGCTACTTTTGAGTGTCACATAGGTTGCAACTGTTTAAATGTCATAGTTTTGAACTTAGAATCAGCGTTCTAGCTGCATGTGTAAAAATTGTACGTTTGATTTGAATGAAGGAAAATGGGAACAAAAGTGACATTTGGCTGAATGCTGGCTTAAAGAGATTGGATTCTGCCCGGCAACTACCCCCGACAGGAGTTGAAACTTGCCCAGCAACTGCATTCACAGGCCTGGCTGCCTTCTGCTGTTCCCACCAAAAGGAGATCACACCTCTCTGATTGAATTAGGGGAGGGGTACCTGGGAGCAGGAAAAGAGAACAATGAACTTTCCTTGGCTCAGGCAAATGCTAAATCAGGGGGGTCGTACATTGCTTCCTCCTGGAAGGAAATGGGAGGGGCGCTGCCTCTGGGAGCCACCTGAGTTGGAGGCGGGGACAGACAGAAATTCCCCCATGTGCTTTGGAACCTAAACCATACCCATCTGGGCCAAAGCATAATTTTAAAAAGATGGATAATTCATAGTACGGAAGTGTCAAAATTAGGTAAATAACATCATTATTCCTGTGATTTTTCTGTGCACATTTTAAGAGGTGTTAGGACTCTGTGGTATGTTCTGGGGGGTAGTAGCTGAAAATAAGGTATTACTCCAAATGTATGTAAGTTAAAAATCTGACACTTCATCATCTGATGCCCATATTCCTTGCGCACATTTGTGTAAATTCTGGAAAAGTTTAGAGGGTGTGTTCTGGATGAAAAGGGCAGAATTCTGTCAGAAGTGGACACAACATCTTACAAAGGCAGGGATCGGATGGTTTGGTGCTACAGAAAATATGTTAATTGGACATATAATATTAGAAAAATGGTATATAGATAAATGTGCATTTGGATCAAAAATAGATTTGTGTGCAAAGTGACAAGGGGAGGATCCTCTGACCCATAAACATACCTCATCACAATGACATTCCATTTCCTTCCCCCAATCAAGGGAGAGAGGAGAACTTGGCCAATGGTAAGTTGTGAGGGGTAGGCTTAGTTATGCCCACGCACACACCCATTTTCAAAAGACATTAAAAGAGCCACTAAGACCCAGGAAGGGACACTCACTTCCAACTTCAAACTGATTTCCTGCAAAGCACTTTGCCAGAAGACTCCAGAACCAGAAGTTAGAATCCAGACTTCAAATCCAGAAGACTCCAGAACCAGAACTTAGAATCCAGACTTCAGAACTTGTAGCAGAGAGGCCTAGTCCACAAGCTGAATCCTTCAGAGGCCTCAGAATCCAGCAACCTAACCAAACTATTCAACAGCCGGGTGAGCTATTTGATTCTGGCCTAGAACCCTGTGCCAGAACCCAGAAAGCAGAGCTGTATCCAGACCGCCATGCAGTGCCAATAGAATACCAGACCCAGACCAGACCGCTGTGCAGTGCCAGAACTTTTGCCAAAACCAGAGACCCAGACCAGATCGCTGTGAGCAGAACCGGTACCAGAGACCGTCCTTGGCGAGTGAAGCCCAAACATGACCAGATCCTGTCGGCCTATTTCAAATTTATAGTGTGAGTACCCACAGAACTGTGCATAGTCATCTCTTAGTTTAAAATAATCTAATTCAAACCATTTCCACCTATTTAGAACTGCATAGAAATCGTGTGTCCATTCTGTGATTTCAAACCTGTGAAAGTGTCATTTGCCATTTGAATCTTACTTTATTTCTGAAAATCTACCTCCACAAAATCGTCCATATCTTTTGAACCGCGTGTACTAGGAACGAGATTTAACTTTCATCTACTCCTTGCAGTTTTTCCGTAATCGCGCTCGACACACTCGGAAAAAGTGCAGCGAATTGCAATTTGAATCAAATTTCTCCACCTGTCAAAAATCGCTGTCTTTTGCTTGCAACTGCTGAAATCCGTTTTCAACCTGATAATCCCTCATGAATCACTGATAGTGTTGACCTGAACCAATCTTAAGTAGCTATCACCTACCCTGAATCTCCTATAGGGAATTAAAATCATGTTTAGCATATTTTCACTTCTTTGCAAATCACATGTAAGTATTTTTGCCTGTGTTTTAAAATCATCCCTGTTGCTCTAAGCTTGCTAGGGGGAACTGAATTGGTATTGCATTTGATTGTATTCCTGAAAATTGTGTGCTCTCCTTCCATCTCCTTATATTGCATAGAGGGGGGGGAGTGAATTGTCAAAAGAAAAAGTGATCATATTATCTCTTGTGGAAACCATCTCAGTTATTTCTGTGCTGCATTCTTTTCCATCATTGCATTTCCTTGAACCCATAATAGCATTTTCAGCTACGTTATCCTCTCAATACCAACTCCTAAGTAATTAAAAAAGTGTGCTAGTGTAATATTATCCATTGTTGATCACTGTCATATTCATAAGTGTGCTATAAAATAGTAATTTATTTATTTTATTATTAATGTGTTATAGCTTAATGTAAGCTTTTCACATGATATAAAATATAATATATTACAAAATAAAAAAAGAAAAAAGTAATAATAACCACATATTTAAAAATAGAAATACATACATATCATAGGAGAAAGAGAGACAAGAAACAGGAAAACATAGATAAATAGATAGGGTCATTAGGCCCCTTGGTTGCTGGACACTAATTCTTTTAACTTTTCACAAGGTACAGGTCCAAAAACAGATGTTAATAATACTTGGGTAATCTTTTGTTTCCAGCATATATTATTCCCAGCATAAACCTCCCTGAACTCACAGGTAATTATATATTTATGCCCAATAATTTCTCGACAATCATCCAGGCATTATACATTGCAATATATAATTTCATTCCTTTAGCATTAATTGCTCTTTGCCAGAATTCTTTGCTACCAAGATATTCCGGGTTGTGTACAAATCTGCATAATAACTTATATAGTCTTTTGTCATAGCTGTGCATCTGGTTAGGACGTGTTTTCCTGATTCCACTTCCATCTTGTTATTACACAGCCTACAGCCACGTTCGGCTGGGGCGAGATTGTTCTTAATCCCACTTATGGCCAATACAGGTAGCTGGTCGATCCTTAGCAAAAGAATGAATCGTCTTAAGCGCGGACAAGGGTATAGATTTAAATAATACAGAGGTTTCTTGAAAGTGTAATTCATGAATTGCACAAATTTATAGCGTTTTAGAACTTCCATGTGTGCAAAATTGCTAATCCAGTCGTGTAATTCAGATTTCTTGGCTAGTGCTCTAAGCACGGCAGTTGAGACCTGTTGTTGTTTTTGGGTCCATCCAATTGCTTCCAGATAGTTATTAATATTCTTTTTCATAAATAAGTGTGTAGAAGCTTTGTTGATCTCGAAATGAATTGCGGCTAACAGTAAATTTTCTGTATCAGATGTCACTTTTAAATATAATTCTGCTCTTTTCCTCAGTACTAAGGACTTCCAAGAAATGAGGCCCAGTTCGAGTCTAAGTATAGCCATTGGGATACACCCCGGTAGGCCGAGTATCTTTTTCCAGAATTTTCCCTCAAGGATTTGGAGCCAGTCTAAGTCCATCGATTGCAGTGCCTCTAGTCCATAGGTTATCATTGGAGTTAATACCTGAAGATAGAGTTGGCGTGCTGCCCAGATGGTATATCCACTGTGAGTTTTAGAGAAGTGGTAGATAAGAGCTGTGACTTGTGTCGCTCTCGTTATTCTGGTTTGCTTACAGATAGTATATTGCCCCTTAGGCCCAACCTCGACGCCTAAGTATCTATAATACGCGGTATAACTGATTAATGTCCCGTGTATGTTTAAGCTGACTCGTGATGACTTCTTAGAGCTAAACTTTACCATCTGAGTTTTATTCAGATTAATGACCAAGCCGTTGGTTTGGGTATAGGACCATAATAACTCTGCTGATCTTCGTATACCACTAATAGTATGGTCCATAATAACGAGGTCATCTGCATATGCTAAGACTACGCAATGAGTAGTTCCAATCTTGGGGGGACAATTATTTCCCAGAGATAGTGCCTTTGGTATGTCATGGACAAACAAGTTATACAGTATAGGTGCCATGACACATCCTTGTTTCACACCACAGTCTTGAGCGATCTTCTTAGTCATGTTCCCTTTTGCATCTAATTTGAGGGCGACTGTGGTGTTACAATGTAATAACTTGAGGTAGTATAATAGTCCTTTAGGACATCCCAGGTTTTCAAGCTTGGACCACAGTAATTCCCTCGGGACTAGGTCAAAAGCTGACTTAAAGTCTATGAACAGGGCGTATAAAGGCGGGTTACCTGGTGTTCTAGCCTTGTTACAAAGAATGTCCATTACTGCAAGATTATGTGTTGTGGAATATCCGCTCCTAAATCCACATTGAAAACGGTCAAGAATCTTTTCTTTGTCTGCCCATGTTTGTAATTCTTGTAATAAATATGCTGCGAATAGCTTGCCCATGCAGTCTAGCATAGAGAGCAGTCGGTAGTTGCCAGGATCTGTACGGTCGCCTCTCTTGTGTACAGGAATCAGAATTGCTGTCTGCCAAGACTCTGGGATTTGTCCCTCCTTCAAGATCTTTTCAAAGAGTATTTCGAGGACCTCTGCCCAATATTTTGGATTACTTTTTAATACGGCATTTGCTAGTCCATTAGGTCGCGGGGCTCGAGATGATTTGAGCTTTTTGATCCTGGTAATCAGTGACTCAGCAGATATCTTAAAAGGGGCTGTAGGTCGAGCCTCGCTGGTCCTCTCCTGTGGTTTTACATGGTTCATACTATTCCGGGTTTTCAGAAATTCCTCCCATTGGCTAATACCGATTGGATTAGTTAAGGGGATATTGGTGTCTCCACGAGCCGTATTCAGCAGTCCCCATATCGATCGGGAGTTCCCAGAGCATAGTATTTGGACAGTTGTTTGCCATCTAAGCAATTTTGTTGCATATCGTTTCTGCTTGAGACATATTCTATAGTCCCTTTTCAGCTTCTTACTTAAGGCCAGAAAATTATGCATTGTAATTGGAGCTTTGCGTACATTTCGCAGATCAGTTCTTAGAGTTCGCTTCGCGTTTCTAATTTCAATATCAAATTTATTAATACTCTTAGCCTCTGGTGCCAGCATATTAGTTTTAACTGCTGCATGACAATTTGAGAATGCTGTAATCCACTCTTCAATCTCCCTGCTGGACATAGCCAAGAGATCAGAGCGACATGGATTAGGGTTGTTAACTGTGTATTCTGTGGCACGTTTAATATTATTATCAGACCATCGAATCCTGGAGAGAGCATGATTTGTCTTCAGCTCTCCCATAGAGCTACATGGTGTCTGCTGTATCGTATAATTGAATAAGAGTGTCAAAGTGGCGTGGTCACTCCAATCGTTAGCATTAATCACCATATCGGTGACCCGGGTAGTCATGGTGGGGCTGACATAGATGTAATCCAGAGTACTACTGGATTTAGTGTTGCCCCAAGTGGATTTTCCCGGGTAATAACTGATGGTTCTGCCGTTTAAGATTACAAAGTTCCAAGACTTGAAAAAATTAAACCATTTCCATCCTTCTGTGTTTACCCTTGTCTGTGTCAGCTTGCCAATTTCTTTCAGTAGAGGATTTTTGCTTATGTTCGCCTCTCCAATCAGGTGGCAATTAAAATCCCCGGCGAAGATCACCATGTTTTTCTTTGATTCTATCATCCAGTTGATCAATAATTCATGGCAAGCCTCCTGAATATGCTCTGTGTCCGAGGATTCCGGTGGGTTATATATATTGACCAACAGGACCTGTTCCACTTTGTCCTTACTAGGGAGATCTATTTCTACTGCTAATTTGAACTCCTCCATATTCGTATGGATGCAGACAGACCTATGTGGATGTAAGATGCCAATTAGTAAACCTCCATACGGCCTGCCTCTTTGTCCCTTTTTGGCCAACACCTGATAAATGGTATATCCATTTAGGAGAACATTGGTAGTGAGCCACGTCTCCTGGAGGCATATATAGGTGTGGCCTGTTAGTAAGGGGATCGAGCCGTCAGGTGCTAATAAGTGACTGAACCCCCGGCAGTTCCATGATATTACGGTTAGATCTCATTGGCTTACTGTTATTCCTGGCAAGGACTCAACTAACCACTTAAGGACCTTTTGTATGTCTGCCATCTGTATAGCATCACCTTTAGGCAGCTGAGGTAAGGTCCTTTCTTCCGTCGTTGGCCTTGGGATCTGAGTCGGCCACTGTAGGTCCATAATGTTGGGATCAACATCTATTTCCACATCCACTTCCCTCAAAGTCGTTTTGTAGTTGCGGAGTAACTCCGCAGTTGCTAAGAATTTGCAATGTAAAGCCGATGTACTCGAGTTTGTTACTTTCAAAGGTTCAACATATTCAAAGTCCTCGGATCGTAGCACTCTCAACTGCGGGATGGAATGCAATCGAGTCATCAATGCTGAACGAGTAATCCAGTCATGGTTACTGGATTGGTAGAGATTTTTAATCAGACAGATTCTCCCGTTTCTCAGCGCTATGCGATTACCCTTGTCCTCAGCTAGTTCTGCTGGTGGTATCTGAGGATCATTGGTTTGCAGAATTGTGACAATTGATAAATTATTTGTGTTGTTCTGGGACAAATTTATGTCCTGATCTTCTCTATATAGAGATAATTCTGGTTCTAATGCCACTGCCGATTTTGAGATACTGGCTTTGTAGCTAATAAGCCAGCTGGTAAGCTTCCCTTCTTTTCCTGCATTGCGCTTACAAGCTTGTGCCGCTCTCCGTTTGACTTTCCTTTGTCCCTTTATGGGTGTACTGCCTACAGTCGGTCTAGGGATTACCTCCACTAACTCAACTGAGTCAGGTAGTATAGTTGTTGTCCTTTGTCGTTTTCTTTTTTCAAGCGCTTTTTTAGTCAAACGTCGCTGCTTCCGCGATAGGAAGATTTCCGAATTGTTGGTAATATTTAGGTCTGAAGTTCCACCATCAGAGCCAACATGTGTGTTATCCTTAATAGGCTCTGGCTCAGACTCCTGCGTGTTCTTCTTTTCTATATCTCCTGTTTTCCCGCACATTTTTAATAAGATGTTTAGTGCGAATTGTACCGATGAAACTGAAGCTTGCAAATCGCGCAGGCTCATAGTACCATCTCCTTGATCGCTGGTGTTTTCAGGTTCCAGAGAGTCTAAATGTACTTCAAGATTAGGGGAAGCAGATAATCTGTCTGATGCTTCACGTTGTGAAACTAATGACTGCTGTTGGCAATTATTAGATCGATTACTCATGTTACCTCCAGGTAGCAAAGTCATGGCTCTCTGCATAGATAAACAGAGGTCTAACAGAGTTATTGTCAATTGCGCTCTCACCTAGCCCCACTGAATTGTTCGTCATACTACAACTGCACAGTTCCTTCTCCATACCAGGTAGTAGACTTGTGGGGTTTAGGGTACTTGGAGGTGGAAAAAAGTTAGTGATGGTTCCTTTCTCTTGTAGTGTAGGTATCGTGTCCTTGCCCTTTTTCATTCCTGTTGTAGAGGGCCTGTCTCTCTGGTTCCGCAGATTATACCTTGTGGCAGAACACTTCTTGACGGTTAACATACTAAATCTCTTCGTTCCATTCAGTATCAAACAAAGGCCAACCGAAAGAATTCCGCTGATCAAATAACCAGTATGGTAGCTTAAGTTGGTGCTATACGGCGCTCACAACCAGGATCTTGATGATATTGTTGTGGAAATCTCCAATAGTCAACACGGCTGTTGGAGGGCCTTTCTCAGTGTTGACAATCTGAGGGCACAACGTGTATGCTTGATTACAGATCTACTTGGGTGAGTCTAAGTTAGATATTAGACTCAGTTCCAACACAAATGAAGACTTCTACAGCCACATAGTGGATAGAGGTGGCAAGCCCGGTAGGTGAATAAAAGCGTGTAAGGGGGTTTGAATAGGAGGGGTGAGTAAGATAGCACCCAGGCACTCCACCCCTCCAATGATTACTTCCCCAGAGGCACTACAGCCCACGCTGGTTTAAGATGGAAAGGGGGGGGGGCGCCGCGGGAGGAGATAGGCATTGCGAGGCGGTAGAGGGAAAACAGCTCTCTACTCGCCACTTGCAATTTCTCACCTTTGCCGCACACGCCTCACACCTCGCCCTCAGATCTCTGCCTCATCCCGTTCAGATCAGGACCTCTCCTCAACTCCTCCACGGTCCTCACAGCCTCGACCTTCGTTCCGCGTCTCGCGTCTCGCGAAGCACCGCGGCTCGCCACTTCCGGCTGCTCCTGCGACGTTCGAGGAAGGGACCCAGCACCCATGGCCGGTCCAACGCTCCAACGTCAGTCCGCGCGTCAAGCCGCACCAGCAGTGTAGGTATCGTGTCCTTGCTCTCTTGCAGAGTATCGTAACATAATTTATTTATAAAAGTGTGATATATATATATATATATTGTTTAATTTAATTTAATCTTTTAATTTGCAAAACCAACCTACTTCTTGGCTCAGTGAGCTCAGGGGGATTCAAAGAGAGGGGCGTTATACAAGGGTTTATCATCCAGATCTATGAACTTGTCATAAAAATAATAAGGGCTTCCCTTGGGCATCCCAGACTCGGCATTGACTTAGTTGGAGTGCTGAATTGAAGTCGCTTAACAACTTGGATATCCAAACTACCATAAAGAGGCAGGAACTGAAGCACTTCTATCCTGGAGTTTTATTTTTCTCTCAAAGTGCACTCACATTCTGTTAGGGCTGGCATATATCACTTCCTCTGCCCAAATTTCTAGTGTTAATAGCCCTTCAAAGGAACTACCATCCTGCTACCTAGTGTAGCCAGGTGCTTCCCACAGTTATCCCTCGGAGAGGGTATGAAGAAGAGACCACCATCAAGCATTACCTTCATGCTGCAACCTGGAGAGGTAAAGGGTAAAGATCCAGCACCCACCAACTCTCAGTTTAGTGATACACGGTGTGTTTGACAGTGTAAGGATCAGATAAACCGGCTGGGACAGTGAAACCCCCCCCTCTGAAATATGTGTGTTACACCAGCACTTTGTTTTAGAACTTCATCTGCACCAGACTGGGGTTCAGCTCTTTGCAGGTGTTAAACACGTCCTTCAATTTAGAGTAATCAACAAGCAATACAAGGGCATCAGCTTTCATGGTATCGTCGCTACAAATACATACGCTGGAACCTATGCATTAAAAGGTCAATTGTAGACCTACACCTTTCAAGCGGGGATTGATTTGGCCACAATGCTGACATAATAATTACAAAGGGACCCTGAGGGCTTAGGTTATCATTTTTATCTAAGCTCATAAATATTGTAATTAAGAAGCAGGTATTCAGTTCGCCTCCAAAGTAGGTGCACACAAACTTAAAAGACTTCCAAATGTAGTGGACCAATCTCATATTATAGTATTTGGGTCTTGAGAGGTTGTAAAAGAATGCATTGCAACAGACCACATTCATTATCCAGTTTTCATGTCTCAATTTGTGAGAAAACCTGCATCAGATGCAGTTAAGTGCTGGGTAAAAGAGAGGAAGCAAACATACACTCAGGAATCTGTAGACCGAGTTGAATCTCAAGCCATTGACGGGTTCCCATCGATATCAGCATTACAAGCAATGCGATCTAGCTACCACAGGGTTGATTGCAACTATTCTGTATCCAAGCACCAGATGGTGGAAGCTAGTAATGATTTATCACAGACTCTTGAGGCAAAGGAAGACATTTCTGGCTCGTATAGATGAGTAAGGCGGGCTTTGTCAACGACAACCAGGAAAGTGTTTTGTTGTTTTCATAGATTGAACTCGCTTTCTATGCAAGGCCATCTAGGTTCACAAAACAATCATGAGAATGAATTTACTGCATCAACAATTTGATGTATTTTCAATAACATGCCATGAATTGCACTGCGCGTGATTGGCTAGCTGGCCTTTGGTGACAAAACGCTCCGATCAAGAGCAGGGCGCTCGAAATTGACTCAGTTGCTTCCAGCTTTCTGTTGCAGAAATTTGGAAGGCAATTCCACATGTATAAACAATGCCGGCCATATGGAGGATTGATTATTGTGTAATGCTGTCTATGAGCATTTGACTCAGCGATAAGGTGCTCACACAAGCAGGCTCCAAAAATTGTCTGCTTCATTGTAACAATAATCAAAGTCAAAGGGCCTCATTACGAGTCCGGCGGTAACCGAGCCGGAAAAACCGGCCGGTTACCGCCGGACTCGTATTACCATTCCGCCTCCTTGATTCCCGGAATTACCGGGGCATTACGACCCCGGTGACCCGGGAATTCCGGAGGTGGAATTCTGTAAGTCCCCATTCCCATTGAGTCATATAGGGCTCAATGGGAATGGGGAAGTGGAAACACCGGCACCATCTCGTGATGGTGTCACTGTTTCCATGTCCGCCTGCAGGCGGGTGGGGTTAAACCCGCCAGGTGAGACCTGGCGGGAATGACACCTCCGCCTGCAGGACTCGAGATCAGCTGGTAAGGAAACAACGGTGGCGGCGGGTTTACCGCCATTGTTATTTCCATACCTGGTGACTCGTAATGAGGCCCAATGTTATTCTTACATCTGTATTCAACATAGATTTAGCCTTCATAAGTAGTTGACGAGAAAGCACTCAGTGCTTGCATAAAAAAAAGTCTCCTCAAAGTGTGCAGTGCTTAAATGTTATGCTTCATGTATTTCTAAAGCATAGAAATGCCACAAGTGGCCTTTTGCCACTCATGTTTGCTAAGTGTAACAAGCTAAACCCCTGGCCTAAAGGAGTTGAGCTTTCAGGTGCCTGTAGAAGTGAAGGTGGTTTTCAGAAGCTCTAATTCAGAATGGGAGATCATTCCATGGTACTGGGTCAAAAGAGGACAAGTCCGGAACACCTGCACCGCTTTGTTTTTGAACCCAGGATACAGAAGCCGACCTGTCAATAATAATCACTGGCATCTGGTTACATGAAATGTCTTAAAAAGGATGTGAAAGAAAGGTTGTAGTTGTGGGCCAAAGAAAAAGCCTTACAATGAATGAACAGTCTTTTGGCTGGGAGCCAAGTCTGGATGCAAAACCACCCCGTGGTCTACTGTGAGTTTAGGGCATGTTTTTGTGGTAGTCGAATTACTGGCCAACTCGCAGAGGGCTTCCGGGACTCTCGCAATAGATTGTCGTCCAAGCAGGAGCCACGGATCTTGGGTTAAATCTCAGGTTTATTTGTCAGCACCATTCTGCCAATCAGGGCTCTCTCTTTCTGTTCCTATGTGGGTTATTCTCGGCAGTGAGAGAAGCAGCACACAGGGAGGGATCCCACTTAAAGGGGATAACATTTTCACTGATTTGAATAGACATTTCAGGATTTTTGTAGTTTCAAAAAAATGTATTGTCTTGTCTCTGGTGTTTGTTTATGAAAAATGTGTGTGCCCCTTTGGTTTAGTGTATGCTCATTTTGTCATTAGTGTGTTATTTTACCCTATATAACAAGAGAAAATAACTTTGCCTCTTCCCCTTGTACCTTTTTCCTTTCGTTTGCTCTAATATGACAAAGTATCTGTTCCTAGTTAACCCAGTGGGTTTGTTGTCGTCACCTCATCTTCCCACTTGCTGCTCTGTTTATTTATTTATTTATTTATTTATTTATTTATTTATTTATGTATTGCATTTGTTACATGCCCAAGCCCTTAGGTATCACGGCGAGGTTGCAGACAGCTTAATAAAAATGTACATTCAACAGGCCATTATGACACAGTTACAGATCATAGTAAATTAACAACGAATAGTACACAAATGAAGAACACAGTTATTTACAATGCAGGGTGGTATACATATGTACAGAAATGTTTACAAGTAATATGAAGATGGTTATTATTGGTATAGGTTGAAAAGCCAGGTTTTTAACAGTTTTTTTTTAAACCAGCAAAGGTTTCCTCATTTTTGATGGAGAGCGGAAAGGAGTACCAATGTTTAAGGTCTAGACATTGGAAGCTACTGCCCTCTGCTCTGGTGTTTTTGTAACGGGGTATTGCTAATAGTGAGTGGTTATAAGATCTAAGGGATCTGGTGATTTTTTTTTTGGCAATGGCACGGTTTAGGTATATGGGTACATTTTTATGAAGGCATTTGAAGGTGATGTATAGAGTTTTGAAGATGACTCTAGCTTTGATGGGTGACCAGTGGTGCTGGTTGTATACTAATTGACCTTTTCACAATTGACCTCGGGAGAATTGACCTCAGGAGAATTTACCTTATTTAGAAGGTCAATTAGGACATATATGAGGGGGGAAACCCCCCGCAACCCCTCACCCAATCCAAAACCCCACGCAACCCCCACCCATTGCCCTTATATTATTTATAATCCAAAACCAACCCAATACATATGTAAAATAACTAAAATAATATAAAGGTTAATTGTGCAGAAGGTCAATTACGACCACTATAATTAGGTCAATTGTGCAAAAAGTCAATTGTAAAAGGTTAATTTGGGTAATACTGTGGTGATCTCTTCTAGTTTGGGAAATATGTTCAGATTTTCTAATTCCTAGGGCAGCTTGAAGGGCTTTGTTTTGCATAAATTGTATTTTGTTTAGGTTTGAGATGGATGTACCCAGTAATAGTACATTACAATAGTCAAGCCTTAATAGTCAAGCCTGACTTGTTGCTCAAGTCAGTTTTTCTGTGTAGCATTGTATGTCTTAATAAGGAATGGGATTTGTTTACTTGTTCTCAGGGTGCTGCTCTTGGCTCTCGGGGACGTTGTCATACTTTGATTCCTGGGGGAATCATACAAAAATGTCGCCCTCATTTGTGCACCCCCGCGGTTACTGCGACTTTGGGGGCGCACAAAATGAGGGCAGCATTTACTGCGCCCAAGCAGGGCAGGGGTTGAGGGGGTGTCCCCCGCTCTGCTTGGGCGCCGTAACGGGATTCGGGGGTTGCAGGGTGTCCCCCTCTTACCATTTTGGTAAGCGGGGGAAACGAAACAAAAAAAGAAAAGCACCCTGCGGCGCCAGCTCTAACCCACGTTAGTGAGAGGAGCTGATGCCGCAGGGATAGCAGGGGCCAGGCGGCACACACAGAAGTGTGCCGCAATGAAAGGTAAATCGGGGTCTGGGGGTGGAGGGTAGGAAGGGAAAAGCAGGTCGGGGAAGCGGGCACAGTGATCTATATGATCCCTGCACCGCGCCATAACTGGCGTCGGCATTTCGGCCGTCGCAGTTATGGGCAGCGCAGTGATCACATAGATCCATTCCTGGGGTGTGTTTGGATTCTCTGTGTTCTCTCATGACACATCTGCAACACTGGCGGGGATGGTGAAGAAATTGGGAGGAGAGTAAGAGGAGCAGCTGCATTTCTCCTAGGTCCTCCTAGGTTACCCCAATGTTAGATTTGGGGGGAATCTGATGCTATTTGTTGGTGCCATTCCATGGGCCTGGGCCAAGAAGCAGCACCTTTCCTTCAAGTCAGAGGGGAGTTTTCTGAGGCATGGAGAAGGCCTCCGGATAAGGTGTGGGGGGAGGAGAAAGGGCCATCGTTGGAGGACCCAACCAGCACAGCAACAAGGGAAGCAGAGCAGGCAGTGGAGGCTCCCACATGGACGTTGTCTCTTGTGGAATCCCCACGCTGGTACGACTAATGGAGGTGGAGTAGAGCACAGCGATCATGTAGAAGGAGCAGTGGCTGCACCTTGGCGGAATAATAATAGACTCGTTGGGTGGAGGGCATTGAGGAGGAAGTAGTCTCCACCCAACAGGGTGAGGGTGACAAAGGTAATGACAAGATAGAGGAGGGAGAGGAAGTAGAGAAGATGACAGAGGAGGCACCGTACCTTATGCCTGTTATTGGGGTGGGGACATTCATGGGACAGGTGGTGCCCCAATGATCAGCAACCTCAACTCCCTCCCCCCAAATACAGCACTCATGTTTCTGGTTGTTAGGTGTTTTGCCCTGCCGCTGTGGGCGGCCACCAGGGTGGAGGAGTAATTGGTTTTCTGAATGGTGTGGAGCTGTTAAAAGGTGGTGAAGCTGGAACAGAAATGAAATGACAAGGGCCACACACCGGGAATGACAGCCATGAGGAATCACATTTTCCAAAGGCACAGAAATATTTAACAAGCAAACAAATCTCCGGCCTTCACTTAGCCCACTAGCAACCCAGCTACCAACACCCTCTCTAGCAGTTGGGGAAAGGGAGCAGTTCCTTTTACATCTGAGGGCCAGTATGCAACACAGTGACAACATAGAGCACACTTTGCCAAAATCCCACACCTGTTTAGCTTGCACAATCAGCACCAGTGGGACTGGCAGAGAGGCCCATTATCAGGCTCATGTTGCTGGAATTGCCACAACAAGCAGTTTGGTGTGGTGTGCTAACAATAGCACATGTTTAGTTGCAAAACCCCATGACCATGTAATGAGGCATGCTGGTACATGTTGCTCCCACTGCATGGTGCCTGTAATTGGGGAGATGGACCCTCAGTGGTGGCAGCCAACAAGCAGAGGCACATTGGGCCTCATTAAAAGTTGGGTGGTGCAGTAAAATGCAGCAGTTATTGTGTATACCACTGCATTACCAAACAGTGGGAAAAAAAACATCCAGCAAGAAGCTGGAAGGTCTTTCCTCCACTTAATCATGCAAAATCAGCCAATTCACTGCTATTACCACCAGTGGAACTACTGCCAGTTGTAATACTGCCAAGATCCTGTGAGGAGTCTTATAGACTCCAATTAATGGGGACTAACACCGCCTACTGCCACTTGTAATACAGCGGTAATACTGTTGAAATGCCACCAAACTCGTAATGAGGACCATTGAGCTCCATCATCAGTTGCTGTGGAGGAGGGAAGGAATGAGGCAGTCATGGGCTAGGGTATGCTTTCACAAGGAGACTATCCACCCTTGAGACTGCCAATGATTTCCAGGGGATGGAGAACTTTAGTGTGAGGAAATTATTGTTCAGAGGGTTGGAGAACTCTAGTGGGTGGTTGCTCTCTTTAAGAGATCCCAACAACTTTATGGGGAAGCTGTGTTGTGGGAGTCAGATAACTTTAGCGGCTGGGTGCTCTGAGCGAGCACAAGAATATTAAGGGTAGATGCACTATGTGAGAGGCCGAAATCTTTAAGGGAAGCTGCACACAGTAAGTGAGCCCAGGAAATATAGTAGATGGTTGCACAGTGCAAGAGCCTGAGAACTTTAGAAGGTGGCCATGTCCTATGAGGGCAGGAGAACAGTTGACAATCAGTGCATGTGATCATTGTACTAATGGGATTCCAAACATTGTTTACAGAAGATGCTTTTAAGACGTCTAAAAAAAGTCCCTAATAGCCCAGAGGACCTCTAGTCGATCCAAACTGGACTCAAAGGCGAAGTAGACAAGCGCAAGGTGAAATTCAGCTTTATTATCAGTCAAATAAAGATGGGACAGCATACAAGCATTAAAATGTCCATGCTCTCAGCGCATACATTACAAACAATGATTTAAGTAGTACAACTTCATCATAAATGAGGTCTTCACATTTTATCAGTCTATAAAAATCTCTGGTGAATGGGGATTGGTTAGTGGTGGTGCCTATATATATATATATATATATACTCTATACGGTTCAAACATCTATTTGGGTTATACTTGTCTAGTGGCTCCTCCTGAGACCACCCCCATATTGATAAAGGTTAACTCTGTCATCTCTGCGACAAGGGGTTGGTTGGCACTTAACTTGATGGGCAGCATAACACCAGGGACTCTGATAGGTTGGCTTCCTGCTAACCTGCCTTGGACAATTTACTGGACATCAAGACATGAGCCAGGCAGGGAGGAGGGGGAGAGAGGTATACAGATTGCCTTTCTTCCTATTAAAAAAGTGACCATCCCTTATTCCCAGGTCATGAGCTAGGGTGATTTCTTTGTACTTGGTCTTGTGCAGCGTCTCGTGCCTGTGTCCCTAATAAGGGAGCACAGCAGGTGCCCTATCTGTGTTCACTTCTAATGAAGATACAATGTTTTCCAGTTGTTGGTCACGTGTGATGGGACATTGTTAGGGATAGATTTAACCTGTATTTATTGAGAATTTATCTAATATGAATGTAAGTGCCATGTTTTCTGTTGCCACTGTAGACTGTCTTGAGTTATTCTTCATGGAGTCTATTGTCTTATAGTTTGACTGCACCTGGCTAACAAAGTTCAGTTGTGCTTTTAATAAACTTTAATTAATCTGGGAGCATACTGCTTGTGCCTTGGGAATTACTATCTCGTGCCTTCCCTCTGCTGTTCCTATCCTCCCTTATTTCACTGTAACCTTGGATCTGGTTGTTAGCTACTCTTTGAGCTCTGCACGGATCTGCATTTCTGTGGATTTAGCATTTTGAATTCTCTAGAAGTCTTTTAGCTTTTGTTTTTTTAAAGCATGCTGAGGCTTCCATTTTGCCGCTCTGCTCCATCTTTCAGTGCTATGCGGATGACACTCAGCTCATTTTCAGGCTTCCCTCCACCACCCCCTCTCCCTCCCTCATCTCTGACTGTTAGTTTGCCATCCAGGAATGGTGTGCCACCAATGATCTCTGCCTTAATGGCAGTAAGACGGAGATTTTCCTCATCGGCACACCTGCACCCTCCTTTCCTGTCACTCTCTAACCGGCCGGCCTCCCTTGGCTCTCTTCATTCTGCGAAGTGTGAGGCTAAGAACCTCAGGGTCATATTTGACTCCACACTCCTTTTCTCCTCACATCTCTGACGTCTCTAAGAAGTCAAACTATCAACTGCACCTCATCAGAGGGCTAGACTACTACAACAGCCTCTTTCTAAATCTGCCTGCTTCTACTCCCTGCCCTCTGCAACTCATCCAGAACAGGACTGCGAGACTTGTCCTTGGCCTCAAGCCCTGGGATTGTATCTGTCCAGCCCTGAAATCTCTTCATTGGCTCCCAGTGGCTGCAAAGGTTAAATTCAAGACCCTCTGCATTGTTCACAAGGCTTTAAGGGGCTTAGGTCTAAAATACATTCAACTCTCCTTTCATAAATACCTTCCCACTCGAGCTCTTCGCTCTTCCACCTCCAACTCCCTCAGGGCTATTGCTTCTCCAAGTGACGAGTTGGGGGTAGATCTCTTTCCTCTGCTGGGGCCTCCCTCTGGAACAGCCTCCCTGACACTCAAACACACTTGAGGAGAACCATCTCTGGTTCCGGAAGCACTGCAAGACCTTCCTATTTGCTTCTGCCTTCGCTCTTCCTCTCCCCTGCTGATCTGTCTGCTTCGGCTCTGTGCACCTGGCTACCCTCTGATTTCGGGCCCAGGTCTAAGCCCACCAAGCCACACACCCGCACTTCCACCTGGCAACTGTTGCACTTGGGTCTATATCTGTAACCTTATAGTCCCCTTACCTGCACTTATCAGACACCCCTCGTCTGCGCTTTAAACATTGCACTTGCCATCCTGCTGGCTGCACTACAAGTTGTTGTTTTTATCCCTTGCTCAGCACTTTCCACCTCTCCGCTCTCCATTGCACTTTCCCACTTCCTTCTCCCTGCACTTGCATTCTCAATGTCACTGGGCCTAGTAAGATCATTGTTTTGTCCTCCCTTGTTCCCCTCCCTTGCCTTGTTGCGCTCTGAAACACGTGTGTATGAGTACGAGACAAATAAAATATCATATCATATGGCTGACCCATAATACTTGTTTTTATGTTTTAGTGAGCAGTATTTGCATGTCTTTCATGTTGCATTCAGCTTATATATTGGTTATGTTAGTGTTCTTCATGTCTAGTGGATGCTATGTTAGTATTCTTCATGAATAAATGCATGTATTACATATTACACATGTTCTTCATGTTGAGTGCACATCTCCTTCAGGTCTAATGCACGCCTATTAATAGTTATACAGTTAGGTTACTTTTGCCACCTTGAGCTTAGGTTGTTTCCATATCCAGATCTACCTGCGTGGGATAAGGGCGGTATGGTTGTCAAAGTGAGTAACTTTTCTCACCTGTGCAGTATTGGGCCGGGCAGATGTTATGAATGACCTATTCATCTGTCTCCCAACAATGCAAGCTGGCTCCTTGTAGTCTCTTTGCAGACAGTTATTGCACACCCAATGACTATCAAGCCAGAGTAAGCTTGTGTTGCATTTTGGGCAGAACCAACAAGGTCTGTGCATCATATATGCAGCCGATAATGGACCTCATTATGTGTTTAGAGATAGTCATGCTGCTTTTACCAGCATGGCTACCCCCAAACTCGGGTCTGGATCCCGAAAAATGGTAATTACCGGGCCATTCCGACCTTTCAGGGCCCGGTAATTCCCATTCGTGGGACCCGGACCTGGTACGTCCCCATTCCCATCTGAGCCCCCATAGGGCTCAATGGGAATGGGGAGGATGGTAACAACGGTCCCGTTAACAACGAGACCGTTGCTACCATCCTGTTCTGCTAGCGGGTGCCGCACTGCACATCTGGTCTGACCAGGCGTACAGAACGGCACCCGCGAGCAGAACTCAGAATGTTGCGGCGAGGTAACAACAGCACCGGTAGCACTACCGGCACCGTTGTTAGCCTTACCGCAACACTCATAATGAGGCCCAATGAGTCCTAGAATTGTAGCAATTATATAGAGCCATTCTTTTTATAAAGCCTGTTCCTAATAAAAGCTTACTCAGTGCCCTGGATAATGGGGCATTTCGCTTGATGTTCAGTCTCAAACTCAAAATTGTGTATGTGTTGATGTTCGATGCCAATAGTTTTCCATCCCTCAGCTATGTCATTGTTTTGTTTTTATTTCTGCTCCACTTCTTATCAATTGTGGGGAAAAACAATCTCAGGGCGTAGGCACCAAGTGACTGATATATACACACACACAAACACACACACACGTACGCACGCACGCACACACACACAAAATAATCACCCATTCAAAGATTCTGAATGTATAAAGCGTCAGATGGAAAGGTCTTTCTGATGGCCTGCAACATAGGCTCTAAAAAAGAACTTAAACATCTGAGGCAGCAGTTATGCAATAGAAGATGAAAGAGAGAGCGAGCTTTGAATGCATGTCATTACCCCTGAATTGAGAGTAGCCCAGTATGATTCCGAGACTGGCAAAGAACTAGCTATGTTCAATTTCAAGTTTTTTCTCTGAATTTGAGGCCAGTGAAATGAATGCCAAAGTAAACATTTTAGAAGAGACTACCACATTCAATTGTGTGAATGTCTAACATACCTGACCCAGGCACAGTTGTCGCAGAATTCACCAGGGGTGTAACCATAGGAAGGCATAGATATGCCACACATATAGGTCTTTCTTAGGGCAGATATGAATGTAGGATGTCACATACTGAGTTAACAACCTGTCCTGTTAGGAATGGTTCCAAGTCACCTGCTTTGACACTGTATTGACTTGTTTATACCAGCCTGCCAAGCACACACTCAAACTTTACCACAAATAAAACAATTTAAAGAATTATCATATCTTACCTCATCCCCTTGCCTTGGTCTCATAAGTGATACTTGGTCATAACCTCTCCGAACAAGCGCCCACAAAGCATCAAGTTTACCCTGCAAAATATTAATATCAAAATCAAAGATGAAGTTACTAGAGTAAAATCATGGTACACCATACACATGTGCATTTGATATATCACACTTGACAAACGCTAAACTCTCACCTTCGCCTACAGTTGTGTGAGTATTGCACCTATTAAGGTGGGAGGAACATGGCTCCTCTGAAATGATCCATGTTTATGGAGACGAGTGACCAATGAGAAGCCCATACACATTTGTGACAGTGCCACGTGCCTGGAGATCATGCATCCCCAGCCTATAAAGGTTGGTGCCGTGTGTATAGAGACCTATGCCTATAGAGCTGGATTCCGTTTATAGGATTGAACCACTTAAAGCTTTTCTGTTTTGAATCAATACTAGTCATAACTTAACCTATTGAACTGTGTCTTTGGCTGTATACAGAGGAATCATTGTATTATAAGTGACTCTTACTTGAATTTGATCATCGCTCTTCAATAATATAGCATTGTCAGTTCCTAACAAGAATAAACTTCCCTTTTTGGATTCGTCAGATTCTAGATTTGGCCACTAGGTTGCACTGCTAGCACTGCCCATAAGCCAAAAGTATTGGCTTGAGAAGTGAAGAGTAATGAGAAGGGATATGAGGAGGAACATACAGCCTCTAGGTGTTTGGTTTTATTCTCAGACAATGACCACCCATAAAACATGCAAGACCCTACAGTCATTCCTATCCACTATCTAGCCATCCCCACCTGAAACAACCCCCCCCTAGGATCTCTTTTAACTTGCTCTTTGCGTTTAAGGGGATGCCATGTTTAGATACACTTCTGAAAGGCAATGGCTCTCTCGCAAATCCTTCCTCTCCCATACAGGAAATCTCAGCAACCAAACTATGGATATAATCGAGGGTGGAAGGATAGCTCAGGGGCAATGCATTTGTCTTGGAAGCAAGACAATGCAGTGCACCAGAGCTTTGAATCCTGATCCTGCGCTTAGTTACCACTCTCTGTTATTAAGCGCGTTTGTAAAAGAACAATTATTATAATAATTCAATCCCCCAATATTCTGGCATAACCTCTGACCCCCTATCTCGTCTCCCTCTCTCCCTCAACTCCTTAGCCCATCAATCCCCTTCCCTGGACAGTTCAGATTTATATAAGGATTTTCAACTAAATGACAGGTCCATCCCCATCAAAACTGCACTTATTATAGACCTTTTCTTCAACAGCAGCCTCAACATCACTGCCATCATGGAATCCTGAATCTCGAACCATAACCTCAGCCTCTTAGATGTGCTCAGCCCAGACTATACTTTGTGCCTTCATCACAATCGGCTGGGAAAAAGATGAGATGGAGTTTCTATCACCCCCATCATGCCATCCAAATACTTCAACTCCCCTGAACCCATCACCGCCAAAGGCATCATAAACTCATCGATCCCCATCTTGTCATCTAAAGACCATACAACAGTAAGGGAGCCTTTTTTCAGAACAAAGGCCCAGATCAAAAGCAAACTCTTTGTCACCTACTTCAACATTCTCCACTCTACCTCGCACCAAAACCACTACAAGCTGGTTGACCAAGGTTGCTCTTTTTACAACGTAGACATCTTAAAAGCCATCAAGAATGTTGGCTATTCAGGCTTGCCCATGGACCACTGCCTATCTTCAATCTCCAAACTCTTAGCTCAGCACCTCCCTTGTGACCTTTCTATCATCATGAACAAATCCTACTGAGAAGGCTCCTTTCCACAATGACTAAAACATGCAATAGCGTGTCCTTTGCTAAAGAAGCTCTCATTGGTCCCTTCATCTCCAGCTAAGTAACACCCCAAATCCAACCTTCCAAGGCCTGGACAAATGGTGGGAAATTTAACAAATGTCAATATTGGTTGGAGAGAAGTCACTTTGCAGACTCCCACCTATCAGGATTCAGACCATCTCATGGTGCAGAGAGCTCTCCTTGAAATCTGAGAACATCTCATTCCAGAAATAAGTTTCTAACCAACTAGTCTTCCTCATTCTGCTTGAACTCTCGGCAGTATACAACAGTGTTGACAACAAAATTCCATTCACGGTTGCAAGTCTGGTTCAACATCACAGACAAGGCACTTGTCTGGCTCAAATCATTCCTCTCAGGCATATCCCGACAAAACAAAATTCCATTCACACTTGCAAGTCTGGTTCAACATCACAGACAAGGCACTTGTCTGGCCTGGTTCAACATCACAGACAAGGCACTTGTCTGGCTCAAATCATTCCTCTCAGGCATATCCCGACAAAACAAAATTCCATTCACACTTGCAAGTCTGGTTCAAGATCACAGACAAGGCACTTGTCTGGCCTGGTTCAACATCACAGACAAGGCACTTGTCTCGCTCAAATCATTCCTCTCAGGCATATCCTGACAAACCAGATTTGGACCCACCTTTTTAACCCCTTCAATCTAGAATGTAGCATTCCCTGGGACACATCTCTCTCCCCTCCTCATCAAAGATTATATGAGGCCAATCACATAAATCATTAAATCATTTAATCATGATTTTCAAATCTATACAGATGACACAGAGAACTTGTATTGGAAGCCAAATGCCATTAGGAGTTCAATCTCCTTCACTTTAATCAACCATTACAGTTACTCCGCAGCTTCCCGAAGCTATACTTGGTAGTATGCAGGGTAGTAAATTCTCCCTGAATAGTTACAAATCCAAGAACCAAATCCTTTGCCCGTCAATGTTCACTATTTCCTGACCCTTCCAGTGAGGCCCAATAATTGCCCCTTCAAAGCCGGTTCAGAATGTATGATTCCTTGATGAAAAACTTTCCAATCACTCCCAAATCAACTATCTAACTAAATCTTGCAATCTTCAACCCGGGCTCTCCTAAAACATCACTCCTTACAAATCTTCCTCCCACCGACACATTTGAAATCAGGGCCATTGTTCTTTCTAGAATTGCCAATGGCAACTCACTCTACTCCGGCCTTCCGCAAACCTCTCTCTCAAAATCTCAATGTATCCAGAACTGATCCATGGGCTTAATCATCAATCTGGCAACACAGCCCCTTCCGTAATTCAACTGCATTGGCACCCCGTCACCTCTCTTCTCAAGCTTCTCTGCCTAACTCGCCGATTTATCCATGGGCAAGGACTAGAATACTTCTAACAATTCATAAAGCCTTATCAACTATACAAACATATCAGATCTTCTGATTCCACCTTCCTCATGTGGCCAGATTCTCCAAAGCTGTGCATGGGTGTCCTCCGCTTTGCTATTTTCTCTCCTCTGAAACTCACCATCCTCTAATCTTCATCATGATAGAAAGCATGACCAGTTCCAATGATTACTCAAGACCTTTCTTTTCTCCCAGGCCTTCATAAACCCCTGCCTCTGTCTCCTGTGGCATCCTCTGGGATCGCAAGCTCTGAAGCAATCTCCACATGCACAAGCATGCCCAAAGAATAAAAGATAAATGTAAACACTGCTCCTGCTCGTGGTGTGATAAAAAGTGCCTTAATCCAGTGCGTCTTCAGTCACTCGATTTGAAAGTAGTATGTGTGACATACTTTGACCTGCTTTCCTGGTGAAAAACGTTGGCAAAGCCAACCATTTTGGCTCTTGTTTTGCCTCTTGCATATGCATAATGTGCAACGGTGCCAATACAATCTGCCAGCTATTTCCATTCTTTGGCATGGTAGTCCCACATTCATGGTACTGTGAAAATGACCTGTCCATGCCTATACAAAAGGCAAATCTTTTGTTTGCCAATGCCCATTTTATTTTCAAGGGGAAATGCAATGATTACCAGGGACACATTACCTTTATTGGGCTATACCACTTCCTTTCTGTTGGTCTGTTGCTCCTAGGATTCTTCTTTGGTTTCGGCTCCCACGGCTCATATTCTTGTTCTGGTAACTTGATAACAGCATTTTTTGGCTTTTCTAACTTTGCACCCTCTTCAGTTGAACCTTTATCTCCCCATCGGACCTGTAAGAGCAGATTAGTACAAGAAGATTGAATTACAACACTTGCAACATGTGTTTTTGTTTTTTATTATTGTTATTATTATCATTGTTATTATTCATGTATGTGGATGATAGGAAATACTATATTGTCTCCAGCTTCAAACGAAAATCACTGCTTCGTTTATCTTTGTTACCTTAAACCTAGTTTGTTCATTGTGTCACTTCACCCATCCGTTATCCACATCTACAGAAGGTGCCCCCTCTAACAATATGGCGGAAACATGGCTGAGCATGTTGGTGTTCTTATAAGTAGGGGATGTGGCTTAGTAGTTGGTACTCTGCGACTCCCATTTCAGACCTGGTCAAGACTTACTTTTATACAGCAGGTCCCCCTTCTGTGATGGTGGAGATGAACTAAACAATTGATAGCATGGAAGGCCACCACAAAGGATGGATAATGGTTTAAAATGTGCTAGTGTAATAATCTCCAACAATGGCGTTTTAGGTTATTGTGCCTAATGTTATAGATGGTCTAAGAAAATCGCGGGCAAGTGAGATAGATTTAAGGTGCTTTATTAGTATTTTATGTGAATGATTTGGGGAGGCTGAAATGGTTGAAACTAAAGGAGTCAAATGTCTCTCCACATGGCCTCCCCCGACCCTAGTCTGGGTGTTCATAGCCCCCAGAATGTCCCCAACATGCTCCAAGGCACAGTAACATCTACTGTCTAGGTCTTTTCTAATTTGGGAGAGGAATCCTAAAGGACATGGCCTTCTTTACTTTGCTCCCTCAGGGGATTTTTAAATTATCCCTTCCCTTTTGTCAGGAGACTGATTTCACAAGTGTTTCTCAACCAGTCTCTCGCCCTTGTTTACTCTTTCTCTCTCTCTCTGCCCGCCTCTTGTTCTCCCTCTATGTAAATCTTCTCTCCCTGTGATCTTCGTGGTCTCCCTCTCTCTCTAGCTTTACCTCTTCCATTCTCTCACTTCTCTCCCATCTCACTCTCCTTCTCCAATCCCACTCTCATTCTATTGGCTCCTATCTTCTCCTCTTTCCGCTATTCGGTGACCCTCACACTACCTGCACCTCTCACCTGCCCCTGCTCTCCTTTATTTCTCTCTCCATGTTCACTACGCTCCTCGCTCACCTTCAATGACCCCCTGTCTACTCATGTGCATACTGATCTTATAACACTCTCCCCGTCTTTCCCAATACTTTCATCATTTGCTCCACCCTCCCAAATATTACTCCTGTTACCACCTTTCACTTTATCACTACTCTCTTATTCTTCACTACTCACTGATTCTCAGTCACTAACACTCACTCACACACCTGCTCTAAATCCCCTTGCATTCCCCAACTCTTTCACTCAACTTTTACACTCCCTTCTTCATGCTAGACTCAACTGGTACCACTGTCTCCTACACAGTACCTTACCTGCACTTTCTCAGAACACTATCAAAGTCTCCTCATCACCCCTCTCTACCATCCTCCTCTGCCTCGCCTTATGATCCATCACTGCTCCACCTGACTTCAGCTCAACACCTTTGAATCTGGCTGGGGTTTTGTAGTCCTGAACTCCCCCTTCGAACACTCCTTCCAGCTCCTATTGGCTCCCCTGGACACATGCTCCCTCTTAGGAAAGATTTCCTTTTTGCAGATTTATCCCATATACTTCAATGTTGCATCCTATCACTTTGCTATTGTCTGTGTCCTAACCCGACTTTTTGGATGTAAAGGCCTCAGCCTTACTTAACTTGCTTTTGCCACGTTTTATGTGGAGACTTATCAGTCCCTATGAATATCACTGCTGGGAGATCCTATCTCCTATAGTGGAATGCTTGTTATTTCTAAATTGCACAATTCACCTTATTGTGAAGTTTGTTTGGGATACTTAGAAAAAAGAACACCTGTGGGAGACGTGTGTTTCTTGTGACTCTGACCCATCATCTATCAACATCATTCTCACTCAGTTACACTCCATTCAATATAATTTCTTCCTGCTGGAACATTTCTGTGCTCAATGGTTTATTGTACAAAAATAAATGATTTTGTTATATAAAAAAATGAAAACAACTCAATAGCACCAAATATCAATCTCAAATCCACCATCAGTGAATAATTCTCCACAGAAATAAGTGATGGGGTCAGTAAAAGTGACTAAGAAAAGCTCAAAGCAGCAATATTACATTAAACAACAAATTACATTTTCTTAATTCACAGACATCAGTCTGAACTTGTTGCCCCAATGCCTTTCCTCGGGCCATTTACAATGTTTATACCCTATTTCGATGTTTTCTTGTGGCCAAATGACAGTGGCAAAACCATGACAATCCAAACACAATAAGGTAATGTGTTCTGTCTGAGACTTGCATATATATTCTTTGATTTTTATATATTTCCCCACTGCATCCGCTCTCGATCTGCGACACTCTGCCATGGCAAGAGAGAAGGGACTACCTGTAGTCCCTTCTCCCGTTTCATGGCAGCAATGTTATTTGTTTACTTTTCTTTTACTTTTTTAATGGCCGCAATTGAAAGGGAGAACAGACTTCGATTTCCCTTCCAAGGCTGCCATTTTTTTATTTTTTCAGTTGCGAAACGCCAGAGCGTCCTGCAACTGAAGAAAGAAGCTTCTAGTAACCCTCTGTAACTATGGGCCCCGGGGCATTACCAGATGTGGTAGGGACCCGGTGCATTACCAGACGTGGTAATGCTCCCCGGCTTGGGGCTTATTTCTTAATTAGAGCCTTAGACCAGGGGGAAAAACTTATCCCGACCTCTTCTAGAGGATCCGTGCATGCTGAGCCTTCAGAGGTGTTCCTGAACCACCCAGTGGATTGACCAGCTCTCTCGTGGGCAACCACGCTGTACCAGTCGCCGTTCTGAGTCCGGTCTTGGAACTCTGTGGATCTTCAATATATGGACACAATGACTTTCCCAGCAGTTTTTGCTTTCCTGACTGAAGAAAAGCAGTACAAGGTCAGTTTCATTGTTCTGGCCACCTGATCATGGTGACAACTGCTGTAACCCACTTTCTTCGCATTCTGTCAGTCCTCTGACATCTCTTGCTCTGTGGAGGTCTTCATCCTGTTGTGCGACAGGTGTACAGTTGTTCAGTCTCTAGTACCTTCTCATTAGAATCTGGAATCGCTGACTATCTGGACCCAATACCTACACTGAAAGTCACCTCTGCATCTGCAGCCCCTGGACCTCCCTTGACAAGACAAAGCATAGTGTAAATATGCAGGTCCAACATCGTAAACGTGTGCACAAGTATAAATTGAGAAAGCTTTTTCAGCAGGGTATTACACCCCTGGTAGTGATGTGGCTGTTATGTGTTTTTGTGATGTGATATTTAGGTTAAATGAAGTTTTGCCATGATTTTGGGGAGCTTTAGGGTGTCTGTTGTATAGTAAAACACACATGTAGCAAAGTATTTCTTGTCATTCTTTTTATCACACCTATATTATTAGATACGGTTATGTAGCTTGGATTTATTTTAGATGTGCGGATTGAGATGTTTTAAGTGAAGTTGTTAGTTGTTGTAAAGGAAAAGAGGTCTGCCATGTTAGAATAGGCCATAGTTAAAGGCTGCAGATTTTGCCATCTTAGGGTGCTGGGACGCATATGGCCCTTTAGTTGAATTTTATTTCTGCTGATGGGCAGAAGGCTCCAAGCAGCCAAGGTCAGGATGGAAAAGGATGCAGAATAGTGTTCAGCTAATTGTTACGAGGGAGCAAGTTCCCAAGGGCATGAAATGGGAAACAAAACAGCAGGTGCCTTCTCAGACGATAGAATGAATACATAATGATTGTGAAGGACACAGTGAGAGATGAGAGAAGGGCTAGGCAGCAGCACTGCCAAAATGAAGAAATAGTATGTGAACACAGAGTCTCCCAATGAAAGTTAAGGTATTTGGTGCGGTGATGAAAGTGCCTTAGTAGAATGAATAAATACAATACATTAATTTCGAGAAGCAGGTCCCCAGATATGTTTTTCATGCAACTATTCATTGCCATAGCGACAACTAGAAGGCTGCGTCCAGAGGTTGCAGAATGAGCAGGTGCACTGGGTGGGAAGGCAAGAGGGACAATTACGGGGAAGGGTTTGTGGTGCTCCATGAAATGCAAATTTGTTTTGACCTTGTTGATTCCCACTCACAACATGATTGGTCTGTCTTGGTGGGATGCTGCATACGAGCTGTCTCAGGTGCTGTTGTCCAATTAGGGTATAGCTTTTTTGATCAATTGCACCATGAAGAGTTCCAGCCAATTAAAAAGTTGTATTTTGTGCTGACTATGAATTTATGTTATGTTCAAGAGGTGCTATTTTGATGGTCATGAGAAAGGAAGCTTCCAATCATATTTCCTAATGTATACTGTTCATTAAGGGTTTAATGACGGATAGCCAATGGAAATGTTAAAATTACAATGAATGTTGCATTTGTAGAACAGGCTCATTTTGGAGTTTCTTACTTTAAATATCATAACCCCAAGTGGACGCATTGAGGTGGTCCTTAGTTCAGTTCTACGGAGCTGTCTGATTCTCCCAGCCAATTTTTTGCAAAAATAAAAGCTGTTTTACATGCAAATTGTGCACTCTATTTTTGATTATGATTTGCCTTATTTTTGGTATTATTTTGGGGAACTTCACCTTTACATTTGGAGGTCCCAGCAAGATCTCCTGTGCCCCCAAAGGGCTGGACGCTCCCCGCCGCACAACTTGGGGTTGTTGTGCCAGCCTGCAGAGACCAGTTCCTGAGCGCATGAATCGAGGAGGTGTGCAGATGCCGAGTTACCCATAGGTCTGCCTGATTCCTTAGTCGGGCTGTCAATCCAGGTGGTGCAGGCAGTTAAGAGGGAAGACTCAGTAGTGAGGGGACTCAGAGTTGCCATATCACGTGAGTGTACTCTTTCATGAAAGTGCAGTTAGTGGATGTTTTCTTTTGTTAGTTTAATTTGTTATTATATTGACTAATACATTAAGTTGAAGATGAACTCCTCTGTTTTGGGGAAAGATGGCGCTCTGTGGTATTGCATGAGGTTTTAATGAGCTATTGAAGGGGAACTCCTTCATTAGAGGGAAAGATGATGTTATAAGTAGAACACAGTTGTGAAATGATGTGGAATCTCCTCTTACAAGGGGAATAACAGCACTGTGTAGAAGTAGGAAGGGGTCCCTCTATGGGAGGGGCGAGAGGAAGGTATTGTAAATAATGTTGGTCGATTTTGTTAGAATAGTATATTTAAACGTTTTTGTGTTTAGGCGTGGGTTTAGAGTTTTTGTTGGATGATTGTGTTGGTGTGATAAATGTGTGAGCAAGGAGAGTTGAGGTGGATGTGTGTGTGTAGGCGCCTTTAAAAGAAAACCGTTTTAAAATTCGATTTTCTGCAAATTGGGGTTTTTGGGTAGAAATAGATTTTTTGCAAATTGGTTTATTGTTGAAACAAATTATCGTTGGGACAAATTGGATGTTTTGTAAATTGGTTTATTGTTGAGATGCAGAGGTTTGGGAGTACATGACAATGATGGGACAGTTTTGATAGATTTTGAGTAGGGAGGGGTGGGATTTATTGACATTATGGACACTCCGTCACAACACATGTATGAGGCACTCCTGCAGTATAGGGATAAAATACTAAGGTACCACAGATAGTGGGTAAAGGGACCGCAGGCAATGTTTAAATAGTTTGCCAGAGGTCACACATGCAAAAGATGTTTTAGAATACATGCATACATATTTCTCGTTGAGACACAAAGAGAAAAAACTAAAGAGTAGACAAAGCATATTAAAATTGTGGAAAATGTTTGAGGAAATGGAAGACACCCCCAACAATGAGACAGACAAAACTAATAAGGAAGTTAGGGTGGCTTTGAACCCACTCCCTTATTGGTCCTTTTCTCTACAGGCCGCATCTCTAAAGCCTGTGGCAGGCTATACCAATCCCGGTATACAGCTGTAGTTGAGGATACAAAAAGGCTGACAAAGAAGCAAACAGGGGCTAGTAAAACAATATCAACAGGGGCTAGTAGAAATACATCAACCGATACTGGGGGCAACACATTACTTTCAGAGATAGGTAAAAGCGCAGGAAAGCAGATAGGGTATGGATTGAAAGAAGCAGAGGAGGAGTTTGTAAGAGCACTAGGGGAGCAGGATCGGTGCGCAGTGGTAGAACCCGACTAATGGATGATGGGACAGATGTTTAAACAGGACAGTAAATCATCCAGCGACCTTCCTACCTTAGAACCAGTAGAAAAAGAGTTCCCGAAAGTTGCGACGACAGACAGAAAGCAATGATAGCAGGTGGGTAATGGAAGGGACAGTCTCTTGATGGAGGACAGAGATAGGATGCCATGATCCAGGCGACTTATGAGATGGTCCACTAGAATAGCTGTAACAAATAGCAAAAAGGGAGAGGAGATATCACCACCTCAGAAGCAGGGGACACATTTCTCCCTGACAGAGAAAGGTCAAAGGGGGGGGGGGCAAAATAAGGATAAGGAGAACTTAACAAGCAGTTTCCCATCCCTCACCGCAGGTGCAGGAAAGTGGAATTATGCCCTTGGGATCGCAGGGATTACCCTAGCTGTAGGAGACATGAAGAGCTTGTTCGCCTCTTGATTGTGTGAACAAGCAGACAGACTTTGGAAAAATGCAGGATATGATGGGGTAACACTAAGCAGCAATGACCATGATGAGGTGCCATGTAATAACTGTAGAGCACACATATGGAAGGTACTCAAGGAAATGCAGTCAGAAATGCAATCTATCCTAGTTCCTAACATGAGACCAGATGAGGACCCCACACAGTACATTCGACAGATACAGGAGATGTGGAGGTTAGAGACACAACAACCATGGGATAGGAACATCCCCATTTTTTTTATCACATGGTATCACAGGGTCTCCCCACAGACATGCAGGCAGAGTTGTGGAAGGTGGTAGGCATCGAGATGAAAGGATGGCCAGCGATGCAAGTACAAATAGTACACCACTGCACAGTGAAACAGTATAAAGAAATAAATGAGGTAGATCAAGCTCAGAAGGCAGAGTCAAAGTTGGTACAGATAAAATGACGTACTTTAAATATCATACCCCCCCAAGTGGGCTTATTGAATTGGTCCTCAGTTCACTTCTACTGGCTGTATTTTGCAAATAAAAGCAATTATTTTTTCATGCAATACTGTGCACTTTATTTTTGATTACCCTTTGCCTTATTTTGCTAATTACTTTGGGGAACTTTACCTTTACAGTAGAACTAAGTTGGCACAGCAGATTACAAAACCTCTGAAATGGTAGCTTAAGAAATTGGAAAAGGGAGGTTTCTAGCCCCACCCCTTTTCTAATCTCCATTTGTGTGGTGGCTGCCATGTGCTCAGGCCACTAGTTTTCCTGGTGGTTTTCTTCATGTGATGGTGAGTTTGCTCCAACAGGGTTTGGGGAGGATTTCTGTGCCATACCAGCAGTCATATACAATGCACACTCGGGCGGGGACTGCCCCCTGCAAACTACCTCACCCAGCTGCTGAGGGTGGACTGGCTCTGGCATGTACCCTGGTAGGCCACCTACCCCAGATCGGGATGGATCCCTGTTCCCCTTGACGGGGTCAAGCCCCTGAGCCTGTCACATACCTCCACCCCTTTTTCCAAGTGCTCCTCCCTCTCATTGATAGATACTTCCGGTTGTGGCACATTTTTTGACCCTTCCACATTGCATCTATAGTGTCTTCAGGCAGTGGTTCATTAGCATTAAATCTATGCCTATTAGTATTTCTTCCAGTTGGACTGGCTTCACTGCCACAGACATCTCTATTCACTCCCCTACAGTGCCTATATACCACTGGCCTGGTGGATAGAGGTCAATGTCCTATGTACAAAGATAATCTGGGATAGAGGTCCTGGAGTCAATTCATCTTGTGTAGTTAGATCAGTGTAGATGGCTGTTTGATACCAATGCGAGAACTTGTCTTCCTTAGATCATCAGCGGAAGATGGAATTTCCTATCTGCTTCCTCCATGGAATGTACTGTCCAGGATGTCCCTTTTGCATTCTCTCGCTCTTCTGGGTACAACTCTGGGTGATACAGAGACATCTGGTTAATTTTCTGGCTCCGGTTCCAACTGGCACTCTTTCTGGGAATGTGGTGTTAAGAACCCTATCTCCATATACTCATCTTTCCGCTGTTTAGGGAAGATCACGTTATATGGCCCAGTTTCCAGTATGTTTAACAATGGATCGACATATGCGGCTGTGTGTGTGGACGTAGTCTTACCCCATCATTTTGGATAGGGAAATCTCCACTCTTCTCTGTGGACCTTCACACTGTAGGACTTGCTTATCTTGTTTGTGTCATGGCCTGTTATGCCAGGCTTGCAAAACCCTGTAGGAGGATCTTTCGGAGACACAACTCTTTGGCAATAGGTAATCCTACTTTCCTTCCGATTCACATTGACCCGGTAGAGGAGACCTCTTTTTTCAATGAAATGAGGGGACTTCAACGCAATGTTTTCTGCCTCAGCCAAAGCTACACTTAAACCTATGTGTCTTAAAAGAAACACTGACAAGCCAGATGTTGCAGGTGTTTTTCTGAATAGTGGATGTAATCAGGACTCGGGTATCGGGTCACAACTGCTTTCTGTACAGCTGGTCTCCTTCTGCAATGGCATACACAATCTAAAGGACTAAGGAATGTACTGTCCCCCCCCACCCCAAAGAGAAATTCCCAGTGGTTAAGACGAGTTACCTCAAGACGTTCCATTCATCGTTATGTGGTTTACTCCAATACAGTTAAATTAATCACAATTAAGACAACAATGATATGCTACACTGGAGAGCAACATCTTTGAGTATCTCCAATCGAATGAATAGCTGAGCACTGTGACTTCCAAATGAGGACAGACTCTGTGCCATTAGGAATACTGGAGAACAGATGAAGACTATCCCTCCAGGTGCACATGCACTCCTCATTACCACCTCCAGTTCCACTAGCACTACCAAAGGATAGGATTGGTGTCATCACCTCTATCCAAAGGCAGGCGTTGTGCCATCCTCTCCGCTTGAAGGTCGAGTTGAAATCAGTAATGCTAGTGAAAGTTAAGTATAGTTGCCTCACACCGGGTGATTTCCTCCACTGCCACTCAATACCTAGGTCATGGACACAAGTGATGACAATTCAGTACTAGAGGTTTAACTCTTTAGAAAGGTGGGGTATTTCCAATAAACCTACAATGCGTTTCATTAACTTTCAGCCAACTCCATGTGTGCAGACTCCATTTCCCTCAGTCAGGATGCACAGGTACCAACCTACAGAATCAGCAGGAACACCAGGTCCTTGTCAGGCAGCCCCTCCCTCCAATCAGAGTAGCAATCAACATGTTTTCTCTGGCATGTGTAGTTGGCAGGATAGCTCAAGCAGAACGTGTTAATCTTGGGAACAGGGCCATGTCGTGGAATATAGGCGTGTTCCTCTGGTGGAGCTGGCTCACCCCTTCACTGCCCCCACTGCCCCGAGTCAACGCAGTGAGTGCCCTGAGCAGCTAATAAGGTATGATATGATATGATAGTTTATTTATATAGCGCCTATACACAATGTGTTTCAAAGCGCTTCAAGGCAAGGGAGGGAACAAGGGAAAAAACAATTACATTCTTACAGGCCATGAACAGTAAGGATGTGAAATTAACTATCATACTCAGCCTGACGACATTTCAGATAGTGCAAGAACTAAAACATAGATAAGGAAGGGAGGGGGAGAGTGGGAAGGAAATGGAAACAGACATGCGACTATCGTACTAGGCCTGACGACATTTCTGGTAGAGCCGGAAAAAAAACAAGAGGTGAGGTAGAGGGGTGCAGAAAGGAAGGGGAGGAACAAAACAAGCGACTATCATATTAGGCCTGATGACATTTCAGATAGTGCTGGAGGGGGGGTGGGGAGGAAAAAACCAGTAAGAGGAGGGAGGAGACAGACGAGGTTGCTATCATACTAGGTCCAGGGACAATTCTGATAGAGTAAGTGCATAGAAGAAAGTAAGGGGAGGAGATAGGGAAAGGAGGAGAGAACAGGGAGTTAGCAGTCAAAAGAGTGGAGTAGCAAGAGGGGAGAGTGAATATTTGATTATTACAGCTGGGGAAACTCTGTCATAAAGCACTGTATAAACTACCGAATTATTATTATCATCATCAATGCATAGTCAAACTTAAAAAATGAAACCCGTTTATAATTCCCATAGAAGCATTATATAATGCCATAATTTCATGGGACAAACTGTCTTCAAGATCACAACATGGAAAATGAAAGCATACCTACATTACGTGGATAAATACTGCATAAGTCACTATCTTTCCTGAACAGAATATGAGAAAGTTCTACTTAGTTGTTCGTGATCACTGCATTAGCCCTTTCAGTCAAGCAAATAGCAGGGGGATCTTTGACATATTAATGCGTTTTGTAAACACTTTAGTGTTACCACTTTGAATAAAGGAACTAAGCTTCCTACCTCCATCCGCTTGATACCGCCAACCCCTCTTCCTCCATAGTACGATGCATCCACAGTGGGCCATTTCTTCTTGGGAAACCCATCCTCATCATCAGACTCCTGGAAAATAAAATTAGAACATGGTCTTTTTCCCTGCAATTGTCGTGACACGAGATGAACAACAGCTGTCTGTGCAGAATGCTTCTATGGGACTGGGCTCTTGAAGAGGGTACGGATGCCACCGAGGAGAAATAAAAGCCTCTTGTGCCTCCAGCTGCAACTAATGAGAGAGTCAGAGGCTGCTCTCGCGGGGTCACCCCTCTGCAATGAACGTCTTCATGCCTGGCCTTGAGAGCACAAACCCTGCCTAACAGAGGCTGCTTGGAGAACAGAATACAAGTGTGTGATGAAAGGACTGTCTGGTGACACCAAGTAAATCACAGTTAATAAGGGAAAAAGAGTTTCAGTGGTATGTATGGAAAATGGGGAAGAAATATAGTGTGTTGCTTTTTTTCCAAATCTGCCAAGAGACTCCCTAGCCAGGACTGTCCAACAAGTGGGGCATGAAGCAAATGTCGTTGGGCCCGCTGCACATCTGTAAATTCCCACAAACTGCTGCTGACTGGGCATTGAGGGATTTGTGGGTGGGCCTTGCCTGCTAAGGCCCTACCTTGTCTACGCCCCTGCCTCAGTTCACAGGAGGTTCAAGCTGAGCGTGAGCATTTCATAGGGTATCTTAAAGACCAATCACAGCAGATAGAGAGACACGCCCTGCGATATCACAATGATGGCACACAGTATTATTGCAGCCATGAGCACCGTGTGTATCCAGTAAGATCCAACTCCACCAAGGTCTTCTCAGACCATCTCATTCTACAAGGAACTGACAGAGGCGAGTGCCGACGCTGCCTGCCTTCGAGGTGTGGAGGCCAAGCCTTCTGTTCCCTGCCAAGAAAGCCTCTTTCACTTTTGAAGGCAGTTCCAATCCCGCTGGTTTGCCGACGGCTACTGCTCAAAGTAGATCAACGTCAAAGAGAATAAGGAAACATGGCAGCGCTTCAAGATTTGACATGCCGTTTTAGATTCAGCAGTATCCTTGCAATTACTTTCAGCCTGCCAGCCTCCTTTCCCCTCGACGTCCATGCTGCCGATTGCCTCAGCAGATGGCTCACCCTCTTACCAGCACTTCATCTCACCTGGTGTTGTCACCATACTTGGGCGTTGGGTGTACTCACCGCATTGCTTCTCTTCAGTGATTGCAACACGTCGAGCTGTCAGTGTGAGCAAAGTGAAACTCCCACTGCCTTAAGGGCAAGCACCAGAGTGATTGGGAAATGTGACAGCATAGCACTGTGTAGGTCCCCCCCGCCCCCTGAGGTTCGGGGTATTGGCACCAGGAGCAACTTTCTTCTGTCTGTCTCTCCATCATACGTGATTAAAGTAGCCCCCACAGTGCTAAAAACATCTGTGGCTCAAGCATTATCGTCAACATTTGTAATTGCTGCCAAAAATCGACTTTCTCTCTCCAGCACCAGAGTCCGATGTGCTGCTTTTCTATAATGCATCTTCCAATTGACTGGCACACACCACTTTTCCACCCGGCTGCTACCCGTCCATCATTTACACGTCTATCAGCCATCCTGTATCTACCACTACTCTTCCATCTACCTCTCCTTGTGTTCCATCCATCCATCCATCCATCCATCCATCCATCCATCCATCCATCCATCCATCCATCCATCCATCCATCCATCCATCCATCCATCCATCCATCCATCCATCCATCCATCCATCCATCCATCCATCCATCCATCCATCCATCCATCCATCCATCCCTTCTTCATTCAGCCCTCACGCATCTCCCATTCTCCCATCATTCAGACATTTAGTCTTCACAAGTCTGCCAGCAAGTCCTGCTTCGCCAGTAGGCCCTCTGGGCTTCTTTCAATGGGTTGCAAGCACCCCTATCGGCTTTCCAGGATGTCCACCACTGCCTACTTCACTGGAATGCCACACACCTGTTACCTGATGCCATCTTTCCGCAGAGAACACTCCATGGACAATGTGACAGGGCCGCACGCGTGTGTTGTTGGAGCGGGAAAGATGCATTCAACAGAGAGCAGGTTTGGGAGCAAAAAACAAAGTAGGAAAAAAGGACAACAAAAAAAAAAAACAGTGTCCATGGGGATGTACCCCGCAGGAGAAAAGAAATGAAGGGGTTCATGACGGTGATCCCATGAAAGGAGAGCCGGAAATAGAAGGAAACAAGTGCGTACTCCTTTCAGAATGTTAGAATGGACGTGCTGCCTGCACCGCAGGAGATCAGACCCAGGTG
Source organism: Ambystoma mexicanum (assembly GCF_040938575.1). Classification (NCBI taxonomy): domain Eukaryota; kingdom Metazoa; phylum Chordata; class Amphibia; order Caudata; family Ambystomatidae; genus Ambystoma; species Ambystoma mexicanum. The sequence continues at coordinate 1,134,475,959 of NC_090929.1, read as the reverse complement.
TATGTAAAACGAGCATTACAATGGGAGATACAAAGAAAATCCCCCCAAGATGGCGCAGGAGCGGTGGCGACAACCTGGTGAAGCCGAGCCTCTGGCAACCGGTCAGGAGCAGAAGGAGAGGAAGCAGAGAGCGAGCTCACGTTCTGCAGAAACCGGAGGCCCTGGAAAAGTGACCCCGGTTCCTGCGACCCCTCCTTCCCTGCCCCGTCTTTCATTCTTCTCCCCCTTCACCGATCCGCAATCACTGACTCCCACAACTTGCCACCTGACTCAGTGACAGATCTGCTCCACTGCTGATCAAAGGCAGATCATGCCAGCCAGGTGACACGCCCATACCCTTCCCATGTCCAGGTGTCTGGCGTCTTCCGAATTACAACGTGGTGGCATAGAGGGACGGCAAATATTGCCACCTCTGGAACCCTGTAGGGTCCATTTTTCTACAATAAAGGAAGGGTAAAATAACCACTTACTGGTTCCGGGGGAGGAGGCGGTGGAGGCTCCTTGATGACCTGTAAAATGGAACAAGATGAAGATCAGAATCAATATTATCACCACCCAATCGCTGCGAAATAGAGGAATTATGCCGCCTTTCCTGCAGCTGCCTCCCGAGATCCGGGGCAGGTAGAGGTACATTATATCTTATCCTCTGCTCATGGGGCCTATGAAACGAATACCAACTTTGACAACCTGGAAGGTGTGGCAAAGTAAAACATTACAACCTGCGGCAGAACATACAGTTCAGGGATTTTATTAATTTCCGGAAAAGTGCTGTAAATTGTCGGCTGGTTTGCAAATCTAGTTTTTGATTTTGAGAAAGAGAACCCTTGTCGGATTCCAGTTTCCTTTGCGATCCTCAACTTCAGATCCCAGATTGCAAAAGTTTTTTAAATTTTTTTTTTTACTTGTAGTTCATTCCGCAATGCACACTGAGAGTTGTGATTTCAAATCCCAGCATGCCATTTTCTTCCATACAACAGCATCTCAGTGACTTCGTGGAACTTGGGACATCCAGTCCCCAACATGTAGTCTCTCATATTAGCACAAAGAGATATTTATTGACCTCCTAGGAGCCAATCAGAATGTTTAGAGTGAAGTCAATAACTAGTGTCATTGACTGCGCTCTAAATATTCTGCCTTCAAAAGCAGACAGGTAAACAGCAATGCAATTTCCCAGCTAGATTTCTTATAACAAGACACTTTGCGCCTGATTCATAGAGCGTTTTCCTATGGGATTGCACAATTATAAAAGACTTCTGTGTATCACGCCCTTCATCTCATAGAGAACCTTTGTTTTGGCTGCAACACACTACGTAACACATGAAAGAAAACGCTAAAAACAGGGGAAATGCCTTTTCTTTGTTATAAAAAACGGTTTACTTTTACATTTCACAAAAAGCGTGCTCATGTTAAACCGGTTTCAGTTCAATCAAGTTTGCAATTAAAATGCTTAATTTATGAGAAGAACTATGTTATTCAAACAGTACAAAACAAACCACATTTAATTTACTAAGTTGTCCATTCACTTTACACAGTATTAAAGTCAAATTTTTTACTTCACCACCCAAACTCAAAAAGATGTACTGCTACTACCACTATGTGCTAACAACGTTACAGACCTCAGGAGGGGTAATTATCACTTGGGATAATGAGTCTTCCCCAACTTATGGCCCTCGGCTTCACCTTGGGCCATAACCTGGTGGCAGGTCATTATCCCACAATACTGACCTCTCCCTTGGTCTATAAGGCAATATTATAGTCCTGCTCTTATTGTAGTCTAGTTCCATAGGTTCCATCATGCAGAGGTACTTTTCGTTTCGACCCTCTGTGTGTGCGCTTAAGTAACTTTTATATCAAGTTTCAGTATGCAATGGTTCTCTTAAAATTCACGTAGTCTGTGCACTCTAGGAACTCTGACCTCGGGATTTAGTATGCAGCATTTCTCTATACGTGCATATTTCTCAATAGGGACGTCATTCGGGGGTTGCAAGAGCGACCTCTGCTGATTGACTGGCGACCTCTGTCAATCTCTTGCGACCTCTGTGGGGCGTGGCTGAGGGGACGCGGCCAGAGCTACCAAGCACGGTGCCGTGCAATGATGCCTTTATAAGACTCCTCTAGCGGCTCAGTGACTAGCCACAAGTCCTGCTCCAGGCCAATCCAACGTGTGCTTAACTCCTATTGGCAAAAGAGATATTGAGAGATTGAAGATGTACCCAATGGGAGAGCTGGAAGAAGCGCCATTGGCATTTGCCAACCAACAAGGAACCGGTATGGGCGGGGTTTTTACAAACTGACCGCGGCAGTGCGGGGAGCATTGCAACCCATGTAACAGGAGAGTCGGCTAGGAAAGTCATAATACAATGAATTGCACGTTTTAAAAACACAAAGCCACCGAAAAGGAAAGATGAACATGGATTTTTAGTGATTGGTTTTACACCTAACTTGCCTCTTATTCCAAAAAGCAAATACGAGTTTTGGGACCGGATTGTGCCAATGTGAAACACTTTCGTAAATCAGGACCTTGGTGTTTACTTTCTGATTTCACAAATAATGTCAGCCAAGAATTGCATGGACACATAATGCTGGTGATTACATTTATCTTTACGTATTCACAAGATGTACGACAAACGCGTGAGGTTGCGGAATGATGCCCTGTGCCATGCACCTATCCACTCTTCCTTTAAACTCTCCCTGAAGCCTTCATTGAATACAGGGGAAGGGAAGCGCTACACCGTCACCACGAAGACAAGCCAAATCTCTGTGCTGAGTGTTGAACATCGTGAAGTGCGTCAGATTATGTCGCTGCGCCTGCCATGTTTTATTTGTGTTTTGGTGTACGCGGACATCGCCGGTAACACATATAAAACAACACAACAATGCACTTGTTAAACTTATGAAATATTGTATCGGAAGGTGAGGGTTAATGAGGGGGGATGGGATGTGGAGCAGGGTTTGCAAAAAGTGGTGTTTTCTTGTCATCTAAGTCATATGGTAAATAGCGTTGTAGAGTTTGAAATCTGAGGCAGCCACCTGCAATGTTTGATAGAAAGAGCGGGTTTGCAAGTGTATGGGAGTACCACTTCTCATGAATGCATTGAGACATGTTGTTGAAAAGTCAGAATGTATTTGCATTCTGAGCGAAGGTCACTTGCTTTGCTTTTGTGGTTGCGAGCTCAGTAGGCCCACGCATCCGACTGTACCCATAAGGGTCAATTGTTTTTTGACCGTGAGCGAAAGGGAAAAATTCAGTAAGAATGCAGGGAGTGCAAGTTTGGGAAAAATACCATTTGATAAGGTTATGTATTCAAAACGTTTGTTAAAACACATGTAATATCAGTTGAAGATTCTTTGCTGCAAGTACGTCGCTGTCTGGGTTATAACGAAGACAATGGAGGCGGTAAATATTGTGTAAATTTACTTTTGCCCACTCTACACCGGAACGAGTTATTACCAGAACAGTAATGTTGGCAGTATAACTGAGGTACTATCTTTCTGTGTAGCTGTCAATTTCTTTTTTAACGTTATGGAGAATGCAGAATCTCACCGTTTGTAGGCTATCATTAGGTTCACCCATGTGCCACGCTATTATTTATTTAAAATGTCATGTATGACCACATCAATTTGTGTATCAGTTTCCACGTTCTTTTTGGTTTTTTTGTGCAATTGTTTGGTAAAGGTTGGGTATTGATACGTATTTTCTGTTACGTTTTCTGAAGAGCTACATTCTGCCGTTCTGTGATTGCCATGGATTCCAGATGCCAAGTGATGGGTTCTTTGGATGCCAAATGCACGTACTCGTTACCGGCTGCCTAACCATGACTGTACTGTGGGACGACCGGGCCGGCCCCATTTGTCCATACGCTGGAGTGGCCATTAGGAGTAACATAACATCTTTTATGGTGGTGTAGTCCAAAGTTCATGCCGACGTCTTGGAAATCACTGTGCGACCGAAGCGGTTGCTTTATCGCAAGTGAATACTTTGTGTATGCAAAAAGATCAACGTGTGGCTCCTGATTAACATTTTCGATGACGACGGAACAAACAAAGTTACTATTTCATTGCAAATGGGAATAGTCCGATGGTCTTGGACAGTTTATTGTGAAATTAAAGTACTTTACAAATTCTAAAATTGTTAATGTTTTCCTTTAAAAAACAGTTTATTATTTCAAAATGTTAAGTGCTACGTTCTACGTCGCTGTGTGGTCATTTGCAGGTTCTGCATCACGGCACGTAGGTGCTTATGGGTGCATTTGGCTACGCTGGAGAGGAACGTCATCCAGAAAGGTGTTGAATATCACTAGGGTTTGTTATGTGAAAAGATGTGGGAGTGTTTTCGTATTACACAAGTTTCGTAATGTAGTTAAAAAACGTTGCGGTATATGTTTATTGACTGAGGGGTAGGCTGCAGCCATGGGGACTGGGCAGAATGTCGGGGTCATGGAATAAGGTCATGATCCACACAATGTGGCTACTGGTCATGACCAGAAGGGAGAAAAGATAGGATTACAGTGGCCATGTCCACCTGGGACTGGCTTTGTGGTAAAGTTGTTCGACATTATGATACATTTGAAAGGAAGAAAAAAAGTGCTGGTGGTAATATGTTAACAGCGTTTCCTTTGTGCTATTTGCAGGCTGCAATGGAAAGCGAAGAGGGGCCATGTATGGAACAACCACCTTTCCTTTCTATGGTGGCCATGTTGGAAAAGGATTTTGTTTTGTATGCAATTTATTTTTTACTATTCTTAAACTGTGAAAGGTAGTTCTTACAGGAGCATTTAATTTGTTTATGGATGTTTTTTTTTTGGAAGGACAGCTAAGAAGGAAGGTTGCGGACGGAAATGAGCAAAGACACACCAAACAGTAATATGGGGAGCTAGGCGGAAGGGGGAAAATGTAGTGCGTGTGTTCTTTCTAAGGTGGGGGCAATGTTTCTCATGCTCCATCATTACAGCAGTGCTGGTGTTTTTTGGGGAGGAGGGATGGCCTTAGCTCATGTTGTTTTCAGATAAATAGTATTTTTGCTAAAAGTATGTATTGTGTGCTACATTGTTAATGGCTCACTACTAATAGGTGTTGGAGCTGTGCAAGGGAAATGTTCAAGGTGGCAGTTCCTACATCAGTAAAAAATGTACTTCCACACTGTCCATGCGGAATAGATCTTATTGTTAAGTGTGTACGGATTCTCGGACACGTCACCGTGCTCTGCGCCAGTATATGGTCATGTGCTGGGCTGGCCTTAGGGGCAGCAGCGCCCTGGGCGAATTGGCGCCCCCCCCCATGCTCCCCTGGTCAACAGGGGCCGTGGCTACGGAGTGTTTTGTTTTTTTTAAATCTCCTCGCTTCGGCAAGGAGGTAATTCTATTAATAGGGTGCATTAGCACCCTATTGTTCCTAAATGCGCTCTGCTGCCACGGACGCATCGACCAACAATGAGCAGCCTGCCGCCACTATGCCGGCTCGGGGGAGCCATTCAAAGACTCCCCCGAGCTGGCGTGGGGCTCACGGTGCCTTTTCTTGGTTATGGCGTCTGCGGCAGAGGGGCGCATTTGGTGTCAATCGTGTGCTAAGCACCCGATTGACATTGAATGCTGCGCCTTCTGCCGCTACGCCAGCTTCATGTAGCCCTTGAAAGAGTCCCCCGAGCTGGCATGGCGGGGAGCTTATGGCGCTCTGGGGAGCGCGGCGCCCCGGCTGGTCGGCTCGCCCCCCCTAAGGGACCGGTTCTGGTCATGTGGCATTCTCCGCAAGTTGTGCAATGAAGTCAGATGTTACTTTACATTATGGGTACGTGCCACAACTAGAAACCGATGACCTTTAGTAAAAAAAACGTACAGGGACGTTATAGGTAAGTTGCGCTACTTAAAACCTATCAAATTCAGTAAAAAAACTTTATTAAAGGGACGTTGTGGTTAAGTTGCGCAACTAAAAAGCTATTAAATTCACCAAAAAAAACATTGTTACCGGACCGTTATGGTTCAACGTAAAACCGAAAGACCCTTCAAATTTGCCAGTTATTATAAGCTAAGCAACCATAACTCGCACCACCGAGTGCACTGCAAAGACTAACACCCAGGACATCAAACGTGACATCACAAATGCCAATGATGACATCACTGATGGCATCACATGTTTGGCTCCCCCTTTTTTCCTTTACTGACAGATCTAGGCCACATAGTTTACTTCAGTAACAGTCAGGAATTAAAATTGAAAAGGTACTATATTTGTAGACTTATCCTTCAAGTATGTTCTTACAGTAATTCCCTTACGGTCCAGTGAAATCATGTGAAACGTATGCAGAGGGTAAGTAGCAGCTTTGCAACTGAGCAATCATTTCTCTGCATAAAGGTAATCAGTTAGGTTATGAACACTTTCTGCTACTACTGCTCCTTTTTTCCTTACTTCAATTTCCTTGTATATACTCATATTTGTATGTGTTGTTGTCTCTTTGTGTTTTGTCTGTAATAATGCAATTATGTAGTAAGTGGATTTTTTTACCTACTTATTACATGTTTCACTGTACGCAAAACTCTAATAAGAAAGCAGTTATCATTTCATTATTCAACAAGTCAAGATTATGACTAGTGCACCTTCATCATGTATGCTACACAGAAGAGCTATGTTTCTGCATTACTAGCTTAGTACACTGGATAGAACTTCGTAATGGAATGGTTTTTGTATCAATGCATTGCTTATTGTACTAATTACTATGATATTTATTCCAATGACCCTTGACACTTTTTTATCCACATTATAATAAGAATCCCTTGTACAGACTTTTCATGAAAAGTAAATGCACATGTGATGTCATCAGTGATGTCATCAATGACATTTGTGATGTCATGTTTGATGTCCTGGGTGTTAGTCTTAGCAGTGCACGGTGGTGGTGCGAGTTATGGTTGCTTAGTTTACCATAACTGGCGAATTTGAAGGGTTTTTCGGTTTTACGTTAAACCATAACGTCCCGGTAACAAAGTTTTTTTTAGTGAATTTAATAGGTTTTTAGTTGCGCAACTTAACCATAACGTCCCTTTAATGAAGTTTTTTTAACTGATATATATATATATATACATATATGCCCATTTGCTTTGATTAGTATGTGGCTGTGGAAGTGCAATGCTTGTTGGTTTGTATAGCGCTCGGAAGTGACAGTCATGCTAAATTTCGCTCAGTAACTGACCTACCTTTACGCTTCTGCTTGCCACGTGCAGCAGAAGGTGTGCAGTACGGACCCCACTGCGATGCTCAGAGCCAGAAGAGCAGTGGAAGAGAACTTGTGCAGTGCTGTGCCAAGTTATGAAATGAGTTACCCTCCCTCTTATTTATTATTAATATGTTTGCCTCTCTCTTTGTTGGAGAGCTGTCATTCTATAAGCCTCTGTCCTGCTCCAGGAGAGACAGCTCCTGCCCTGCTTTGAAGGGATTGACCTTGTCATCACTGCATGCACTGCCCTGTCCTGTACAGGCAGCAACTATTCGTACCTATTTGTTTGTTCTGACACATCATAGAAGGTGTGTGAGCCGACCCTGTTCTGAAAACTAAAAGCCGCCCCAAATTGTAACCGTATCTTTTGCCAAAATGCACATTCACAAGGTGAGTACGAGAGAATGAGGTGCAATGTAAGTTCATAGACAGGGTGCAAGAGTGTGGGAGAGTGTTGAACCTATGGGAACTGTAGATTGACAACTGTGAGTACAGTACTTTGGGAGTAAGCTGTGCGGGCCTGCCATTTAGGTAGTCGTGGGTGCAGACAGATTGATAGTGACTGTGTAAGAGAGTACTTGGAACAGTGTGGGGGTGTGGGTACTGAACACTGAGGGTAGACAATTGCTGCGAGAGATCCCGTACAGAAGACGGGGCTAGAGGACCGTGGATCGTGCGATATCTTGCATCTATTCCCCTTTGTGGAATTGTTATCGTTATGAGGGCAGTTAAAGAGACTCCAGCCCACGCCCAGGACCTTTCTGTAGAGGGAGTTTCTCTAATGCCATTTGCCACCTCAGTGGGTAGTATGCCTACCTGGCGACAACGACTTCTGCCCTCAGCGGATATCTCTTCAGTGCTATTGACTGTCACTACCCAGTATTCTGTCTACCGGCTCTGGTCTCGGCCTATTGTCTTCGGCGAATTGCAATACTAGTAATGTATAGAAACAAGAACTTGAAATGTTTTGTTCCTCTTGAGTTATGTAAGCACTTTGAAGAGATACAGAAAGATGGTTAGGTAGCAGTATTTGCCAATGCACTAACCAAGCCCATTTTAAACTTAGCTCTAGGCTGTGAAGGAGATGAAAATCGGAGACGTCTGGCTGTTTTGTGCAGGAGTAATGAAGTCCATGAAACAACTGCAAACAGTACAACACAACACTGAAGGTAACTTGTAGAATGAGAAGAAAATGGGGTGAGTGCCAAAATCATTGAAGACTGTGGATGCCATCGACTAGAAGAATACACGTTCTCTGGTGAAATATTATCCCTCTCCCCTTTTATCCTGGCGTTCCCCTATCCCTATTCCTGCCCCTGTATCCCCAGAATGTGATTTCACTCTGTAGTCCTGTTGAAATAACAGGGTGCATCCACATAAAGAGGTGATATAGGTTCATACACTTAGCATGGCAACATGGACCTTGACACACTGCTACATATGATGATCCATTCTTGTATGAAATGTCACTATACAGTGATACCGTAACCATATTTTTCTTAGTGTGCTGAGGGATAATGCTTTATGATGCCACTTCATGTGCTGTCCATCGCGTGGGCGGGGCCAAATTACATCACTCCCTGTGATGTCACACGGGGCAGGGGCAAATGACATAATTTCCGGTGATGTCACTTGTGGGGTGTGGCATTGTGATGTTACTTCTGCCACCCCTGGCAGTTTGGTGAAATTACATCCCTGTTTCTCAATATGTGTTAGGACCTCTAACTCCCATATGCAACAGGAAGCATCTACCCTTAGTTTCAGTTTCTCAGTGTGCCAGAGGAACTTGGACTTCAAGCTGCATCATTAATTGTCACTTTTTCAAGGTACTCTACTAACTTTGAACTCAAGTTCCATGAAACAGAGTTTCTCCTACTGTTTCCATCTTCAATGCTTCCTTTCTATTGGTGTTTGGCCCAGAATGTTTTTGCTCCATCCCCTGCTCTTGATCCCAATTTCACACTCAGATCACAGGTTCCCATCCCTGAGCCTGCATTCCCATCTTGGTTCCATCTGTTGCCCCATCTGACTCTTACATGTTCGCATCAGGACAAGCTCATATGGATCCTCTGGGCCCCGACATTTGAGTCACATCTCCGCTGATCACATCGTCTTCACATCATTCTGTGATCCCAATGCCTGACTGGAATTATGGCTTTGTCCTCACTGCTGAGAAGCGGCTTCATGTCTAACATCTTTATGACGCTCTCCAGCTTGGCATGTCCTCCTAGGTTCTCCATGATCATTGTGCCCACACATACAGTATACCATAGCTGGGACTACTGTGCCAATAGCCGATGATTGCACCTTCATGCCCATGTTGCTTTTCTTTTCTTCTAGCTGTGAAATTGCGGTCTGTGTCACCTGACAACAGTCAAGGAAGACAGACTTCTGACTTAGCACATGGCTCAATGGTATGGAGGGCTCGCCATCAGAAAGGTGGGTGCCAGTTTACCCATTCCCAAGGCACTTATATATGATGCTTCAAGTGGTAACTTGAGTTACTTTTGAACACTTAGATTAATATTGGCATGTTTTGTAATAATAATAACCTCACGGTTTTTGATTCTCACATTAAATTTGTGCTTATTTATATAATGTCAACAGATTTAATCTAGGCATGGGTGTGCTTGACTTGAATGACTTGTCAAACCCTTGAAGAAAAGGTTTTAATTGGTTCCAGTCATTTGAGCGTCCATAAAGATGGCTCAGAAGTTGAATCGAGCAAAGCCAATAAATGTCTGAATCGTCTCAAATCGGTTTGATACAATTGAAGCAATAGGTTATGTGAAGTGTAACAGAGTATCAAACCTTTTTTGGGCCTCCTTGGGCCCTCTTCCGTTGCCTTCCTGTTTGGTGAATCTGTTGGTTGTCTCCATGACTATCAGTCTGGCTTCAGAGCAGCACAGCCTCAGAAACTGCTCTCCTGAACACCTGCGAAGATCTGCTCTCTAATTTTGATTCCAGCCTTCCTTCTGTCCTCATCCTCTGTCACCTTTCCTCTTTTTTTGACATAGTCAACCATTCCACCCTGATCAATCGACTCCGCTAGAACCTGGGCATCACGGTTCAGGCCCTAGAGTGTGGCCTCCATCCTACTGGACCAACCCTCCCAGGTCCAGCTTCGGTCCTCTCTCTCAACCACCTCTTTTTCCACATGTGGTGTTCCACAGGGCTCTATCCTCTCACCCTAGCTCATCAATGTCTACTTAGCCCCTTTGGCCCACCTGATCTCTACCTTCTCCTCCAACTTTCAGTGTTATGCGGATGACACTGAGCCCTCTTTCAGGCTCCCCTCAGCCTCCTCTCCTCTCTCGTTCATTCCTGACTGTCTAGCTGTGATTAAAGATTGGTGCACCTTCAACGATCTCTGCCTTAATACCATTAAGATGGAGATTCTTCTCATTGGGACCCCTGCTCCCGCTTTCCCTCTCTTACTCCAGCCGCCCTCCTTAGACCCTGTTCCTTCGTCTTCCTGGGTGTCAAAAAGCCTTGGTGTCATCTTCGATTCCACTCTCTCCTCCTCTCATCACATCACAGATCTTGCCAAGAAGGCAAACCACCAGCTGCACCTCATCACAGGTATTCTTCCTTTTCTTACTTTCCCACAGAAACTCACTGTCTCTAGAGCCCTGGTTCTCTCTAGTCGGTACTACTGCAACAGCCTCTTTCTCAATCTGTAATGAATCCATAACAGGACTGCAAGACTTATCCTTGACCTCCAGCCCGAGGGTTTCTGACCAGCCATGAAATCCCTTCACTGGCCAGTGGTGGTTGAAAGGATCAACTACAAGACCCTCGGCATCAGTGGTCGAAGTGTGAGAAAAGAAGTAGTGGAACTATGTTCCCTGCTAGCCTGCCCTGGTCCTCACAAACCCCATCGCCCTGTACCCTCCCACACACAATACAAACCCCCAACCACATTTGCCTGCTGTTTAAGGGAATGTCCAGTGCAGTGCACTGAAAGTGCAAGTTTCAACCTCTTCCTACACTATTATTTTAAAACGAGAGGAGCACCGCTCCCGTCCGCTCCCGCTCACTTCGAACACTGCTCTGCATCGTCCACAAGGCTTTCAGGGAATGGGCCTGCACTACCTCCAACCCTCTCATCCAAAATACCCTCCTTCTCGAGGCCATTGCTCAGCTACCTCCAACTCTCTGGGAGCCAGACGCTTCTGCAGGCAGAGAGTGGGGTTTAGATCACTCTCCTCTGGAGGTGCCTCCCTCTGCAATAGCCTGCCCCTCTCAAACTTGAGCCGGACCACCTGAAGTGCTCAAGAATTTATTTTCTCTCTCTCTCTCTCTCTCTCTCTCTCTCTCTTTCTCTCTTTCCCCGCCACCCCTTAACCCCCAGTCTCACTGGGTACCAGGCTCCTCCATGATCAGTCTCATCAGCACTGCCTTCAGGCCTAACGTGCACATAGGGGCTGTAACCTTTACAGCCCCCTGCCTCCTTGCACTTACCCAGAGCCATGCTGCCCTGATTGCACTTACCCTTTCGATCTCCCTGCACTTCCCCCGCTCCCTTCCTCCAGCACTTTTGCGATGTTGCACTTGCACAATCTGAATGACACAAGGTCTAGTTAGATTGTTTGTCTTGTCCTTCCTCGGTCCCCCCCCCCCTGTCTTGTTGCGCCTAGAAACACTTGTGTACAGGCATGTTATAAATGACATATATTATATCACATCACAAGTGATGACATGTGCTTGTGCATCTCATCATATGCATCTTAAAGGGCGTCTGAATGTGTGCATCACTGATGCACACGTTCAATTGTCATTTTTCACCCCTTCTACAAATTTGCACTAATAAAGGCGGTTTATGAGCATTTCAAATTGTTAGGAATGGTTTTCTATCCTCTGGCCTGGTGGACAGATGTATAGAGGGCCAACCTTGTTTAGTAATAGATTCAACTCTGGTAGCTGTAGCCAAACCAATTTAAGGCAGCAATGTGAGAGGTCATGGCTAAGTCTCAGGATGGGTGAGCCTGCTAAGGGGTCCTTAATGAGTACATGCAGTGAAATATCAAGGAACACACTTAGATTAACAGTTATACAAATATTTATTAATGCCCATATAACAATATGAAAACTGACTACTAGCATGGAATACCACACAAGTCTAAATAAAAGATAAATATATACAAACACTGGAGTAGGGCAAAATATATAAAACACCCCTGCAAAGGTAGGGGAGTATTAGTATGCAGCACTACAGGTCCACAGAGATACAACACTAACTTTAAAAGTCCATCCCTAAGAAGTATGGGGCCTTGTGCCCAAAGATTCACCAAAATTCCACAGTTTTGTGAGATGGGAACAAGTTAGTAGAGGGATTCTGGGGTCCAATGAAGAGTTCCAAAGAGTAGAGGGCAGGTAATCCTGGCTAATAGAAGTGTCCCCCACTTTCGGAATATTTGTGTGAACAAGCAATGGCAAAGCCAAAATGTTACAAAAGTTTCAAAATGTTACCTAACTTTTAAAAGGGAGTTAGGGGTTCAGGTAAGTACTGTTACAACTCACCCCCTGTACTTTGATTCTTCTTTCGACTTGGCAGGTCTTCTGAAGAGCGTCCAAGGTTGCTTTTACTGCCATCAGCTCCTATCTTTGATGCCCTGAGGTTGCGGGATCGAGCACTTCTCCCATTGGCGACAAATGATTGTGCAAGTTCTTCAGGATGGAGAATACAGAAGAACTCGATGCAGGGTCCCTCTCAGCACAGGGCCGGATGCAGGAAAGCTGTTTTGGATGATGACAACTGATAAACCGCATCGCAGGGGGGCACACTTATTGCGGTCAGACTTTGCCTCCTATCTCAGGTCTCTCTGCTGCTTGAACCAGGACATTTGGCAGAAACGGCTCCTGTAGCAAAAGTTGTCAATAGCCAAAGTTCCACGCCTCAACGTGGAACGGTGATGTCTGTAGCACGGTAGCCCAAACTCTGAGCTGGGAAGTCAATGGGTGATCCAAGGGCTCTTCTTCACAGGACTTTGAGATGAAGTCGAGAATGGATGTTCCCTCTACTCCAAGGGTCGAAGCTCCTTCGCAGGACTTCTGGAGATCAGGTGATTTGAAGAAGGCCTGGCAACCATCTTCTGTTGCTGTCCTGAAAGAGCCCTGTCTTGTACATACAAGACAGGGCTCTTTCAGGACAGCAACAGAAGATGGTCGCCTGGCCTTTTTCAAATGGGTCCACTGTCTCCTTACATGTCTTGCAGCTGGACAGGATACTTGTCTCCTTCAGGTTTCTTCCAGGATCTCTCTGGAATGGGTGCAGGAGTCCTCTTCTTATCCAAAAGGCAGGTAAGAGCCGATACTCCCACTAGCCAATCTAAGATCTGGCTCACACACACACACACACACACACCAGCAGTGGTCCAATCAGGACCGCTGGTGGCACAGTTCATGCATACCATTCACACACACTGAAACCAGTTTGTGGATTGAGATCGGACAGTGGCAACCCACTTCCTGGCAGAAAACACACACGGCCCTGCAGTGGCCTCCAAAAAGCCTCAGCTTTCCCAGACACTGGAAGTCTCTATAAGGATTGTCCTGTCCACACATGTCAGGAAGAAGGGTTAGTGATAATATGGCCAGGGGGCAAACGAAAAACCTTGTGGCATGGCCATGTTTGACCACTAGCCACAGTAGGTAGCCAAACATGTTATAGGTGGTAAGGCAAAATAAAAATACACTAACCAATAGCAAAAAGTAACTGCTGCCATAAGCTTGTCTCTTGGGCACACCTAAAGTAATCAAAAACCTGAGTGTTAGGCTAGGGCAAACCTAATGTGCACCCCATTGTACTGCATTGTAAGATGCATTTCAAATGATTTAATGTTACCAAAAGTGACAACCAAAAGTGACAATAGGTTACCAAAGTGGCAACAAAGTAACAAGACTAGGGGAAACAATGGTTCCCACTTCTAACAGCCTGAAGGACCTTTCAGTTTCCCCATGACAAATGAGCAAAAGCCAGTGTAGTGAAGTTGGAGGCTTCATTGCAATGTGAAAAGTTCAGGTGAGCTTTTTAAAAGCAAAAAGTATGGGGGCCTATACAAAAGGAAAGGATGGTGCTGTAAAGATAAATCTTTCCTAACACAAAGCACATCTCCGAAACCAAACATGGAATGGTCTTTAAAGTGCACAGAAAATTGTCATATTACCCTTTTTAGAATATGTGTAAAGCGATGCACATTACTTGACTGGATCATTTGTAGCATTTTCATGTTATGCATTTTCTTTTCAATGGAACAGTGGTATGAACCCCTGCTGACGCACTTGCATTTCTATCCCTCAAATAAGGATACAAATATTGTCCCCCTTTTTATCATATCACAATGACAGGCCTTTCAAGGGCATGTGGCTGTGAAATGCACCCCAAGTACCCACATGGGTGCAGAGAGCCTGTCGTACATTACAAGGTGGCTGCCAAGCACATCATTTGCTGTACCACACAGCCCCCTGAAAATCCCAGATCACTTTTCCAGATAAAGTGATCTTATTATGGCACAAGTGATGAGATGCGCTTGCACATTACATTACATTTACCCACAAAAGTGCTCCATGTTCTCAAAGGCTATCTGAATATCAGCATCTTTTTAGGCCGGTAAGATAACTCAGCGGGTTGAGCGCTCGCTGTTGTGATCTGCAGGTTGCAGGTTCAAATCCCAGCAAGGCCAACTCAGCCTTTCATCCTTCCGAGGTCGATAAATGAGTACCAATTTCGGTTGGGTGATATTGTATGTAAATATGTGCTCTGTAAAGTGCTTTGGATTAAGGCGCTTTGTAAATAACACATCATTATCATGTTACCCCCTTTGTGCAGTTGCTCAAATAAGGGGGTGGTTCTGTGCACTGCAAAGTGCAAACCGAATCCCCAAATGGAATACTCTTTAAAATACACAGGAAAATAGTCACATTTCTGAGTGCCCATGTGGAACAGGTACAAGGGAGCACACAATGCTGACATGCATTTTCTTTTAAACGGAGCAGCAGTGGTATACGCTGATGCTGTTCCATTTGCTGTTCAAGAGGGTTGGCCAGCACATAGTTTGTGCGTAAATAGCCTTTGTGGTTAAGGTGATTTGCACAGTTCCAACTGTATCATTTGCTTGGCTACTAGTAATCCAGACTTCTAGGACATTGGCTCAGAACTGACGAATTCGGTATATTCAAAGAGCAGTATTCAAGCCGAGTTGACCCATCAAATACTTGTATCTATAAGCGCAGCTTGAATTCTGCTTAAAAAGTTCGAACCATTGGAAGCCTCACCTGCATGTCGTTTGCATCTTATGAATCGAGTCGAGTCCCAATGTTTAGCTAGGCTCGAATCATTTTTTCGATCCAGTTTACCTAGCTTTAATATGTACTATATGAATATACATTATAATTACTGATGAAAAAAGAGAATGATCAATGACCTTAGACAGATATTCATGGATTTATGTCTTATTAAATTCTGTTCAGTATAGTGCAGTATATCTGAATATGTGTAGATAATAGAATATGGTCTTCAGAAGCTACAGTCATAAAATAACCTATTTCAATTTAGACAAATGCGTTCACCCAGAACCAGAGAATATAGGACTGGGTGAAGGAGGGCTGTTAATGTTAGCTGAACTATGAAATCAATCTATAGGGTAATAATCATTAGAACTACTGACCCAAAGAAGGAACAAGTGAATATACTCAAGGGGAAAAATCAGTGAATGATTCTGAAATAACCAGGGCAAAGATGACAGTACTACTCAGACGGGCAGATAGCTCAGAGAGTTAAGCGCTCTCAGGTGACACATGTGAAGATCCTCCAGATCACAGGTTTGAATTTAGGCAGGGCCAACTAAGCCTTATATCCTTCCAAAGGTCAATAAATGGGGAACTATTTCAAATGGGCAACAGACGCCCCGATCCATTACAGCAGCATAACATGGGAAAAGGCAGTAGCCAGTGCTATATAAAAACATGCTGGCACTGTTATCATTGTATGCACACCGGAGCTCGCTCCTATTTGACACACACGCGTGATCATGGAGAAGTACATTGCGATGGGTGTTTGGAAATGCCAGCTCCCAGTATCCTCCCTTCATGGACAGATGGCAAGTGTGGCACAGTTAGAAACAGACTCCTCGTTATTTACTCGCAATTGTCGAAGGCAATAAACGAACTGACACATGAATAACTCACCAGAGTGCAACAAAGCGGCCAGAACCACCAGAGGAGCGCCAAGGCCAGCAAGAGAAAAAGGATGAGGAGCACGATGAACAGGATGATGCCCGTGTTCTGCCAAGGAGAGAAAATAGAGGTTAGCGGGCAATAAAGGCAGGCAGCCTGCATCCATCATCGATTTAACAAGGACAGCCATTACCTGCATAGATGCCACATGGAATGCACACACAACTTCCGGCTGGTGAAACCCAATAACAACCCTCATGAACGCAGCAACTGGTGCTAGGTAAACGAATACACTCGGCACTCAAGGGAGACATATTCAGTGGCCAGATTCTCGGAGAATGGCAGGGGCTACGTGCTCTCCGGAACCTGCAGCTGCAACATCTGCATGCATGCAGAGGGCTGGGTTGCATGCAGGCCCAGGGCTGGGCTGCATGCAGGCAGAATGCTGGGCTGCTCTCTGCCTGCATGCAGGTAAAGGGCTGGCTGCATGCAAGCCCAGGGCTGGGCTGCATGTAGGCCGAGGGCTGGACTGCATGCAGGCAGAGGGCTGGGCTGCATGCAGGCCCAGGGCTGTGTTGCATGTAGGCCCAGGGCTGGGCTGCATACAGGCAGAATGGTGGGTGCTCTCTGCCTGCATGCAGGCCGAGGGCTGGTCTGCATGCAGGCCCAGGGCTGGGCTGCATGCAGGCCCAGGGCTGCGCTGCATGGAGGCAGAGGGCTGGGCTGCATGCAGGCCCAGGGCTGGGCTGCATGTGTAAGTGGCTTACTTAGTGTCGCATATGTATTGGCCCCTCGCACCTACGTGAGTGGTGCACCAAGGCCACCCTTCTTCGATGTACACAATGTAATGTAAACAATTGATAGAAGCGCTCGTGTTTTGTTTAGCATTTCTCTCTGTGAAAGAGTAAACAAGTAAAGGGTCTCGGGAGAAGTCTTCCTACATTGCGCTCCCCCCCAACGCCCCTCCCCGCCCCCCGCACCTGGCTTATCTCAGGGAAACGAGGCTCAAGGGAACCTGACACAGGCACACGAGCATTTCAGATGCCACAGGGCACTTCTAGGCAGCCACCTAGGGCGAGCAGGCATCATGGCGTGCAACGTTGGCCCTAAAAGTTTCGAGCCTGCCACATTGTATGGTGGTGGAGAGCAGTGTGCCAAAATGGCACATTTCCCGAGGCAGCGTGACTCTGTGCACTGGTCAGTGGTTCGTCCCTTTGAGAATCTTTAACGCACTCCTCTAGGATGTGTTTGGCACTTGGTGGCTCACCTCCAAGCTGCAGATTGTGTAGGTGGGCAAAACTGCAGTGCAAAGACTTTTGAACAGGCTATTTTAATTTGGGGGATTTGACCCCCATTTATTAAATGTAGCAGCCCCTTTCGCTTACATCTGCTTCAGGCACATGCAAATGAAACATTCTTCATGGATCCCACCTTTTTTCTTAGAAACTAGACATTAACATGACTCGCATGAAAACTCACTTTCTACTCAGCAATATTCCCCCAGCATAACCCTCTAAAAAGAAGCATCCTCAGTCTTGGCCTGATGATGTATTGTGTGCGAGTAATCATGTCATAGCATTCTTATTGCAGGGATTGCCCCAAAGCAGTATCTGTCAATTAAAACAGCAACAGATGGCCCTTTGAGCAGTGTTTGCCTCAATGGAAAGGAATCTCATTTAGGTAGCTTGTCCTCTAGAGATTCCATTGCCACGATGGCCTCGTTGAATGCTGTGCCCAACTGGAAGAGTCTGTATTTATGTTGTCACTGTCCGAGGTCAAGCCCTCCACGAAGAGGCCATTTGTATGGCATCTTGGTGAATTGCAATGAGGTTAATAAAGATACCACAAGTATGGTAATGTCACTCCCTACACTGGTTCCCCATAAGCCACACTCTACTGGAGCAGCTGACGGGACTGACTCAATGGAAGGGCCCATTCCTGCAGTCTCCTATTCTGTTGATTTTCTATACAGGAAGATGTCATGTAAAGAACCCCACTCTGATGTTCTGCTTTACTGGAAGAACCTATCTCTCTGGTGTCCCCTCCAAAGGTTTGGGTCTATTTGTACTAAAACATTGGACCTAATCACATTTGATCGAATTTGACCATTTTTTGGTCTAAAATGTGGGGGGAGACCCCCTCAACCTTCCCTGCCAACTTCCCCTCAACCTAATCTATTCCCTTACCCAATATATAAAAATGGTCAAAGAATTCGATCAAATGTTTTAGGTCAAATGTTTTTAGGTCACTTATGCTAATACCACTCTAAAGACTAGGGCCATTACTATAGTTTTGCTTTTTGATGTCAGGCCCAAAAGGATGAGTCTTAGTCTGATGTTAAGCCCAACATTAAGGTTTCATTTCAATTGTTTTCCAGTCTAGTGTTATACACATTTCTATCTATGGGTTGCCAGCCTCAATCTATTCGACAAAGAAAGAGTTTATTTCTTCCCTGTACATTCTGGCGTTCTGCTTTAGGGAAGTCAATTTTCACAGGGTACCTGTCTGATGGTCTTCAGGAAGAGGTAACAAGGTATCCTGTATCTTTCTAATGTTAAGCACTAGAAGGGTTCATTTCTGTGGTGATCATGGTTAATGGTCTTCAAGAAGGGATCATTTGTATCATGTGCCTTTATGACATTAAGAACCAGGTGGGACCATTCATGTGGGGTGCCTGTTTGATACCATGGCTTAGAGGAAAGGTTCCCTCCTGTGATGATCACTACTATTCCAGAGAGAGGGTTTGCATTATGAGTTTGGAGGATTTTATTTTCTCCGCTTTCCGCAAACAATAATGACTGCGGAAATCTAAGTGGCACTGCATGATGAGGTCTTCACTACGCCACCAAAGAAAGTCTGCATGTTTTTCTTTTCACTTGTCTTTTTAAACAAAATAGGTATTTTGAGCCTAGTTTTGAATATGGAAATGAATTGGGTACAGAAGTGGATCAAACCATTATGTACTAATGCACGGAAGGTCCTTAGTGACCCTTCTGTGCATTACTTTGCAAATGGTGTGACAAGATACTCATCTAAATGCTCAATTTTACATGGTCTTTTTGTGCCTTGACTTGAAGGGATGTGCCAACGCATGTTGGCGGTGGGGAGCGTTGTTGTTTACCTTCTCCTTTTCAAGGTAAAATGTGGAGCATTTGTTTGGAGGTATATGATCCCCTATTAGCACCCTGGCAGGGGGGAACCCAGCCAATCAGATGACTAGGGACGCAGGCGTTAACCACTGGTACAAGCCCACGTTCCATGACACCTAATGGCCGGCTGCCCCACCGCTGTCTTTCCACCACCCTCCATCACTTTATTTTGTTGTCACCCTCCCACCCCCCAACCCCTGTATGGAGCCTGGCTTCCCTTTCCATTGTGGCCATCTTGGAAAAGGATTGTCCTTCGTACAACAGGACGCTGCACGCATCCAGGTGTACGAAGAAAAATCCTTTTTGTTAGCACCCCGGGTTACCTATTGGTAACCGGGGTGCTAATATCCTTAATCCCCTGTTCCATTGTCTTGAATGGGGGATAACGGTCCGAAGCTCTCGTTATCTGCCCTCACTTCGCTCCATCCAATAACTTGGGCTGCTGGCCATCATCCCCCGTTCCAGCCACTGGAACGGTGGATTAACACCA
Organism: Ambystoma mexicanum; assembly: GCF_040938575.1. Taxonomy (NCBI): domain Eukaryota; kingdom Metazoa; phylum Chordata; class Amphibia; order Caudata; family Ambystomatidae; genus Ambystoma; species Ambystoma mexicanum. Next base: position 1,134,455,942 of record NC_090929.1, on the reverse strand, counting down.
TAATCATGAAAACATACCCCCACAGGAAAACCCATTTTGCTTTCCTGCACTTCTAGACCTCTCAGGTTTAGCTCTTGCCATCCATGCCTGCTTTTTTTCCCTTGGAATTATTTTTAGACTTGTATTATAACAAAATTTAAAATGGGAATGAAAAAACTTCAAGTTCCAGAATTCAATGGAAAAGAAACAAGTTGCATGGCCTTCTCGCGTATGGCAAGGGGGCACTTAAGAGTTCTGCTGTTTCAATTGAGGACACACAATGCTCATCAAATAAAAAGATAAGAAAGGTATGATAGGCCTTAAAGAAGGATTGCTATAACATAACTGGAAAGAGAAAGAGCACAAATGTGTCAGCGAGAAGCCACACCGAAAAGAGAAAAGAAAAATGAACTTACTGTAAAGAAATAAGCTGAGAGCGAAAGCCAAGGAGGCGGCAGATTCTCAGAAAGAAAGGGAAGTGTAGAGAAAGTAGACAGAGGGAGTCTGTAAAATGATAGGGAAACAGTTGAATGCATGGAGGACATCCCGAGAACACAAGCTCCTTTTACAGATGTTCAGTCATAAGATCACAGATTTAATTGACGACAGTTAACATTTACGAAATATCATGCCAAATTCAATGAAAACAACCTGTAACTTACACAGAGAATATTAGACAGTTCCCTCAGTATTTTCGGGAATGTATACTAAGTAATAAGAGCCAAGTTACTCCACAAAAAGCCATACTCATTAAAAATGATGCTCTCACTTTCTGCCTGGTGAAATAATTAGGTGAAGCACTTTTTATTTTAATTCTTTTATTATTATTTTGCATTTATTTTTTTATTGTGTACAGCAGAACTCATCACACCTCCCAACTCGTGGACTGCCACCTTCCTGCTCCGATTCCCATGCGGTTGCCCAGCAACCCATCCCTCTGATTAGAGGCTTTTCTCTGTTGTATCCGGCCCGTCCATCTCTCCTCTTCTCCTGAACTTTACTGCGATGCACATCGCCACTAAATAGAGCTATAGGAGCAGGTGGGTCTTGAGTCAGACTGTGCCAAAAAGCTGGCTTTAGCTCGACCCTCATCTTAATCCAGGACTTGTCTAAAACACGGGCAGAGCCTCACCTCAAAACATTTGTAAACCAAAGACCCTACTGACTCCAATCTCATCAGCATGGCTTATAGTGAGCACTCTGTGCCTTTCTACCTGACCCTCACAGAACTTCAAACGATGGTAAAGAACACGTGCTGGTGCAGTGTGTGCAGCATCGGGGTCCTTGTATTCCGCAAACTACAATAGATAAGTCAAATACTCATTAGAAAGAAGACCTAGCTGAGATGGAAGACATTGGCTTCCTCAAATGGGGAACTATGTTGCTTGGAAAAGAGCAATACCTGCTGCCCTCTTTAAGCATTCGGACCAGGATCCACACACTGCACTGCCAGAGGCGTACACAGTAGGGCCTAAAGGGCTAGGCCCACCCAAAATCTGTAAATGCCCACTCAGCAGCACTGTGTGGGCATTAACAGATGCTAATTTCACTGCAGTGGGCCCAGCTAGATTAGCTTCAGGCCCCACGTGTTAGACACTCCTTGCTACGGCTCTGCTGGGGCCGTGGTGTGCTGCTACGGGTTAAGGCCATCCCTGTAATAAACAGATTATATGACACGCCACCTTCGTCGCTTGCACTGCACGTTCAACAGGGCGCTGCAATCACTTAACCACATTTAAATGTAAAGCCCTTTCGTCTCCAGCAAGAGAAATATCTGCTATTGCTTGGGCGGTCGTGGGACAATATGTGCTATTTCTTGGGTGGTCGGAGAGCAATATGCGCTATTTCTGGGTGGTCGGAGAGCAATATGCGCTATTTCTTGGGTGGTCGGAACTGATGGACGCATTTGCTTTTCAATGTATGCATAAAAGCGCCCATTAACTACTCAAATGTGTGCCTTCTTTCAAGACAAAGTGGGTCACACAAATATGCTTTAAACTGTCATTTATTTTACATTTTTTAGCTTACTACACACACACACACACACACACCAAAAGAGCTATTTTGTGACATTTCGTATTCGATTAATTCATGGTAATCCATAGACATAAACTGTTTTTTTGATTGTTCATTATTATTGTAAATTGTGATGATGTCATTTTTTTATTTTAATGTTGTGTTTTGCAAGTGTGTGTTCATTTATGAAATATTGTGAGATTTAATAAATCATTCAATATGCTTTTGGTACATAATTGACTAGTGTTTTATTGTGTGGATAAATATAACTCTAGGTTGGCTGCGAGTGATGATCCTGACATCACCAATAGTGTTGAAAAGCTCACTGCACTAAATATACGTCACCACTTCAAATGAAGGTTTAACATTGTTTTACATGTATCAATTATTTCTGGAGGGACAATTTCATTATTTGGCTAGATGATTTTTTCCCAGTCCCTCCCAGACTGGGGGATAGCCCTTGTGTATTAAGTAGATTAATATGATGCGTCTTCTTACTGTACGCTCCCCAAAGGCTTAAGAAGTTACAGACCTAAATGTCAGTTGAGAAGTGTGCTAAACTGGCTTCTCCAATAAAACAATTGGTTCAGTTGTAAAGCCAAGCAAGCGAGATTCACTGCAGTTTGTTCTCACAGGCATACTTACACAGTGAGTGCTTGTGATACTGACGGAGCTGGAGATGAAGGTAAATGTCAGTTGAGAAGTGTGCTAAACTGGCTTCTCCAATAAAACAACTGGTTCAGTTGTAAAGCCAAGCAAGCGAGATTCACTGCAGTTTGTTCTCACATGCATACTTACACAGTGAGTGCTTGTGATACTGACGGAGCTGGAGATGAAGGTAAGCCCTTGGTTCATGCTGACTTGCAAGAAAACCACCCTAAAAGGATGACAAATATGATGAGATCCAGGACTCCACTGTCTTTGGAATGAGGTGAACAATTAAACAGTGAAGATAAGGAAACAGATGTTTTCAAGACACAGTGCTGTAGATCGAGAGAGAGAAAACAAAGGCATGCATAGCACTCAAGGTGGACCAGCACAGCCAGGGAGAAGCTTGAAGAAGAAGGGAAGGAAAGGTGTGAGACAGAGCCCTATGTCAGGAGAGCGAGATGTGTGTCACCACATCCTCATGTCCAGAGAGAGGGAACATGTGTGTGTTGAACCATATCTCCAGAGAGCAAGACTTTTGTGAGGCAGAACCTTGTGTGTTTCTATGTACTGAGCTTTACATGGAGTGAACCTAGTTGGGAAGCAATGTAGAGCTGTACCAGAAGGAGATCCAGTAATAGGATACACACATATGGCTACAGTTGGAAGGATAGAATATTACGGGCTCAGTTAGGACATGGAGAAAGGGGGCATTGAGGTTTCCAGGTGTAAGTACAGCTAGGAGAGAGAGAAAAGGAGGAACCAATATGGGTGGAGGGAGGGCGCTGAATGTTGTTGGTCCATGAGATGATGAGATGAGTGTTCAGGCCTCCCCTGAATTGCAGGAAGGAGTGGGACAATTTGATATCAGGAGGCATATTAAGCCATCGAGTGTTCTTGGTCCTTAGTTGGAGAAAGCGGTCTTCATAGCCTTTCCTTTATGCAGTTCTCGTTCTGCAAACTGTGATGTCCAGTCACAGGGTCCATTATGGTGGTTTAAATACACATTGTGAATCAAATGGCACTACAGTTAGGCACAATATTGTTGGGTGGGGGTGACAGGCAGGTGAGGGTTTAGGGACAGTGAGAATAAAGAAGGCTAAGATAGGATCAGGGAACTACAGAGTACAAAAGAGGGCACTGGGACAGAAACTGCAATGGGGAAAATGGCATTAGATATGAAATATTAAGCAACACAATATTTGGAGATGCCATAATGTGAAATGTAACCATGATGTCCAGGCTTCTAGTGCTGCATTAGCCCCTAGCAATGTTATGTTTGTCAGGGAGGCAAGTGGGGCATTAGTGGGCAGTGGTCGCTTCCAGGTGACGTCAGGCCTGAATGGGAAGCCAGGGTCGTTCCCTAAGGGGGAGAGTGATATGGCCGTTCTTCCGCTGTCCTTTAATAAGACCCGCTGCTGCATACAGGATGACGTGTAGGGGGCAAGTGTTGTTTGTGTCAGGGACACAAGTAAGCAGGGTGAGAAATGACTAGTCATTAGATGATTGTCTGGAAGTCCACTTGGAATGTAGAACTGAATTTACCTGATGCAGGAGATTTGGTACCATGCAGTTTTGCTCTCCATATTGGTGGGCGTGTTGAAGAACATGTTGCAGACAATTTAGAATTGCAGTGAGTTGGTGTAGTTGGGGAGGAGGGAGGAGGAAGTGTCGAGGACGGGTTTCTTATTTCTAGAGAGTGAGATGTGGGAGCAGACCGCAGTCGTAGTAAGATGTTTTTCTGTGTAATTCAGACTTTTACCCTCAGGAGAATTAGATCTGACAAAGGCCTGATGTCCATATTGGTGGCAACAATAATTGACACTCACTACTATACCTCCCTTTGGTTTGTTGCAGTGTATAGTTTCCCACCAAGTAGGGAGGTTGGTAACCCCTCAGTGGGTTCACCCGATTTGAGATCGGTGTGACTTGGATATCAACAAGCCTTATATCTCGAGAAGGAACTGATAAAGTGAAGCGTTGTGCCTCTTAGAGATGGGAATGTGTGTGAATTCAGCAGTGGAGGGGTGTGTGTGTGTGTGTGTGTGTTAGTGTGTGTGTTAGTGTGTGTGTTAGTGTGTGTGTTAGTGTGTGTGTTAGTGTGTGTGTGTGTGTGTGTTAGTGTGTGTGTGCGTGTGTGTGTGTGTGTGTGTGTGAGAAAGGAGCCTGTGTACAGAGAGAGGGGACATAAATAAGTAACAAGCTTATGTTTAGAGAAGAACACGTGTGTAATGCAGAACTGTATGTCCTTAGAGGAGAAGCAGGCACCCTGTGGCTCTCCAGATGTTTTGGTATACGACTCCCATGATTCCCCTCCATTTACCATACTAGCTAGGGCTGATTGAAGTTGAAGGCCAACACATTATTTTTCAGAACATTATGCACAGAGAGAAATGTCCAATGAAGGAGAATTGTATGTAATAGGGATCTATGTCAAGTGAGCATGTTGTATGTGATGCAGGACCGTATGCACCATGACATAAGAGTGGGAGAGATAGAGTAATGAGGGAGCATAGTCTTATGTTGGGAGAAAGATAAATGTTCAAAGAGTGAGGAGTGTGTGAAACATGGTCCTTGGCCTAAAAAGAAGTGGACAGGAGATAAAGAGGGAGATGACGAGATAGCAAGGTGGAAAGGTAAAGAGATGAAGAGATAGAAAGAGTATAGCTAGATATAGACAGATAGATAGACTGTTAGACGTGGGGGAGAAAGGTTCTTGATAACAGACACCAGGAGAGTGAGAACATAAGCTGGGAAGTGAGTACCAACATATGCATTGAGCAGGTTTCAGGAAAGGAAAGAGATCTGGAAACGATGGCATAACATGTGAGACTGAAGACATTAAGAAGAAGTACTTACTGACCAATCTCCTCCAGCACTGGAGCAGGACAAAGCATGTAGGTGTCTTGCACAACCGAGGGTTTCTCATCTACAAAAAGTGTCCTCAAGAGAATTAAAGCATGTTTTAAAATGTTCCAAATGTACTTTAAGTTAGAAGACCTGTGCCCCAAGAAGACTTCAGAGTTGGGATTCAGTCACGTGATGAAAAATGGATGTACGGTAAATAGAATGACTGGAATACGCCAGGCAGAAGTCGGTTAGTCAAGTTTGGTGACCACAGAGAAATTGAATTTAGGAGCAGAACAAACCTTATTAAACTCAGCGTGCAAACTTGCATGCGCTCTTCTCCGCATTCCCCAGTGCCAGTGCAGACGTGTTTCCTTGGGTACTTGTGTATGGCGATGACGGTCCAGGAGCACTCCTAGTCATGTTTTCCCTACTGTTACAGTGCGAGACTGTTGCATGTGATCCACTCTGTGTTCATTTTCCTACGCTGTGCAGTGTGTTGTATGCATCATTACATTGTTGCTTCATGGTGAAGCAGGCCCCATTGAGAGCCATGTTGCTCTAGCATGTGCACGCTTTGGTGTTATGCATCTTCACTGCAGTGGTTGTGGTTACATTTATTTATTTATTTATTTATTTGGGTGATTTGTTTTTCTATCCTACCAAGCTGTGATGGTTTTAGGCTCAGTTATGTTGTGGTACTCTGAATGAACCATGGGTTTAGTTACAGTGTAGCGTTGACACTCTCATGAAGTGGCTATGGTGTGGTGACCTTGTTGTATTATGATGTTCTGCAGTATATGTCGTGTTTTAGTTCTGCTATGGTGTATTTTTTCACATTGATCTGGTTTTCTAAGTTACGGAGCTGTCGAAGGTAGTGCTGTCCTACACCGGTGCACTCGTATTTTTACAGTTATTATGAGGTGTACTTTTTTTACTGCTGTACACGTGTGGGATGGTGTGGCACGTACACTTACCGTTAACACGGATAGTGCACTTTGTAGCATTCTTGCACTCCACCAATGCAGATTTGCAGACTATTGGGGGACCAGTGGAGCTAAATGCATTATCTATAACAATAAAATACTCACTGATCGTGATGGAGTCATTGATCTTGAAGCTGCAGAGGACCTGGTCGATATTTCTTGCATGATAAAAGCCATTTCCTTTCACCACCACCTGAAAAGATTCTGTGCAGAGAGAATGAATAACCAGTTACACAACGGAAGGCTTTAATGTATTGTAAATTGTTTTGTACTATGATGGTTGAGAGCATTTTTGCAAGTGGTAGAAGGACACCCCCCGCTCCCTCTTTCACTCCAAGACTTAGGGCCTCATTACACGGTAGGCGGTAAGGGTTTACCGGTACCGGTATTTTACCGGTACCGGTAAACCCTTACCGCCTTACTACAAGGTCCCTTTGCGGGATGGAGAATTTAACACCTGCTTTTTACGGTGCCGTAATTAGCACCTTCCCCATTCCCATTATGCCCTATGGGGCAAAAATGGGAATGGGGAAGGGCAATGGGGGAAGGGGGAATTACCGCCCCATCAACCTTGGAATAGGGCGGTAATTCCCCTTTCCACCAAGGCGGTGCCGGTATTTTACCGGCATGGACCAAGGTGCTAATAGCACCTTGGTCCACCGCCGTCCGTGTAATGAGGCCCTTAGTATACAAGTGATACTTTGCTGTTTTATGTTGTGATTTAGATTTGAGGACTACCCTTCCCTTAATAGGAAACCCTGCCTGCATGGGTCACAAAACCTTCCTGAGAAGCCGCACCAGTCTACAGACAATCAAAAATGTGTCATTTGCTGGCAACCAGTCCCTAAACACTACACATGTACTGGACAAAGTTCAGGGCATTTAGTTCAGACCCGATTCAGTCCATCATTGCAAGGTTAATATTATGACTACCATTACATTGGGTATTACTAATAATAGCTATTTCTACATCACTTAGAAGCAGGAATAATTTGGTGTTATGAGCTCTTTAAAAAAACTCATATGTATGGTCTGAGTGACTGAGCTGGAGGTTGGCCCATCTGATTAACTACTTGCAGCTCCATTGTGGCACAGTTACCTTCCACAGCGCCACCGTTTTGGAAAAGATTTGAAACTGAATTTTCAACTATGAGAAGTTAACCATGCCTTCAAGATATACACAACTCCACAAAACATCAGCAGTGGGACCCATCAGGAATGCAGCATAATGTAGCCTCATGCTTCAAGCATATGGAAAAAGATCAATATGGAGCCACCAATTAATACCAATGGGCCTCATACAGGAAGAATCACAAAGCCTAAAACCTGTGCAAATGTAGGGATGGCTGGAGCGTCTCAAAGATGACTTTGGGCAAATGCCTGTGAATGGAATTTGCATGTGAGCATCTCAAAGACTGGCATATGTTTGAGGCTGTAGAAATCATATGTTATGTCTAAGGGTGCAGAAGTAAGACTCTGACACAGAGGGGTCATGGTGATTATTAGAAATCTTTATCCAAGTGGAAAAAAAACCTATATTGCCCTAACTCGAAGAGGGGTTTCCCTGCCTCAACTGAAATAAATAGTGTCAGAATGTCCAAAGCAAAAGTCCCAATGTCCAATGTCAGAATCCCAACTCTATCCCTTACATTTAAGTTTTAAACTAAATGAAAATGAATTCTTTCTAGCACAAAGAGGGTGACTCCCTTCCCCTGGACAAAAGACTGTTCTGGAATCTTCAGATCTTGAAGTGTTGGGGAATATCTCCCTGCCCCAGCCTTGTTCTGGCTTGAAATACAGTTTGGCAATTGTTGAGGAGACTCTGTTGCCTAGTTGGACCTTCTCAGGCTTCTCTTCTGTCTCTGGGTCCCCAACCCTGATAGGCAGACTGGGTTCCTTTTTACCAGGCACAGTTGCCAAGAAAAGGAGCTTGGATACGTTTCCAAGCTGTAGCGGGTCCCTGACCCTGGTTGGTAGACCTGGTTTCCTCCTGCCAGACACTGTGATGAAAAAGTATAGCCTGGATGCAGTCTCAAGCTGTGGCGGGTCCCTGACCCTTGTTGGTAGACCTGGTTTCCACCTATCAGGCACTGCGATGAAAACGGATAGCCTGGATGCACACCCAAGCTGTGGTGGGTCCCATACAGGCTTGGTTTACTCACCTGCCAAGTACTGCATTTATTGTAGGTCACTCTCACAGATCTCTTTTTATGGGTGCAGGTCCCAGACTCACACTGCAGGTTTCCGCCAGTACCTCGCTAAACTTGCTTCACTGTTCTACCAAGTATTATTCATGTGATTAGGCTTTCTGAATGTCTTTTGAATTTCAACAGGGTCCCAGAACCAATCATGTGGCTTTTTAGGCTTACTTGCCTCCTCAGATTGCCTCTGCCACTCTACAGGGCCCCGAGCAACTCCTGTTCATCAGCGTACCTTATTTCGTGGTCTGCAATGTTCTCGGGATGTCCCAAGTATCTGCCATCTGCGGTGGGGCTTCCCCTGCTTCCTTCTCTCGTCTCAGTGCGCTGGCTGCTCCGCTGCACCTGCTTCTTCCTTGTCGGCATGAGCCTGTTCCTCCATGGGTGCCAACCTTCGTGGATGCCAGGAGCATCTTCCTATCCTTTCATCACGCCTTGCACAGATTAGAATCTCCGGTCCTGTTCTTGCCTGGTTTACCTCCTTTCTTTCAGACCGCATCCAGACCCTCGCTATGCCTCCCTTTCTTTCTGCCCCTTGTGTCCTTACCTGTGGTGTCCCTCAGGGTTCCTCTCTTTCCCCGATTTTGTTCAACATTTATATTTGGGCACTGGTCTGCCTTATTCGCTCCTATGGACTTAATTGTTATTCTTACGCTGATGACATCCAAATCCTGATACGGCTTGATCAGGATCAATCTGTGGTCTCAGCTTGTCTTCATGACTGCCTTAAAGCGGTCGGTGCCTGGATGGACCAAAACTGGCCAAGCTCAACGGCGATAAAAAGGAAGTGATGCTGGTGGGCTGCCCCCCTAATCCTTAATTATGGACCCCCGCCTTCTGGTCCACTTCATTAGGTCCACTGCCTTGTCCTGTCAACAAGGTAAAGAACCTGGGGGTTATCCTCTCTGCCTCCCTTTCCATGTCAAACCAGGTCTCGGCTGTTTGTCAGTCCGCTCATCATCAGATCAGGGTTTTAAAAAGGGTCCTGCCTATGATTCCAGAAGCCATGCACCCCCCCGTGGTAGCGGCATTGGTCCTCTCACGGCTGGACTATTGTAATTCCCTGTACTTATCCCAACCGACTGGCCTACTCCAACGGCTCCAACTTATGCAAAATCTGGCAGCCAGACTGGCCACTGGCTCCCCTTATGGTGCCCATATTTCACCGGTGCTTCACCGACTCCATTGGCTTCCGGTGGCACAGCGAGTCAAGTTTAAGTCATTATGTATTGTCCACCGGGCAATACATGGCTTAGGAGCGGAATTTCTTCACTCTAAATTTTCCCGTTATATTCCGGAACGTAATCTCCGCTCCTCTACAACCAACCTTCTTACGGTCCCCAGGTTTAACCGAGAAAGACTTGGTGGCAGAGCCTTTTCCATTCCCGCGGCCAAGCTTTGGAATACTCTTCCATTATCACTTAAATCCTCTGCTAATCATTTGGCTTTCAGGAAAGCTTTAAAGACCACTCTGTTTTAGATCTCTGTTTATATTGCCTCCACTCAGTTTGCAGCTTCCACACCAGCACCATGATGCCTTTGGCGACCGTGCGCTTTACAAGTGTATGTAACATAACATAACATTCTCTCCTTCCCTGAGCATACACAGTCTCAGTTCCTCCAGGGGGGGCTTGACACTTCATCAAGTCCTTTGTTTTTAACTCAGCTTCTTCCAATTGGGTGTCGAGAACCACTAGAATGGCCAAAGTGGTTCTGGTAAGTACTCTGTACTGCTCCGTGCCTCCTCCTTGTCCCAGTACTGAGTGAATTATGATGTTGTAACTCACTAGAGATTGTCTTCATCTCAGTACCCTCTACTTTTGTTTTACTACAGAAATACATAGCATAGGAAGGTAGGGCTGGAGAGGGAGGAGGTGAAGGAGAGGTGGGGGTGGCGTAGGGATACCGCGTTCTCCCGGTATGGTTGTCACTGGTCGCAAAGTGGGTTTACCCTCCCATGTGATCCACATGCTGAGTACAACTCCCAGGGGGACTATCGGGTAGCGGCCTCATCTCCCTGGCCTCACGGGAAGGGGATCCCCCTTCGGAAGCAGTGACAACATACTGGGATGTGTCACGTATGTTGAAAAGGTTTTAAATTGTGCCAATCACCCCGGTAGTGGTTTCACTTGGGGTGAATCAGAAAGTGGTCTGTGGAGGTTGAAGAAGTACAAGGAGGCCAAGCAATTTTCTGTGAGGGCAATTTATCCATTTTAGGTGATGTGACAAAGAGTGTGGTGCATTATTAGTGTGGTGCCTTAATTGGGAGTAGGCTATCAAATTATAGAAAAACCCACCCACTTTAGTGAAAAAATATTTCTGACACTCCATATTTAGGCTGTGCTCAATACACAGAGTAAAACAGTGAATGTGGATGCATGTCAGAGTGGGTAGGTAGCGAGAGATAGGAGCAAGGGGTCTGCCTTCCAGCATAAAGTGATAGCCTGGCACCTTATTATTTGGAATGCTAAAATATTGCAAGTATGCCTTCAGCACAGGCTCTTAAACCTTCCACAATAACAGTGTATCACTGAGAGACGAAACCATGCATAAGGGAACAGAAGAGCAAATACCCTTCTACTTAAACCCCTCGGCTCTGAGCGGCCAGGTTGTATAGAGAGGAAAGCTGGGAGGAACCACAGGCCCTTTTAAATGATGGTGAGTTTCAAACTGTGTCTCCTCTGGGAGCAAAGCCCTGGATCAGGCTTCTCAGAGGTTCTTGAGGTGAACTAGGATTTTTTATGGGGCTGATGAAAGTGGTGTGGGAGGCAGGATCCCTCCTGTTCTGAAGCTGAGAACTATGGGAGTTAATATGCATAATCCAGCCTTTTCAACCCATCTCAATCTAGGCTGCAGTTACATTATTCTAATAAAAGAGGACAGCATGAAACGTTCAAATCCAACCGGGGCGAAGAGTCTGCTTAAAAGCAAATGTGCAGGACTACTTCGGACTCTATGGCTCTTTTCATGAACTGAGCCCACTTACATGTATTATTTATTTGGTGTTTTGTGAAGTGCTAACTGACCCATTCTGGCTGCTTCAAAGCGCTGTCTGCCTTGTACGTGCCAACATTTCACTGGACATAACCTGACATAACAAGGCCTAACAAACTCATAACAAAACAAGAGTTGTCCCCGAAAAAGACAAGATGAACAGATGAACAAAATGAAGGGTGGAATAAATAAATGAACAGATTATTAGAAAAGAGTGCAAACCTTCCTTGGAACCAGAAAATACAATTTGATAACAGAAAAACACAAGGATAGAGCAGGGTTAGACACAGATGAAGTGGAAGTCCAAACAGGGGTGTTTGTGTGGGGTGGGGAGGAATACCCAACTAAAAGCAAAATAATGTACATCAAATGCACAATCGAAAGTATAATGTTCAGCAAACGTGCCTTTGTCAACGAAACGCATACATCCTAACAGTTCATTACACGAAATGTCCCGGGAGCATGAACATGACATGGTGTAGCAGGACATAACTTGGCGTGTCATACCAAACTAAAGAAAACACAGAACTTCAAAGCACTGCAAAGCATAGCAAAGATAGTGTAGGTAGCGTAGCACCGCCACAGCTTAGCAAACCAGACAAATAATCATGTATGACAGCATAACAGCACCACCTAGCATGCCCCAAACAATATATTAGTGTCCCCCCCCCCTTATAAGGCGGAAGGTTCCTAACTGTGATGCTAAAGGGCACCTCTTGATTTGCGGCAGCGAACATTTTTAAGAATCTATGTGCAATTGTCATGGACCAAAAAAATAATTGCAGTTGGTGAAATGGCCAGCATGTTATCCTTACCCGAGACCTTTGCCCAAAGTAGGTTTCTTCCCAGTGAGCGGAGCATCAGCTCTGCCACTGCACTGGCCAAAAGACCCACGAGGCTGAGTGACGAGGCATCTCTCATGTGGAGCAGCCAGCTAGCTCTAGGCCTTGCCATCATGACCCTCTGTCAGGTGATTGTGTCAGGTCTGATTCAAGCATTCTCGCCTGACACTGCGCTATCCCTTCAGCAGTTGCATGTGGTCATTCACATGTATACAGAGAGAACCGTATATCGTCCAGGAGCATAGTCGTTTGTTCATTTCAACAGAGAATGCTTCTTTCCAGTTCTGTCTGCCACTTTCCTGACAGGCATTGTGACCTGAAGGGACAGCACATACCGCGCTACTCTCATGAATTGCAAATGTGTTCAGTTCTGGGTGGTGTTCTCTGTGCTCGCAGGGAACGCCGGCCAAACTTAAGATCCTCATGCTTGCATGCACTCTAAGATAATGCCACTTTAAGCGGATAGTTTTCCTTTATGGCACAATTGATTTCAAACTTCTTTGTGGCTAACAGGTTTTGGGTTGTCACACCAGAAAGAATTGACACTGTCAGCTAATGTGTCATGCACAATTTTGACACCATGGTACTACAGTCGAAGCGTATTTAGTTTAACATGTCAGCATCACCCAAAGGTGCCAGAGGCATGGGGTTGGGGAGTTGTTGTCTTTTTACCTCTGCACCGGCAGTTTGTATGTATTGGGGATGCCAGAATTGCATTAGGTCATATAACAACTATATCTACACATATAATATCTACACATCCACAAGAATAATGAGGATAACAACCACATGGATGATGATCAAGACAAGCATTATGGTCCATCAGTGCACATACTGGAATGTTGAGTTGCTTTTATAAACACACAGGAGGAGAATGTCATCAGAGATGCATAAGATGTAGTAGTAATAGAAACATGCTCCCCTGCTGTGTACAGTCTCTTCAATAAATAGCATTTGTGTCACAAATCAGTAAGCGCAGCACACTAAGTGGCATCCAGCGCACTGCCTCTTTCACCACAGACACTGTTGTGCTCTGATGAGTGTAGCATGTGGGCTGTCAGTTCACAAAGAAGGTCAAAAGTGAGGCAGTACTCCACACTGAATCAGCAGCGAGCAAACCTGGCACGTGCACACTCTTCCAGAATATGTTGTGGCAAGCGAAAGCAGACACCAACTTGGGCAACACATCTATGTGGTGCCATATGGTGTGGCTCTATGCAGAGGCATCTGAAGAAGTTGAACGTTCTGAGGTGCCACCCTCCCCATACCATCAGACAAGCATCAAACTGCCAATATGTAAAATGACTCCTGAAATCACTGCATCTGTGTTAGGCTCGGAATGGCCTATACGGCCCTAAGGAAGAGCCCGAACTAAAAACACTGAATGCCAGTGTGGGCCCCATTATTTGGGTCAAAGTGGCCCACTTTTCTGGCCCATGTGGGCCAGTTTGATATGTTACTTCACCGTGTGGATAGTAGTTTTGACCAGTGTCATTGAAGAAATATTCTTTAAAATGCACAATTTGCATCGCATTATATCAAAAACATCCTCATTGGTTACTATACAAACAGTCTGTCACAAAATGAATGAATTGCCATTTGCAACTGTGGGCCACTTTTTTGAATGGTGCCTGGCGCATTCGTATGCAGCAGTCCAACCCTGATCTGTCGCCTTGCCTGGGAGTGGGATACCAAGCTTTACTCCCCATAACAGAGAGATGCATATCAGTGATCCTCCATTGTACCAGACCAGTGTTATGGAAGCATTTGGGCACCGCCAAATACATTACAAGTCACATGCTTTCTTGACGCCCACCTGGCTACAATGTTGTCACTAGACCTATTGTACCTACTCTTTTGGGGATTACCCTATATGTTGGTGCCTTATGTCAAAGGTCTATCTCTGCTGGGAAGTTCACAGCTACCATCTTTGCTATCGCCTGGCATACCACAATTATAGGATGAGGTTATGGTTAGATGGGGGTGGCCACTACAGAATTCCCTCAGACAAACCTCACTTTGGACATGTGTAACCGTGGTCAGGGCATTCACTACAAGGCTGTCACAGGAAACTGGATGAAATGTCCTTCATCAACCGTGCAGGATAAGTCATGGAGTAATTAAAGTGGGCAGCGGGTGTATACAGTTCAGCATCAGGCAACGTTGTGCATACGGAGGGTTCATGTCTGAATCCACATTAGTTTATATCTAGGAGAAGGTGGAGGCACGTTAGCTAGTGCTTCATAATGTGTATTAGGGTTTTGATAAGGCTGACGATGGATCAAATGTCCATACTGCCTCAGAAATTGCCAAGACCATGCATGTTCCCTCACAAGTGTGTAGAGAGAGCTTTTAGTGCACCCAGGGCTATTGCTACAAACTGCAGGAGGTACCACACAGCACCACATTCAGAACAACTGACATTTATAAAAATGAACAGCGACTTAATTTGAAATCACTTTGGAAGGATGTCTACCAATATCCAACAAACAAGCTCAGATAGTCGCAATGATTTTTTACCTAGTACAAGACAAAACTGAAGTGGAGCAGGGTTGTTTCATGGCACGTGTGGCTGAGAAAATGGTAGTTACCTTAGTTACTGAGAGGCTCTGATCAGTTCCTGACTTACACTTGTCATTGCTTATTGTGCTAGTAATGCTTTTGAATCCTACTATTGTTCTTATGTAGAGGAGCAGCTGTGTACATCTGCAGGAGATGGCCGCCACACTACCTCCCCTGTATTGGAGACATGAGATTGTGCCTTGCCTAACACTGGCTATTATAGCAATACCGCAGCAAGTGTTTGAAAGAAGATGCCCATTGAGACAACCCTATCAAATGTACCCTCGAAGTGATGACAAACTGCAGGAGGATCTCCCTGAAGGAATTTGAGAAATAGTTGAGCATGTGAACTGATGACATCATAAGAAGGTGTGCACGACGTCCCGAGATATTGACTAAAGACAAGGTATGGCTCTTAAAGGGTGAACAATGAAGTAAAAGATTGAGTGAACTATTACACGTAGACACGAAGATTACACTGTTGCAAAATGTTGCAGAAAACAGAAGTTCAATAAATGTACAGATGCTGAAACGCAAGTCATCATAGAAGCTAGCTACAAGTAGTAAATAGAATGCAGGTGGAGCCGGCTTTGTTCAGAAACTGGACATTGGTATCATGAAATAGGTAAGCCAGAACTCATGAAGGGAGAATGGAAAGTTGTGTCGCAGCCGAATAGCAGGCTCATGGAGCTGCATGGCGAGGCTGCCTGGCCTGAAGTCAAGATCTTAGAAATCGAGGTCAGCTATCTAATCTGAAGAAGAGCAAGTGTGTGGAGGATGAACCTTCTCACGTTAAGGTGCAAGAAAGAACACACAGAATGCCAAGTTTGAATCCATTTAAGGCATTTAAGACCTTCAAAATGGACCGGATTGTGGTCTCGTGTCATGTGAGCTAAGTATGCAAAAAGAGCTTGAACTTTAAGTTCTTGACACGATAGCAAGTGCCCTCACTCCCTTGCATTCCCAAAGACGAGAATATTCTACATGGGCAAGTACAAAGACAATTTCATGGCAAAAGGAATGGGTGATGAGAGATGCTGGGCTATTTGGGTGGTGAAGTAGCCTCATGTCCTATCTCCCTGAACCTAGTCTGGGTTTACGCGCTGCTAAATGAACCGAATGTTCCAGACATGGCACAAGTGTGTCAACCAATTGTATCAGTCCATATAATAAAGGACCTTATAGCTTGTAAGACCAATGAGAAACTGTTTATCTAATGTTTCTGAAATTACATGTTTTAAGAGGTAGGCATAAGTTGTCCACCTGATACCGGACAGCCAGTAATAATCCTAGCTCCTATATGATCATATACCTAGATGTTTCCCTTAACCAATCCAAACCATGGATAGGTGTTTCACTATTTCCAAGTAGCATGATGTCACTCTGAAGCATTATTACTATAAAAATTGTATTTTTTGTGGAGATAATTGAGAGACGGAGCATACGTCCGTTGATGTTCATTGTAACCTCCCTGTTTTAGATAATTATTAAAACAGTACTTTGCCATCTTCCTGAGTTGGTTTGGTTATTTGGACTCAGAATTATTCTGGTGTAATCCCATCCTTTCCATATGCAAGCACCTATGGGCCATAAGCTCACTTATCACAAACACCACTTGTCAAATGTTCTCGGGCTGTGTCACAAGGAGAAGCCACCCATTGCAGTTCCAGGGATCTCCCAGAAAGCACAATCAGTGCCACCCACTGAATGTAAATACGATCTCCCAAAGAGCATTGCCTCCCACTAAAGTTCTCTAGCTCTCCTACACTGCTGCCACTCTCACATTTGGCACGTTTCCATGTGTGGTCAGTCCATCTTCATGTCTGCATCAGTACCTAAAGCAGGGATGGATTGTTCAGCGGCATGTGTCTCTGCATTTTGGCCACAAATACCATGTAGTCCAGTTTACAAGATCAAAACCTGCATGCCTCATCATATGATCCAGGATGTTCTGTCCTAGATTGGGCCCTGTCAGTAGCAAACCATCCTCAACCGCTTGTTGGGGAGGTGTTGGCAACAAGGGCCTGCTGCTGGCCACATTTGCCATTGTGACCAACATCCATTTGTCAGCCAGGAAGGTACAGGGTTTTGGCATGGGATGACTGAGGTTATGTTGCATCTTGGCCCTGTCATTTACTTGGATCTGCTTCCCCACAACCACTGCAAGAGGTGGAAGCAGTGGGATCGCTACTACACTCAGCAGAGCCAGAGCAATCATTTGCCCAATGCATTGATTTATGCCACCGCCAAATGTGTATTGTTGTGCAGTCAGCCCCCAGGGCATCTCCTTAGGCATTCTTACCCCACTTCCTCTCTTTTCTGCAGCCATCCACCCTTCAGAAGACCTCCCTCACAACTGTCTTCCCTGAAGGCTTAAAAAAATACTACCACACTGAGGACCATGTTGGCTGTATATGGGAGGGAGGGGGGGTTCACTCCCTGAGATGACTTTGGTGCCTGCCTTGCCCCCTTTACAATATGATATGATAGGTTATGTATCACACGCTTAATACCCAGAGGTTTCTAAGCATGGACCCGGGGATCGAACTTGTGTTGCTCTGTGTCGTCTTGCTTCCAAGGCGAGCACATTGCCACTGATTCTCCCGACGCAATAGATGATGCAAAGTGAGGCTCCTCCCCCACCATCTCCTTGGTCCCTTCTTCAACCTCCTCCTCTCTGCAGGTGCCCGCCAACGGATGTGAAACCTCGGCAGTATGGCCCTCTCTTGGAGGCTCATCCAAATGTGACCTCCCTGTGTAAAGGGTCAGAAATGAGAGGCAGACACAAAGTTGTAATATTTACATCAAACATATTTATTGAAATTAAAAGGTTGGATGAAGGCCATTCTGTCCCTATCCTAAAGAGAGTTTCCCTACCTAGGAAACCAAAACTAAAGATCGGTTTGTGTCTCGTCGTCAACCATAAAAACTGTCCTTGTGTCCAAAACCATACTAATCTGATCCTCACACTAAAAATGAACTAAGGGTGCAAGAACATGTATCTGATATTTAGAATGACAAAAATGCATCTGGTATACTTCTTTACCATACACGTTGAAAAATAAATGAGTTTGTAGAGGAGCAGACATACATATCAGCAGGAGATCCTACCCCCTACCTCCCCTGTATTGGAGCCATGAGAATGTGCCCTGTCTAACACTCGATATTGTACCAATACCGCAGCGAGTATATGGAAGACGGTATTCATTAAGACGACCATATCGAATGTACCTTCGCGTTGATGACAGCTTGCAGTAGAAATTCACTGAAGGAATATGAGAAAGAGCTCAGAAAATAAACTGATGACGTTTTAAGAAAGTGTGCATGACGTCCTGAAATACTGAACGAAGACGATGTATGGATCCTAGAGGTTAAAGAATCAAGTGAACCTTAAGGTGTAAAAGAAGAACATTACATGGTAAAAAGTGCTGTAGAAATCAGAAGTATAAAGAATATACATATGCTGAAACGCAAGATAGATCAAGTCATCATATAGGCTAGCTACAAGTAGTGAATAGAATGCAGGTGGTGCCGCCATTGTAGAGAAACTGGACATTGGTATTATGAAATAATAAGCCAAAGAATCATGAGATTGTGTCACAGTAGAATAGCAGGTTAGTGGAGCTGCGTTGGGAGGTTGTAGGGCCTGAAGTCAAGAACTGAGAAGTCGAGGTTAGCTATCTACAAAGAGGAGGAACATGTGTGGGGAGGGTGAATCCTCTCATGTTAAGGTGCAAGTAAGAACAGAAAGGATTCCAAGTCTTAATTAATTGAAAACATTTAAAAGCTTGCAGAATTAGCAGAATCATGATCTCCTGTCACGTGAGTCAAGGATGGAAATAGGGCTTGAACTTGGAGTTTCAGACATGATAGCGAGTGCCCTCACTGCCGTTGCGTTCCAGGGACAGGAATACTTTGCAATGCCAACTACAAAGGGAATTTCATGGCAGAAGGCATGGGTGATGAGAGGTGTTGGGCTTATTGGATGGTAGGGCAGTCTCATGTCCTATCTACTCACACCTCAGTCTTGGCTTACGTGCTGCTAATTGAACCAAATGTTCCAGACATGGCACAAGCGTTCCAACCAATTGTATTAGTCCATATAACAAGAAACCAATGAAACATGGTGTAATTGATTTGTTGTAATATCACACGATTGAAGAGGTAGTCATGAGTTGTCCACCTGATATCGGGCAACCAATAACAAACTTAGCTCCTATAGGATTGTATACCTAGATATGTACCTTCACCAATCCCAACCCTTGATAGGTTTTTCACTATTGCAACGTAGCATGATGTCATTCTGATGCATGAAGAGAGTATATAATTGTATGTCATGCGGAAATTGCAGAGAGAATGAGCGTACATCTGTTGATGTTCGCTGTAAACTCCCCGTTTTAGATAATTGCTAATAAAACAGCAACTTGCCACCTTCTTGAGTTTGTCCAATTATTTGGACTCAGAATTATCCTGTTGTAATCCCATCCAGTACAGAGGCACGTTCCAAGGGCCATAAGCTCAAGTTTCTTTATGTAACTTTACTGGACCTCCTGGTATACTCCCCTGCCAGGAATACTCTTTCTGGATCTTAAAGATCTCCTGGTATACTCCCCTGCAGGTATCTTGCCTCACAAGGTTCCTGAATTCACTGTCCTTTAATTCAGCACAGTTGTATTACTTCACTTTGCTCCACCACATTGGCTTGAGGTATTACTTGTTCTAGCTTTCCCCGGACTGACATCTCCTGTATGGGGACTTGTTCAAGATTTGCCTTTTCCTATTTCTTTAGTATTCATTTGCTTATGATAATATTTGCTCATACTTTGCCCATATTGATATCACTTGTAAGGGACTTCGTTAAAATTCTGTCTTTGTATTTCACTTGTTCGGTATTCAAATATCCTTTTCTGCTCACGTGCCTGTTGGTACGCCCGCAGTCCCCAATTACCCTGGGTAGACTCACCAGTGTATTGTAGTGTTCCAGACCTGTGGCACGTTGCTGCGGTGAAGCTCCTTATTAGGAACGGTCCGTCTCGCACTGAAGACCTCTTTCCAGCTCTCTAGATGGCTTTGCATTCTCCTGCAAGCCTGACAGCTGCTTCTCTGCACCACCATGCTCCCGACAGCTCACCTTTTGCGGACAGCTCCTTTGCGGTACTCTCTCGGTGTCTGCGGTGTCCCTTATGGCCTTGCACCACACTGGTATGTCACGCTTGCGAGCAGCGGAGTAGAAGGGCCTGCTTTCTCCAGCATGCTCCTTTCCCGTATTACTGTTGATTTTGCTCTGCTTCTCTTGCCTCTGGTGCTGCTTCCCTCTTCTCCAGCTCTCCTGATCTGAAAGCAGATATCATCTATAAATGTCCAGCTTACTTGGGCCTACTGTTACGCTCACCTGGACCCCACAGGGGTGTCGATCAGACCCGGACAGCTGCGGTCTCCTTCAACGTGATGCGTAGTGCAGAGATGACTGTCTGACTGGCCCGCCTAGTCTTGTCTGCTGGACCCGAAGAAGTATTTTCCTGCAAGTGGAGACAGGGATTAACCACCTGTGGGTTTTAGTGATGGCCTCCCAACTGTTCTCGCTCTCCCCCACTAATCACCTCCAATATCCCCTTAGTAACCTCACCTTATGTTCGTAAAAGATGAGCTCTCCATCCTGCGTGTCTTACAGGGGCGCGTAGATACCAGTTACTTCACTGGTTTGAAGGAGTTGGCAGAGTTCCGGTAAGTATTGACTCTGAAGTGCCTGGTGGGATTGGTAAGTATCAAGTTCAAAGAGTTCAATGTGCCCGATGTTCACTCTTGTCCCCTTCCTTCCTTAAGTTGCAACTGAGTTCGTGAGAAGAAGGTCTCGTAGCTGCTGCTGGCGTTCAGGTAAGAGTCTGTTACCCAACGCTGTCCGGTAACTATTGCATGCGTTAAAGTGTTGTTTTTCTCCCTCTTTACAGATGCGGCATATGAAAATGTGGAGAGTTATGGAATAATACCGCCGGTGGTAAATCAGGTAAGTTTATGGTGGTAAGAGGTTGTATTTGTTGATTCCCTTGGCTCACCTTGTTTTTTCTGGTGTCCCCTAGGTGCCAGATTATGGCGAAGAAATTATGGAGACAGTGCCGGATCGAAAGATGCTGTGAGAACTGGTGAGTATGGCGCCGTGCTGGAGCTGGTGAAGCGATGCATGCAGGACTGATGTACTTTCCAGGTCCGGAGATGAAATGGTTCCGGAATTAGGTGAGGAATTTGAAATAAGTTTGTTTTCTAACCTTGTCCTTTTCTTCTTCTTTATTCTAGGAGCTCCGGATTCGAGGAGGGTGTGGCAGAAGACTGGATGCTGGCTGCAGGCACGCGGGCGTGGCAGAAGACTGGATACTGGCTGCAGGCACGGTGAGTGTCATGCTGCTGGATGCAGAATAACGCGACGCATGTGCTGCTGTTCGGGTGTGGTTTAAATAGCCTCCAAAGTAGTTCCAGGTAAGAAGTTCCCTAGAGCCACGCCCGAGTAAACAATAGTCCCTGTAACAAAATAGTCCCATCCAGGCCTCATGTAGGCTTGGACTCTTTTGCAGCATGGTCCGCATCAGGTAAGTAAAGTCTATGAGCCTGGCGCCTATGGCGCCAGGACTGATTTCTATGATGAGCCTGGCGCCTAAGGCGCCAGGACTGAACCCAGACAGCCCCTAGCCGGGGCTGCTGAGGTTTAAACAAATGTCTGGATGCCTGCTCCCGGAGCTGAGGGACTTGGTCCTGATGCCCGGGGGTAGGCATCATGACACCTACCCAAAACACTGAGTCTGCATGCTTGACTTTTTGTTTCCTCTGATCTGCATCAACTTCTTTCTCCTCATCCTCGTCTCAGTACCCAAAGTTTTCTGGGACTTGGAGTCCATAGCATTTCTTGTATTTCCAATGTTATATTGTAAAGAATTCCTATTCAGAAAATCATTAGAGACAAGCGATGCTAAATGTGTGTAATGAGTGTATGAGGCATGAACAGTGTTTTGCCTAGAGTGATTTTCAAGAAGGAATTTTGGGGGTGTAGAACGGGAAGGACTTTTATAGTGACAACAAGTCATCAAGAATTTAGGGGTGATGAAGTCTATATTTCCTGGAAGGGAAGAACACTGTGTCTCTCCTGATGGGGTCATCACCTTTCCCTGACAGCCTTCTCCTCCCATATGATTCTCCCTCATAATACCACTCCCAGGGTCAGGATCAGGTACCGGCTGCGGTGCCCTGGCTACATGGGAGGAGATCCTTGTCGAGGAATCAGTGATGACTCCATAGGATACGTCACCTCCCCCAACCCCGCACCTTGGAAATCTCAACCCCAGCTGGGTGGAGATCAGTTCCTCCTAGATGGCCTCCAACTAGTAAGGAGTCATCCCATGCTCCTCCAACAGTCTGCTTGCTGTAGATTCCCCTTTGTACCAAATGAGGATCCTCTTGCTCCTACGCCTGCCCGGCCTGTGTGGTTACCCACAAGAGGTCTCACCATGAGAGTACCAGCCAACAAACCAGGAGAAGAGAGAGAGGAGCCAATAACACCTTCAAAACGCCATACTTTGAAAACCCCTGACAACCAACCCCTACTGAAAACAACTGAACTCCCTTCTAGACAAACACCACAACACAACAAGCCAAGAAAACCAAAAGTACAACAAAGTGGGGAGACGAGATAGCAACACACACACAAAACACAGGCAAACGAGGAGAAACTGGGAATGGGAAATAATTCTGTTATGTTGTGTTTTTTGGGACAGGAAAATGTTATTTTTTGCCTTTTTTGTTTGAAGGAAAGGTTATTTTTTTCTTTTATATAGGAGGCAAACTAACACACTGAACAAACACTAAGGCAAAGGGGCACAAACATGGAAAAAACGCTGCTAACAGCAGTCGTAAACCCTCCTCTCTCTGTCCAAGTGTGATCCTGCTCTCTGTAATCCACCCCCAGCCTAGCAAATACCCACAAAGTAACAATATGTGAGCTGGCCATTATATAGCCAGTCAAAGTTACTTCATGAGATTTGAGAGCTAGGATTGACTGAACAAACACAGTGAATAAACCGAAGATTCAACCCAAAATCCGAGGATCATGGTTAGATGCCGAATCATTGCACGCGACAACAGAAGCATGCCACAAGTATGGCCTGAGATTAGACCATGCCAAAACCCCACCCTACACTCATAGTAAAGATGAACCATGCCAAAACGATTTGAGGCAGACCTGGGTTGGTTTTCTTGAAATCTGTCCAGGCGTATTCCTAATTTGATTGAAGCAAGGAGAGGATGCTTAGGGAATCCATCATTCCCTGCAAGGAACTAATGGATGTCTTGGAAAAACTCAGATCTTCAACCATGGTGAAGTAAAATATATCCATTGTTTTAACCCTGTGAGTGACTTTTATGTATATTCTGAAAAAGAAGTCCCATTTTGTCCCAAAAACGTGTATGGGTGATACATTTTGGATTGGTCAGGACAAATGACACTTTGGGGGCACGTGCCAAAAAATTATTTGTTGGTGCAGAACTGTGGGTCGAAGAGAGGGAGATGCATTCAAGGGGTTATTCATGTACCTTAAAGATCGGTTTGTCCACCCCGTTCGGTAATACAAGACCTAGTGTCAAAGTGTAAAACACCCATTCTGATGTAGGAACCATCAATATAGCCTTGCACAAGGATGAAGCTGATCATTGCATTAACTCCTGCTCCAGTACAGGGACCCGTGGCTCACCATGCTCCACCTCTTGCTGTGATACAGAAGTCATGGCTTTACTAATGTAATCATTTAAAAAGGGCAACATGTGCATAAACAATTCAAGATGCAGAGCATTATAAGTGATAAGAAATAGTGACAGGCCACGCACTCTGTTGCCAGTCAAGTTTTCCAGCATTGACTTCTCCTCCAAACGCATGTTTTCATGACTCCATCAATCTTCAGGGAGGCTGTGTTTCTTTCCTTTTCAGGCGTGTCTTCATTTCCTTTTCAGGTGTAGCAAGTTAATTGACTTTAGTGTCTCTAAGGATTCTGGTACTTGTATTTTTCACATTTCATTTCTCTTGCAGGTGACTGGAAACAATTCCCTCCATAGCACCATTGCTTTCCCCCTAACCCCATCAAGGGGAAGATTTGTGTTATGGAGGGAGTTGTTTCCAGTCACCTGCCAGCAAAATCAAGTGCGAAAAATACAAGTACCAGAATCCTCAGAGCTAATTAACTTGTCACACCTGAAACAGAAATGCAGACCCGCCTGAAAAAACAAATTGGCAGCAGCAGACCCTATATCCATCACCTGTGGAGTCCCTCAGGGATCCTGCATCTCCCCGACTCTATACAATATATTCACCAAACCTCTGTTTGATGATCTGGACAATCTTGGTATCACCTACACTAACTATGCAGATGATACACAGATTCTCCTCCCACTTTCTGGGGATCATGGTAGGGACAGGGAGTTGGTGAATAGAGTGTACCTCATCATTCAGGCATGGATGGCTACTCATGGGCTCTGCCTGAATGATGATAAGACAGAGTTGATCATCCTGGGTACACAAGCCAATATTAACAAATTGGGCCCGGACTACTCAGCTTTCAGCATAGATGGAAATGTTATCAAAGTCTCGAGGGAAGTAAAAACACTTGGTTTTTACCTCGATTCTACCCTGTCTTTCACTAAACAGGTCAACTCCCTAGCTTCCACTACTGCCTACACCTGTAAATTGATAAGAGCAGGCAATACCTTCCTGTCCAATACCAGCTGTCTAATCTTGGCTAGAGCCTTAAGACTTTCCCGACTCGACTACAGCAATGCCCTATACAGTGGTGCCAATAAAGCCACCACCCAAAGACTCCAAACACTACAAAACAATGCTCTTAGAGCTGCATTAGGCATAAAGAAGAGAGAGCATATCTCCTCTATTAGGCGGCAACACAAATGGCTATCCACGGACAATAAAATCCACCTAAAAATGATCTCCTTGACCCATAAGGCCCTAAATAATGCTGCTCCTAGTTACTTGACGGGCAAAATAAAAAGAAAAACATCTATCAGACCCATGAGACTCGCCAATTCCAATTGCCTGGTAGTACCCAGATTTAGACTTGCTAAAATCGGTGGCGCAAGCTTCCCTGTGAGAGATGCCAACTTGTGGAACGCTTTGCCACCCAACCTAGGAGTAGACCAACCCTTCCCACAATTCAGAAGGAACTTCATCAAACACATTAATGCTAACAATGACTAGACATCTGTAATGAACCATCTCAAGTGTAGCCCTACTTAATGTACTCAGATGTGTGTAACCCTATGTTTTTAACTGCTAACTCTGTATATTGCCAACTGTACATTCATGTAAATACTGCAACCGGTAATTGTACATTCATGTAATATTGTAACATTGTAAACTTATTCATGTAACATTGTAACATTGTAAGTCTTGCATATACTTGCTGCTGCGCCCGGTAACCTATGGGTCTGGAGCGCATTATAAATAAATAAACAAACAAACAAAGAAACTCAGCCTCCCTGAAGATTGATGAAGTCATGAAAACGTGCGTTAGGAAGAGAAGCTAAAGACTGGTAACAGAGCGCCTGCCTTCACATCTTTAAACATTGTTCCAGGAGTCCCGGGCTCACAAGGCAGTGCAGCAGGGCCATCATGCCTTACATTGGAGAGCCACAACCATGGCTTTCCCCCTCCCCATCAAGGGGAAGATTTGTGCTATGGAGAGAGTTGTTTCCAGTCACCTGCCAGCAAAATCAAGTGCGAAAAATACAAGTACCAGAATCCTCAGAGCTAATTAACTTGTCACACCTGAAACAGAAATGCAGACCCGCCTGAAAAAACAAAGAAATTCAGCCTCCCTGAAGACTGATGAAGTCATGAAAACGTGCGTTAGGAGGAGAAGCTAAAGACCGGTAACCGAGCGCCTGCCTTCACATCTTTAAACATTGTTCCAGGAGTCCCGGGCAAACAAGGCAGTGCAACAGGGCCATCATGCCTTACATTGGAGAGCCACAACCATGGCTTTCCCTCTCCCCCCATCAAGGGGAAGATGTGTGCTATGGAGGGAGTTGTTTCCAGTCACCTGCCAGCAAAATCAAGTGCAAAAAATACAAGTACCAGAATCCTCAGAGCTAATTAACTTGTCACACCTGAAAAAGAAATGCAGACCCGCCTGAAAAAACAAAGAAACTCAGCCTCCCTGAAGATTGATGAAGTCATGAAAACGTGTGTTAGGAGGAGAAGCTAAAGACTGGTAACAGAGCGCCTGCCTTCACATCTTTAAACATTGTTCCAGGAGTCCCAGGCTCACAAGGCAGTGCAGCAGGGCCATCATGCCTTCCATTGGAGAGCCACAACCATGGCTTTCCCCCTCCCCATCAAGGGGAAGATTTGTGCTATGGAGAGAGTTGTTTCCAGTCACCTGCCAGCAAAATCAAGTGCAAAAAATACAAGTACCAGAATCCTCAGAGCTAATTAACTTGTCACACCTGAAAAAGAAATGCAGACCCGCCTGAAAAAACAAAGAAACTCAGCCACCCTGAAGATTGATGAAGTCATGAAAACGTGCGTTAGGAGGAGAAGCTAAAGACTGGTAACAGAGCGCCTGCCTTCACATCTTTAAACATTGTTCCAGGAGTCCCAGGCTCACAAGGCAGTGCAGCAGGGCCATCATGCCTTACATTGGAGAGCCACAACCATGGCTTTACCCCTCTCCCCATCAAGGGGAAGATTTGTGCTATGGAGGGAGTTGTTTCCAGTCATCTGCCAGCAAAATCAAGTGCGAAAAATACAAGTACCAGAATCCTCAAAGCTAATTAACTTGTCACAATTGAAACAGAAATGCAGACCCGCCTGAAAAAATAAAGAAACTGAGCCTCCCTGAAGATTGATGAAGTCATGAAAACATGCGTTAGGAGGAGAAGCTAAAGACTGGTAACAGAGCGCCTGCCTTCACATCTTTAAACATTATAAGTGAGACTGGTTATTCCACCCGCAATGTTATATTTTGCCCACTCACATGTCTGCATCATGATATGGTCTGTAATAGGGCTGTGAGAAGTTGCAGAACTTTGCCTTCACATACTTTGTGAAGTTTACTGCACTTCGTGAAGTTGCAAAGTTTTCACAAGCACCATTTAATGCCTGATCATTATGAACTACATTTATTAGAAATAATTTGTTTGTTTTTGGAGAACATCTTTTACATTTGTATTGGGAGGGATCGAAACGTGCAAATGGAATGTAACAATTGTTATGCATTTTGTGTTTTCAGCCAAATGCACTTTAGCAGTAATAAACTTCAGCAAATGCGGTTCTGCATGTTTTATTTCACAAATTAATGTACTTTAGGTAATAATATAGTTTGCAAATATGGATATTATAGTGGGTCAGAAGAAGGACACAGACTCTGATCTTCCAGTTTATGGTTATTCTTTATTAAAAGAGAAGTGAAAACTCCTAACTTTGCCTATACTACGGGTTGTCCCTACCAAGGAAAAACTAACTAGGGTGGTCATAAGATGTCAGTGAGTCCACTGTCAAAATTAATCTAACGTGACCCTAACATTACAAAAACAACCAAGGCACAGGAGAATTACTTCTTTCTCATGTGAGCTGTTTTCTCGCTAAGTTCACGTCAATAGAGTATTTGTGGTATTTCTAAGTAACTACTTTAATTAAGTTGCATTGTGTCACGGATGATGGGAACCAGCGGATTATCCTCCAAATCTGATAAATCAACGTGCACCTCCCCTTTCTTCTCACCTGTCTCTTTCGAAACGGTTTCTCGTCTGGAGGCCTTGTTCTTGGGCTTCTTCTTCTTTGTGAAGAGGTACGGCCGTCCGCGGGAAGAAGCCACCCTGATCCCCTGATAAACAGGGAAGCAACCGGCCCCCGTCCCGCAGAAACCAAAACGAGAGGAAAAAAGCAGCCGCTAAAACAAACATCTCTACGATGTAGTTGGTACGGATGCTGTGCAGGAAGAGATGACTGGAGAGCCCGGAAATGCAGGAAAATACCGGAGCAGGAGAATCAAGGTAAGTCTCTCGGTGCGGCAGTAGGCTGGATAGTCCGGAGATGCTGATACTGAACTAGGAGCAGCGCGAGGGACTGGAATGGAAGTACCGCCAGGAACGAGATCCGGGAGAAAGGAAGGAGAGGAGAAACCCCGAAAGGAAAGAGGACCGAGGGGAAGGAAAGGCAGAAAAAGGGAAGGAAGGGGGAGAAGCTGAGTGAAAGGATACCGCGATAGACTCTGCGGAAAATGGCAACAGGAAAAGGCACGGAAAACAAAGTAGCACGGCAACCAGGAAAAGGAAACAAAGTTGCAACGCACAGAGCCCAGGGGAGGGCGTGGTTAAATACAGAAACAAGAGAAAAAGACTAGACCGTCAAACCAGGAAGTGAAAGGAAAAAAAAAACGGAACAATCTAATGGCGCACCAACGTGAAGCCTTCCATAACCGCCAGCGACCACCAAAAGACGGCGGCATGACACATTGTTCAGATACTGGGTTCTTCGGCTGCTCTACTGTCTCTTTTACTCACTAGTTTGCTCTTTTCTTTTTGTTCTCCTTTCTTGTGATCATATTTATTTGTATCCCCCTTTTTCCTTGGGATAATTGCGTTCCTTCTTGGTTAGCTAAACTTGACTTGCTAAAAAGACTTTCTCTTCACACAATGTCCAAACCTTCTCTTGACTGGAACTAATGTGAGTTCAATAATGGCTCTTCACTATATTGACTTTTGTCACTTTGTCTTGCCTGGGACAAGTGTGAGTGTTCCAATTGTTCTCCCTTTCTTCTTGTATTTTAGATATGTTTACTCTGACTGGGTTAAGTAGGAGTGTTCCAGTTATGATTCTCACTCTTCTGATGCACTTCCAAGACCTGATCTCTACTGGGACAAGTATGAGCATAACAGTAATAATTGTCACTTTTCTGTTGCACTTCCAACACTTGGTCTCTACTGGTGTGAGAATGAATGTTCCAGTAATGATTCACACTCCTTATCTCCTTCAAATACTTGGTCTCTACTGTGTTGAGTATGAACGTTCCAATAATGATTCTAATTCTTCTTATGCACTTCCAACACGTATTTTCTACTTGGAGTATGAACATCCCAGTCGTTACTTTCGGTCCGCCACCGCATCTCCCACTCTCCCCATTACCTTTGTATCTTGGGGATAACATCACTGTGACTTTGGTCAGGACAGAGGTCTCTCTGTTGAATGTTGGGTTGGCTTCTTAGCTTTTCATTTCTCTTTTGCTTGGCATGCTGTGCGGTGCCTTCATGAAAGTGGCGCCAGCATCATTTATGGACTCCCAAGTCCACTGAGCTTCGGTCACGCCACCACTTCTTACTCGGTCGTTCTATGGGTACTGTGCCAGTGCTTTGGCTTCTCTCGCCATTTCTCCCATCATCAGACGCCATGCGTCCCAGTTTCCTTTAGCTTCTCGCCATAGCTGATTTTAAACTCCCACACTTCTCTCTTCTCCAGTCCTCCGACCCTCAGATGCATGATGCTGTCATTAACTTCTCCAGCATTGCATCATATTCCTTCTTCTATGTTCTCTGGATTGCTCCAGTGGTTTTCTTCCTCTTAGTACCACACATTTACTTATTTTCAGGTTAAGTCAAAGGTTTGGTGTAGCAATAACAAATATTAGGTTGTTCTTCGTGTTTTCTTCCACCATTTGTTATTAGTGGTGGGCTATAGGTAGGTTGGTTAGAGAGTTCCTCATTGGAATGGATGTCCCTCCCAGTGACGTCTGACTTGTCTCCACCGCAGGGAGGGTATCGCATAGTGGTTCACCTCCCTAGCCTCACAGGGAAAGCCTCCCGAGGGAAGGGAAGCAATCCCACGATTAGTCACAATAGGCTTCTTGAAGCAACTAATTTTGTGAACTTCATGCACATGATCTTCACATACGTGTGTGTGTGTCTGTGTGTGTGTCTGTGTGTCTGTCTGTGTGTGTGTGTGTGTGTTTTGTAGTTACATCATCACAAAAACACCTGTTCATCATGCCATCTCTCCATTCAAAGGATGAGTGAAATCCCACTCACATCAATCCCGGAAATGACAAATGCACTTATCTTTGCATACTTGTGATGTGCATGTATGTAAATGGATGGAATGATTCTATTTTGTAGACTATAAAAGGTGAGGAATATTTCCAATCATATACAATTATATATTTTCAATTAGAAAAATACATGCCAGGTGGCGATGTTGCGTGGATTTGAAGATGGCCACCTTCGTGTAGAGCTCAGTTGCCCGCAGTTTATATCCTGTGGATTTATCCTTTATGGGTACTGTCTAACCAAGCTGCAGATGCATGAAAACTTCTTCCGGGGGCGGTGACTATTTGAAGAGTTACCCACATGCCAAACTGCGATATCGTTGAATGCAGCGGCCTGGCAACAGCAGTGTGGATTAGGAGAGCGTGTGGCCTAGAGTGCATCGGCTTGGACACCCAGGATGGTGCAGTCTGGAGCAGAATCAAGAGGGCTGCTCCCCACCTTGAACAATAATGACACTCCTCAGATTGTAGCAGCCAGCTGTGGAGATAACCGTTGAGATATTATATTATGCCTACCTGAAGATACGCTCTATGCAGGATGTAGCATTGGCTAGAAGGGCCCCGAGATTCACTGGCCGGTGCGCAACAGGGCTGGATTCACACAGGACTTGGCTGGCGACTTGCGGCAGAAACAACGGTGGACTTCACCCCTTCCCCTGCACGCTGGTGGACCATCTTGTGGTGCAGAGAGCTTGGTTGAATGGTGTGGGCAATTATGTCAGATGACACACACAGATGCCTTTACTGAGGGCACATGCTCTCATCCAACGATGAGTAACTCCCCTAGGACTGAACACCGGGAAGGCTTAGCTTTGTAGTGCCCACCTTCAATCTTTGGCATGCAGAAGCTCTAATATTGGCTAGACTTTTATGAGGCTTCTGGAGCGCTGTAAGGTCGTGGGATGATGGCCTCTACGTATGGATCTGTGACCACACCAGATCAGCGGATGGCTAGTGACACAGAGGTGGGTGGATTTAAAATTGCCACACTTGATCCTTTGAGAACTTGTTTCATTGTTGGAGGATCCAGATTGAGTGGGACTCTAGGTCGGTTCACTCTTTTCAACACCAGTGGGCACTTTGCTCAGATACCCTGTCAGGTACCTGCTTTCACTATGGCTGGAAAATCTACATCTTCCCAGAAGTAGGTTGAACTTGAT
This sequence comes from Ambystoma mexicanum, assembly GCF_040938575.1. Lineage (NCBI taxonomy): Eukaryota > Metazoa > Chordata > Amphibia > Caudata > Ambystomatidae > Ambystoma > Ambystoma mexicanum. The sequence goes on along the minus strand of NC_090929.1, from coordinate 1,134,424,627 downwards.
AGGTTTTCCAGGAAAGCTACACTTGACACATCTCTGCTGGATGCAAGAGAAAACATCACAGGAACTGATGCATGGAGGTTGCCACCACTGATCCAATTGTAATCATGCTGCATAGTCTTCAAAAGGGAGTTGGTGCTATTGGAGACAAAATAGACACACTTGCTGCGAAGGTGTACTCTTCCAATGCCAGACTTGAAAACCTGTGTGCAAGAGTGTACGAAACAGAGCAAAGGATACATAAATATAAGACTCCATACATATTCTTGAGGTTGTGGTGGCGTCACTGAATGGCCTAAAACATCGGTCGAGACGGAACAATATCTGCATTCTTGGGTTTCCAGAGCCAAGGACGTCGTGCCCACTAGAACTGTTCCTGGAGAAGCATCTGTCATCGATCCTTGGTAACCCATTTTTCTTTATGCATTTCCAGGTGGAGAGGGTTCACAGATCACTTGGCCCTCGACTCCCGCCCCACCCAGTTATTGCTAAGATATTTAATTTCTGAGACAGAGATCTAATTCTAAAAGCTGCCAGTTAGACGGGCCACCTAAAATTCCAATCAGCCTAATCAAGATTTTCTCTGACGTCAGTCAGATTGTACAATCTGGGAGGAAGACTTTTAACTATGTCTGCAAACTCCTTACAAATCCCTTATGCTATGTTGTTTCCAGCAAAGCTCAAAATAATTTTTACAATAGGTCTCATTTCTTCACCACACCCAATGATACAATGGACGTTTATACGTGTATACCTCTTCCATCATGCAGAAACATCCGAATCTCTGAATGTCTCACCAAATGGATCCTATTGAAGACTTGCCCAGGTATATGCATCAGGAAGCAGGTTGCATGAGCCAACCGCCCCCAATAGCCAATGGGCGGCAGTTACTTTTTACACTTATTGTATTCTATGGATAATTTATATAGCTCCTATACACAGGAAAGTGTTTCAAAGCACCCAAGGAGGGTTTGAACAAGGGGAAAGACAACAATCGCTCAAAGCCCTTGAAATTTTGAGACGATAATAGTCTGCACAGGCAGAGTGAGTGTGTAAAATATATTTACCGGTTGAGACACAGCAAATAGGCCTGACAGCAATTCTTCAGTTTACCAGTGCAATTAAGGGGAGAAGACAGGGAGAACAGACAGACGATCTTCAGACATGTGCTTTTGGATTGTGCAAGTGCATAGAATGGTAACAGGGAGGGGAAGGTCCAAGTGCACCCAGTCAGGGGTGACTGCGGTAAGTGCAGAGAGAGCCACTCTCTAGGGTTATTTCTGAGTGCCTCGAAGGTGGGTAGGTGTAGGGCCCTGAGGCAAGTGCGAGAGAGGACTGGTTGTTTATGTTGTCATGGTTTGGAAATGGGCATTCCGCTAGTACGTTGGGGTTGCTGGTGAGGGTGGTGGTGGGAGATATGGGGTTAATATTCAAAAATGCCATAGAAAGTTGTTTTGCAGATCTTGCCAATTTTATTAATCAGCAACACAGATAGTTTATTATGTTATCTCTGGTTGCGTGGCAAGCATGGTGATGCTGTACTCCCTCCTTTACATCCACAAGATATTGCTTATCCATGCTCAGGTTCGTAACCTGGAATGTGCGATGGATGCACAACCGAATTAAAACTCGTAAAGTGTTCGCCTATTTGCGACAACATAAAATTGATGTCAAATGATTGCATCACATCTTACTAGATACACCCATGCGCCTGTGGTGAGGCAATGGTGTGATCGAAGTTGGCATGCTTGCTACTCCTCTTATTCTAGAGGAGTCTAACATTAATCCACAAAAATGTAAATTTTAAGCTTACAAAGTTTGAAGCAAATGTTCCGGGCTGGTACGTTGTGGTGGCAGCCGCTTGGGTGGAGGGGATAAAGTTCTTTCGAATATCTATGCAGCAAATTTGGATGGCCCTGTCTTTTTCCGAGAAATACTTTCCAAGTGTGCATGTTGGACGTGGCAAAAGTGATGGGTGGGGACTACAACACCACTCTAAATGGCAGAATGGATAGATCATCCACTCTAGGCAGGGGCTGACCCAAATATGTCCGTATCATTCAGGCAGGGTGTACCGACTTGTCCCTAGTAGACATCTGGTGACGATTAGATCTCACTTGCAAGGGGTTCACATATTATCCTACTATGCACAATTTCTTTTCCGGATTAGACATGTGGTTGGGATTGGCAGGAACTCTTAACAGGACTGTGTCCTGTGACATCCTTGCCAGAATGTTATCTAATCATGCTTCGGTATTGCTTGTGGTGCAGGCGCCACGCCGTGGTCTGTGGGCTTCTACCTGGGGATTTAAACCAAATGCATTGCCAGATATGGTGCTTAAGACTGCAGTGTGCGAGGACGTTGTTCATTTCTTTCTTTCAGCCCCTCTGAATGCCCCCCTCACAGTAGAGGAGATTGCAGTGGCCATTGCAGAGTTATAATCTGGGAAAGCCCTGGGCCCTGATGGCCTAACGGACGAATTCTATAAGGAATGTATTGACGTGTTGACACTGGAGCTATTGACTCTATGCAATGCAGCCCTTGTGTGTGGCAACCTACACCCATCGACTAATAACGCTAGGGTAGTGGTCCTTCCTAAATCAAACAAAGACCCACAGGATCATAAATCCTATAGGCCGTTATCCGTGTTGAATTTAGTTGATAAAATCCTTGCTAAATTACTATTGCACCGCATTCTCCCCCTTAAACTGGAAATGGTCATTGGTGGCTTTGTACCAGGCTGATCGACAACACAGAACTTGAGGAAGTTATTCCGTATTCTTGCTCCGATTGATCCTGAAGTTCCGGCAATAGCTGGCTTCCTCGATGCCGTGAAGGTGTCTGATTCTTTGGAATGTCCATTCATGCTGTACATGATAACCAGAATGGGGGTGGGCTCCTCTTGTATCTCTAGTACCCCTGCTATGCACTAGCCCCACAGCTTGTGTTTATACTGATGGGGTCCCTTCAGAGCGGTGTTTGCCCCTAAGGGGCACCCAGCAGGACTGCTCATTCTCTCCGGTACTTTGTGCCCCATCAATTGAACCATTAGCAGTCATCCTCTTGTTGCCCCCCCTCCCTCGCGCCTCCGTCTGTACGCATGCATGACTTGAATGTACTAGGACTAGTAAGTTTGTTTGTCCTGCCCCCTTCCCCCTTTTTCTCCCCCCACCCTAGTTTGGTCGTAACTGTAACACTAACACCTCATGCACGTGCACTAGGAGAAACGCTGTCAAGCCTAGTTTGATAGTTTTTTTTCTGTTAGATAATTCAGAAACTTCAAGGCCTAAGAAAGATTACTATATTCCCTTGCTCCCTTCCCACCTTGAAGCACTTTGAAGCTCTCCGCCTGCTTATAAGCGCTGTATAAATAAACAATTACAACACCATGCAGAGAAGGGCCCCCATTTCTTCAATTACTCTGTGGCGCTAAACCTATATGCGGGCGACCTGGCAGCGTTCCTTAAGCAGCCAGAGTGCAACCTACAATAGATAGTTGATGAAATAACTTCTGCAACCATTCTGGACTAAGAATACATTGGGAAAAGACAGAGCTATTCCCCCGAGAAGTCGGGACCTAGTGCTTTAGATGGTCTCAGTCTAGTGTTAAGCACTTGGGTATACATGTGGATCGCTCAGATGCTTAATCATACACGTTGAATTGTAGCCCCTTATTGGTCAAGCTACTAAGCAAAGCACAAATATGGTTCATCATACCATTATCATTTGTGGCTAGAGTATCTATGGTGAAAATGTCCCATCAAGGCTGAAACATGTGTGGCGATGCTTGTGGTCTCATGCAGGAGGGATGCGATCAAGCAGTTCGGGCTGGACTGCCCCTTTTGAGGTGAGACCAAGACTGATTTGCATGTCGCTTTTCCCCTTTTGTAATGGCTTGGCAGGTGAGGAACTGGTCTGGAGCGTTGCCCAGGGCAATGCCAGAGGTTATGTCTAATTCTAAACCTTCCAGCCATCACCTCCTTTGTATTGCTTCCCAGATGCCTGTATTTGTTTGCCAATATACCTATGCAATTTACCACTCATTGGGCCTCATTCCGAGTATGGTGGTAAGGGATACCGGTCACCGTTAACGAGACCGGTGCCGGTAATCCCTTACTGCCACATTCCGAGTTCCCTTTGCGCCCTCGTCCTTAACGCTTTTAGCAGGCGTTAGGGACGAGGGCGCAAAGGGGCTTTTTAGCCAATAACAGTGACCGTAAAGTACGGTCACCGTTATTTGCAATTTCCCCATTCCCATTGAGTCCTATGGGGGCTCATTTGGGAATGGGGAAGAGCCCTGGGGAATGGGAAATTACCGCCCTGGTCAACTCGGAATAGGGCGGTAATTTCCCATTCCACCAGGGCGGTGCCGGTACGGGTCCGGTGCCGAACGAGGCGCTACTACCGCCATTGGTTAGCGCCGTACTCGGAATGAGGCCCATTGTTTTTTAGCAGGATTACGTCAATCCTTACTGATCTGGTGTGGGCGGGGTAGAACAGCCTGCATTAAATGGGCAACACTGGAGATACCATATAGTCATGGAGGTCTGAATGCATGATCTTATCTGTATGCGTTAAACTGTAGAAAATGATTTCCCGAGCGGCTGCCATTGACACAATACCTACCGATCTGTCTCCCTGCCACTCCACATCCATCGACCCGGTAGTAAATACTTGCTGGGCTTCCCAAAAATGACATCATATGCACGCTCTGACCTCCCCCCCCCCTTAAGCTCCGATGTCTCACCTTGATCATACAGAGTATTTTGTTTACAGCGGCAAAGTGCATAATGCGTGAACCACATAAAAGGGGGTTCACGCGATGGGAGAATCTCTTTATAATGCGTGAACCACATAAAAGGGGGTTCACGCGATGGGAGAATCTCTTAACCAACGGTATCTTCATTTTACTAGGTACATTTTGCTAACCATCCACTCCCTCTATGACCAACACCCTTGTATGCAATCGTTTTAAAGGGGAACTGAAGACCACATTCCAATGCATACCCGAGGAACCAGCGATCAGCCCCTTGTTACACTGCCGACTTCCAACACCACATCTTGCACCGTCTCGCCACGTTATTGGCTTGCCATGATCGAAACCCTGGATGTTGACAATTCTGCTAACACGAGATGACAACACAATTCCGGGACACAAATCGATGATAGAAAATGGAGCCAACTATGCTGACAAACAAGATATATCCCCTACAATGATAAACACAGTGTGTTGTAATATCAGTTCCTTCACCAGGCATACCAGACACCGCTGAAGATTAGGACGGTTGACCCACCAGCGACTGATGCTTGCCCCAAGGGCAAACAACTTGAGGCTGACTTCCTACACATGACTTGGGTATGGAGTTTTGGCATAGGGTCACCGGAGGCCTTGCTGCTATTTCCAGCAGTGCTGTTATTGACGGTCCACTCATATGCAGGTTTGTAGTGTTGGGGCTGTTGCTTGCCCCAAAATGGATCGCTATTAAGTGGATGGACAAGGTCCCTTCCTCTGTACAACCAGTGGATGCTGAGCTTATCAAGGTCAAAGAATAAGAGGAATAATACTGTGAGTTGGCCGTCGCCCGCTCGCTTGCTAGACCCAAAGATATTTGGTATCTCTCACAGAGGTATTTGGCAGAGAGGGCCGAGTTGCTACCTGACCCTATACCATAGCTACACGCGCCTCTAATGTATACGATTGGGACACAGGCGATTGGGGTTCGATTTTAAAAATGTGTACCTATTACTCTGCATTGTCAACAATTGTACTTCTTTCTGTGCTGTCCCGCACAATTTAAAAGGTGTCTGTTCTTGGTTTCCACGTCTGATATGTTTAGATTATGTTGGCATTCGCTTTATCGATCAAGGCGGTTGCTATGTGGTTTTGTGATGGCAACCTGAATTAAGAAATGTTTTTTTTAAACACATTCCTGCATTCCTCGCCTAGAATGGAGTAGGAGCACCTCCGTGACGTTTGTACACTCTATGGGTGCACAGAAATATAGCTTTGATATGCATATGCAAGACGCCCAATAAATGTGACATCAAAATACAAGTTATGACACATATGCATACCTTTCTTGGACTGACAAGGGTACACATTCTGTCCCTTACAAACTAGCATTGACCAAACAAACAGTTGTGGATTTACAAAGGGAACACCTGTGGGTGACTGGGTGTGCATATTGCCTCACAGATCCCGGGGAGGGAAAGTTAGTTTATGGCAGGCGTAACTAAAGGAACACCCGCCACCCTTGCACTCCCCGACCTCCAATCTGTGCACTGTCTCTGTAGAATGCAACAACCCATACTGTAACAACATCCTTGTTTCGGTCTCGCTAAAACGGCGCCGAGGAGCTAAAAGGTTCTACACACTCAGTGGGGTGGTGTTTTTGAAGCCTGCCCCTCGGAGGTTACATCATGAACGTTCAGTAGGTGGCGCTAAAGCACAACGTCTGGTACAACACCAAGGACCACATCGGAGTAAAAACGATGTCGCCTAGGAGGATACCTATTAAGCGTTTCTTCTCTGCAACGGCACCCCTCTGCATGCACGCTGTATGCCAATACGTTAGCATCACTAGGTATGAGGCAACGTTATATAAAAAATATATGTTCTACGTTTTCTTTCGGTGGGGCAGTAAGTAAGCGACGTAAGAAAATGTGGTAACCAGGTCTGAGGTTAGTGAAGGCTGAAGATTTTCAATGCCAGTTCGAAGTCCATGTGTTGCATGAAAAGCGGCCGTTTCTATGGTTGTACTCACTGCAGTTTTCATGACAGCTCATATAGATCAGATAGCACCGCGAGTAGAGCGCTCGCTTTGACAATCGTAGCGACGCCGAACTAAGCCATTCCTCTTTCCGATGTCGATATATGAGCACCACACACCTTGAGTAATGTAATGTAAGCAGCGCTCGGGTGGCTGAGGTTCCATCGCGCTGTAGAAATTGCGAATTATTTATTATAAGTGGTTTTGAAAATGGCGGCGCGTTCGCCAGTAGTAGTGTTTTTCGTCTTCCGGATAAGTGTGCGTGTGAATCGATTAATAACAAACTTCTGCCCAAGCCGACTTCGGTCATGTGAAATATTCTCTTTGCACGTGAATTTTAATTAATACACAATCGCTGTTGTTTTAGGGTAAGAAAGCAGACGGTTCTTTTCGTGTTCACTGTCCTGCTTTTCCAAAGCGCGATAAAGTTAACCGAGAGTCTATCAGATGTGAACATGGGAAGAAGGATATAGCACGTACTTCATATCTGTGGAAACCCGTAACAGGAAGTGGCTTCAGCAGCTGCTCCAAGGCCAGTCCTGCTTTGCATTACAGGAACACGACCACGTGACCGAGCGGGTCTTGTTTACACAGGACGTTGCCAGCCCAAATTCACCACAACTGCAGAGCCAGGATCTGACAAATCGGCTGACCTGGTGAAAAATACAGCCCCGTCAGCTGCAGCGAGGAAGTGACTTGTCCCCATAAAAGGGAGCCGAAATGCCAGGGCACCGCAGAGGTCGGGAAGGTCAGCACCACAACACTAACCTCACTGCGGTGAGGAGGAAGCGCTTCCCACACTAGAGCATAAAGAAGCGAGGAGGAGAAGTCTGGTTTCAGAAATAAACTCCATAAAGGTGTTGTCTTCCAAGAGAAGTGCACACGTCCAATAATTAACCCTATAATAAGGGAAAAGTCTGCTGAAGGGCAGGTTTGAGCCCAGGGTTAACCCAACAAGTGAGACATCTGATGGGAGGGGCAGAAAGAGAGCCAGTTGTAAGTTTGGGTAATCTGGGTCTAAACCCCATTAAAGGGCTGCCTGCTGCAGAAGATGACTCCATGTCCTGAGGGATAGAGGGCCCTGGCCCTGGGCTTTCATTTCGCCACCAGAGCGGGGGTGGGGTGCCAGTGGGCAGATTTTTAGGTTGTCCCATTGAAGGTATAGGGACTTTAAGCACAGGTGGCTGTTCCCAGGGGTTGCCCGAGCCCCAGAGAACCCGCGTTCTCGATGGCCCTGGTCTTGGCACAGTTCAACTGAATACAATGGACTAAAGTAAAACTCAAGTATAGCCCTGGACTTGAACAGGGTGTCGCATGTAATTATCTTGTCCCTTTAGGAGTGTAGGTTCAGGAAAACATTGCATACAAAGACAGGCTCGTGGGGAGGGAGGGGGGATGCGGGCTGATCAATAAACCCCATTAAGGATCTGTCTAGTATTGGTACAAATGTGATTTTAGGAGTAATGGCATTAAAAGAGGACCCCCCTCTTCATGGTTGAATGGTGGGTTCAGGAGTAAATTAATATAAAAAAGAATGAATCTTTTGTACCGCATTTAATACCAGAGACCAGTCTCTAAGCGCAAGATCGGGATTTGAAACTGTGTTGCTCTAGGTTGTCTTACTTCCAAGGCAAACACGTTGCCCCTGGGTTATCCTCCCTGCTAGCTTGCTGGGTTTTCTGCTTCACTAAGATGAAATGTTCATGATCAGAGGGAAAAGTGGGCAGGAACATTCCCTTACTTTTCAGGGAAATCCATTGTTCCCTTACTTAGGGCATCTTTTTGTGTTTGTTTACTTCTCCCCTACTGGGGTTGGAAATCTGGACCCTGCTGCTGCCATGCCAGAGCCACATCACACTGCACTATCTCCTAGTGGTGTGTTTGATTATATAGACTGCTTGGGACATAAGGCCCATTGCCAAGCGCAACAAAGCTCTGCTCAGCAATGATCTCCGTTTGTCTTCTGCAATTAAGCGTGGATTTCTGCAGGCACAGTTTCTGTACAGGTAATGGGAGGAGGATGTCTTCAGTCCTGTGCATGTCCTTTAAGAGGTGTGAATGATGGGTGACTGGAAGAGGGAGGCTGCTTAAGGCCCCATGCTGTGGGAGACAATGCCAATATAATGGTGGTCATTTAAATGTGCTTTCTTTCATTGTGTTTTTGTCAGGCTTGATAGTACTATTGAAAAATACAGCAGGGTGGAGTGGATGAAAGGAAGCACCCAGGTACAGGATTTGAATTGGGGGTGTGGTGATTATCGGGTTAGTGGGGAGGAGAAGGGGACAGGGAGGGTTTTGAGCAATTGGACCATCCACACGGTGGGAGTGCGCTCGCCTGATTTTAATTTAAAAAAATGAAATTGAAGGATGGTAGATCAACCTCTCGGCTATTCCGCACACATTTCCTGATGCTCACCGCATGACATACGCATAGACCTGTGTACTCTGGGTGAACACAGCCTGCAGGCGCAGTCCCCCAGTCATATTTAGTTGAGATCTGACAGGTGCAGTACACAATGCATCTCCAAAGGGGGAGGGTCAAAACTTGCCCCTGCCATGGCCAGCCTAATTAACTAAAAAAGGCTCCATGGATCCACCTGTCCTTTTGTTGGGCCCTGTAGCTGGTATCAGCTTTCGCATACTAATCAGAGTTTATTTCAAACAGGCCTACATGGGGCCTGGCCGCAGAGGCTAACAAAGGAGAAAGGAAACTCCCAACACCCTTTCATGTGCACTGTGTCAACCTGATGCCAGCTCTCGCCCTCATTATCGATTGACAGTGAAATGTCATATCTGTGACTGCTTGTATTACAGTAGTCATCCCTACAGGGGTGGGCCCATTCAGAAGGTATGAGTATGTGGATTGATTGTGCCAGAAGGTTTGGTCTCGCTGCAGCTTCGAAAGACCCGATGCTTTAATCAGGAACCACAGAGAGCTCACTTGACCAGAGAGATCCTTTGATCCACAACAGAAAGGAAGATGGGTGGGAATTGTTATTACATGTTTTCACACTTTACCTTTTCTGTTGCAAAGCTCTCTGGTTATGATCTCATGCATACAGGAGATTGCTGGTGGGAACCCAGGATTGGTTCATTAAGGGAGGCTTATCCTACACCAATCCCTGGGGTCCATTTGGCTTTAAGACAGGGTTGAGCCCCTCTTTTGGGGAAATCATCTGAAGACTTTGCAAGGAGTAAAAAGAAGAACTCAGGATTGGACCCTGGCTGAAGATACAGTCTGCCTTACATCTTCTGCCGGTGAAGGAAGGCCAGGACCTCCAAGAGGAAAGCAAGATCCCTCCCCTAAACATCTCCCAGGGAACAGAGGGTGATAGTGAATCCAGAGGACCCTCTACATCGCCAGAACCGGTACCAAGCCTGCACACAGAATTCCCTAGTCGGCTCTGCAGCAAGCTTACTAGGTGAGACGTGCCAGAGAGTCTCTGCACCAAATCAAGGACAAGGCAGCTGCCTGCAACACTCTCCTCAGCATTGGGCCATCCACCTTAAAGGATGACGTAGAGGAGATGTTACATGCCTCTGCAGGAAATCCTGCCCCCTACCTCCTATATGTTGGAAGCCTGAGATTGTACCATGCTTTACATCAGCAGTTGTGACCACACCACTGTTAGTATTCGAAAGAAGATACCCACTGAAAAAACCCCATCAAATGTATCCCCCAAGAGACGATAATCTGAGGGAGGACCTTCCTGAAGGAATATGAAAAGGAGCAAAAAATAGGAGCAGGTCACGAAAGACGAGCGTGACACCCTGGGAATAGTGGCTGAAAAAAATGCATGGAAACTGATGACGAAGTTAAGAATCGAGTAAACTTTCATATGTGAAAAAAAGATTGCACGTGTGCAAAGCACTGCAGAAAATGCAAGCCATTCAATAACTGTACAGATGCTGTAACTCAAGTAGATTAAGTAATCTTAGAAACTGGCTATCTGTAGTGAATAGGCTGCAGGCAAAGTCGCCATTGTATAGAAACTGGACATCAGTGTCATGAATTTAGTACGCTAGGACCCATGGAGAGAAAAGGTGAGAACTGTGTCGCAGCAAGAATAAGCTGAGATTGTGGAAACTAATGGCTAGGCTGTTTGACCTGGTATCAAAGCGGAAGCAGTCAAGGTTGGTTATCTATTCTTGAAGGCAGTAAGCGTGCAAAGCTGAATCATCCCTTGTTAAGGTGCAAAGAAAGAACACCAAGCGTGCCACGTTTTATTCATTTAAGACATTTAAATGCTGCAAAATGGACCAAATCGTGGTCTCCTCTCACGTGAACCAAGGATGGAAATAGAGTTGAGCATGGAGTTCTAGAACAATGATAGTGAAAGCCTACACTCCCATATATTCCAAGAGACAAGTATACTTTGCAAGGCCAAGTTCAAAGACAATCTTCATGGCAGAAAGCATGAGTGATGAGAGATGATGGGCTAATTGGGTGGGGAGGTTAAAGTGAAGTCCACTTCCTGGCAACTGGGTATGAGCTTACGTACTGCTAAGTGAATCGACTGTTCCTAACATGGCACAAGCATGCCAACCAATTATAGAGGGATGTGTAATGAAGGGCCTTATAGTTTGAGAGCCAATGATATACTGTGTACATGTTGAAGATGACATGTTTTGGAGGTAGGCATAAGATGTCAACCTGACAGTAGATAGACAATCACAATCCCAGCCCTCATAGAAAGTATACTTAGATGTTCCCCATGAACGTATCACAATCCCTCATAGGTTTTTCTTATTTGCCATGTAGTATGATGTCATGTCTGATGTATTTTCTGCATATAAGGATGTTTTTATAAAAATGCACTGAGAGCTCGAGCGAACGTCTGTTGATATCCGTTGTAACTCCCCATTTTAGATAATTGTTAATAAAACAGCACCTTTGCCATCTTCCTGAGTTGGTTTGATTATTTGGTGTCAAAGTTATTCTGCATCCCCATCCATTGCATTCACGATACCCAAAGGGCCATATTCTCAATGACACAAGTCCAGTGAAGAAGCTAGGAGAAGTGCATCAACAAGCATCTACCGATGTCTACCTTCAAGGATATTTTCGAGCCAGTTGAGACGCTCGAGCTGCAACCAACTGCACCGCTGACTTGTTACACCGCAGTTGCTAAAGCCAACCGACATGCCTCAACCAGGGATTCAGAACCACTGACCAGCATGGAGACATTTCCTGACCCTGAGCCGCTGTGTAGGCCAGCCCCATCCAGCTTTGCTTACCTAACTGTCTGCCACCTGATACCAACAGCTGTCTCCCGTCTTGAACTCTCACAGAAGCTGCAAAGTGAACTGAAACCGACTCAACCCTATCGAGCACCAAGAACTCCTACAGCACAAGGTACATTGTGGTTCTGTCCCCCGGTCCTTCTCCAAAATTCCTGGTACTCTGCTTATTATCCACATTACATTGTCCTGTGAGTTGTGACAACACTTATTCAAAACCAGCCTTACAGCAAAGTGAAGTATATACCATCTGTTTATACGCCATAAGAACAGGAAAACGTGGCGTACACAAACAGAAAACACTGAACAAATAGGAGACAGCACCCTGCTTCTACCCACAAAGATCCACTGATATTTCTTAAAGATGTTTGACCATCAGAGCCCTGGCATAGGCAGGAACTCTAATAATATTAATGCCCAATCTCAAGAGGAAATCTAAGGGGAAAGAGCATCTCTTAATCAGCATAAAGTATCCCTATTGGCAGTGTCAATAACTTTTTAATTCCATGAAAAGCGTTTGCTCCCTAATTGGAGTCAAATTATTTTTCAGTGCCCTGCATATATTCTGGATTTAGGAAGTGAAATGACAATGAACATAATACAGCCAACAGTTTTGCCCAAACTTCCTCGCTGCAGCCTAGACAAAATTAAAAAAGAGCCTGACTGAGGTTTCCTATGCAGCTCTGTTGAAAAACAAAATCACTTTTATATGCCCTTTCAGTTAATAGCAGCAATGCTTGGAGGTACAACAGATTGAGTGCCTCCTTCAGTAATTAGGCACCCCTCTTCTGTAATTAATTTTTATCACTTAAGTTACATGCAGGCGGATCCTAGAGTCAGTAAATACAGAACACACAATTATATTGAAAATACCACAGCAAATGAGCATAGAAAGAAACAGAAGGAGCATCTGTCTATGCTGTTACTAGAGTTCCTTAGCCTTTAGCAAACATTTCCTTCACTGTGCTGTACTGACGAAATTTCTGATTTTTTTTTTTTAATTTCCAGATTTGTTCATGACCCACAAGGAGTGTTCTCGTGTGCCCTTCCACCCATACATTAAGTGAGGGACTGTAGCATTAAACACTCACTGCAATATTTGCAGACCCACAATACTTTGCAAAAAAAACATGTAATGCCTCAGCATCATATTGTGTGCATTTTAAGAAAATGTCATGAGTCTGCATGTTCACAATTAATTTGCAGTGCGTACAAGATTGTTTGCAACACACCCCCATCCCTATATCGTTGTGTAGGATTGTACAAGTGCTCAGTGAAACCTATTTTTATAGCAGCATGTTACCATAATGTTTATTAAGATCTATGCCCAAAGGAACTCTGAACACTTAGAAAGGATGCAGATTGTGTGGAAACCATTTTACTATCTGAATATCTATTGCCCTAATACTATACAGGAGTAATGCCAGGCTAGTCCATACCCATTATCACTAGTATGCCAACTAAATGATGTTTCAATGTTTCTCTCCACTTATAGGATAATGTTAGCAATGCTAAATAAAGTAGTAGACACTGAGCATGACATTTGTCTACTAAGGACAAATTCATATTTAGGTTTTATAATGCATTAACTTTCAGGGGGACCGCTCCAAAGCACTTGCTTGACATATGTACTAAGAAGAGGTAGCTTGGTATGAGGCTACACATTCAAGTAGCCTGCTTACTTACTGTCAGTATCTGTTTTTTGAGCTGATAGTTGGGTTACATAGTGTGTGTGACGCTTTTGTTAAGGCACCATGAGTAACAGAAATTCTGGTGCTTGAAGGTTTTTCACACTACAATGAATATAAAAGAAGTGGATGTAGGTAGAAGTCTGGTAACCTTTTGCAGAGCCAAGAGTCAAGGTTGTCTGGTAATAGCTATATGTGCTCTGGAGCAGAAGTTAGAGTCATAAGTACATCATGATAGAGGCCATGATTACAGGTTTGCCGGTCCAGAATTAACAGTGCCGGTAGAACCGTACTGGCACCGTTTTCCGAACTGGCCAACTACGAGTCCTGCGGGTGGGTGCCGGCCCGCCGCCAGGTCTGACCTGGCGCGTGGAACAGCACCCACCCGCAGAGATACACAGAAACACCGGCACCATTACAACTTTACAACCTAGTGGACTCCACGGGAATGGGGATTTACTGAATTGCCGTAATGCCACAGTAATTCCGGCAAGTCCGGTTTACTACGAGTCCGGCGGCAGCCTGACGGTTTTACCGGCATGGCTACCGCTGATCTCGTAATGAGGGACAGTCAAGCATAGGAGTCATGGGTGGGGATGGAATATTATTTGGTTAATGTGTGGCACTATATCTTGGTAAGATTCTTCTGTTTATATAGCTGCTTTTCTCGTATTTGCTTTTAACTTTTTGTGGGTATATTCTGTTAGGGATTTTAGGTTTTTTAAGGTCACGCTTGCATAGTAGGGTAATACAAATGAGCTAGACCAGAATATCAAGACTAGTTTGTTAATTTAAGAGGAAGCAAATATCAGGTAACTGCTGTGCCTTGTGCGTTATTGAATCTTTTTGAATAGGTGAGCATTGTCTGTGGGCGCTGCTAAAAATATTCTAAGTGGCACCCAGAATGAAGCTGGGCGAGCTCACATGATATGATAGGTTATTTCTAATGTGCTAAATACCCAGAGGTTTCTAAGCGTGGACCCGGGGATCGAACCTGTGGTGCTCCGTGCCGTCTTTCTTCCAAGGTGAGCACGTTGCCCCTGAGCTATCCTCCCGAGACCATGCGCACAGCTTAAAGAGAACATTGACAAGGAGGTTTATAATCAAGTTGTGTTTCCAATCTGTTCAGTTCCCTTCTGGTGTACTAGAGGTGTGGGGCTGATTGATGGTTTAGAAACCGATCTTCGTCCCTGGACCATTGGTGCCCCAGAAGTTGATTTGTCACAAAGGGAACATAGCTCCACTAGCTTTTTTATGTGGGGAGGGTGTGAGAAGAAGGTTTTTTTTTTTTTTAAACACACTTCGGCACCTGTGCATGGTCTCCAGGAGCTCTGGTGGATCTGAATGAGGTAAATCCCATAAGTGAGTGGTTTATTCATTGGCAAAGCCTGCATTGAAGACTGTGCCCTAAGTGGGCAGACTGGAAAGATTTGAAGAATTAGACGAGACACTATGTCCGGAGCAAACGTTGGTTTGGTGATTTAAGTTGACAATTCTAAACCCAAGCAGAAGTGTCTAGATATCGTCAGAGGATTATTCTTTTCAAATGTCACTACAAAATACTTTTGCTTTTCGGACAGCAAGCCAGGGCTCAAGTCAAGGGTACACACGGGTGGACTGATTCCACCCACCTTTTTCAGAAGGTGGACTCAGTCGCACCCAGCTAAAATGAGAAAAATTGAAAGTCCTCTTTGAATTAAAGCCGACCTCGGGCATCAGACCACAGTTGTCAGGTTTGCAGGCTAGACACGTCACCACTGCACCATATAACCTGATGAAAAATAACAGACAACTAAAGGTGAAATGTCGCATTTTGCTACTAAAAGCTCCAGGGAAAACCTTTGCACACATCTGGCCTAGGGCTTCATGTAGGGGGACTCTGTCAGGAAAGGGATTCATATACTAAAGGGCAAGAGTGTATCAGCAGTAGACTTTATACACTAAAGCGTGTTCATTGATCAGTGTAGTTCTTCTTACAACTAAGGTGTACAGTGTGTCATCATAGGACTTCTTATAGTAAAGGAGTAGAATTTGCCATCAAATGGCGTTATATATTAAATGTATCCAGTATGCCAACTCAGGTCTTCATATAATTTAGAGACAAAGGCCCTCATTACACGGAAGGTGGTAAACCATGGTGCTAATGCTGCCGGTACCATACCGGTATCACCATGAAAAAAAGGGTAATCACCACCCCATTCCAAGGTTGGCAGGGCGGTAATTCCCCCTTTCTCCATGGCCCTTCCCCATTCCCATTTTTGCCCCATAGGGCATAATGGGAATGGGGAAGGAGCTAATTACGGTACCGCAAATTGCGGTACCATAATTATCACCAAGATCCCTTCGCGGGACCCAACTTTAACGGCTGGTCTACACCACGCATTAAGGTCGGGTCCCGCAAAGGGACCTCGTAGTAAGGCGGTAAGGGTTAACAGTCACCGGTACCCTTACCGGTGACCGTTAACCCTTACCGCCTTCCGTGTAATGAGGCCCTTAAAGTGTATCGGAGTAGGGCTTGCTATAGTAAATGTGTACAACGTGAGCATAAGGTTTTGAATACATAAGGGATAGAATGTGTCAGAGCTGGATATACAAAATGTGTTGTACATGAGAAAAATACTTCCCAGCGTTGAGTGCAATATATTAAAGACACAGACTTCCTCAGCAAAGGGTGTCATAATGATGGGTAAAGCGTATCAGCATATGGATTTATACACTAAATTGGTAGTATGGGTGTATGCTCAGGGATTCATAGAAGAAAGGGGTGGAATGTGTTGGAATAGGCTTTCAAATATACTAAAGAGGTGGAAGTGGTCATTTAGGTAGAAGCTGTACATTGCACAGGGATGACTGCTTACACCTACACTTATGTATGAGCAGTCTTCTCTGTCCCACATTGAATGATTTTAGGAATGTGTATCCTGAACAACAACTAACAATGAGCGGACCCAGATTTCTGTGAGGTTTGATAACAATTCTTAAAAACAATGGTAAAAGCTGCTTTCCATGTATGTGCATGGAAGGAGACATTTTCATGAATCCTTATAGATTATGTCTGGTGGAAGAATACCATTAGCGTTTCTGCTTCGCTGCCCCTATTAAAATATACTACAGCTGAGATGAAGGTTTATTGTATGCAGAGAGCAGCTGGGTAAACTGCACAAACATTGCATGTATCATATCCAATTAATGACTCTGCCAGTAAATTGCAATCTATACAGGGGTCAAATATAACACCCAGAGTCTCTCAGTCTAGGTATAGAATTGTGAAACATGTGGCTCTCCAGATGTTTCAGACTATAACTCCCATCACCAATCCCCATTAACTGTGCTGATATGGCTGATGGGAGTAGTCCAAAACCTGGAGAGTTAAAGGTTGCACACCTCAAAAATCGTATATATTGAAGGGGCAGAGTAGGTCAGAAAAAGCTTCCTATACTTATGTAGCAGACATTGTACATATATGGCTTCATGAACTAAATTGGGATCCATTATCAGTGTATGGCTTCCTGGATCTGTGACAGATCTGACAAATGTGCTTGAAATTTGCATGTGATTGCATAGTATTCTGTGTGTATATGTTCTGCATGTAAAGTAGAGCAGAACCCTCAACTCTAGAAATTTGCACTTGCGGATGACATACTGATTTCCGCTAGAATATGTCATTTGTGTCATTTGTGAAGAATCCTATGGATCCCTCACTGAAACCCTGCCTAAAGTCCCCTCCCAGGTTGCCAGCAAAAGGCAGACACTACCAGATCCTGACCTTGCGGGTGGTGTACTGCGGGAGGATCACCTGGGAGGAGACAAAGCCCAGGGTGGTGAGGAGATCCCGTGGGATGCCACAGTATTTGTCCCTTAAAAGGGAGAACCTTATTAAAGTTACAAGAACATGTAATTGCTTATTGTACTTATGATGTATCTGAACCACATATAAGATCTGTGACTCTGGATGCAAATGTGTTTAAACATAAACAGATCTTAATAATAGGAAACCCTGCAAGGTATTTTAAGATTAAAATCCTCACTACTCCAAAAGGTATAATGAAAAGTAGATCAGAAATATTGCCTTAAACAGAGTGTCTTCCTTTACAACAACAAATTATAATGGCTAATCTTTAAATAAATAGAAAGGGAAACAAATCTACCCTTAAAACCCAGAAATGATTTAAAAGAACTAACTTTGTTGTTGGGGACTACATGAGTACTGGGATGAGGAAGAGGGATAAGGGGCATGTTGTGGTAGTAGTCAGGCAATTACGCCTAACAGCCCACACCTGAAAGAACCTGAAAGGCTTAAAAGGCCCCCTCAGGTGCAGGCAATAGGAGAAAGAAGGAGCTGGAACTGAGGCTGGAGTTTGTGCAGAAGCAGTAGCAGAAAGAAGGTGAGGTGCTGGAAATCAAGGCAAAAGTGGGAGAACCGAAGGAATGCCCGAACTCTGATGCACCAGATTTCACCTGCTGTTTCTGCAAGGATCTAGTTCCCCCCAAATACTGAAGTGCAGAGGCTGTGCAGCAGAAGGCATGCAGGCAGACTGCCTTTGCCCATGTGAACCTAATTGCAGAGATTGCCATGCAAGAAGTGTGTCAGAGACAGAGGCGAGAAGCTGTTGTAACACTGTGGGTCTCAGGAGCGAGAGGGGCTCTCTAATCGAGAGGCCAGACTTGAGCCACCTTCAATGAGGAAGGGTGTAGATCCATAGTGAAGTCAGAAGCAGTAGAAGTGTACCAGAAGCAATGGAAGTTGCACAACAGTTGCACAAAATGAACAAGGATCACAGAAGCCGGCGAGTCTAACCTTGCACCTGGCATTCTACTTCCTGGCACAAGCACTGCCGGCAACAGCAACAGTATCCAGTATCCAGTTTGATTTGCTCGCGTAGAAGCAGAGGTGAGCTGAAGTTGTTTATTGAGTTATTGACAATGAGATAATGGAAAAGCAGCACTCGCGTATGATTGGGAGATTTCTCTTTCACTCATGTGAACCGCAAATGCTGCTGAAAGCCATTGATAAACCCTCTAAACACTGTAAACCATATGAAGAAGTGCGCCTAATTTCACTTTTCAAAGAAAGAGTGAACTTTTCATCTTTATACATGCTAACAACAATTGCTCATAAAAGAAGTCAAGTGTTTAAAAGTTGAGTCTGTGGTTGGAAAGATAGCAATCATTGCCCAAGTCAAGAGTATTCCCCTATTAAGACTGACAGCAACCTTTCTTAAAGCCAGAAAACCATCTAAAAAATACAGCAAGCACAATAGAAGTATAACCTTGCCTAAGATATAAGTTTGCAAGCATTACCTAAAGTCAAGAGAGTGGCACCAAGGCTTTTGGGTGTTTATTTTGGCAAACAGTTCACAGAGAGATGAAGTCAAAGTTGGGGAAGGGAAACTTGCAGCTCATACATTTTATTTGAAGTGGACACAACCTATATTCCAAAAGATTCTGAGAGAAAGGGAGATGTGGGTCCTAAAGGCAAACCTAGGTTGTTGTTGTGGCAGACAGACAAGAGAGGCAAAGAGGCTTCCCCTTTTGAAGACGGATATTCAGATGAACAATGCCTTGCATATTTGAAGGGGTTGAGGTGCCTTAAAGTAAATCTTTTCAAAATCAACACCTATTTTGAGTCACGAAGTACTGAAGCTGTGTTTGTATCACAAAGTGCTAAAGCTGTAGTACTATATCTGGTTGTCAGTAGATGCAAGTCTTCAGGGGCACAAGTGGAGTGAAGTGCTATAAGACAAATGAAAATGTCTTCATGGTAAACTGTGATAGAAACAAAGCTGTTAAAGCGGAAGTACCAGCACCGTGAAGTCATCCTGACAAAGATTTTGTTTTGTGAATCCTAATCTTGTAAAGAGAGACATTATAACTGATGACCAGGAACTGTTTTGCACTAACATTTGCAGAAGCTGTATTTCCTTTGAATTGTGATAATACCTCTTGCATAACGTGGGGTTGTGGAAAAGCATCATGGCCAGGAAAAACATAATGCTGTGTGGTGAAGTGGAAAGTTTCATCCCCAAGAGAAGCTTTGTTGTTGTATGAACTTTGGTTAACAAAACTCTACTTGGACAATCACACATCAAGAACTGAATTGAGACACTTTTATCTACAGGGATTTCCTTGGTTCTTTTTATTAAACATTGGAGCTGAAGTTTCTTTGAATCCCGGGAAGGGCGTTCACCCAGGTTATAAACGATGTCCCTAGGAACTGTGTAAACAACTGTTGATGTTATTTGAAATGACTTGTGTTTTCTTTGTGTGTGATGTTTAAGTGTGAGGCCCAGACATCCTGTGTTAGAGTGCTTCCCCTTAGTTTTGTTAGGTAGGTAAATCCTTGATAGAGTAAGTATAGTGAGGCGTTTAGTGATTAGAATTAAATAAAATGGCAAATGTTGAACAAACCTACAAACTTTTTCTGCATCGCATTGCCGACCCCTCACACAACCTGCAGCGCTTTGAAGCCATAACAAATGGCAGTAGGGGCAATACAAACATCAAGCAACATAACATATGGTAACTGGGAGCAATGATGCAGCATTGGAAAATGTAGTTGCAGTCACCAAAGAGAATCTATAGGTACCTTGTGGACACATGGGATAGTACACAAAAGGGACACACTTTAAACATGGGTTAGCCTTATAGACTTAAGGGTTACAATGCAAACGTAGGCAATTATACACTAACAGGATGATATGTAGTGAAGTGTTTCACTGTATGCACTGGCCATCATATACTAATAGGTACATTATTCATATTAGGCATCATAAATCATTAATGCACGCGCCAAGCATAGGGTCTCACACTCCAAATGAAACACAGTGCAACATGTAATGCATCTAGACTATGTTTACACACTGGGCAACATTCAATAAACTGTACAACGGAAATATGTTTTTTTTAATGCACGGATATGAACTTTGTAAATATACATTGAGATGATATACACTGATATACACCCTCCCAGTAACGCGGGTGCCGGGGCTGTTACCAGCATGTTCGACCCTTCGCTGGTGTGGATATCGCCATTAGCACCTAGCTAGTTTACCACCCAGGGCTTTCATTAAAACAAAAACAAACAAAAACATGACAAAACATACCTTTGCAGTGCGGCACCGTAGTTTCTGAAGTCTGATTTCCATGTTGATGACCGTAAAGTCATCAACAAGGAAACAGCCTTCTGAAACTATGGCACTGCAACAAGGCACACCACAGTTTGATTTTTATGTTTTACCTAAAACACTCTTAGCCCCTGCGTATGAACTAAATGGGTGCTAAGAGGTGAGGGGGGAGCAGGGAAGGAGAGGAGGAGCAGGGAAGGGGCTGCTGTCCAGCAGCACTCAAGCTGCTCAGAACAGAGGTTTATATCAGAGAATACAGCCCACGATCCGAGCTTCCCGATTAGCCAGCAGCCCACTTCCGCGATGCTAATAGATATTACGAACTGAAAAGTACATTCTAAACATAGGAGCGGTATTACAGAAATGTTGCACCGCTACATGTGCAATTAGCACTCTGTCTAAAATTGCCCTTGTGCAAAAAAAACCTTCTTTGCATGCATTTTTGCAACAGGGCAAAGGACTAAGACTAGGACAAACTGGCTTGGTACAAAAATACATGTAAAGAATATATTTTCTCCACTGGGGCACTTTTTTCACTATCGCCATTTGCACTTGCATGGATGAAAAGTACTTGTAATAGCACCCAGGAAATCAATCACTAGAAGCCTAAAGGTGCATTGGTGGTGAACATGGGGAATCATGCACAAAAGAGTGCACAAGAAAACCTTGGGCATCGTACATTTGGGCGGTACATCATATACAGACATATTTTAGTACACAGTATAAACCTAGTGACTCAAACAACTGTATTCTGGCACCACAATTAGAGCTGTGCTTCAGCAAAAGTGTTTTTAAAAATGAGGGGAAATGATCCTAGTTTCTGGTTGTTTTCTCTTGCTACTAAAACAAAACGGGAGAAGAAAATGGCGTGCTTATATTATCCTTCCGGTCACTCATGACTAGTAAAAACAGAGTAGAGCTATCCAGGGCATTACCAGCAAGTAGACGCGCTGAGAAACGCGGTAGGAAACAAACTTACATATGAAAACACAGTTTTGACACCCCCGCATGCTCTTGCTCCCAACAGGGGCCGAACTACTCTCAAGATCTCTTTCAACCAAGCACCCGGTGTCATGTCCGACACTGATCACCAATCCTGGCTTTTTAGACACAAGCAATTTTCATACGTGGATTTGTAGAGGGATGCAGGTAATGGTGAAACATGAAACTTCAAGTCCCAGAATTCAAAGTGCTGCTGGCTATACAGGCAGTGATGGCTAAAGGTTGCAGATATGACATGAACTCCTGTGACAGCTGTTTTTTGAAAAGCAAAATGCTAGACGTTTGAAACAACTTAGTACATATCGAGCTGAGGCAAGGACGGCGTCTGGGCCTTTCACATACTTCAGTTGAATGATCGGGGTGGGAGCGGGGGTCTCGAGCCGTTGTCCCTGGTTGGCAGTTTTACTACACCCCATGTTACTTGTTTAAATTTATGACATTTAATGTGCGTTTTGCATGCACGTGGTAGCAGCTGCCTGCAGCTGCGTTTGCTGATTATGGTCACCTTAATTCAGCGGTATTCAAACTGTGGGGCGCGACCTCCTAGGGGTCCACAGGTGAATCCCTGGGGGGCCCTGAGAGGACAGCATGAAATATAGAAAGAAAATACACCTTTTTTTTTTTTTTTAGATTGGCAGAAATGGGCATGGGTAGCTCACATGGTCGGACTGAAGCATGAAACTGTCTCAGGTAACAATGAAAAAGTGGCCCACGGCTGTAAATGTATATTCATTCCTTTAGTCACAGACACTGGGCCTCATTACAACTATGGTGGTACGGTAACAATGGTGCCGGTAAGCTACCGGCACCATTGCTACCGTACCGCCATAGTAAGAGTTGTGCTTGCGGGTGCCCGACAGCCTACCAGGTCTGACCTGGCAGGCCGTGCGGCACCCGCAAGCACAGCTCGTCAGATGCACCGGCACCGTTATTAACGGTGCCGGTGCATCCGAGCTCCACAGTCCCATTCAGCCCTATGGGGATCTACCGGTACTGACAACCGCAAAAGGGCAATTATCAGGTCCGCCTAACTCGGCATGACCCGATAATTGCCCATTCGTGGGTGCCAGGCCCGGATGCAACTCCGGCGGCGGCCATGCTGGTTTTACCGGCACAGCTACCGCCAGGGTTGTAGTGAGGCCCACTGTTTCAATAGTACCCAAGGGGGTGCTTTGTTTTAAAATGTAAGTAAATTGTGATATATTCAGCAAAAATGGTCAAAATTACTAACTGCATAGTTAAGTAACTCATCAAACTGGTCACACATCTAGCATTTTACATTTTTGGTACAGGCATTGCCCTATAGGCCAGTCCAAGCCTGGCGGCTCATTCATAATGGAGAGGGGGCGCCCACCCAGTGGCCCCTCACCCATTATGGAGGAGCTAAGGAGCCAGCACAGTGAAACAGTGAGCACTCCCTCAGCTGCTTTTTCCAGCTGATGGAGGGCTCCTGGGCTGGCTGAACTGTCAAAGGGAAACACCGTTTCCCTTTGACAGTTCAGTTTAGTTCCCCAGCCGCACATGCTCACTGAGCCATGCAAGTGCTGGTGCGTTTTGCTTCGCCAGCATTGCATAGCTCATTGGAAATGCTGGCTGGGGCACTGCATGTCTATATGTCCGAGGGGGAGCTCCTGCGCCTCCTCGTACATACAGACAGAGCAGCCTGGAGCAGTGCGTTTCAGCACCCACACGCAGGCCAATGTAGAAGGCATGTTTATGTTAATTGTTTTTAACTAAACATGTGTATGGATGCGTGTATGCTTATGTTATGAGTGAGTGTATGGTGATGGATGCTCGTGTGAATAATAGAGTGATTGCTGTATGAATGTGCAGTGCCTTGCATACACACATAATGTTGATTTTGTTGGGCCCAGTGGAAACCAGGAGACAGGGAAGGTATCTTTTTACTGGACATCTATCATAGATGTCCATTAGAAAATGTCATGCCTGCCCCCTGGCACACCCAGCACCAATTGCAAACTGTTTGGCTATTCATCCATTTTTTTGTTAAAAGTATGCTCTACATTGCAATATTTTAACCCATTATTTAAAAAACAATTCACAGGGGGAAACCCCCCCCCCCCGAATCCCCTTTCATTGGTTCGGGCTCCCTCACTATGCTAAGTCACTATGGCATTTTTTTGGGAAATAGTTATGCCCCTCCACTTAAAAAAATCACCAGCCGCCACTGGCCCTCAGACTGTGTTGGGAACGGGATGGGAGGAACCCAGGGACTATGGTGGGAGCACAATGGGCGGAAACCATGGGATAGTGGTGGAAGCAGAGTGGGGAGAGCCCGGGTGTGTGATGGGGTGGGGAGAGACCAGGGACTGGGTAGGAGTGGGATGAGGGAGCCCAGCGACTGTGATGGGAGCAGGTGACGGGGCGCAATATAGACGGTCCATTTGGGATTACTGGGGTGTCCCGACCTGCCCAAATTTTGCTCAGGGGGGCCCTGGACAAAAAAGTTTGAAGACCACTGCCTTAATTCAAAACTTTAAACATATGTTAGGCTGTCGTTGCCAGCACCCAGCAGCATATTGCTTGTCTCCTGGTTGCCTTTTACACGGTTTGGCCCACATTAGCAACTTCCCCACAAACGCCAATTGCTAGCTCTTAAGGGGACATTCAGCGTTTCAGCTCCCTGCAGGCTTTCTGCACGTGATAATCTGCGGCGATTAACACACCTCGGCATTTCTTTGTATCCATCATTATTTAAGCACCCCACGGGCACTTCAGAGGATTTTGCAAGGGGGCCCCCAAACATATTGAAAAGGCCTGCCATGAGGACAACATTTCTTCATCAGGCCCTGCTCTTTTACTTCGTAAATAAACACGCTCACGCCCAGGTAAAACAACTTCAACTGAACTGTCATCCGTTGGACATAAGGTAAAACATTGCGTTGTGCTGAGATTACCTCGAGAAAAACTGTTCAGTCATGACCCCAGTGTCTGGGGTCTAATCCTTTGTGATCGTCTCTGTCTCGCGCGGCCGTCGCTGTCTGTCTTCTTCACTCGCTGTCTCATGTTATGGAGCAAAGCCAGCGCAGGCTGTTATCAGTGGGTAATAACCGGTTATCAGCAGGGAGGCCTCACCTGTAGATAATGACAGCCCTGCACTCCGGAGGAAGCAGTGTTTGCTGTCGTTTCGCTGCCGCAACCCAAAGGCGGGCATCGTCTGCCGACAGCGTCTTCAAAATGGGCAACCGCGTTCAATTTCGGGGCCTGTCAGCGAGCGCGTCCTTTTCGTTTTCACTAACTGTCAGAATAAACATTGGCGATTTTGACAAGACAGCACAGGGTAAAAGGTCAAGCTGGAATTATTTAAATATTGGGGCAGCGCCTGAGCGCTGGTGTGCCGGGGCGCTGCTGTCGGCTCTTCTTGCTTGGATCGAGTGGGGAGCTGACGCTTTGCATCCACACCTGTCCTTGACATGGCCGGTAGGATGCCACATCCAGCAAGACCTTTCAATCACGTCCGCGCGCTGCGCGCTTAATCAAAGCAATGATGCTGTCACGGCCTGCCCCAGTTCCAGGCGGGCAGCGGTCCGTGCGCGGGCTCCCAGCCTCCATCACATCAAATCAAACTGGAGAGCACGCCTGCGAACCGGGAGATATAAACTGCTGCGTCACAAAGCGTTATATGTGGAAAGCATGTCACCGTTCGGAAATCCTCGACCCGCCCCTTGGCATAAAGGATCCAAACCGCGTCTCGATGACACGGCACTGACGCTGTGAGCAGCGTCACCGACGACGTGTGAGGGGCGCCATTTCGCAACTGCGCCTTCGACAAGAGCACACCTCAGATGTCACATCATACCTCTTTGGACACAGTCTCGTTCTGTTATTCTTGTACAAACGATTCGTTTTGACATTTCAGTGCCTACAAGTTTGACATTCATCTGGTCACAGCACTCACCCATGTCAGCATTTACCTCACAAATTATCTCAGCTGTGCCTGCAGCGTGTAGACATATACGCACTACTACGGCTGAATAAACTTCCCCAAAAATGTCCAGTGATTGTATGCGGCACACTCACAGCCACAAGTTTATTTCTGGCATTTTGTGCTGGAAACATTTAATGTTGTAAACCATCCCTAAAATCATACTCATCTCTCCGTCTACCCCCCACTGCCAACTGTGGCCCCCTTCACCACCCCCACAGCAGCCCAAGAAAAGATTTGTGTTTGTATTGTATTGTTTATTTATATAGCGCCTATACACAGGCAAGTGTTTCAAAGCGCTCAAGGAGGGTGGGGACATGGGGAAAAAAACAGCAGCCGCTCAGGGCCTTTGAGAATCTGAGACGATAATAGTCTGCACAGGCACAGTAAGTGCGTAAAAAGTACGTTTAACAATATGGGATACAGCAAATAGGCCTGACGGAGATTCTGCAGTTTAACAGTGCAATTAGGGCTGAAGGTAAGGGAGAACTGACAGACGATCTTCAGGCGCATGGGTATGGATGGAGCAAGTGCACAGAGGGTCACAGGGAGGGGGAGGGTCAAGTGTACCCGGTCGGTTGAGACTGAGGTAAGTGCAGAGAGAGACACTCTTTTTTAACATGCCAGGCCCCAGTAGGGCATTGGGCAATGCCGTAGGGAGCTTCGAGGGATGGAAGCATACTGACCTCTTTGCAGGTCCTTAATTAGTACTGTTGGGTGTCCTGACCCACGTTTAAGCTATCATGCTGCAACATTTGGTGCTGTGGGCTTAGAAAATTCAAGATGGCGGAAAACCCACATGTGCGCTGAAATCCAGGAAAGCTGCGCAGTTTGTGTGCACACTAAAATGGTTGCCTCACTTGCCACCCACCAGTGCGAGAATGAAAGGCTGGGTTGCCATGAGGGAAATGGGTTGCCAAAGGAAAAACAGTAGCGCCGGTTAGCTTCAAAGCGCTTTAAAACCACCATTGGACTACCCGCACAGTAGTCTGAAACCATTGGGAATGGCAATGCTGATTGCCAAATGCAACCTAGAATTGTGGGGAATTCATTTCTTAAATCCCAAAAATGGGTGCAGTACCAGTACTCACCACTATCCAAAAGCCGGCGTTTTAAAACCACTCTGTTTCCCTGAAGGCAAGTCAAAATGCCTATTTTCAAACATTGCAATATGTGCAAAATATTAACTGAACACCAGCAGACATTTGGCAGAATGGAGTTTTGTGTGCCTACAAAATCTGGGAAATGAAGATCATAAGACAAGGTTTATAACAAGACTGGCTGCGCTGTGGATTTCAGCAGTTTAAGTTGCACTGGATTTAAAGACACTAAAATCTAAATGTTTAAATTGACTGAGTGACCTACTTTTGAGTGTCACATAGGTTGTAACTGTTTAAATGTCATAGTTTTAAACTTAGAATCAGCCTTCTAGCTGCATATGTGAAAATGTTTAGTTTTATTTGAATGCAGAAACTGGGGAACAAAAAGTGACATTTTATCTGAAACTTGGCTTAAGGAACTTGAATTCTGCCTGGCAACTACCCCCATCAGGAGGAAACTTGAGTCACAGCTGTGTTCCCAGGCCAACCTTCCTTTTGCTGCCCACACTAAGGATATGCCATCTATCTGATAATTGAATTTTCTGTGCTCTGCAAGAGAGTGAACAAAGCCCTCTTCACTCAGGCAAAGGTTTTTATTACCGCAGTCGTAAATTGTAGCTTCCTCTTGGCAGGAGCTGGGAGGAGCACTGCCTGTGAGAGCAAGCTGGCTTGGCAGAAACTGGAAAGACTGGTTTCTATACCATGTGACCTGGGAAACCACACCCCTTTGGAGCCAGAACATAACTTTAAAAAGATGAATAACTCATAGAGCGGACATGTGAACATTTTATAAATGACACCATAATTCTTGTGATTTTTCTGCCCACATTTTAAGAGGTTTTTCGACCCGGTGGCATGTTCAGGGGGGTGTCAGCGGAAAAGTGGATATAACTCTAAATGTATGCATGTTGAAAATCTGAAACTTCATCAGTTAATGTCCCTACTCCCTGCGCACATGTATGTAAAGTTGGGTCCATGTCAGAAATTGCAAAATCAGTTAAAAAGTGAAATATGTGCCAGTTCTGAATGCAAGCTCCCAGGAAGAGCAGAGTTTGAACAGGGGATACCTCCTGTAATGCATGATGGGTGCATATGATTTTAAAACAATATGTACCTCTGCAAATATGTATTTTTTTCAAATCTAGATTTGTGTGTAAGTTGACAGGAGGAGTGGACTTTCTGCAGGCTGTAAAATGACATCCCTCTGACTCACAGTTCATTCCCCAATCAAATGATAAATGGAAGTTTGACCAATTAGAAGCTGAGAGAGAGGTAGGGTCAGTGATGCTAGAACACACCCACATTCTAAACACATAAAAGCAGACAGACAGGACAGATAGGCACTTTCCAAATCCATCTGCAGCGGGACGCTCTGCCGGAAAAATCCATACTTACCTCCATCAACCTCCAGAAAGCCAAACTAGAGACTTCAATCTATCCAGAACTAAGAGAACCAGAGAGAAAGCAGTGCTGTACCCAGAGAGACCCAGACCAGCAGAGAGAGCTGACCCAGATCACTGTGAAGTGCAGAGGCCAGACCAGACCAGACCAGAGTCCAGTCTAAAACCCTGACCAGATCCGTGGCGAGGCCCATTTCACTCAAGAATATAGTGTGAGTACCTAGAAAACTGTGCAGAACCAATCTCTTAGTTAAAATAATATAATTCAATCCTATTTTAATCTAAGTAGAACTGTCTCCTAACTGTCACCTGTCACTTGTAAAGCTGTCACCTGTGATTTGCTAGTTGCAAGCTGCACTTGTCATTTTGAGCTTTTGAAATTTGCAAACCCAAAAACGACCTTTATTAAATCGCTCATATCTCCGCGACCGTTTGGGCTAGAGACTTGCAGTAACTTTCCTCTGATAGCTTAGAATCGTAGCTTTGAATCGCACCAAGAGCCGCATTCCTACCCCTTATAGTTTTACCGCAATCGCGGTACACGCATCCGCGAATTTTACCGCGATTTGCAATTTCTTCACATGTAAAAACTGCTGCTGCTTGCCTTCCATTTGCCAGAAATTCGTTTAACCTGCTAACTATCCCTGCATCATTGCTAGTGTGAGCCTGGACTAATATTAACTAGATACCACTCACCCTGAACCTCTGAAAGGGAATTAAACGCGTTTCCAGCATATTTCTCATTCATTGCCAGCACATATCAAAGCAATTTGGGCCTGTGATTTCAAAACTCCTATCTGTTTTCTGTTGTCTAAGCTTGCTGGATTGAACTGATTACATTGATTGCATTTCTGAGAACTGTGTGCTTCCTTCCATTTCCTTGCATTGCATAAAGAGGGGGGGAGTGAATAGCCAGAGAAAAGTGATTACATTGTTTGGTTGAAATCATATTGAGTATTTTCTGTACTGCATTCATTGAATATTGCATCCACCTGAGCTTACATAAAGCATCCTCTACCACATTATACTTTTGTTCCTATTTACCAGTGTGCTATCTTATCCATTTCATGTCAACTCATTAGTGATTATAAAGAAGTGTGCTAGTGCCAGATTCTCCATTGTTAATCTTTAACATATCAGATTAAGGGTGATATTCAAGTATTAATTTATTATAAAGTGTGATATATCTATTTTAAATTATCAAATAAACCTTTTAAACTTGCAAAACAGAACTACTTCTTGGCTCAGTGGGGTCAGGGGGATTCCAAGAGAGGGGTGTTATATAGGGGTAGTCATCCAGAACGCATGAACTGGACCTAAAGATATATCAATAAGGGTTTTCATTCAGTATTATAGACTAGGCGTTGACTTAGCTGTAGTGTTGAATTGAATCCTCTTACAGTACCCCATTGATGCTGACGTCAAACTTCCCTGGACAAATCTCTGGTAGTGTATTTCTGATCAGACACCCTCTTTGTTTATTAGTGAGGGGAGATTGGAGCCAGCGCAGCTGGTCATTCAAGTACATCTTTTAGAAGATATCTTTAGGTAGAGGCTGTTTCAAGCAAGAGTAAGAGTTTTACTAAGTATGGAGGCCTGCTAGGGACAACCGGTCTCCTCGATAAGCGAAAAGAATGTTCAACAAAACAAAGCAGCAGGTCTCCTCTGCAGAGGTCCAGGTTTTCTAGCTCCCTTCCCACGCGTTGGAAACAAATACAAACACATTTTAAAATATCTGTTTCTATCAAAGACGGTCCCGCCAGAGCTCGAAATCGAATAACTACTTCTAATGCGAACGGGACTGCATGTTCTACAAAAAAAAAAAAAAAAACACACAAATTGTTTCTACTTGAAACATTAAACCTGCAGTGGGGGAAAAAAAAAAACATGTTTTCTATTTTTAGCAAAAGGAAGCTTGCTCACCATAGAAAAATTTATTTTAACTCTTTCTTGTGGGAATGGGCCCACCTACACTAGAAAAAAAAACATTCTATTTCTAGCTCGACTGGGCCCACCTGCAAGAACATCTTAATGTGTGGAAAAGTTGCAGTTCTATTTAATTTGGGATACCTTTCAAAAACATGATATTTTGAGGCTTTCAACTTTTGCCCTCATTGACTAATCTTCCAAAAAAGTTCCGCCCAAAAAAATGTATTGGCTCAAATTTTTTTTAGAACTGCTTGTTGCATGTTGTTACATTTGGGGCAACTCTATAGGGGCGGAAGGCTACGCACCAAACATAAACTATGTACTAGTTGCTGGTCCAACTTCAAACCCTTTTTTGGGGGTTGGTGGTAATATGTCTAGGTGTTTTAAACATGGAAAACATACAGGCAGAGTAGTCTGGGTAACAGTGCATAGCTACAGACCCATGACATGTGAGCTCTGCAGTTAGGGTCACTTATTTTATTTATGTTTTGCATTTATTTCAACGCACAAAGCACAGAGGCATCTAGGCGCTAGTTTCAGAAAGTGCATGCACATATTATGAGAGCTTAAAACGTATGTGGGATCTGTGCAAGTGTATGTGTACAATCAGGAAAAGCTGTGCCTCATGGTACAGGGGGCTACATCAGAAGTACATACAAGCATAGGACAACAACAGGAAGTTTGCACAATCAGGAAAAGCCTCACCTGATGACAGGGGGGTTACAATAGAAGTACATACAAGGATAAGACAAAATCAGTAAGTTTGCACGATCAGGAAAAGCTTCACCTCATGGTACGGGGAGGAGCTACAATAGAAGTACATACACGCATAGGACAAAATCAGTACGTTTGCACAATCAGGAAAAGCCTCGCCTCAAGGTACGGGGGGCTACATCAGAAGTACATACAAATATAGAACCAAATCGGTACGTGAGCAAAGTGTGTTACCTCTCACCTTGTGGCTCAAGGGACGATATGCGACAAAACATTTAGCACAAGAGAATATAATACTGCCTTAGACGGTCCGTATAAAGTGTCCCAGAAAGTTGAGGGAATCGGGCAGATCAATGAGCACAATTGTGATCAGTAATGATGAGAAATATTTCCAATGTTAAACTGAGATCAGCAGCAAATGCAGATGCGTTACTGAGTACACGACGTTTCTTCCTGTTGGAGGAGGGGGCGGAGGGGACCATCCTCTGCTGCTCCCTTTGTATTACTTTAATGAAATGTAAATTTGTCTTCTACAGCGCACCGTCAGCAGATTTAGTGGCCTCTTGGTGCTAGGCCAGACAATGAAGGCCCCTTGCAATATCAAACAACAGATTAGAAAACCTGTAACAACAGATGTCAAGTCTAACCACCATGGCCACTGTTTCGCCAGATCATTTCAAAATCCACGGAGAAGTTTACCACAGAGCAGCTAAGCATAGCAAACCACATCGCCGGAACCGAAGCACGAAGTTCCAAGAGATATTTAAGGATTAAAAGACAAACAATGTGAAGTTTAGCTTAAATTGCGATCTGGCAAGTGTGTGTGTGTGTGTGTAAGTGGAGCCAAGGGTCCGAAGAAGACTGTGCTCAGCACTTGCTACACGCAAATCATGTCCTGGAACATTCTGCGTGAAATTCTGCTGATCAAGAATTCATTTGTGAAGAGCACTTGCAGAGTTTAAAGAGTATTCATTTCAAACAGATTGCAGAAGCCGTTCCCGGCGACGGGGTGAACTCTCTGACACACACCATACCATTAAGGTGGAAGCAGGATGCTCGCTGCTGGCTCCAAACCTGATGTGACAGCCTTAGTGGGTTAAACACTGGCTGCTGTGATGTGTACAAGACCAGTTCAGGGGAGGAATTCGGCCAGAACAAGACGGAGCTGCGCTCCAGCAAAAACTGTCTTGCCGGTACAACGTTCCATGTACGCACAAGGCCAAAACTTCCGCGAGTTGAGGAGTCTCTCTGCCCCTAACGTGAGTGGCGCACATTTTCAGACTGCATCTGAAAGTTGTCCTTTCCTCTAACAGCCCAAACTTAAACATAAACAATGAAGCTGTCAAAAGCTGTATATATGTCTCATGCTTTGCACACCTTTTACTGTCAGGGTGACTATTCTGACAGAGGAAATGAGCACCATACCAACAGGCCGATTCATGGAATCAACGTGCGCCGAAAAAACGGCGCACGCGTGCGAAAACGTGCGATTCGCAGAGAAACAGCGAAAATCGCAGTGCAAGTGCGATTATCGCACAGAAAACATCGCACATCAATTCATGGAAGTCTGTGCACGCGCGAAATGTGGGATGTGCGCTGAGAAAGTGCGCGGTGCACGCTGGCGCACAGGTCATCGAACGCCGTGCGATAAGGCCACAGCGAATTCGCACATAGCGCGGCGGGCATAACAAAAGTAGGCGTAATACGGGGCGTCACACGCAGAATGGGGAACAACTTGTGAAAATGTGGGCGTCACGGGGGAAGTACAGGAGGCAAGTGTGCAGAACGGCCACACGCTCGCCTACAACACGTATTCATGGAATCGAATAGGGAAAAACAGCGCACGGCCAAAGACGCGCACAGGCCCATACATGTCCGCCACACGAAAGCAGGCGGTAGCGTCCCTGCGCAGGAAAAAAATGTGCACCAAAGTCCTACACGCGCGAGAAGGCCCACACGCGATCAGGACTGGGGGAGTGTGTGCGTGTATTACAGGGGTGCGCGTGAAGTTCCACACGCGATTGACCTGGGCGCGTGTATTTCAGGGATGCGCGAGAAGTTTCTCACACGCGATTGGCCTGGGCGCGTGTATTTCAGGGGTGCGCGCGAAGTGTTGCACGCGATCTGGCCTAGGGGAGCATGTGCGTGTATTTCAGGGGTGCGCGTGAAGTTCCACACGTGATTGGCCTGTGCGCGTGTATTTCAGGGGTGCGCGAGAAGTTCCACAGGCGATTGGGCTGCGTGCGGGCATTTCAGGGGTGCGCGAGAAGTCCCACACGCGATTGGCCAGGGCGCGTGCATTTCAGGGGTGCGCGAGAAGTTCCACACGCGATCGGGCCTGGGGGAGCGTGTGCGTGTATTTCAGGGGTGCACGAGAAGTTCCACACGCGATCAGGCCTGGGGGAGCGTGTGCGTGTATTCCAGGGGTGCGCGAGAAGTTCCACATGCGACTGGGCTGCGTGCGGGCATTTCAGGAGTGCGCGAGAAGTCCCACACGCAATTGGCCAGGGCGCGTGTATTTCAGGGGTGCGCGAGAAGTTCCACACGCGATCGGGCCTGGGGGAGCGTGTGCGTGTATTTCAGGGGTGCGCGAGAAGTTCCACACGCGATCTGGCCTGGGGGAGCGTGTGCATGTATTCCAGGGGTGCGCGAGAAGTTCCACACGCGATCGGGCCTGGGGGAGCGTGTGCGTATATACCAGGGGTGCGCGAGAAGTTCCACACGCGTTTGGCCTGTGTACGCAATTCCATTGGACCAAAGGCCCTGACAGCACAGGCGCGTCTGTGACGTGACACGCGCGGGTGTGTCCCTGTACCCGGGGGAATGTTACAAGACCAAAAACTGCATGTCCGAGTGTCAGCCTGCGTGATTGGAGGATAGTGCCTCAGTGCGTATACGCGGAAGTGACGTTGGACGTGTGGTGCGGTTTAAAAGGTGCGTGTAGTACGTCATTTCCTTGTACGTGCTTCCCGTGGAGAGCGAGTGGGTGAAATCTGTACTTCTTGTCGGTTCATATGCGATTTACTTCACAGCGTTTCCAGTTCGTACTCCCTGTTACCTCTGTCAGTATTTTTCTGATTTTCTCTTCGACCTGTTTCCTCAAACAGCGTTGACTTCTCCTTTTGTCCTGTCTCCTCAGACAGTGTACAATTCTTCTTTTGGCGGGGATGTTGCCAACGCGCACACGTGCGTATTTTTCACGCTCTTTTCCCAGGCAGACGGTGAGTCGCGCACGTATTTACCAACTGTGCTAGCCCCGTGTGTAGCGTACCCCTTCAGAGGTCATTGTAGGCTGCCTGTGACACGCATACGTTCATTTTTGTGTTTCTGGGTGCCACAGCGTAGTGCAGGTTCCTTTTCCCACGCACGTGGTCTACGAGGGGTCGCGTGCACATCATTTTCTGTTTTAGGGGTGCCTGTGCGTTGCGTGACCCGTCATCTTTCCCCAGGGGTTACATACAGCCTTGCTAGAGCACTTGGGTACGAATTCCATCTAGTACCCTACCCCCTTGACCCCCAATTGCCCAGGACAATTGTCCACTGCAACTCCCATACGCACAACTCCATCAGTGCCATGGCTGGGAGGCGAGCAAGTGGTAAGGGTGGCAAAGGTGGCCGAGCCTCAAGAGGTGGGCGTGGTGGGCGCGGTAGGGGACCTGGCCAGGATTTGCAGACTCCCCCAAGCCCCCCACGTGTGGAGGACCAGTCAGGGACACACACCCCCCCCATGGTTGAGGGAAACGTGGCTGACACCATCCCTACTCAGCCCTTGTTGGACCGGCCCGTTGTGGCACCTGACCTAGCACAGGGTGACTCCCAGGCTGACTTCCAGGTCGCCAAGTCTAGGCCACGGGTGGTGGCGCAAGCCAGTGTCACCAGGCCACGTGGTACAGGGGCAGCCATGTCATCTGCTGCCCCGAGTAGGCGGGGTGGGGAGGCTGCAGGGGCAGCTGCAGCTTCGTCCACCCCAGCTCTGACTCCCCCAGCAAGGACAGTGTTGGTCCCGGTACATCAGACTGAGGTTCCCCCTGCCATCATCACACTTCAGCTAATGCCTGCAGAAAGTCATGTGGTCAGTGTGCCATCGCACACTACTACTACACAGTCCACCGGTGCTCCTGCCTCTAGTGTCCAGAGCGGCGTAGGGCACTCCGGATCCCCACCACCCACAAAAAGAAAGAGGAAGAGTGCTCGTCCAGTACAGACTGATGACCCCGACACGGCTACACGGTCTGGCATGCCAAGGAAGCCTAGCTTCAATGATGCCGAACTGGATGCACTTGTGCAGTATGTGTCCGAACATGACGCCGAAATGTTGGTCACTTCAGGGTGTAGGATTACACCTGCTCGACGTCAGGCACACTGGCAGTTCATCGCGGACAGCATAAGTGCCCTTGGGTTTATGAGGCGCACAGCTGTTGAGTGCTACAAGCGCTAGAACGGCCTTAAGCGTAGGGCAAAGAAAAAGCTGGCCTCAAGTCATGCCGCAACTCTGGTGACTGGAGGTGGGTCTCCACAAGAGGACATAGAACTCACTCTACATGAGCATGTTGCTGGGACCTACGTCACAGAGGAGCAGATCCAAGGTGTGGGAGAACTGCCAGATTACGAGGCATTGTCTGGTGAGTGCACATGCATGTGTGTGTGACCCATGTGTATGTAGTTTGTGGGAGGGGATCTGGTTGAGTGCCAGGTCAGGGTGTGTGTGCCTGAGTGTTTTGTCCCACCCATGTGCTTCATCCAATGCATTCTGCGCCCCGGATTTGGGTATTACAGATTCCCTTCTGGCCACAGTAGGCGTTCTGCACTACATTGCGCCAGTTGCCCTTGAAGTGGCATCTTGCTACCACATTGTTCCGTATTTAGCTGTGTTCATTCAGGCTGATAGTAGGAATTCACCTGGTTCTACTGAACATCACTCTGCCCCATTGTCACATATATGACATGCCCATGGTACATGCCGTCTGTGTGATGGCATGTGTCATGTATGTGTATTGGACATTCCACTCACAGGCCAATGTGTGATATCACTGCTAGCCAGCATGCAGCTGATGTGTTGCTCTCCCATCTTGGTGTCATCAGTGTCTGACATTTTCCTCCACTTCCAACTCATGGACAGTGCATGCATGGGAGGGTTATAGTCATGTGGGACATGTGTAAATCAAGTACTGGTACTGTAGCTTGTCTGGCCTAATAGCGTGCCATGGTGCTAATGCCTGTTTCCATTTTTTGTCTTTCTTGTTTTTGCAGAGGATGACGCACCTGATGCTGTTGAGGGAGAGGAGATGGTGCAGGCCCAGGAGGGATCTGAAGCACGACCAGGCACCAGTGGGGGACGTGGTTTGGTGGTTGGGGAGAACCCTCTCTTGCTGCAGGCCATACTGTCCCGGGGTGTCCCTGGCTGCACCTCCCCAGAACTCTTTCAGGTGTTGATTCGGATGAGGCCTATGTGGATTCGCAGGTATGTGTTCATGGAAGGGATACTGTTCTGTCCGACCCACCTGCACCAGGGGTAGAGCCCACTATGGGGATGTCAGTGTTGGTAGGTGCGCCTGTGGTGGTTACGGATGCAGGGCCACACTCCGCAACATCTGATCCCGTTCCTGGGCCAGCAGTTCAGAGGGGAAATGCAGTCCTGCAGCCTCAGGCAGTGCCGACACAGCAAGGCGCAGTTCGCCTTGCCCCAGAAGGTGTGGTGCCCGCCAACGCGGTGGGCGTCCGCCACCAGGCAATACCGCATGGGAGCAATCCATTTATGGTATGGCCAACCAACAGGCAGCATCATCCGAAATGATTGCTCAAGCCATGGAGAGGGTGGCCACTTCCATTGTCCCCCCAGAAAGGCAGATGGAGCTACTACAGCAGGCAACAGACTACATTTGCCAATCAGTCAGGGAGGACATGTTGGCGTCCAACAGGGACAGACAGGCGGCCCTGGACAATCTGAGGGAATCAATTCCTATAGATGCCCAGGGACAGAGGGAAGCCCTGAGGGGAGAGGTCCGGCACCTCAGGCAGACTCTTGTGGACCTTGAGGCTTCCACTGTCACCAGGACGGAACAGCTGCTGGAGCGCGTCACCCGTACGCTCTCAGCAGAGATGCAGGCAACTCGGGCGGAGGTCCGGGCAACACGTCGGGTGTTGCATGGGGATCTCCGCACCATATCCCTCCAGAACGAGGCCTTCCAGGCCCGCATGCTTGCTGCCATGGAGGACCAAACTAGGGCATTGCGTGGGCTGCCTCCCATGGCACCACCACCTCCTGTGGCAGCAGAGGTTGAGGAGAGCGAATCCAGCAGTGAATCTCCCACTATTTAGTAGCCGTGCAGGCCATGAGCCCATGGAGGTGTTTTTTTTTCGCAACATTCACGCAGGTGGCTATTGGTGAGCACCCTGTCCTCGGACCTCCTGGGTGGCCTCCCCCATCCCACCTGGCCCACACATGGCCATTTTTGATTTTTGATTTTTGAGTTTTTATTGCAGTGTGTTGCCTTGTGTGCCTCCCGTGGGAATCCACTGTATTCCGGCTGGGCACATGCAGGCTTGTCTTGAGTTTGGGTTAGATGCTTGGGTCAGTGAGACACACACCCCTCCTGCTTCCCGTTTCCATGGGCTTGCAAAGGGTGTGCCCAAGTGACAGTGACGTTGGACTCCCATGAGCTGTGTGGGCAGTCTGCAGTCAATACTGTGTATACATTCCTAGTGCATATTGTTGTTGTATTGTGCACTGCATGGTGTATTGATGTGTGCTTGTGCATCCATGTCTCCCTCCTGATTTGCAGGTTCATTCCTCATGTCTTCACAAGGCCGTCCACTTTGGAGATGGGGCTCATGTTGTGAGCAGTGGACTTCCAGATGTGCGTGGCAACAACACTGTACAGTTGGAGGTGGTGGATGTGCTGGCATTCTCATGTTGTAAGACTACGTATCCTTTGCCTTAGTACTGTCATGTTTATGCTATGTCGATTGTATTGTGGTAAGTATTTGGTCATGTGTGTTGTTGTTTCTACATTCATGTGGGCATATTGTGTGTGGCCAGTTTCCATTAGGGACACTGTACTTTGTGACACGTGTCATGTTTGGGGGATGACTTTGTTTGCTCTCACATGGCATATCATGCCATGGTGTGTTGGGTGGCGGTGCTGGGGAGGGGTTGGGTGACATGGCACTGTTGTCATGTTGTGTCCTGCAAGGGGGTAATGATTTTAGCAGCATAGGAGTGTGTCTTTTGAACACGGCATTGGTGCTGTTTGTGTAGGCTGGGAAGCACACAATGGAACACTTCCAGATGTACAATCTCAGGCTGGTATGGTTGTGACAGTTGACTGTCCATTGACACATCATAATTGTCAGTAACAATCATCATTGATTGTCAGCTGGTATGTACCAGGGCTGCGTGCACTCCACAGGGGTGTGATTTTATGTGAAGTAATTATCCAAGAGCTGCGTTCGGGCTGCCTCACCCCGTGCCCTTTCCCCTCCCATGCGCAGTGGGCATGCATGTGGTTGGGGATGTGGGGGCACCACCATGTCCACGGCCAGGCCCCGACGTGTTGCAACGTTGTGCAGGACACATGCTGCCACTATGATCCTGCACACTACTGGGGGAGCGTATAACAGCTGCCCGCCAGAACGGTCAAGGGAGCGGAAGCGTGACTTGGGCACTCCGAATGTGCGCTCCACGATGCCCCGGGTTGCAATGTGGGCTGTGTTGTATCTTACCTGGGGTGGCGTGGTAGGGTTCCGAATTGGCGTCATCATGTGGGTGCTGAGAGGGTAGGCACTGTCCCCTGGGGTGGTGGTGATGGGTATCATCAGTGGGGTTGTGACATTACTCAGTATCTGACATGCATGCATGCGCAGTTGCATTTATACTCACCGAGCAGCCATGTATCGCCATGCCGCCCAGCTTCTATGTCCCGGTTTAGGGTAGACATTCTGTAGATGAAACTGTCGTGGGTGGAGCCTGGATAGTTGGCGTATACTGAGGTGATGATTCCCTTGGCATCACATGCTACCTGGGCGTTGATGGAATGCCAGTGCTTGCAGTTTCTATAGATGTGCTCAGTTGCCCTGGGGGGACGTAGAGCCACATGGGTGCAATCAATGGCACCTAGCACTTTGGGGAATTGTGCACCCTGTAGAAGTCCTGGGCAACAGCCTGCCTTTCTGCAGGTGTTCTGGGCAGGTATATGTGCCTGCGGACTGATGTGCGTGCAGTGATGATGGCCAAGACCTGGTGTAGGCAGCGTGACTGCGTGGCCTGTGACACCCCCCCCACTATGGCACATGTCCGCTGGAATGATCCAGTGGCCAGGAAGTGCAGTACATTGAGGACCTTCTCCAGGGGGCTGAGTGCTTGGGAGCACAGGGTGGTTGATGTGAGGTCATCCTCCCACTCACTGACCAGGTCGAGTATTATGTGAGGTGGAAACCTGTACCTCCCATACACATGGTCATCAGGCATCCCAAAAAGGCTGGTTCTGGGTGTAAATATTCTGGCCCGGACTATCCTCCTCCTCCTCCTGCGGTATCCCACGGCCACTGCTGCTAGGAACGGTATGTTCATCCTGGCATCTGAGCTTGTTTGTTGTTTGCGTGCACTTTTATGCTGTGCGGGTGGACGTACGCCTACTTCCTGCTGGCGTACGTGTTTCCGGATTGGCCACGTTCGTTTCCATGAATACGTGTTGTAGGCGAGCGTGTAAAACTTCCCGCGCAGCCCAGCCCAATCGCGTGTGGAACGTCTTGCGCACCCCTGAAATACACGCACACGCTCCCCCAGGCCCGATCGCGTGTGAAACCACCTTCGAGCCCCTGAAATACACGCGCCCAGGCCAATCGCGTGTGGAACTTCTCGCGCACCCCTGAATTACACGCACACGCTCCCCCAGGCCCGATCGCGTGTGAAACCACCCGCGAGCCCCTGAAATACACGCGTCCAGGCCAATCGCGTGTGGAACTTCTCACGCACTCCTGAAATACACGCACCCAGCCCATTCGCGTGTGAAACTTCCCGCGCACCCCTGAAATACACGCACGCAGCCCAATCGCGTGTGAAACTTCCCGCGCACCCCTGAAATATACGCACGCAGCCCAATCGCAAGTAAAACTTCCCGCGCACCCCTGTAATACACGCGCCCAGGGCAATCGCGTGTGGAACTTCTCGCGCACCCCTGAAATACACGCACACGCTCCCCCAGGCCCGATCGCGTGTGAAACCACCCGCGAGCCCCTGAAATACACGCGCCCAGGCCAATCGCGTGTGGAACTTCTCGCGCACCTCTGAAATACACGCGCCCAGGCCAATCGCGTGTGGAACTTCTTGCGCACCCCTGAAATACACGCACACGCTCCCCCAGGCCCGATCGCGTGTGAAACCACCCGCGAGCCCCTGAAATACACGCGCCCAGGCCAATCGCATGTGGAACTTCTCGCGCACCCCTGAATTACACGCACACGCTCCCCCAGGCCCGATCGCGTGTGAAACCACCCGCGAGCCCCTGAAATACACGTGCCCAGGCCAATCGCGTGTGGAACTTCTCGCGCACCCCTGTAATACACGCACACGCTCCCCCAGGCCCGATCGCGTGTGAAACCACCCGCGAGCCCCTGAAATACACGCGCCCAGGCCAATCGCGTGTGGAACTTCTCGCGCACCCCTGAATTACACGCACACGCTCCCCCAGGCCCGATCGCGTGTGAAACCACCCGCGAGCCCCTGAAATACACGTGCCCAGGCCAATCGCGTGTGGAACTTCTCGCGCACCCCTGAAATACACGCGCCCAGGCCAATCGCGTGTAATACTACTCGCGCACCCCTGAAATACACGCACACGCTCCCCCAGGCCAGGTCGCGTGTGAAAATTCTCGCACTAGTACAGGGTTGGCGCAGCCCTTTGCAATGGTTTTGCGATCTTGATGGCTTTTCCTTGCACGAGGGCGTTCTTGGGGGCGTAACTGGCGCTGCTGCAGGGTCGCTGCGCCACTCTGCGCCACGTCTGCTTTTGGAGGTGGGAATCCATGAATACGCTGTGCGCGGAAATTGATTTTATTGCACGCAGCTGGCGCAGACATTCACACGGGCACGCTGTGCGCAAGCCGCGTGCGACACTTTTGAGAGGAATTACATGAATCGGCCTGCAAGTGTGCATTGCATGCTCAGAAGGAATGAACGTTTGAAATACTAACGTAGGCATATTTGATAAATTGGTAGTCATGCTTATGCTCCCCACACTTTGTTTTTATGCAAAGCAGCTAGCATCCTATATTCAGGACACACCCGCTCTGCCCTCCTGCACAAAATGGTGTGGGGCAGGGGATTTCCCCAGTAAATTTTGTCAAATTCTAGCACTGCGGAAAGCGGCAAATACGTATGCTGGCCAGTCTGTTTTAGCATACCCTCTTCGAAGGTCAATCATAAATAAGGTGTCATTGAATTGGTGTAAAAGCAACACTGGTTTACTGTACTATGATAAAGGGAAGGAAAGAAAACATCATCAAACGCAAATAAATATGGTCGGGTAGACGTATTTAACCAGTGCTGACTCCATAGCGGAAATCAAGCACAAAACCCACTTGCTTCATGTTTATTCCGTAGACTAAGTTGCCTAAATGCCATCTTCCTCTGCTAAATAGCTTACAGAAATACATCAGCTGCTGAAAAGCACTAGTTCGCCCTTACAATAATGACGGGCACGCCAGTGTCCTGAATGGCAGACCAGTTTTTGGCAGGCTCAGACTAGCCTATTGGACAAAAGGCAATGCCGAAGAGATAGCCCGTGATTCTAGTGTGGGACAGTTTTTTGGCCAGAATGAGACACTTTTTTTGTCCAGAGTGGACCAGATTCATAAGTTACTACTTTAGATTTAACCAGCGTTGCAAAGCAAATATGCATTAAAAATCATTTTTAGCAACATATTTTACCCAAACAAAAACCTTGGGTAGTACTCCATCAGTATTTTCTATTTTGTAATGTGGTGTCTGGACCAATTTAATGTTTCAGTCTGACCCTGGATTTCAGGCCCTTATGAAGATGGCTCACTCACATAAAATGGGGCTTCCATTTTTAAAAGTGAAAGGCAGAATTTGATGTTTTGACGCATACATGAAGTTTATGTTATGTGACTAAACTAAGAGCAGGCACATTTCTTCCGGCATGGTGTTCACTCAGATCTCTTACATGTATTACAAACATGTATTACAAACATTTTAAAAGAACTGAAAAAGTTAATGAGATACACATTTATAATAATACCTCATTGCCCATCTTCCTGTCCTTATTACGTGAGGCGAAGTCTCCGGAGACAGACTGTTAGTAACACCCTTCCCAATCACCAAACATGGAAGAACCCCGGCCAGGGCCATCTTAAGCACTTTTGGGGCCCTGGGCAGGGACATCTTTGGGGCCCCCGCCACCAAACCAAAGAAATTAAGGGATCAAGAGTACTGGTTGCGCCCCTCACCCTCACCCGTCACGCTCACAACCTGTAGGTTGATATGCTGTCTCGCAGCATAATAAGCACTTTTACTCCCTTTAAGTGCCCTTACTTTCTTCATTCTTGCTCTAATCAAAATGATAAACAAGTAGAATTTGAAGACCAACATTAGCAGATTACGAAGAGGTTACTGTTCTAGTGCATACAGGATAATTGTTATCGATAACATCCAGGAAGGTATGCAGCCTGTAGTATTAGTTCAGGACCGTATGTAAAAGGTACATGCAACCCATAATAGACAGAGCACTCACATTAGCTGCCTCACAGAATGCAAAAGGGCTCACGCATGGATAGAGGAGACCAACTGAATGAAAGGAGAAGGCTACACATACCATAGCATGGATAGTGGATGCAGATTAGGAGCGACCAGGAAGGTTTCTCTATCCAGACAGACTGAGATTAGAAGTGGGATATGGTTTTCAAATAGTGTTGCCATTAGATATCAAAGGAACAAATGCCTGTGGTGTGCAATATAAATATGCTCCCTATTAAAGTGGAAGCAACCTATAGCCAGTGAAACCATGAATAAGTCTTTTATGAAGATCATACCATGAGAAGGAAATCACTCTGAAAGGCTGACAGTTTTGAAAGGTTTAGGGACTGGCAATATAAGATTAAATGAGATGACCAGGATCACACATTGGTTAAGGGCTGACGGGGTGAAGCAGGGATTTGTGCCAACTCTGTAATTTCTGCATTTGAACACTTTCTTTTCAAGTTCTTACCATGAACTAAAACAATCTCATTTTATAAAAACGAAATTGGAAAGTACACAAATCACATTACCAAACATGACCATTTTTTAAAGAAAATATTATAGACGGGTGCTATGCAAAATGGGAATGGTTCTAGCTCCATTCTCCCCATCATCAAGGGAAGTATACCAGCATACCAATCGATGTGATTTAATGAATGTAATCTGGGATTGTCTTTTGTATTTTAAAGCTTTAAATACTTCCAAAACAATGGCTTGTGACATTTTCATTTATAAACGTGAATAAAAACCTTTGACTTTTACCAAAAGGCTAACCGTTTTTTGTGTCAAACAAGCAGACCTTGAAATATGCTTGCGTAAGGCCTGCAACATCTGGTCCGCTCTCTTCTGTCTACCACCCCTTCCACTCAAATGGCCTACATAAGAAGAAAGATCAAGTAATGGGCTAAACGATGCCAGAAACATGCAAGAAGGCAAACCTCACAGAAGACAGCAAAGTAATGTAAGATATATTAGATGATTTGACCAGGATCACTGTATCGTCTGCTGGCAAAGCCAGGATACAAGCATGAACGCTTTTGTTCCATAGTCTTGAATTTGGATACTTATTCACCTTTTGGACTAACAGTTTATGCCATCATTGGAGGCGATTGGCTAGGTTTTACAACACCCCATCTGAACAAACCAATGTCGAGACCTTCACCATACGGATGATATGTTAGTTTTTATAGCATTCCCTATCTGGTGCAGGTACATTGCTGATACCAGCAGGTGTTGTTCTGCTAAACCAAGTACATATTGAGGCAGTTTTATAAATGGCAGACATAGGAAAGGCTCAGAGTTGTGACGTAAGTAACAAACAAACTATGTATACTACAGTGAATACAGAAAGCAATACATGGTAATTGATCAAGGCAGAATGCACTTGCCAAAACAGAAAGGCAATGGGTTTAGAGCCTCAGCAGCACCCCATAAAATATCCTGACGTGTCCTATTTTAGACTGGTGAACAATGGAATCTTACTTCTTCAGATCAGGCAGCCTTGTGCCCCCCCCCCAACCCCTCCAAGGTGGGGGCACTGAGCAAGTGCCCCTTTTGCTCTCCCCTAAAAACGTCTCTGACCCCGGCTCTGTCCTACTCCTTCTTCCACGTTTGGTATATAGCAGAACTCCAGCCCTTTCCAGCGTCACAGACATGTTTATAAACCATAGGAATACGTGATGTGCTGTGAAGAGTGTGGGAATTATGGAGCTCTCTAGCAGGTTTTCACTTCATTACCATCATACTCAACATTTGACTATATTAGCTCCTTGCTGACAGAGCTTAATAACTTTTTCCTAAGTGTACACTCAGTGTTCCAGATGTCCACTGACTAACTTTCTTTGTTCTGTCGTGCAGAGGTCTACAAAACAGTCTTGTGATAATCTACAGTCACTCACCCCATTACCACCACTGCTTTATGCTGTACCTTCAAACAGCCCTGACTAGGTGATACATTCCTGATACCCAGAGGCACATCTTCACATCTCAATGGCAACTGTGTCCAGTGCGTGCAAGACCTGTCCGCACCCCAAAATCAAGCAGTCATAGAACGGAGTCAGAGCACATTGCTTTTGTGGGGCTAAATTGACCTCGCTATTGCCTCCCATTTGCCAGGAAATCTCAAAAAAACAAA
Organism: Ambystoma mexicanum; assembly: GCF_040938575.1. Lineage (NCBI taxonomy): Eukaryota > Metazoa > Chordata > Amphibia > Caudata > Ambystomatidae > Ambystoma > Ambystoma mexicanum. The sequence continues at coordinate 1,134,379,826 of NC_090929.1, read as the reverse complement.
GGAAGCAACTGAAGACCTGATACTTCCATTCATAACTCAAATACTCCCAAACCTGGACACTATATAAGTGTTTTGTTCAGGTTCTGCTGATACTACTAGACATATATGTTTTATGATCCGCAGCATAGCCCAAAGTGTTGGGGGTGAGGGGGTTGTTCCTATGAAAAACTGAGAACCTTTCCAGAGATTCCTCTCGGGAAATACAAGGCCGCCAATGGGTACACATTCGGGCTCTACATGCAAGGGCAGGCTTTTGGCATCCCCCCGAATTGCCCCATAAACTACACCTCTGCCATAATGAATCCTGGCAGGCCCCTTCAAGGCAGTGGGGAATATTACACGTTATCCTATTTGCAGCACTCTCTTGATAGCCATAGAAAAACAATCTTGGGGTGTTGTGAGGGTGTGGAAGGCCATTGAGAGCAGTGGTGGACGGAAAGAGGCATACAGGCGTTTTTACAAGGAACAGGCTGTCCTGTTTGTAATCCCAAAAGCGTCCTGTGAAAATGTACAGTAAATACAATTTGCAATTTGCTAATTTGCATGGGACACTTTTGGGAAGTTCATCCAGTCTTACCCATGGTCTGAAGCTGCCTATGGTATGCAGACCGTTACACAAAATAAAAGAAATTCACCAAGGAAGGAAGGAGACATTGATAGGTGATGGGATGTGTCAGATTTACAGTTGGCAATGACAATTAATGTAAGCAGTTACAATGCAGGTCAAGAATACGCACACTTCTGCCTAATCTTGGAATGGAAAGACTGCACCTAGTCTGTGACAGAATGCCATCTGAGTTTTTTGCCATTTAGCCATAAAATGATTCAGGCAATTCAGCCTCAGAGTGCGCTCTACTAATCAAGCTCACTGTCATAATGCCCCTTGCCAAAAAGTATAGAGCACAAATCTACCAATGCTGCGACTGGTCTACTGACACCCCCCCCCCAACAGCTGTATTGTAACTGCAACATGGCAGGTTCAAAGTTCACATATGCATTCCCGAGCATAGCCTGCTCTAACCGAAAGTCCAAAAAGAGAAGTTGTGATTTTTTTCCTTAAGTAGCACTGATCAGAATTATATATTTGTAGGTGGCAGTTTGATTCATATCTAATTAGAAGCAATGTCTGGTTTTGACATGGTGGTAATTGGGATTACATAATTACACAGCCACAATCAATTGATATAATTGTAGTGTTAGATCTGTGAACGACGACTCATTCATGGCATGGCCTGGAGTGTATTTATTTGTCTGGGCTGGTTTCATCCAAAGCAACCATTTGGGTCCCATCGATGAAATCATTTGACTCCCCCTCAGAAGGCGTGTTGCCTTCTCCATGTTACAGGAACTCTCCCATGTTGGTTAACTAGGTACACATGCTTCAAAGGCAGCTCTGTCAGGGCAACGGGCAACTCGTACCAGGGTGTTGATTACCAGAGACCTTTGGATGTAGGCAGACAGAGGATAGGGGGAGGTTCAGAATAGTCCAGGAGAGCACGACAGTCCACAGAGGGATCCCACCATCTTAGATTTTGCTTCGGTTCTCAACCTTCCTGTCCCCCTCCGCATTTCGCCCAGACAAAGCACTCCGGGTATGACATCGCAAGACAGAAGATTCTAAAACAGCAGTCAGAAATGGACCCCTGACATGGAGCTAGAAGAGGACCAATCCACTGTGGCATGTTGCCTATGTAAAGGTGGGATAGACCCTTCCCTAAGTTGATTCATCATTCGACTAACGGAAGAAGAAGGCTTTACCTGGAACTCTGTTGGGAATACAGCCTGCTCCAAAGTACTCTTCCATATGGGTGAAGACACAGTTCCAAAGAAGAGGCACGTTATTACTATCACCATCCCAAGAGGGTACGACGTCCTTTAATCGACACCCATTTTTTCGACAGGTGTTTTTATGAAAAGTTTTTGGGGCAGTGGGAAAGGGCATATAAAGGATTGCGGGTCAGAAATAAAAAAAAGGTAGTGGAGGTGGGTCTTGGGGGCGGAACCCCCCAAAATAAAGTGAAAAACATTTCTATGGGATTTTTGGCAACATTTCTTAGTAAAAACACCAGTCAAAAAAACTGGTGTTGATGAAATGACATAGAACCCCTAAGGGAATATTCAGCGTGACATGATGGTTGGGCAAGACCTACTTCAGCTGAGATCACTGGTACTCAGGACATGCTCACTCGATGCCAGAACACCATGCACATGCTCTAAGACCTTCCTGGTTGGGAAGTGCAGAGGAAAATGACTTCCCTGTCACTGAAGACCCTGGAAAGGGTCCCCCATCACACAGAAGTCATGATCTAGCTCTGGATACTGTTTTCCAGTTTCAAACCATTTGAGTTGAGTCTAATGATTCAAGACATTTTGAGTCTCTGCAAGCACCCTGAGTTGTCTTTGACAATCTCAGTTTAAAAAAAAATCTGCTGTCAAGCCGTTGAGCTGACTAGCCCATCGTATGCCTGTGCTCCAGCAATTTTGAGCCAATCGCCTTTGAAGGACCACACTACAACATGGGGCCCTTTCAAGTTGACTCAACTAACTCAAGACGCCCACTGGACCTATCTCTGCCTGGTTTCTTCATCCAAATTTGAGGCAACCCCGATCCCAGACTGCACTGCATCATTGGACTTTTGTGAGCTGACTCCTCCATCTTGGTGCCTGTGATCCAGTGGGTATCACTCACTTGAAAGGTCTTGACGCTGACAACCCATTTGAAGCACCTAGGAGCCTAACTTGATGCTAACGAGCCCCAAAAAAACAAAATATAGGGTATTTGAAGGTGTTCTTTCCACATGTCCTACCTTAAAGGGCCCTAGTGGCTTGCAAAATACCTCTCGCTACCTTTTTAAAGACATCTCCAATAACGTTCACAATGCCTGCTGAAATCATTGTATGTGCACCATTCGCCTCAAACCCAAAGAGCTGCCTTTTAGTCCCACATATGCATTTTCTGCATATTCCTTTGGAGGGGATGGCTATTGTGTTTTTTTTTTTGTATTTTTGTTTTGATTGGACATTCTTTTATTTTGGTAGCTCAGTACTAATGTTGTTTGCTCTGTATCTGTACTATCTTGCAGCCCACCTGAAGAATATAGCCTGCCCCCGTCCCACGCTACCAAAAGAGATGAAGGGGGTGTACCTGTCAGGGTATGGCTCTTTCACATTTATGATGGGGTTTAGCAGTAGTGTGGTGCTCGGTAGAATATTCTCCCTTCCACCACCCCAACTCCCTCCTGCACCCCATTCCCCTGTGCTCCATTTGGGCAGTAGTCATTTCATCACATTGACTTCAAGACAATCCATGCTCTATTCCATCTCCTGTTTGTGCCCCCTGTGTTTCTTCCACATTTTCCTTATTCTGTTCAACTTCCTAAATAGATACTTTATGAAGCTCTTCAGACAACCCATTTATTTGAGCATACAGGGATTATCAGAAAATTACTTTAAGTGGTAGTCATCAATATTCTTTGCAAATATCACTCTGGAACAAATGCAGACTTTTGTTGAAAGGCAAGGACAAGCCTATTTTTTTTATATAAGCATGCATTTCTTTCCTGGAATGAACACTAAGTGTTTTATCAGAGCGCTGCTTGCTGTCAGATAGTTGCCGAGCATCTATCTGAGTGGTGTCTCACTGCTTGCAATTGATTAATAAGTTTCATTGGCTGCGAGAACCACTTACCAAATCAAGGTGTACTATTGGGCGGGATGCCCATCACTCAAGCACTGAATATTGTAATTTGGCTACCATGCGTTCCAGTTGATCAATCCGTTTTAACTATTGGCTCGTGCAGCCATTTCAAGTGCAGTCATCACAAGCGCCAAGGAAATCACGATCCCACAGCAACACTTTAAGATCCAGATAATTAAATGTGTAGGACATAAAGAACACGGATCGGTTTTATGTTCAACATTTTCTTGAAAGAAGTCTGCGTAACGGTAGAGGGAGCTAGTGGCGAGGGACAGCCGTAAGCTGTATTGAGAATAAGCGCATATGCAAAGCAACCCTGAGGCGGATTCTGAGGTGCGTTAAATGTAAGAAAGTGTTCCTCCATGAAGGAGCAACACTTTACTTACAAACACCATATTCTGATGAAGAAACAATGTGGTGCAGGGACAGGAAAGCTTCAGCTTTTGCATCTGCCTGATTTATGGCTTGACAACAGCCCTAGCAACCATCAGGAATGCTGGGCGGCCACATGGAGAGGATACTCCTCCCAGCAGCACTGGTTCAGCACGACAAAAAAAGGAGTACAAATACAGTACCTTTGGTCTTCCCTTTATAAACCATGCATTTCTTGGACCTCAGCACCACTTTTCTAGTTTAATGAAAGTTTAAGAAAACCTTCTTGAAACTAGAAATGTGGCAGTCTATTAAGAAACGCTTGCAGCGTCACTAGAACACGTTTTCCCACCCAACATGTGATTTTAGCAGCTTAGGCTGCTGGAAAGCACAACATCTCCAGTTCAATATTTCGGCCCAACTCAGAATGATGGTGCTGGAAAATGGAGGGGAGAATGTCGTATTTCCACACACTTTTTATCACCATCTCAGAATCAGGCCCCCTGTCGTTTCAAAGTGTGCGCGCACAAGGTCCCAATCATGTGCAATGGCAATTATCCCCCTTTTATGTTTTTGGGCATACACTGGAAGGTGCGTATCAGAACTTTTTTCATGCAATGCCAACAGCAATATTGAATTGCGCACATATTCCGGCAAGCACCTGGCATTTTGCGATGCGTTGGCAGGCTCACGCTGGCCTATAGGGCAATAGGCCTCTGGCCGGATCAAAAACGTAACATGCTAGTGTGGGCCAGTTTTTTGGGCTAATGGGGTCCATCTTTACGTAATACTGGCCATGTTGTTGACACAAATGAATGAAGATGTTTTACTGGACAAAGAACTGAACCGCTAAAACTATAGGTTACAGAAAAAAAAATGTAGGCATATATACACGATAGAATAAAACATGCAACATTGTGGACCCAGAAGCCAAGGACAAGTTATTATTTTTTTTTTTCAAAAACGTTCCGCTGTTGTGTACAGGAGCTCTGAGTCTGATAGCAGACATTGGACGTGTTTTGAGGGGAAAAAATAAAGGTTAACTTTCACATTCAACTTTCACATGAATTTCCAATGTTCAATCTTAAATCAGCAAATCCCTCAAGTCCATCTTGTGGTTTCATTTGAGGCAACAACGCCTTACTGCAAAATCAGATGTAACCCCACTAGAACGACACAGAAAATGACACGTTAGTTGCACCTTCCGCCCATGGTCCCGGGGTACAACCACACAGCAAGCCCGCCATCAACCTTCACCTCATGTCGACTCCTGCGGCAGAATGCCAAGCGCATTCCTGTAGAGCTCTTGAGTATTTCAAGCACGGACAGCATTAATTACCAAAAAGTCCTCAGCGGATCTCTCGCATTTAATATATTATTGAAAATGAAGCATCCATCAATGGGAAGAGGGGCGAGTTGATGACAATGTAATTAACTGAGAACACCCTCTCCTTCCCACTAACCAGTTTATAACACAATCTGACAGTGCCGCATTATCTTGAGATGTGAGCGATAGAGCTTCGTTGGTCCCTGTTAGTATATGGAATAATTTCAATTTTGTGGCAGGTAAAGAACAAGTGGGAGGATGGACTGGAGAGTGCAGGAGAACATGCGAATCTATCAAGATTTTCTGCACACTGTTTACAGACATGCCGAAGAAAGCACCTGGCCCGCCGTCAAAGGCATAGGGACAGCTCACCAAAACTGTGCCAACTACAGAGGACCCTGGTGTGGAATAATCTTATGGGGATAAACCATATGATATGATAAGTTATTTATAATGCGCTTAATACCCAGAGGTTTCTAAGTGCGGACCCGGGGATTGAACCTGTGGTGCTCCGTGACGTCTTGCCCCTGAGCTATCCTCCCAAGACAAATGGGGGCAAATATGTAACCAGTGGAAAAGTGTTAGGCAACTTGACGGCAGTAAGGAAACATCTTAACAAGGACATTTAGCCATTTTAGAAACATTATCTACCATAATAATTATTGCACAGAGACCATCAGAAAAAGGGCCCTTGCCCATGAAATCGTGCCCAAAAGCTATGCCATGGCTATGGGGTTACCTCGAACAGACCTTCCTCTAGCAGATGCAAAGCGCCCTGTTGCTAGTGGTGGGAAGCCTTATGTTGGGTACACTCTGGGCAAAGAATATAGCAGTGGGCATCCGTAGAGACACACTATCAACCACCAAAACCATGGATAATACCAGAGATTCAATTCTCAAATATAAGTGTACCCAGTGCTGGAAATGGAAGCTCATTACTGTGGGATCTCACCAGCGATAGAGGGAGTGGTGAGGGGTTGATCCCACCCCCCCCCATTAAATATTTGCGAACCCTGGAAATTACTCCAACTGGGTATTTCCAACAATGTTGCTGGACAAACATAAAAGCTGCACACCCTTTAAACCTTAAAAGGTTTATTTAAATGTATTTATTTTATTTATTTAGGCATTTGTGTAGCACACCTAACCCTGAGGCATCTAGGTGCTTTTGCTTAAGAAGGTTGGTTACATTGGTTGCTTGCTTAACTGCTTCCTGCAGAGTACAGATTTCACAGTCGCCGCCCCCAGTGCCAACGACCTGGATTTGAATCCCTGCGGATCTGGGGAGATATTTTTTGTCAGATTCTGACCAATGCCAGAACTAAGTGAACCTCAATTGCACAGTGAAACCCCTCGATGAACAATGATTGGATGGTGCTTAAGAGAAATCAGGCCCTCCTACTGGTGGCGCAGTAAGTGACAGAGGTTCAGTACAACTCAGGCAGAAGGGTCTGGTTTTCAAGCCAACACAGAGGCAGTCTCATCACTTCATCCATCAAACATCTCCCATTGGAAAAGCCCCTTTACGCTCCAGATTTTCTGGCAGTGCTCAGCATTTCAAGAGGCAATCCCTAAAAAACATGTGCCAGAACGACTCCCCTGATGACCGTCGCTGCAGGATGCAGCTGCGCTTGGCAACGGTTCAATCTACAATGATCCAGACCATCAGCTTTCCAGCAACTTTCCTAAACCAGCCTTTCCCTTCCTTGGGCTGCATGTTACAGTTATGGGCTCAGCGATGAACTGTTGTGCAAGTATTGGACCGACAAGGCTGCACTGTGCACAACTGTTCTGCATTTACATTAAGTGTAAACCCGCTTACCTCCTGCGCAAACACTGGAAGGTTCGACTGCCAAGATTTCAATGCAGGATTTCTTCAGAATCTTAAAAAAAAAAAAAGCCGTTAGTTACAAATGTTTAAATGAAACAAGAGGCTTATGTTACTTATCAAAGCCCATTGGTTCAGAGTTCTTTGTATATTAAGGGCCGATTCATGGCACCTTTGGGGGTTCCGTGGAATAATGTTGCTGATAAAATGTCTTAGGGCAGTCCAAAGTGACTTTGCAGTGGCAGGTGGCTTCGCACTACCAACAAACACCCTAATTCCCAGAGCAGTACAAAGTGTATTTTTGCAAAGCAAAGTCACTTTGCACTGCAAACGTACTCTTTGCACCGCGCTGAATAAGCCTAAATCACAGTGAAAATAATACTTTTGCAGTGCAAAGATACTTTGTGCCGCAGGAAAAGTTCCATGGATCGGGCCCTACTGTATAAATGCCTTGTCTTAAAGCTTGATCGCATTTTCCAGCACTTTGCGCTTCTTAATCAACCTTTCCTATGGCAGCCAATACATCAGGGCCTGCATTGTTCCCATACATACGTAGATATCGATTAAGCCGCAGACACAAACACACACTTGCCCAGAAGACTAGGTAAGAAGCGCTGCTGCTACCACATAAAAAAAAATATATATCACAATGGGCTTTGTCACTTTTATTCTCACAAGGCTTGCCACCAGTTTTCCCTTTACGCACCCGGCTCACGGCTCGCACCCCCACTCACCCACGCCGGCACACAGGGCCCTAGAGCTCAGGCTCGGCTGCAGATGTCACGCAATCTCTCTATGGCCTGATATCCAAGGACCTCCCAAGATGGCCGCCTAGGCAGCCGAAGGGCAGGGTAAAGTGTGATGCATGTTCACCTCGTCACCCATGCCCCGTCCTAGCCTCTCCTCCCCTCACCCCTCCAGACCAGGCAACAGACTGCTCCTCTGCCAAGTAATGAACATCGCCCAACTTTGCCCATATCCACCATTTTGATTGCGCCCTCATGGGCCCACCATATTGATGCGGTACACTTTTTCTGTATTACTACTAGTAACGCCTCCTTAATCCTTCATAGAACCCGTGACCCCCGTCCTACTTCTCCTTTCTCTGTGTGCCCCCAGCATTGCAACTCCCCTTCTTGTCTTTCTCCTGGAAGTGCCCCATTATGATTTTGCTACTAGGTGTCTGCTAAGTGTATTATGCTTCTTACTACATATTACTACTAAACTAACTACAAAATAAAGGTGTTACGAACAACATGTCTGCAACACAGAGGAAGCGGCCAATGGGCCCCGATACCCCAACAGGCTGGGCATACAATGGTGTGCCAGTACTGACAGTCTGAAAGTACAGTCAGACAGGGACTGTCCTAGGAGCTTGTGACAAAGGAACTGGCTGTATGGGCAGCAATAGCTGTGTTTTTACATTCAAAGAATGAGAAACAGTGTGCTTTAAATGTACATTAAAATATACTGAAAACCAGGTCTTTGAGTTGACTGCCTTGTCTTTTAATGTACAGTGACTCCGCAGGGCCTGAACTTTCTTCAGCTGAGCACTCTAAAGCCCTGTAGAGCCGTCAAGTATACCCAGCCCCCACCTTTGCTTTGCGTTTGCTTGTTGGTCAGCTAAAATGAAGCCCCTTCAAGCCAACATGTCTCAGGGCCCCACCTTTGCTCTGTGTTTGTTTGTTTACTCGCATGGAATCCTCATGTTACAAACCATTCTTCCCGCCACAAATTGGTCTCTTATACTTAACATTGTGCTTGTGGACTTCCTGCCCCAGGATTCTGTGCTGGAGGTGCACAGGATATGCGTAAAGGTTTTAATCGGTCCACTTTATCTTTTCAGAAAACATTGTGTGACTCAGTTATCCATGTTTACATATGTATCATTTTAATTCCAGTCTCACTGTTTTTACACTCGTTTTCCCATCATATACTCTGTGTCAGAAATGTATTTTTATTGCACCCTTACCCTGGGGTTTGATCTTGGTACATTCTTCCTGAACCCCCTCCCCTCCTTCAGTAGTATACAATGATACCTTTCCTCATCAAACGAGCCTTGACAGCTTTCCACGCCCCTTTAAGGCGGGATATCCGGTCCCTATGACATCATATCCGGGGCGTGGCCCCTGGGGCTTCCCCCGGAAGTTCTGCCTGGGCAAAATCCTGTCTCGGAAGTGATGTAGGTGTGTTTAACAGGCCCTGGGTCCTTAGCGGGGGTGTCCCACCGGATGTGACATCATGGGGGCTATCGGGAAGGTCCCCCCAAGGGTTGGGGCCCCAAGGGGACTTCCTCCGGATGCCCCCCAAAGAACCGGAAGTGTGGAGCGGGGTTTTGAAGGGTGGGGCGTGGCGTGCAGGGTGTATATATATATATAGCAGTGTTTTGGCTGTAGGTCCAAGCCAATCCTGAGGACCGGGTTGAAATTCGGATCAAACAGCATCAGCGCGACCGGGCAGGTGCGGTAAGGTATACATAAGATTGAAGCTTTGGGCGTTGACCAGGGGTGGCTGTGTTAAAGAGGGTCTTGAGTATAGGTTGGCAGGGTGTCTACACTTATAATAAGACAGGTAAGAATTAGAAAAAGAAAAAAGAAAAAAAAAATCGAAAATACATTTGTAATTATATCAAAAATGGGAAATTATTAAATATTAATTTTTTTTATGATTAGAAAAATTAATATTTCATAATTATCCGGCCGGTTGTGCTGGGGAGAAAACATTTTTTTTTTAAAAAAAAATAATAATTTATGAATAATAATATTCATAATAAATGTTGGGGTGATGGGTCTGAGTCCAACAGGCTTGTGAAGCAAGACCCTATGGTTCTGCAAGGGTCCATTTGTGAATACTGGGCCATCGGTGGAGGTCTCTGTCCTTTTCAAGGCACTCAGGCTGCAAAATGACATGCACAAGGGTCTGCGCAAGCCATGTTCACCCCACACCCCTGCCAGCCATCTATATATATAGAGAGAGCTCAAAAGAAGATGTTGGGCCCAGCCCCGTGGTGTTACAGCTGTAATTCAACAGGAACAGGGCCAGTGGACATGCTGTTGATCTCTGAAATTCCAGGGGAGGCCAGAAATGGCCTCGGTGTCTGCATGGTCTGTTCTTGCAGCCCTCAGCAGGATGGGAGGGGTGGAAGTGCTGTGGTCTGAGCCCCGAGGGGCAGCTCTGATGGATCACTTTGAATTTCCGGGGGATGTTGCCACACCCATGCAGCCCCAGGCGGTGGAGGAGCCCTTGAAATTTCCGGGAGGATGGTATCCGGCTGACCATGCATCCCCCAGCCCTCCCCTTCCCCCAACACCCTTAGATCCGGTCTCAAAGTCCTAGGGCCTTATCTTGAGTGGCAGAAGCTGGTGACCATCTGGAGTTAATTTCACAGATATCTGCAAAGCCCGCAGCTTTTGTGATACCATTATAAAGAGGGGTGGCTTAACTGTTGTCAGCCCTTGTGCGACGCCTGTTAAGAATTAACCAGCTGCAGACCCAGTGTGTGTGTGAAGTCATCGTGCTCGTTACAGCTACCATGCAGGAGCAGGATCAGACAAACTATCAGATAAGGGGTCTATAAACTCTGACATGCTGCAGCCTCCATTAGTTTTATGTAAAATGCTAACTTTTCCTAATTTATCTACAGGACCTCTTACCAGACCTTTCACTAGGGGCTGTGCTAGATTTTAGTCCTGCCCCAGGTACTATCTTTTATATTCAATTATTGACATGCCACTGTGTTTAAAAATATATACATGTGCATAGGTACAAAATATGTTTGTTTGTTAGACTCTGGGGTAAATGCTGGGGGCCGCTATGTTTAAAACAATGGTCAGCGTGTGGTGCTTTAAAGACATATGTGTAGTCGCACCGTATTAGCTTTTTAAAAAACAATTGCCAGTCTGGCCTGTCTTTTGAAAAAATAATAATAATAATAATGATAATAATAATGTGGCCCTTTGTATTGTGCATGCATAGCCATGGGCCCCGTGGAGGGGTGTGCTAAGGTGCCCCGGTTTTGCGGGTGTCTTTGTCTGTATTTGGGGCTCTGGTTCCCCTTTGCCATGATTACGCGCCCATTGGAAACTGCAGTGTTCCCTGTTTTATCTTGTTGCTGTAGTAAGGTGGCATTGGCAGGAATGCACAATCTTGCACATTCTAAATGTTTATTTTTTTTTTACAATTTAAGAGCATTTTAGTCTGTGATGAATGAATTATAATGGGTGTTTCTTTGTGCCATAACACTTAAACCCCCCAGTCTCCTCCAAATGGTCCTTAGGTGTAGCGCCTAGACACCCGCTTTTTAAGAGCTATGCCTGCTTTTCATAAAGAGCTGGCATAGCTCCTGAAAGAGGGTGTCAAGGCAGTACGCCTAAGGACCATTTGGAGGGGAATGATGGTTTAAGTATTACTTCTCAAAACATCATTCCCCTCCAAATGTTCCTTAAGTGTAGCGCTTTGACAGCCCCCTTTCAGGAGCTAGGCCTCCTTATGAGGTCCTGGGGGCCCAGCTCCCCTAAAGCTCTGTGGACCAGGCGCCCCTGATGCCATTAAAAGAAAAAAAAAAGTCATTGGTTCCTGCAGGGGTTAGCAGCACGGGCTCTGCTCCCCTCTGTTTCTGGTTTACAGCAGGGGTCAAGTCCTAAAAATGTAAAGTGGGGGGGGGCTCATAAACAAAATGTATGGGATATGATGCCATCAGAAATTAGCATATTTAGGTGAATTATGCACATTTCATTAAACTGGCTTTGCATAACCACCCAAATTGCACAGGACGAATGGCATTTGCCTTTCATAAAATCAACACACTCAAAACCAAGAGAGGATATTTTCTTCTGATAGTGTTTCTGAAAACGTTAAAATGTGGGCATGCTTTAAAATCCAAGGCCGAATACAAATGTTTTCCCTGGATCTTGCAGAACCAAAATGGGACATTTAACTTTTAGTTGTTTGTTATTTTTCATCAGGCTGTATAGTGCACTGGTGAAGTGTCTGGCGGCAAGCCGCCTGATGTTTGATCCACGAGGTCGACTTTAACTCATAAATTCAAAGTGGCCAGTCAATGTTTCACATTTACCCTGACTTGAGCCCTGGTTTACAGTCTCTATAAAACACACATGAGGAATACCGTATTCATTTTTAAAAGACATGCATGTTCTTTTAAGACAAAAATAAATAAATAAATAAAGGTTTACAGAAGCGTTAAAGCACCCGCGGGTTACAGGCATTCATTGAAGTATACACTCTGTTCTTTATAAATCAAAGGGATGATGGCACACCTGATTTAGGCATTTTATTTTATAACAGTCGCATATTTACTGCTCCAATTAACCCATTAACTTTCAGAAAGCTGTTTTGAAATAACTCTGGAAGGCATTTGCACTATGTTTGATGTTATTGTTTGATAAAGCTAGCACAAGGAAACACCACAATGGGGCACTTTGGGTTTTTAAATAATATTTATTCATCAACCCAGGTCAAAGCGACTAGCCCCAACCCAGAACCATGGGTTGGCTGGGCTATGCCTGGGCCCTAAAAGTGTCTCAGGCACCAACGAAAAAAAGTATTCCACATTTGCAAAATGGCCATTCATTTCTTTTGTGACACGGTTTGACCCGCACACTAGGGATAAGTTTTTTTTTTTTGATAAAATGTGTGGTATATTGTACATTTTAAAGAATGTTATGCATCAAGGCTGGGCAGAACTATTAGCCTCCCCGTCCAGGTCCCCATCGAGTTGATCCCCAAGGGTCCACAGTTAATAAGGGCCCCAAGCAGGGGGTGTTGTGCTTCTTGTGCGTGCGGGTGTCTGTTACCCCCAAGGTTTGGGCATTTGCAGTATGGGAGACCCGAGGCTTATTTATTTATCTATTTATTTTATTTATTGCTTCCAGCAGATGGCTATGCTGCATGGGATGCCTCCTTGGAAGACGCATGTATAAATTCCGAAGCACTTATCGACCTCTTGGCAGAATACGGAATTCCTAGTATCGATACCGCCGGTGTGTACTTTTAATACAGATGTTATTAGTAACTGTTATTAATATACATAATGTAGTTTTATGGCATGAGCATAAGATGATTATAGTTATTTAATAATGGGTATTTACAATAACATATGTTGTTTCCTTATTTTCTAGAGGTGATCCATGCGGGTGCCGCTTCTGCAGATGTGCGAGAGGCATCGGCTCTTGTTGAGTCCTGATGCTTTCCACAAATTGAGTCTTTAGTGTAAAACATGATTATGTATTTGAAGCATAGGTCTGCCATGTGACTATTTGATGTAGAACCTGGTGGTAACTGTTTTCTTTGGTTTTTATTGCAGATACACCCATTGTAGGCCCAACGGCATCACGACCCTCCTCAGATCCCCAGACCGCTGGACCATCAACATCTGATGCCAACCCCAGGACCCATGCCAGATACCCAACACCTGTGGCGAACCCGTCATTAAAAAGGAAGCACCCTGGCTGGGGTACAGAATGTAAGTATGCTTAAAGGATCACTGAGAGCTACTCTTTTTTTTCCATAGCAGGTGTCGTTAATATTTCAGCGTGTCTTTAGAAGAACATGATCGGTCCGTTATGGGGTTTTACAGAGTGCTGCACAGGCCTAATTTTTATCAACCAGTTTCTTTTAATATTTTAAAGGGGTTCGTATACCTTGAGTTTTACCTGAACAATGAGCCGTAATGTATTACTTGGTCTTTAATATAAAACTAAAACTGTTTTTTTTCTATTATTTTAGGGGCGTGTGCTGCTGCTGTTGAGAAAGAAGTTATAGCGCAGCCGTCCACTGTGACCCCGACAGCTCGAACCCCTCCAATTGCAGGTCAGCCGCCTACACCGCTGTTGTATAAAGCCACTGTTTGTAATGATGTGTTAGATGGGGCAGTAAAGCTCCTTTTAAATGAAAAGCAGGGCTTAGCGCTTAAAAGGGGGCGGGTGTCTCAAGGGTCTGCAAACAAGTTCATTTTAAATAAAAACAGGTGCTTATCGCTTGAAAGGGGGCGGGTGTCTCAAGGGTCTGCAAACAAGTTCATTTTAAATAAAAACAGGGTCTTATTGCTTAAAAGGGGGCGGGTGTCTCAAGGGGTTGCAAACGTTGTAGTACCCATTAACCCCCAATGTATTATTGTTCCCAACAATCATATACCACTGCCTATTGATTCACTCATACCTGTAGCACATGTGAATGCTGTATCTCCCCAGGAGACACAGACAGGAGGTGCGCTTATACCGGGCCCGGGGCTCCCGGTAGTGGGCTCTGAAAACCTTTTAGACAGAGGGATGGTTAGCCCACGTCCGTGGACCCCCAGCTGTGGAGAGAGCCCACCCCCTCATTTGTACTCCCCAACGATCCCCAACCGCATAGTCTATGATAGTCCGCCACAGGGGTCTCCGGCTTGGGGTGAGATCACCCCGCCTCCTGTGTACTCTCCAGCAATCCCCATCCGCATAGGCTCTGGTCATCAGCTCTTGTGGCCCCCGGGCTCTAGAGATATAACACCACCCCAGGCATACACACCTACGGTCCCTAACACCGAGAGATCTATTAGGACTTCTGAAGCTCTAGAAGGTGGGGGTGTTCAACCTAACACCAGGGTCGTCCTAGAGGCGACGCCTATTATAATAATTTCAGATTCCCCCATAAAAATAGGGTCTCAAAACTGCGGATATGCATCTGTCATCCGTGAAACAGGATATTCCCCGAAACCCCTTGATCTGTCCTACAGGGGGCCCAATGGTATAAACCAACAAAGACGCATACCCGTCATTTATTGTACAGATTCGAATATACAACCCTTAAATATCCCAGCACCTGTGAATCTCAACACAGCCAACAGTTTTGTAAATATACGTGCTTCTAAAAAGGGACACGTTGTAAAAGAGTTATTTCGGGCCCCTGGTTTAAAAAAACTGCGAAAGGAAAAACACTTATCAGGCCCGCATAACAGCTCTAGATTATGATGCCAGGCCTGGCGCTTGAGACATCTGTTTGGTAAAAAACATCTAGTAGACATGCGTAAGCGCGTGTCTAAGGCCAAACAAGCCCTTTTCGCTAGGGATTCTAAAAACAGGGTGAACACCATAGCTAAAAAAAGGATGAAAAAGAACACACCACCAACTCTTAAAAACAAACTTGAAAAGAAATGGGCGCTACAAAAGCATATACCGCCCCGGCCTGGTTTTGCAGAACCCCCAGAGCCTTTAAGCACAGGGGTGGACCCTGGGATGGGTACATCCGAGTCCTGCTTAAATGCTGCGCCCGAAACACTGCGGCCAGTGTTGGAAAACACAAACACCCCCTTAAACCCTGTTAAAAAACGAGGTATCTCTTTAAAAGATTTACCGGCACGCCGTTTAAAATGGCTTCAAACCCTCAGGCAGCGGAAAATGTTTCTCAAACGCCTGAGAAAAGCTAAAATGATAATCATGCAGCGAGCCCTTAAAGATTTAGAGGCTCAACCCCAAAACACACCCCCTCCAGATGAAACTGACACGGTTTTCTTGCAGAGTATGGGCACATACCAGCGAGATCTACCAAAGTTTCGAAGCCTTGAACACTATGAGGTGTTCCGCTTTATAAATCTGGATAGGTTAAGATCAACCGGTCAAGGTCTCTTAGTGATCACAGAAACTACTGAAAGGCTCACCTCTCAGATTCTTGAAACGGTTGGGCCTAACGATTTTGTCCAGATACGCCTAGACAGCACTGTTTTAAACAGGCCTCTTTTCACCAGGCGATCGTTTCGGCAGACCTTTGATGTTTTGCAGTTTCTAGAAAACATTGGAAAACTGCTACAAAGTAAGGCGGAACTGGTCGTTACCGAGCCCTTGCGACTCGTGTCGGTGGTTGTCAGGGCTAGAGAGGGTGGTGTGTACAGACCCCTGAAGAAAACCCTTTACAGTATGGTGGTTTCCAAGAAGAAACGCTGGCTCTTGGATTTTAATTACGGGGACCTGAACATATGTATGGCTGCAAGCATTATAGGCCTGCTAGAGCCTAGAACCGTTACTGATGGATACATTCAGGCAAGAGCTATGGAGGTTCACAGCGTATTGGGTATACCACCTGATGTTATGGTTGGTTTTAATGATCTGCGTTTATTTGAGGATCACTTTGGTGTGCCTATCAAAATCCTGTATAATGAGGACAGGGTTTGGAAATACTTCCCGGCAGGTGACAATGTGAATAAGAACACTATATATATTTTACACCACGAGCAGCACTATTATGGAATCTTAAACCTTCAGAGTTTCCTAGGGGCTCGCAATTTATGCCCGCATTGTTGTCACATATACAGCAATAAAACCGCTCACAGGTGCCACTTACACTGTAACATGTGTCAGAGAGACGGTTGCGTGGTGACCAGTGAATCAGGCTTTAAATGTCCCCGGTGTAAAACATTTGCCCGATCCAAAGACTGTCTTCAACAACACGTTGAAAAGGCGGCTCAAGGTACAGTCGTATGTCATCTTAAAACAGACTGCAGTTCCTGTGGCCGTTTTATAAAGACCAATCATGAATGTAAGGGTCGGATATGTCCCCGCTGTGATGTAGAAGTGGTCTCCGTGGATGAACACCAGTGTTATATGACACCCCCGAAAGAAATAGCCAAAACCGAGAATTACATAATCTTTGATATGGAGTGCATGCAGGAGACCGGCATACACATACCCAACTATATCTATGCCAGGCATCTGACTCGTGATGACAGTTGGTCATTCGCTGGAATTGACTGCGTGAGCCGTTTCATTACAACATTTCTGACAAAAAAATTCCAAGGGTATAGCTTTTTAGCACACAACAGTCAGGGCTACGATGGCTTCTTCATAATACAACAACTGATTAAAGAGAGAGTCGACGTCAAGCTGATAACTCAGGGTGCAAAGTTGAAACTCCTTGCTGTGCCAGACCTTAAAATCCGCTTTATCGACAGTTTGAATTTTCTACCCATGAAATTAAGCAAACTGCCTAAGGCTTTTGGCTTCACTGGGTCCAAAGGGTATTTCCCCCATTTCTTTAATACAGTACAGAATCAGAGCTATGTGGGAGCCATCCCCCCTATGGAGTGTTATGGGTCGGAATACATGATGCCTGATGACAAGGAGGCGTTTCTGAAATGGTATACGGAGGTCCGAACACAGGTTTTTGATTTTAAGAGAGAACTAAAAACCTATTGTCGTGAAGACGTCAATATTTTGAGAACAGCCTGCAACAGTTTTCGAGACGGCATCATAGACATGACCCGACAGGTCCACACTATGGATGATCCTGAAAACCCTGAGATGAAGATACATTTTGTTACATATGTAGATCCCTTTACATTCATCACCCTGGCTAGCATGTGTATGCATATATACAAGCAACTGTTTCTAAAGTCTGAAACAATAGCCCTCATACCCCCAGACATGTATCATGGACGCCAGAAACGATTTTCCACACCCTCCATCCAGTGGCTAATGTACAGGACTGAACAGATCAAGACACCTATACAACATGCCCTGCGCAGAGGAGAGAAAAAGATCGGACCCTATTTTCTAGACGGCTATGCGTCTTTAAACGGTGTGCAGATGGCCTATGAGTTTAATGGGTGTTTTTATCACGGGTGTCAACAATGTTATAAGAAAGATGACTATAACACCCTGACGGCGTGTACGTATGATCATCTTTACAGGAGAACTATTTTAAAAAAGAATTTTCTTGAGACCAGGGGTCTGCGCGTTATTACGCTTTGGGAGCATGAGTGGACCGAAATGTTGAAAAAAGATTCTGATTTAAAGATTTTTCTCAAGCATAAGAATTTACCAGAACCCCTAGAACGGCGTGACGCTCTTTTTGGAGGTAGGACTAATGCCATCAAGCTCTACCACGAAACAGCCCCTGGTGAGAAGATACACTACCTAGACTTCACCAGCCTCTACCCCTTTATCAATCATTCAAAACCCTATCCTTTAGGACACCCATGGATCATCTATGAAAATTTTGGGGATATTAAGCAGTATTTTGGACTGATCAAATGCCAGGTGTACCCCCCTAAGAAGCTTTATTTTCCGGTCCTCCCTCAGAGGATTTCTGGTAAGCTCATGTTCCCATTGTGCATGGCTTGTGCAGAGTCAAAACAGACTGAAAAATGCACACATAGCGATGAGGAGCGTTCGATCACGGGTACCTGGTGTACCGTCGAGTTAGAAGTAGCCTTGCAGAAAGGGTACCGTCTGGGGAAGATTCATGAAATATGGCACTTTGAGAACATTACGGTAGAACTCTTTTGCGAGTACATTCGTATGTTCCTGCGGAGCAAACAAGAAGCTTCAGGATACCCCGAGGGCTGCGATGACCCCGCAGCCCGCCAGAAGTACATAGATGACTATTACACACATCAGGGTATCCATTTAAGATCAGAATTCATCGAGAATAACCCTTCCAGACGGCAGCTAGCCAAGCTGTGCTTAAATTCCTTATGGGGTAAATTTGCTCAGAGAACAAATTTACCAAACACATCTATTATAACCGACCCTGATAAGTTGACAGCCTATCTTTTTGACGCAGGTTATGACATTTCAAGCCTGCAGTTTATAGATGAGGAAACGGCATGCCTCTGTTGGAAATACGCTGAGGAGTACCCTACGTGTTCCAACAATATAAACATATTCATCGCCTGTTTCACAACCGCTCATGCCAGTCTGGAACTTTATACAGTCATGGATGCTCTCCAGGAGAGGTGTCTGTACCACGACACCGATTTGGTTATTTTTGTTAGCGCCCCCGGCCAGGAGAATCCCCCACTGGGTGATTATCTGGGTAATCTAACAAGTGAATTAGCGCCTGGTGAGCACATTATAGAATTTGTTTCTGCAGGGCCCAAAACATATTCCTATCACACATCCTCAGGGGCGGTCTGTATGAAAGTAAAAGGCATCACTTTGAACGTCAGCAACAGCTTGAAGATCAATTTTGACAGTTTGAAAGAGCTGGTGCGTGAGTACACTTTAGAAAACACCATCAAATCTATTGTGGTGCAGCAGCCATCCATAGTGCGGGAGAAAAAACGCTGGGAAATCAGCACCCAGACACTGCAGAAGACTTTGAGGGTGGTGTTTGATAAAAGGGTGCTCACAAACGACTACAAAACATTACCCTACGGTTACTGAAAAGGAAGCATCGTGTATGATGGACACGCGCCTTCAACACCCTTTTTCATGCGTGCTAGCGGGTCCTTCCAGCTGCTGTAAAAGTTATTTTATCAAACAGCTCCTAGAAAATGCCCGCACCACCATGTCGGCCCCACCTGATAATGTCATCGGGTTTTATTCGTGCTGGCAGAACTGGCCTCTAAAATACCGCATCTGAAGTTTGTGGAGGGGTTACCAGAAACTCTGAATGATGATCGCTTGCTACCACCAAACCTTATTAACATGATTATCGTAGATGATCTCATGATGGAGGGCGGTCAGAGCCCCGAATTGGAAAAGGCTTTTACCCAATACTCACATCATAGGAGCCTTAGTATCTGCTACATTGTACAGAATTTATTCTACAAGGGCAAGGGCAACCGCTCAATAACTCTAGACGCCAGTTATATCATTCTGTTTAAGAACCCCAGAGATAAACAACAACTCTCGGTTCTAGCACGCCAGATGTATCCGGGTAACAGCCGATTTTTCATGGAGGCCTTTGAAGACGCTACCCGTAAACCTTATGGCTACTTATTGGTGGATTTAAAGACAAACACCTTAGAGGACTACCGACTGCGCACGGGTATTTTCCATCCGGATTTACCGGTCGTCTACATACAGAAGCCCTCTAGAAAAACCCGGTGAGGTGCAAAACAGACCTCATTAGTACCAGCGACCGACCATCATGACGGCACTTATATGCCGGAACTACGCTCTCCTTAAAATGCTTGTAACGGCACCGCACCAGCAACGCAGGGCCATTCTGTGCTCGGCTTTTGATGATCTAGTATCAGCTATAGCCGAGATTGCCTTCAATACCGTCAGGGGGAACATACCGCTATCCGGCCGTCAACTAGGTGTCTTAAAAAAGAAGAAGCTAATCCTCAAGAAGCTGGGTAACAAGCGGGCCTCCATAAAAGATAAAAGAAAGATTTCAAAACAATCCGGAGGTTTCATAGGAGCACTCCTAGGCCTTGCATTGCCTCTGATCACCAGGCTTCTAGGGGGCGGTTAATGGAGCACAGTCAGAAGATGTATCTGGTTGACAAGCGTCAGCTGGATGGCCTGAGCACCCATAACATGGAAGAGCCTGATATTCGAAAATCTGCAACCCTCCGGATCGATTCTGAAATGCAAGATGTCCTACGTCGGCATGATTTATCAGACTACGACAAGGTTACCCTCTATTCCGCGATTCTCCAGAAATACTTAAAACATTTTAGACAAGCCGCCAATGAGAAGAACAAACTAACATTGTACATGCCCCCTGAAGAGCCTATGAGTCTCGGCAACACAAATCCCGGACACTCCGTTTCTGATCCCCTTGTCTCTGAAATCCTGAATACCATTAACCCCCGTTATCGTAAGAATGCGGAATTATTGTTGAACAAGATGACCGGTGAGCAGAGGCTGGTACCCTGGAACACAAAGGGGGAGTTTGTATATAAAGGTACGCCTGTCACAGGTTCAAATGTCCATGATTTAGTTTGCAGCATTACCAACCCACAGGCCTTTGGAAGACACAAAAAGCCTATAGGCTGGGATCTGTTCATGCAATTTCTGTGGACTTAAACATTCCTGCCACTTTAGTGGAAACATGGGGCATCGCGAGCTGCTTGAGACATTGAAAGACACTGGTGTTAAAACCACGTCCGAGGATGTTGAGTCCCTAGATATTTCCGTAAAGAGAAGAAGAAAGAAAAATAAACCCAAACGCGAGGCCTGGTTTAGTGTGTAACTGTGTTTTCTCTTAATTTTAACAACAGTTTTTAACCTTTGTCATATGTATATGGTTTATGTATCTGTTTTTTATAAGTATACGCACACCTGTTGATTAAACAAATGCGCTGTTTGTAATAAAATACGTGTTTATGTAAATGTCTTTATATCTATACCCACTACAGCCTGTATAAACAAAGGTTCTGTTTGTAATAAAAGAACATTATTATTTATACCAACCATACGTTTTGCGTCTAATTATTTCAAGCATGGCTAGTACAACATTTTGTTTGTTTAAAAAAAAATATATATTAAACATGACACAAGTAAGAAGGAGATGGTTGTTTAAAAGTACAAGATGTTTTTATTTAGCCCTGTACACATATCTACTGATTATTAACACACTTACATTTCTGGCAAAAACTATATACATTTACAGGTGGCCGGCGATATTTACGTTTGTTCACAAAAGCCGTCACCATCTGATCATTCTGCCTGAGATCAAGAGAGTAGGTTTGCATAACAGCCCGCAGTGCCTGTTTCTCAGACATTTTAGATACAAAGTAGCAAGCATGCTGCCCACATGTCACGGCTTCAGAATGCTGCACCTGTGCTCTATTATAATGTACTATGGGTGCTATATGTTTAACATAGTCCAGTAGATCGCCGTCATATATAGGGTGGCTTGGGAAACACCCCAGACTATCAAAAACAGTTATTGCAACAGTGTCTATAAACATAGCTATCCAGTGTGTTCCTTATTGATGCTGGGGGTCGGTGTTCACAACAAAGCTGATGGGCAGCTCCCCCGGTATACCCCGTGGAATGTTATCACACAAATACACGCCTCGAAATGTTTTCACAGCATGTTTGTCTTTTCACAGGAAACGCATGATCTGGTAGGTATCCATTACATATCGTACAGCACCTGTCGCTGGTTGTTGAGTTCTATGACAGAGTCAAATAGGGCCATAATAATGAGATTCACAGTACTTGGTAAATTTGCAGCAAACCGGACCTCAAGTCGTAAATTACCATTCCTAATCAGATTATAATGTCCTGATGATGCATTATCGGGTCTCAAATCAAAAGCCAGCAAGGTGTAGCCACCATCATAGTCGTCACGTGGTATCACAAATCCTTTATCGCGCATGTGCTTGCTGCTGATGGAGACTAGTCCCAGATACTCCCTAATTGTATTTTTCTGTTGAAAACTAGGGCTGTAGGCTTTGGCGGGGATGACGACCCCATCCTTAAAAAGGGCGGCGTAGTTAATGTTGTAATGTTTAAAATTAAAAGGATTGCTTGCGTAATCCCCTGAAAAAGCGGTGTTATCCACAAAGCCAATAACGATTATTTTAGGTAGCTGTCCCAAGAATAAGTTATCTTGACTGGCGACACGGCTGCCCGCTGGTACACTGAAGATTTTCAAGGAGGTCCTCTCCACAGGGTATTTCAAGTTAGATACTTGTAGAGCATCAGCATGCGCGAGTCTGACCGTCGGTGACACGTTGACCCTTTTAATGAATAAACTCGCTGATACTATTACCAGTTTGTAGGCTTTGGCATCATCACTGTTCAAACAGAAAGCATCTTTATTTCGCGAGAGTTTAATTTTCAGATGAACACCATTCACCACCAGCTTCTCCTGGAAAAACAGATCCGAGTGTAGACGCCCTAGTAAATCAAAGTTTCTGCTACCTGTCGCATACGCTGATCTCTTTATAAAGCCCTTGTTGTTTCCATTTAGAGCATAATCCTCCATATGCCCCGCCGTGTCCTTATAAAAAAGCCCTGCAGTCAGCTGGGTGTCCAAAGTGTCATTGCTGTAGTTCAGAATGCTTTCAATATACGCTCTATAGGCATACATATTGTCGCTTTGTGTAATCATGCGATCACCTAGAGTGATGTCCACCTGGTTGAAAAGGGTGGCCACCGGATAGGCAATCGTGGCCACCTTCGCCGCTGCACCGATAGCCGTCCCATCCTCTTTTGTTATTCGGCAGGTTAGGTAGAGCAAGGTGTCATTCAAATCCAGGTACGTCTCTGTTGAGCCCGATATGTAAAACTCGATGGGGGCTAATGGTGATAGTGCCGCTAGGGGCGCAACTTCCATGAAAAAACTGTTTTCGATGCTTGTCTGTGTCGGGGGCACGACAAACAGATCTAGTTCCGATTTCACACATTCCCCCGAGGCACAGTGGATAAAGGCCATATTTTAGAAAATATTGATGCCGGGTCTGTTTTTATTTCGTTTGACCCGTCTGTTCTTTGACGTGCGCTTTCTCTACTGAGCGGTTTTGGTTGTTGTTCTTCGTTTTTTATGCGGCTTCGGAGGCCCCCGCCGGCGCGAAGCTCGCCTTTTTCTTTTTGCAGGGCTTTTACCCACGTAAACCAGACCAGAGCCCTCTTGTGCTGGTTGGTTGAAACGATTTGCGATGGAGGTTGTTGCAGTAGACACCACATCCTTAGCAATGTTTGTAGCAGCTGTTTTCATATGCGGCTTGGCTAATTCAAACCCTTTGCGCAGGAAGGGCATGGCTCGCCGAAAAAGACTTCTAAAAATACTTCCTAGCCCCTCACCATACATCACAGGCGCACCTTGGAAGTAGGGCTGATTTCCATAACCGGCCTGTCTGCGGTAATAATCCCTATAAGCGTGCGGCTCCCCGTAATTCTTCATGATTACCATGTTCTAATTGTCTCTCTCGCGTCTAGGGCACAGGTGTAGTTTCACCAGGACCTTCCCGTATTTAAATGAGACCAGATCTCCCTGATCGTCCCTTATCTGTATGTTAATGGTATCAAAATGACACTTAGAAACAGGAATATAATCAAGCTTCATGTATTGTATGTTAACAATGCCGTTATTTTCGCCCTTGACTTGTGCGGTCCGCATCAGGGGGGCGTATGAGTCACCAACCCTTTGGTATTCTACTATATCGCTGTAGATCATGAGGCTGTAAAATCCACCATCAATATCTGCACGTGTTTTGTCCGTACTTTTAGTATTATTTTTTATATGCTGAACGTTCCCCAACACCATCGAGAGTTTCCTGCTACATATAAACTCCACTGTAAGATCGGGTGATCTTACAAATACTTTACGGCGTGAGTTATTTAGAAACAGGTGTATATCTGCATAGCGCTCGAGACTCGCGATTCATTTGTTGATAGTATCTAGCAGCGCCTGTATTGTGGGGTAGAAGCCGTGAGGAAAACCCACATTTATCAATTCAGCAGGTTCTCCACGTCTGATGGTATACCAGGAATCTCTTTTGTCCAGGGTGTCCCAGGTATGGGGGTTATGAATCTCCATCAACCCCGCTTCCCACGGACCTTGTAAATTAATGGGTTTAGCCAGTTTAACAGAATAATCCGATATTTCGTTTTTGAGGAATATATCTAAAGAGGCGTTACTGGGCAAGGTGATATAAAAGCCGGTGTTTTCCATCTTCTTCTTCTTGTCAGGGATCGTCTCTGCTTTTTAGATCCTCTAGAGAGGCCACGTTGACCCAACTGTTGAATTTCTCAGGCCATCCGTGCCATTTTACCAGGTGCTGTTTCTTAGACCCCTTACATTTACTCTGAATAATTTTCTCAACCCTATAAAGACGCCGGGGATCGTCGATCTCCTTTTGTAACTCCTCTGTGTAGAAATTACTGCTTACAACTTCACCAGCATAATCATTCAGCTGATATATGTATACCCCCTCTTTCACAGATGCTTTTGCCACTATGAAAATTTCGTCAGTAAAGGACTGTTGGTAGCCTTTTGTAAAGACACCTTTTAACTTGGATACTCGGACGTGGTCCCCTACACGAAAGGATGCTTTCTTGATCTTCTCCGATAGCCGTCCAGCATACAGGTTTCGCCACGCTGATAATGAGTTTTCAGAGGTTACAGCCCGGGGAGGCATTTTAATAGACCGGTGGTAGCTGTCATTATACACATCGATAAAAGTCTGTAATATATCCACATAGCGTTGTGTATTATAGGCTGTGAAATATCTCCATAGTTTAGATTTTAGGGTTCTATTAAAACGTTCAACAACCGCCGCTTTAACTTCCGTGTGGGTTATAAAATGATGCACGCCGTGGTGCTTTAGAAGGTTTTGCAGGGGCCTATTCAGAAATTCCTTACCGGCATCAGTTTGTAATTTTACAGGTACGCGACCCTTGCTGAAGATATGTTTGAAGGCCGCCGCCACTCTTCAACCTGTCTTATCCCGCAAGGCCTCTGCAAATGCATATTTTGATAAAACATCTATCACCGTCAGAATGTACCGCGCACCATTGTTCTGCTTTTCAAGGTTAGAAACATCCGCCAGGTCTGCCTGCCACTGCATACCTGCCGACGTGACAATGGTCATTCTTCTTTTAAAACGTTTTCTAGCATTTTTATGAAGGATATACGTCTCCTGGCCGGATAGCCATGTCTTAATAGCTCCACGCGTGATGGGGTGTTTATTACGCTGTAATTTTCGATAAAGCGCATCAACACCCCCATAACTCCCAACACCAGATTTATCATAATAGCATTCATGCAATCTTGAACGTGTGTTGTTAGCCATTGATGCATTACAAAAAAATAAGCAGACGCAGGGTTTGTGTATGGCGTTTTATTTAATTTTTCTTTATACTGTTTGGTATACATGTATGGGGTGTTGAACAGTTACCACCCCTGATATTTTATTGGTCGCATCATATAACAGGCTATACACATCAATGTGGTTACCCCGCCTGTAACTCTGTAGACACCAGACACTTGTAGCATTTAATAGTTCAGATAGTTCAGAGGCCTGTAAAACAAGACCTTTAAGGCGTAGGAATCTTGCATATATTTCAGCCACGTGGTGCCTCAAAACGGTTCTAGGGCCCATGTATAAAGAACCCCAGTTGTATCGGAATACAGAACCGTATTCATCACACGCCGACATCTTGATGGTGCTACAAATTACACTTTGACACATCCGTGCATCTTGAAATCTCGGTACATCAAAACGCCACAGCCGGGGTGGGGTGTTTACCGCTATTCTCGCCTTCCGGATAGCGTATAAAAGTTTTTCCCCACACAGCCGAACAGGCATCAGATAGCTCTCCACACGTCCGGTTTTTCCTCCAGAAACGTTACCCTAGAAACAACGGTACACATATAAGGAGCAGTATTATTGTGTTTTCATCTTTTTAAAAAACAAGCTTTTGCGGATCCGGACACCTCTGCGGGTTACTCCTCAGCCTGTACAGGTTAGAAAAGTCTCTCTCTATTAAACGGGTTATATGGTTTCTAAAAATCACGGGGCCTGCCAGGCGTAAAGATTTCATTTTTTTCTCAGGCTTGCGACACGGTTGAATTTCCAAGATTGTTTTTGTTAGCAGGCCCCCCACACTCGCATGTACACGCATACCCATGGTTTTATAAACCCTTTTAAGCATCTGATAAACGTTATATGACTTCAACATCTGACATATCGCCCGTATTGCTACAGATTGATAATTCGGGAGTAAACAATCATGAGGATCCTGTTGCGGGTATCCGTATTTATGCCCTTCACACCATTGGTAATAGTCCCGCTTCAAACACGTTTTCACAACAGCCGCCGCAAACGCTTGAGCCGTTACAGTCTCCAAAAGGGTTATATTATCATCTTCTTCCTCATCAGAACTTTCAAAACGTGTCAAAGTATCGCATTTCTTACACTTAACAACGACTGGGAATGCTGAACTTTCGATCCTTTTTGAACAGCACACGCAATAATAATTGACGGCGTTAAACGAGTTGTTCAGGCCCACAGTTCTGTTATGGTTATCTGGCGTTTTCTGCAATTCAAAAAAGAAAGAAGTTTAGCTCTTGAGCATGTGTTTTCACAGGTTTTTTCACACACACAAACACCCACATCGTCATACTTCATTACTTACCATAGCCAATGTTTCAGAACCAACATCTTCCAGCATAGAGGGGCTAGTAACGTCCATAAACAGC
This sequence comes from Ambystoma mexicanum, assembly GCF_040938575.1. NCBI lineage: Eukaryota > Metazoa > Chordata > Amphibia > Caudata > Ambystomatidae > Ambystoma > Ambystoma mexicanum. Next base: position 1,134,352,721 of record NC_090929.1, on the reverse strand, counting down.
TTGTCTTCATCAGATGCTGTGTCTCCCGTCGAGGTTATTGCAGCCTCTGGAAACAGTTGCTCTAAAACATTCAGATCTTCATACGGGGTCTCCTCCAGAGCCTTAACAGCCTCATCCATATCCACATAGTCTGCATCGGTGTAGGCGTCATCCACACCGGAGTCGATGACACCCGGCTGTTTCCCACTCCCAAGATTCAACATATCAAAATGCTCACATAATGTACCCATAGCCGCTGCGTCATCAGGACCCCCATCGACGGATAGCGTTGGTGCCGGCGGACTTTCAGGGCTGTAATATTTTTGAAGGGTTTTCAAATCCTCAGCAGCTGTATTGTCCTTAGAGTAGTAGCTGTAGCGCTTCATAATTCCTGGTATTGAGGTCTTTTGAGTTTTCGGTTTTTTTTTTCCAAGGCTTCAGGAACGGCTTGTACATCCCCCAATACTTATCTGTATATATACACCCTGCACGCCACGCCCCACCCTTCAAAACCCCGCTCCACACTTCCGGTTCTTTGGGGGCATCCGGAGGAAGTCCCCTTGGGGCTCCAACCCTTGGGGGGACCTTCCCGATAGCCCCCATGATTTCACATCCGGTGGGACACCCCCGCTAAGGACCCAGGGCCTGTTAAACACACCTACATCACTTCCGGGACAGGATTTTGCCCAGGCAGAACTTCCAGGGGAAGCCCCAGGGGGCCACGCCCAGGATATGACGTCATAGGGACCGGATATCCCGCCCTAAAGGGGCGTGGAAAGCTGTCAAGGCTCGTTTGATGAGGAAAGGTATCATTGTATACTACTTCCTTCGCTGCTGCCTTTGGGATATTCCCAAATCTTTGAAAAGCTGAGCCATGCCCTGATCTGTTATGCCCATCTTGCCCCTCCGGTAGGAGCCCGTTGCTGCATCACCCTGGCCTTTCCAGACCCTCTCCCACATCCAGTTGAGACCCCAGCTAGACCTTGCCCTGAGGCATTGCTACTACGTGTTTTGGCCCAGTCTCCTGTGCTATCCTGAACCCAGATTTGATGGTTGTTGTTGGGACCTTGCTGCAACACAACCTCGACTGCGAGGGAGCTGCTCCATCTCTGAAGCCCACAACAAGAGTGGAGACAGGGAGATGTTCTGTGACACTGCTGATACAGCTGGCCACCATATGATCCAGAGTCCTCCAGGCAAAGTAACTGTAAGAAGAACGAAGGTTGCCGTGGTTCCTGTTCGCCACACCTTGCTGGCTGCAATGTTGAAGACCAGCAGAGACTGATGCGGGTCCAGTAAGTTCTTTCCTTGTTCTTGGGAGGGATTTGCATTAGAGTCAGTTTCCGCCTGCCCTACATGATCCCCCGTCCCCTGCCGAGTTAACCCATAGAAGAATTTGCAGGAGGAAATCATGCCCTTGACCTGCCAGAATTTCACCCTTAAACACTGTTTGTATAATACCCATATGTCGTGAAAAGACAGTGTAAATAAGTGAATTTATTGCAAATAAGTCCTAAACGCTGAGAGTCAATGTTTGACATCGGTAAAAAGTAAGAGGTTGTTGGTAGTGGATTCACTTGTTCCTTGTTCATTTTGAAAATGTACGGAGCTAATCACATCCCAAACAAAGCTATTATTGGGTACATGTATTTTGAAGCCATTTTCTCCTTTTTTGAAATATATAAAGCAGTTTATAATTATTAGTCAAACCTAGGGACAGTTTTGAAAAATACAGTGTTCCGGTCTAAGAATCATCTTGTCTTTGCAGTTAATGTATGCAGCATTCCATTAAAGTTGCAGGTGCCTCGGTTTACATACTTTGAACAGTCTGCTTTTATTCTATAATTGTGGTATTCACGCTAATTTACACGTGTTCCCATTGAACTTTGTAAATATTGCTTTCATCATATCTCGCCCATGTCAGAGTAGGCTTCTAGCCATCTCCCTGGTTATGTACCATTTGCAGTTATATTGTCATGCTGTATACTATTTGCATTTACCTTGCATTGCTTCTGCCAATTCATTTGTACCAAACCTTTGCATCTCTGGTGTCAGTAATCATTGATTTGGGTCTGCAGTCATTTATGTGCCCGCATCAGATTTCCCATGATCTAATTTCATTGTGATTGCATTTTATTTGCTCCACTTATTTCGCTTTGGTTCTTGATTGGCCATTATATCACTAGTTGTGCACCAAGATCCCGAGCTCCCCAACCCACTTCTTCCTTTCCTCCTGGCATCCCCATTGGCGAGGTTTGCACAGTAGCTATCCCATCCGCTCGGTTGTTTCGAACTCAGGAACATTTATCATGTTACATTCAGTGCTAATTTCATGGAGGCATTCTCTAGTACGAAACCTGGTCTCTCAAGAACCTCATGCATCGAGGGACCTTCAAGTAATCTCCACCCTCTTTAAAAACCCCTGTAAAACTAATTGCTAGGCTGTGTCCTGTAGAATTACTCTCGCATTCAGATTTTATTCCAAGCTAATGCCCGCCATATTTTCTCACCTGTGATTTTACTCCCATTATATGCCCCACGGTTTGGTCCAAGTGTGCTCCACATGATTTCGTTCTTTGAATTTCAACACCTCTGTATCTCTGCCCCTCAATTCCATGTTTTGCCTCACTCTGCTTTGCCTTCGCCTTACTCCTAGGTTTTACATTTCAGATTGTGTCATATTCTGTATCTGAGCGCCCTACCTTCATCTCATCCCTAGGTTTGCCCATTCTATTCTACTTCCTTCTGCGATCTACTCCTAGGTGATGCCCCATTTCGGAAATACTCCTCAGTTGCACCCAACGTATAACTATTCCCCATCTGGGATTGCACTTGTATGCTGCTCCCCATTATTAATTTCAACCCTAGGGTATTTCGGCTTCCCATCATGATTGCAGTACCCGGTTGGGCCCCATTGGGGTTGCAAGTAAGTACATTAGATTGTGACAAAGTTCCTCTGCCACTTTAGACACATTTCACTGCCTTGAAATTCAAATGCACTGAATTCTTGGCTAACTCCTCCCTTCCCTAGAGTCGCAGCCCCCCAAACCCCATTGGGATTCCTCTGCACTGCTTAACTCGACGTGCACTGATATGCTTTATGCATGCTCTGGTGCATTTTGCGTACATTAATGAGGCTGGTGAAATAGATGGCTTACTTACATTTTGTATGTTACACTTTTCATTTTGGTATTTTAGTTGCTATATTGCGATTATTCAGGACACTACCGCAATGAAGATCAAGGAATAATGTCCTCTCAGTCTACGCGACCTGGCGTCCCTTTAGTAACCTAAATATCAACCATTAGGCTAGGTTCTATTCAGGTTATCGTTGACAAACTAACCCTGGTATATCAACGCTCAATATATTGCACTTTGTTATTCCCCTAGGCCTTCAGACACAGTAAGGCCGGATATGTCAGGAGTCTAGCTTCCTCATATTGAGAAGTGCATCTTACCAGGAATTCCTTCTTGCAATCATGTTTATAAATCCCCCACTTCAATGAACAGAGATCTTCGGCTCTTGGATAATCTGGCTTTTTCATCTTCCCCTTTACCCTTCCCTTTTTTTGTTCCCTGCATCCAACTGTGCATGGACAGCTCTTGGTTTTGGCACTTCTAGCAGTGAACGCGCCACTTCCAGATGTACACAATGGCTATTGAAGTGGAGAAGAAGGAGGTTCATAGCTATCTGTTTGAGTAGCCTCTACGCGTCAAGGTCGAACTTGAATACTTCTCAACATACAGCTATGCACCAGTTCATTGTAGGGTCCTCAACATGTAATAGAGCAGACCTTCAAAGAAAATGCTTGGCATGAAGGGTATTTCTATACTCACTTTTTATGATAAGCATTGTTTTTTTATCCATTGCTAAAGATGACACATTCAGAACTATTACAACAATTCTAGAACACTCGCCCTTAACCCCCTTGTATCTTTGCAATAGTTTGACTGTTTATATCCTACCCCTGCCGCACTCCCACTTTCTGCCCTCTCCTTTCCCCTACAGATCATGGTCTGGTTACCCCTATATGGGAAGCAATACCTATAATTATCTGGACAAGGCCTGGTGCCGTCAACCACTATGGTAGTGATGGGTGCAGCCCAAACGCTTATTACCATAACAAGTCATTGATGGCGTTTACTGATGTATTCTTTCCCCTAATTTTGATTTTAGACTTGTACTGTTATATGTTTGTCTGTTTTTGTTTATCTCCCACTCCTATGCCCTTGCAGAAACCTCCTTCCATTCTGCCTGCCAACAAGTGGCTACTGGAACTTCCCACCCTTCTGTTATCCTTTTAGCTTGCACGTGTCCCAAACATCACTTTTCATCCCATGTAAAAGATAACTCTAAAACAGGTGTGATCTGGCACCACAAATCTAAAATTCATTCCTTGTGCCAAATCCAACCAATTTGAATTACTTTTCATGGAAAAATAAAATCAACCCGAAGCTACCAAGTTGATATTTTTGTTGGCCAATGCTCTGGTGAAACGCACACGCCATCAAAAAACACAACAGCTGAAGACCATTGGCAACAGTTGGTATCCTGCACTTTGATGTAGCCTTTACTCTGTATTCACAGTACAGTGCTGAGATCCAATAGGCATTTCATTCCATATGAGATCACCATAGAGCGCCAGTATTAAGCTAGCATATGGTCCAAGACTACAAGTCTAGGCCTAAATTGTGTCTAAAGGCTAATATAAGTTCCAGCGGGGCAAGAATACCATGTATGTACGGATACCTAGAGTCCAATTCTGTTTGGGGTACCCCTTGATTGTCTATCATAAAATAAGTGGTCAGAATGGCAAAATACAATCAAAACAGAAACAGTAAAAACACAGTGTGGTAAAAAAGATATAGCATGGTAGCACTTGTGCCTTGTTTCCCCAAGATATTTTTTTAAAAAAATAGAACTCCAAAAAAAAACGGTGCCAGGTGCATCAAAAATACACATGAACAATTCTCTGTGTTTGCCTTTTCAAAAGTCAGGCAAGCATCTTCTTTGTCAACTAGATTCCTGTTTAGGTTACAATTTTGGTCGATTTTCCTCAACTCGATTGCAAACTCCTATCCGAGACAATGCGTAGATAGATCAGTATTATCTGTTTACAACTGCGCTGCCTCTAGCTGCTCCTCCTCTCTGGTAAATCCGCAACAGGCATGAGCGAGTAAAAGAGGGCTGCATAGCCCAATTGATTACTGGCAGACAGGGGTGTTGCTAGGTCTGGAAAAGATCTGGGGCTATAACAATGTCGGGACTGTCGGGCCTCAGGGCTAGCTAGCTTTTTGGTTGTAGCCCCTGAGCTTCTTTCCGGGCTAGAACCAAAAAAAAAATCACTCGGATAGCAAATATAATTAGTACCCACATCCCCCTTTCCTGCACTTTCTATTGGCGGTCTCGCAGGCCTTAACTAGTGGTTACACTCAACTTCACCTACTCTCTTTGGCGTGCTTGGTTGTGTGCTCTTTCCTGCTTGTCCACTACTTCACTCATAGCACTTCACTATTTGACTCCCACCTGGCCATTCTGCAGGATATTTGCACCTGGCACTGCTCCTATGTGGCATGCCTGTTGTTATCTGGCTCTGGCAGACTACTGCTCCGATCCTTGGTCTTCCTCGCCTGTAGTCTGCTCTCTATTTCCCCTGGCAAAGTCACCTATTGTTGGTAGACTGATAGAGCTGGAGTAACCATGCCACCAACCACTTCTTGATGTAGGGCTCAGAGGAGGAGAAGAGAGGGACCACCATGCCATTAGCAGCAAGAGTAACGATGGGCTAAGGGACCTCAAAGCCATAACATAGTATCCTCTGCAGGAGGGATATAAGACCTCTGATCAAGGGTCTAGGACTAGGCCCAAGACCAAGGAGACCAGGGTGGATTTAAGGAAACCCCATTTTGGTTGCAGGGACAGATAAAGATCCCCGGGGAAGCAGAATACTTAGCCATCCCCGCCCACAGCCCAGAATCCCTATCACCATGTAGGCATTCCGAGACTCCGGGAACTCAATCTAAGAACAAGACCTTTTGCTCAATCGTGATCGGACCAGATCCAAGGGTATGCCATTTATCCCACCACTATAGCCCTACCCGCGACCTGTGGAGGTTTCAGGCTAAAGAGTTCTCTGATAATTGGCAGAATTTCCAAAGTGAACCTTACGTGCAGTGCTAAAGTGTACAGGTCTGTGTCATGACAACATTTATTCAATTCTAATACCACTGGTTTTATGGACCAGAGAATTCACTGTATACAATCTCCCAACAGTGCACAATAAACAGCATCCAGATTTTCAAACATGAAGTACTGGAGTTCAGGACACGTGTCTGTGGTGCCGATTCAGTGGCACCTTGAATGATGGTGCGCCACAGAACTGCTGATCTCATTGCAACAATCACCAAAGTATTGCAAAGGCCAAGATGCTTCAGCCCGGGTAACCACATGGCCAGTGATAGGAAAAGACGTTCTCAAGTCCAATCCCTGCCCACCACAGCTGACTGTCATTACCAATTCACAGTCTGAGGGGCCGGTCTGCAGGAGGGACCCGGGGGGAAGGCATTTTTATCAGGGTGCTGGGCGATGGAGGAAGGACTGCAGTGGCTGGGAGAGGGGAGGGAAGCAATTAGACCAGAAAAGCAAGGAGTAAAGAAGGGGGGAGTGTGACGGCATGAAACGCACGAGAAGGACAGCAGACAGCACAGCAACCCTGGAAGGGGGGGGGGGGGGAGAATAATGGGTAACCACGTACCGGGTAGAGCGTAATAGCAGATATCCCAAAGTGGGATGGGCAGGTGATAGAGGAAGTGGTGGAAGGAGTACAGAGTACTGCAGAGAGCAGAAAAGAAAGTAGAATACTGGAAGACTGCCTGAAAGACCTGCAAAGAAATTCAGGAGCAGGCAAGAGAGAAGGAGAAGGACCCGATGAACGGAGGGTCAGAAGAACAATGTGAAGGGTGACAATAGGCAGGAGGGGATGTTCATTGGAGCCTATCATTGTGGGGCCTTGAGGAGAAAAGGAAAGTGGACAAAGGGAGGAGACCAGCAAGGAGGATGCAGCCGAGGAGAGACCAAACAGGACAGTAGAAAGTTCCTGCCAAGGGAGCAACTGTTCACATTCTGCTTTCAACAAAGCAGTCTTGAATCTCACTAGGCTCAGTGTGATCTGGAGAATCCTGACCAAGCTGTGGCAAGATTTGAAGCAAGCCCAGACCCCAGGTGTCCGTCCAAGAAGGGGGGTAGGGGAGGACTATCTCAGGCGACTTCAACATTCTGGCTACAGTGATGGCAGCAGCTAGCACCAAACAAACCACACAATAAGTGCAGGGAACAATTAAAACACATTGACTGAGTGACTTTTAGCATGACCACCAAGAGGCAGAAATCCAGGAAAGAGAGGGATGGACAGCAAGCTGCAATCACTCTCATTTCTTTTGATTGTTTCGACACCTACTCTGTTTATTCAGGTCACCCAAACCCTGGGAATTTTTTAGTTTTATGATAAACCTGTTTAAACCATATGCATAATCTGGGAAGGATGCTCATCCAATCAGGCGGCAGGAAAATCGGGTGGACAGTGATAGGGTCTACCCGTGTTCCACTTGCCACCTGCACCCTTCCTTGGCTGCTGCCATTTGTCATTTTAGGTGTCTATGTGCCACATCCCCTTCTGCCAGCCTCACCCTATCCCCCGCCCCGAGTCATACAAAGCCCCCTGCCCTGTTACTTGCGTGCTGGCCCGGGGATCAATGCTGCGGCTGCTGTGCTACTTTCCATCCACACTGGGCCATAGGCATAGAAATAGATAATCACTTTTCTATTTACTATGTAGGTGGCCAGCTTGTTGAGCTTTTGATTTGATGGGAAATTGGGAATGCGCAAGTGGTGTGCAGCCCATCTACTGTCAAAAAAACACATCTTTAATCTAGCCACAACTCGCATGAAGCCCTGGGTGCAAATAGCATTCATCCTATTGTCCGGTGGTGATCAGGGCCAGTAATGACCCAGGCCTCTCACTGACTCTTACTAAGGGGTCTTTACTGGCTATGGTCAACCCTTGAACATGGAGGTGATAGCTATATTCATTAAGCCAAATTTGTCTGATTATCTGCTGGCCATGACAGTGTCCTCGGGCCTCTCCTCGCTCCCCTCGCTCCCAACTAGAACCCTGGGAACCCTCTGTTCTATGGCAAATGTCCAACGCTACTGTTAGCTACAAACCTCTCAAAAGAGGGCTGTACCTGGGGCCAAATTACAGGACCAAGCAGAGAGTATTCCTTACTTAGCACAAGGAAGTCAACAATGATCTCCTTTAAACCAACCAGATTGTGAAGAACACAGGCGTTCTGAGACCAAGAGCAAGGAGGCATCCACTTGGAATAGGAGACCTTGCCAGCAAATATGGTAATCCAAATACCAAGAAAGGAAGCCCACTCAGTCTATTTTTCTGCATTACATCTCCTCATCTAGCCACACCCACACACCTCATCCTTAGTTCTTCAGGTACAACGCTTTTTCTTTTGCCACATTGTCCATCTCTTAGCATGTCCACAACCCACATCTCTGCTCCTACCCACATCACTAAATATCTTCCTCTATCCACAATATTAAATATCTTCTCTGTCCTCAAACTGAAATCTCTTTCTCTATTAACAAGGCTAACGTAGCTGCAACTCTCCAAATCTCTTACTCTGACACAAATACTAGTTTCTTTCTCTGCTGATACACTGTCCTCTTTGTCTCGCAACATCCAAATATCTTTACTATGCCAACACCACTAATGTGTTCCTCTGACTACACCCTTCACCCTTACACACACCTTATTATTCCCACACACCATCTCTTAATATGTGATGTGAGGAACATGAATGCATCCTCACTTTCTTCTCCCCAGAATCCTCTGCTGCGGTTGCCAAGGAAAGGCCATCACTTTTGGATTCTGACCCTGCGGGTAGATATGTGAGGGAGGATCACCTGGGTGGAGGAGATTTGGGGAATGGAAGGAGGGTGTCTTTAGGTGAGGCACTGTATCCCCTGTGTCCATTCCACAATGAACCTTCCATCCATGAAGCCTTTATAGGGTATTGTCAAGACCCCTCCCTTTCTTCCTTGCAAAATGACCCTCAGGTAAATCCTCCCTGTAGAGGTATAGGGAAGCAAGCAAGAAGGAGACACCTCCTTATATGGGCAGACTAGACCCACATTTATCTACTCTGGTTAAATTAAGAAATTGCCAAAATACATCTTGCCCTCCCCCGACCTTAGTAGATTGTTACTAATCTTTCTCACTGTCACACACTCCAATTGTATCCCATTCAGGTCCCTTTAAGGCTGAAACGAGGAAGTAGTTACTAGGAGTAATGCACACTTCCATCTGTGCACACCACATTGGTAATGGGACGACGAAGAGGACTGAAGAACACCACCCTAACAGTCAGGTATGTCCCATTGACAGAGGTAATTGTAGTCCAGCAAAGGACTTGCACATGCAGCCACTTGAGAGACTACAGGTGCACCCACATGGAGAAAGAACTGCCTGGGAAACCAGGACGACGTAGAGCATGCTGGAGAGGGGCTAGTGAAAAGGACGCTGACTGTTGCAGTAGAGCGGGAAGGACACCAAGGCTGGAGAGAGCCGCAAGAGAGTCAAGAGCCCTGCAGAACCCTGAGCTACGTGTCCCCAGCTGGAGCTAGGGCACACAGACGCCTCCACTATGCTGTAGGACCAGGCAAGAATGTACTAAAGTGGTGAGCGCTGCTCGCCGGTGCTCATAATATGAGAGAGGGGAGTGAGCGAAAGCAGAAGAGGAATGCGCAAGGAACCAGAGGAGCTGCCGTACAGCAGTGAGTGACAGTGAGAGAACACTCATGCCGGGGCACTCCAGGGGCTTACTATGGGCCAAGAAAGATGCCAAACAAGAAAACGCATATAATGAATTGGTCTGGAGACCAAATGGACATTATTAAATACCTATCAAGCATCAAAGTATGAGTTTTTGAATACCGAACTAAATAAAAGCTATGCACAATATATGAAAATACTGCATGAGTGGCGAGAAAGTGATGGGTATTTACGAACAGAATGAAAATAATGAAAAAACATTTATGAACAATATGAAATTACAAAGCAGAGTGAAAACCAGTAATGAGATTTGGTGAAGCACGTGAAAGGCAAATGATAATCACTTTTAGATAGTGTGAAAACAAGTTGACGACAATGGATAAACGCCACAAAGTGAATTGTGTGAAAGGCACATGATGGCAGAGTCAAGAGACTGTTAAGAAGAAACAGGTGTACAGATGGACTAGTGTCACGGGTGCAAAGAGGAAACCTATGGTGGCAAAGTAGTCCAATGAGAATCAGTGAACATTTTAAAGTACCAAGGATCATCGGTTCCGTGACCTGTGATCGGTGGACTGTGTGGTCCGACAACTGCGCCTAGACCGTGTAACCCCTACTTTGAGTGAGCCAAGGAAAATAAAGAGGTTGAAGTTGTTTTGCCTCAGCAGTGTTGTGATTAAAGAGAAGGAAAAGCCAATTGAATGGTTGGAAAGCCTGAGCGGTTATAAAGTGGATTGATATCATATTGGAAGCTGTCAAATTTCAGTTAACTGTGAACTGTGTTGCACTTGGGGAAAGGAACCCCAAGGCTGTTTGGAACAGTGTTGAACTTGGGAAAGGGAGCCCCCAGGTCGTTTTTGAGCAATTGTTTTGAAGTTGAGGAAGGAGCTGAAAGCAAGCCAGGAGCTGGAAGACGCTGAGAACTTTATTTTGAAAACCTGTTTCTTTAGTTGCCGACATCCATGCAGATTGAGTAGATTTAGTTGTGAGGGCAAACATATGTTTTGGACACAGATGGAATTTTTAAGTTGAACTTTATGACACAGACTTTCCTTATTTTTTTTAGGTAGGGCAATCCCACCTTAGCATAGGGCAAGTTAGGCCTTACGCCATCATGACATTTGAGAAATAAAATCTTCATTTTAGAAAGTCAATCTGATGTCTTTGCCTTACTTTATCATGCCTTCACAGTCCATATCCCTAATGTCTGCCTCACCCATATGTGTAATCCTTTACTCTGCCCAAATCCCATATCTCTTACTCTGCCTAAATCCTGCATCTCTTCCTCAACTTCACCCCGCATCTCTTCCCACATTTCCAATTTACAAACCACGTCATGCAATTATGCTGATGATTTCCAGCTGTTTCTAGATATTACCGGTGATCATGAGAAGGATCAACAGATGTTGAACATGATATACCATATGATAAAATGTTGGATGTCAACTAATTGGCTCTGTTTGAATGTGGCCAAGACCGAGCTTATGCATTTTGGCCCTCGGCAGACACAAACCAACTTAGATCAGACATATGCTAACTTTATTATTGATTTTCGCCAAAGCAAGGTAGTACAGAAGGTGAAGACGGTGGGCACATACATGGAAGCAAACTTAGATTGCGAAGCCCACGTATCAGCTATACTACCAGCACCAACTATCACTTTAAAGTACTTAGGCAGATAGCACCATTGATTTCAATAGACAATCGTACCAAACTTGTGAGAGCAGTGATCCTCCCACGTGTTGATAATTGTAACCGACTCCTTGGAGGTGCAAGTAAGGCCGAGGTCCAACAGCTGCAAAAAATCCAAAATGCAGCCATACGTATCATCTTTCAGATGAAAAGATCAGAGCCAACGACCACAGCAAGGAAAAAGTTACATTGGCTCCCAGTGGCAGCTAGAATTCAGTTTAAACTGTTATCCATATGCCACAAGTGCATCTTTGGTAATGCCCCAGCATACCTGAAGAATAAGGTTAATCTTTACCAACCTAAGAAATTTAAGATCAGCTGAAGGCTCCCTACTGGAACTACATCGGGTAAACAGAGCCTGAGGCTTTGGTCGGGCCTTCCATGTCCGAGGAGCCAAGGCATGGAATGCCCTACCCTTGCAGCTACATAAAATGGAGAATCATCTCACTTTTCGAAAGCAATTGAAAACAATTCTCTTTAAATAGCATTAATGTTCCTGAACTTCTCCTTCTGCACCTTTCTATCTCTCGGCGCCTGGATGCCCAAAGGCTTTGGCGCGGTATGAGCTCAATAACATAACACATCCTCTGGCCATGCACCCTATATCTTTGTCGGCCCATAATCTCCATCTTTTTCTTTGTAAACCTTTGATTTTTCTTTTCCAGAAACAACTTCTATCTCACCTAGCCACCATTTAAACGTTTAATCCTTTCCTTTGTCTACAATCCTCATCTCTTCCACTGCTGTCATTCCTCATTTTTTCATCTGCCCAAACCAATCATTCAGTCAAAATATATTTATTCGGATAAGATCTCCATAAACAAATTACATACAGTAACACATATTTTTTTAAAGAATTTATTTAACGATTTTTACAATACGACAAATGTAGTCCAAAGAGCTAAAAATCGTTTTGATACAATTTATTAGATATAAATGAGTTAAACAATACAAAACAAATTCCAACAAACAGAATAAGATCAGTTACCAATTGTAAGTGCACCAAGTAGGAGGATCCCTAGGTGTTATCAAGATTGCTGCAAATGTTTCCTCCTTATTATCATTACTGCTTGAAGGAACTTTGACACTGCCCACAAAAACAGTGGCGAGTCAGCCCATAACAGAAAAATGATGGCCGGCCTACACTGCCTTATGCCACTCGATTATAGTGGTGGGATATTATGCGTTTCCCTGGGCACTCTATATCTACTACATATACAATTAACGTGGAATGAGGTTTCAAGAATGTTAATTAAAAACTGACAGAAAGTGCCTCAGCTCACAGCTCCATTTTCACAAGCAAACGTAAAGAGACAGTTAAATCAAAGCTTGGTAAGCAGACTATCTTTAAGAAAAGGGCTGCACGTCAGATAGGGTCCGGTATGATGGCTATAGCTCGAATGGCCTGATTCAGGAGTTCAGTCATTTCTTCAGTTTCTCTAGAAATGTCAAACTATGCTTTGAGAGTCTGTGTTAGCACTGATTTCACAGTATTTCCAGTTGCCAGGGATCCGGGGGGGGGAGGGGGTTGGCGGTCAACTGGTTTGGCGTCCCAAACTTATCAAAATGAGCAAACGTATAGCTTAGGGAGTTTTGCTCCATCGTTGCTTGAGAGAAGGAGAAATCTCTGTGTCTAGGTCCACCAGTCCTATTTCTGAGTGCATCACGAACATTGGAGATGAGTTGGGAGATCCCAATACTCATCTCCAGAAGGTATTCTGGAGAGCTTGGATCTTTACTGCATTGTGGTAGCCTCATATACCCATGGCTGATAAAACAACTTGATCAGCTTTGGCCTTAAACACCTTAAAGTTGGCTGCAAATGTAAAAATACCACCAGTAGCTTGAACCATGCATAGCACTGCTTTGTTGATATAGCCTATATGATTTAAGCCAGAGATAAATGAAATGCCTAAATAGTCACATTGCCCAAACCAACTTGTGTTCTGTCCAAAAACTGTATCTCTTCTGCTACTCAAACTTTTAATCTGCTCGCCACAACCATGATATCCTCTTTTGCGCACAACCTTCATCTCATCTGCCAACCACATCCCTTATTTCTTCCATGGCCGACACCCCTCTACAATTTCTCAAGCCCTCATCCATTTCTCTGTCCACACCATTAACTTTTCCATCTGCCATATTTGGCCTTTTCCGGACAGTCGCTCTTTCATCTCACACAGTTGTTTATTATTTCCCTTTCACAGGGCAGGGCAATTCTATCAAGACAAACGCATGACATCATGTTACCCAGCTGTGCAGTCCTCTGTAGTCTTTGATTCCAGAATCACTTACCGAATCGATGACACCCCTTAAAGCCTGGAATCCACCCGTCACAGGAAAAACGTGTTCAATGCTGTCAGCAATTGTTGCTAGCTAAAAAAAGATTATATAAATTAACATATAATATAACAAACAATGTAGACAATGGGCACTCACTGCTTTAACAACACTGTTGCACACTGGAGGCATGAGGAAGCAAGTGAACCGAGCCACCAAAAGCAGCACAGGATTTCCTGAGGTGTTCCATGGCACCTGCATATAGAATAAAGGAAACCTAGCTGGCCTCTATCTCTGTACATGAGTATTTATTTGGCTTCAAAGTACAGATAAGTGGAAAAGAAGACCCTATGAGCGGGGGTGAAAGAGTCGCAGGAAGATAGCTCAGCGGCAACGTGCTCACCTTGGAAGCAAGACACGGAGCAACACAGGTTCAAACCCCGGCTCCGCGCTCAGAAACCTCTGGGTATTAAGCACGTTATAAATAACCCATCATATCATATCGCTTGAGAGGATTTCAGCCAAACAAGCAATTCATATTTCAGTAGAGAAGAGCAAGGCAGGGTACAACTCCCATGCCAAGCATGAAACTGTGTGAAATGTCAGTGGCAGCGGAAAAGTAATGCTGATTTTGTGGATCTGGCAGAAGCGGAATCCAGTGCGAATTCCTCACCAATCGCTTTGCGGGCAAACATTTATCTCACCCCTAGTGGTGGACGCAGCCCTCCATTTCTGCACAGCCTCATTATTGTTTCAGTGTCATCAACAAAAAGATCAACAAAGCTGAGAGAAGAGGTTGAACAAGATGCATACAAGGGAGGAGGCCTTATTTTTGTAACAAGGAAACCATTTTAAGAGACAGGTCCCAAGGCAAGGAGATGCATAACGGGCAGTGTGCCTGAAAAGAAATCATACAGTCAAGGGGTGCTTATTAAGCTGGGTAATCTCTTATGAGTCAGTCAGCATTGCAATGGTAACAGTGGCGGTGAGTGTGGAAAGTTCCACTGGGAAAGTGGAGATTGCACAAAAGAGGTCAACAAATGCATGGCGTCCCTATAACCCTCTGTACTTCAAGGAATCCTGGTCGGACTCCCCAGCCTTGCACCTCCACCCCCAGCTCACAGGTTGTCCTCATGACCAACCTAGTTCAGTTCTCCGTCACACACCTTATGGACTTCGCATTCTGGGGTTCACTCAGCACTGACATTTATGGACGCAGGCTGCGCTTTCATTTTCGCATTGCCAGCACACCCATTGCTGTGCTGCCTTGTCCATAGTCAGACAGTCAAATAAGTGCAGTTGGGTATGTTTTAGTGTCTTGGTAGGTTTACTTGAAAATTAAGAATAGCAGGGGCAACTTATATTTAAGCTCCGGTTACAAAAATAATAATACAAGTATTTGAGTCACCCCCTTGAAAAAGGACATGGTTATACAGTGGTCATCTTGTTTCTAAGTGCTTCCAAATTACTAGATGGGGGAGCTCTAGTACAGGGAGGTAGGGTGTGTTTCAACGCGCCCATTCTGATGGGGCAGCTGCCACGAAAGAGAAGGGCACAAGTTAAGATGACGAAATATCTTCGCAACCTTTTTTAGCAGTGAGATTTTTCTGCTTTCCATGACACTGTTTTCAGGTCCCATTCAGGCGACCCGTTTCAGCTTCAAAGCAAATTCCGTTCTTTGTATTGTTTTAGTAATGGAATGTCTTCTCATTGTTCCAGACGTGTGTGAGGGGGAAAGGGGGAAATAGAAGGGAGGTAAACATTGATGCGGCAACTTAGAAACAACCCAACTAAAATGTCCACAATAGTGAAAGGCGGGCGGGATCGTGGAGGGGAGGAAGGATGAGGCTTCCTTCCTATAGAACACAAACCACTCATTTCATCTGCCTGTTGTGACAAAGGACATCCCGTGCCACAGCAACATTGAGGACAAATAAATAAAGCTGCCCCTACTCTTTCGGGGCTGACATTCTCAATGCAAGTCTGCTCTGCAGGAGGGAATGTTCTGCTGCGACTCAGAGCGCCATCCCACAGTTTCTTCTGGTGGAATCGTGCCTGGCGACAAAGGCTGGTGAGGGAGCACTCCTCTGTGCCCCGTGTTTGCTCCAGCCCGAGCCCATAAGATGCCCCAGTGGCCACGTGTGTATAGCCCCTCGGGAGCTACCCAGAATTGTCTTGAGGTAAAACCAGCCTTGGTGAAGATAAAAGGGTAGTCCATCAGGCCAGTTGGGCGATGCACGTGATAGCAGGTGTCTCAGGCGAGGCAGCAAGAATGGTGTGGTTGGGCAATATAGGAGATGGTGTGGGCCAAGGAAGAGGTATGCAGAGATGAAAGAGTAGGCAGGGGCCGCTGTAGCACAGAATGGTGCAAGGCTATAGGAAAATGGACAGGGATAACAGGAGAGTATCAGGGGAGGTGAGCAAGGGCATCAGCAGAAGCCTGCATGGAGAGGAAGTAAGGAGGCAGCAGAGGATGTAGGCAGTGGTCGCTGACGATTAAGGCAATCTTACTGTTGCCAGAGACATGGACAAGAGGAAATGCATGGTGTGCAGTGGCTACACTCGAGAGAGCAAAAAGGAAGCCATGTTGGGTAGGGCCTCTGGAAGAGGTATGCAGGGGTTTGGTCAGGGGCTTTCGGACAGGTGGGCAGAATTGACATGACAGATGCAAGTGGCTATAGGGGAGGCAGTCAATGCAAGGAGACATGGGGTGAGCAGCCGGACATGAGGGGTGGGGAAACAGAAGAGGTTCACATGGTCTGTACGGGTGGTGGGCATGAATGTCAGGAGATGTAGGTAGGAACCGGTGGAGTGATGGGCAAGGGCTACTGGAGAATGGCTCTAGGGCGTGAGCAGGAAAAGGCAAGGGACCATTTTGGTAATCTCTCCATTGAAAAGATGTCAGGTTCGCTGAGAATGAGCCAATTTGACACTCCTGCTTGCCCACTTGCTGGTGTCACCCTAGATGGGGGCATAGAATTATGTTGCCATGGAAATGGCCCTAGTCGGTGGAAGTAGCAAAAGTGGTGTGCTGGGCTGCAAGCTCAGTTGGTAGGTGCCGGAAGAGAAGTGGGCCGATGACTGCTGGATATGTATACTGGGGCAGCAGGAGAGATGGCCATGAACAGAAGAGAGGTGCAGGGGCATCGTGCCTGGTGGGCGGAGGCAGTGGGCGAGGTGGGCAGATGCAGCATGCAGTAGGCATAGTCTAAGGCCACAAGAATGACCCCAGAGTGTGCCTTTGAGATTTGATTGATGTTCTCTGCCTCTAACTTGTCATAAATAAACGCTGGCCTTTTCCCCACAATTATTTGGAGTCATTGACGATTGGCTGGGTATTGAAATAACAACCTTCACCCTGGCCTAAGTGATGAGAGCCGACGGTCCAGCTGAGCGCGGCATAAAGCATCCTGACAGCTCGCGCGGCGCAGGATTGCTCAGTTTTTGAGTCCTATTCTTTCTGATCTGGAGAATGGCCACTGCACGCAGCAGGCTATTTAAAGCCCGGCAGCGGAGCGGGGCTTCGCCGCCGCCCTGCGCCCATTCAGGCACACAAAAGGGCGCACTGGTGGAAAGCAGAAACACGAGACTAATTACCTGAGTTTCGTTAAAATCTTTCACGCCAACACAGTACACGATGGCTCCAAAGCTTCTCGCTCGGTCAGCCTAAAAGGACAAGCAGGGAGGAGTCAGAGACATCGCTGTTCAACATGCGAGCTTGTCAGACGGTGCAGGGAGTGGTACTTACCTCCTGCTCTGCGTAGTAGAACTGAGTGTCCTGCAGCTCGCCGTCGGTCAACGCTATGATCACGCTGGCGGTCCGGAGTCCTGCACGGTGACAATCAAATGCACGTGACGTGCTGATGCGCAAAGCCCAACCACTCCAACATCCACTACAATTCATCGCAATGACCCCTCGCGTGAACAGCTTTGCCATGCTCTGAACCACCATGAAAGGCCCCCACCATTTGGCAAAACCATGCACCCACCCAAGATTCTACATGACCTGCCCCAAGCGCACACACCACGTCTGGCAATGTGCAATACTCACCATCAGTAAAATTCACCATCCATGTCAAGAACCTACCCACCCGCTGCAAAGTCATGTGCGCGTGCCGAGGTAAATATGGCGCCCGTCCATGGCAAGGCCGTACCCCAATCTACAGAAAGTTTACAAACAACCCACTGCACTATGCTCTTGCATGTGTGGTAAAGTACCACACTCGTCATTGGTAATATTTCAAGCAATACATGGCAAAACGATATACTCACCCAGAGCAATGCAAGGCAGCTTCTAAATATAAAACCTACAAACTTGCCCAAAGTAATGCCAACCACTTTCCCAAAGTAATGCCAACCACTGACCCACACACAATACACTTCTACACGATCTGCACCATGCTCACACCACGCCAAGCAGTGTGCAATACTCATCATCGCCAATACTCCGCACCATCCATACAAACACCCGACCACACACACTGCAAAGTCATGGGCCCACCCACAAATATGGCACCCATCTTTGACAATATCATGCACCAATCCGCAAAAAGATTGCAATCCATCCACTGCGATATCCCACAGCATGTGTGGCAAAGTCCCACATTCACCATCCGCAATATCCCGACCAATCAGTGGCAACACGTATTTTCCCCCAGAACAATGCCATGCGGCGTCAAAAGGTAAAATCCCCACAGTTGCCCATAGCGGTGTCATGCACCCACTCACAAATAAATGAACACCCTCCCATAGCAGTACTGTGTGCTAGCCACAATCCACAGCATAATCCACCACATGGCCAAGCCACAATCCACACCCATCAATCCACACCCATCCACAGCAATGTCAGCCACCCACTGTAAGATTTCACATCCACAGTCATATCTCGTGCCAATGTGTGGCAATTGTCCAACACCCCCCCATCTGTATGCCATGGACATTTCAGGGACACATCTTCCTGTGGCATTGTCAATCGACCACACACGGTACAGTCTCACCCCAACAATGTTCCACTGATGGGGATAATCGGGAGATCTATAGCTTGGCCTGGGAGAATCTCCACAACAGTGCTCTGTAAATGCCAATGGAAGACCTGTAATCTCACCCTATCTTAAAGCTGTTTCTAAGCAAAATGTTCATGCTTCAATCATGGGGGGTCATTACGACCCAGGCGTTAAGGGGTTAACGGCGCTGTAAAAGGTTGCGGAGCCGTTAACCCCTTAACGCCTTACTACGAGGTCCCTTTGCGGCTCCCGACCTTAACGGCTGGTCTGGACCAGCCGTTAAGGTAGGGACCCACAAAGGGACCTTGAAGGTAATTACGGTACCGCAATTTGCGGTACTGTAATTACCACCTTCCCCTTTCCCATTGAGCCCTATGGGGCAAAAATGGGAATGGGGAAGGGCCAATGGTAAATGGGGAATTACCGCCCCGCCAACCTTGGAATGGGGTGGTAATTCCCCATTTCACCATGGCGGAATCGGTAAATTACCGGCGTTAACCATGGCGCTAATAGCGCCATTGGTTAACGCCGGGGTTGTGATGAGGGCCATGGTTTCTTAAAAGCTTCACCCTTAAAATGTACCCGAAAACAGAATTCTGGCATAATGGAAAATCATATAAGATATTTAAAAGAAAAAAAGACATTGAAAAAAATGTTAAACATATTTACCTTCATAATTTTCATGATATATTTGTTCATTTGCCTGAAAGAAAAAAAACATGAAGGCGTTATTGAACTGGAGCACTGGGTGGGGGGGGGGGGAGCATGGGGAGGGTGACAGAACGTGAAAGATGCAGAGGAGGGGCATTGGCTTTACTTCTTACCATTTTAAAGCCTTCGTGCATGAACGTGTCTCCGCCAGGCACTTCTTCCCGTAGGCTCTCGAGACCCTGCTTAATGGCGTCCCTTCACAGAGAAAACAAATATTGTCCAATTTCAATAATAACATAAGTGCTCCAAAAAGCGAAGCTCACTGGGCTGCAGTGAGCAAGTATAGCTCACATTCCAGATGATGTTCAGTGTTCACTGGGTTCTACGTTATTTGGTCGACCACTTTTTCATCGTGGGACTTTTCATCGCCAGCCCTTTCATCGCCAACATTTTATTTTTATTATTTTTTTATTTATGGGGGTGATGCGCCTCCCCAAACCAACCCCTTACTTAAATAATCATACCCCAATCCGCACAAACACCCCCCCCCCCTAAAAAATGTTTTAAAAAAAAAATGTTGGCGATGAAATGTCCCACGTTGAAAAATACTTCAACGAAATGCGTGTATACCGTTCACTGAAGCTCATGTTAAGTGCTCAACTGCGTCCGGTAAGGTAACTCAGCAGGTAAAGGGCTGGCATCAGCGGCCTGTGTGCAAACTGCAATCACAGGGTATTAAATCCTGACAGACAACCAGCCCTTCATAGGTCTGTGGATGAAACATTGAGAACCACTGAATTGGGTAATAGCACCTTGTCTTAAAGTGCTTAGAAGCATGGGTAGTCTAGCATGAACCACTAAAAATCATCAGTTGCAGTTGCGCTCACATGTTTGGCTTCAACTTAGAAAGTTATTATTCAATTAAGCAGTCCTCAAGATCCAGATTCAAACATTTTTTGTAATCAGACTAACTTTTGGATATTGACAAATGTGAACTTCCGTGAAACTATTATCCTGCTATTTAGAAGAAAAAGAACTTTTAACAGGCTCTGCCTGCAGACAATAACTGACAAAAAACTGCCAAACAAGTTTCCATTTCTATTGAGGATTCAGCATTTTTTTAAATAAACAAATGGAGTTCTTATTTTTCTTCTGGCAGAACGGCAACTTGATTACCACGGTGCTGTTGCTCCTATTTTCCATGGAATAAATAATGAACTTGATTAAAAATGCAAACTGAACCTGCCATTGTATCCAACTGCTCTATGCAAGGGTCACTTTCTTGAAAATAGGTCTGCTCTCACAATCAAAAAATCATGCAAAATAGAACACAACTTGCTCGCTTTCCACTGAGCAAGTTGTGTTCTGGTTCTGGTCTAATTCTATTCAGTTTTGCAAACTGAAGTCTATATTTGCCTTTATGAGTTCATGTTGCATTGTATTCAAATGAGAACGTCAAAGTATTCAGCAAGAGCCGAATAGCAAGAAACTATTCGGACGGAGCCGAATAGCTTTTTTTCAGCTGAAATCCGGCCGAATACTTACTCGAAGCCGAAGTTCGGTACACCCCTAGTGGAAAGCAATATCTAATCAATGATCATATTATATTTTACGGACAATCAGGAATATCTTAACAGATGCATTATTCATCATAGGACCATATTCTTTCATCTACCCTAAGCCCCAAGGCCCTTAATTCAACGCAAACACCACTTCCATCACCTGCTAATACCATTTACTCTTCCTTGAACCCCAATCATCAAGTATGGCATTCTTCAATCGGGCTCAAAGCTGACTGCTCATCCCCCTCAACCCAAACAACAAACATTGTCTTCCTCCATGAACCCTCAAAGACCACACAACTGTTCCATCAGCTTCAATGCCCAATTGCACTTCCATCCTCCCATGAAGACCAAATATTTTCCGTCATTCTCAGTAAAGATGAACTCACAAGCCCTAAAGGGCCAATGACCACTGTCTCATGCCCCCCATGTTCGCAGAGCAATCTGGATGTGGGCATTTTACCTCAGTAGGTGGGGAAAAGGTAGATGGTAAAATAGGGAATAAAGGGGATGGTGGTAGTGGAGAGGCTTGGTAGGCTGCATGAAGGGGGCTGATTCCCCATAAAACATGCAGTGGTAAAATGATGTAAAATGCCCTCACAAATCTAAATGGCCATCCACAAACCAAAATGCCCCAACAGTTTCCCAAACACCAAAACCCAATTGCTCTTCAATTAGCTCAAATAACCCATCTTTTCTTCATTGTTATTTTCCAGCAGTAAAATAAATGAAATGTTCTCTTCCATTAACTGCAATAATTAAGAATTCCTCCTTCAGAACCAACTACCAAATGCTCCTCCACCTCCCCGAAATCACACACTCTTTACACAGCTCCAATGTATAAATTCTCCAGCTACCTGCATGCTCAACCATTCCCGAGAAACCTGCACCACTCATCCCACAGCCAAAAATAGCTGTTCTTCAACGTGAATGTCCATGAAAAAAAAACGAATGGAGAAATTACCAATTTGTTTTTGCTCGAAAAACAAACATTACTTTTAGCACTTTTTAAAAAAAATAATGCACCCTCTAACCCTCCCTACTTTAACTAAAACCCTTATATTATTTATTTAAAATATACAAAAATCCCTACAAAATTCGAGCCAAAAAATGTGGTCATTTCTCCTTCATTTTTTGAAAAATGCGTTTTTTTTCTACGGATAGCCTTCAATTTACAACAATAATCAATTGGCCTTCCATCGGCGCCAATTCCAAGTATCCTTCCGTCAATTCCTGTGCTTAAGCATGCTTCAAACGCTGCTACCATCGCTTGTGCATTATGAACCTTTGCCACATTTTTCATATTCATCTCGTCACAAACCCCAACTGCCAAATGTTGTACTACGAGCACTTCTACACAAATGCCCTTTCATCTGTTCAGCTATGCAGACTTTCCATTAAGACCAACACCCCAACTATTCTCCATCAACTCCAATAACGCAGTCGCTTTACAAATCTCAATTATTAAAAAAAAAGCATCGCACCGCAGCGATATTTCTGACATAATGCATCGAGAGAAACAATCCATATTTCTGGAGGCGGTGCGGTCATCTCCAAGTTAAATAAAAAGCATAACGCCCCAAGTCATGATAATGCAGTCTGTGACGTCAAGTGCTCAGTGCCAGTTCTATCACCTCACAAGGATTCATGCCCTTTGACCCCTTGCTAAGGAAAATTATCGTGTCCAACCAGTTTCCCCAGCAGTCAACATCTGTATTTCAGCTGCAAATATTTCCTACATTTTCATAATTTGCAGAAGGCAGCAGCGAGTTATTTTTAACCTGATGAAAGGAGGAGCCTTCCAGCAGCCCTGCATAGGTCTTCCCTGGCGGAGACCCTAGAAATGAAAGTGAGATTTTGAAATACCTTGCATTGCATAACGTGTCTTGCACATTCTTGTAGATGTACTCGGATGTAGTAGAGGACTTGTCAGGATAAATCCAACATTTTCATTAACTCTGCATCTACAATGCTGCCCCACAAACTCCCACCACAAACTCCCACTGGGTAACCAGAAGTGGACAACTTTAATTTAGGCTTTAATCCCTCTTTTGTTGGTTCCATGTAGCAATGTCCCCGCAAAAATGTCTCCTGACAAAAAAAATCGCCGTTTATTGCAGAGACATTATTACATTGAACATGCGGGGGACACCCCCGCAATCCATGATTTTTTTTTTTTTACAAGTGGAGCAGGGGCCATCCCTGCAACCCGTCCCCATACATAACGTCACCATATATAATGTCACTAATGGCTTTTCCCGGTGAGATTATGTATGGGGACATTATGAATGGGGACATTATTACCCGATACCCTTTTGGGTACTTGCTCAATCATATCATTCTGCAAGTATGTTCTGGGACCTCTTGTTTATGGATCCATGCGGCCAATGTGTTGGAATACAACTTCCATCATCCTTCATCATTGGCTATGCTGCTAGAGCTGATGGGGGTCGTAGTCCTAAACATTTGTAGAGGCAAAGGTTGTACACCCATGAGCTAGATTAAAACACAGTTGGCAATGTACACTGCAATATCTCCGCCACACACTAGCTCTGACTGAGTTTTGGGGGATTGAGCCTCTCAGGACACCTCCTTTCAGCAATGATCCTAAACTTCCCAAAACCACTAAGAGAGGAGTGTGAGGGGCAGCGCTGTCATCTTTGGCAATGGTGCAAACCTGTGCAAAGAAGTAGCTACAGATATGGACAGATTAAAATGACATACATGTAAGACCTATACAACATAGCCGAGTGGGCAACAGCCAAGGTGTAACGTGAGGGGTTACATTTAGGTCACACTAAAACACAGGGCAGCAATAAACGTAATTAGCACACAATGCCATGCTGCGGTTTTCCACGGAGGGCGTGTACCATTGATGGTAAGACGGTCTTGGAAAGTAGTCCAAGAGAAGAGGTTTCACCACAATACAATGTTCTAGTCAGTGAACATTGGCCACTGTGAATTGATTTTTTTTTTTTTTTAAAAGAATTGGAAAACCGTGCATGCATGGGCACACAATTATTTGAAGGAATTACATACTTACATTTTAGGGCAAGACTATTCGAAGTGAGTTTGCTTCCCTTTGAGACACAGACTTGTTATCGCTTGCTAAATTATATGCATATGGGTCGGTATCTTTGCAGTCACAGCATTGAGACCGGTAATGCCTCCCTCTTCCCCCTAGGCTGTAAGGTCAGATGTGCAATCATTATTAAAATTCTTTACTTCAACCCCAATTATGTTCTATAACATCCAGATGTTTTCAAAGGTTTTTCTTAAAGAGCGGACAAAGTTTTGCATTTTTATTGTTACATTTACAAATGTATTTTTCCATCTGCTTAGGACCTAAGAAACATAGGTCTCCAAAAAAAGAAGGGGTTTGTAACATTGTTAGCAGTTACTCTATGGAATAAATTACGTTGGGCTTAATTTACATAAACTCTTTTCAATGGAAAATAAAAAAAAAAAAAACTTGGAAAACTCTTTCTAAAATCAGGCCCCTTCTCGTTCAATTTCAATGCAACATTCTGAAGCCAGGTCGCATGAGTTCCAGAGGCTTCTATATTTATGGTAACTAGGTCAGCAAGTTTTCATTAAGGATTATTCTGATCATGGCATTTTTGGACAAAGATATATTTTTTCAGTGTTTCAGATTGGCAAATTTTGCCAGAAGGTTTAGTCGGATTTCCTTTTTTTATGCTAAATGTTATGTTAAATACATTTATTAAAGTGCAGCAAAGACACAGGGGTATCTTGGCGCTAATAGTCCAAAGTCAACCGTTAAACCGCCACAAAGCAGAGGGGGAGCTCCTACTCCTACTAACTAGACAAATAAGAACGTCTTAAATATTTTCCTTTAGCCAATGTAAATAGTGATCTGTGTAGAGCCGAGTACAATAGTGTAACAGTGCTCATTCATACATTTAGGCGACACCAAACTATTCAATCTGGACCCAACTCATTCAAGGGTTCTCATCAATGTATCCTTTTGGAGTGCAAGCAAATGTATTTGTAGGAATGACAAAAGAGCACAATGTTCAATGTATGTGTGCATTCCGTAAGGTATGGTGTATAAAATACATTCTCCATGCATGAATGCTAAGTAGAAGTACCCGCTGTCTTTATGATGGAACACCACAGAGCCTCACCTGTTCTCCGTC
Source organism: Ambystoma mexicanum (assembly GCF_040938575.1). Lineage (NCBI taxonomy): Eukaryota > Metazoa > Chordata > Amphibia > Caudata > Ambystomatidae > Ambystoma > Ambystoma mexicanum. The sequence continues at coordinate 1,134,327,549 of NC_090929.1, read as the reverse complement.
AGCTTCAGGATGGTGGTGGCTCGGGAGGAGAAGACAATGAAAGACATTCGCAGCATTGGGCTGGAGAAGAAACCAACAGATTAAAGGACTAGGCATGTCTGAGCAAAGCAAATTACAACCACAAGTGAACAATCACATTAAAGGAAACCTTCCAAGCGTCGTCAAGTTGTCTGTATCGCGCTCTATGTAGCTTGTTTCTACTTTTACTCAAAACTCACAGAATAGATTCCCATACTCCGTTTATGAACCTCTCCGAGTAGTTTTCCGATGCTGCCTGGGCTTGAACTGCATACAATCTCCTCAATAATCTCGACACATAGATCCTGATTAACTAAACATTATTGTTTTCTAGACATGGGTTGTCCCTGTGCATACTCTTGAGCCCCATTCAAAGTGTCTCTGATTAGGAGCATCACAGATGCGCCTAATGAGCCACCCTTTCCCCGCTTGTAAGCACGGAGCAGAAAGTGGAGGGGCGCATTTCTGCAGAGTTTAAAAGCCCATCTCTGGAAAAGTAAAAGTGCCTTGGAATGCACAGAAAACAAAACCATTCTCCTGTGACTGGTGGCACAGCTGCAGAGGGATGTTCTACGTATTAAAGGCTTATTGATGACTCTTCCCTGTATTTGTTTTCAAGTGGAACAGCAGTGGGCTGCTGCTGTCCAGTTAGCATTTTTATTTATTTATTTATTGCATTCATTTCAGCGCACAAAAACGTCAGGCATCTAGGTGTTAGTTACAGAAAGTGCATGGTGCTTGGCATCAGGTAGGCTATATTGCATATAATTGGCAGGGGGAGCAACGCATGACTGCCAGGTCAAATCAGGTGGGTTACATTACATAGAATAGGAAGGTGATGCAGCACGAGACTGTCAGGTCCAATCCTGTAAGTGCCAGTGCATAGCATAGGAAGCGCCAAAAAAGCATTCTAAAAGGGACAAACATGTTTTTTTGTCCTTTTTCTAACACTACACAACCCCCTTAAAGGTCCAGCCAGTCTCTGTGAGATGCCTCCCAGCAAACATGTGGGCGCTGGAAGCCCATATGTCACTATCCAGACAGGTCCTGGCACTGTTAGAGCGGTAAAGTAGCAGTGGTCACAGCACACAATCTCATTAACATAACTTAACTTACAATACTTTCAGGATCTACAGCTCTAACCCCTCTGTCTCCTGGCTGTTAGACTTCTGGCTTTTCGTGGCTGAAGTTGGGGCACACCACTGCTCATAGAATTGGGGAACTTCCAGCCTAAGACAATTTGGGCATGACGTAACTGATTAAACTGCGGCTTGTTATGGGTGATGCAACGAAGGCTTATCTTTGATGTGCTTAATTAAAAGGCGGCGATTCTCAGATAAACTTAAGGAATTTCTTGGAAGATTTTGCGCCAGGAGACAAACATGCCCATAGAAGCGATTGTGCAATCAATGCACGTAACCCTTTTTTTCGTGAAAACGTACATATTGAATTGGACCGTTTGTTTCTCTCTCAACATGAAACATTTATCAAACTCGTCTAGACATCTTATTCTAAACATCATGGTGCACATGGCAAAATAGGCCTTTTAAAGGAACTGTAATACATTTAAATTATGCATTAGTGGCTGGAGCAAAGCGTCAACAACCGTCTCCACGCAAGCGTTTAACTGCAGGCTATGCTCACAATATTTAAATCACTTGCAATGTGGGTCAAGAGTGGCCATTTTACGGGAATGCAATGCCGGAAACAGATTTGTTTGGTGAGAGGTGAAACTAAAAAGTGTAACTCCATGAGCGACGATCAGAGAGTTAGAAGGGTAAGAAACAAAGCAGTGGAGTTGTGAAGCTGGAGGAGGATGGGTGGTGCAGGCAGTAACGTTTGCAGGGGAGTTGCTAGGTCTGGAAAAGACCCGGGGCTACGCTGATGTCGGAACTGTTGGGACTGGGGGCTAGCTAGTCTTTTGGCTGTAGATCCTGAGATTCTATCCGGGGCTACAACCAAAAGATCAGGGGCTACAGCCCCCTTAGCCCCCCCTAGCAACGCCCCTGAACGTTTGTTAAAAATGTCAGAGTGGTGGGGTGTGGGAGGGTGGTGGGGGGGTTAAACTGGCAAATGCCCAGTGTGGACCAACATTTGGAGTTCTCCTGGATTGCTTTTCATACGGTTTCTTCTGTTCCGATTCCCATTGAGAAATAACCACAATGAGGGCTTTGGGAGGCTTTTGCCTTGTGAAATCTCAAAAACATGTGTAGGGGGTTCGGCGAGTTACACCTTTCTGTGTCATCCTCGGCGACATTATATAAACTGTGCCACAGACACGCACCAATTCAGTGTATAACAGTGCAAGTTAAAAACAAATGGTGGCAGAGTGATATGCTTTCCAAAAAAATAAATTAAATTGGAGGGCAGAATGTGCTGAAATGGTAACGTATGCCAATGATGTTGCCAACAGTTTCCCCCCTTACAGGATCTGGGAGATCCTCGTAAATACCCCAAAGGTTTTGCAGGAGCTGTGTTTATGTGATTACTGACTGTCCGCCAGCAGTAAATCAAAAGAGGGCAGCAATTATTATCAAAAGCCTATATAGGTGCAATAAATATGCTATGTGTTCTGTCAGGGCTTTAAAAAGAACATAATAGATGTAGAACACTGTACATATGTGCTTCTCCAATTGGGCAGCTCACTTTTCAACATGTGCCGCAATAAACAGGGCATGCTCTCCCGCATCCCTGCCACACCCACACACAAACTAAAAACACCAATTAACAAGGTATTGTACATTGTTTTACTAATTACTAGCCCAACAGGCGCACAAGGGAATTCATTAGTAAAAGAGTCCATGAAGGAAAATGTAAATGTATGCCTTAACTGCAATAAAAGGAACACAACAGTTCCATAACTGGGAACCTGGTTGTACAAAGTAGTGGAACTGTACCCTTTAATTCCTGCTCACTTCGACCTCTGCATTACCTCCAATAAAGGTATCCCCTGCTAGTTATGCTCTTATATTTAGTAGCCAATGTGAAAGTCACATGCTAGTTTCACAAGTCAATGTTCCATGATCATGCAACATTGTTCTCTCTTCATAGTGGAACGTATACTGGATATTGTGATGAATTAACAAAATTCATCCCTTCTCCCCAAGGGGAAGGCCCCCCTGTGTGGCAAGGGGGATGAGCCACCCTCCACAAACCCAACATAGGGGTCAAGGCAGGTGGGACCTCCCCGGGAGAGACTCACCTCTTAGGCACAAGGAGCCCTGTTCCCGTGAGGAATTCCCTGATGCCCTCAAGGTGATGGCCTACATGGATCCATCCAACATAACTGGAACATTATCAATTCCATAAAGATGAAATGAATTTCTGCTATCCACAACAGGAAAGTAAGAATATCCCTTTAAATCAGTCCCTCCAATGGACTGTGAGGAGGATGTTGAAAAGGGATGATATGACAAGAGAGAGTGAGAGACGGCGAAAGAGGTCATGAAGCCAAGAAAAGCCAGAAAACAGAGAGAACCAGGGGAAGTCCGGTGTACGAAGCAGAGAGGATGGAGGAGGAGCTCCTGCAGAATGCAGAGCCTGCGTAAACCAGTCCAGCTGGGAGACCAGCATATGAGAATGTAAGAGTTTGGTGGTGGTGCAACCACAGCAACAATGCTGGGCAGTCCACCCGCAGAACAACGCTGAGCCATTGATGGAGAAAACCACTCCCGACCCAAGATACAGAGCAAGTTTGTGGCAAACAAGGATTTCATGATTTCCTTTAACTGTGGAGCAAAAACGTGCTCAGATGTGGGTAAGGGGAATTCACCCAGGTCATGAGAAGAGACCATGGTCATATTGTGAATTTGATTGTATGTTATATATATTTGTTGAATTGAACCGCCATGAATTTCATTTCCCTATTGCTTTACTGAATGTACAAGTGTGAGGGACGGATATCATTTTGAAAAGAGTGTTTCCTTTAGTTTATTTAAGACAGGGAAATCCTCGCAGGGTAGGGATAGTGATGCATTTAACCAACCTTTTTATTAAATAAAATTGCTAATTTTGAAAATTCTCTACAAAGTTGTCTGTCTCGGATGTCTGACCTCTCACAGTGTGTACAGCAAATACATGACGAATGAATACGGAGAAAATAAAAAATAATAGAATAAATGATACCTTATAAACTTTTCAGCAAGACTCTCAACAAAGGAAAATATTTCAGTCCAGTGATTTCTGACACTTCCAGACCTGGAAGAGATTTAATAAAAAGTATTATAAAGAATGCAGGCTATACATGACAGTACCCCTTAAAGAGAAAACTCACAACACTATATTAATGCCTCAGTGTACATCTCTTGCCATTCAGATGGCTAAGACTTGCCAACACTATGTCGTCCTGAATTAAGCAATTTCTTAATGTTCTCACAAAATCGCAGCATGTGGTGGAGAGTAAAAGTTCCACTCCTTTTACCCTCATATAATGCATGTTGGGAGAGGGAATGACTCATAGAACTATAGCAAATACATGAGCAATGGCAGACTCCACTTGTAACACAAAAAAATATTGTCATGCGATACTGAACAGTACACAGACATTTTGTCAAACCTCGCTGTGGCACAGGATCCGCCTATGCACTAATATAGTGGGGCCACACACGACATGCCAACTGTTGTTCAAGAACCACCATATAGCAAAGTAAGTGGGCAACTAGCACACTACAGGGGAATATTCTGCTGAGTGTCTCTGGGCCACATCTGACAGACAATGAGAGAAAAGCTAAAGTCTATGATGTGACTCTGAACACAGTGGTGGAATATTCCTCGTTCGTTGATAGTCACCGATACATACATTTTTGTGTGGTACATGGGTGACTTTCGACAGTTGTGACCCTCTTAGAGGAAAGGTCGGGTCAGTTCCTCTAAGAGATGTTAAGGATTACAATCAGGCGACGCACACCTTAGTCTCAGCCCAGTATGCAGCATCGCAATTGAAATGCTTATGTTTTATAGGATTAGATTCAATATTGAGATGATACACCACTCATATCACACCCTCTTCTCAAATACCCCGGGTCAATATGGACCATGAATCAGGCTGATTGATAAAATATAATATTTATTTATTTGAACATTAAAAGAATCATACCATTTTTAATATGGGCAAGCAATCACCAATGGGGTGATAAGAACAATATGAATGCAAACAGTGCACTTGTTTAACCTTCTATTGACACAACTAAAACACACCAGGGAATAGGAGAACTTTTTGATTTTATGTAAGATAGCACTTGCGTTAGAATTTCCCCCTGTAAGATTCCTGCAACCCACAAATAATCAATTCCAAGTGGATAAACAGAATCAGCAGATAACCAGGAATGACAACTGGAAAACAGAATTAAAATCCGACTTTCACTACCCAAACAAGAGAGAAAAATGGATTTTAAACCCTGGCAATGCTAAAATGACACACGGAAATGGATAAATACATTAATGAATGTGACTAAAATGCTTGAAACAAAACAATTCTTTACTGGAGCAACACTGGAAATATACTAGCAATCACAAACAATGGATTGATCAAAAGTATACAATTCGAAATTAAATGGAAGATTTAAAACAGTTTATAATCAAAATGACATGTTGGAAATTTAACACACTTTTGCAATTGCCGCCTGAATTTAGTAAAACGGTTTTTAATAAAAAACAGGTGACATATTTTGTGTTGGGGTGTAGCTATGGATCCTAGATAGAATATGAAAGTGAAATGAGGTCTCTAGCTATTAAATTGAGTGAGTTATGCAAGATCTAGTGAGGTGCGTTTTTGAGAAAATGGCGCGAAAAAGGAACAGAAATCAATTTTGACAAGGACAGTTTTACTCTACACTAGGGCATTCAGGCTAGGCTACCAGATTGAGACACAGTAAGCCCCGGGGTCGACTCGTGAGTTCAACCCTAGCACCTGCGCGCACGTGGCGGACCGAGTCTGATCACTCCAAACAGGATTAATAGCTCAGGATTTTACAAGACAAAATTATTAAAGATGTTGGCGCTAGCACAAGAAATCAAAGCAGTGTTTCAAGAAGGATTTTTGACAATATTACAAGTTATCAGGATAAGTATAGGATGACTTAGAGAATGGGATGGAACAAAGCAAGGCAAAGTGTACTATGGTTTCTATGGTTCCTATATATACTCACAGTCACTTTAGTTAGGATTTTGGACAGTCAGCACTCTGGTTGCCATACGGATCTGGTCTAACAAAGGACAGCCGGACACAATCAGCGGGACAGGACCAGCTGGGAATGGACTGGTTACCGGGTAGCACTTCTGGTTACTGCATAAAACAGGGCATCAGGAGAGCAGGATGGCAGAAGCTTGCAGTGAGTGGCAAGCCAGGTTAATTCAGGATGCTTCCCAAAACACCACAGCGTTTTCCTTAGTTATTGGGATTATTTTAGAATTGAGGCCTAGCTGAAGCAGGTATCAGCAATACTTGGCTTTGTGGTTAGGATCTGGAGTTTAGGTGGATAAATGCAAGATGAAGACAGGAACAGGACGCCGGCGTAGGAAATCAGGAATCAGTGTCTGTGTGTGTCTTGTCAGGGACCCTTATTTATCATGCAAAATGACATCATCAAGGTAGAGGCTGGACAGGGTTAACTACGCCCACCCCTAAACTACTTGTATTGGGCAGGGCAGTTAGTCTCCGCCTCGCTCTCAGTTGGTTGGATTTCTAAGAGGATGATGTCAGGTTTATGAGGTGAGGTTTACAATGTCCCAACACACCCACATTTACTTTACTTAAAATCTGATTTTGCCAAAACACATACATTTATACACTTGCAATCTCGTGGCAAATTATACCCACAGGTTACATATGATGTGCAGCACAGATTAGTCCCATCCTCCAGACTGTGTGACCTTGTTTCGCCTTTCTGACACATTTTGGTAGTTTTACACATTAAAGATTTCGCCTAAAAGATCCCACCTTAACTGTGCACACTTTTATTGGAAGAGGCAATCTTTTTTACGTGTTTTTCAGAGATGACCAGTGAATATGTAATCCAACATCCCTAAAAGCTTGTATTTTGTATTTTGCTAAAGATTCATAAAGACCATAAACATCCACCTGGTAAACAGATAGTGGCAGGAAGCATAATTTCTTTTTTTTTGTTTAACTGCCATTGCCAGTTTATATTGATGTGTACTTACAACTGCTTCCTTCCACTTTCATGGTTCTACAGACCTTATCAATCAAATCAGTTCTGTCCCTGACATAGTGGATGAGTTTATTTTGTACCCTGGATGTTAAAAGTCTATATAACTCGAGTCCCTACAACAATGGTTGGGAAGCTGATGATTGGCATCTTCTTAAAACAGACAATGTTGTGGGTAATCAGACTTTCAACATGAAATGACTCCACTTGTCTTAAACCAAATGTTTTCACATTTTACCTTCATTGTAGTGGCCACACACGCACATTTCTCCATGTACCGTCTAGAAATGACAGCAACAACACATCTTCAGACCAATTATCCTGATTTGATTTTTTGCTGCAGGTACATCAACAATGTATGTGGTATCTACCTAACCAATCCCGCCACTTGTATGTCCTGTGTAACCACTTTAATCAACATTCATGAGCATGTTGAATTGTTTTAATGATAGTTGGGGGACCATCAATTCATTTTTTTAGTTATAACTATTTAAATCTCAAACAATAACTATTATACTGAAATTCAACACAAAAAAAAAACACAACAGATAGGAATGGCATATTGTATCTCAGTTTTCACCGCAGTCCATAAATTATGAATTTACCATAATCACACATGTTCCAAGTTTGCAGATCAGTTTCAGATGATGCCAGATCGGCCGTAAGCCAACAAATAAATACAATTGAACAGCCTGGTTATCCTAAACCTCTGATGGACATCACATTGATTTGAATATCATTACAAGATACTCTTGCTAAGGTGATAATGTATTTAAAATCATCATGTCTATCTGGGAGAGCTTTAAGTCAGATATTTGGTTATCTATGTTAATTCCATAAAACCAAACTTTACTCAAACTAGAAGCCGCAATTTTCGAGACTTGATAGTACATGCAGATTACACTCCTACAGAGTAATACACATTATTTGGGGAAACCTGTTTGCGCTCACAGAACTGTAACACCGTGATCCTGGGAGATACAGTACAGCAACCTGCCCCCAACCCTTGAGCCATGTTTTGATATCTTGCCACTGTGCTCCGGGTTTGTTTTGATATCTTGTCACTGTGCTCCTGGTTCCCGGCCTCATCTATCCCCGCCACAGCCCTTTCCTCACACTGCTTGATGCTTATACATTTGGAGAAGCAGAGAAAGCGTCAGTTTTTCTCCATCACTGATGGACTCATTCAGAGGGAGTAAGAGAGCGCTAAAGAAGTGCAGGAGGCGTAAAGGAAGGAAGTACACCTGACACGACTGAATGCCAGGTAAGGGGGGGGAGAAAAGACAAGGGGGAAATTGGCATGGTTGGACTGGGGCATACAATTGTTTCGGGCACCATCGAAAAAGTGGCCCACAGTTGAAAATGGGTATTCATTCCTTTTGTGACGCTGTTGAATAGTAACCAAAGGGGAGGTTTTTAATAAAATTTAATGCAAATTGTACATTTTAAGGCATATTTATTCAGCAACACTGGTCAAAATGATTAGTGGCATAGTGAATTAACTCATCAAACTGGCCCACATTGGCCAGAAAAGTGCCCCACTTTGACCCAAAAAACTGGCCCACACATGCATTTTGCTTTTTTGGTTCGGCCATGGGCCTATTGCCCTAGAGGCCAGTCCGAGCCTGGGTATTGGGAAAACACAGCTTGCAGGGCCAGGCTGAAAGAAGTGGCAATGTGGCATTATGACTTCAGGCCAGAGCTGATTTGCATGCACATTTATAATTGAAAAACAGACCATTTTTGGGTTAGGTGAGAAAAGCATCCAGAGAGCGTTGATAGAAAGTGCACACTGTATAAAAGAAGCGCAATACCACACCGCACATTCACAGAGAGGTTTCATCTCAGAGCATTTTCCTGCAAAGATTATTTTGAAATGATTTTTGGTGCATTTTATCAGCAATCAAAAAAGTTGATTTGCCATAAGACAAGGCACACCTAAGTTATCCTTTCATTGCTGTATAGCTGCCACTTAAGATTATTTCGAAACTTAAAAAGCAGTCACATATCAATTAAATGATTGCCTACTTTTTTCGTACACGATGGTAAAATCAACTTCTTTCATTGCTCATAAAATGCACCAAAAATAAGCAATATCAATGTTCACCATTTAGTGCCCTTTTCTGCAGGTCTTTGCAAAAACTGTAGAATATTAAGCTTTGCAAAAGCTTGAAGATCACTAAACTGTATCTGTAGCTATAATGGAAATGTCCTGGGGGTGTGTGGGGAGATGACAAAGAGGGTCTACAGTGTGATGCTAGGCCTGCAGTGGTGTGGGGAGGTTCCCCTAGGCAAGCCCCAACAGCTGGATCAGGGGGTGGGGTGTTACCAAATATGCAGAATAAACATAGGTGTACATGGAAAAAGCTGCACAATATGGAGTAACCGTTGTATGTACAACTGTTGTTATATATAAATGCCAATAAAAACAGTTTAAAATAAATCAAATATGCAGAATAAAAGAACATCTGGCCCTTTAAGAGATAGACACACAAAGTGCTGCTGAGATGTTTCCAGAGGGCACTGTATCCCAGGCCGGTGGTGTGGAAAAGTTCTGCATCTCAGCTCAACAAATCCCCCATTAGGCAGAGCCGCTAATAAAATGAATAGAACATCCCCGCTCACCAGAGAAACCGCTGCTGAAGGAACAGTAGATGGCCAAGACAAGCCTACAACTCTTGCATGTATGTGCGAGAGGTGCAGTAAAATCAAACTAGCAGATAGGCTTCATACAGCCACAGCCCTGAGGACAATTTAAGGCCGTGCTCATCCATTTGAAACATCTGTGTTACATCCAGCCAAGCCATAGTCGTGAACCAAACCACACAGGTCTGTGAAAAGAGCCCGATCTACAGGAACAGGTTGTATACAAGAAAGCTATAACAGGGTAAGTGTATGGATGCTTCGAGAAGTAGATGGTGTGATGGTGGAGAAGGGTGGAGAGATGAGAGGCTGGAGGAGCAGAGGAGGGTGGAGAACCCAGAGGTGAGTGAGAAAGAAACGTAGGCTCGTTCAAGGAGGCACAGAGGAGGAGAAGGAGAGGTTAAGATCAAAGGAGGAGGAGTAGTAAGAAGGATCAGAGAAGTGATTAAAATCAGGTGGAGGAGGAATTTAGATCAGTTCATAAGAAGATGAAAGGAAGAGCAGATGGGTGGGAAAAAGAAAGCAACAAGATGAAAGGAGGAGACGGCGAATGAAGGAACATGGAAGCAGGAGTGGGAAGGGAGAACAAAGTGGAAGGAGGTGGAGACTTGGGGAGCTAAGGAGATGGAAGTGAGAAGAAGATTGGGAAAAGATATTGGCAGGTAACCACCCACTCTACACTTCAGGGATTTGTAAGGTTGGTGAAAGGAGGTGACACATGCAGCTATAGGCGGTCTGATAGCACAGTGAGTAGAGTGCTCGCTTTGACATCTGAGCAGAGCCTGCTGACACTGGTTCGAACCCTGGCAGGAACAAACTCCACCTTTCACCCTTCCGAGATGAGATCGATAAATGAGCACCACACACTGTGGGTAATAATAAACAGTGCTCAGATGCCTGAGGGTTCGTAGCGCTATAAAAATGCTAAATAATTATTATTATTAATTATTATTATTAAAGCAAAAAGGAGGAATCAGTGAAGAGTGTGAGAAACCTGAGGGTATTCTCCAGCTAAGCCTTGGGAATCCCTTATTCAGGTGGCCAGGACACGGCCATCGGTGTTGGATCTAGTTCCTGGCTGTGGACAATGGGGGAAGATCACCTGGGTAGAGGAATCCAGGGTTATGTTCAGGGAAATACCCCAGGTGAGACGCGGTACTACACCACAGAAGAAGAAGACGACAAAGTGGCTGTGATCTTCTTCAGCTACCCCACCTCTACCTCCATTCCACTCAAAGAAGCTCCCTTAACCAGAAGCTACCACCCCAACAACTCTGGTAAACCAGCTAAGAACCTTGTTACCGTCAAAAACCACAACTCCCAGAATTCCTGATATCCTGTCCTCTACTCGGATATTCCCAATCATAATCCTTACCAACCCCGTCCCTCTGATTACTATATCATAGAGCGAATGATAAGTCTGTGAGCAATAGCCAACGTGGGTTGCAGAAGATGTCTACTGTACGCAAGACCCTCCTCCGCTGATTGACAAGCCGGGGAGAGACGCTCGTCACGGTGGTACCAACCTTGACTCCAAGGACAAAGAAAGCTAAGCAGTTCATCAAAGCTGGTGAGTCGAGGGGAGAACCGATAAAGAAAGGGAACTGTGTTGAATGAAAAATAGCAAGGGGCTATTTGAACTTTGACCTACCAAAGAACTGTTAATAATTTTGAAGGGGGTAAACCAGCAGTAGCACCACGTGGGTGCTCACTCAAGAATCTGTGGGTGATTATCCCATGGTCAAAGACTACCGTAACCAGAAGGCCTTGGAAAGAGGAAAAAATAGGTCAAAGTGGTCATACAGGGGTCTTGTCAAACCCTCTGTACGGTCGAAAGTCTTTGACCAAAAGATGATTGTGAAAGTTAAGGGAAGTGAATCCTGCATGGTGAAAAATTAGCACATGAACTCTGTTCCGTGAAGATTAGCAAGAGTAAACCCGGCCAAGGGATGCTAATGGAATGGGGTGAAGTCTAAAAAGCCCATCAAAAATTGTTGGTGAAGATTTGTGAAAATGAGAAGCAATACAAGACGAGGAGAGGTGGACTGTTATTTAAGTCCGAGCCCTGCCGAGGGAGATCCCGGGGTGGAAAGTCACTGCCCAAGGTTCATTAAGAAATAGCTGTTTGGTAAGTTGTTGAACAAGACTTGCGAGGGGTCAGCGCCCAGAAGAGGGGGACCCAAGGGTGAAGCCATCACACAACGTGTTCATAGAACAAGAACTTTGTATTTGTTTGTTAAGAGCATCAGGCCTCGAAGGCAAGAGACTTGTATTTGAATCAACGAAAACCCCGATATCTGCTTTGGAACTGTTAGCTCGTTCTTAGAAGGCTCAAGCTGTGCTGTACTAGTAAGGAGAGGCAGTCCTTCACACCTCCAAGCCTGCTTGCCTCCCAGCCACCCCTGAACCGACTCACAGAGATGGCACGTCTGTTTCTTTTGCCACATTTGGATGGAGGCGCGGACTGGTGCACTAGACAGTTTGTTCAGGCATGTAACTGGTTGATCCATTATGTGAAAAAAACAGAACTGTTTTGCCCAGCTGACAGCAGGATCAGAGTCACGGTGTGCACTGTTCATTGGCACTGTATGTGCCCTCCCAATGCACATACTGAGCCCATTCCCCTGATTGATCCACCAGCTTGCCTCTCCCCTTCCAGAAGTAGCCAGTATGCTTCTTCCTGGACAACAACTACACCAAACCCGAAAAGAGACTAGGAATCAGACAAGAAGGAACTGGGGCAAGGTGATGGTCAGAAAGTGGAAGCACAATACATGTTAAGGGAATGTGGTCTTGATCCATTGCCGATATATGCAGGATAACTACATCTAGTCAAAAAGAGTATTATAAAAACAACATACGAAGCAGGACACATTCATTAAGGGGGCAACAGTCTGGTGGAGTGATAGTGTACGAGAGAGAGAAACAAAAGGGATGGACAAATAAAGGAAGAGAAAGATGATGGGGTATAGCCCCGGGTCTTTTGGTTGTTGCCTCGGGTAGAATGTCAGGGCCTACAACCAGAATGCTAGCTAGCCCCGAGTCCCGACAGTCGCGACATTATCAAAGCCCCAGATCTTTTCCAGACCTAGCAACATCCCTGGGGAAAGAGAACAGTGAGACACCAGGGAATCAGAGGAGAAATAGGGTGACAGAATGAAAGAGAAGAATGTGAGAATGAGGGGAGAAAAATAGGTAAAGGGAAGCAGAGACGGGTGCCAGTAATACTACCCATGTGAAAATGAAGACAGGCTGTGAACATTACAGAGGAGCTCACAAAAGAAATAAAGACCGTGAATTGTAAACCTACTAGGGATACCTAGAGACTTGACATGAAGGGTGAGAGAAACAGAAGGAGATGTGCATACTGTACCTCGCCCATCAGCAGCCTAGGAGCGTGATTGTCCACGTCCTCGAGGAGACAGCAAGTTTAGTGGAGGCTACAATGAAGGAACACTGCTGGCCGATGAGGGGGTGCCCTGTAATGGCCTGCCATAAAGCCCAATACACGTGCAGACCCGCTAATTCCCTGCCTTCCAATCTGCCATAAAACAGAGGCCAAGGTGGGCAGACTGTGCTTAGTTGCAGGGTAATGATCATTGAGACTCCCAGTAAACAATTACCCAGACGAATCCTGAACTGGCTATTCCTTAGCAGTTCTCTCTACCTTTGGGATCTATAGATTCCCTCCCACTCAGCTGCAGGAGGGGGCGGAGCCTAAAATGATTCCTTATGGGAATTCAGGGTGAACATTCTCGTCCCTTAGCACTTAAGGGGCTTTAGGCTGTTCTACGCAACTGTATTTTTCATCTTCATTCCTTCATTCCTGGTTACTTACTACTGCGCTCTGATGTGTTTAAACTTCTGCTCTAACATAATATTGTGTGATGTGGAGCAGCGATTCTCTGGCCTGTGGAATTGCACCTCAGTGGTATTTGCCACACACACTTATGAATGTGAGATTGTCTGGGCTTCTGACGTGCTGCACTGGCAAGAAGTCGCAAGCAGGCACACGGTGTAGCAAAAGGCAACAGAGGCAACTAGCGTCTAACCCAGGCTTTTTGCCCCCTTCTCCACAGTGGCCAGAGTTCACCTTTGTTGATTGGTGGTATGTGCCCCATCAGCTATTTGCATTGGTGCTTTCCTCAAGGTGGCTGCTGAACGTCACCCTCACATGCCCACATCCAGTGATCTCTCCTTCAGTCTCTCTACTCGTCTCATCTCATTTTCAAATACCCAGTCCCTGCCAACGCCTCCGGTGCCCATTGTCTTCATCACAATATGAGTGTCATGATTTAATGCTGTGCTTCGTTCCACGCTCCTCCAGCTTCTAAGCACTATTGTAGGTGGTATTGATACCCAATCTAATGTCACTCAGTTTATCAATATTAAAAGGATAAAGGGCTTAGTCACTGAGTCGCCTTTGCTGGGATTTGAACATCTGTCTGGCAGTTTGAATACAAATGTTGGAGGGCTCTGGGAAGTGGGGGGGGGGGTGATTAGCTCACTAAGCTTTCTTTTCAGAGCCCTGCCCATGTTTCTTGTTCCGTGATAACATTTATTTGATCTTGATTGGTCCTAAATTCATCACCGATACCATACGCACGATAGTATTGATTAGAGGGCCAGAGGTCTACTGGCACCCAGACCCCCTGCTGAATCCCCACCAAATATTCCTAAGGGTGGGGGCGACTTACTTGCCAGACTTGTCACTTGGTGCAAAAGGGGACACTTTTGATTTTTAGTCTCCCCTGCTCCCGATGGCTGATGGTGGAGCAAGGCCATTTCCAACTCTGGTGCTCCAAGATCTGGAAGTACCCCCACAGGAATGTCCTAGATCGATGCTCGGCCCAGAGACAGGGACAGAACGACCACCAAGTGCCAGAGGCACATGACTGCTAGAAGCCACTGACCTTTGGTCTAACAATCAAGCAGGAAGAATGCAGAAGACTGGCTGACACTGGAGAGTGACCAAGAACATCTTAAGCGTCTTTGTTGTGGAGTTGTTGGTCATATTCCAAAGACTTGCTTTTGATGTCACTGGATTTCATTCTGATAGAAGAGGATCCCACTAATGGAAGATAATTGCTAGGCATCCCTTTTTTCAGCAGGTCCAGAAGCAGAGCCGCCCTGTTACACTCACAATTGAGTTGCCAAAGGGAACAAATTTAAGCCTTGAGCAGAATTGAAGGATTACACACTAGGAAAGCAGAAGTTTCAAAAAAACAATTGATTCTGTTTATTTTTATTTCTTTTTTTCTCCTTTCCATTTCCACTGATTGAAATACTAATAATAAGTCTTGAAAGATCAGAGACTGTCATGCCTTCGATTATCCCAACGGTGATTTTTGACCAGTGCTCAATTTTTGGGGGTGTTACTCAGTGCCTCCATTCACCACAATGAGCAGGTGCGAGCTGTAGGGTAACCCCACATATTTCAGTCTTTTAAACATATGCAATAGTTGTGCCAAGAGATAATAAACACACATCCGCTGGCTGCTTAACCCGGGTTAAGGGATACGTGGATGGCTGTATTGTTCAGTAGCTTGGGCTAATTTGTATTGATCAAAAGTGGATCTCATTGCAGAAATCTTTGCAGTCCCCTTTCTAGAGCTGCTTGTGCCTCGTCTTTGGGTGGCTGCAAGTCCCACGGCTCTCAAAGGGATTTCTCCCAGCCCCAGAAATTGAGTGGTGCAACGAGGGGTTCCTTAATATCCGGTGCTAGAAGGTGGAGATGGGATTACAAGGCAGTCACTATAACTGATACAATCATGGCGGGGCATTTCCAACTGGGCACTTCTAGTGCACCATTTTGCTTTGTATCATTTTTCACAACCACCTGAGCAAATCTTGCACAAAACAGATTTCTTTTGGCCATATTTTATTAGGTCATGAATAGCAGCACAAATGGATCAAATCCATTTTGCACCATTTCTGCTCCTTTTGTAAAGAGAATTAGAGCCAAACCGTTTTTCTCACAATCGAAATTACACATATATTTTTCAGGAAAGTAATGTTGGAGTGAAACTATTTTACAATATTTGTTGCTGCCTATAAAAACCACAGAAAATGGTTTTGCATCAAGACACGGTCCCATCCTAAACATTCAAAAAGTGCAATACAATTAGAATGCTCCATTTTAAACTGTTTGATCTGCAAGGAAACACCTTGCTTTGGTCTTTTGCTCCAAAGCAACGATCTGTGTGGTATGCCCCACAAGAAAGTTTGCAGCAAAACTATCCCGGTTCATACCTCATGATGAAGGGAGCAGTAATAATGCACATTATTGCACACAATTGCTCCATTTGTGCACAACAGGGACATTTGAAGGGGCATATTTAAAAAAGTCCAAATTAAAACACAAGCTCTTGAGCCTTTTTGGTTAGGGGAGACTAAGGGATGAAAGGTCACAATTGGGACTGTGCAAATTTGCCTGACTTTGCCTTTGCACACGTGAACATTTCTGCAAAACCCACAAAGATTTTGCAGGCACCAGTGAATGCTGACAAACCAGACCTTGCACGCACTCAAGTATGCATATGTGATTATTAGCGCAATACATTACATTTTTTTTACATCAGCAAAGAAAGAGTAACCAAAAATTGGTTTGATGGTGGCACATGGAATATTCCCACGGAACACTATTTGCTGAAATTATTTCTCACAAACAAATTAATTGCAGGACAAAAATGGACAATGGCAACCAGCAAGCCATGCACAGCTAGATGCATAGGATTTTATGTAGGAGATATATATGGTGGAACAATTTACGCAGGGAATTCTGTCCCGCCCCAATCAAAAGCACTACACCAATATACCTGCTGTAGAATTCATTCCAGAATTGTCTACAACCCATATTATGTCACTTCTCTTCCATCACCTTTTAATCATAGATAAGCCAAGAATCAGACTGGTGGGTAGAAAAAATAACATTTATTAATGAACAGGACAATTAATATGTGTACACAATCACAAGTCATGCCACCTTCTCCGTGGCATGCATGTTTTTCTAACAATCACCTTTTCACGCAAATTGAAAACTCTAGTTGGTTTAGGATAAAACAGACTCATTAATCCATAAACAGTATGCCTTCTTTGGATTCTTTTCTTCCCAGGTTACATAGAACCACGTGTCTATGGGGTACTTAAAATACCAGGGTCACTCCCAAAATACTATTAATGCACAAAATTGTGCAGCACCCTGGACTTGACAGAACAATTTAATTGCACACAAAACTTCAGTGATCTGTTTTTTTTTTTATCTCCCTGCGTACTTGGTAATGCTTTACAGTTTTTGGAGCACAACAGACTTCTAAGAATAAACACTTTTTATATATACAGAACCCTTCCTCCCTTCACCCCTACATGTGAACAAATCACTCTATCAGGAGTCACTCTCTCACTTTCTGCAGAGAGGTGCTCTTAAATCTGTGACTTCACTGTTTAACTTTGGCAAGATGCTTTTCCTATGCCACAAACCCAGATATTCAGTTACGATTTAAGTCAGTGTCTGGGAATTAAGGCGCAGTTGGGAATTTCATTTTTATGCACCCCTCCCTTTAAGGAATTTTGGGATTGGGAAGCAGAAATAGGAGTAACCAATTACTTTAGCAGATTACATTTTTATCCACACTAGAAGCATTGTTGTTGATTTCGATTTTCAACAAAATCACCCCATGTCAGTTGGTTATAGGGTAATTAAATTATGATGTAGTAAAACAATGCTAGGGATGTACGTCCGTACCTCACCCACCAAATAAGGGCAAGGGCAAGGGATTGATTCAAACAGATCCCTACAATACTTGGTTAGTTGGACAGGTTTACTTACATTGAGCCTCTGGGTTTCGTTCTCAGGAAAAGACAGCACTTCCTGGATCATTACATGGGGAAAGAACAGGTATCTGGTCAGATGGCCTTTCCAGGTTCAATCATGAATACCGCCAGCATCCGTCCCCTTTGATTTGCTATTCCTTGTATGGGTTCCACATTCTGTCTATCACTGGTTTTCCACCTCCCAGGCAATCTTGGTTCTCTAACACATTTTTCAATAGTCCCACTCAGATCATATCAGACAGCTCCCTTTATTTCTAATTCCCTTATTTTCACTGTACGTCTCCTTACGAATCTTTCACACTCCCACAAAAAATGTCCACGTATTGAGATGCCAGCTCATTGGCTCTTAATTGGGATTGGACATCTAGTTTCCATTCCCTTAACTCAGGCCTAGCACCATTTCTTTGATTGGTCTCTCCTGTTAACAAGCTCAAATTCTGGGAGGGATCAGGCCACCCACTTGAAATTACATTTCCACACATTTCAATTTTGCACTTAAAAACTACAACATGGCAAATTTTTAAATAAGCCCAACAATATACATATATATATATATATATATATTTAAATTAGTCTTTTCTTGCCGGACTTAATGAAATGAGTCCTGTGTCGGCATGAGGTTGCAGGTTTTTCATGAATTACTTAGTAATTAAATAAATCAGTGTCATAATAGTTGACATACCGTTACACAATTCACCAAGCTACTTTCTCCCAGAATCTCTGCTTCTTGATATTTTCTGGGGAGCTAGAAACACATTTTTGGTTGAAGCTTGCGTTCCTAAGGTCAAATCTTTAAGAGAATGTTCTAATTAGACAGCCCTATTCATGTGTCTTTCAATTATATCTGTCCCATTTTTATAAGTGTCACAGTTACAAAGATAATGGACCAAGTATGATCCTCCATGTACACCAATGGCAATTTCTAGGCATTTTTGCATATGTTTACTTAGATTGCAGATTATATAGGTTTTCTTCAAACCTAACATGTGGTCTGGGTCATCTGATTCTTTGTTTATTGTGCCTGCAATTAATCCATTAACATTCTTTCTCGCAGGGCTAATGCCCATTTGGGTCCTTGTCTTTTAGAGCAGAGAGGCAACATCCACCTCCTGTCATTGGGCAGTCTTCTGTTGCATATCATCTGGCATTCAGGTCAGGGAAGGACCACAAATGTACTTGACTTTTGGGGAATCATCGAGTTCACCTCCATTAACTGGGCCATCTGTGTACCTCATAAAACTTTAGTATGACACATGCTCTGTCCCTTTTCTTGGCTCTGTAAGCTTTACAGACATTCACTGAATCTGATAAGGACAGGGGACGGCTGTGCTGTACCTCCCAGTTAAAGATTGTTTTGTCCCGATTTTAGCTCCATAGGAACAACAAGATACACGATGCTCTTACATTCTGCCTTGTTCTGCATTAAATCCGATTTACATCTCAGAGTAAATACAAGACATCTCTTCATTTTTCCTTATGCAGCCTGTGTCACTAATATTCCATAGGTTAACGAGTCACCACCTTCATTAAAGTGGTCCCATTTAATGTTGGTATTTCTCTTTCTCAGAAAACAGCAGTTTGGTGTTTGGCAGTTGCAAGTGAAATGCTGCCCTTTTGTTCATCAGCCAACAGTGTGCCTTTGAGTTCCTTTCTTCAGTGTATTTTCATATTTAATTTGCTCCTGGTTTCAAGCTGCTGAATGCACACATTTCCATGGTCTCTCCATTTTAGAAAATGAACCAGCTTTTTCATAGTTTTGTAGTTGAAATTACCTGATGGCCTTTTCTCTGCCAGTCCACAGTGTGCTTCCCAATTACAGGAAAGTATTTCAGCATTTTTAGGCCCCAGTCAGTCGAAAGCAGTTTCCTTTTTTCTTGGGGCTACCTTTAAACCCTGCAACCACTTTTGTTTCCTGTTGCCTCTTGTGTTGGCCCTGGAAATTACACTGCACTACAACCTTGTGACTGGAGAATGTGGGCGCATCCTTTAGTCTGCTGTATGATCATCACAGTTTTTCTTACTAGAACACAAGGAATGAATAACTACATTTATTAAAGCTGTTTTAATTTTTTGCTGAACTTTGATTGCAATTTTTTGGGGAGGGATGGAAAAACAATCCAAATATGTTTGTGAATGTTCTCTTTTCGGCTAAATGTACTACAGCAGTGATAAACTTCAGCAGGGTAATTTAGCTAAGAATAAACTCCGTAAGCAGGGGAATCCTTCTGTGAATAAATATTTGTGTGAACTTCATGGACAAGAACCTCATGCATCAATATCTGTGCTTGCACTGTTTTTTGGCCATAATGAACATTCATGGAAAATGTGATCCATTAAAGGAATGGTGTAGGCAAAAACGTTTGTTGTCCTCGTAGTAAAAAAAAAAAAAACAGGAAACTTTGCAACTTCACACAATTAGGGGGAGGAAAATAAACTCTTTGCGCACTTCTACTTACAATAACAATGTTTCAATTATCCACAGTAATTTAAGTGCCACATCCTGCCAGCTGAATGAATCTTTGAACTCAGATCAATATCTAAATGGTGCTGCCAGAAGCATAACATTGAGGAGTCCGCTCAACTGAACGGTTGCTCTCTGGCAGCACATTTTTGCTGGCGGGTCCATCCTCTACAGCCCTCATTTCCACTTCACAGCAACCCTAACCTACTGAAACCTCCTCCCTCCCATCATGTCTCCTCCTGCCCCCCCCCAGGACACACTTTTATGGTCTCAGGCCACCAGGGTCGGCCCTCCCCCAACGATCTTTTGTGCATGAGGGTTTACTCCAGCAGCCTCCAGAGCATGAACTGGGCACCCATCTGCCTAATCAATCACGTTTTATGTCATGTTTTAGTATTGGAATGCATACGGCTCACTGCTGCCATTCTCATGGTTTTCAGGTGCTCTGGCGGATATGAAAAGGAAGGAGGGCTGGGAGTGCTTTGTTATTGGGATTGAGAGGGAAAAGCACAAGAGAACGTTGATGTGTTGGTGGCAGCTTCCGTTCTGAAATAGTGTCTCTGCGTGCTAGTATGTTTTTAGTTGGTAGATGCTATGTGGTGTTTTTGTATGCATGTGTATGGGTGATTTGTTGCAATTTGTTTATTTTCCGGTTGGTGGTTGCAGAGTGTGTGAAGTTTGTGGTAGTTTTAGGTTTTTGCTGCAGTGTTTGAGGGAGAGTATGCAGGATAATGAAGAGGTTGTAGTGGGGTTAGTGGAGATTGGTCTGTGTTCTTTTGTGACATGATTGTGTTGAACTGTCAAGTTCATAGATTATGTGGCAACATTTTTATTTTGTTGGGTGGTCCCGTTTCGGTTCCTCTAGTTTTGGATGTTTTGGCGTTTCTATTGTGATGTGTTGGCACTTTCCATATGTTGATTTTTGTTGTTTAGCTCAGTGAGTTAACTGAGAGCAACTTTAGGTGGTCTTCTCTTGTTCATGTTCCCTTTGGGAGCGAGTACCAAAGTTTTGACATGATGCTGGAGAACATTGTTCCCCCAAATTTCCACTATAAGCATTGATTTAGTTTGCAGCAGATGTCGTTGCTAGATCTTAGGGTCCGGTTTGGTTTGTAGATGGACATTTTCCCCTGTATGAAATCTGCTTCTTGGTCGGGTTTGGATCTGTCTGTTATGCAGAGCATTTTGAAGAAAATGTGTTTTTTGACCGGTAGCCAATGTAGGGTTCTCTGATGAATCCAATGAAGTCACCACATATTTCTTGGCAGTAACCTCTTCCGTTGTGGCCAGCGGACAGCAGCCACTAGCTGATCCTGACCCTTGGGGCCGCTATATGAGGGAGGATCACATGGGAAGAGACAGACTCAGGGAAGAAGTGATGGCTTCATTGGATGAGACATGGTATTCCCCCATATGCTCATGAAGAAAGCCCTTTGATACCCAATACCCTAATGGCCTACTGCCATGCATCCATACCCCACTTTAGGGTAAGTATAGAAACCTTTTCCCAAAACCCTTTAGGCCAAATTTCCATTGATGGCCTAAAAAGTAAAAGCGGCAGGAATACCATTTCCAGTTCTTTTTTCCCTCCATATAGAACTGGCTTATCATAGGGAACCATTGAAAGTGATTTCTCAAGTAATTTGCATCAGTTAACATCAGTCGACATCAATGGACTCCATTTCCCACAAACACCCAACCACTGCGATGTGGAGGAAGAAGGGAACGATGCAGAGCAGAAGGAATCTCAAGCTCAATGACCAAGCTAGCTGTTTTCAGAGTGCACCTGTGTGTGAGAAATTTAAAGATCAAAAACAAACTCTAGGAGGCTGCTGTTTGCGAGCAGTCAACGCACCACTCTGCGAGGCGTGCCGAGCAAGCAGGAAGAGGAACGTTGCACAAGCAGGACATGCCTCAGACACGCCAGGAACCGAGGGAAGTCTCCCAGGCATTCGGCAACTGGAGAAAGCAACGTTTCAACTATCGGGACCTGAAGGAAAACAGGCACGCTGAAGCAAAGCCACGAGATAAACCGGAATGACATGGAAGCGGTGCAGAGGGAAAGCAGGTGGCAAAGCTTTCCAGTGTAGGCTACGAACAGGACCGAGATGCCACACAGAGCCGGTGAGTCAACCCAAGAAAACTGGATAACCCTGGGCATTTCGGCAACCACAACAAACACAATGTGTAAACTTTAAAGCCACAGAAACAGAGACATTGTTTGCAAACCGAGAAGGCATATTGCAAATAAGAGCCCCAGCCATATATGGGTGTATGGAATGCAGATATGTGGGAAACCCAGAGAGAAAGAACATATATGCAATTGTGGAAGTAAAAGAGGAACTGTTACATATGAATACAAGAAGTCCTGGCAGGAGAGTATACCAGGCAGTTGCAAATCTATGGGAAGTCCCAAGAAAAGACTGTTTGTTGAATAAAATAAGTAACATTTGAAAGAAGGAACTACAAGGCTAAGTAGTTTTCTAACCAACAGGATTGTTGTGTGACAAGAAAAGACACAAAGAACTGTTAGACCAAGAATCATTGGCATAGTGTTGAAGAATCCAAGGAAAGTGAATCACCCTATGGAACCAAGGTGCTTTTACCTTGGAGAACCTTTATGTTAGAGCTATACTGATTTTTCCTTTATGAACTCTTTTTGCAATCACCAGGTTAAAGACATTTCCTTTTTCACCTCATAATTTGGTTTGTAGTGGGAGGGTCAGGATATAACATTTGGACACAAGACAGTTTTACTTTTGACATCCTGACAGAGACAGATCCTTAGTTTTTGGATTTAGGTAGGGAAATTCCTCTTGGAGCAGGGTCAGAGAGGCATTTTCCCAACCTGTTAATAAAAGTCTTTAACCAAAAACATGGAAAATGTGTGTCATAATATAATTTCTGGCTCCTCACAGTTCTCAGTGCTGGTGTGATTTGTTCTTTCTTAGTGAGTCTGGTGAGTAGTTTTGCTGCTGTGTTCTATATTCGTTGTAGTTTTATGATGAGGTAGTCTGGCATTCTAAGATAGATGTTATTGGCACAGTCTATGCTATTCTTGACATAACAAAAGAAATGACTATGAGTGTTTTATGTGGGAAGGTGAAAAAGGAAACTATCTGCTTGTTTATGTGTGGGGGAGAAGCTTTTGTTTACTACTGCGTTAACTTGTGGTTTGAGTGTTAAATCATTGTTCATTAATATTCAAAGATATTTGACCACCGTGGATGTTTCTGGATGGTTACCCATTTTAGTAGGCCATGTTATGTGGTGTTGGTTTGAGGGGTCATTAGGCGTGATCATGATTTCTGTTTTGTCTCGGCTAAGTTTAAGGCTGTTGGCACTCATCCAATGGTTTATTTCTGTGAGGTAGTTGGTAAGGATTGGGTTTTGTTCTTTGTTAGCGATGATTTTGCAGATAGTTTATGTGTTATCTGCCTAACTGTAGCAGGTGAGGCTGTGCCTTTTGATGAGGTTGATGAGTGGTCATCTAGATGTTGAATAGCATTGGTGAGATGGATGCACTTTGTGGGACTCTGCCAGTAGAGGTGAAGGGGTTAGCCAATATGTTTCTGTTCTTTCTGCCATGAAGGAGTTTAGCCAAAGTAACACCGTTTTGCCGATTCCTATATCTTCAAGTCTTGAGGAGTGTTTTGCGGTGACCTGCGTCAAAGGCTTCTGATAGATCAAGTAGTATTGTTGCCGATTTGACATTGTAGTCTGTGCTGGTTTTTAGATCATCCCATGTCGATAGTAATGTTGTTTCTGTTCCTTTCATTGGTCTTAATACGACGTGTGCCTGGTCTAGTATCCGATTGTTTCCTACATGTTCCAGGACTTGTTCATAAACTTAGCTTTCTAGGACTTTTGTCAGGTATGGGATGTTTGGGGTTGGACGGCAGTTGGTTAGGTCTTCAATGTTTCCTGTTGTGTCTCTAAGGAGTGGCTTGATATATGCCAATTTGAAGGCTCCAGGCACAGTTCCTGTTGCTAGTGAGTGGTTGAAGAGGTTGACTAAATATTCTGCAGATGTTTTCTTGGTGAGGTTATTCTTGTATACATCTGGTGGGTAGAGGTCTTTTGGGGAGATGGCTCTGTTGCTTTTGCTCACTAGGCTCTTGAATTTCTCTGTTGAGATTGGTGGGTAGTTGCTTAGTCGTGTAGATGGTTCTGGCATGGTCTGGTTAGTGGGGTTGTTAGTATTTGTTTGGCATGCTCTTAATGACTTGCTGGATGGTTGGAATTTTGTTTTTAAAGTGGTCTGCAAGGCTGTCACATAGTTTCTGTGATGGCGTGGATGTGTTGTTGCATTCTGTTGGTTTTCCTAGCTTGTTCATGATGTTGAACATCTTTCTGGGTGTTGGTTGATTTTGTGGTCCGTTTGTTGTATTATGTAATTTTTGTTTTGAGTATTTCAGCTTTGAATAGTTGTATTTGTCTTTGGTATGTGACTTTTTCCTGTGGATCATAGTTTTTTCTTCATTCTCATTCCAGTTTCCTGTTAGTTTTCTTCAGTGCTCTGAGGTGGGGTATGAATCATCTCACCATTGTTTTCTTTATTGAGGGGTTTGAATGGTTTTTCTGGTGCAATGTCATCTAGGGTGTTCGTGATCCATTTTATGAATGTTTCTGTTCTTTCTTCGATGCTGATTGAGTCCAAGACAGTGATTGATGGTTTTGTGGCTTACAGTCTGCTGTTTAGGTCAGCAATGTTTATGGATTTCCATTGTTTCTGTATTGGAGGATTTTATTAGGAGGTTTGTTAGTTGGGGTGTTAATCACGAAGGGTATTATGAGGTGGTTGCTCCAGAGGATTTGCAATGGATGTGCAGTTGTGATCACGTATTTGGTACAGAAGATTACATCTAGGGTCTGGCCTGCTGCGTGTGTGTCACTCCCTTCACCAATTGTTATAGATGCATCATTGCTAGCTGATTTGTAAGAGTTTTGGGTGCGTTGATGTTTTCTTCTTAGAAAGAAATGTTGAAATTTCCCAGTATGATAAGGTGATAACGTTTAATGGCGATGTTAGTGATGGCTTATACAAGTTTGCCTGTGAAAGAAGGGTTGTATGTCGGTGGCCTATAGATAAGTAGGAATGATTCTGGTGATCTAAGGTTAAGTGCAGGAGGAATGATTGGCAGTTTGGGATATTAAGTGGTGGCGCTATTCTCATCTTTAGCTGTTCCTTGTATGCAACAGCAAGACCTCCTCCTCTTTTTCCTTCTCAGTTGGTTTATTTCAATTTATAGTTATTGGGTAGAGGGTTATGTGCTATTGCCTTGAAGTTTTGAGTTAGCCAGGTTTCGGTGAGGAATAGAATGCCTGTCCCTCAATCGCTTAGCATTTCATATATTTCTGCTTTGTGTTTTGATATTGATCTGGCATTGACTAGGTTGCAGTTTATCTTTTTGTTTTCTTGGTTTTGTTTGTTCTTTGACAATGGCGTAGGTAATTTGAGTTGATATTTTTTTGTTGTTCCATCAGATTGTGCCTTCGGTTTTATCCTTTCTGATTCTTCCTTGAGTAGATTAAAAAGGCTGCATCTCACTGCTCTCCTCCTTTCCGCCTCACAACATCACAAACACTCCCCTCCCTACAACTTTGCTCTACAATCTTCCCTCTCCCTGCCAGATTTCCCCTAGCTACTATCACTCAGCCAGACATCAGGATCCCATAGAACCTCTGTCCACACTCTGCTAAGAGAAATTTTGAACGCCACCTGTGCTGGAGACCTTGCAAGATCCATCATCAACTCTATCACTCACTTCCAGTATCTTCCCAATGAAACGTAAGACCTCCTACATCAAACCCCTCCTCAAAAAAACCTCTGTTGACGATCTTGTCACAATCAGCTACAGACCCATCTCAAACAACCAACATATAGGTAAATTAGACAGCCAAGCAGAATGCACACAACTATGCCTCTTCTCAGAATCAAACAATATCCTTGACTCTGCTCAATCTGGCTTCAGACCTCTACGAGGAACTAAATCCTGCCTAGTCTCCATCTGGGATGATATTAAAAGACACTCATACTCAGAAGGTTGCTCCACTTTGATCTTACTTGACCTCTCAGCTGCATTTGACACCATTAACCACTCCATCCTCACCAAGAGACTACATGCACCTTAGCATCAGGGATACAGCTCTGAACTGGAAATCCTACTTCCTCTCCAACAGATCTCAAATAGTACACATGCTTCTGTTCTCCTTGGCTCCCCTCCGAGTCTCAGGCAGAGTAGTGCAAGGTGCGCCTCTATCCGCACTCATCTTCAACCTCTACCTGAGCCCGCTACCCACACTCATTCGATCCCATCATGTATCATGCTACAATTACACAGACAAAACCGAAAATCGTCATAAAAATCCCAAATAGCCTGCATCTATCTCCCCTGATCTCGCAACCAGCCTCTCTGAGAACGAATGCTGAATGACGGCCAACCACCTTCTATTCAATCCAGGCAGACCTGAGATCAAGCTATGTGGGAAGGCTGCACTCTTCCCGCAACCCTGGCCCTGGTGGCTCTATCTAGGTCCACCTCCACCACCTCCAACACAGTACGAAATCTCGGGTGCATTATGGATGCAAACATAACTGTCACATCACATCAATTCCATGGTTAAATGCTGTTACCTACACATACGCATCCTCTGCTGCCTTTTTCCTAATCTGACTTTCCCACACAGAGTCTCTACGATCGTTGCCATCATCTTCATGTATAGACAATCCTAACTCCCTATACCTAGGGGCCCCCACATTGCAGCTAAGAAAACTGAGTGCAAAACACTTCTCCAAAGCTCCTCCTAGCCGTAGGCCCCACAGAACACATCTACACCCTCTGTGTCCTTCACTGGCTTCCGATCAGGCAGCGAGCCACCTTCAAGGTGCATCACCCATCAAGCCTTTTACAACAAAGGACCAAAATATCTGCAGCACAAATGTACACGCTACAGGCCTATCAGAAACCTCAGATCAGGCTCAGTGCATCTACTTGTCATGCCAGTGACACAATTAACCAATATGGGAAGGCTCCTCCTTCTCAGTAGAAGCACACACCATCTGGAACTCCCTTCCATTAACCATCCAGCGCATAAAAGACCACCTGGATCTCAAGCCCAACTTGAGCACTAACCACCATCCAGCCTTCTGTGCAGGAAATTGGGCGCACAAGAGGAGTCAGTTAGGTAGATCATAGCACTCCCATCCACCTCTTCGATAAAAACTGCAAGACTAAAACTAATATGCTTGAGACCTTCTCCAGACCCTTGTTGCTCTACATCCCATAGAGTACAGCTGGGACCTGGAATCATTAACAAACAAGGAGGTGTGCACTAACAAGCCATCAATGGACCAAGATCTGTAAAATCTTAGCCAATCAAAGTCATGTCGCATCAGGGGACCATCGAATTCAGGTTACTGGACAGGTCTTACAAGATTCAGTCACATTGAAATGAGAAATGGATAATATAACAAAACCTTGAATAGAGTTGAATACAATTATTGGGCTGGCCAGAAATAGAATGACTAAAACAGGCACCCCACATGCATAATCAGTCTTGGGACCATTGCAAGTGGTGTGAAGACATGCAAGATTGTCCCAAATGGATGCAGGAGGAACACATCCAAGTCCAGGCATGATCTACAACTGACTTTCAGCCTTCGCTTGTGCACTAAATGAGCTCACCTCAAGGAGCATACATTTAGATAATTGATTACTAAAGATGTCAAAAGGTTGATCACTGAGTTCCCCAAGAGGAGACCCCAGGAGATCGAATTGTCACCTGCAATGCAAATACCAGAAAGAACATTCTGCTTGGTACTTTGTTACATTCTGGAGATGGACGTAAGAAATGTCAGGTACCTGAGGATTTTAAATCTTGCAGCCTACATATGATTTATTTACCTGCCCACAGAAATGTCCACTATTAGTAATATGCGGAAATGTACTCTATTTGTCGTCTGACTGCTCAATCCAAAGGATTGCACAAACAATTCTGGACAATTGGCATGAGGTAAACTTTCTTACCCAAAGTATTTTATCTTTTGAGATCAACCTTCACGCATGGCCCTATAGCAGGGGACCATTTTTGCAGAACCTGTGAAGATCACGCCTGGATTCCAAGCTTCCTTTGTGTGCTTAACATTTTGTTTATTTTTATATTTTTATTAGGTTTATTGGTAAAAATACCACTAACCTATACAATTTTATCAACACAAAAACATACATACAATACACAGCAAAAATTGATATTGCTCAGGAATTAGTAAAGATTTATTGCATTCCATCATTACATTTAAACCTTTAGAAGGCATCCAGTAAAATTCAAGTAAAATCAAGTGTGGGTAAAACAATTCATTATCCAACTATAGATTCAATAACAATAACCCTAAGAAAAGGAAATACTCCAATATCAGTCTTCAATTTTTAAATAAGATTTTATGATTAACTGTCATATATAGTACATAGCATAGTTCAATTTAATAGTTTCGCCAGAGAAAATTCAGGACCAAAATTGATAATTCTTAATAAAACTGGAATCCAATACAAAATCTTGATATCCTTTCACTTGATAGGATTCCAATTTCAAACATTTGGTAAATAAATGTTGCGTGGTCTCAATATGATCCTTACAAATGTGGCAGAGTCTGAGGGCATGAGGAATATTCAGCCACGCTCCTCAATGCTCGTAAAATTGGTAGTTGATTGAGGTTCAGCCTCATAATAAACCGTCATCGTACTTTGGCGTTCCTAACCTTACATATATAGTTAACCAGAGATCTGACAGTGCACCCTGTGTTACGTATGTCAGAATGGTGGACTTATTTGAAAGGTATTCAATATTTCTTATCCTATCCCATTCTTCAGCCTTACTTTTGATTTCCCTAATATCCAGACCGGTATTGCTAGGCATATTTGGAATGAAACCTGTATTTTGATGAAATATTTGAATATCATCTGATCATTCCCTCATCACCACCAGAGATTTATTTTGTAAGATTAGGTCACATTCAAAGTATGGTTATTCTTCCTTGTCACTCTGCTCAAGTGTTTGCATGAAATGTATGCTATGGCATATTTTAATGTGAAACTGCATAGTAAAAAACCTTAATTCAGTACTGATCCAAGGGAGTCGTAGGTGAAATTGCCAGTTCATTGCTTCAAAATGTACCTTCCATTACCTTTTCCAAAGAGATTCTTTATCAAGAAGAGTATCAGAGCCATACAAGGCACACAGTAGTATACTAGGGCAATATATTTTGATAAGGCCCTCAAGGGAGTAAATCGTCACCATTAGTGATAAGTGAGCGTATATCATTAAACTTCCTATTGACCATTATTTTTACTATCTCGGCCAATAGTTTATGGTCAAATGAATCAAATAATGGGATACTCAAATAAATATAATGTTGACTGTCAATTTGGGTATCTTCCAGTTTCCATTTAAAGTTCTTATATTTACTATTTTTCCCATTAATGAGAATGATTTTTTTTTTTAGATTAAGCTCATTTACGTTAGAATATTGATTTAAGGTTCTTAAACTCTGACGTTCAATTGGAGTTCGATCAATGATGACAGCATCATCAGCGTATGATAAACAGCCTATATTGTGCAGACCTGTCGAAGCAGGATCATTTTTTACTTTATCCAAGCTGCCTCAAGATCAACTATATAAATATAAAATAATATCGGGGCCAATGTGCAACCCTGTTTCACACATAATTTGTATTTATTGGGTCACTCAACTGTCCATACATGTCAATTATTATGTAGTAGTTTGGGAGTACACAGCTCTGATAAAAGTACAATATTGTTTCATGTAGCCCCCATTGATATAGTTTTTCCCACAACATAGATCTATTCACCTTATTGAAAGCCATGGTGTAGTCCACAAAACATAAATATAAAGTTCTTTTTTAAAAATATGCTGAACAAATTAAATAAAGTCCATAAATAAGCAAGAGTGCTAGTTTCTTTTTTGAAATCCTGTCTGCTGTCTTTAAATCTTTTTCATCAAAAACCAATTGTTTACATACTTTAATGAAAAATAACAGAAGATTTTGTCCAAGGAGTCCATCATAGCCAACAATCTATAATTTGTGGGGTTTGATCTCGGACCCTTTTTGTGCGTTGGAACCAGTATTGATCTCTTCAAACTATTCAGGACTGCACCGATTAAAATTACTTGTCTAAAACGTTTTTAAATAATGATAGCCCATGCACGTGGATAATGCTTAAAACCAATGTTCTGGGCTTGGTGCTCTTAATGCTTTAAACGTATTAATAATCACATATATATCTTCAACGCTAATAATAAAACCATCACCATTGTACCAACAATAATATCATGTTCTTCGTTCTGTCACAGAGTTTTTCATATACAGTTCCTGCACATAGTTTACTCAAACATCAGCAGAGGCAGGGTTCATTTTGATTTTTCCATCTGTGCAAATTGTGCGTTTAAAAATTTGCCAGAATATACAAAAATTACAGTTAATCACTGCGTTTTGCATAATTTGCCATTGGACATTGGCCATTAAACTTTTGTTGGATCTTATCCAATTTCGATATCCTGTGTGAAGCTTCTTTAATGATTCTCACTTTTTAAACTTAGAACATTCAGATTTCACTAGTATGCAAATATTCCTTCTTAATGTTTTTTTCCTATTTGCAATTGCCATATCATGAATCCTATCGGCGAAAGAGTTCCACTGTACTATCGATTTCAATGAATCAATTGCATTCCCCATTCTTTCATAATATACTTGAAAATCAGAATTTTGTGTGTCATTAATATCTACAAAAATCTCCATTACATCACTGTTTTTTTATATTTCATTCTGACCATATTAACCTGTTTGCCGCTTTATTAAACACACATGTTCCAGACATTAAATCCTTCAGTTTTTTTTACTGACTAATTAAAACATATGTTTAGTGTGACATGGTGTCTTGAAGTATTATTTAAAAGTCAAAAAAAGTAATGTCCTCAAAAATGTTGCTCTGGACAAAAATGTAATCAATCCACAATCTGTGAATCCTGTTAGACCATGTGTATAAAGACAATGCACCTATCTCATTCCCCAAATATAGTTGTTTAACAATTAAATTATTCAATCATGATATCTCATGGAACATGCACATTTCTTCCCACATGATCTTTAAAATCAAAGACCAGGGATACAATTTCTATTAAGCATGAAACCATTATCCTTATCCTGCCAAACCCAAAAATAAGGATAGCTCTGCAAATTAAAATCCCCTCCAATGATATAAAGGCAATGTGGTTTGGTTAATAGCCATTCATTAACAATAAATTAAACATAAGCGATGATTTTTAGAGTTTATAGTCTGACCTGAACTCTTTAATTGAGTGAGTATTCCTTATTCCTATAATGAGGCCTCCCAAAGGGTGACCAATCGTGTTTACCTGTGCCTTTCTCTGGATGGTTTTAAATCCATCAAGACTAAACTCTGCTGCAAACCAGGTTTCCTGAATAAGAAATATGTCAGAGTGGGGGAAACAAGATTAATCATACAGGTTTTTTGTGTATGAGCTGTAGCCTCTAGTATTCCATGATAATAGGGATAATTGCCCTGATGTACTCTTGCTTGGTCAAACCATCTGTCTGATTTTATTTGTTTGGCTAGCCCTGGTTTTCTTCACCAGTGCAGTGATCTCCCCTAAGACTGACAACAGTTTAGCAATAAGACTTTCTAGTTCTTTGGTGTCAAAATTCTCCAATATGGCATTTGTTTCTTTAGGGTTAACCACCATTTCTTTTACACATTTGATTTCAAAACTCAAATTCAAGAATTCCTCATAATTGGACATCAGTTCAGAAACCACAGGCGATATAAATTGAATTCTCACCACAATTTATCTCATGAAATGAGCTAGGGGTTTCCACCAGAGCCAAGTCTGTAGTGGATTTAAGATGCAAATGCGATATGCTGTGAAAAATATCCAAATGTCGATTTCAGAATACACTATCGGCTGTAGCAAATTGTATGATGACTTCAATCTTAGCATTTACACTGCGTAACTTCAGGTCAGCACAGTCAGTTTGTAGATGCTGAATCGTTGGGGCCAGGTTGTACATCTCTATAACTTGATGCTTCTGTTCAGAATTATTCATCACAAATCGATAGTTTTCCTCAAAGTAAGAGTTCTGGCTACAGGGATCTTGTTTTGATGTTAAATTAAATCTATTTGTTTCAGCCAATGATCTAGTATACTTTGGATTGTCAGAGGGGAAACATTATTAGAGTTTTCTTGTAATATTAGAGCACAATGATTTGACAGTGAGGTTTGATCCACACTTTAAGTCGCTTCTGGCGTGATCTCTGCCATCTCAATGTTAGTTCCCCTCTTTTCATTTGGATGCTTAGAAATTTCACAGGCTTCATTTCTTTGCGCTTCAGCTCTTCGTTTGTTCTATTGATTTTTCTTGCTCTGTCTCCTTGTCAACTTTGCTTTGTAATTTAGGCTTTCCCCAATAGAAGTGAAAGTACAATTCTGTTGCAAAATGATGGTGACTTCCTGAATAGCATTATTTTGTGCTTTTATCATCTACATACAGATCCTTTACTCTGATTTCTATCGATGTGTATCAGAAAAATAGGATGATCCTGTATGGATTTGCCCCTATTTTCTTCCGAAAAGTCCTCCATATTACTCAGCAGATTATACTCATTAGGATCAGTCGACAGAACCACATCAACAAGTTTCAATAAAACAATAAGCCCGTTTTGAGAAATTGCTGCTCCTTATACATTGTATTACAAGGGGGAAAGAGAGCTTTTAAAATTATTAGAGATTCAGAGTCGAGTGGAGTTTCTTCTACAGAGGAATCGGAACAGCTATATGATATATCATTATTTGGAGAAGAAACATACAAGCTTTCCGTAATCCGTACTAAGTCTAGTGACTTGAATAAGTTAGAAGCATTACTGGCAGTCAAACCAATTATGATGCATTGATTCGGCACTGCACTGATTTAATCCACTTTATTTCTCTCAAGCGGGCCTCCAATAGAATCACGTTTTAGGCTGAGAACTAAATTTAACAGACATATTGGGCCTCATTACGACCCTGGCAGAAGACCATGGTGCGATTAGCACCATGGTCCATGCCGGTAAGTTACCGACTCCGCCATGGAGAAAGGGGGAATTACCACCCCATTACAAGGTTGGCGGGGCGGTAATTCCCCCTTCCTCCATGGCCCTTCCCCATTCCCATTTTTGCCCCATAGGGCTCAATGGGAATGGGTAAGGAGGTAAGTACGGTACCGCAAATTGCTGCACCGTACTTAGCACCAAGGTCCCTTTGCAGGTCCCTACTTTAACCGCTGGTAAAACCAGCCGTTAATGTCGGGTCCCGCAAAGGGACCTCGTAATTAGGCGCTAATGGGTTAACGGCGCTGCAGCCTTTTACGGCGCCGTTAACCCATTAGCGCCAGGGTCGTAATGAGGCCCATTGTCTATTGGGTCAGGTATTTCCATCATAATGAGTGGGCTAGATTCCTCAATTACTATTTCTGATTTTGTTTCTGTTTCTTTAGAAGCAATTGGTTTCAAGAAAGTAGTGATTTTACTTTGCTCAGTTCTTAAAATGGATTCAGCTCTACTTTCTTCTACTGCTGCAACGATTCCATGCGCAGTCGCATTAGCACGAAGTTTGCTGCAGAGTCGCTTTTTACAATTGCGGCTTATATCTGCTATCATGTCCTCCCCATAACATTAGCACTTCTTAGCTGATACGTTTTGTGCGTAGCCGCCAATTATAGCAAGTGCAAGTATAGAATATGTATAAATCACTAGACTGTCACAGTGCACTAACAAGACTGTGAAGCTGCCCACACTCTGGTCTCTCTAACTCCTGCACTAACGCCACTGCTTAGTTAAGAATCTAATGTATCAAGTCTTTGTAACTGGTTACCATACAAATCATCTGATAACACTACATTTTAAGCATACATTGTCCTTGGTCAAAAACTATTCAGTGTGACGCACTACCGCCAAAGCAAATGATCCACCACCAGTTGAGAACTCTGCAACAGTGGCCCAATTTACTCATGGTTCACAAACAAATTCTGCACAGATAAGGCTAGCTTGGGCTATGCCGTGTCTTTTGAACAGATCCAAGTCCTGAAGACTGTAGAACACTTGACAGGCTCCAGCAATCCTCCAAACGCCACCTCCAAAACAGGTAGCAGCAAACGCAGTTTCAGTCCTCTGTGCAGGCTATGGAACACTTGACAGGCACCATGCTTAACCAATGAATTCACTTTTCTCTGGCACCCTGTGATAATGTAAGGAAGCCAATGCATGAAGGTCCATTACCCAGTTGGACAGCTTAGTCAATCCTTAATGCATTGAATGGCAAAAATT
The DNA here is from genome assembly GCF_040938575.1 of Ambystoma mexicanum. Classification (NCBI taxonomy): domain Eukaryota; kingdom Metazoa; phylum Chordata; class Amphibia; order Caudata; family Ambystomatidae; genus Ambystoma; species Ambystoma mexicanum. The sequence goes on along the minus strand of NC_090929.1, from coordinate 1,134,293,031 downwards.
TGCTATCTGGTGGTATATCCAATAATCACCTTGTCTATCAGAGGTCCAAGGGGAATGTTCGTGCACACAAAAAGGGCTTTATCTACACTTTTTCCATCAGTCTAAATAGTTTAAGAGATTAAGAAAAATGTGCAACTTGAGAAAATCAAATTTTCAAGTGGATTGATTGGAAACAGAATGGAATTTTGAATGTTTATCAAAACGTACAGATTGCATAATATTTAAGTGACAATTTGAGCCTGTGAAATGAAGTAAATCAAAATCGGATTTTAATCTGCCCGCAGGAGGCTGCCAATTGTACAGGATACAGAATCGTCATAGGCTGAACATTTACTGTTCCATGCCATTCCTAGTCAAAGAAAACATAGGCAAACTTGGTGTGGTTAATAAATCCTGAACAATCCGGTCCACTCAAGTATATTGGCTGATCACCCCTTTAAAAAAAATGCAGTGACCCATAAATATACATGGGTCAATCTGAAGCGGGGTTGGAGGTGGACACCTAACCCTACAAACTGCCATCCTCTGTATAAACACCCTCCACCACTACTCTCCAACGCACGCCAATGCCCCCCTTCCCCTCCATCCGCTTCCTAATACCCCATATGGCTGAATTGCAGCAGGTTGAAGAAGCCTCACAAGTTCAAAAATAGGTTTTATTTGACATTTCTAGTGCAGGTGTGATGGCACATCACTAGTAATAAAGAGAACATATTTTGGTGGCCAAGCACACCAGTATCATTGATTCTATTTTCCAAGTAAGGCCTGCTTGTGCTGAAAATAAATGTAAGGTTTTTCAGTTTAAAGTTTAACATGTGCCACCATGCAACAGGGGCACTTACAAGGCCAGGGGAGGGCTGTGGGCCATGGCATATAGCTCTGTCCGTGGATGGTAGTATGATAAGCCTGGCAGAGACCACTTCATGCGTGGACTACACACTTTACATATGTCACAACTCAGAGGTACCTCAAACCACCCATATTTTTGGAAGTTTGAGTTTGCCTCAAACTAGTTCACCAGCATTATGGCGAATGACTCTTTGCCGCTAGATGGGCAACATGTGTAAGAGTTCATGAGGAAGTCCATGATTTCTCAATTTTCAAGTGATAATAAAGAATCATCCATTAAGTTGTCTAAGGTTTCTGATCAGGTTCAGACTCTCAATACCTTCCTTTTTTTGACCTGGAGACAATCCTGAAAACCCCTTGCAATGGCAACATATGCCTCACTGAGGCACATAGACTGCACCTATTGCAACACTTTTATTCCCTTTCCAGAAGCATTGTCTTTCTCTTCCTCTCTGCACTACACGGACTCGATCACTATTTAAATCCAACCTCCCAGCTCTCATCCTTTCTGAAGAACCCCTTTCATAGCATTCTACGCCACCACATCTCCTCTACCCATACCTCTCTACGACAACCCCACAGCACACATCCCTCACCCCATCATTCAAAACTTAGCACATCCTCCACTATCCCGTTCCTATATCATGCTCTACAGTCCTCATCCCTGGTTCATGTTTCCACTTCCCATGCATCATCCGGTCTGATATCAATATCCTCACACCCATTGTTAAGGACACTGGTCCTCCGCTCTGCAAATCAACGTTAAACATTTTGTAAGCACTTTTATGCTAAAAATGCATTGCTTTCCCTGTAATTTCCATAAATAAAATAAATGTGTATTACGGGATGAAGGAAACATGGAATCTGAGTACTGTATAATTTATTTTGAACCTACGGACAGACTGTGAAGGCCTTCTGTATTTGGCAATTTAAACACTCCCTTGAATACGATCTGCTTTGTTAACCAGTACATGTCTTTCTCTCCATTATTCCCCTTCGTTGCTGAAAGGATTTGAGGTTGAATCTGCTGTTTTACTCTTCAAGAACCCTTCACTGGCAAAGAAGGACCATGGACTGACAAGACAATCTACCCCCTCTATGTACAACCTCAGTTGTACAGTGCTCCACTGCTTTCTAGCTAACTTCACGCAATACATAGAAACCTACATGCATGGTTACTGTGAAACATTTCTCTCTCTAGAACCCGTGTCACGCATGCGTGATTATGCCCTAAACATATCTTTGACTAGACTACAACCCTCATGGATGTCTGTGTTTTGTCTAAAGCAGGGGGCTGCAACCGGCACCCAGATGTTGTGGATGAGGTCTGTCATCATCCCCCTCACCATTGAATATGATGTCTAGAAGGAATGGGAGTTGTAGTCTAAAACATCTGGTGAACAAAAGAGTGCATATCCAGGACCTAAAGAAATGCAAAGATCTATAAACCTCAGCTTTGTATGAAAGTGTTCCTATATTCTATGAGACGCAGCAACCCCTGGTTCTTTGGTTGCTGGGTCAGACAAATTACTGACTGTGGAAATCAAACTTTTTTTCTATCACTCTCAATGGAGATCCATAAAGGATGCTGTTCCCTCTCCTGCTCTGTAACCCTGATTTATTGACCCATAGAAAACAATGCTTGTAGTATGAACAGTACAGTTGACAATGTTTCGAATATTGGCAACACACTCCAAATTGCTCACATTGTCATTCGTCATTCCATTCCCACTGATTAATTGACTGGATTAATGATGCCGACATTGTTAATAATAAATTGAATGCTGACTTAATTGAGAATATAATTAATAGTAAAGAAAGTAACACATGCAAGACCATTAATGTCGATGGAATGGATAGGCATTCTGCCAGTATGAAGACTGCATTTAATAATTCATGTTACATTGTAAATGTGCATCCTAGAAGGATATGCAGTATTTGTTCTTCTTGACCTCTCGGGAGCGTTTGACACCATTAACCACATGATCCTCCTTGGCAGACTACACTGCCTAGGAATGCGAGATTCAGGCCTTACCTGGATTGCCTCATTCCTCACTAATAGACAGCAAATCCCCTTTCTCCCCTCTTTCCCCTCCACGCCAAGTGAACACTGGAATACCCCAAGGCGCCTGCCTCTCACCCCTTCTCTTCAACCTTTACATGAGCCCTCTGCCCAGGATCATTCGCTCACACAGCCTCACCTGCTATAACTATGCAGATGACACAAAATTATCTTGAGAATTCCTAAATTGACCTCCGACCCTTGACCTGACCTAGCAGCATGGCTCACTGACATGGACGACTGGATGACGAATAACCATCTCCTTCTGAACCCAGGGAAAACGGAAATCATGTTATGTGGCAAAATCTTTCTCCCCAACCGATTCCATGGCCACCATCACTTGCTCCACCCCGACCACAACCACTGCTTTCAAAAACCTCTGCTGCACAATGGACTCAGACCTAAATCTGTCTCACCACATCAACAATGCATCAAAATCTAGTAAGTTCCACTGTAGGCTCCGAAAGCGCTTCTTCCCTTACCTCACCTACCCCAATAGACTGGCTGCAATTATGTGCATTGTCATGTCCAGACTTGATTATGTAAACTCCCTCTAGCTGGGTGCACCGGCCTACCAACTAAACAAACTCCAAAGAGTCCAAGACTCGGCTGCCAGGCTGCTTCTCACACTAGGGTTAAGGGACCACATCTCACCTGCTCTCTACACCCTAAAGTGGCTCCCAAATGGAAATATAGCCACCTTCGAAATCATGTGTATTACTCACCGAGCAATGCACAAAGCAGGCCTCAAATACCTACAAGAAATAAGTATGCCTTACCACCTAACCCAAACCCTAACGTCAAGCACAGCCCTCCTCCTAGTGGTCCCCGCTTCTAATTCAGCCAGGATCAGGGGGTCTGTCTACTTAACCCTGGCACCAACTTTGAGGAACTGCGTCCCACAGCCAAGATTACATGGCTTTCCGGAAGGCACTTTAAACCTGGTCTAACATTGACCTGATGCCTTGCAGGAGCATCTGGAATCCCCGCTGAGTATCCCACACCTCTCACCATCCCAAGCAAATGCGGCGATAAACAATGAGGTACTGATGTGTTAACGATAGACAGTGTTGGGGTTATAGGGCTAGTCGCGCCCGTGATTGTGTAATGTTTTCTTGGGACGTTAGGCTCTCTGCTGGTGGGCCCGAATCCACTCAAGTAACTCTAGCTACCAGTTGCTTCACTGGCTGCTACACGCCAGGCCTGCTGTAGCGTGCAATTTGGTGCTTGAGGGCTTCTATGTTCTGGTGTCCCTTTGCCTTCCTTTGTATTTTCGAAAAGTTTCTTGTAATGACTAGTGTCCTAATCTCTCTTCTTCTTGATTTCCTATTTATGTCGCCTTCTTTTCTCATTGTGCTTTTTTCTTTCCGTCCTTGCCTCTAATAACTTATTCTATGCTGCTTCTACAGCGCTGTTATAGCTTGCTGCAGGACTGACCTCTGTGTTTCTTGTTGTCCTCTTATGTCCTTTTCTTATTACAGAGAAACTGAGGCCTCTGCGGCATGATGCAGTGCTCACAGTGCTACCTCGATGAAGGAGCTAATGCAGCAAGTAGGTGGTTTTCTGGTGCTTCTGTGTCAGGTTCAGCCGGTTAAAGCTATGTCTGTTGTCTTCGTGGGTTTAGCTGGTTCATTGTTATGTTTTTGTCTTTGCAGGTGCAGGTATATGTCTCCATCAATCTGGGATAGAGGAAACACGGTAAGTGTCCTGCTGCCTTCATAATGATAATGATGTGTTATTTATATAGCGCCTTAATCCAAAGCGCTGTACAGAGCACATATTTATATACAATATCACCCAACCGAAATTGGTATTCATTTATCGACCTCGGAAGAAGGAAAGGCTGAGTTGGCCTTGCCGGGATTTGAACCTGCGACCTGCAGATCACGCTCAGATCACAGCAGCGAGCGCTCAATCCGCTGAGCTATTTTACCGGCATATTCATGACAGGAACAACATGAAGCAAAGGGTGTGGGCCCAGGGTGTGGTTTAAAAAGCCCTGGGTCCATGCTCTGATAACCTAGAACAACTCTTGGAGAAGTGAAGAAACACTTTGCGGCCATGTTGGATGACTGGCAAGGCCTTAACGTGGTGGCCATCTTGTGTATCCCCATACCTTCTGCTGCACGGTGCTAGCACCAGCAATGCACAAGTGTAGTCCAGCCTTCCTCAGCCCAGGGGTATTTTCTGGGAGCAAATATGGCAGAGGCAGAAAGCTTACCTAATGGGGCAGTTCTCACCGTAGGATTCCCTGTGATTGCAACAGCTGGCTCTTCCCCTAAAACAGATAAGGAACCACCATGACCACTCAACTTTCCACCACGTCGAAGAAATGACTTGGTAACCCTTCAATAGGGCCTTTCAATAGGCTCAGGCCAGGACATATCTACCTCCAACTATCTGGAGCCCTTGCCCTAGACTCAAAACCTTAATCGTAGTAGTACTTATGTACCTACGCTATGACGGAGTTGAATCACTGCCTCCCTCCACCAGGTATACACCACACTCTGAGGCCTGAGATATCCATCACCAGTTATCTGGATCGATTGTTCAAGACTTGTAACCCAAGCATTAATAGCACTTATGGACCAACACCATGACTGAGCTTGATCATTGCCCCCTCCAGATATGCACTACACTATCAGTCCCCGAGATGACTATCCTGCTTTTCTTACTCTTCTGGAAATCTCTGAGCAAAACTTCATACAGAGGGCCTACTTACTATCTTTCCTAATCCTATCTATCTTGGAAAGTATTCAGCAGAACTACTGACCCACGGCCTCACTAGCACCTATATTGAAACAATATGATTTGGGTCTGATCTGACGGTCTTCGTCAAACAGACGACAATAAGCAATTGCAGACTCAATAAGGGAGGACTTTAGACTAATAGCCCTGAATCCCAAAGGAAGATACCATCACCCCGGCAGGCACTGGAAGCGTATCAGGAACATAGTCCCCCTCGAATCCACACAGATACTCAAACACACCATTATGCTAACTCTCTCCTCGGCTCCAACAAACAGAAGAATGCAGCTACACCCATCAATTAATTTGGCCTAGCTGCACATATACTTCCATGATCACCTCAACAGTATTTATAACACAGCTATATCCCACAAAAATCGGCCTGGCTGCACACATTGTCCCATTAAAAAACTCCACTGCAGCGAGAATGCAGCTACTGAAGTCCATTTGGCCATGCTGCACACATTCTGTTCTTACACAACCACTGCACCACACCTACAACTGGAATGCAGCTAAACACCACTTAAGCCGACCTGGATTTACACATACCGAGTGCACCCAAGCATTATTTACTACACTACTCTCTCCACTGACCTGGACTATGGTCCCAGAGTGCGTTCAACCGGTACAACAGCCTTTCATCGTGGGACAATTTTTTGCAGGGTTTTTTACCGCAAATTTTTTATCGAAACAAACCCATCCAATTTTTTGGGGGGGGTTTAAAAATGATATATATGGGATGTGGGTTTTTTGTAATAGATATAAACTGAAAGGTCAGGGGAACCCCCCAAAAATAACTCCCCAAAAAATTCGATGGGTTTTTTCGATAAAACATTTGCAGTAAAAAATATGCAAAAAAACATCTCACGATGAAATTACATGGAACCATTCAACCCACAGGGCTTTGGAATCATAACAATGATAAAAGGCGCTATACAAATACAAATAACATTTATATAGTGCCGCTTGTCACTTGAGCAACTGATTCACAGTGATGCCACAATCAAGGGCAAACATGCAGTATGGGATAATTATTACAAGTTAAAGCAATAGAACATCCCAAAAACTGTATACAGGAGTCCTGCAGTAAGGCCAATGGCCTGCGAATGTAGCCTTGACACTATATTACTGAAGATGGGGTTATTGATGACAAAATAGGAGTTGACAGGAGTATTGCGAACATAATAAAGGAATGCTGACATTGTCATGGACATTGCCCTTGTGGAGACGTAAGCAACGAAGTGGAAGAGTGGAGTTTGATGATGGCAGTGCCAGCTCAATTCCAGTGATGTCTGCGGGTTGTGGCGAGGTGGAACGGTGCTAGCCAGGGACCCTGCCGGCTGAGAATGTTTGCAGAACCAGGCAGCACCAAGCCCGTGCTAGAAAATGCTAGTGACATTGGCAACCGCAAGGATGGAAGGAACAGGTCTGGGCAGATTCCAGCGAGAGCACAACTTGGGATGGAGGGAGACTGGAGCTGCAGGGCTGCATTTGTGGGAGCACTGATCTGGGCTAGGCTGGGCTGTGCTGCTAAAGACTATGATGACCAAGGCGAGAGGAGCTTGCCAGTCACTGGTGTCTTGAGACATAGGTTCTGGTGTGATAGTGGGCTTTTATCCATCCCAAGCATCCTTCCCATCATTTTCCGCATCGGCCTTAGCGACAAACTCCATCCCGACCTTCCAGTTCTTTGGGAATTTCTACTTCAGATCCCTCGCCTTTGACTGTGTCTTTCAATGCTTAAGACTCCCACCCTGTGAGTGATTCATGTCCTTTCAAGGATCACACTGGATTCCTTTTCAGCTCTTAGCCATCTGCTCCTAGATGTTGGTTCTCGTCTTGCAGTTTTAATCGGATGAGCCTTGTCTATCCACCTGCCCGGTGCTAGGATTCTTTCTTTGTAGGTGAATGCGCAGCCCTTTGCAATCAATAAATCAAATCAACATTATGGACATTTCTGGGTAGGTTCGGGGAGTGTATAAATAAGACTAGAAATCGAATTTAGTATGCTGCTTATAATGAGAGTATAATGGCCTTTTAGACATTTTGAAAAACACAGTCAGAACCTCGACTGTGAACAAGGTTAAAATTGGTGAATTCGTTTTTGTTAGGTTATTTATGAAGGCAATGTATTAAGTGCACCTTTTTATTCCTCAAATTTGTAATCATTAGTGTTGCACCTGCATGTGATTCAGAATAATGGTGATTAGTGCTAAATGAGTGCTAAACGGAGGATAGCACAGGGGCAACGTGAAAGACCAAGCAGAATATCAGACGTTCGAATCCCGGATCCGCGGTTAGACACCGAACTCCAGCCCATTATAAAAAAAAACAATAACAAATAAAACAGCAGACTGTGCTGTTTATCAGACATAGTTTACTGCCCCCTTGCCATTAAATTGTGAGACATGCTTTGTTAGGTGGGACCCTCCCATGTGTGTTGCCCCTTTAAGGGGATGTCTCCCTCCCCCTATTGCCCCTTTAAGATGGGCCATGACGGTGTCATGGCCCAAGTTAATAAAGGGAGCCCCTGCAGGCACGTGAAACAGAACGGCTGCAGACTCCGTGGAAGGTTGGTCTGAGTCCGTGTCTCATTAATGCTGTAGGAGGTGCAGGCCTGCAGGCCCTGGTGCCATGGGACCCTCGTGCCAGGATGGCGGCCGAGGTCCGCATGGTCAGGACCCTGGCAGGCTGTGCCCCTACCCCGATGGCGCTGGTGTCCCATAGCGCCACGGGTCCTGCCGGATGGACATGGCAGGCCCCAAACTCCCACAGGCGCTGGGCCTGTTTGGTGCTGTGTGGAAGTGGCACCCCGGGGGCGCCTGCCGGATGGACACGGCAGGCGACCCCCAACAATGGCGACGAGGAACGGGCCTCGCGTGCCCTGAAGACGTCGTAGTGTGGCGGGCCCATCTACATCTGGGCCCGCGTTGAGGAACTTGTGTGCCGGGCCCAACACCAACTGGGCCCGCAGGAGGATGGAAACATGGTGGGCAGCTGCCTGCCCATCCCCTGAGGGGGACGGAAGAGGTCTGCGGCGTCGGCCGCGTGGGTGGCTGCACCCCTCCCCCACCTGCGAGCCGCGGTGGGGAGGAGCGGCAAACATCGCCGCAAACAAAAGAATAAAAAGGACAGAGGGTGGCGGGCCTGAATCCAACCGGGCCCGCAAGAAGACAACGAAGATGCGGGCCCACATCCAATGGGGCCCGCAGCGGCAAGGAGGAGGATACTGCCTCTGCCGCCCGGAGAGGAGGAGGGTCCTCCCCGCGAGGGGTATGGGGCCCCCACAAGGAAACGCTGGTGGCCGGGGCCGCAGTGAGACTCCAGGTGGCTCCCCCGCAAACCCCCCCTTCCAGGAAGAGTTGAGTGGCATCCGCCACGGTGGTGAGGTGGGCTGCCTCTCCACCGCGACCTGGCTGCGACGCATGCTGGCGGAGTCCGCCGCAGAGGAAGGTTGAAAGGAGGGGCCGCCGAACAGCTGAGGCGGCCCGACAGAGGAGCGGCATCGGCCACGGCTCGGAGTTGGGGCAGGGGCCGCCCAACAGCTGACGCTGGCCCATCATCAGCTGGGCCCGTGGGAGAGAAAAAAAAAATGGAACAGTGGAGGCGCTGCCCCTTCCCCGCCTGTGAGCCGCGCGGGGGAGGAGCGGCGAACATCGCTGCATCATTGTGCAGCGGGCCCAGTTTCAACTGGGCCCGCAAAGGAGATGCCCGCCCCGTGTGGGGTGAACCTGCGGCGTTGCCGCACCGTGAGGTGGGCTGTCTGCCCCCCCCCCCCAACAGAAGGAAAGCATGCGGCAGTGCCCCTAAAGAGCATGGGCCTGCCGTGCAAAAAAAAAAAAAAAAAAAAAAAAAAAAAAAAAAAAAGAAGAAAGAAGAAACGGAGCGCCTGAGGCGAATGTGCTCGCTGACGCAACATCATTGCGGGGGAAGAATGACCTTGCAGGTGACAGCATCATCCTACTCGGTGCTATACCACCATCCACCAGAGCCCCATTAAGATCCCTGGCCGAGCTATGGGGGGGGACACCAAAAGGCTCCAACAATGCCAACAGCCTGTATCAGGATCTGGGGCTGCCGGAACAACGGACGCACTGGCCCCTCTGCCCCCCTTTGCGGACAGCGACACAGGGGAGGGTGTATGCCGCTGCCCGTGCCCTTCAGTGACCATGGGGCCCGGTGGAGAGTGAGTCAAGCTGCCCCGGTTTCAGATCGGGTTCCTGTCAGTGCCCAAACAGCAGCACCTCTCCCCGGTAGTGCCACACCGGTCGAGTGTCACTGAGATCCCAGGCCAGGCGGTGATCAATTGGAAATGTGCATGCTCCCTGCCCTGACGGCACTGAAACCAAGAAACACAGGGCCCTCCGAAAGCCGGACCAGGGGGAGGGCCACCCTCCCATGTGTGTTGCCCCTTTAAGGGGATGTCTCCCTCCCCCGTGTATTGCCCCTTTAAGATGGGCCATGACGGTGTCATGGCCCAAGTTAATAAAGGGAGCCCCTGCAGGCACGTGAAACAGAACGGCTGCAGACTCCGTGGAAGGTTGGTCTGAGTCCGTGTCTCATTAATGCTGTAGGAGGTGCAGGCCTGCAGGCCCTGGTGCCATGGGACCCTCGTGCCAGGATGGCGGCCGAGGTCCGCATGGTCAGGACCCTGGCAGGCTGTGCCCCTACCCCGATGGCGCTGGTGTCCCATAGCGCCACGGGTCCTGCCGGATGGACATGGCAGGCCCCAAACTCCCACAGGCGCTGGGCCTGTTTGGTGCTGTGTGGAAGTGGCACCCCGGGGGCGCCTGCCGGATGCACATATTGGGCAACAAGCTGGGACTTAGGTCCATTACATCTTTTTTTTTTATTACTTCAAGGTCCTCTATCGAGAGGGATCGATTGTTCATTCTCGGAGAGTGTCTTCCTGGCAATCAACAAAACTTACATGAAATCAACATTTCCATATAGTATTGACCACAGGAGAGGCCAAGCAGCAACTTTCGATTGGAGGATGGATTGCAATTTCCAATGGTATATTTTGAATGGTTATAGCTAGTAAGTCATTATGTGAAAGCCAGCTAATACCCGACACCATGCTCATATTTAAATCTCTTCTAATATGTGTTGTCAAAGAACCAGTCAAGCAGGTTTTGGGCTACCTGCATTGCATGGCCTGTTTTTGGAGAGGAATTTGTGAAGTGCAACTTCTCCATCACTATATTATGATATATGTTATGCTATGTTATTTTGAGATGTTTTTGTCTCGGAGTGCCTAGACTGGTCTGGAGAGGGGAGGGTGGTGCCCCGGCCAGGGATCTCCAGACCAAAGACTGCAGTGGGAGAAGTAAAGGGGGCAGTGGTAAGGAAACAAGGGAAAAGGCAGACCAGGGTAGATGACAGACTAGCCGAGTCAAATGGCGATTGGAGATGTCTGTGACAGCTTTTGTAGAAGCTACCAATCAGATCACGAAAACACAGATAGTAAAAGCAATAGGATAGGGCATTATTCTCCATTTTGGCGGGTGGAATTGTGGACATTGTGGCATGCTCTGTGGTCTATTTTTCTGACAAAGGAGCAGCTAACGCAGCCTCACCACTACGGCCATTGCATCCCCCATATAATGGTATGGTTACACAGATTGTAATATGGCCCACTACCTACTCACTTCGCCATTCCTCGTTGTCTTTGCATGGTCCTTTCATGTTCGTTGACCCCTATGAGAGAGTCCACTGTTTTACAATCATGTTTCTTTGACTTCATTTATGACGTGTGTTGCCTAAAATCCGACCTTTCCTGCTGCTTTGTAGAATCACCAGCTTCTAGGTGCATTGCACACGACTGTTGTAATGTAAGTTAGTCTTGTTCTGTCTCACTGGCCAGGAATGCATGCTGATAGAATGTTGGTGAATGGATAATAGACAGCTCTGGAGAATGTTGAGTGAGTGTTGCATGAATGTCAGTTGGGGGCCTGAGCTGGAGGTGAGAGGGTGGCCGGTGGGTCTGTCCATTGATGTCTACAGGTTTACTTACCTTGTAATATACATGCAAGTAACCAGAACTTTACAAATGTACTTATGTATTATAATGCATCCTGGATTACCTTTATGGCTCCACTGCTGCTATTTGTACTAATTAAGCAAGCCCCACCTTACATCTTAACAAGGACTACATTACACCTATTTTGCTACTCAAGAAACAACCCATCAAGTTTGAGTTCATCAAATCATGTTTTTAACCACCCATGTTGCATGTAGCATGGATCTTTTGTAGCACTGCAAATGGGTGCATCTCATCTTTCAGCTCCATATGATGAACATTTCAAATGCATGTATGATTTCCAAATGGAGGCCGATCATTGTGGGTCTCTCTCAGCAAGAGCTTTAATAACAAATACTGTCACTGCACCAGTTCATATCTCAGTTTAGAGTTTGGCTCCAATCTTAAGGCTGTCCAATCGGTTTCCAAAACATCTGTATTCGGGTCTATCACATCCGCACATCCCTACGGGCTTCTACCCAGCTCACCCATTAACAGGAGACCTCTACATGCGTCTGGCACGATTTTCCAATTGTGAATCGATCTGGCATTGGATCCCATAACTTATTGTGCTTAAGGTATGTATCAATTCTTTCCATTCAGATCACTATTGATGATTTATGTATTTTGTATTTATTTAATTATAGAGCGTCAGAGCCCACAGGCATTTGATATTGGATTTACTCTCCCTTAGCATCTTTCTTCTCCAACTAATATAAATAACAAAGACCTATGCCTTTCTGCAGTCCTTGGGATCATTTCTTGCCTCTAGTTAAGTAATCTATCAAGAATTTAGAGGGCGCTGCATAAATACCTCTAAGCATTACAGATACCAAAGAAGGAATCCAATTTGACCCATTTACTCTTTCACCCAAACAAACGTTTGCAAACTACCATAGGACTCTTTTTAATTTGGGCTGAAAGGTGGAAAATCCACGTTGGTGGCCACAATATTAGGCATGTGATGGGCATACATTTGGGTAAAGGTAAATCACCTAGGTTTGAGGTACTGTAGAGGAGCAGCTATATACCTCTGCAGGAGACCCCGCCTCTTTCCTCCCATTTGTTGGAAGAATGAGACCGTGCAATGTTTGCCACCTGCCGTTGTACCAATACCGCAGCGTGTGTTCAAAAGAAGATACCCGTTCATACAACACTATCAAATGCATCCCCGAAGTGATGACAGGGTAAGGGAGGAACTCCCTGGAAGAATATGAAAAAGAGCAAGGAAAGAAGCTAGTGATGTCACAAGAGACATAACACCACGTCCTGAAATACTGGCTGAAGAGGATGTAGGGATCCTACAGAAACTAATGACAAAGTAAAGAGAAAAGTGAACATTTAAATATAAAGAAGAGGATTACACGTGCATAAAGTGCTTCAGAAAATCAACAATTGTACCGATGCTGAAACGCAAATAATGCCACCTCCAATGTTGGTAACAAAGACATCTCTTTGCTGAGCCACACCTAAAGGACAATTCTCTCAACAACGTCCCAGCGACCATCACTGGCCCACCTCCATGACTCACCCACATTGAACCCACAGACACACACACCTAGCTACACACAAACACAACCAGCATTGGCAATGACAATGTTTTGGGCTTTTGTGTAGGCGTGGGAAAGGCACTTGCCAGGCCCTTCCATAGTGGTATTAACTGCCATTGATGGTAGCAGTTACAAAATAGTGCTAGTACATGGGCATCTAATAGCAGTGCCTGGCAAATGTCTACTACTTACACATAAGCCAAAACTGATGGCTTTTCCAATGCTTGTTTTTAACAGTAAAGGACGCACATAGTGCTTATAAATCGAGTGGCTGAAGGCAGACCTGGTTAAAGACATCTTTGTATACCAGTATCAGGTTTACAGCTCCAATTTAGCCATTAACTCTGAGAAGGCTGCTTTGAAAAAACACTGAAAGGCACTTGAGACTTGAATAATGCAGCTCAAAGAGGTCCCATGAGGAGGTGTTTTGGGAGGGGAATGGCAGGAAGTGGATGGGGATGGCCAAAGGGATTAGGATGGCCGTGGGCAGTCAGTGGGTGGGCAAATAACCAAAACACACCTATAAACAATTAAAAGAAAGACGCTGAAAATAGACTTCTGCCTTGTCTGGTGAAACTGTGTGCGTGCTCAGCTATGTTACACCAAACTCTGCTGCTGCATATGACCGGCTGTAGCATACCTGCTGCTTTCACAGGTCTGCACTGTGAGGAGAGGGGTTCCGGTGCCAACAGAGCGGCCGTCAGAAGCTGAGCAAGGTCAGAGCTGCAGCGTTACTCTGCAGTGCTGTCTAAAGCACGTTCTGCTCTCAGCACTGCATGTGCAGTGTCACAGGGTCTGTGTTGGCGCCTTGCTTTAGTCTGCAGCCAGCACTTGCGTCTGCCCTCGGAGCTTCATTCTTTTCTTCCCCCACTGCCTGCCCATAAACCGTGGCATTGGACATGGTTTATGTTTTCTTCTTTCGTTCTATAAAAATATTCATTTGTTTGGGTGTTTTCCAGTTGAGATTGGGATGTGGCCCCTTCCTCCACCCCCCGAGCCTTTCTTCCTTTTGAACCAGTTAATATTAAAAGGTTTGTCCTGCTGTCAAATTCGTTCTAACAAATGTATCCCCCTGAGTTTGTATAGCTTGTGCGAGTGGACTCACTGCAGGTTTATTTGGATGCTGACTTGGAGGGTTGCAATGATCTCATCATGAATGAACATGGTTTCCTGTGTTGCTTCCAGTTTGTTAGTAGTCATTATTTGACCAATATCAAATAAGTTTGTGCACTGAAAATTGTGTCCAGTCCTGCTGAGGATTTGCACTCAATATTGTTGTATCTTGGCCTGAGCATGCCTCTTGTCTGAACACAGGTTCTGGGATACTCCATGCATTGCAATTATTTTCTCTAGGGCCACTGCCACATCATCAAATGCTACAGAGTCTAGAACCTCTATTTCAGGGTATCTCTACCATTGATCCACCACTACTAGGAAGTGGACACCCTTTTCGGTTGATCTGAAATCTGCATGCACCATTTCCCATGGCCGGGTGCTGCGAGGCATACGCTCGATTTGAGGATCTTTTTTCACTGGGGAGGCCGCCTGACACCACACACACAAACAAAGCCACAAACTCCTCCACTAGCCACTCCAGGTCAGGGAACCACATGTTCAGACAGAGCCTGGCTTTGGTCTAGACCATTCCTTGGTGTCCTTGGAGCGCTAGCCTGATCACCTGTATATTTTGCCGGCTGGCATGACCGTTCAGTCTCCATGTAGCAGTGGACTGGACTCTATGAATGTCAGTTCCTCCCACACTCTCCAGAAATGATCCAGAAAAGGTAATTCGAGCTTCTTGCAGCACTGACTTCCACTCTCCTCATCGAAGCACATCTCTGAGGATCTGAAAACATTTGTCTCCCTCGGACGCCCTTTCCAGTTCATGGAGTTTGGGTTGGCAGCTTCCACTAGGAGTTGGACATATTCATCAGCCTCCTCGATACTTGTCTCTTCACGTTTGTCCACCCCCGCTCGTGGGTGTCAGGACAAGTAGTCAGCCATGTTGTTAGTTACTGGCCGGTAAACTAGTAACACTCCATACTCCAGTAGGGCCAGCATACACCTTTCAATCCAAGCTGGTGGCTTGGACGATGATACTGCCATGATCGGCAGCAACGGTTTGTTGTCCGTCACTACCCTCACTGGCCTGCCAAGCACATATAGGCGAACATTCCGGTACCTCCACAGTGCTGCTAGAGCCACCCGCTCTATTTGGGAGTACCGTTGCTCGGTTTTAAATAGTGCCCGACTGGCATACGCAATGGCCCGGCCTTCTCCTGGGTGATATTTTTGCATCAGGACAGCTCCGAGTCCGAACTGGCATCACCACCATTTCCGATGGAAGAGAGGGGTCAAAGAACGCAATGGTGTCATCGGTAGTGAGCGCTCGCTTCACATCATCAAATGCTGCATTTTCCAGAGGGCCCCACTGCCAGGTGAAATTCTTCTGGGTGAGGCTCCTCAGGGGTTCCAAACACGTGGCCAGGTTCCTAATGAACCGGCCACAGTATGTCACCATGCCCAGAAAATTACGGAACTCCATCATGTTCCCCGGGGGCTTTGCCTCCCAGATGTCTTTGACCTTCCTGGGGTCTGGCGGCACACCACCCTCCTTTAATACGAATCCAAAGAATTCAATGTTCTTACGCAGGAATTCACACTTCTCCTTGTGCAGCGTCAGGCCCAATGCTTGGATGTGTTTGAGAGTCTTCACCAGGTGTGACATGTGTTCCATTTCTGACTTGGCGAACACCAGGATATCGTCACTAATGTTCAGAAATCCGTCTAGGGCTGCCAGGGCTCCACGTATTAGATTTTGAAACACTTCCGCTGCCGATGACACCTCAAAACCTAGGCTCTTGTATCAATACAGCCAGCTGTGTGTGGTGAACGTTGTAATATATCTGGAATCTGGGTGTAAAATGACCTGGTGTTATCCTGCTCTTAGGTCAAGTTTGGAAAAGAACTTTGCACCTTGCAGCTCAATGATGATATTGTCTGTCGTCGGTAAGGGGGGCCTTTCCCTTTTAATAGCTGTGTTAGGTAGGCTCATGACTAAGCAGATCTTGACCAAGTCAGGCTGCTTGAGTTTGCGGGCAACCACTATGGAGATATCCAGGGTGTCAGGCCATCCACTTTCTCAATGATGGCTTCCTTACTAGGTTCTCGAGTTCCTTGTCTACCAAGTCCCTTAGATGCAATGGAACCCTTCAGTGTTTCAGGGCCACTGGTTGAATTGAGTCATCGATGTGCAGTCTTATTGGCTCACTGACCATCGGGTCGATCCCCTCAAACACCTGCTCAAATCTCTGGAGAACATTCTGTACATCCTCGACATAAATTCCATAGGTGAAGCTGACAATCACTAAGGCTTCTGCTGCTGCGCAGCTCAGCAGGGTGTTATGGTTGACATCTACATCCTAGAAACGGGCTTTGATGGAACTGTTACCATGATCTACATTTGCTACAAAGCTTCCACCAGCAGAATAGGTTGTTTACCCCCGGATGTGAAAACACGTGCTCTCGGTTGATGCAAGCTTGGGGGCACGGTCATTGCCTCGTAGGGTACCTTAGCCATCACATTGAGAGAGGCACCAGTGTCCACTAATACTGGCATAGGTGAACCATCCACGTGCACTCGGCTGTCTTAGGCTTTTGACATAAATACATTTACACTTGAAATGAAGAAAATGTTCTCATCATCCTCCTCCTATTCAAGTTCATGAGTGATTCTTTCCTCTTCTTGGTCCACGAGGGCCACTTTGGATGGTCGCTGTTGTCTAAAGAAACCTGCTGAATGGGTCCTCTCTGTACCACCACCGGCAGCGGGGCACTCAGCGGGGTATGGCAGGCCATAGCGACATTTCAGTCATGAATCAGGTGCTCTGTTACCTCTACCCTTGGCAGGCGTGTCGGCCGACATGTCTCTCTATTGCTCTGACCACGCCCAACAGCACATACTTCCTCAGCCTTTCTTGTTCTGAAGGGCAGCGTCCATCTTGGATGCCCTCGTCTCTGCCACTTCGTGTGACAGCCCCAGCTCCAGGATTCATGGCAGCGTCAGACCTGGCTCCCTCAACACTTGATGCCGGAGTTTTCCAGATGTGCATCCCTGGATGAGCTGGTTTCGTATCATGGCCTGTTCATTGTCCCAGGCACAGGATATTGCCATGCATCAAAGATGACCATGAAATGTGTCCAAAGACTTGTCGTCTGTCTGTTTCGTGCTGCACATTATAATCTGTTGATAGTCTACATTTGCAAGGGGCATGAAGTGTTCTCACAGTGCCCTTTTGCTTCTGCGTAGGACCCATCGGCCAGTTGAGTAGATTGGTATATTTGATGGACCGCTGGTCCAGCAGAGTACAGCAGCGTGCCTACCTTGCTCTCCTCATCTGTCTCTGCTGTGTCCTTGAAGTATATGTCCATGCAGTTGATCCATGCCTTCCACGTCAGGCCCAAACTCAACGGGGGTCCTGATACTGCTGGCATGGGGCTGGATCCCCTCCCGGTGCAATAGGCACTGCTGCCACAGGTGCCCCTCCTGCCTGCTGGTCATCCGACATGATGGTGAGTGCACAAGCACCTTTTCTTGTGTCAAAGACTGCAACTCACCAGAAAAAATGAGCATGCCAAACAGGCATGTGAGCACGTCCTCAAGCAACCCACAACATCTGCTACTTAACACAGGGACACCAGTATCCAGCTGGCAGCTGTTTCCCTTTCTCCTGGATGTTATGGTAATCCCAATCTCTCATCTCCTTTCATCTACTGTCCATTGTCTCCTCACCTCTTGCTTCTGTGAGGATCTGTTCTGGTACTTCTTAACTCCTTCCCCGCCACAGTGGGGATTCCAAAAATGTGTGCGTAGGAGGTGCACAAGCACTTTAGGTAGGAGCTGCAACCTACCTCTCCACATTGCACAAAATAGTGGCTGATCGCATCATAGGGGCTGACCCCGTGACGTGAGGAAGGCTTCAACACCAACATCTTGCTCTGAACTTACCGCTGCAGTGATCCTGTGGGTCCGTATGACAGGATGCGACCTCCTCGTTGCCAATCTATCTTGGCCTGAGCATGCCTCAGGCCATGTGCTTCGCCGTGAGTCCCCCCCCCCAGCCAACAGAGCACACACACAACATGCTGTTAGGCGTCCTGGCTCCAGGAGCGCTATCGCACCCACTTGATATGCCCCGTTTGTTATCCACATGCGGCAGAGTTACGTCACTAAAGACACAAACACCACAAATATGTCATTATTAGTGAGATTAGTATGTCAAATGAGGACTGCACAGTTTTCGGTACATTTTAAAAAACTATGAAGAACAGCATGAAATTACCTTCAGCAAATGAAATTTAGAAACGTAGTATGGAAGAAAGAAAATAAAAAAGATTGGGTAGCATAATCATGATGACTAATGCTTAATTTCTGGTGCCTTTCACAATTATTTGTTTCCTCTCCGTGGGTCAAAATCATGGTAGTATGTTGCTATTCCATGACTAATGGCAGATCAACATTAGCTCCATTGCAAGCCAGGCGGTTTTAGTTTATTCTCACTGATTTTATAGCATGCAGACTGTAGCAAGTGAAAGTAAGGGGGCAACTTGCATATTTGCACAAGTGACTGAACATTAGTTTGTCCATTTCTTTTTTGTGTCTGAAGGATTTCACAGAGCGGACAGGAACGCGTGATGGCTGCGCAGATCACCCCACTTTTCAGATTCACTACATTTCTTCTAAACTATCAGGAAGAATCCATGATTTGGTTATCAGCATACCAGTGCCTCTTATAGCTGCGGTTTCAGTAAACAGAGCTCCATCCATTCAACTGTTGTTTCTGCCACCACCGCTTCTCTATTCGGCTCATTTTTTGCAAACTCTTTTAGTCTGTTTTCACGTTCAGTGCCATCGATAGTACGTCTGGAGTTTTGTAGCGATTGCTTTGCTGAGGTTTTTGTACAATCGGGACTGGCGATCAGAGCACTTTAGCTAATGCAACAGTCTGCCAAAAGGGAGGGGCGTATTCCCCCAACAGGATTTGCACGGGAGACCAAATGCATTTTTCTAAACCAATTAATGTAATCCGTCAAGGCAAATAGATGAAACTATTGACAATTGGAAAACATGTCTGATCTGAATGCATTATGAAACAAGCAAGGGCAAACCCAATAGATCTGGATTTTGTATTGGTGAACGTGATTATTTTAATAATAAAAAGAAAATCACACAATTAATTCAAGGTAAAATAAAAAGCACACAGAATAACATATACAAGGGAATAATATCAATTAGTATTTACTTTAGCTATTATAAAAAAAAAGATTATACACATAAAATGCATGGTATCTTTCCCAGTCGAAGATGGCTGCTAGATTGGGCTTGTTTCCAGACAGCTTCCTTAGAGACGGTCATTCAAGATTGCTGCCTCCATGGAAGAGTTCAAAGAGCTCAAAGAGTTCCGAGTTGGGCAGGAATGTGTGGGATTAGCCATACGGATTAGCATGGCTAGGGGCAGGGAAAGGGAGGGATTCAATAACCAAACAACTGTGCATCCATCTCAAATGCCATCTCCATTGGAAAAGCATTACAGACCCTCATTCAAAGCCCATATTTGAAGCTCATATTATTATTATTTATTATTCACTTATATTGTGCCAGAGCGCGCAGGCATCGGGCGTTTATATTAAAGCTCTTATTTTAATGACAATAGTTTCAGATTAAAAGGTAGCACTTTTATACCAAACTAAAAACCGATACACACAACATGCATACATACTCTTTTTCAGTCTTTCTTTGTACCTTCACTACTACAGATGCTTCAGTATGGGCTCTTTCACAGTTTCTGTTCTTCTAGATGGCACACACTCAGCATTCAGTATTGAAGAAGCACTCAGAGGTGTTAATCACCTGTCTCCCGGAGCGCTGGGGAGACCACACCCTTTCAAGCTATTGCATTGTGTTTGTGCAGGAACACCCACTTCTTTTTTTAATAACCTACATTGCAATAGCTATCATGTTCAAGGGCCACACAAGGCTTTAGTAGCAAAATACTGCTGACCTTTTTATGGCCCAATGGGCATGCAGTGCTTGAAAAAAGGGTAGCCAGGTTTCCCATCACAACACGTGGGTGTTGCATTCTTGTATGGGGTACGCAATGACATCCCAGTGTTCCATTATGGAATGTCATCATGCACAGCAATTGTAAGTGATAATTGGGCCTCTCTTACTCTGTCCTCAAGTTAGACCCATTTAGGGGTCCTATTTACTATTCCTATATTAAATAAATCAGCATCTTTCATCATCAGTGTCCCCTATTACTTACCACATTTGTTGGTGATGAGGTGACCAGGTGGACACCAACAGCAGATTCACAAGTGACTTCTGGCAGTTGGTCTGCTGCCTGGAGGAGAAAGCTGCGTGTCCAGAGGTTGGCGGTGCAGACTTTGTGTGTGTGGTGCACACAGGCTGCCCAGCCCATTCCCCTTCACTGCTGGCCATTGCAAGGTGCAGAGTCTATTGTGACGCATTGGCAAGTGAAGTTCTGAAGGTTGTCCTGACTAGAACATTGGCAGCGCTGTGTGCAAGGAGGCGAGCACTGCAAACTTTAGTGTGTGGCACTAAGCACACCCCCTATGTGAAGGTAGTCTTTAACCAGGTGGTTGGCGCTGCTGAGTGCAAGGAGGTGAGCAGCACAAATCGTACTGGGAGGTGTTGGCACCCTATCTAGGCACACACACAGGAGTAGGTGGGCCGAGAGAAGCTGATAAAGAGAACCTATTAAGGAGTTAAGGCGTACGCACGCATACCTGTACGTTGTGTGCTATTTTGAGTTCATACATCGACTTGGCGGACAGAGTCTGTATATGCATTGGGAACAATCTCAAGGTCAGGCATTATGTGGTAATAAGTGGCAGATATATATCAAGGTGCGCCATTGGATAATCACAACCATTTTGAGGTCAGGTGTTGAGGAAGGAACTGTGGCAGACAGATATTAAGAAGTGCAATTGGGTTGTCAGGAAGTTGTTGTTGAGAGAAGCATGCCAGAAAACATGGCAGTGGAAGATTACTCCTGTCTGGGAAAAAATTGTGGCTGCACTCCAGAGAAGCACATTGGTTGCGGGATTGAAGGTGGCAGTGGGTGATTACCCCTACCCAGGAAGAAATTGAGGCTGCAGCTCCATTTACTGTTCTGGATGCATTAATTTGGAGTCAAGCTAGATCGCTTGCATAAGTACATATCTAGTGTTTTGCAATGTAAAATTTAGATCTGGCCCCCTATGTTTTTGGCTACCCCTGGAGAGCCAGCAGTTCAGTGGGATGTGTGGGGGAGGAATGGTATCACAAGCAGGCACTGATACAAGAGCTGCAAGTTTCAAAACATTTTCTTTTGGTTTAAAAGGGGTTGGAAAACTCTTATCTTGCCCTATAACTAAAATGGGCGTATTCTCGACTATACAAAAAATGAAAATACAGTCCTAGTCAGTCCATAGTCAAAATAGAAT
Source organism: Ambystoma mexicanum (assembly GCF_040938575.1). Lineage (NCBI taxonomy): Eukaryota > Metazoa > Chordata > Amphibia > Caudata > Ambystomatidae > Ambystoma > Ambystoma mexicanum. The sequence continues at coordinate 1,134,271,292 of NC_090929.1, read as the reverse complement.
CACCTGTACTAATAAACGTAATGCCTGCCCTCTTTCTAATACAATAAATATGTAAAGGAATGGTTAATGCAAAAATGAAAATCAGTTTTCAAAAGAAATGTAAGTATGTCTGAGTAAACTCCCTTTTCCATGTTTTGTAGCACGGGGTAAGGTGGCACACGTTTACCTTACGACACACTCTGGCTTAAGACACAAGGATGCAGTTTGTTTCCTTGGACCAGGGACCACATGGTCTTCTACAAAATGTCACTAGTTTATCTGCTGGACCTCTCGGTTTTCTCTCACTCCAGCCCAGTTCACCTTTTAGCTTGTAATACAGTTCAACAAAAGTTGGTTTCCTTCTGGTTACCACAATTCAGTGCAGGTTTCCCTCCGCTGGGCTCAAACCTTTCAATCACAATTTGTAGGGTTCCCTTCCCCAAGCTTCCATCACACCTTCATAGGCTTCCCTCCATTAGGCTCAATCCTCCTTTCACTTTTCTTCTGCTGTTGAAGACTTTCCGAACTGTGAGGCTTTTGCTCTTACCTCGGCATGACCACTTTGACCTTCTTTCCTCAAACATCACTTTTTCTCACCTACAGCAAGGCCTCTTGGTAAATGTAGTTCCGGGCAGAGTACTTATTTCAAAGTTCAAAGATATCTCTCACATCCAGGTTTCCCTCTGTCAGTATCTAACCTAAAAGCAGTTCAAATCTTGCATCTCAATTTCTTTCTCTTCCCGCCGCTTCTACGGCATCAGGCATTTTCCCAGAGACTTTTGATTGGGCATTCATCTTTCGCCAGAACACTCTATAACTTTGTATGTTTAATTTACAGTTCTTTACAATGCTTTGCTTTCTCTTGCATCTTATCGGTGCCCGTGCAACCTTCATTCGTCGAATACTGTTGCCATCAAGTTTAATTTAACACAAACCGGACTTTCATTGCTTTCATCAACTCACTGGCTCTGTTATTTCTTCTTCGTCTTTCGTGGCTTTGATCCTGAAGTCAAGGCTGATACCACAACTGCTGCTGTACCTCCCCAACTCTGCCGTTCTCCCATGAGGGTGACTGGTATCCTTGAAACACAAAAGAGGTTTGTCTCTTCTCTCTGGTGGGGCTTCCTTGCACAACCTTCAAGGCCCTTCACAGGTAACGATCTCTCGTCGGGGTGCCCGCGGTTTCTACCTACCTTGGTTCTGTCCCTCGGCCTGTCGCTCTGCTCTGCCTGCTTCACCGTCAACCCTGGAATAACTGCTCCTTCTCGTGCATCGCCTTGCTTCGAGTATGTCTCAGTGTTCCACCTTTTAACAATGTGGGGAGAGCTAATAGGCACCAGGTGTATGTAATTAAGATCAAGTGCCTGACCCTGCCTGATCTTATTAGTGGGACATGTCCAATGTATTGCATGGGTGGTTTCAGTCTCAGACCTCCCCTTTCTCGGCTCAGTGTTTGTGTAGGAAAGGGGTGGGGGGTCTGAGAAGTTGGAATATCCTATAAAATAGGATGGGGCAGGGGTATTTGGAAAGGGGGGATACCATGTCTCACAATCAGGCATTCCTCTCCCACTCCCTGAGGACCCCTCACCCAGGTCACCCCCTACAAGTGTCCACCCCCAGGGGTTGGATCCAAAGGCGATGGCCGTGCCCTGGCCAACTGAGTAAGGGATCCCCGGGATCTAGGCAGTGAAACACCCTCTGGGTTTTTTCACAGTGGACTGTAAAGACTTATTCAAATTTTATTTTGTAGCATCTGGTGGCGAGAGCTTTTATGATGATTGCACATGTTGTACTCTTATGTGCTGTTTGGGGGCAGAGACGTTAGTGTAATAAAACAAATTCCTAGATGTGCAGAATGATAAGGTAGAGGATGGCCGGAGAGGCGAGGGGGCTGGCCTGTTTGGCAAAGCGATGGAACAACTGGAGGCATAGTATGGTAAACATGTTACTTTGGTGTTGCAGAGATCCACATTCTTTTCAAGGAAACAGGTGGTGGGTGAATCAGTGGATTCATTTGTGGCTGAATTGAGGGGTCTACTGGTATCGTGTGAATTTACAGGGAGGGAGGACAAGATCAGCTGATGATGCATACTTCCAATCCTAAAATTCAGGAATGTTTGTGGCAAGCAAAGAATCCCCCATTGCAGGAAGCACTGTCCATTGCTAAAGGTATGGAATTAACAAGCAGGTACTTGAAGGAGGTGAATTAAAAAATTGGCAAGGAAAATGTGCAGGTTGTAAAAGAAACAGAGGTATAAAGAGTCAGGGGTGAATAATAATAATAATAATAATAATAATTTATATAGCACAGCCACTGATCCGGAGGCTTAAGGGGGCTAACAAAGACAACAAACATGGCCAAGGCCAGAGAAACCAGATATGAAAAAGGGAAAACCAGGGGTCAGGAGGTATTCAGTAAGACCAATGTGTCAAATGAGGAATTCAATTATGAATAGGTGAACCTATGTGCAATAAGGAAATACAACAGGTCTGGGGTGGTGTTGGGTGCTGCTCAAGCGTCCCCACAAGAATCTCACAAATGGCAATGCACAGGGTTTGTTTTTGAGAAGCATGCCTTGAATGCTAATGAGTGTCCTGCAATGAGAGTAAAATGTAAAGTGCGGCAAGATGGGGCATTTTACCAGGTGTGCAAAAAAAAGATAAGTATTGGAGAGTGACAAGGGCATTAAATATGTAGGGGAGGAGATGGTGCAATGGTCGAACAAAGTTGTCCATATTGTTGGTGAAGTAGGGGACGATGAGGGCAGTGAAGATGTTCATGCTGAGGTAGAGGTTATGGTGGCAGGGTGTCCTGTGAGGGCACTTGCAGATTCTGGTTCACCCTATACTATAGAGGAGAGGAATAAGGATATTAGGGGAGGCAAAAGGCACACACTGCATGATTTACCGATGACAGTGTATGGAGGTGGTAGGATTGACATTCTTGGTTTTGTGTGGAGCAGAGTTGCAAATGCATATGGTACTGAACACATCCAGGCAAAGGCAGGAGCGTTGTTAGGTTTGCAAAAAGATTGGTGCTATAGCCCATGTTAAGTTTAAATGTTGCATAACTATATCATTTGAATGCACGCTTTGCATCGCGTTTGTGAGCATTAATATTGCATACTATACTGCTCATACTTATTTGGAAATACTTTGCTAACCTGCAGCTACTGCCACTCCTAATTGTGAACATTCATCCAATAGTGCTATGTAAAACTTGATGACGTTAAATAAGACAAAGAAAAGCCTTTAGACAGGGCAGCCATATATTTTCTGTGGATTGAGAAATTATATTTAAGCAGCAGTTGGCGAGCTACCTGTTTGCCACATTAGCCATACAGTCACTTTTATCTGATTGATGGGCTGACAAACTGACAGGGGGTAGCTAGCGGGCTTAAAAATTGTTGGGACATAATTAATTTAATTATACAATGTAATGGGTGAACGAGCCTGAACTTGACCAAGGAGATATGGGTGGGGTTGGGGGGATTCGTCCGTGTGCGAACATCTTAGGAAAGGACCCTGTCAAAATCCCACGCATTTCAGCACAATTTTTCCAAAACAACCAGAAACGTACATATGTTTCCTAGTGATCTAAAGGGCTACCGCATACTGTACTGGTAATAAGCTGTGGCCAGCAGGCGGGCTACAAATACCCATTAGAAACCAATAAGAATGCATGGAACACAGGCTGTATTCACTAAGGAAAGCCTGCGTTCCATGCATTTTAATTGTTGTTGAGTGCTTTCCTTCCCCACTCCCCCTTCACCATTTAGTTTCCTACATGGGCGTCATTTAAAAAAAAAAGAAAAAAAAAAGAAATGTAACAAATGACTCAGTACTGCACATAGCTGCTCTTTGGAAAGTCCATTGTCTATGTTGATGATTTCATAGTTATGAACATTGAAAATGGACTAAGCATTAGCACCCATGCAGCGAAACTACATGGGTCTAAATGGTGATATTAACCTCGGCAGCAGGCCGACCCTGTTGGTAATGGCACACGCCGCCTTCATTAAGGGACCCTCTTTTCACGCGTACCTTAACTTGGGCAGCAGGCACCACGCTGCCTCAATTAATATCACCTCAATATAACATAACTTACAAATGAAAATCATTTCCAATTCCAACATAGCTTTTTAAACAGTGAACTTTGTGAAGTTATTCCATTACATTTAGTAGAAATGCAGCATGGATACCAAAAACGAAGCTCATAACACCTAGATTTGCTATTGCAAAAACACTAGGTTTTTGCCTTTTAAAAATGGCCACCGCCTTTTCCTCTCACCTACTCTGCCTTGTTGTGAAGCCCCAGTAGCCTGCTGCCCTGTGATTGGTTGTCCGCCACATCTTAACCAATCGGGGTGCACTGGCAGGCGAAGCCGGCCCCCGACGAAGGCAACAGACAAAGGTTACCCCCTGACTGAGCCTGACCGAGCGCAGCCAGGCCTAAGGCGCTGTCCCTATGCCCAAAAATGTGTATATCTCATCTGGCCTCTAGCACCCTTCCTGCTAACCCGACCACCTACAATGTAAGGTAATCTACGCTACTTGCACTACCTTTGATGTACTTCAGTGTCTTTGAGATACAGCCTTCTGCCTATCATCTGAAGTGACCGCCTCAGCCTGCAAACAATGTGCTCATCTGCAGCACCCCTTCCTAACACGTGCCATATGCTCCCTGATTGCACTTGCCTCTGACTAACATGTGTGCCTCCTGAATTAATCTGCCTATATCCTGCATTGTCCAAACTTGTTGCTCACATATTATGATCTGCTCCACATGTTTTGTCACACTGCTCTTCTGCCAGATAATACTTCGACGCACCATGCCTCTTTGATGTCCCATACTTTGGAATGGTTCTCTAGACTGCTCCCTACTTGCCCTCGCCTGATGTATACGTAGTGTACTAGCATAACCTATTGATTGCCTCACTACTGTCTGGTACCCCTGCCTTAAACGTGCCATTGCTCTCTGCCCTGACCTATTTAGACCCTTTGGTCGCTAGCTACTGCACCCTGTGACCTATCTGAGACCCTTTTGGTCGCTCGCCATCGTGCCATTTAAAATTGCCCATAGAATGCCTTCCTAGTAACTATATCTAGATGATTTGAAACTGTCTTGATTTTGGTCATAGCAGTGATCCACACTCATAGTATTCTTGATTCTGCTCAACTCTTTTTACTACTGCACTTAGAGTGCGGGAACTGTCAAATTTAGGTGCACTCTGCTGTATGCATCTTAGTCGCTGCTGGGATTGTCAAATCTAGGTGCTCTTGCTATGCACACTTTTAGTTGCTGCTGGGACTGTCAAATTTAGTAATGTTGATTTTGCATTGCCCTAGCTAATATCGATCCTGCCTATTGTTGATTTTGCATTGCCGTAGCTAAATTCATTCCTGCCTATTGTTGATTTTGCATTGCCTTAGCTAATATCGATCCTGCCTATTGTTGATTTTGCATTGCCTTAGCTAATATCGATCCTGCCTATTGTTGATTTTGCATTGCCTTAGCTAATATCAATCCTGCCTAATGTTGATTTTGCATTGCCATAGCTAAATTCAATCCTGCCTAATGTTGATTTTGCATTGCCCTAGCTATAATCGAACCTGCCTATTGTTGATTTTGCATCGCCCTAGTGGCAATTGCACTTGCCCATAGCTAAGAAGCTTACCCCCTTGGTGTTCATCTACCATGCTCCTTAGGGCGCTCCTCCTTTTACTGTTCCACTCTCCGCCATCTGAAACAACAATCCTCACTCAGCCACGCACGTACCTGACACAGCCGATTCACCCTCAGCCACCTGACACTATGTCTCGCCTCAGTCTTGGCCCACAGACCCTGCGTATGGCGACCTCCGCTATGACACCCACCTCAGGCCTCCAATCCCTCACTACCGACCTCAATCCCTACCTCAATGACCCAGCCCTTTGGTTGGAACACTTTGCTAGAAAACCTACGCCGAACCAACCGTGCCCTTCATCTCTTAGAAATAAAAGATTAGGCACCAGATTCCGCATACGCCCTACCCGCTGCAACCTCTCCAAACAAACACGCCACACACTCCCGGGCCCACCCTCGGCCCTCAACAACAGCAAACCCCCCTCTACAGAAGTGAAACTGCCTGTCATCCAAGGCGCCCTTATCAACGCTAGATCCCTCCCAGCTCACGCTTTAGACATAGAAGACCTTATAACATCGTCAGATCTTGATTTCATTGCCATAGCTGAAACCTGGCTACATGCTGCCTCCGGTCCTTCACTGTCCCTTGCTATACCACCTGGCTTTAGCATATTGAGATGTGACCATACCTCTGCCTCCCACTCTAGAGGTGGGGGCCTTGCCATCATCCATAAAATCACTTTGGACCTAAGAGTAACGACCAATACCAAACTTGAATCAGCTGAGCTATTGTCAGTCAAACTCACGTTAACACCCAACCAAACAGCCACCCTCCACCTAATTTACCGGCCCCCAGGCCCTGCACCCTCCTTTGTCGGCGACATAGCCACCCTCCTCCTTGACAACGCTAAAACCAATTCACAAATCATCATCCTGGGCGACCTCAACTTGGGACTAGGTGACCCTAAACATCCTATTGCACTTGATCTGGAAAACTCCCTCTCCAACTCCGGCTTCACCTTGCACATCCAAGAGTCTACACATTCTAAAGGCAGGACCCTTGACTGGCTAGCCAGCTCTAATTGTAAGATCAATGTCCTGGCCATTACCCCCTGCCTCTGGTCAGACCACCACATTATCACCTTTAATATTGAAGCCGCCCGCCGCATCCCAACCGCGATAGCGCCGGCTCTCCCGACCAGAAACAAAAAGGACATAACCAAAAAGAAACTCCTCCCTCTACTACTCCCCTCACTTAAAGCAGCTACTGATTCCTGTAACGACCCGACTTCCTTAGCTGACATCTATAACTGCCGCATGCTGACAGCTATAGATTCTTTGGCCTCCATCAAACTGAGGAAGGCCAAACCACGTGCTCACCTGAACTCTTGGTTCACCCCACAGCTAAGAATACTCTGTAAATCCAAACGCTGCGCCGAAAACCGATGGAAAAGCCACCCTTCTGACGTGCATAAAGACGGCTTCCTCCTGGCCTCGCTCACTTACAAAGCAGCCATTATAGAGGCAAAAAAAGAATCCCTCAATAATCGCATTATGCATGCTGATTCCAACTCCAAGGAACTATTTAAGATTTTAAAAGAGCTTGAAACCCCTGTTACTCCCCCTGACACCTGCATTAAAGACAGCAAATGGTGTGCCAACATTCAGGCAGCGTTACTGAATAAAATCATCATGCTTCGATCTAAAATCACAGCCAAACATGCTAGCCTGAAACTGGACAATCGCCCTCCCATCCCAGCAGGGGCCCTCCCTCCTGACGTCCCCAACTGCAAACGATTTGCCTTCTCACCGCTCACCATTGCGGAGGTAGAAAACATTATCCCGACGATCAAACCGTCCAACTGCCAGGGCGACCCCTGCCCTTCCCCAATTATTAAGGAATCCGCCCACGACCTGGCCCCATTCATCACATCCTTCATCAACGCATCCTTCAAAACAGGAACTGTCCCCGACAACCTTAAGGATGCTTGGGTGATCCCCCCTGCTCAAAAAACCTTCCCTCGACCCTAGCATACCCACCAACTACCGACCCATCACCACTGTCCCGTTCCTGCTAAAAATCCTAGACCGTGCAGCATACCTGCAAATCCAAGAGCACTTGGAAGCCAACAATCTTTTAGGCCTTAGACAATCTGGTTTCCGACCCAAACACGGAACAGAGACAGCTCTACTTGACTTAAAAACCCAAATCGAAATATTAAAGGACAACGGCAAACTTGCCTTATTACTCCTACTCGACCTCTCTGCGGCCTTTGACTTGGTCAGTCACCAAATCCTATGCAAGCATCTTCACTCGGCCGCCCATTTCTCACCATCAGCCACGGCCTGGATCAAGTCATTCTTGAGTAATAGATCTATGCGGGTCTTCTCTCAATCTGCAGCTGCAGATCCTTCCCCGATTCATTGCGGCGTCCCCCAGGGCTCTTGTGTGTCGCCAACGCTCTATAACGTCTTTACAAAACCACTTTTTGATGTACTTGACTATCTGGGTGTCTCCTATACGTACTACGCTGACTACACCCAGATACTCATTCCCATCACTGGTGACTACCTGGCTGACACCAAGGCCCTGAACGAGGTCTACTTGGTTATCCAAGCTTGGATGGCACAACACCAGTTATGCCTCAATGATGACAATACTGAGCTCCTCATCTTGGGCACTACGCAACGCTTTAGTAAACTTGAGCCATCCTACCAATCATTTGTCATTGATGGCAACACCATCCAAGTCTCGAAAGACACCAAAACCGTAGGTGTCTATCTTGACGCCACCCTATCCCTTTCCAGACAAACAAATGCAGTCAGATCCTCTTCAGCATACACCTGCAAACTCATTGCAGCTTGCAGGCCATTCCTGACCACCCCCAACGCAGTCACTCTGGCCAGAACTCTTATCATGGCCAAAATTGACTATGCGAGCGCCCTCTACCCTGGAACGAGCCAAGAGAATATGAACAAACTGCAAATTACCCAGAATAACGCTATCAGAGCAGCCCTAAACATCCCACGAAACCACCACATCTCGGAATCTATATCTAACTTACACTGGCTACCGGTCAAACAGAGAATTTCACTGAAAGCCTTAGGCCTCACCCACAAATGCCTAGCTAACCAAGCCCCACCATACCTCTGTAGCCGGCTATCCCGACACGCGCCCACCCGTCCGCAAAGAACGGCTCAGACCCACTGCCTAACCATCTCTAGGTTCAAACTACAAAAGACGGGTGGATCTAGCTTCCCCGTCCTAGCCTCTATGCTATGGAATGCCCTCCCTCTCACCATCCGATCCGAAGAACACTTTAGTGCCTTCAAAGCTAAAACCAAATCCTGGCTCTCCAACCAGCCATGATGTCCAGACCAGCCCTGGGAAACTCCTGCTCTAATCTACCTTCTGTAAATATGTATATTGCTGTATGCCTTGTATACTATGTACTGTTTAATGCTTTGAATATATTTAATTGTATGCTTATGTAACCATGTCTAAATTGAGCCCTGATGCCTCCGGGCCGGATGGTGCGCGTTACAAATAAAACAAATACAAAATACAAAAATACTGCTGTAAAAATAAAAGACGCATTCCCAATTCCTACATAGATTAGCCAATTGTTGTTAATACATTTAAATTCAAAGATACATAATACAAAACGAATATGATTCTTTGCAACAACTGTGTATGTACACAAATACTGGATTGGGTTCCTATAGAAACCAATTAAAACAAACCATGTCAAATATATTTTAACAAAATAGTGTAATATTACAATCGCAAATAACTTCATTTACCATTTTATCTAGTAAAAGTAAGTGCTTGCCTTTGTGAGTGCATGCCAGCAAAATGATCATGACCTAAAGTGCTCCGTTGCTTCCAGAAGCTAGGTCTGAGCTGAATATAAACCCTTATAATAATAATAATTTAAAAAAAAATCAAATTAGAGCAGCAAGAGTTCCCATCTCATGCAAGGCTTTCTATCCTGAGGTGATATTTTACAAGTTTAGTTTCTACATGTTATCAGCACTTTATTCTGTATAAAAGACAAAAGGACAAAACGGTCCTCTTATCCTCTAGGGCCAAGTACCTTTCCATTCAGTTCATTCCCCTGCAACCAAATTCCCTTGACAGTGCAGTCATTCCCACTTTTTAAACCTCACATACGATACGTCAAAAAGGTCAGAAGTCAATGCTGTTCTTCGGTGCATAGCACCATTATAATGTTGATGCCTTGGTTTAGCACTGCCTGCAGTAATGAAAAGTGTAGTGGCTTACCCAGCACATTTCATGGATGCTCAGGAGATGCCATCACATGTAGTACCAACTACATAACTTTGATGCAACTCAGTAAAGGTTTCACCAGCAGAGCTGGCACAGAGGCTCTGTAAACAGCTGATGCTTTCATGGGCAGAGCAGAAGTGACTCTACTTGCAGAATTTAGTGCTTAGCACAGTCCATTATAGAAAATGTAGGGCTGTCATCCTTAAGCATTGCGGTCTGTGGGTCAGTCACCAGCACATGTTATTAGTTAGCCTGTACCTGTCCTTGAGACCAATAGCGAACAAGCATTGGCAAAGACAATACGGCTGTCTTTGAAATGGTAGAGGAGTGTTTACTGCTACATTTGCAAAGACAGATCTGTTGGATTTGCTGATACTTGCTGTGGTATCCCAGAACAGAGGTGCTGCAGGAGTTATATGTTGGCTGACTACATAAGTTGCTAGTTATGGTTTGTGTGTCTCTTTTTAATGTGTTCCCATCAGGAAGACTGTTTGGCACTGTGGCTAAAGTAAATATTGAGTTTTGGTGAGAAAAGGGAGGCTCACATCGAGTTAAATACACTGTGGGCCAAGCAATGCTGACCACTAAAGCATGTATCACATGTAAGCGATAATGGCTCCCACAGCGGGCCTCACTGGCTGGTAACGATCTCACGCTTAAAGATGACAGGCTAGGGATTACCGAGGGTGGTGGGCCATTACCAGGCGCATACAGGCCACTAGATCAGTGAGGGAGAGCAGGTAAGGGGACAATCAGATGTAAGTAAAGATGACATAAGTGGGAATAAGTGGTAAACAAACTTGTGCCCCAGGTGGTGCCATAGTGAATGTGGATGGTGCAAGCTCATCTGCCAGGCAGATTCTTGCCCTCGGCCCTTTTTCCATGTACTAAATGATCAGTTAGGTAAATTCTACCAGGTCTCTAAATGCAAGTCATAGTGACTAAACTCGAGCACTGAGTGTAAAGGGAAGGCCCCATGACTATCAGGAAAAAACTTGAATGAGGAGCAAGGTCTTCCTTAGCCACCTGGATTTTCTAAACTTGGAGACAAGCACGTCCAGAAAGGTGGGATCCCGAATGAGGTTGAAGGATACCACATGCCTCGTGATTTTTCCTCATAGGACTGGATGGCCCCAATTGCCAATTTTGTATGTATTTTTCTTCTGTGTCTGCTCCAAACGATCCATTCACTCTCCTGGAAATTATGAGGGAATGATACTTGTGCATTTTTCAACCCACTGTGTCCCTGTCTGTTGGATTTTAATGTTGGTTTGGGAGGGTTGCAGGAAAATCCATGCACAAGAGTGAGTGAGCCAGTTAGTGAGACAGCAAATGGGTGAGCGAGCGAGTGAGTTAGTGTGGCAGTGAGTGATAGAATGAGGGAGGGACCTAGGGGGGAGATAGTGAGGAAAAGAGAGGATAAGATTAAACTCTTTGAAAGCGACTCAGTGATCTGAATCACTTTTAGCCAACAGCCAGATGAAATGACAACAAAAGAGTTCGAAAGAAATGTGCTTTCAACTTATTCTGAAGGCAAGGTGGAGGGATAGCATTAATGAACAAACAAAAAGGGGAATGGTCACAATAGATGCACTTGGACCTGGGCAGCTTGCATCCTAGACTTGAGAAAATGTATTCTAGTGAGAAAGCAGGTAACAGCGCAGGGATCCTGGGTCGAGATAGCAATAATTAAGGAGTGTCACCAGGAAAATAAACGCTGCCTGCGGGAGTGTGAGGAAAACTGCCACAGAACACTTCCAACACCTCTGCACTCTTTAATTACATTTTCATGTAAGCAATCATGCTTACAGCATGTGTGCCTTCAAACTGCTCATCTGTGCTGGGGGCTAGCCGTCTGGTTGTAGCCCCTGAGCTTCTATCCGCGGCTACAACCAAAATACTAGGGGCTGTATACCCCCAGCAACTCCTAGCAATTCCCTGGGTGAAGGTATATGTAGCCTCCAAGGGTGATTGTCTACTTGGGTGGAAACATCAAGGCAAACTGGATTTGGAGTTACATCCTTGGAAAGAAGTGTAGGTAAGGATTGTAGGAGTGAACAGATCAGAGAAATTCACTCAAGAGGTTTGCTCATGGTTTAGAAGTGTGTTTCAGAAGAGAATAAGGAAGCTACAGGGATACTGCCATAAGACCCAGCTATCTGATAATACTGTGCCGTTTGTGCATATGGTTAGTAATCTACCATTGAGTGTATGAGAGAAGGTGAGAGTGGAGATACATGGGTTATATGTGCAAGGAATCATAGAGCCAGTCAAGAGCAGTGAGTGGTTATCCCCCATTGTGGTGACACAGGGACCTGATGGTAGAATCAGGTTATGGTTTGACTTAAGGGACCTGAATTGGAACATTTCAGTGAAAGGCACACTTTTCCCAAAGTTAATGAAATTTTTAACAACCATGGAGGAGGTCGGAATGGTACAACACTCTTGATCTCTCGTCGCTTATCGTCAAGTAGACTTACATCCTATGTCACAGGTGTTAACCGCTTTCATCACCCCATCTGTGCATATCAATTTAAGAGTAGGCCATTTGGTCTGGAGTCAGCCGTATTTCAGAAAGTAATGGAAGATTTGTTGGTTATTATGCCAGGAGTGAAATATTTCCAAGATGATATCTTGGTGGGAGCGAAAAGTGAGCCAGAGCATGATGCCAGAGTGTTCAGGGCTTGGTTGACTGTTAGAAAGTACAAGTGTCAGTTTAAGGTACATCAGGTGTCATGTTGTCCAATCGAATACTATGCTAAGTTTGTAAGTTTTGCTGAGATAAGTGGAGTGTTACGTGACTTGTTTAATGGGAGAAAGGATTTTGTGTGGGGGAGTGTGGAAGAGAATGCATTTAGAAGCATGAACGAAGAGGTGGTTAAAGCGTCTACATTGTACAGGTTTAAACCAGCAGCAGAGACGATCATAACTGTTAATGCGTGTATGCAGGGATTGGAGGGAGTGCTCAGTCAAGTAAAGAAGGAAATGGATTTTCCTGTTGCCCTTGCAGCTTGGGCTTTGACTGAAACTGAAGTGAGGAACTCCACATTAGGACATGAGAGTTTGGTGTGTTAGTGGACTTCTTGGTATGTTAAAACTTACATTTGGGGTATATCCTAAAAAATTAGAAGTGATCACATGTCACTTGCACATTTGTTTTTGATGAGAGGGTCGGGTTTGGCAACACAAAGAATTGCTAGATGGTGCGCTGCATTACAGGATTTTAATTTTGAGGTATAATATGTACCACAACGGTGTAATGTGGTGGCAGATTGTTTACCTAGGGCTCCAATGACGGCTAAATTGCTGGAGTGTGATGTTAGTGAAAAATGGATAGCGCAGGTTAAGGAAACAGTGAGTAATGTTTTTCCGAAAAAGGTTTGGTTGGAGAGTGTCAAAAAAGATCAGGAAATGAAAATGGCAATGGATAATATGGAACATGGGTGGAGGATAGGAGAAGTGATGAGTTCACCATATTATGAGATGAAAGATGAGTTGACCAGCTCAGTGTGGGGAATGGCAGGAGGGGAGAGAGAGGTTGATTCCTCCGATTCCACTGCGGGGAGAGCTAATGAGACAGGGTCATAGTGGGCATTTGGAAAAAAGCCTTACAAAGCAGAGATTAAGGGCTAGATTCTGGTGGCCGTGAATGAATGCAATGGTACATTAGGAAGTTGGGTTGTCCATTTCTTGTAGTATCAGTGACAAGAGGTTAAAGACGCAGAACATGTAGATGGGTAGGGTGGACATTCCTGACAAGGAATGGGAAAAGGTGGCAATTGATTTTATGGGCCCTATGGGTGTATTGAGGCAGTAAAGCAAGTTTGACATTGTTGTGGTAGATTTTGCCTCTTGATGGTTTGAGATTAGTTTGTGGAGAACATCACAACAAGGTGTGTGATTGAATATCTGGAAAAGTTATTTTTGAGGGATGGTTACCTGAAGATGATCATCTCGGACAACAGAGTACAACTTGTTTCACAGGAAATTCAGAAATATCTAAAATCCCATGGTATTGAGAATCATACAACAGCTCTGTTTAAACCCAAGGTGAATGGGATTATGGAACATACAAATGGTATAATAAAGGAGATGATCCGTTTAGCTTGTGTCAATGGCTTGTAGTGGAAGGGTTGCATGCATGAAATGATGAGGTCATACAGAGATACCCCTCATGTTATGACTGGAGTATCGCCGTTTGAGAGAATGAGGGAAAGGAGAATGATCTCCGATTTATACCCATGTTCGATGTGTGAAGTTGAAAACAAGGAAGTTACAGATGGTGAGTTTGTTGATCAATCTGGTAAGGTGGGTGATGCTGTAAGGGCGAAGAAACCTTTAAGCGTACCAAAGAGACGTTTGTGGTATTTTGCACCTATTGTAGTAGTGAAAGCGGGAAAGAGACATGTGGTGACTAATGATGATATGCGTTGGAGTATGGACCAAGCAGCTATTGTGAAGCACCCTGAAGTATGAAAAAGTGCCTCAGTTGAGTCTAACAGAGTTGTGGCCGATGGTGGAGGTGATGAGTGGTACAAAACTCGGTAGTGATGGTTACCCGGCCCTGTATTTTTGCAAATGATTCAGTTTTGATATCCACCTCACCTATGGGGATCAAACAAGGTTTGGAGTTTTTTACTTGTAAGTGCTCCCAGTTGGGATTGAAGGTTAATAGTAGTGAGACCAAGGTCATGTTGTTTAGGCCATTAAGGGCTGTGGCCTCGTCCCTTTGACTTGGAGTTGAGAGGATGACATTGGAACAAGTCCAGTACTGTGATTACTTTGGGATAAGGTTTAATGATACTGGATCATGGGCATGCCAGTCCAGTAGATCGAAGCACATTTTTGAGAAAAATAATGGTGGTTTCAGGAAGTTTTTCTCCTCCCATGGTGAGCAAGCTCTCTCACCTGCCATTAGTTTTTACCCGACTCCGGTATCGTGAGCTGTATTGCATGGTGATGAGATATGGGGCCAACGTAATGGTAAACTCCTTAGGCTGCCATGTAGTTCTCCATCTGTACCAATCCTGTTGAAGTGTGGTCTTGAACTCATCAACCATTATCTTTCTTGGAAAACAGTGTTTTATTGGGTGCGACTATGGGGTTCCTTGGCCTTGTGGAAGTACCAGGAGGCTCTCGCTGACCTACTGAACCATCCAGGAGGCCATTGTTTGCAATGGCCTAGCCATGTAAAACATCATCAATTGGGCTTGTTGGGCCTGGGGGATTTCTGGGAGAACCCACAACGCATGCTGTGCAAAGCAATACGTGGACTTAAGCGGCTTGAAAAATGGGAGAACCAGTTCTGCCTCATGATCTTGTGCTCGAAACTGAAGTCAGGGCTGGATTATCTTTCCTCGAAGCCCACCCAAGGTGGGGAAGGATATTTAGCCCCGATTACCCCCCCCCCTTATGAGCAAGCCCTATACATCAAATTCAGGGTTGGTACCTTTCCCGGTTGCAACCTTTACTTGAAGATGGAGGTATGGTAGCTTTGAGGTTTGTAAAGGAGGTGTTAAGGCTGCTGAGTCTCTTGCACACTTTTTTCTTTTTTGCGAATGTCACAAGGACCTGAGGAGAATGTATTTGGTCCCAATATTTAGCAAAAACCATGTAAGAACCACCCTTGAAGCAGTTGTTTTATGCCGATCAAATGACATTTTAAACGATGTGTAATTTGCTACTAAATGTATTTATCGTGCTTGGCTTTGCAGGAACTTTTTATCTGTTTTATTATCACTTGTTCAGCATTTAATTGATTTGATACTAAAAGGTGTCTGTATTCTCCATTATTTTATGTTTAGTAAAGTATTGGAGTCAGAGTGTCGGATTGGTGCAGCAATGTTTAAAATGTTGTGTATGCTGATGGCAGATAGTGGGATGAGCGATGCCAGGGGTGCAGATGATGGGCTTCTGTATACAACGATGCTTGTGGGGTGCAGGGCACTGAGGTAGAGGCGTGTGAAGAAGTAACAGTGTGTGTGCTGGCATTGTTGTAGTTGGGTGTGGTGGTGGTGGTGGAACGGTGTGTAGAGATGAAACTGCAGATTGCGGGAGGAGGGGGGCTGCGTGATTTGATGATTATGTCGTGTAGGAGTAGTTCTCTGTGAACGATTTGAGCTCCCCATCATAGGCCAGTGCACATGATGGTATGCAGTCATAATAGCACCTTGGGTACTCTTTATGCTATTACTGCTACACAAAAGGAAGGCTCCAATAATGTTGTCAGTTACTCTGGTACTTGGGAAGGGACCTGGGTAGGGTCTTTGAAATAAATGTAAACCTACACTCATATTGGATTATAACAATGTTTAGTTCTCAATCATATTAAATCATTTCCAAAACATTCAATACAAATCATGATGTATTCAATGAAACCAATGATGCTCAATGCATTTTGAGCAAATCTAATCATACAACCTACAATAAACGCTGGACACATAGCGTAGATCCATTGATCAATTTTTCCAACGCTCTTATCTCTGCACTAAACTCTTTCTGTTAAGCAAATCTTGCTATTCTGTATCTTTTGCTTAAGTTCCATGTATAGATATACTAGTCTAGTTTTATGCTTTGATTTCTTTCCTATTCTTCAATCAGTGTGCACAAACTTGAATGTCCTATTCGTCAGATGGTATTTTGGTTTGCTATAATTTAATTTCAATAGTTGTGGGTACATTTCTATGTGTTTGGTATTAGGAATGACATATGGTGTATTCTCGTATGGGTCACGCAATGACATCCCAGTGTTCCATTATGGAATGTCATCACAGGAAGCTATTGTAAAATGACAGCTCTTACACAGTTCTCAAATCAGACTAGTGCTGGGGTCCTATTTACTTTTCCTAGACTCGCATTTGAATCTGCTTTCCTGCCGGCAGGCGGATCCGACGGCGGCGCACACAAAGGCCATACAAAGGCCTGTTCCTGCGCCCTGGACCCCTCACTCCGTCCCCTTTGCCAAGGGAAGAGGGCAGGAGCCCCCTCCCCACTGCAGCAACCAGGAAAACAGCTGTTAAGCTGTGCGGCATCACCCGATGCACGCAACAAGGCCTGCCTGACCTTGTCTCGCTTCCCTGCCTGACCCCCACATGCCGGGCGCTTCGCGGCACGAGAACGAGGCTGAGCCTCGCATTTGAATCTGCTTTCCCGCCGGCAGGCGGATCCGACGGCGGCGCACACGAAGGCCATACAAAGGCCTGTTCCTGCGCCCTGGACCCCTCACTCCGTCCCCTTTGCCAAGGGAAGAGGGCAGGAGCCCCCTCCCCACTGCAGCAACCAGGAAAACAGCTGTTAAGCTGTGCGGCATCACCCGATGCACGCAACAAGGCCTGTCTGACCTTGTCTCGCTTCCCTGCCTGACCCCCACATGCCGGGCGCTTCGCGGCGCGAGAACGAGGCTGAGCCTCGCATTTGAATCTGCTTTCCCGCCGGTAGGCGGATCTGACGGCGGCGCACACGAAGGCCATACAAAGGCCTGTTCCTGCGCCCTGGACCCCTCACTCCGTCCCCTTTGCCAAGGGAAGAGGGCAGGAGCCCCCTCCCCACTGCAGCAACCAGGAAAACAGCTGTTAAGCTGTGCGGCATCACCCGATGCACGCAACAAGGCCTGCCTGACCTTGTCTCGCTTCCCTGCCTGACCCCCACATGCCGGGCGCTTCGCGGCGCGAGAACGAGGCTGAGCCTCGCATTTGAATCTGCTTTCCCGCCGGCAGGCGGATCCGACGGCGGCGCACACGAAGGCCATACAAAGGCCTGTTCCTGCGCCTGTTACGCGCATGGAAGCGCGGCGTGGCCACCCCCCCTGCACAATTTCACTACTCTCCAACCGATAGACTACCACTCGGACAATGAAAACGTACTGTAAGTACATGCCACCACTGGAGACACTACTGTATGTTTGTAATCTTAACCGCTTTACTGAAATGTGCTCCCGGTCTCAAATACTGGTCGCCTACAGACCACATTAGACTGCTGTATTGTGCCCTTTGGTCGCCTACAGACCACATTAGACTGCTGTATTGTGCCCTTTGGTCGCCTACAGACCACATTAGACTGCTGTATTGTGCCCTTTGGTCGCCTACAGACCACATTAGACTGCTGTATTGTGCCCTTTGGTCGCCTACAGACCACATTAGACTGCTGTATTGTGCCCTTTGGTCGCCTACAGACCACTTTGAGGAGCCAGCGCTGTGCCTTATGGTCGCAGCTCGCCCTGACACTAATCCAATATGCAAACCTGTTTGCCCCTCATCATGTTCCCGTTCTGCATTCTCCCCAACCACACACCTTGCTTGGGCCACTACTACTGGCCCCTTAACAACGGTCTCAGCAAGCCGGCATGCCCCCGGCATCATCCTATCCCATGTCCTACACCGTTCCTTCCCTCTACTCCCCCATTCCCAAACAGCGCAAGTCTTACCCCTAGGACCTATCTGAATACCATCAAGCATCATGCTATCAGCCCTGATCCAACCTCACACGTTTTGCCCACTGCAGAGTCACCTCACCACAGCCATACTGAAAAATTCTCTAACCCTGTGACAGGCGCAGCAAGACACTTCCGATTAAGGTCTCGTACTCTCAACCACCCCAACCCAGTCAAATATGAACACACACCTCCCAAACAAATTAGGCCCAGAGCACTTCCCCCTCTTCAAAACCATACTCCTAGCCAGAAACCCAACACCACTTCCAAACCAGCCACGGACACCCCCAATAAATTACTATCCACCTTTAAAGGAGCGCTTATCAATGCCCGCTCCTTAGGGCCGCATGCTATAGAAGTTCACGACCTCATTATGGAATCACAGCTCGACATACTAGTAGTCACAGAGTCCTGGCTCCATCAAGCATCAGGCCCACTACTAACTCTGGCAATCCCATCTGACTACACCATATTTAGAACAGTTAGGACCCACTCACAAGGAGGCGGTGTTGCTATAATAGTCAAGACTAAATTACAGCTTAGATCTTGTCCCATCGAAAGTATTGAAGGGTATGAAACATTACTCGTAAAATTTCCCATAAATGCTAAAACTACGATTAATTTAATAGTAATTTATAGAGCACCTAGCCCCAACAACCACCCAGAGACTGAAATTCCGTTGCTATTAGCTCCACTAATAAAACCTAGCTCAAAATACATCATCCTGGGTGACCTTAACCTAAGTTTCAATGACAGCCAAGATGCCAAAGCAGAATCTCTTCAATCCGCCCTGAAGGACATGGGCTTCAGCCAACTAGTTAATGCACCCACACATATCAAAGGTAGGACTCTTGACTGGATCCTCTCCCTTAATACCCCCATAACCATTGAGGCCATCTCCCCTCTTACTTGGACCGATCACCATAACATTGTATTTACAATCAATCCCTCCGAACCCACACAAAAGAAACCTAAAACCATGATTACCTATGAAACTAGAAACGCCCGCAAACTCACGCCAGAAAACCTTACGCCTCCTCTTTCAAAAATCCTAGATTCTACCTCGATCACTAGTGACAACCCCTGTCTCCTAGCAGACATATATCACAACTGCCTCACTGCAACCATTAATGCTATAGCACCGCTCACCACCAAGGCAAAACGCTCAGACAAGCGATCTAGCTTCTGGTTTAATGATGATCTTATCGCCCTCAGAAGAACCAAACGCGCATGTGAACATGCCTACAGAAAGCATCCTACTGCAGAGGCAGAAAAAGCCTACCAAGAAATAAACAAAACCTACAAAACAGCTACTATTACCTACAAATCTAATGCGTATAATAATAGGATCAGCAATGCGACCTCAGATACCAAGGAACTATTTGCCATTCTAAAAGAATTGGAAAACCCTACCCCAGCCATAAACCCAACCACCCCCAGCAAGGAATGGTGCACCACTATTCAAGACGCACTAACAGCCAAAATTGAACTACTCCAAATAAAAATCACATCCAAAAAACAATCACTAGCCAACAAACCTGCCCTCCTTAATCTAAATCGACCACATCAGGAATTCACCAGCTCCCCATTCCATTTCACACCAGTATCCCAAAATGTAGTGTTTGACACCATCGCCAAACTTAAAGCCTCCAACTGCAAAGGAGATTCTGTCCCCGCATCAGTAGTCAAATCCTGCGCCCACACCCTCACCCCCATTATCACCAACTTCGTGAACGCATCCTTCAATACTAACCTAGTACCAGCTAGTATCAAAGAAGCCTGGGTCACCCCTCTCCTGAAAAAACCTACCCTAGACCCTACTGTGCCCACTAATTACAGGCCAATAACAACTGTCCCATTTCTCCTCAAAATATTGGATAAATTAGCATACAACCAAGTCCAAACTCACCTTGAACAAAACCACCTCCTTGGCACAAGGCAATCAGGCTTCCGCCCCAACCATAGCACAGAAACGGCACTCCTTGACTTAAAAATCCAGATGGATACCATCAGAGACTCAGGAAAACTCTGCATCCTCCTCCTACTCGATCTCTCCGCAGCGTTTGATTTAGTAGACCATAATAAACTGTGCGCCACACTAGCGAAAGACTTCAACTTCTCCACCGAAGCTACTACCTGGATCAAATCTTTTCTTGCTGACCGCACCTCCAGGGTCGCCATAGGTAAAGAAGCCGCCAACCCCATCATAGTACCCATTGGTGTCCCCCAAGGTTCCTGTCTCGCACCAACATTATACAATGCATACACTAAACTCCTCTTCTCAGCGCTAGACGACATGGGTGTCATCTACACCAACTTTGCAGATGACACCCAGATCCTCATCCCTTTATCGGGAGACTACACTCAAGACACCGACACTATCAACAAAATACATGCCATAATCCAAAATTGGATGGCACTAAATAGCCTCTGTCTCAATGATGAGAAGACTGAGGTTCTCATTGTGGGCTCCCAATCCAAAATAGAAGCATTACATGCTGATTACTCATCCATCAACATCGATGGCACAAACATATCAGTACTCAAACAAGTAAAAACACTAGGTGTCTACCTAGATGCCAACCTCACCATGACCAAGCACATTAACGCCCTCTCCTCCTCTACCTCCTACACCGCTAAACTTATTGCTCTCAGTCGCCAATTCTTGACACCCACCAACTGTATCACGCTGGCAAGAGCTTTAATCTTATCCAGGCTCGACTACTGCAACGTACTCTACCTGGGTACCTCAAAAGCCAATCTAAACAAACTACAGCTTATCCAAAATAAAGCCCTTCGGGCGGCCCTTGGATTAAGGAAGTCAGATCACATCTCAAATATTAGAAGAAACCATCACTGGCTCCCCATCAAAGCCAGGGTCACATTCAAAGCCCTGTGCGTCACATTCAAATGCATCCACTCTTGTGTCCCCATCTACCTCAACCACGCCATCACCAAAAAAGTATCAAAGAGGCCCCTCAGATCTAACAGTCAACTACTCCTAGCCATCCCCCGCTACAAGACCACTAAGGCAGGAGGCAGTAGTTTCCAATACCTCGCACCCACATATTGGAACACTCTTCCCCTCCCCATCAAAAATGAGCAAACGTTCTCAGGCTTCAAGAAATCCCTGAAAACGTGGCTATTTAACCAAGACTAAAATCCCCTTCTATGTTTCAGGAAATATCACTGTACTGTAGCCCTGCATTAAATGTCTTCGTGTACGATTATTTTGTATTCACATGCACTGCGCCCGATTGGCAATTTCTAAGAAATGTTTTTAACCAAGCTGTCTGTAACATCGCCGTGGTACCCAAGGGTTTGGGCGAGTAATAAATGCAATAAAATA
Organism: Ambystoma mexicanum; assembly: GCF_040938575.1. Classification (NCBI taxonomy): domain Eukaryota; kingdom Metazoa; phylum Chordata; class Amphibia; order Caudata; family Ambystomatidae; genus Ambystoma; species Ambystoma mexicanum. Next base: position 1,134,249,619 of record NC_090929.1, on the reverse strand, counting down.
AATAAATAAATAAATAAATAAATCAGCGTCTTTAATCATCATCTTTCATCGTCGGTGTCCTCTATTACTTACCACAGTGGGCCAGTCCACAGTGCTCTGCAGGATGCTTCTGTAGTGGAGAAGTGCTCAGGCTTCAACGAGCCTGTAGTCTGCCCCCCACCCACATAATGGGTTGCATATTAATGGCCTATCAACCTTTATAGGCAGGCCACCCTTGCAAGGCATATTTCTAATTGTCGAGCTAGCTTGTTACAAACTCCATCTTGTAGCAAAGCAGTTTTTCCTGAAGTTGAAGGTTTTTGCTGGTTTTACTACCATCCTTACATTGGGAAAAAAAATCATTCAGAAATTGCACAATGCCAGTGGTTTGAGAAAAACCTCTAAATGCATTCCCCCAAAAATTATCGGTTCCTAACTGCAGGTATAACTAACATATGATCTGCCTTCATTCATACACGTTTTTAGGCTTCTGAGTCCATTCACCCCCTCTAAGCTTTTCATTGTCCTGACATTCTCTGGTTATTTTATCTTCTGCCAATTTCTCCTGGGCTGTATGAAGCAGAAGTTGTAAATATACGGCTCTGAAGCATATGTGAGGTGATGTTACTCAACAAACAAGCTAGATTGGCTAGTAAGGCTACTTGAACGTCATCATTGTTAGATCTGCATATTTTCCATCTTGTTATCATTGATGACCTGTGGCACATGATGCTTTTCCTTAAGGTACTGTTTAGATGTTTTCAAAGTTGGCAAAGCACAATAAAAGGATTGATTACCTTTTATAGAAGATGACACTGTATCCAATCAACATGTAGTAGTTGGAATGCGTCACAGGTTTCTGGTTGATGTCCCAGATATTCATAAAAGCGCAAGAGTAGCCACAAAAGGCTATTTTTTGAAGCCACCGTTTCACAAGGAAAACCGGGAAAGGTCCAAGTGGTGGTACTGTATGCCTTGTAGCAAGGTAGATATCTGTGCATTACACTGTGGTTGTAAAATAGCAGGAAAGGGACTTAAGAACAAAATGCTAATGTCAGTCAGCACCACTATAAGCAATCACAATAGCTTTGGCATAACAGCTGCAAGATTTGTTGAGGTGGCAGTGTGGGCTGGTGGTGGCAAAGACACTTACGGGGGGTGTGACGGACTTCATGCATGTCTTCTAGGTTCATCCTGATAAAGTGCATGATGCTGCATCATGTGGAACTGCAAGGATGTGGCGCACAACTTGGTCCCAGACTTTCCGAGGCATAGACAGTTGTACCACACCGAGTGCATGTGGTGAGATGCACTCACTCTTTGTCCAGCAGTGTGAAGATATGGCAACACATTGGAGACAGTAGGCAGGAAACTCGATAGCATGCCTCTCTGCCCGTGGCAAGTAGGCAGACAACTCCATAGGATGCCTCTCTCGCCTCATGGCACTTTGTTTGATGCTCTGGGCATGTTGAGATTTAAAATATTCACTTGTACAAAACCACAAGATGATGGAGTGTTGTGGACTCGGCTACGGACACTAAATACACTCTCTTGCCTCAAATCAAATTAATTCTAAGCTCTTCTTTGCAACTACACAAACTGCAAATATTGTGTCTGACAACTCAAAAGTGGCGCAGTCACTCAGCACCATAGTATAATCTCCTCATATCTCCAAAAGGAATACGATTTTTTGTCACAAATATTATTTGGTATGGTCACTAAAAGCACACTAGGTTATAACATTGAATGCCATTTGGTTCAAAAGAATTGCAATATTTGTTATTAGCTACTAGACCTGGGTACTCGCACAAAGATTTGGGGGTGATTGTGAATTTCACACGCATTTCAGGAATTTACACAAGGATTAGGATGAGTTCTTAGGCAGAAAGTGAGCGTGGACACTCATACATGTACATGCAACTTCCTGCTTCCTTTGTGGTTTGAGTTTTCCTGTAACAATGAGTCGCAAGGTTGGTTTAGTTTGTGAAGCCATTTTGTTTTCTGGAGCCACTTGATTTGAGGCACCAGTTTCTTTTTGGAAGCCATTTTATTTTGCTAGGGAAAACCTTTGTGTGTGTTCATTATTAATTTAAAGAAAATGTTGGGAAAGGAGACAAAAGGCGCTGTGCTGCCCATAAGCAAAAACTGCGATCTTGATGCAGGGGCACAGGTGCACGTTGGTCTGTTTGCCTCCTAACGCAAACCTGAAAAGGATGAAGCATAGGTGTATAGCATATTTGGTATGTTGAGGGAAACTAACAATCTACCTACACAAACATGAATCTGCTAGGTGATGATTGTGGGACCAATTATGTTCTGAAAAACTCGTTTCATCAAACATGTGCAACATTTGGCCATTCTGGTTCATGTGCAAGCAGTTTCACCCAGCCTTCCCCAAAAATCGCATGTCTAAAATTGCCTATGAGAAAAAAAAGACATCTATTTCACAAACATGCCCAATTTAGCGTTTACACAGAATTATATATCAGGTACATTGGTTTTCAGAGCACAATGCAAGTAAATGTTTGAGTCAAGAACTTGAACAGTTCGCTTTGGAGAACGCAGTAGTGCTTAGACAAACAACAACAACGGCACAAACACTTCCAACTAATTGCCCACATGACCTGACCAGAGAGAGTCTTACAAACAGAAGGTTTTTGTTTTTACATAACAAATACACAATATCATGCGGTTGCACCAATCACAAACTAGTGCAACATACAAGCCCCGCTGAAACACAGGCTATGTTAATTACAAGTCCTAGCACTTCAGGTTTCATCCCGAGTCACAGACTCGTCATGAAGGCCAGACAGCGGTTTAAGTGATGCTCAGGGGGACGCATGCTTTTATCAACATGCCGCATTAGCTCTTCTTGCATAGTCCGCTAGAGGCTCACATACCTTTGCTACACATGTGATGATAGGAGCTATTTTGTCCCAAGTACCATCCTGTGCTTCGTGGGTATTTTAAAAAGCAGGCATTTCCAAGAACTACTGCAGGGTGATCGAAGAGCAAGAACCATCAGCTATATAGTAGAAAGAATGTCCTGCAGACATACACTTATCGTAAATACAACACTGCCCCCTTAAACCAGCGAATCTTGCTCAATTTCGGTGCAAATTTCGACGAGGTTATTGGACCAAAACTCCAGGATCCTTAGGTTGCGGTACACAGAGAGATCCAACCAAGACCTAAAAGATTTTGAGTGGAACTAAAACCTTAGCGGTATCAAGCTCTGACGTTAGCATCTATTCGGCTCTAGCCATCGTACATTTGGAAAAAAGGACCACATTGCTTGCAAAATGAGACCTCTTTAATGGGGTAGTAGAATTTCTGAAAACAATGTAAGCTCTTTGAAGCTCAGGGGAACAGTCCAGAAATTACCCACAATTGTCAAGTGAATGTGGTTTGCTCTGAAGAGCAAGCATCCATTTCCTGTGATGGTTGGTCTGGGACTCAGAAAACACTGGAATGGAATCCTGGATTTGGCTATACTGATGAGGGCTCTAACCAGACTCTTGCACAATGCCTGGCTCAGCTTTTATCGGATCTTTGTTATGTAAGAGCATCTTAGCCAAGATAGAGATTTCAGTTCGAAATGTGATCCAATTGACGAAGGTCAAATAAGATAACTAAATCTTAGAAAAAAAACACTCTTTGTATATCAAAAGTACAGTTTGGTTATGGATAGTTTTTATCTTTTTTTGTTGTTGCTTTCATAGCTGCATTTTTTAAACTGTGACGCTTTCAATCGCTCGACTCCTGTTTCAGCACTTGGGGCCCAAGTGCTTTGCGAAGCACTGGCTTTGCTGTGCCTCAACCTTCTGGCTTCACTACCTCTACCTTGATTTCAGACATTGCAATTAATTTGATAGTGGGACTGCAACATGTTTAAAATATGTGTGTGTGTTGAAGCCAAGACTTCATTTAAGTGCACGACTGATCCGAGTTCAATGGAGTCCTTTATGCAGCTCATATTGATGAGATGCCTGTGGGTAATGTGCGCTTTATAAATGACAACATGAATAAATAAATAACATCACTAATACATGTCACAGTTCATTTCTTAATAGGTTTGATATGCAAAAAAGAGAACAATAGTTACATGAATGAACCCCGTCAGCATTAAGCATATATATTACTAGAGTACAATCTAATATATGACATTGCAACGATTAAATACAGGTACATTTTTATTTTATTTTTCAAATAAGAGCGCTGAGATGTAGGGGGGAGAAAGGCAATCAGTAACACAGCTCATCTGTGAGCCTACTGGGGTACACCAGAAAAGAGTGGATTGGAAAGAAAGATGGGAGAGGCTAAAGTGAGAAGAGGACACAAGGCTGCTGTGCATGTCACATGCAGTATTGCCTATAAATACTAACCAAAGTCTCACAATAGTCCCATTTTCAGAAATGTCTAATGCAGTTATACATTTCTACGAAGTGCCAAGGTAAAATCCTGGAAATGAATGTGCCAACTAACGATCATTATAGATGATCGTGCACAGATTTAGCTGCGAGGAAAAGGAGAGCTTGATACAGAGGGCATTCCACAGTAGAAAGAATATATCAAACATGAGTCTGTACTTACAGCCTTGTACAGTTTAGATCTTTGCCCGTCAGGAATAGGTATGTTTTATACATAAGCAAGTTGTGGCTTATAGGACATTTGTGTCCCGCGCCTCCCTACTGCTCTTGGGAAATGCTACTGTAAGATGCAGCTATGCTCTGGAAGTACTACCATACAACCCTATGTTAATAGCGGTAATAGCATAATGGTCCAGTGCATGTGCTTCTTGACTATAAAAGACTCAATTGGATACCAATGGGTCTGTTACCTGTACCCTGTTCGCTCACAGGTTTTTGTTTATTATTCCTGTGTATCGTGTTACTTCAAACGATATGCCATATTTATGCGTAATTTCCATAAGTGTCTCTACTTCCCTTGAGCATTTAATGAACTAACAATTGTTAATGATTTAAAGTAATACGAGTACATACGTTTGTACTGGGTTTCAATACAGTTACATGAAAAACATCAACTGCATAGTTGCAGTGACTGGAAAATCAAAATCTGCATTCAAAATGATAGCAGTACATTCCTTTCTACCAAGTTACATCACAATTGCTTAAAAGCCAGTTACTGCATAGTTGCTTTCATTTGAAAACCAAAGGCCGACTGTATGGTGTGATGAATCAGCAATGATTCCCCCAGAAAACCTGTCGTGGGACCCTTCTCGTGTAGCCAAGGAAAGGCAGATACTTTCGGATCATGACCCTGGTGATGATTTTGACACCCCCTGTTCAACTTTCCTCAGAGCCCCACCGTTCAAATGGATTATTGTAATACAGAAGCAGTAATAAAAACTAACTTTGCCATTAAGGACTCCAAGTCCCATAATTCCCGGAGTACTAGGATGAACAAGAGGACTAAAAAGGCACAATGCTGCAGGAGTGGTCAGATTGTTAAATCAAATGACCAAAACCTGAAGGAGACTGAAAAGCTTAAAAGGCCCCCTCAGGTGCAGGCCATTAATAAGAGCAAAAGGCATAGCAAGAGGCGGAAGCAATGTGATTCATGCAGGCAGCGAAGGCAGAAGCTGGATGAGGGAGAAGATGCTAGGACCACTGTTCGGCAGAAATCAGCTGCCGTTCCTGAGAGGGTCTGTGCATCCAGAAGCAAGAAGTGTAGAGGTTGCACAGCGTGAAGCATGCAAGAGGTTGGTTTGCCCTCTGTGGACCTGTACTGCTGTAGAGGAGGTCCCAGACATGACCTGCACCCCTGCCCTTCCTTTTGAGGTACCATGAAGGTACTCGCCAAGGTACGTGACGTATGAAGAGCAAATGAACCAACAAAGAGCTGCCCTGGGACTGTGCCCAGTGTACATTAGAAGAGCTGTACCTGTTGAAGCGCCCATAACCAGACAGCCCTGGGCAACAAGTTACCCCATCAGACAACCATACCAGCCACTGATACGAAATGATGAGTATTTACAGACTGTACATGAAGAGACAACAAACCCTGATGGAAGGCCAATGGTAATGAGACGAGGGCCCAGATAGACTTGCACATGGAAAAGGTAACACGCCAGTGCAAGCAGTCATTAAAATGGATACAAGAGACAGGAAAGTGAAACGATGCAGAAAACGTAAAAGAATCATAGCCATTGTAAAGCAGAAATGTGCCCAGGCTGCCAGAGGCCTAATAGGGCCAGTTTCACACCCAGCCAGAGTCAATGGGAAGAGCGGAATCGAAACTTAACAAAGAGCGGCTCATGCCTGGGAAATCGAGTTCAACCAGAGAAAGGGAGGAGAGCGTCAACTTGCAAGAATCAAACTTCAGAGCATACCAGCCTGCCCATGAAGGCCCAGGCAGGTAGCAGGGCCGAAGCAGAATTAAATACAATAAAAGCTGGAAACTGAAGCAGATTCATGGTGAATAGACACGTGACCAGCCAGGCACGAAGTGGTACCATCGCCTGATGTCATCCAGAACCAAGAATGCCATAAGTTTTCCCGATAAGAGACTACAGTTCCGAGGCCATACCCAGCCAACTAATTGACACATAGCCCTAAGATACTGATTGATGGAAAGGAGGCGGGGTGAAACTTGGGACAACAGGCACCTGGGTGTCCATTCTGCATGCTGATAATTAAAATGGGGATTTATGTCTAGGGGTGTAACCCGCCCAATCACAAGGGACCAAGTTAACTGGGTCCTATAGATAATAGAACCAATAGGACGTTGTACTTTTAGTGACGTCAATCACGTGTGATGCAGAGAGAGGGGCATAGACGCCCACCCGATAAGAGTTAACCAATCCACATGCTCTATTACCATATACAGATATAACACCTATACTTGTTACCTTTCCTAACTAAATATATTGCAAGGTGATTTTGTATAGAATTAGATGTCAGTGATGATGAGCTTTGCCTATAACAATGACTGTTTGATTGAAGTTCGAGGAGGTTGGAGCGAGACAGGTGATCGCAATGCTGCTGATTTCAATTTGTTTCTCTGTTTGATTAAACAGACTTCCCTTTGCCAAATTACTGAGTCCTCATTATTGAGTCGTGTTGGAGTAAGTGAATCCTGCACCCCCAATCCTCACATGGTGCAGCTATCTTGTCTTACAGGTACAAGAGGACGCGCAATGATCTATGGGCCCGTCAGTGAAACCCCGCTCCTCTGTACACTGCAGAGGCTGCACACTGGGAAGCAAAAGCGAGTGAAGTTCTCCTTCTCAAGAGGCTGTCTGCGCTGGCTGGCATGCACCAGCGGGACTCGGGAGCAATAGGAGCTCCTGTTGCAGTTGGCATGTGCGATGGCAGACCAGGAGAAGCAGTTTTCCGGCTTGTGAGGAGCCGCAGAAGTCCTGCAAGCTGTGAGGGGATCAAACGAGTACTCCTTAACTGGTGAGTTCACAAGCTGGTAGTGACCCCGGAGCACTGTGCATCCGCTTGCATGTCCAAGGCAGGCATTCATCAAGTAGGAAGCAATTAAAGATTTATACGACACAATCAAATGGCCAACATTAAGCGGGTGAGTTTGTGGAATATGCAGCAACCCGATGAGGTGATATTATTAGGAGCCAATACCTACACGCATTGCCCAAGCCAAGAGAGACTAAAATCAAGGCAATTCAAATCCAACAGATATCGTCAAATGCTATAGTGGGCTAATAAAATATCCATAAATTGTGAACCTTGTTGCCCATACGTTTCACAGCATAAGCAAAAGCTGGTATAAACTCACAGTGCCAAAGCCAGGGGAGAGGCAGAATAAAACCCTATACATGTCAGTATTTGGTTACTGGTGCAGTGGCAGAAGAGCTTCCCTACTGGAAAAGGTTATTCAGAAGGAGTGGATCATTATTTACAGAGGAGTATTAAAGAGCTTCAATGTGAATCTTGTTTTCTCTTAAGAGTTGTTAAAAGTTGGAAGCTGCACAATGATGAATACTATGAAGCTGTGATGAACTTCTTGTCAGTTGATTTTAAACACTTGTTGTGAAACTTTGTACGGGCAAAGGAGTACACCCGGATGGCAAACCTTTGAAGGAGTAGACCTGGCATGGAAGTAAAACAGGTAGAAGTTGACGAAGTGCTATAAAGTGGTCATGATAAAGACAATTTATGTTGCTTGTGATGCTGGAGAAAATAACTTCGTGAAGCTGTTTAAAGGAAATATAAAGCTTCAAAATTCCTCAGCTGTGGCAAAATATCTTTACAGAGACAATTTATGTTGCTCGTGTTACTGAAGAAATTACTTTGTAAAACTGCTGTAAAGGATTTATGGTTTCTTTAGAGCTCCTCAGTTGTGGCAAATCATTCTGACCAAGACAATTATTGTTGCTATTGATGAACTGAGAAAATGTCCTTTATCTGAAGAAGATACATCTTACACTTGTACAAAGAAGATAAAGAACCTTCAAAGTGTTGGAACTTTCTGTTGACAAGTTGAAGTTAGAAAGAACTTTTTTTGTAAATCAGGGTTTTCTTACTTTCCTTTTGGAACTGTGAAACAGAATCTTGCTTAAATCTGGCAAAGGAGAATTTACTCAGGTTATTTTGTTGTCTTTGAACTTCCATGTATTTCCTCATTTATTTATTGTTTGTATAAGTGTGAGGGACAGATATCCTTTGTTCGAAACTTTTGTTTAGTATATTTTAGGCTGTCAAGTATCTGGTCACGTCGCTGAAGAGGTTGTGATGATGTCTCCCCGGCCTCGGCCCTTGGTGGCTTGTCCAGAATGTTGCCGGAATAATGTGTGGCATGAGAAGCTGTCTCTCACTCAACTCTCAAATACTCGAGAGGTGAGAAAGGAGAACAACTCCCTGCACCACGGGACAGCTTCCCCGGATTTATGTGGTCCAGGAATAGCGCTGAGATGCTGGCCGGGGAAGCCACTGAGCACTGAGTTGATGGAGACAGATGCAACAGCACTAGGACCAACACGATTCCAGAAGATGATATCAGGAACAGGCAGAACAGGAGGTGTCAGGCAAGGACAGCAGGAACCAGGAGGAACAGGCAGAACACCAGCAGAAGGGAGGAGAGAGTAGTAGAAAAGGAGAGAAGACAGGCTCACAGGAAGACTGAGAAGGCAAAAGCAAGAAGATCTCAAGTAACCAGACTGTGCTAGAATGCCAGGGAAATGCCGGTTGCCAGGCCGGATTCCTGGCCCTGGCGCCTAATGCCGGAGACCCCTCCTTGTGCCGAGCCACCACTGTGGGTACAATCGCCAGATAGGTATCCCCGGGCCACGGTGGCGACCGGTCTGGGACCTAACATAGGCATGGAAAACCTTGTCAGGCTAGGGATTGTGAGGCATTTTTCAAACCTTCAAATTTAATGAAATGGCATTTGTTGAAAACCCTTCACAAAGTTGTACGCCTCACATTTAGGACCCCTAACAATGGTCAGGAGTTCTCCTCATTGGGCCTTGTCAAGGCAGAACCTTTATGACTGTGAATGTCATTCCTGAAATAATTGATAACAAGAACACAAAGAGGGCAAGAAGACAAAGACACAGAAAAGGCAGATAAATAGTGAGCCAATATTTCACGAATAGCCATCGATGGGTGTCAGTGAGTCATGTCACAACAGCCAAAGAAATGGTCTCCAACCTTATACAGTGTCTACGTAGTGTTCCATATGCGGTTCAAGACAGTGCCACACTCAAGACAGGGCACCCTACACATCATCTGCTAATTCTGATACAGACAAGGGAGGATTAGCGACAGAACTCTACCACTGCAGTTGATATAGACAATAGGGTATCACCAACACAACAAGTCCCACCCACAAATAAATGTAATTTTTTTAGTCAAATCAAACATTTCAAAAGGGGCAACAGGCAAGCCACCACAAAACATATGCAATTTACAGAGCCAATCATCTAAGATATCTCAACACCAAATCCAAATACAGAGGATGTAGAGAAGGAAGTAATAGTGGAGGGAGAACTAACAGAGCACATAAGAATAGGAACCAGAGCGGACCAGAGAAACCAACAAATGATGAGACCAAAAAGGAATCCGAGAATGTTATCACTATTTTCTCAAGGCATCAACTTGATGCAGCAGAGACCAGTTTCTTCAGCACTGGACTTTCAATTTCACCTACCAAGTCACTGTACCATGCAGAGGCACAGATGGATCTGTTCAAACTTGTCAAGAAATTTAAACTTAAGAAATTCTTTCACAACAATCCTGTCAAACCAATAGCAACTAGCATTAAAATAATACCTTGCTCATTTACCATAGGTGACATAGACGATACAACTTTACTATTGTCGTTGGATGAGGAAACCAGCAGATCTGATCCCAAAGTTTTACAGGACCTACAGCTAGAAACAGTCACCTTCATGGACTCTGAGCTTAAGGTTAAGTTCAAAGGCATTCCCATGATATCACAGGACAGCAACATAGAAACCTTTCACAAAGCTGTAATTTTCGAGATTCATATACACATGGACAAGGTTAAATACCCCAGAGCATTGTGTATACACAGGAACTTGACGAGAGAAGAATTCAAGGCACTAGACAACTTAACCGAAGACCAAATGATAATCATCAAGGAAACGGACAAAGGAGGGAACATAGTCCCACTAGACTGACAAGACTATATCTCTATGTCTCAAAAAGACCCCAGATTGCTACAATAAATTGACTAGTAACCAGTGGTCAAAGTGGGCAGATGCGGTCGGGAGCCATGCTCATCTACTTCTTTTAATTAAGTTTTACTGTTCCTATACTTTTATTTTAAAAAGAAACCGTACCAGAATGGTTTTGTTTTAAAATAAATGTGTAGGAGGAAGTTAAAACTTGCACTTTCAGTGCACTGCACTGAGTGTACCCCTAAACAGGAGGAGCATGTGTTTTGGGGTTTGTATGGTGCATGGAAGTGTGCGTGGCGATGGGGTTTGTGGGAAGCGGTGCAGGCCAGTAAGGAACATAGTTCCACTACTTTTCTTTGTACACTTTGACCACTGCTAGTAACCCTATCAAAGAAATTACTCAGGAGTCTAAGGTGATCATCCTCAAGTGACATGCTAACGGCAGGTAATTTCTTTAAATGATGAACCTACTTTACATACCATGCATTATTTGCTCAAAATCCATAACCAATTCAAAACTTTACCTGGAGTAAGCCCCATACTAAGTGGAATTGTGTAGATTACAGAAAACGCTTTTAAATATATAGATCAATGCTTGCAGCCATTAGTAGTGAGTTTGGACTCCTACACACAGGACTCAACTCACACAATACAAACATTTAAACTACAGCAATGGAAACAGGAATATTATTTAGCTAGATTTGGTGTGAAAGCATGGTATACCTCTATAGACCATGAGCTAGCCATCAAATCTTTCACTTATCACTTTATGGAAATGCCGGCTACATACGTTTTACACTTTGATATGCTGAGGGAGCTACTAACTTTTACAAGGAAGAATAATATCTTCATATTTAATGAGGAATATTACCAACAAATCAAGGGTGTGGTGATGGGAGGATGTTACGCACCCGCTTTAGCAAAACATTTCATGGTTCATTATGAGCACACACATGCCCTAACACCTAATGATATGAACAAGCATATTTACAGTTGGAATCGATACAATGAGGATATCCTATTATCTGGGATGGGACACCAGAAGAATCTTTACAATATACTACATATCTGAACACAAATACATTTGGTTTAGAATTAGTGGGATACATCAATTAAACATCAATTTCATTCTTAGACCTTACTGTTTACATAAAGGACAACAAAGTTGAGACATGTACATACCATAAACCAACTGAGGTTAATTCTACTTTGCTATATACCGATTGGTCAACTACTCAGATCAAGACGCAAATTTAGTGAGAAAGCTCCATCTGAGGAGGAGTGTAACCTAGTACAGAAATGATTTAGAGACAGAGGTTATGCAGATACGACCCTAAAAACAGTGGCTGTAAAAATTGGAATCAGTACTAGGGAGGAACTTGCTACAACCAAAGCCAAGCAATCAGCAAAGAGTAATACATCAGCACCAAGTTAGGTTTATTACTCAGTACAATAGGGAAAGCAATTCACTTTTCAGAATTCTTAACAAAGATTGCCACCTAATAACCATGGATAAAATGCTCATTGATTACATTGGTACCAAACCGAATATTGTAGATTGCAGAGTTCCAACAATACGGAATAGATTGTGCAATAGCTATATGGCAGCACAGGCGGTAGATAGCAACTGGCTGGAGACAGCAAGACAATTTAAAGGATTATATAAATGTGTTTTCTGTAGACTATGCTTGGCTTGCATTACATAATACTCATACCTTTACCGCTACCAACCAACAACAGATTGAGATCACTTTTTCATGAATTGTCATAGTAAATATGTTGTATATATCATTGTATGCATTTGTGGTAAACTCTATGTAGGTAGTACAGGAACTGCTGATACAATTGGCAACCCGGATGCAAAGCTACCATTGGCCCAGCGATAGAGCAGGTCTCACCAAATGGACAATAAGAAAGATATTACATTTGTTGCCATCAACCATGTGCAGCAATCACTGAGAGGTGGAAAGAAGGAACTAGAACCAAGGAAGTTGGAAGCCAGGTATATATGCAAACTGAGGACCACAATTTCAGGACTGAACACAGACAATGGCCCTCATTACGATCCTGCCGGTCCGGAAAGAATGGTGGTGGTAAAACCGCAACCATTCTTTCCGGACTGTCTGATTAAGAGTCCTGCAGGTGGGAGGTGTCACTCCCACCAGGTCTGACTTTGCGGGTTTAACACCACCCGCCTGCAGGTGGAAATGGAAACACTGGCTCCGTCATAGACGGAGCCAGTGTTTCCATTGTCCCCATCCCCATGGAGTCCTCTGGGACTCCATGGGAATGGAGACTTACACAATTCTGCCTCCGGAATTCCCGGGTAACCGCGGTCGTGATGCCCCGGTAATTCCGGGAATCACAGAGGCAGAATGGTAATACGAGTCTGGCGGTAACCTGCCGGTTTTTCCGGCTCGGTGACCGCCAGACTCGTAATGAGGCCCAATGAGTTGGATGTATTTTTATAAAAAGGTCCAATTTCAAACAATGTATATGACAAATGGAATGGTCTTTAAATTAATGACGGGATGAAGGGCAATAGGGGATTGTCAAAGATAGAGAAAAAATTATGATATCTTGCCAGGTGTCAGTGAATGTCTGAATACAATACCGTAACCAACTTCCAGTACATTGAAACATTTACTTTGAATACTTTATTTGACAATGAATACTTTATATGACAAGTGTTTTGTTAAATACAACGGAATGTCAATTATCTTTGTCATGCTCTACATCGATATACGATACTTCTCATGTACTCCAGTGTTAGGCACTGTTAAAACACAATAGGTGAATGTCAGCAAAGCATGAGACTTCAACAAGTCTCTGTGTACTCGCACACAGCAGAGTAATCACCATGTAATCAACTGTTGATGCATTGCGTTAAATATATGCACTGTTCCTTATACCATCATCACACTGATGGTTATTACAAAAATAAAAAATAATACATCAGACTGGTTGGATAATTATCGACTAACAATGTGATTACAACACAATACATCTTAATCCACACACGGAATACAAAAACATGTCATTTAATTTTCCATATATACCCAACGTGAATGGAAGCTTTAACTGCCTCAATAATTAATGTACAGGAGGGCACCGGCATTAATACAGACCGCTATACGTGCATGACATCATATATATTTACATACAACATCACACGTCAATACGTGATGACATTTTTTGCTGCCTTAAGCAATAATGTAATATGGCACCGCGTTACAGACGCAGTACACCGGAAACTGTACGGGAAGCTGATCACGGCACTGAATTACTCATAATTTGGGGGCACCATTGGGATGCCATGGGACACTTGTAGTTATGGGTAGTTTCAAAGCAAGAAGTACCGATAACAGCAGGCACTGCTATATGATTGCTATTTAGATACATCTAGGAACGAATACTTGTAACTATGGGCAGTTCTGAAACAAGAAGTCCTGATAACAACAGACACTGCTACATGATTGTTATTTTGTAATATCTAGGAATGGAACACATGGATTATTTCTGAATGGCTACTATATGGTTTATGTCAAGAAATAGATCCACACAATTGAATCCATGTTAATTGATTCACTCAACTGTTCAATTACTCAGAAATGAATTGAGACGATTATACGAACAAAGAAATGATGATTTATATGATGACATGAGCTTCGATTGATCATTGCTATTTCCCGTTGTTAGGTCATTATATATTAGGACTGCGTTAATCAACATGCATCAAGGGATTTGAATATGACAAGAACCGCATATGGAACACTAGGTAGACACTGTATAAGGTTAGAGGCCATTTCTTTGGCTGTTGTGACATGACTCACTGACACTCATCGATGGTTGTTCTGGAAATAATATTGTCTCACTATGTATCTCCCTTTTCTGTGTCTTCATCTTCACTCCCTCTTTGTTTTTCTAGTTATGTATTTTTTCAGGAACAGCATCCGCATTCATAACAGTTCTGCCTTGACAAAGTCCTACGGGCAAAACTCTTGGCCCAGCCTTTGGTGTTCAAATTAGAGCAACTATGCAGAAATATGTACCTGGATAGAAAGGAATGTACTGGCATCTTTTGAAATCGGGCATTTAAATCACGGCAACTATGCAGTTATTGCTTTTCATATAACTGTTGTAACTCAGTACACATGGATGCACTCATTACTTTAAATCAGTAACAACTGACAGTTCATTAAATGTTCAAGGGAAGTAGAGACATGTATGGAAATTACACATATGATATATCTTGCGAAGTAACAAGATACACAGGAATAATAAACAAAAATATGTTAGCAAACAGCTTACAGTTAACAGAACAATTGGTATCCAATTGAGCTTTTTATAGTCAAGAAACGCATGAACTGGACCATTATGCGATCACATTATACATATTTACTATTTACGCACAAGAAGGCAAAGTGATTTGTCCAGACTTACAAGCTTTTTTGGAACCTAGTTCCCTTTGTTCTGATTAAGGAGACTCTGTATGTTCACACAGAATCTTGTGTTAATATTTGAACAGGTTGGTCAGGTTCCAATGCAAGGTTTTGGATTGTAAAGAAGGGTAGGGTAAGAGTTCAGAGTCCCAAACGAAATTCTATGTGACGTTTATTTGTTTTTTGGCTTATTACTATATAATCACAGTTTTAGTGGCTTTAGAATCCAACCTTTACAAAGCATTCAAATCAGCATGATGGATAAAGCGAGAAGGCATTAATATGGCTGTTTCAAAAACAACTGATGTTATTATGTGGCAAGGTATATTTTAGGCAAGCATAAATCATCAGTAGCTGAAGGGTAAACATTTTCAAATTCAAAATTGTATTTCTTTTACTGAATTTTGTTGCTTTTATTTCTTTTTGTCTGATCACCCACTTCCTCTTGGGGCTCCCTGACACTTACTTTGTAGGCAATACTACTAACACCAATGGATAGCCTGCCCAAGCACAACACATATTTGATTTGTGCAATTTAATTCTGGAATATGACTTATCTGTGACTGTAGACAGAAACATGGCTTAAGTAGGACTATACACATGAATCTATATCCACTGCATATGAAAGGCCATTCTAAAGAACAGAAGAGAACAAGCAGGGGGAATAGCAATAGTACAACATTAAGTTTTAACAATAGGTTCATACCCAGATAGTGTAGTCCTTTGTGTGAGCCATACCTATTAAGTGCAATATTAGTTGAAAAATTAGGCGTGGGAGTTCAAAGCCAATGTGCTTTCCTCTCATCCCGAATTCTGTGTCCTTGAAGACCGCAATATTTAATTGGATTAGCCACAGAACGGCCGGACTAAAAATCTAACCTCAAATCTGCAGTATCTTTAACTACTTGTTCCCCCAGCCCAACCTAAGAATCAGGAAGGATTGAGTCTGGATCAGGGTATGTCCATGGGCGTGAATGTGTAGTGTAAAATGGTCTTACATTGAGAACTGATGCCTTTTTTGTTGGCCTCACAGAGTATCTCTGTAAGAAAGCATGTGCACCCTTACTTGTCCCTGCCGTTCCATCCTTTACAAATGCCCACATTTACGACTACGTCAGTCCTGGAATCTATTAAGCAGGCATGGATTATGCCCTTGTTAAAGAAAGCATCTTTGCACCCCAACATCGCAAATAATTAACATCCAATAACTAATGTCCCTTTTCTCTCTCCAAAAAATCCTAGACCGGGTTGTTTATTTGCAGATTCAGGCATATCTTGAAGAATACAAACTTTTAGGACATACACAGTGAGGTTTTAGAGTTACCCGTGGCACAGAGACAGCACTCTTGGACCTCAAAGCCAATATGTCTTGCATTCTTGCATTATGAACAATGGTAAGCTTGCACTGTTGCTTTTAATGGACCTGTTGGACCTATCAGCAGAGTTCGAATTGGTTGATTTTATTATCCTTAATGGTAGAGTGCAGTCCTAAGCATGCTTTTCAAATCCAGCAGCTGACTGGATTTTATCTTTTTTAACCAAAGGAAAGGTCAGGGTTTTAGCAAGTCCTTTAAAGCTTCTTCTGTTGAGCTTATGTGTGGTGTACCGCAGGGCTCCTGCTCGTCTCCCACACTTGTGGATGGCAAGAATGTACTATACACAAACTATGCAGACAACACCCAAATACACAGCTCACAGTTGATTATGCTACTAACACATTCAAAATAATGATATTTTTGAAAGCATTCAATGTGGAATGGGGCATAATGGGCTAGCCGTTAACAAAACCAAAATTGAAGTCTTGTTGGTGGGGACCATTCAAAGGCTAGCCAAGTTGCCAATCTTAAATAAGAATTTTATAATTGCAGGCTGTAATATTGTTGTCTTGCCGAATGTTAGGCATTTACCTGAATTCCACATATCAATGGAGGCCCATGTGAATGCAATTGCCTCCTCCTATGCATATCATCTTAAGCTTTTAAGACGAATCAGGCTGCATGTCTTAGATGCCAATTGTGCAACTCTCACCAGGGCAATTATTGGCTCTAAAATTGACTCTGGGG
Organism: Ambystoma mexicanum; assembly: GCF_040938575.1. Lineage (NCBI taxonomy): Eukaryota > Metazoa > Chordata > Amphibia > Caudata > Ambystomatidae > Ambystoma > Ambystoma mexicanum. The sequence goes on along the minus strand of NC_090929.1, from coordinate 1,134,232,508 downwards.
GAAGCCTGCTTGTGGGCACAGCACAGAAGAACATGTCCAAATCCAAATTACAAGTGGTACAGAATCAAGCCGCAAGGATAGTTGCACATCTTAAATGGGGAGAGCATGACACAATAGCTCGTAGGACGCTACGCTGGCTCCCAGTTAAAAAACGCTTACCTTCCAGGATCCGGACGATTGCTCACAAATGCCAGTTTGGGAAAGTTCCTGTATATCTCAAAAAGAGGCTGCTAATAAAGCAATGCGGTTGTGCCCTTTGGTCAAATCATAGCAATCTGCTAACAGTACCTCGGACAAAGCAGTAGAGGACTGGCAAGCGTTCCATTGACTATATTGCCTCTCAACTCTGGAATGGACTGCCTCTATTTTTAAGAATGGATACCTCTCTTCGGTCTTTTAAAAAAGCATTAAAAATGTTCTTTTTTACTTGACCTGGTGTTCAGTGTGTTTTGGTTAGCTGGATTTTTTATATGATTTAGTGTGTTTTGGCTAGCTGGCTTTTTATATGATTTAGTGTGTTTTGGCTAGCTGGCTTTTTATATGATTTAGTGTGTTTTGGCATGCTGGCTTTTTTATATGATTTTGTTGGTTTACCTATTTTTATCTTGCTGGTTATATCTTTTGACTTTTAGCTTGTTTTTATTGTTGTGTCTTTTTAGCCTGTTATCGCTTACTATTCATTCTTTTATCTGTTTTTATGTCTTTCCCTCTGTGTGTGTTTTATGCACCCATATGCCTACGAGTTTAAGGCATACTATACATGCACACATAAATAAATAAATAGGAGGTGGGGGTCGTTAGTGGGAAAGTGGGAGAGGCAGGTGCAAAATCTTTGGTGTTGACAGCTGCAGGTCAGAAGCACTTTGGTCCTGAGTGCCAATATGTTTTCTGTGGGTTTGGCAGAAGCAATTGGGAGTATATTATCTGAAGGTTGGAGCCCAAGATCTGTTAAGACTACATCGCTTTGGATCTGATAACCCACTCGTGGGGAGTTAGGAGTGACAGGGGGACAAGACTACAGAGGCAAGATTACACAAAGCGCGATTACTGTTGATGTGCAAATGGCTAGGCCTGTGCTGGCCACCAGTGGCAGAATTGGGTGTGTAGTGTAAGGTTGTAAGAGATCTGAGAGGGGATTTAGCTACTTGGGGCAGGGGCAAGAGGCCTTACAAGGCAAGAAAACCTGGTATTCTCCCTGAATTTCTAGTACTTGCTTTTTGAAGACCGGTCCCATTTCAGTTTCTCATATTGCCATTTTCAATCTTTCTCTCCCTTTCCACCTCACCCTCATTGATACATTATATCTCATGTACAACACAGATCTGACTTTGAAAATTAGGTAAGCGATAAGGACCAATACTCTACACATTACCATAAGGTATACGCTAAGGATTATGGGAGGTGATAACCTTTGGTTCAGATAAGATAAAGGACTATTTGAAATATGAGGACCCAGGCACCATCCCTACCTTCCTTGAAGGCTGCCTCAAACCTCACCCTAACTTGCTCAGGTGCTGTGCTCAGTTGTGAGCTAGGACTTTTGCCCATCAGAGCATAAAGTGGGGAGAGGCCAGAATCCATGGGCATTTCTCGAAGAGATCTATCTCGGTGTCTCCCACAAGCCTTGCACAGTCTACACAGTCAGAGGCCAAAATCTCATTCCATTCCCCCCACTCCCACTAGCGACTACTCACCTATTTCAGAGGATGCTACTTAACTTTAGTTTCAGAATGATGCTGCATTGCCACAGGGGATTCTTCATGATGAAGTGTGGGGCATGAAAGATAAAGGGTGTATTTGCATTCTTTGAAATGCCCCAAAGCTCGGTGAACCATCCCTTGGCTTAGGTTAGGGTAGGGGATGGGTGGTGGCTGTAGAGGGTGAAGGGAAGAATGCTGATCGTGAAAGAAAGGGCATTTGGGAGGTGGGATAGGATAAGTCCAATAACTGTTAGATTATGTTCTATCGAATTCGTATAGTGCCTAATGCCATTGGTATGGCTTCAAAACACTGTGGTTGGACACCCTTGAAGGGCAGAAGTCAGAGGTATGAGAAGTGAGAAGATTTTAGAATGTGTTCATTTTAGCCAGTATGAGGTAGGTAGGGGAGGCTAAGTCCCTGTTAGTGACTCATGGATAGCTGGCTAGTGGATGGATGCTCTGATAGGCTGTTGGGAGAGGATGTGAGTCAAGGAGACTTATTACATGTCCAGTTGGACCACATTGTTTTAATAGGACTCAGCTGCATTCTAGTAGCAGAGATGATGTGCGTAATGACATTAAATAGTGAATTATTGCAGATGGATGCAGGTGGGTGGCTGTGCCCAGGAAGGGTTACAGCTATGTTCCATTGAGATGGAGTGCTATACGTACCAGAGAGTCATGGCTGATATCCAGTTGTGAGGAGAGTATGCAGATCGTATCGTATAGATCAACTGCAATCCTTTGTGTGTGTGCTAGGAACCATTGTGTTGTCTCCTCATGGGCCTCATCGGTGCCCCCACCTGCCTGTCAGGGGGCGATAGTTCACCCAGGAGGTGGATTAGGTCAGTCAAGATGCAGAAGGGAAGAGCCAGGTCTTGAGTGCCTTCCGGAAGGCAAGATGATCCTCTACGCAGTGGATGCTAAACAGGATCGAGTTCCAGATGGTGGGTGCTTGGACGGAGAAATAAGTTCCCCCTATTCTGGTCAATTTACTGACTAGGGTGACAAGGGGGAGATCAGTGCCTGATCTCGGGTTTCTGGTGGACCTGTAGGGTGTGAGCTTGTGTTGCCGATATTCTGGGTCTGTGTTGTGCAGGGCACAGTGGGTGATGCATATTGCCTTGAATGTGGATCATCGGGATCAGAAGCCAGTGAAGGACACGGAGGGCAGGTGTAATGAGTTCTCTGGTGCCTATGATGAACAGGGAGATGGACAGGGAGCTCCGAGAGGCTAGCCAAAGCCCAATCAAGGTACGTGGATGAGCAGTCGAGGCTCAGTCCCGGGAGAGCATGAGTGGGACCAGGGACCCCCAACGAGTCCACACAGACCAGCACACAATAATTCAATCTAGACAGTGAGTTATAAAAATACAGTATAAAAACAGTTATTTACCCCAGGCCTCAACATCAACAAATTAAACCAGCAGGCACTACCATAACACAACCCTCCACAACACAAATACACACAATCATCATTAGGTTCACCCAACAGACATCAACAAATAACTTATCAAGAAATGCAGATAAGTACTGTAGTTGCAATGTAGTCACATTTCCCGGAGCCCTCGTTATCCGCCCTCGCTTCGCTCGGGCCGATCTTGCACTGCCGGGCCGTTATCCCCCATTCCAGCCATTGGAAACGGGGGGATTAACGCCATAAAGCAGCATAGTTTAGCAATTCACCAAAGAGAACCAGTTGCATGATCCTGCCCAGGCAAGTGTTACGACACAGAATCTGTCTTTCAATCCATTTTGGGTAATCTGAAACCTAGCATAAATCACTAAAAATGTAGAGGCCCTTCTACAGTTGTATATACACGCTTCCTTTGACCGAGTGGATCATTCCATTTCTCAGATCACATCTTTCACATTCCAGCAGTCAAGAATTAGCACTGTAGTGATTCATGTCCTTCTTTAGTGGATGCTCCAAATGGAGCCATTTCAAACCATTTGTCTCAACCTCCAGAGGATGCCTATTTGTAGTTCCAATAATATTTGCTCTCTCCAATCTTATTCAATATGCCTTTCTTCTCTTCCTTCCTTTTTGGGGTCGTTCAGCTTATCTTGCGATAATTACGCAAACGCCTCTCAATTCATTTGACAGAGGAGGCAGAAGAGGAGGAAGGGGGAGCTTGAAGAAGAGTTGTGTCATCTGCATAACACTGGAAATGAGGAGAGAAGGCAGATATCATGTGAGCAAGAGGTGCAAGGTAGATGTTGAAGAGCCAAGGTGAGAGGATAGAGCCCTGGGGAACACCACATGTAGAGAGAGTGGTGGAGGAGGAGAAGGAGCCTAGGAGCAAATGGGAAGGGTGGTCACTGAGGAAGGAGGTCAACCAGTCCAGTGCCTAGTTTGAGATACCAAGAGTATCATGGAGCCGCTTTATGAGGATAGAATGGTTGACCATGTCAAAGGCAGAAGAGAGGTGAAGGAGAATGAGAACAGCAGGAGAGTTAGAATCAAGATTTGCAAGCAGTTCTTCACAGGTGTTCAGGAGAGCGGTTTCCGCGCCTCTTGGTGCACAGAATCCATATTGATGGTCATGTAAACAACCAACAAGCTCAGTGTGTTGGGTCAGTTGGGGGAAGACCAACTTCTCCAGGAGTTTCCCAAGGAAGGGTCTAGTAGAGATAGAGCAATAGTTGGCCAGACACGAGGGGTTGGCTGAAGGCTTTTTAGGAGGGAGTACTTAAGAGAAGAAGAGAAAGAGCCAGATGCTAAGGAGTGGTTGCATAAGGTCAGCAAGAGCCTGAGCTAGGGAGGAGATGTCCTTAATGGTGCTGGAAGGACAGCGAGAAACCTGTTTGGATGAAACCTTCATAGAGCGGACTACTCTAGAGATCTCATCCGTTGTGATAGGTGAGGAGGAGAGAGTGAGTGGGGGTGGAAGAGAGGCCAAGGGAAGCAGGGGGTAGGGGGGGAATGTGGGGATGGGGAAGAAGAGAGAGGTCAGAATGTCCTGGTTTTGCAGGTGAAATGGGTGGCCAGTGCAATACAGAGGGCCTGAGAGGGAAGAGGTGAGGAGGAAACTGCAGATGAATTGGCTAGTTACAGATTTTGAAGAGATCAGCCATGTTGTTATGTTGTTAGAGGCTCCAGAGATACAGGCCTGGCTGAATGTGGGCCTTCTTCTTGGAGCGGATAGAGACACAGTATTGCCTTTAGAGTAGGCGACACGCCAGTTTGTCAGAGGATGAACTCGAGGTCTGCCACTTCCGTTCAGCAACTCTGCACTTGTGCTTCAGAGCGGCTAGATCAGAATCGTACCAGCTGTTATGCCTGGAGATTCTGCTATAGAGCACATGTTTTGTTACAGATTCGTAAACTTAAACAGCGTGCGCTTTTATAATTAGCCAGCAATATTATATGAAAATATGTTGCTTTGGAAAATGCTTATAAATGCATTAAAATGTGCACAAATCACTTTAGGGTATGTTGACTTCCTATAACATTACTTCCTATTGGGTACATCAGTCTCGCCACTATTAATGTGTAGGCTTTGAGCCCTGTTTATTACAAATCACTATTAGTAAACTGCTGCAAGGAAAGAGTGTGCCAGTAAGATGGCTCTGGGTCAATTAGACCCGATTAATGCTCTTGTCCAATCATACTAACACCGACCGCAGTGCAGGCATAGAAGTTTGAAAAAGAAGCTTTCATGATCGCACATGAGAGCAGTAAGTACACAGAGGTGCACAGGCTTACAGGGGGATAAGGGGGAGAGGAGGATTTCCCAGTGGGCCTCTACATCGTAGTCCTCTTTTCAGTGGGCACCCTTGTTTTCTGCTCCTCCTTTCCTCTTTCCAAGTTACCCTGCCCCTTCTATTTCTCATCCTCTCTCACATCCCTTTGAAGTAAAAGTCTGGTTGTACAGCTTCCAGTATGTTATTCCTCATTTACCTACTTTGAATCCACACATTGGGACAAATGTACTTTCTAATTCACAATTTAGACCTGTTGTTTCCATATTTCACTTTGGAGAACCCCTGAAAAACAAATCCCACTTGGAGAAGTTGGGCTTGCTTGTATATTGTAAAATGGGACCACAGTGAAAAACATCTCCAGGGCCACTTTTGAATCCTAGTCCACCCCTGCAAGGGACCAGGAAGTGTGGAGCAGAGATAGATGTTGGTTGAATCTTAGCCAACTAGACCCTGATAATTGTAGGTAACTACCTGCAGTTAGGACCCACACTCTGAGGTTCCTGATTGGCTGAGACAGCCAACATTCTGATGTGTATACCAATTACAAGTTGTGCTGCTGGGATTAGCTTGCACAAACCACAATGGGAATCACATATTTACAAGAGCGTATTGCTTTTTAACACTGCAGCAAACTGCATGACTCCTTGCAAATGGGTTGTCAAATGTCCTCCATGGTGGCTTCTGTTTCAGCTTTATTTAATCACCAAAAAAGAAGGAATTCTAGGAGTGTTTTTGTGTTTGCAGCACCGAGCATCTGGTAGACAGGGATAAAACATGACGGTGTGCCTTTGTATGTAATAATTTTAAATTGTAATGATGACAATGATTTTAAAAGATAGTCAAAGGGCCTCATTACAACCCTGGCGTTAAGGGGTTAACGCGCCGTAAAAGGCTGCAGCGCCGTTAAACCCTTAACGCCAGATTCCCACTTTAACGCCTGCTTTTTGCAGGCGTTAAAGTCCATCCCGCTAAGGGACCTTGGTGCTAATTACGGCACCGTAATTTACGGTGCCGTAATTAGCGCCTTCCCCATTCCCATTGAGCCCTATGGGCCAAAAATGGGAATGGGGAAGGGGCCATGGTGAATGGGGATTTACCGCCCCGCCAACCTAAATCCGCCATCCACCATGGCGGAATCCGGCATGGACCATGGTGGATGGCGGATTTAGGTTAATAGCACCATGGTCCAACGCCAGGGTTATAATGAGGCCCAAAGCACTTAAAGGGGAAGAGAAAAGAGCAACGACTATGCAAGTCTGTTGTTTTTTCAGCAGATACTACATGGCTCCTTGTATGCTATCAGTCCTGTATAGATTTATAAATAAGAATACATACAATTGCTATTGTCTACTCTTCCTAACAGAGCTCTAAGTGGGCAGGAATTAAAGGGCACGATGTTCCCCTAATTTCCTGGGAATCCTGCCATCATTTCCTTACACCCAGAGCACTGTTCAAGGACATCTGGTAATGGGACCTATGTTCTTTTTTTTAACTTCGTCCCTTATTGGAGATTCGAACCTGGGCTCTCCTGGTAACACTGCGTCTTACTGAGCTACCTCGTGTACTGGAGCAAGGATCTGTGTTTGTCTTCTGCAACTAAGCATTAATTGCTTCAGGCCCAGCTGTCGGTAGAGGTAATGGCGGGTGGGGGGGAGGGGTGGCTATATTCCTGGGCATGTCCCTTAAGAGCCGCGAATTGTGGGTGATTGGAAAGGGGGGATGCATACAGCTGCATGCTGTGGGGGACAATGGCTGAAACTAATGGTGGTCATTTAAATGCAATTTCTCTCATTGTGTATTCTCCCGTCTTGATAGTGCTGTTGTAAAACAGAGTTGTGGGGTGGAGGAATTACCTCTTTTAGATATTACTTAATCTTCCAAAGAGTACAATGTAAACAATTCACTGTGTTTCTAGGTGTGGTGTGGTGTAGACCTCTTACAAGCAGCAACTTCTGAAAACGGACTGAGATGCAGTGGATACAGTGCAAGCACTCTTCCTACAGTATTATATTGCCACACCAGTTCACATTAAGGAGTCTAAATGTCTTTCTAGCCAGACCTAAAAATGAAATCAAGAAAATCCCTGTACACAGTCAAACTCAATTGCAATAACGCCATATCCATTATCACATTCTCTGAGGCCTGCAATGTTTGCCTAAGAAAATAAGGTTTGATTATAAGGAAAATGTCTCAATCATAAGTGTAATTAACGGCTGTGAAGACCTACTAATTAAGATGGTTTGAAATTCATTGGTACCAGGCTTGAAACATAACCCTAATTAATTATGCACATTATGTAAAGTGATTGTTGCAATATCTGAGCCACCAGGAAACCAGAGCTCTAATCCAGAATGTCTGCAGGCATTTGAAACTGGATACACACTCTGGGAATTTATGGGAAATTCCCATGGTCTCAATTGGCGTACGCGCCAACAGACTGATCATTGTGAAATAGCCTAACTGCCAGCTATAAGCATTATATTAAAATGTGGTGTTTTGCTGTAGGTTCCACGTGGTCATCAATGTATGAGGTTGGGTATCAAGGTCAAACGGCATTGAAGAATATTAAAGCATTGTTCCTGTACCCCCGAAAGGGACTAGACATTCTAATCCTGGGTTTCTAGAACATTGATTGACTGATTACTCTTGCACAACAGCAAAGACCGGATGTACCTATAAAAGACTGTGTGGCAGTAGGGGGTTAGGCTTACCGATCAACAGGAACACTGCCAACTCATAAAATAAAGAAAGTAACAAATCTATGCATAAAGTTATTCCGTGCAAGGTATGTTTGCTTGTGCAATGGCCACACGACACGGTCAACCTCCATCCCCCTCCCACCTGCACCCCATTCCCGCATCTACATTGCCCAAATTCAGTTATTGTACTCTGTTTTATGTGAAGTTGTGAAGCTAGAAGAGAAGTCACATGGCCAGGGAGGGAGCCAGAAGGCACAGCCAGAGGGTGGGAGGGAAGAGGAGAAGCAGATTTAGTATGGAGTTAACCTAAGAGGAATAAAGTTGTAAGTGTTTCCCTGGCTGTCTGCGCCTTATTTAATCCTGTATTAAGGTTGCCATGAGGGATCAGAATATCAGGCAAGGCAGTCGCCTGCCTGGAATTGACTCTGGCGATGAGGCAGTTGACCCACTCGTGCCGTCGCCCGGCCGAGGGGAGGCTGCAAGAAGGTCTGTCCGCACGGTGCATAGGAGTCTGGTGTAGCACAGGCAGGCAAGAGCTGAACCGTTCATTGCAACAAGGCAGCTGTCTAGAGAGCCGCAGAGGAAGCCGCTCCCAGAAGTGTGTGGCCCGCACTGGGAAGCACAGCTTTGGGGAGGAACAGCGCATCATGCACCAGAGTGTGTGGGGGAGCCGTGCTCATAACTAAGACTACATTGAAGGTGAGAGGACCAGCTGGAAAGCACCCGGCTGCAGTGCGCCTACAGGCAGGGCGCCAGACAATCTCCGGTCCCGTTATAAGGAACGTACCACAAAGAGGCAGCAAACCTGGTGAAGAGGCCTGCACACACAGGCAGGCAAGGGCACGTGTCCACACCAATTTTAGCCTGCCATCATGGGACACGTGCACAGATGGAAACGCAGCCTCAGGAGATGGCTTTACATCATCAGAAGTGGGTTACATCAGGCAAAGACCAAAGCACGCAGGTCATCACTAAGTAATGTCTGATGCTGAAAAACTTACTGTACCCGTCATGCCTCTGTGGGTTCTGCCCTCCACATTGCAGCAACTCTCTGACAATGCAACTTCCCAACCATTTTGACCTCTCGGAGACCAGCAACCTGGGGCCCAGATGGACCCCATGGGCAAGAGACTTTGGTGTGTACATCAGGACCATAGGTCCATTGGATGACAAAACGAAACACCCACTAACACTGGCCATAGGCCCTAATGTGCAAGACATCATAGATGAATTCGCGGAAGGCTCCACAGACTCCTTTTCCAGTTTAAGAGCTGCCTTCACTGAGTTCTTCACACCCCACACCAACATGGACTATGAGTGCCAGGTGTTCCACACGACAAAACAACTAAAGGGTGAGTTGATGGATGCCTTCATGATGTGACTCCACATTCGGATGAAACACTGATATTAACAACTACTCCAACGAGGTGGCACTGAGGTCCCAAATTATTGCAGGATGTGAGTACACTGACTTTAGGAAGAGACTACTATAGAAGCCTTGCACGCTGGACAAAACTTTATGATTTGATTTCCATGGTCGGATGTGGCATTGGCACAACAGGTGGAAGCCATGAGCAATGTCAAAGTAAGTGGGGGGCAGTCGGAAGTAGTCAACAATAGGGAAAAGACCTCAGTCACACAGGGGCAATGGGGAGCCTTTTTGCTATCAGTGAGGATATGAATTCCCACACGAGGGCACATGCCATGCTCTGGGACAACAGTGCTCAGCGTGTGGGGGAGACAACCACTTCAAAGCCATCTTCCGAATGACTCGCAGCCAGGCACAAGGGGAAGGAAATGGCACAATGGCAATGCGCACCAGAGAGAAGTCCATGGGGTCCCAATCAGGGACTGGCCAACCCTACGAGCCACCTCTACAGAGACACAAGGAGCGGAAGGAAGAAGGTATAATACTGGATAAAGCAATGCCGGAATGACGGTCACACCGTTCGTCGGCGTCGCAAATCAAGACAAGTCCCAAGAGATACGTCTATCGGCCAAATTCCTAGTTGACACGGTAGCAACTGTCATGTCATCAATGAGGAGGTCTACGGCGAGATTCCACAGGACCTAAAACTCAGACTAGCAGAGGGGACCATTTACACTCTCGGATCAAAGACCCCACTACCGTGCAAAGGGTATTTCATGGCGGACTGCAAATACAAGACCCAATCGAAAACAATACTCATCCACATACTAAAAGCTGCCACAGACAGTGGATGCATCCTGAGTTTTAGAGCAGCACTTGGCATGGGGCTGATATATGTACTATTCCGACTCATGGCCCACAAGTAGATTGACTCACCTGCAAAAATGTAACAGTTATTCTCCACACTGTTCAAAGACCTAGGAAAGTTAAAGGACAGACAGATCACTCTACACATAATCCCAGAGGGGCACCCCGTGGCGTAACACTATCCAGGAATCCCTGTGAACATCCTGAGGCAGGTAGGAGATGAGCTGGAAAAACTGTTTGAGCAGGACATAATCGAGCCTGCAGCAAGAAGGTCTCAGACACCATCAGACAATAGGCCTCATTACACGGTAGGCGGTAAGGGTTAACGGTCGCCGGTAATGGTACCGGTGACCGTTAACCCTTACTGCCGTACTACGAGGTCCCTTAGCGGGTTGGTACTTTAACGCCTGCTTTTAGCAGGCGTTAAAAACCAACCCGCTAAGGGACCTTGGTGCTAATTACGGCACCGCATATTTGCGGTACCGTAATTAGCACCTTCCCCATTCCCATTATGCCCTATGGGGCAGAAATGGTAATGGGGAAGGGCAATGGTGGAAGGGGGAATTACTGCCCCGCCAACCTTGGAATAAGGCGGTAATTCCCCTTTCCACCAAGGCGGTGCCGGTATTTGACCGGCATGGACCAAGGTGCTATTAGCACCATGGTCCACGCCTACCATGTAATGAGGCCCAATGTGTAGGGATGTGCCACACAAACAATGCATAATGAGAGAGCGACATTAAGTCCCCAGGATCAGAGGCATTGCTGGGGGGGGGGGCTGGAGGAACTATTTTTTGTTGGTAATCCCGGAAAGAAGCTCAGAGGCTACAACCAAAAGGCTAGCTAGCCCAGCGTTCTGACAGTCCCACATTAGTGTAGCCCCAGATCTTTTCCAGACCCAGCAACACCCCTGTCGAGGATCACAGACATGATCCACCTGATTAATGGATCCACTGTGTTTTCCAAGCTGGACTTAAACAAAAGGCTACTACCAGCTGGAACTCAGTGAAGAGTCCAGGTAAATAACAACGTTTGTCAGGCACCTGGACCTGTACTGGACCCGCCTCAACTTCGGGGTGTCCTCGGTGGCTAAAATCTTTCAGGCAGAAATACATAATGTCATTAAGCACATCTCCCACTGTTGCAACTACAGTGACAACATCCTGGTATTAGGGAAGGACGAGGATCAACAGGACAACATGCTGATGAGACTGTGCATGGCATTGGATGCTGCCCACCTCATACAACAGGGAGAAATGCAAATTCAGGAAAGGCACTCTGTTTCTTTGGACATGTGTTCTCGAGCAAGGGCATGAGACCCGACCCGAAAAAAGTGGAAGAGCCCCAGGGTACAAAACCTCCATCCAATCTGTCAGGCCTGTGATCCTTTTTTGGGCTTGCCAGCTTCTACACACGGTACATTCAAGACTTTACTTCAGTGAGTGAGCCACTGAGGGTCCTCACAAAGAAACAAGCTCCGTTTGTGTGGTCGGAGGCGTGCCAGCAAGCATTCAAGACCACCTGCCAGCTCAGCTCATCCACAGAGAACATGGCATACTTCAACACCGGGAGGGAGACGAGGAACATTGTGGACGGCATTCTTGTAGGGCTGGGTGCAATTCTGACACAAGTGGACCCAGACAACGCAGGAAAACACCACAAAGTGGCGTATGCCAGCAGTAGACTCTCAAAAAAATAACCAGACATACTCATAGGATGGGAAAGAGGGGTTGGCTGTAGAATGGGCCTGCAAATATGTTCACTTGATTCTATATGGCAAGCCTTTCACAGTGGTCACAGACCACCAAGCATTGTTATTCATCTATGGGAATCCGCACGTGAAAATGCATCTGGATCACAAGATGAAGCCTGCAGCTTCAAGACTATAGTTTTTGGATCGTCTACCAGCCGGGGAAGGAGGAAAACCCATCAGACTTCCTGTCCCACCATTCGATCGCCTCAGCTGAGTCTAATCCATTGATCGCTGAACAGTAAATACACTACATAGAGCAAGCAGCGGCCCTGATGGGGGTTGACCTCCCGAATAATGTACAGGAAATGGAAACCAACTAGACAATTAAGGTCATCCTCAGGTGCCTTGCATCGGGCCACTGGAAACAGGCTAAACAAGCATGAGAGGGTGCCAGTCCAGAAGTGTATAGAGATATCGAAAGCATGACCCTAGTTAAAGAGGAATTAACCCGATCAGAGGAAGACCTGTTGCTAAAAGGAAACAGGATCGTCATTCCACGAACACTGCAAGGAAGGATACTAGCCGTGGCCCACAAAGGTCACAGGGGATAGTATCTACCAAGAGACTATTGAGACAAAAGGTGTGGGTTCACCAATTGGATGCACAGGTAGAAGCCCTCCTCAAGAGCTGCGCCACCTGTGCCGTAATCAACCCTCACACCAGGCCGGAACCCTTGTGCATGACTGTACTGCCAGAGAGAAGTGTGGCATGAGATTGCCATTGACTTCTTTGGGCCCATCGGTGCGGGACGGGGGGTACATATTAGTATCAATGGATGACTATTCCCACTTTTAGGAAGTCCAATTGGTGAGTTCGACAGCCGCCTACCACACAATCCCAGCGCTTGACAGAATGTTCACCACCGATGGGGTACCTAGAGTGGACAAATTGGACAGAAGGCTACAAGCCAATGGGACGGTGGAACGCTTCATGAGCAACATAAAACGAAACATCCAAATTGCCCACTTAACCGGGGAACCCATAGAAAAGATGTTATACCAACTACTTAGTGACTACCGAAATACCCCCCACAGCAGAACAGGAAAAGCTCAGTCAGAGGTCATGTTGAGCCGCAACATCAATACACGACTACCAAACGTCACCATCAAGGAGGAGACCTATCTGGCTGATGGAGCTTTGTGGGTGCACGGTGCACTGGCAAAGGAGAACGTGAAGCAGCAGGCCGATGCAGCCAGGCAGGCCTGCAAGATAAACCTACTGCCTGGAGATACCATGATAGTTCAACAAGCCCGGACCCACAAGCACACGTCAGAATTTAGCAGCACTGTGGTGGGATCCCTTATCACCGCAGAGAGTAAAACAAGGAAGGTGACCTGCAACTCATCACATTTCAAGAAGAGAAGTCGGAGGAGAGGAAACAGATCCTGAGCCTTGGGATGGCGCGTACAACGGAGATGGTGAGGCGTTGAGTGATGATCTGGCCGATCCCGTGTTCAGAGTAAGCCCAGACCGAGGCCAGGGGTGAGGCCCTGGCCGGCCTCAGAGAGCCTGCAACAGACCATATAGTCCAATTGAGGCGATGGACTGAATGTGAAGGTTTTGTTTAAAAAGGGGGGAGGTTGCAACGTTGAGAGAAGTCACATGGTCAGGGAGGGAGCTGGAAGGCACGGGGAGCAGGGTGGGGGGAAAGAGAAGGGGTCATGGCAGGAGTTGAGTTGACTTAGTATGGAGTCAGCCTGAGAGGAATACAGGTGTAACTGTTTCCCCGGCTGTCTGCGCCTTATTTATTCCTGTATTAAGGTTGCCGTGAGCGATCGGAATACCAGGCAGGGGGAGGGCAGCCCCTTGCCTGGAATGGAGTCTCGATGGCGTGTTCGGCTGCAGCAGAAATAGTTGATGATTCCACCTTCACTCTCTCCCTCTAGTCATGCCTTGGAAGATGAAACATCAGAAGATGCTGCGAGGTTAGAATATGGCTCCGAAGTGCTTCATTTGTAAAAACAAAAACATTGGTACAAGGGCCCAAATAATTTCTATCACCCCTCTCCCACAGCAGGGCAGCAGCTCCCTGACACACTGCTTCCATCACCCATTGTTACTCCCCCACCCCCGTGGCAACATGTTTGGAGTTGCTGCTGCAACTCCCACTGGCTCACTGAGGGTGATTGGTGCACTACCAGTTACAGATGTTTGATTTACAAAGGACAATTAATAGAACACACATAACATGCCAGTTGGGTCTTCATATGAGACACAAAATGTTCTTAAGCTCATCATCGTCGTTATCCTTTTCTACTGCTCGTAGGTGGCAATTCGAACAGTTTGGCCATGTCCCCAGAAACAATACAGCACAAGTGCTTTCATTCTATAGTAAACAGTGTTGCTGTCGGCTGATGGGCTTCTGTCCCATTCCTTCTGTGCTGGGTCCCCCATCCCACACAAAGGCACTGACAAATGTCCGGCACTGGCTGCAGTCACGTACAAGCATGTTTAAGACCCAGTCGTCAGCCTTGCACATGCCTACGTATCAACGCAGACATTGCTGGATGCAGACTAAATGTGAAAGTGGCAGGGACAAAATTAACGAGGTAAATGTTCTGGTAAATTCACCAGATTAACCATAAACACCTCTGGAGGCAGAACGGCTTTATGGGTGAAAGTGGCGTCAGAGGGCGATTGGAGAGGCTCTCCCTTGAGCCTTGTGCCCACTTGGAGAAAGGGTACTCGATTAATTTAACGTCACAGCATTCTGCATCTGTCAATGCGGCAGACTACATTGCCCAGCATAACCCTAGCAGGGGAGAGCAGGTGTGATTATCTTGCATGTAGGGCTCAGGTTCTCTGAAACAAACACACTCACACATGCACACACAGGCACACTCAGAGTCCCAGAGAGACACAATAGCTGGTCTGCAGGAAAAACCCTGTGCACTCTCACATCCGGGGACTCCAATTCCTACATTAGACCTTAGAAACAACTCAGTGGTAGGCCAGAGAGGATGAAATCAATACAACTATTCTGCAACACCAAGGACCAATCCTTAAAGACAAAGATGAGGTAAGATCATTACCAAGAACAACCAGTGCAAGGTAATTGGGGGGTGTAGTGAGGGAGACAAAGAAGCCTAGGAAGTAACCAGTGTCAATTGCATCAGAGCCCCATGGGTACAAAGGGGGCTGGGAAACGTCGGTCTGTGTCTTAGACCTGGAAGAAGCAGATGTTGCAGTTGATGGATAAAGGGTGAGGCTAAATTAGAGAGGACTCCTTGGCGACTGATGCACAGACCAAGCCAGTGCTAGCTTGGAGAGGATGGAAGGAGAGGAGCTTATAAAGAGAATGTTTTCCTAATAGGAAAGCTTCGTCCCCTGCACACTATCTGGAAGGCCAGAGCCTAATGGTGATTAGAAAGTTAGGTGGTATGTAAGGCAGGTTACCACCTTTATTTAGCAGAGATGAGAAGCCTTTTTAGGCATCTTAGATATATTTATATTCGGAATTTCACCAATGAATTAAATTTGACAACTTAGAAGATGAATTCAAAAACAATACAATTTATTATTCATACAGAATAGTTGGCCCAACGCGTTTCGAGTTGCAAAGACTCTTCATCAGGGGCATGTTTTCTTTATCAATAACATTTCTATAAAGAAAAGAGACATTTTTAATTTAAACAATATATTAAATTTTTCTAATCAAGAAGCAACTTAAAAAAACAACTCAAATTTGAAGACATCTCAAAATTACATGATGACACCCAGTGCCTAGACTTAAAGTGTGCAATACGTAGTTCTCATGAACATCATAATTTAGAATTTCTCATAAACAGGTATAACCTACCATTTGAGTGTATTTGTTTCTATAGATAGTGCAGATTTTGGCTTCCTAATCTATATCAATCAGAAAAAAATCTCAATATCCTAATTATTTAACTCTCTGGTGCTTTTTAACTATTTGCACCACTCAAGGCTGAAGAATTTGGATGACTTAAGCCTTATTAATTTAAAACAAAGAGATAAAGTTCCATTGTCACCTAGGGATCTTCTTATATATATAATAAGCTGTTATAAAATTTTACCCCATTAAAAATAGCCAATAGATCGCTATAGTTAGAAAAAAGAGAGAATCGCTATCTAAATACAAAGATAATTTTTTGCTAGTTGTCAAGCCTAGTTGAAAACTTTTCGTAAACAGTCTGTTTCCAAGGAGGATACCCTGTGGAGCCAAGGTGGAGGAGGTATGTATTCAGTAGTTACACATTTTCTAGCAAAGTTTTTGGCCATAAAGCAAATTAGGCTATGTAGCCAGGAGAGAATAGGCGAGTATAATATTTCACTTCTATACAAAAGAAAAAAATAGAAGTAAAATATTATGCTGTTGTTTACGAATAGTTTTCTCAAACGGGCTCTACACCAGATAGGATATTCAGTGACATCTGACTGGTTACTCCAACTACTGGACTACTATAAAAGACCGATGACTTGTAAGTGTCTTTCACTTGCACTAAGGCTTGACAACTAGCAACAAATATTGTATTTAGATAGCGATTCTCTCTTTTTTCTAACTATAGCGATCCAGACCAGGACTCTCCCCTGGTCAAGAATAAGTGAAAAGCTTTGAGAAATTACCACAAGACAAATACCATCTATGGCCATACAAGACATCCCATCTTATTTGGCTATTTTTAATGGGGTAAGATTTTATAACAGCTTATTATATATATAAGACGATCCCTAGGTGACAATGGAACTTTATCTCTTTGTTTTAAATTAATAAGGCTTAAGTTGTCCAAATTCTTCAGCCTTGAGTGGTGCAAATAGTTAAAAAGCACCAGAGAGTTAAATAATTAGGATATTGAGATTTTTTTCGGATTGATATAGATTAGGACGCCAAAATCAGCACCATCTATAGAAACACATACACTCAAATGGTAGGTTATACATGTTTATGAGAAATTCTAAATTATGATGTACATAAGAACTACGTATTGCACACTTTAAGTCTAGGCACTGGGTGTCATCATGTAATTTTGAGATGTCTTCAAATTTGAGTTGTTTTTTGAAGTTGCTTGTTGATTAGAAAAATGTAATATATTGTTTAAATTAAAAATGTCTCTTTTCTTTATAGAAATGTTATTGATAAAGAAAACATGCCCCTGATGAAGAGTCTTTGCAACTCGAAACGCATTGGGCCAACTATTCTGTATGAATAATAAATTGTATTGTTTTTGAATTTATCTTCTAAGTTGTCAAATTTAGTTCATTGGTGAAATTTCCGAATATAAATATATCTAAGATGCCTAAAAAGGCTTCTCATCTCTGCTAAATAAGGGTGGTAACCTGCCTTACATACCACCTAACTTTCTAATCACCATTAGGCTCTGGCCTTCCAGATAGTGTGCAGGGGACGAAGCTTTCCTATTAGGAAAACATTCTCTTTTTGTCCTTTATCTCCAGTCTAGGTACCAAGGCTGAGCACCTCTCCCCCGCACCTCCAATATATGACTAATACGCAATAAGATTATCCAAAACAGGGTGTGCTCAGTGTGTTGTCTACTTTTCCAGGAGAGGAGGTTATGCCATGGATGCTACAGCCCCTCTCCATTCTTTTGGGGGAACGGGAAAGCCAAAGCCAGGGCTTTCCACTCACCACCCTGGGGAAGATAGTAAATGGTTCCAGGCCCTGGCAAGAGGGGTCAAAACCTTTGAGAGATGCCTGCTGTGAATGCTGAATCCAAGGGCTGTAAGAGAGGACTAATGTGAGTGATGTAGCATGAGGCTGAAGAAGGAGGCATTGTGGGTGGGACAAGGATTGATATGCACATTGATATTTCTTGTCTGTGAAGGGTGCAGTGAGCTAAACGTGGTTGTAGACCCTCCTCAGTGGAAGACATTCCATAGAACAGGGAATTTGACCCAGGTTCGTTCTCAGAGGGGCTCCAACACTCCTTTGTATTATTAAGAGGGAGGTGTGTTGTGAATGCTGTAACCCGATCCCTACGAAAGAGGCTTATTGGGAAGCCTGTGGACCGGATACAAAAGGTGATGGAGGAAGAAAGAACCCTGATAGAAGGGGAGACAGAGGATGGGAGGTTCAGGAGGAACCTGCCATGTATTCTGTAATCGTCCGCCCTGAGGGGGCCTGTTGTCAATCTGGAAAGTCCTAAGGAACCTGTTCGTTTTTGCATTAGAATAGGGATGGACTTTGAAGTGGAGTCTTATGCACGTTTGTTTTAGCCAAGTCCTTGGAATTTTTGTATTATCCGCACATGGTAGCCATGCGGCTAAAGGCACATTACACTTAAGATTGGGACTTTTGTGCTGACCACATGATTTGGCCATTGCTTGGTAGATTAGGGTGTCTCTGGCGGGGTGATGACTTGCTAGAGTAGGTTTGGCAACATATGTTCACCACGGGAAGACTGGGAGCACTAACTTTAACCCACCCAGACACAGTTTTATTTAGAATGTAGTCTTTCATTGTGGAGCTTCCCCTAGTACCTGTTAGGTGTTTATCTAACACTAACTATTGCCATTATGTTAATTAAAATAAAGAGCTGTTGAAACATAATTTAAGAATAACATGCATCATTGGTTCAAGTTTCCATCAATGTTGCTGCTGAGGTTCCTCTCCTGCCAACCATGACGCGAGACCTCTTACGTTTCCTCATTCCATGTGCCAGTAAGTTTTCCAGTCCAGTTTTATTTCTTTGAATTCTGGGACTTGTAGGCCTGAATTAAAATTGGGAAAAGTTTCAAAATGCAAAGAAAAAAAAGAAAAATAAACAATCAGGACTCTATGATATAATCCCACATCGAATGGGGAGAGCTGTGTACCTCTTACAATGGCACGTATGCATGAGCAGGTCCACTGGACAAGTTGGCTATCCGCTGTACCATAGCTGCCTGGTTTCTGCAGAATTGCTGTTAGTTGTTACAATAGTGAAGTGGCACCAGTACAGTGAGCGGGCGGACATGACCAGCATTAGCACCCTGCAGTGTCAAGTTCCAGCTCATTGTTTTTCATGGAAAAATACAATTAGCCCAGCAGTGATGTTGTGGCTCATCAGATTCATGAGAAACACTCAGCCAACCTGTGCCCCTGTTCTTGCTTATTGTGTGACTATGACTGACAGTGGAAATAATAAAGTTGCCATAATACCACAATATATTCAAAATTACTCTGAGACTATCCATGTATCTATATATTTTGTACATAGCGCCACTAACCCGAAGGTCTCAGCGTTCAAATAAATGCTGATGCTCATGAATAAGTCTCAGGGCTCAGCTCTAGCAGACAACCACACAAATTAATCACTGGATGAACCATATGTTTTAGTGTTTGCTACACAAAACCCAATGCTCCAACCACAGGGATTTCTGACTGTAGGAAGGGGGAAGCAGGTATTGTCTGCAGCCTTGAGAACTGTGTCTCGGGTTAAAAAAATGACATGTTTAAAATAGGACAGCCCAATAAATAAAGGCATTGTCCCATAGCAAAGGCTACTCATTTGAGATCATTTGCATACCCACAATGCATTGGCCATCTAACTCTGAACTCGAGGTGAACTTCCAGGGTTAGCTACTGGGTGGCACTGTGCCTGACTCGACTCAGCTGAAATGGCTTAATCTACTTTCATATTCCTAGTTGAAAGACTCCCTCGTTTAAGATCTAATCACTGCATCAAACAAATAATCTCCCCAGAATGCATACCGAATATATAGACTTAACCTTCATTCCCATTCTAGAGACAAAAACGGTGTTCTTAAATGGTTGCTTGAAGGCAGAGTTATCCTAATTAACCATATGCGGAGGAATATTCTCTCTGGGGTAATGTGTTGTGCAACTTCTGTATATTTTAAGTTGTTGTGGGAAAGATCAACGTTTCAACCATTAAACAAAAACCACACACAGGATGTGAATGCATGCCTGAGATGGTAGGATCAATAAAAAACAGACACACAACTCATTCAACAGTGAAACGGCTCTCATTAATTTTGGGACCCTGAACACGGGCAGTTTTGAAACTAAATATACTTAATGATCGTAAATAAAAGGCACATATAAATAAGATATGTATATGTGGATGGGCACTAGAGCGGAGAAATACATGTGCCCGAGAGTCTAGGACGAGAAGAACATTTTACACATGAATTGCTTCATTGAATAGCGTGCTAACGGGTAAACACAGTCTTTCAAAAACAAAGCAATCTCCAATATGCATATAATTCTATGCATTTTTCCAGGATAAATGTTGTTTCTGACTGGAGGGGACATTCTACGCTCCAGAAAATTCCAGCATTCTTAATCACACAACAACAAAAAAACATTGACAACAGCAACATCACACCCATATGTATGACTTTGTATCACCTTCCGAGCACAGCTTGCATCCGTTGTAGGCACTAGAAACGTGACTGTGTAGCACTCGGCCAGAGTGGATTCATTCTGGCCGAGTCTCTCTTTGAATCAGCAAATGAGCCTTCATTCGAGGGACGCTGGGTGCAGCGATATCTCAAGGCCGCACACAAACATGTCATGGGAGGAAACCTTATGCACATGAGTTGGGAGAGGTTTGGATACTAGTTCAAAATGTAAACGGCTGGTAATGTTGATGTTATGCTAATGAGGTGTCGGGACAAGAAAATCCAAAACAACACGTCGCTTTATGGATTAAATTCTCTGCACTGCTAGGATCCTTAATGAGTGCAAAATAATATCCTGTATGTTTTGGCGGAATATTGATTTCTAGACCTTTCATAATAAGATAACATTCCTTCTGGTGATCGGATGACACATTTGTGAATAATCTTCCACTGAACAATCCTGTTGAAGTCCAGACATTGAATATGATAAGTCCCGCTCCCTCTAGGGGACGGCCTGGCTTGCTACTGGGTAAGGTTTCACCCACTCTTGTTAGGTTATCTGCCCTTTATTGTGTACTGTCATTAAAATGAGGGCCTCGGTTATCAAGACATTTCTGGCCGCTGCTCTCTCCATGCCCATTAATGCACTTTTGAGGTGCATGCATTGGAATCAAACGTGGATTGTATACGTCCCAAAGATGAGAAATTCAAATCAAAATTGCCTAAATGAATACCACTATCTCCACTACAGATTAATTCCGTCACATGATTCAAACGGCATTAAGAGCACCTTAATATATGAGCGCCATCTGTGTTTCGGCTGCCAGCCGTGGAGGTGAGAAGTGACCTGTTCCTAGGCTGCACTATTGTCCAAACCTTCTCTTTGTCCACATTTGCAATTCCAACTCCTACCCACATGAGGCCTTTCCAGACTTCCCTCAGCATCACGCAATGGTCTTTAGGCCGGTTAGCCATTATGTTATGTTATGTTATGTTATTTGGCATTTATATAGCGCTCCATATATCATTGGTCTGACCTCAAAGCACAGGTAGGTTGAACGCCCTCGGGAACCGTAGTTCAGGTCAGTAGAGAGAGAGATAGTGTTGTAGGCTGCGTGGGTGCACCAGTTATGAAGCAGCTGGTGAAATTGCTGGATGATAGCTGCATCCTAGCGTTGGGTTTGGTGTTGATGATATCAATTGGATGTGTACAGTCTGGTGGGTGAACACACAGACTGGGCTCTGGCTGCGTTAGGCCTGAAGGATGCATATGTGAGCAACTAGGCCGGAATGTTCCCGGCTAGCTACATTTCATTAGGTTGATGAGGTGTTCATGGGGTCGTATTCGTATGTGAACAGCTAGGCCGAATTAATCAGGGGTATACCTGTGTTCTAGTTGTTAGAGCCATGTGACCTGGTCAGAGCCTCATGTAAAGAGTTCATCCAGGGCAGACTTGCTCACGCAGCTCACGCAGCGGGGCAAGGCCAAAGGGTGACCCTTTGTCACCCCTGCCATCCCCTGCCACACTCCCCAACCCATATCCAGACTTCTTCAAGACCAGGAATGAGACACCTTACATCAATTCTGCCTGCTGGCATCCCACCTTCATGTTTGCAATAGAGCGTAAGTAAACTCTCTGGTTTCCCATAGTAATTCTGCCCCGCAGTCTCCCACTATAATTTGTTCTATACCAGGTGTTCTCTCCATGGTGTCCCACCTTGATTTATTCCATACTGCAATTGTACTCGCTTTTGTCCCACAGGAGCTCTGCACCCTAAAGAACCACTGTAAGTTATCCTGCAATATTGCCACCCTAGCTTCCCGGAGCAGTTCTGCTCCCATTTGTACCACTGTAATGTGTGCTTTATTTTAATTTTGTTCATTGGTGTCGCACTGCAATTGTGCCCCTTGGTATTGCACGCTAACTGGTGTGCTACTGTGATTTTGCTCGCTGGTTTCGCACAGCAATTCTGCCACCTGGTGCTGCATTTATTATTTGACATCCAAGTCCTTATAGGTCTTTTGAAGGATTTATCAGGGAAACTGTCCATATAATCAAGCAAAGTATGTTATTAGTGCCTCCTGAACTATGTATTTATTATTTATGTATTTATTTATTTGCATTTATAAAGTGCCGAACAACCCTGAGGCATTGTGGCGCTGTTACAGAAGGCTTACTTGGTTACATAATTTTATTTTGATAAATTTAACACCAGCCAGCGCATGTTTAGCTTTATCAGCTTAGTGGACCACTCTGCCCTAGCCTGGAATATGCTTCATGACCTTAGTTACCACATTTACTCGCCATTTTTGGGATTAGGTTTGCAGTGTAAACACGTCATACAGTCATTGTGCAATGGTTACATATTGAGTGAACATTTCAAAATGTATTAAGCTGAAGCCAAGAGGTTCCGGTTGTATGCTAGGTCTGGTATGCTCTCTGCCATGGGCTTAACTGGCAAACCCCTAATTTGAAAAACGAATGTTGTCAAGAAATACAAATAAAAAAATTAGCCTTGATAAAGCTCGCCCAGTACAAAACATGCGTCATCCTTCATATCCTTCATACTTTTTAATAAGTGTCACTTCTAAATGCTAAGTTATCTTGATATCCTTTTATCTGCACCAAATCACCACTGTAGTGGTATTAAAGCACCTACGATTGGCCCTACAGTGGTATAATGCACCGACACCAGGGGTATCTAAACCATAGTCTGCTGGAGGGAAAAAAAAGTAATCACGGGGAAGAGGATTCGAAAGGGGGAAGAGGGTGAGTGCAGCAGGGGGGAGAATGTTTTGTAATCGAATAAGTGGATGATAATTCTACAAAAGAGAGGAGGTGGATAGGATATGGCCTAGGTTTTGTTGCAACAGTTTCCAAAGCAGATTTGGAGAATTGCGAGTTGGTACACAATACAACACTGGCTCCTGCTCAGGCCGTCTTGGACGTTTGGTGGCCCAGGCATCTCTATAGGGTGTACTTCAGGTCAAACTCCAGAATGTTGAATAGAATATGTATTAAATAATCTTAAGTGAAGCTGCATCATGTGGTTAGATCCTTGTGAATTCAACAATCAGCATCAAACAATTTAAGTTGTATTAAATAGGTCATGACGTTTTGTTAAGACCAATTTGTTAATTTCATCAGGTATATCAAATGCTTACAATACAAATTCACACACACCTTGAAGCTTGTTTTATTTACTCATGATAACATCCTTGCAGAGATAGGTATCTTTTTTTTTAATTAAAAAAGTATTCTGTTTATTACAAACTGTTACCTAAGAAAGTACAGAATTAATTAATTCTTCAATGAATTATTTACAATTCATAGAGCTCAACGTGTGGTCAAAACCACATCTAACAGTTTCTTTAAAAGTTAATACGTTTGCAATATTTCTGTTAAAAGGTTTGCTTGCACAAAAATGTGTTTCAAAATCATATCCTCCCTGACAACGTTCCCACCAGTCATCTATCGATAAATGGTAGTTTTCCATTAGTAATTCATCCATATATTTCTTTGCGATCTTATGGCAAGATAGCACCAGATGTTGTAAGGTTTCTTCATGATTTCTACAGAATCTACACCAGGCGTCATTTGTTTGACAACATGTCTTCGGAAAAGAACTTCTCTTGTTGAAATAATGTTCATTCTGATTCTAAACAAGTTTCTGTGGTGTGTACTTGGGAACTTTGTTAAGTATTTCGTTACAGTGTTCAGCAGCCTGACCGTTTTTGTCCCATTCGGGTTTGTGCACAAGAGAGTGTTCATTTGTGTATCTTAAAGTCCACAAGTTCAAGGTGTGGTCTGTGGATTGTCCCTTGTTCCCCCTTTAGAATGTTGAACTGTATTGGACTCTCGTTCATGATCGTCTTCCTGAACAACACTAACGAATTCCATACTACGCATGTGTACAAGGATAGTAGGCCTACTTCCTGTCTTATCAGAGCTATTGGTAGGAAATTGTGAAGACACAAGTTCCTTTTCCAAAAGGATCCCTCTAACAAGTCCCATGTTTGCCACAGTGTTTACAAGGTAGTCTCTGCACCATATGTCAGAATGGGAGTTACTTTTTGCTTGTACAATTTGATGACAGGTATCACTGAGAATTTCCCATATTTCTTGTGGAGAAATTGAGCTTGAGCTCTTAAGTTGTTTGTTTTCCACTTGAGTTCATTGATTCGTGGGGCATCGTCCATGCTCGCATTGACACACAATCCAAGGTAGTTAGTTGTGCTGATTACTCCGACAGGCTCGTTCCCCATATTCCACTTAAAGATCTGCTTTCTGGAGTTTCTGACACATAGATTTCTTAATATTAGGATTTCTGATTTTTCTATGTTTGTTGTTAGACCATTTTCAGTGACATATTCTGGCAGACGTAAGATTTTGCTGTAACCCTATTGGGGTTTGTTCTAGAAATACTAAGTCATCAGTGTAGGCCATCCAGCCAATGAGTGAGTCATTAAGTTTAGAGGCGCATGCTGATGGCAGATTCAAGGTGGTTTTCAAATCAGAGGTTGAGGCTAAAGAGTGCCGATGCTAACGGCAGCCCTGTTTTAGGCCTCTAGCTGTTCTGATCTCGTTCATCAATAAACCTGCAGTGTTTAATCTTATTTGAATAGATGTTCGTTCGTGCAAGGCCATAATTACAGCCAGTAAATCAGAAGGACGGTGCCATTTGGCGATTTTAGTCCAAAGTTGATTTCTCGGTCAACACTGTCAAAAGCTTGTTGCAATCTATAAAAGGCAAGGTACAGAGGTCTTTTGGTTCTTATACATCTTTGTTTTAGTATCTTCAGAAGAAAAAGGTTCCCATTGCACCCTATGCCTTTAACAAAACCGGTTTGTCATGGATTAGAAATTCCGGTGTCTGGTGCCCATTTGTTCAGTCGTTTTAGGATCGTGTTGGTGAAGATTTTTCCTAGCTCGTCCAAAAGATCGATTGTTCGATAATTTTTCGGATTTGTGCATTCCCCTTTCTTGAATATAGGAACCAATACTGAAAATTTCTACGAAGGGCATTTCTCATTATTTGGAAGAAGAGAATGTAACAAACATCTGGCCAATTTTCCGGGTCCATTTTCAAGATGGAGTTTGATAGCCTGTCAGAGTTTGGATCGCTTGAGTTGCTTGCCTGGTTAATCAAGGTCAGTATTTCAGACTTCTGAAATGGTATTGCCCATGGTGTTCCTTTGGTCTTCATTACTTTAGGGCCCTTTGTGGGCGGAGCAACATATAAGTCACAGTAATATTGAGTCCAGATTTCTTCAGGAATCGGGTTTATCAAAAATTCATCTTGTGTTGCGTCTATGTTATGTATAACTTCCCAAACCATTCTAGGGTTATTCCCCAGAAAAGTCTTGAACATTAACTCACCATCGTTTTGGGCCATTATGAACTTATGGGATATTATCCAGTTCCTGTACTGTTGTCTTCGTCTCTTGCACCTATCTGCTCTTATTGTCTTTGGTAAGTCTCACTACTGCTTTACATCTTTCCACATCATTCTTTTCATCAATCTCTTGATCATAAATGAGTTTTTGCTTAAAGACGGACCTTTCTCCCATCCTTTGCTTTTCCGTATAGTAAACAAGAATTGGTCGATAATCTATTGCAGATTTATCAGATTTAATCAGTGTTCTCAGTTTACCTCTAAGTGTTGTGAATTCTATTGGTGCAATCTGTGTTCTGTTTCTTCCTGGTCCTGCTTCAATTAAGCTAGCTTTTGTCTTGACCAATTTGAAGGATTTGATTTCATGGAGGATATTAGTAGACACGAAGAAGTAATCCAAGGTTTCCCTCAGTAAGCCTCGCTGCCAAGTGGTTGCTCCCGGAATGTCACTTGGGATGTTACCATTTAGCATATGTATATTTATGTCATGCATTGTTTTTAGCCAGGAGATTGCCTGTCTTTCTTGGTTTTTTTTTGCGTCATTTGGCCCAGCGGTTTGAATTTTGTCTTTGTATGTGAGGCAATTTGTGTTTATATCCCCACAAATAATGACCATAAGATTTGTATTTTTCAATCAAATTATTGATTATATTTGTGACTTGTTCAACGAAGCCTAAAGTCCTGCTGTCAACAGGGTTCCAGTATGTGTTGATCAAGGATAACCAGCACCTTTCTGTGAAGTTGTTTGATTTATTAGTAGAGATTGAATATATAGTTTTGGATTGAGCGCTTGTTTTACAGGTAACCCTGTTCCTTCTTTTATGATAGTCAACAACCCTGACATTGTGCAACCTTTCGCTCCCTTACTTGCTGAGTTTAGATGCACTGAACAACCATCAAATATTGGTGCAGTTCATGTCCAGGATTCTTGCATGTATATAATTTCACAGTTGGTTCCTACCTGTTCGCGGTGTTATTGAACAAGTGGTTAAATTGCCTTGTGTTCCAGGAGAGGATAGTAAGTTCGGCTTTGATTTGTTGTTAATTTCCTTGATCAGTGGAGGGGGCTTTCTCAAGCCATCCCCAAGATTCATCAGTGTTCAAATTAATTGATAATGTTGCAGTTTGTCGTGTGGGCTATCTTGTTCCGCTCTATTATTAAAGGGTGTAAGTCACTGATCATTTTGTTCTGATATTGGGCTTCTGTTCTTGACATATTTCCAGAAAACCTTGGATTCATCTTAATAAGATGTTTTTTAATGATGTTGTTCGGGCATTTGATCTTGCATTCTTTTGAGGTATATCTTTTTTCCCTTTGTGTTGCATTGTGTACATTTTATTCTGAGTGATATCAAAACCAATGGTTAGGTTGTATAGGCCTCCTATAGATGGTTATAAACTAAATCAGAAGGCACATGGAGACACACGCAGTCAAGTCTTTCCTCATCACAGGACTCTATGACTGTGAAATCCAGGGTTGCAATAGCAGTGAGTCCAAGAACATGACAGAATAATTGAAGAATGTTCTTCGATTTAGCGTTAAGCCATCTTGAGTGTTCAATATGCGTTCAAGTATTAGCCAGTTTGAATTTGGTTGCACTTTTGTATTGTCCTTTTGCCATAGATGTTTGATTGCACCTCGTAGTTCTGATTGAGAGTGCAAACTATTTATTTTAAAAAATGTTTGTTTCCTCTTTCTGTGGCCGATTATTGGACCCTAGATGCGAGTTGTGATTTTGGCTTTCCTTTGAAGGTCCTACTTCTGTTGATTTTTGTCCATGAGCATTGTTTTTGGTTTTTAAACAGGCTCTGTCAAGTAAGTCTTTTTTTCCGGCCAATGTTAAGAATGTTAAGTTGCTTTGATCTCGATCTTGGTCCAATCTGCAGAATACTCTCCTTACTGACTGGGGTGATTAATCAATAGAGTTGGCATTCGAGGAGATTGAAGTGTTGTTGCTACCTTCAGAGTTTGTTGGGATGTCATTGTCATCATAAACTGACAGGTCTAGTAAGTCCTGGTCAATGTCACTAGATGGAGCTGGTTCTGAACCTGCTTGTGCGGTTTCCTTCTGAGGAGTTCGATCTAGACTGGCACGTTTAGGCTTTGAATTTAGTGAGGATTGCGAAGTCGAAGCTGTTTCGAATCTGATGTTTCTCATTAAATTCCTTGGTTCATTTCGATTTAATTTTTTTTCACAGGTACTGTGGGGTTTTTTTGTTTTAGTTGGCCATCAACTATTTTTCCATTATGTTTTTGCTTCGATTTGAATGTAAAAATCGAACAGTGCTGCCCTTTGTCTTGCAATTCTAGTGTTTGTTCGTCCATGCTCACGTTAGAGGGATGTGACTCATCTTCTACCTCTATTATCTCCTCCACTGTGGGGTGTTTCAATGCTTCGTTTCTCTTCGATGTTGCCAGTGGGGTGCTGTTTCATTGTAGATCGTGTTGCTGAGTAGACAGCAAGTTTACAGAGGCAGAGGTGTAAGGCACCAACTCATTTAATTCTAGATCTTGATTAAGTGGTGCGACGAAAGGGTTAGATCTTGTACAAGGCGCACCCAGAGTTAGATCACATGATACTTGTATTTTTGTTGGATCGTCACTCCCATTAACTTGAGTGGTGATTTTCTCAATGTGGGTTTCCGCTACTGACTTTATGGCATTGCCTACAGGTAGTTGTATGCTAGCTCGTAATAAATCTTTAGATAGGCCAAGCAAGAGTTTATTCTCTTTCAATAGGGACATTAGATCATTTCTGATATAGAGTTCAGCGTCTTTATCTGATGTCCACACTTCTTAGGGTTGTTTATAAATGAATCAATGACTCAATGTAGATGACTTTGGAATTTATCATGGCCATTAGAGTTGCCTTATCTTTGAGATTGTCATTAATGGCTCATTAAGTTTTAAAAATGGGGCATGCAAAATGGTAAGCGAGGACATCAAAAATGCTTGAGATTTAGAGATGTCTTGTTGACTTTAAATTAGCAAAGATTGAGTAGAGCTTGGTACTCTTCTCTGGCTTCTAAAGGTTTTATTTGTTTTTTGCCATCGCTTTATAATGTTAGCATCACTGCAAGCAGAGGAGGAGTTAGACATGGAAT
Organism: Ambystoma mexicanum; assembly: GCF_040938575.1. Taxonomy (NCBI): domain Eukaryota; kingdom Metazoa; phylum Chordata; class Amphibia; order Caudata; family Ambystomatidae; genus Ambystoma; species Ambystoma mexicanum. The sequence continues at coordinate 1,134,203,585 of NC_090929.1, read as the reverse complement.
AATCAGTCGTAGAGGCTCGTATTGAAGCTGATTACAGATTGTCTTTTTCTTGTTTTAAGTCTGATGATTGAGAGTTTTTTTCCACTTGATTTTTTGATGGTGTGTGATTTACACTTAAGTCATTCATCCTCCTTCTCTTTGCCGGTTTAATCTCAGGGATTGCAGTGAATGTTGCGGTCGAATTACGATGGCATTTAGAGTTTCCGTAATGGCATCTTTCTCGGGCAGGGTTGAGCATGTCTAATGCTCTTTGCCAACTGGAACTTTGTCTGAAAGTGTTATTGTTGTTTCTAAGATTGATCCAACTACTTTGTCTTTGTTCAGTGAGTTTGTTTACACTACAGGGATGGTTGGTTCAAGGTTAGGTCGTAGTTGCTCACAGGCTATTATGCAGGAGCTTTCCCGAGTCTAAATTGAAAATGTATTGTGAATGAATTCCACTGTAGAGCTGCGTTCAGAGACACCAGTAGCAGCAGTCAGAAGCTCTAGATTCGACATCTCACCCTCCGTTTGGGATGCCGACTGGTTGTTTTGGTTTATAGCAAGTGTTTGCTTGAGACATCCGTGGGGACTTGAATGATTTAGAGCTTGTTGCAAAACACATTCTGCCTTCCATAGGGCAGCAGAAGGGTGGAGCTGATGACCCGCTAGGTGTTTTTCGGGGAAGGTGCATTAAGTGTATCTAAACATTCACTATAGACCTTACTTTCAGGCAAATCAATTTGATATGCCACAGGGTTTTGACTCTTGGGTTTTAACTGCGATTTACCTGTGTTGGCTAGTGGTTCATTGGGTTAGACAATCGCAGCACTTGATGTGGGCAATGGGTTGAGTGTAGAGGAGCTAATGCCTTTTGGCGTTCACGTACCTTGGGAAGTAGATGGGTCTTTGTCTGGGGCCAGGGTCATCAGTTCTTCCATTGGTTGTAACATTGGCTCCAGCGCGATTGAGCTAGGAAATAAGCGAGCTTGGCTATGACTACATTGCAGTCCAGTAGAAGGGGCGTTCAGCACTGACTCCAATTCCATGGTCTGACTAGGGTGCACTGTGATGGGGGCAGAACGTTCTACTCCCGAGCGCAAGGGTGCAAGGGAGCACAGCGTGCTACGCTCCGTGTAGCAAGCTAGTTATGAAGGGCGTCCTCGCTCTTCCTCACACAATGGAAGCAGAAATAAAACTGCAATAGGATTCTGGCAGTCACGGCAACACACTCCAGCCACACTCCGACTTTAGAGATAGGTATCTAAACAAAACCAATGGATGGGAGGACTAGCCATTTAGTTGACCGTTTTCCAGACCTTCAATACCATGAAATAATGAGAAGGCGTGCCTGAATGTTGCGTCAAGCAGCATGCACATAAAAGCCTTAAGACATCCAGTACTAGTGCAATCCCTCCCCCCCCCCCCCCCCGGCCCTCCGATTCTTATTCATAGCCATTGTACACAGCGCCTAAGCAACTTACGAGTGAGGTTTGAAATGGGTCTTTGCTTGCCAACCATAATAATCATAACGATGAAGAGTGCCTGTGGTGTTCATATCCTGCAAAGTGCTTACTCTGACCCAAAAACGACCACTTCAAATCAAGAGCATTTTGTGCAAGGCGATGAGTGGAAACTTGCTGTTGCACGATCATTGCTTTACATGGTGCAGAACATATTTGGAGGGTGAGAGCAGGGAAGAGGGGCTTAAAAGGGACAAAGTGATAACGTGAAAATTGAGAGGTCTGTAGCGGGCAGTGAACCTGCTCTGTGCCCCTGGAAGAGCAGGTGCTGCAAATCAGGATACTGATGCAGCTAGGCACATGCACACACTATGCTTTTGGCACTGAGCTTATGAAAGGGGAATCACATTAGCAGATTTCCCTATCAGAGATGGAATTAAACGCATTGTTGTATTAATTTAATAAAAATCCCAAAAGCCTGCATTTTCACATACTTGCTAGATGTCAATATATACTACATTATGAATGCACATACATAAGTGCCAGTGCAGTGCTCTGAAAACTGATTTTTCCAATCCGCACACATGCAGGATTAGGACCTCATTTTATTGAAAGTGCAAATTGCACAGAAGGGATAGTCTATGTTTGTGATTCTATGCAAATGACTCCCCTATGTGCATTGTTTTATTGTTTCAAAGATGTCGTGGAAAACACGGTGTTAATGAAGCAATAATCGCCTCTACACTTTGTTTACATTTCTTTTTGGAAACAAGTGTAACATCCTCCCAGAAATGACGAATGTGGGAGGCATTTACAATGGATTCTTATGAAATGAACCTGCTTTAAGCAGGTGCTAAATATAGAAAACAATTGGTTTTACGCCAACATGAAAATGTAAAATCTGACATTTTTGAAAGTGGAGCATGGATGCAGGGTAAGAAAATATATCTTGTTCCATGCCCCAAAATCACCAACAGTTAAAATCCCCTGAATAATTACAAAATGGTGTTTAAAAAGGTGCTTTACCGCTTATGCAATGGGCAGGTCAAGAACATCGACTAGAAGGTAACTGCATGTTCTGTACTCTAGAGCTGAGCCTATGTGCATACCCACAATGCTTTGCGCAATTATAGAGTTGGTTTCATTCTAACATAAATAAATACATGTCTAAAATAGTTTAGAGTGGACATATACATCTTTATTAATCATGTCATTATGCGATTCATAAAGTCATCCATATATTGGTAAGGTCCTTCAAAAGGTGTGCACCTGCATCTCTTGTTCATGTTTTTTCATGACGTTTGCTTTCCCAGCGGAAGTTTGTCTGGATGGAAAACTCTGGTATTAGGGAGAAGGCAAGCGGTGGTTGTTTCTACCAGGTATACTTCTTGGAACTGTGGTGTTCTGGGGGTGACGAGTTCTAACCATGGTCATCCATGGCTATACATGGTTTAAAATGTAAGCCACAAATTATTGAAATTCCACAGGTAACATTAATAGGGGGTAATCACACATGCCAGACCATTCACACATACATTTTCAAGGCTATTCAAATTCTTCAGGACGGGGGACCACCGTGTAGGTCTGTGGTACCATAGACTTCATAGGATCATGGTTAGTCATTGCATGTGCTCTATTATCCAATATCTGAAGGCTCATTGATAGCCATATATGTCCATCATAACATGTACACCAACAGACAATGGTGTCTGTGATGTGCCCCCTCAAGCTGGAAACCATCTGTGGTGGTTAATTTTAAATAGTTACAAAATCATGGACAAACCCCTGATTGTCACTGGTCTGTTCATAATAAAGCCATGGACAACTAGGGTTTCACAATCAACTTAAAAGTGGGGCGAGTGGCATGAGTCTGCTTAACCAATATGAAAAACACTGGCAAATCAGCAGTACAATTACCAGTGTGGGCCACATTCTTCATTGTAGCAATTTGCATCTATTTTTTTCTGTGTATTTTCTTTTAATTGCTCTTTTGTATGTACAACCAATCAATATGTTCAACTCTCTCTTCCTAAATATCTTCCTTCTCGAGCTCTTCGCTCATCCACCTCAAACTCCCTCAGGGTCAGTCGCTTCTCCAAGCAACGAGTTGGTGGTAGATCTCTTTTGTTGGCTCTGGAACAGCCTCCCTCCCTCCAGGAAACTTGAGGAGAACCATCTCTGGTTCCGGAAGCACCTCAAAACACTTCTCTTTTCTTCTGCTTTTTCTCCTCCTCTCCCCTGCTGACTTCCTGGCTGAAACTGAATCTGCACTGGTTACCTGTCCACCCTCTGTTCTCGGGCCCATGTCCCTCCCCCGCCAGTCACACACACCTGCACTGCCTTCCTGTCTACCCTAGCACTTGGGGACTGTGTCTGTATCCCTGCAGTACCACTACTAGAACTTGACACTGGATGTCTGCACTTACACTTGCACTTGCCACCTACTGGCCCTACTTCACTTATTGGTTATTTATTCTATTATCCCATGCACTGCACTGTCCCCTCACCCATCCCCTCTCACTTTCTCCCTTCCCATGCACGTGCGCGAGCTGAATAGCACCTGGCCGAGTAGGATCGCTGTCTTTCTTCCTCCTGTTCCCCCTCTTTGCCTCAGCGCGCCCTTAAACACTTGTGTATGGGCGCGTTATAAATGCCTTATCATATCTTATTATAGCCATAGTGGGATCATAGAAGGAAGGCTATAAATCAAGTGCAGAAAATACGGCGTGATGGGAAGGAACGAATGTGTAAGGTAAAGAATTCCAGTGTTTCTATGCTAGAAGGAAAAAGGATTAAAAACGAGAAGGAGCGCAGAGAGCAGGGCAATATGTTGAGAAGGGATGGATGTGATGGGATATAGATAGAAACCTAAGCAGAAAGATAAGGAGGGACACAACCGTGGATGCTTTAAAACATAGCATTGGAAAAAAAGGTGGGAACCTAAATTATAATTGTAATTGGTAATTTAAAATGTGCTGAATACTCAGAGGTTTCTATGTGCGGACCCGTGGATCGAACATGTGTTGCTCCATGTCGTCTTGCTTCCAAGGCGAGCAGGTTGCCCCTGAGCCATCCACCCGCGATCAAGGAAGAATGCCAATCACATAAGAGCATGGGAGACTGAAGAGCAGAGGAGATAATAGGGTGCAAATAGCAGAATTAAAAACAGAGTCAAGGTTGGTCAGTTGTTGGGATGAAGAAAGACCAAATAGAAGGGCAGGACAATAGCTCACATGAGGGAAAAAATAAACCGAGGAGTTTGGTGGCTTAGAATAACACAAAGAGATGAATATACCGAATTGTGGAAAGATGGAAGGAGCAGAAAGGAGCAGTTGTAGAAATATGGTGAGAAAACGATAGAGAAGGGTTAAAGGTGATCCCAAAGTTACATGACCTGGATGGAAAAGAGTGAAGGCAAGAGGAAAGAAGAAACCTTACAGTGGAGGAGTAAGGGAGTGAAAAGAGGCAGAGGGAAATATCATTTTCTTTTTTGAGTGGTTATGGTGCAGAAAGCAAAAATACATCAATGGTTGGATGCAATATAGACAGTGATAACAGTAGAATAAAGAGTCCAGAGAGGAAAAGGTAAGACAAATCTGAATTGTCAGCAATGAAGTGAGATGAAAGATTGAATGGATAAATGAGTGTATAGAGTGGAGTAGTATAGCTGGAAAGGAGTAAGGGATGTAATGCAGAACACTGGGGAAGGGCCTACTCAAGAGATATGATTGGAACCAATAAGTGCAATGCTGGAGAAACCCAGTGAGGTCAGGCAGGAAAGTGCAGCGGGGTGGACAACTGTGCCAAATGCTGCGGAAAAATCCAGAGGACTAAGAGTAGAGGAAAGCGTGTCGCGAGAAGCAGATAGAAGAGTTAGAGACATGGACCTAGGCAGTTTCCGTCGAATGAAAGGGAAGAAAGCAAGACTCATTAATGAGTGAGACTTGGGAAAAGTTGAAACTTGAGAGTACACTACTCGCTTGAGGAGTTTAGAACAAAAAGGGGGACGGTAATGGGACAGAATTTGAAAGGGGTTGAGAGGGGGAGCAAAAGTATTTTCCAGGATACGAATAATAGTAGCATGTTTAAGTTGAAGGAAAAGAAGAAGTAGCCATGATGATATTAAGAAGGGATGCGAGATAAGGAATATTGTTAGGATACGTTGATGGAATTAGAGATGAAGGAATGGGATCTAGAGGAGAAGCCATGGGATGTACACAATATGGAAAGGATGCAGTATAAGAGTCAGGACGAAGGAAGAAAGTGACAATGAAGTTGACTGAGAGGAAGATAGAGGTGGGCGCGGGATGGGAGTATGAGTAGAGTGAGTAATTGAAGACTGAAAGAAGAGAACATAGAGGTGAAGTAGAGGAGCAAAGTCCACTTAGGAAAGCTGGGACTAATTGGAAGGCTAAAGAGGACAGGGCAAAAGCACTCTATTGATGAGTTGGAACATGCGGCAGTGGTGAAAAGAGAAAAAAGCTCTTTTTAGCAATGAGGAGTGAGGAATTGTCCAATTAATGAAGGGCAGAACGATGTGCAAGATCAGAGGAGCCGTGGCTTTTCTTTCAACAGCATTCAGCCTTTGGAAGAGAAGCCCTGAGAGAAAGACGAAAGGAGGAAAGCCAAAGACTGCAGCGGATTGCAGGAAGGCAAAAAAAGGGGGAGAGCTGGTGAGAAAGAAGGACAAAGGTAACATGAGTAGAGGAGGCTGCTTGATCATCTTCAAGTTGTTTATTTGCTGTTAGGTAATAGAAGCGCAGGGAATGACACTGCACTTTTTACACTGTGGATTATTGCTGGATGTTTATTTTATAAATGCCAATACAAACATTGTAATATAAATCGAAGGGGAAAGGGTGAGAAGAAGAATGAGAGAAGGACATGATCAGAGGAGTATAAAGAATAAGCACAAACAGAGGTAGTAAGTACAGTAGAGGAGAGGATAAGACCCATGTAAGAGCAGGCGATATGGGAAGGGGGAGGGTGTGTCATTAAGATTCAGCGGGAACAGTGTTACAGGTGGTGGGTGGGAACCTCATATTGAGAGCGTACTGTTAGCTCTCTTCAGGACGGTAGCTAAACTTCTTGGCATTGCTAATAACACGTGAGCGGCATAGCAGAGACATCTTACTCTGCTGCAGCTTGTGCTTCACCTTGTGTTTGAGTGGAGCTTGAGCTGCTTCTGATGGTGCTGTGCCCGTTTTGTATGCAAGTGAATTGTGCAGGCGTTGTGGCGCTGCCGGATGACTGGGCGCGCACGCGGCGGCGTGGCGTTGCACGCTACCGCGTGCAACATAAATAAACTGGGCGTTCCCGACTGCGTCAGAGCGACCGGGAAGCCCGAACCGAGAGGACGTCTCTGTCTGAGTCCTTCGGGGTTTGGGGACTTACGGAAGGCGCTGAGGGGTCCCGACCCACCCCCAACAGGAGTGTAGCCTGTGGAATCTGGCTTGCGTAGAACTGTGGTTTAAAATAAGCGTGTACCAGGGCTGCCTACACCCTAATTATACGCCACCTGATGGAGGCCTGGCCTGGACACGTTGTTGTGTGTGATGTACCTCTGTGGAAAGCTTACAGAAGGGGTGCTCGCTGGTTCATAATAGCAGGTGGGAGAGTGCCACAGTACCCATTATAAATGAGCCATGAGCAGAGAAGAGGCCAATCAGCAAAACTACAGCTGCCCTGTGAACAACAGGCTCTGCAGCACCAAGGTGTGCCTGGGCAGGTTGCACCGTGCCCCACCACTCTGAGTGTCAAACTTGCACCGTTTCAGACTATCCTCTCTGTGCTATATGTGAGGAGAGTGTGCAATGCTTCGCCCGTGCTTCGCCCGGTGTTGTAGCTTTCACGGTTTGTGAGGCAAGTGTGCACTGCATTTTCAGGGGTTACTTGCGTTGCACGCGCGTGTGCGCGTACGCGTACGTTGCGCACCATTACTGCCATTTGTTTGTATTTTATTTGTATTGCGCACCTGGCCCTCAGGCATCTGGACGCATTTCTTATGGACGGGTAACAAAGGAGGTACATGTTTATTTCTACATTTTGTGCGCGGGCTATGCTGCTGCCTTCACTGGGCTTCGTTTGCTTGCGAGGAAAGCTGGCACTGCCTCCAGTCATCTCGTGCTGCTTTAGTGGGCCTCTCGGCGTGCACTCTCCTATCTGTCTGCAATCCTACTCACATAGTGTGTGTGTCTTCCGTCGGGGAATGTTAACGTGTTGCATTTCCTTACATCTATTTGCTCAGTGGTCTGGGACCGTTTCTTATGAATGACTGAATGCATTTTATTCAGGGTAAGAGTAGTCGGCATCCAAAATGGCCACCCCCTTACGGAATACGTTGGAAAGGTGCATAGGGCAGAGGTAGCGTTAATCATGGTAGAAGTAAGAGTGCTATATGACACGATAAGAGTGCTCTTCCCAGCCAATAAGTGTGCAGAGTACATGACGAACCAGTCGTCTGTTTCTCATTGAGACTTCAGTACTCTACTGCTATAAAGAGGCACTGCTGAAACGTTCTTGTGCTGCCCCTTTAAAATAAAAACAACTCCGTTGAGATGTATTCTGTTTTTCCAGCAGCTCTGCTGTGAAGTGCTTGTTGCTTCTTATACTTCTTGAGTGCTTAGAAGAGTAGGATCGGTGTGATCATTTTGAAAAAAAAATGCTGAATACGAAAATACTGATTTCCCTCCACACACATGTCCTTGCAGTTATATGCGGGGGGCGGTAGGGATATCCCGCCAGAGCCCTCTCCCCATACTCCCCTTGTATTTTGTATTACCCGAACTGATACCGAAGAGTAAGCGGGGTTGAGCTTCCATGGTCATTATGTTTTTGCCATCTCTAATGAGACTACCAACACACACACCAGCAACATCTGGCTACACAGTCTTACGAAACTATACACACTAATAAAATAAATCTGTACTGTCAAAAGAAACAGATCCTCATTGTAAAAATGTCGAATATGTTGCATTTGACGACAATTGCTAAGAGTAACACATGTGACATCCTGTGTGCCAAGTTGTGGGTCCTTCGAAGTTTACTAGAAGTGCACCGAATAGCATGTTTAGTGTTCAGCCAAAGTCGAATAGTTAGTTGAATTAAACATGTTCGGAAATTGAAAAACAGACTTTTAAATAACACTGTTTTAAATATGTTCTTGTGTTTAGTTTCTCATATCGTCCACAAGGCCTTTTGAGGTCTGGGGCCTCAATACCTTCAACTCGGTCTTCCTAAATATCTTCCTTCTCGAGCTCTTCGCTCATCTGCCTCCAACTCCCTCAGGGTAGGTCGCTTCTCCAAACAACGAGTTGGTGGTAGATCTCTTTTCTCGGCAGGTGCCTCCCTCTGGGACAGCCTCGCTGCCTCCCTTAAACTTGAGGAGAACCATCTCTGGTTCCGGAAACACCTCAAAACCTTTCTCTTTGCTTCTGCTTTCTCTCCTCCTCTCCTCTGCTGACCTCCTAGCTAAAAACGGTACTGCACTGGCTACCTGGACACCCTCTGATTCCGGAAACAGGTCCCTCCTCCCCCGCCAGCGTCACACACCTGCACTGCCACCTGGCAACCCCTGCACTTGGGGACTGTTGTGTATCCCTACACTCCCCCCACCAGGCTTCGATAACTGATGTCCGCACTTACCCATGCACTTGCCACATGCTGGCCATTATTTTACTTATTGTTATTATCTATTCCCATCTACTGCACTTTCCTTTCCTCCGTTCCCACGCACATGAGCGATCTGAATGCCACCTGGTCGAGTTGGATCGTTGTCCATCCTCGTGTGTTCCCCTCCCTTGCCTCGTCGCACCTTGAAACACTTGTGTACAGGTGCGTTATAAATGCCTTATCAAATCATTAACTTTAATCAACATAACATTATTTATTGAAAGCAAAAAGACTAGAATAGATTAACAAACAAGCAGGGACCATAGATTCGTCCTCCCCACTGTCTTCCATCTCCCCCTTCTTCTACCCATCCAGTGGTGGTCCCCTTCCCTTTTACCCCCCCCTCGAAAAACATTAAAAGGGGGCAACCAGCTTCCCTTAGCTACCCTGAATTCTCACTCTGCAGTCAAACACTCCTCTAACATCTGTCTCTTCCTTGAAGAACTTGATGTCCTTGCTCTTACCGAGACGTGGTTCAAGGCCAGCTCTGTCACTACTTTTGACACCTTTCTCCCTGAGGGTTACAAGATCCTTTCCAATCCCAGAGCATCCCGGCCTGGGGGCACAGTGGCCCTGATCTTTCCCGAGTGGGTTCCGTCCATCATCATTCTCATTTAATCCTTCTCTTCGTTCGAATGCCTCATCTGTAGGCTGTCTGTCTCTCTTTCCCTTTCCCTCACTCTTACCTGACCCTTTGATCACCTATATCACAGTCTTGATCATCCTCACATCCATGTGTCCACCTCCGGTAACTTACCTATATCGTTTACTTCAACACTTAGTGTCGCCCACCCAGTTCTAGACTCCTGATCCCCTCTACCTCAAACTCCCTTCTATTTCTGCCTTCACTCTTCCTCACCAATTTCTAAGATTTTATCCATAGTCATTTACCTAAGCTCCCTTAGAGTTCAATCACCTATAGTCCATCTCCTTAACTCACCTTCATCTCAGCCCCCAATTCTTCAAACATGAATCAATGTGCTTCCTTGCTCACATCTCTTAACAGTATGTCCTATGGGCAATATCAATATACTACAGCATCATCACCCCATTCCAAGGGCTGGAAATGGGGGTAACGGCCTGGCATCCAAAGTTATAGTCCAGAGGAAGCATAAGGAGGGCACTGGGATGTTCCGGCCCTTGGAATGGGGTGACAATGCCATTAACACTCTACGTTAGCCGCTTTGGTTACCTGGGGTGTTAAAAGAAAAAAAAAGGATTTTCATTCCATGAATGGGTCGTTGCACGTCCCGTTCAATGAATGACAATCCTTTGCTAAGATGGAGACCCTCTTCCATTACCATGGTGGCTAGGAAGAGCGAGAGGCGTTGAGGCAGCGAGGCGGCGGTGGGTGTGCTCCCACTGCAACACTCGGGGAAGTGGGCAGGGAGAGGGGTTGGAAAATAGGGGTGAAAAAAGAGTGAAGGAGGGGGAAGGAAGATGGTGCAGCGGGCATGGGAGCAGATGGCGGGTTCCGTGGAACGCGGGCTGAGATCATAGGTTGTGTATCCCCATTGGCTGCACCCACCGCCCCAGTGCTAATAAAATGTATCTTTCTTAAATAATAATAACTTGTCCTCTCCTCATCAGATAGCATAACCCCAAGAGTTTCTGCCAAACTCATGCAAAGATATTGGCACGCAAGACCCGGTACTTCTGACCTGCTGACATCAACATCACAGGTTTTTGTAATGGCTTCTACCGCTGCCTCAGTAACAAACCTCACTGCTCTTTTCTTACAGAACTGCCCTTAGCCAGGCCTAAAAAAATGTCATCAGGCAGGGTGCTACATCAGAGTAGTTTACATCTCAGCGCCCACCCTTAGCTCACCAGTATTGTAAGTCCCACCATTACCTCACCTTTATCAGCCTGCAACCTTAAATCCTAAACTTGCCTGTATATCAAATCCCACCCTTATATTTCAATCCGCAAGCAGCAAACCACTATTCCAGGCCCGCACATCCCACCCTCCGCTTTAATTATCCCGCTCTCAGACCTGCCCTGCTAATTTAGCTATATCTCAACCATCTTGGAATATCTAATACCTTGCCTGCTTGACTGGCCCCATGTACTCACCCCGCAATACTTTTTTCCATTTTTTCATTTTCTTATGTCATTATTTTTAGAAAGAATGTATGAGAGTGTGGTACGAGGTAATGTGTATGACACACTACAAAAACACATTAAAAGCAAATTCAATATTTATTTTATCAAAACCACAAACGCAATTAATCAGTCTTAATCTAAATCTCACCCAAGCTACCCACCTCCATATTTCAGCCCAGCTACATGTCTCATGCTTTAGCCTTCTAGCTCTAAACATATGGCCATGTCAACCCATCCATATCTCATATATCCTTACCTAACATAGCTCTGGCAATTTAGTTGGCCTTGCTCCGTAAGACATTGGAACAAACCCTGGGAAGTCAACCACATGATCGCTAAACCCATATCTTAATCTGTACGGGTGGATGGCGCATGAGTTAAACGCTTGTCTGGCATGGGCAAACCAGCCCTTTGTAAATTAGCTTCTCGGCCCCACCTATCTTCCAAGGTTGTGGAACTCAGCATCAATGAATCAGGTAATATTAAAGGCTACCATCTCATCTCTGAGAAGCGTGGGGGCCTCTGACTCAAAGCGCTACACAGAAAACTGATAGTATTAGTTCTCCGCTAGAGAGCTCACATTTTCACCTCTGACCTACCTGATATCTCACGCTAAACCACTCTTAATCATGTATTTTGAGCTAGTTGGTGAACACCATATGCAAGCCGATGCTGGTTGCCTACATTTCAACCTTTGCTTAGTTTACCTCTCGATCAATCCAATCCCTGTACTAGTCTCTGTTGTGCCATTTAATCCACAACTCTTGCAAACCCTTCTAGATCTCGGAGGCCATCAGATGAGTGGCATCCTAGCACGGGCAGCAACCGCATTCCCTCCTCTACTTTTTGTTTAATGTAAGTATACTTTTATTTGAAAAATAAACCGTTCTGGAAGGGTTTAATTTTCAAACAAAGGTGTAGGAAGCAGTTCAAATGTCTACTTCAATGCACTGCACTAACCATTCCCTTAAACAGCAGGCACATTGGTTTGTGGGAGGGGGCAGGGCAGGCCAGCAGGGAACAGAGTTCCACTACCTCTTTTCCTAGACTTTGACCACTGCCTTCACTCCCTCTCAAAATCTGTCAACAACTGCAAGACACCTCGCAAGTGGTTGACCTTTTTCCCCACCCCCTGTTCCTTTTCCTCTCCATACTGGGTATCGGGATGTATAGTAATTGACCTTTTCACAATTGACCTTGAGAGAATTGACCTAATTTAAAAAGGTCAATTAGGACATATATGTGGGGGAAACCCCCCAAAAACCCCTGCAACCCCCACCCAATCCCCTTATATTATTCAGAATGCAAAACTAACCAAATACATATATAAAATAATTAAAATAATATAAAGTTCAATTGTGCAGAAGGTCAATTAGGACCACTATAATTAGGTCAATTGTAAAAGGTCCATTTGAGTAATACCGGGGTATCAAGCCACTAGGCCATCATGCGTGTCTCCCTTTCATCAACGTGGGTTCTTAACTCCTTCATATCTCCATAGTGATTCATGTTTTCAACTGCCAGACACTAATCGCATGCACAATTCTTTCCTAATCCATCTACAGTTTTTCTTTGGAGATGCAAAAAAAAAAAATACATTTGCATAAGGAAGCATCCATTACCCAGCCTCTTATCTTACTGCCTGAACCAGATGTCATCCCCTTTCCAAGCGACTTGTCTTAACCCTACTTTAGCCATTTCAGAGGTCAATCCTATTTCCGTACCCGCCATGCAACACTTTCGGTTCACTAAGCTAACACTTTAGCTCCCCTAAAGCACTATGTACCAGAGATCTCAAATGCATGCTGCCATATCTCATCTAAGAACAAAACACAGAAAACACAGAAACACTAACACATGCCCACCCCTGACCATAGTTCCCCCATAGCTGACTGAACATGCCACATCACCCTAGCAGATTCTCCCATTTCCGGTTCCTTGTACTCGTCAAAACGTTAGGCAAACTCGGCTTACACGATGGCAAACCGCATCTAACGCAATATCTCACACCTTGATGAGGAAACTCCTTCCCACCAACAATATAGCCAATAGGAAACCTTGTCTGCCTTAGTGAACTCATCATTTTCCCTCTTTTCAAACCCCATCAGTCTGGTCCCACACAGAAGGGCAATCGAGCACCACAATGGGAACACTCGGCCCGCCCCTTCTCTTTCACTGCCATTGTTTTGCCATTGGAACACAAGACGTTTACCTCTTACTCTTCGACACCAGGAACCTCTGAACCATTACCATCTGCCTCACGGTCCTCCGTCACGGGACGGCTCTACCCCATGCTAAACTCCTCTGAGGTCCTCTTCCTCCTTTACTCAAAAGCTAAGCCCACTCTCCCAACCTTGTACTCCATCACCCAAAACTTGAAACCTCAGCATCCACTGACAGTGAGCCAATATCCAGCAGTTCATGTGTTCACTGCATTGCCACCAGGATTAATCATCTCAAGATGAGTAAAATCTTCAACCACCTCACAGGCCCCTTGATTCTTGATCGCACCTGCTTCTCTTTTCCCCTCTACTCTTTCTCTCCCCTGAAGTTCTCATCTTTGCAACATGTACCTTCGGCAAACCACCTAGATCCTCCCGCACCTCTTCCCACCATCATCATGCTGGACAGATCTCCTTGCAAAATGACTGCCTGAATTCCAACTCCTCCTCGACAAACATATCCTTTGTCGGGGCTACCTCTAGCTTGTGGACTGCATCTCTCCGTATGCTCACCTTGATCTCTGTGGCCCTCCTCTCTCCTCATCATATCGGCCCCAGGTCCCATGCACCCACTTCCACTTCTTCCCTCAAAGTTTCTCCCCTTCGCTGGACTGACCTTCCGTAGACACCAAACCAGCCCATTAGAAGACCTGTTGAGGACTAGACTTAAGCTCCACTTATTAGCCAGTGAAGGGGAATCTCCCAATCCCCCCTCCTCCCCCACCACCCACTGAACACAACTCAACCCTCCGAGTTAGCTCACAGGCATATGTTCCAAATATAACATATGCATGTTTACCATGTTCAAGGTACCAGGCCCATAGTATTCATGTTTGCTATGTCTGTACCCCAGTCTCTGTTCTCAGTTTATATCTCATTGTGCTGGCTCCTCAAAAACGGGTTTCCTCTCCTCCCAACATCCGCCGCCTATAGAAGGGGCACCCTACCCAGGGACAGCCTCCTTCATCTATATTGCCTCTTAGGGTGTGCCATTTCGATTCAAAATAACATCGGGTATGAATGATGAAAAAAAAAGCAAGCCCCTTCTGAAAAGGAGTACAACCAGCAAACCCCTACGTAACAACTCCACTAGACCTTGCTCTACAACCTAAGAACTAAACCCAGCTCCCATCTCATCAAGTGACCCCCACTAACTATTCAAGCAGAACGTGGCTATAGTACATCCTTCAAAGCACACCTTACCCCTGCATCCAGTGTATGTGTGGGATGGTCAGAAGTGAAGATTGAGCAATTACCTCATTTGTCTAAATCCAACTTGAACTTCAATTAGGCTCCCTCAATATGCTAAACAAATATAGCTACCCCTGTATCTGAAACACTCTTAGCTGAGCCAATATGCTATCCCACTTTTCCAAACTCACATTGTTTTTGCCCCAGCTAACATGATTTCTCATTGTTAGAAGCTTCTCTTTGCTAAACAATGTGTTAACATCCTTAGCTCACCACATATCCAAACCCTTCGACCTGATTGCATATCTTGGACTCCTTAATGTGCCCCTCTATCTCAGCTAATGTCAAATAACACCCTATACATTGGCTCACACTAGATCATATCCTCTCCAACCCTGTGCCCCCGCTTTCCCCCATTAACAGTCCATCCTCTGCCGTTGTGGACAACCCAAGATGTCATCATGTTTTACCCAACACCATATCTCACTGCTGTTGTTAATTCCAATATATGTTATTTACTGCCCCGTGATCACTGTAGTGGCCATACATCGACAAGACTTGTCTGGAGAGTGTCGTATTGTGTCCCGACAGGGGAAACCGGACCATGGTCTTTGGGGGAATTGAAGAGAGAAATGATGCGAGAGGATAGCGAAAGCGTGAGTGGCGTAGACATAAACACATAAACAATTGTAAAGGTAAAAGGAAGTTGACAGGGAGAGTGTCCGATTGTGACAGGGGTATGTGTAATCGGGAACAATGTATCAATCAAAGTGCTGATCATGAAAAGTGGATACAAAGCCTGCCCTCAATACCAAACATGTTCTAGAATATGTAACTTGCTCATCTGAGAAATGGATTTTCAGAATGTATTTATTTATTTATAGAATTTGTTATACGCCCAAACCCGGAGGTGTCACGGCATAAGTTACAGAGTACATACTTGTTTGGTTACAGGGTAAAAGCATTGCATTATAAGCAGACTTGACATTAAGAAAGATACACAGCACATCTTTGCAATTGAGTTACAGGTGGGTTGTGCAAGCAGGTAGAAAAACAGTTCGAATGGGAATAAATGAGTGGGATAACAGTGTCCAAGCATTCCATCACATAATCTCTCAGCCTAACCACAATGAATTAGCTTCATACTTCTGACTTCACTCAATACTGCATTTCATTGCTGTTGATCCGTCTCATACCTCAGCCAACATTTAGCCAAATCATGGAGCACTTGAGTCAGCCCAAGCCAAGGCATGCCCCATCTCCCTAGCCAATGAATCAGGAGTCGTCATCTTTGCATTCTGCCGATACACCCTATTTATTTTTGTTTTGCCATTTATTTTTTTATAGCACAAACATAGCCCAAGAGCAGCGCCGCGTTTTGCAACACAAGGGTTCCAGCACTGAAGTGTTTGGGCCTCTGATTCCATTTTCGGCCCCATTGTTATTTTTGGATATTAATTAATTCATCTTTTATAACTTCCTTAATACCAGAGACCAGTCTCTAAGTGTGGGACCAGGATTCAAACCTGTGTTGCTCTGAGCTGTCTTGCATCCAAGATAAACGCGTTGCTCCCAAGCTATCCTCCTGGCCCAGATATAGGCAGAACTTTATCATTCCCTATAACCTGAAATTATTGCATTGGAGTACATCTAGGGAGAAATGTATTTAGGGATGGACACAAAGCTTGTCTGTGTGGTTTGGGTATTTACCCAACTATTGACTGCCCATGGCCATGCTAATCCTATGGCCATTCCTATCCAATTCCTGCCCGTCCCCACCAAAAACACATTTTCCTGGGATCTCGTTGAGTTAACTGTTTTTTTCTTCAAAACAGTCTTCTGAGAGGTAATGACGTAAATGGAGTTGTATACACGCTACTGGTGTAATAAAAATGTCTTAACCAGCTGCGCCTTCAGCCACTCGATGCATTAGCACTATGCATGTCCTTCACTGAATTCATTTAAAAACAAGCATTAGAAAAGCCATCGGTTTTGTCCTGTGTATAGGTATTAAGAATTTGCCAAGCACTTGTATTATATTCCCAGGTACTTGCACCGTTTTGCAGCTGCAACCACTTGTGGCCGGTTTCAGTGCTTGGTAAATGCATTTCCCCATGCCTACACAAAAGCCAAAACGGATGGCATTGCCAATGCTTGTTTCATTAATTACAACGATATGTTAAAAAATAGGCCTCTTTGTTTCAAAAGCAAACTGGATGTTCCCACCCAATGGAATGATGGGTACAGCAGGCTTTTATATAATTAATTGTTGACATGGCTGCTCCCCTCCCTGCTGGAGTGCATTAAAATAATGATTAAAGTGGATTGATGTAAAAAAGGGGTCTGCAAGCTGTGGCTCTGAGATATGTCGGACAGTGACTCCCACAATCCTTCACCATTGACTAGGCTGTCTTGGGCTGGTGGGGGGCTGTAGTCCAAAACATCTGTAGAGCCACGGGTTTGAGACCTATGCAGTATAGGAATATCAGAAGGCAGACTGGAACTTCTAATGCCATGACGCACTGCATCACCGCACAGCAATATAATGAGAGAGATAAACAGCATGTTTTATATGCAAGGATGAATGAAGCTCTGAGCCTGCAGTATATGATATGATATGGCATTCATAACGCGCCTATACACAAGTGTTTCAAGGCGCGAAGAGGCAAGGGAGGGGAAAAAGAGGGAAGACAGACAACGATCCTACTAGACCAGGCGACATTCAGATTGCGCAAGTGCAGGTGAGGGGGGGGGAAGGGGAACGTGTGGGGGGTAGGGGCTGTGCAGTACACAGGATAGCAGTAGGCAATACATAAAAGCAGGACAGAAGCAGAGTTGTGCCTACCCTTAAGTCTCTCCACGCACATGCAATGTCATAAAACTTGACAACTAAAGCATGGTGACAGCAATCCAGATTGGTACCAAACCTGAGGCTTGAATGAAAATAATGATTGCATTTTTATTTTTAAACATTATTTAAAAATCACGCTATTAACCAATTATAAATGCACCACTGTATTACATCCCACTGTGTGGAATGTGCATGTGTGCTGTCTGGAAAGTGCCGAGGTCCTGTTGCTCATCGGGGCTGGGTTTCCATTTTGTCACGCACAGGAGAATGGCCACGTGCCCTTTCAGGACAGGAAATAGCTCAGCAGCAATGTGCTCGCCTTGGAAGCAACACAGGTTCGATCCCCGGGTCCGCGCTTAGAAACCTCTGGATATTTAAGCACGTTATGAATACGCAACTAAGACAACAACAAAAAAAAAACAATTACTCAACTAAATTAAAAAAAAAAACTATTTCTGTAACAGCGCCTCCATGCCCGCGGGCTTTGTGATTGCTTTAAAAATGAAAAATAAATAAATAAGGAAAAGGTCACCGTGAATATAGGGCAGGAAACAACGGTAGGGGGTCAAGTCTAGTAACACCCACCAACAAGACACAAGACTCCCCTCTTTAGATACCATTTGACCTTGTCGCCAGGCCAGTGCTGCCGTGGTGAGTGGCGAGGGGTGGCCGCTGCAGGGAGGGTTCCCTTAGTTCCACTTTTGGTGAGACAGGAAACCGGGATTTGCGATGCAAAGAGCGATGTGGCCACGCTGTTGAGAGTTACTGGTGCCCACTCTACCGAACAGGGCGAGAGGTCGCTGGAGTCGAAATAACCTGTTGGTTAAGATAGCAATCCAACCGCTCACAGTAGTTCCACAACTTTGGAAAACAATTCAACGGCTAATACCTGCAAAAAGTATTTGAAGACCACATGCCTTCCTCTAAGCCACCCCCCCCCCCCCTTTAGCCCACCATAGTGGCTTCCATTGCTGCAAGGTCAGCCCCCCGAGCGCCTTCAGGAACAAAATGACATTCCTGGATATCTGTGTAGCTTATAGATAGAACTAAAGCACTGCACACAAATCACAGGGGGGGGGGGGCACAATGAACCGACCACTGCCACGTGAGCGCCTGGATGGTGTTTCCAAGCGCTCTCTCGTCAGCCCAAAATACCTGAAGAAAGTTCCAAGGGGTTGCGAATCGCCCGAATATTAAGAGTCCACCTGCTACCGACACGCGTCTTTCCCACCCTTCTTCCCCGTGGGTGCGGCTTGTTGTTGCCCCCATGTGTACATTTTGACATATCACACATGAAATTGACGTGTTTAGATTTGGCTAGTGGGTGGTGCAGTAAGCCTTGACTGTAAGTCATAGCTATTGACATGGGAAAAACAGGTAGGAGGGAGCTGTGAGGCAGCACACACAGCCTGTAGGTGTGACTTGGTTATTTTCCCACTTATTGCCCACCCATGGCCATCCCCACTCACTACTGGCTCCAAGCACATCCCCCTGGGATCTCTGTGTTGGCTCTGCTTTCTGAACAGCCCTATAAACCAACTTTTGATGTAATAAAACTGTCTTAACTAAGTGACCTTCAGCCCCTTGATGTGTTCAGCATACATCCTTGCATTTAATTCCTAATGAAAACAGGCAATGGCAAAGACAATAGTCGCGTCTCTTGTATAGGCATTTGCCAGGCATTGTGGTATTAAGCTGAGATACTAGGCACCAGCTGTTGCCGTCTCTTGGCCACGTCGTTCCATTATGGCAGTGGCTGGAAAATGTGGATGCCTTGACTACATAAAAGCCACATCTCTTGGCATTGCACAGGCTCATTTAGAATTTGACTGGTTTTATTGCAACAGGAGTGTGGGCCATCTAGATCGTTCTGATGCCTTTTTGAATTTCATTATATAGATAAAAACAAGATAATCTTATCTGTATTCCGATTGTTCACATTTTTAACCCATAACGTTTCAATTGTAACAAGGCAGATATTCACACTGTTGTGTTAAAAATCCTCCGTTTACACATCATTTTATTTTTCACTGTACTGTGTTGTGATTATGTGACGATTGCACCCGACAGAGATCCTGGACTCATCCAGGGAGGTAGGCTTTCCTAGGGACATTGCACATGGCGTTGGTTTGCGAATTGTTTAATGGGTTGTTCTGGAAGTTCAGCAAGTGGCTATAAGACTCGACCCACCTACTCCCCAACCCACATGCCTCTCGAGACACCCAAAATACCTTGCTCTGAAACTTTGGAACGCTCTGCCTTTCGCTTTTCGTTCTGTCCTCACTCTGGGCGTCTTTTGTTCGTCTCTTAAAACCCAGTTTCTCGCTTCCTCACATGTATAAGATCATTTTTTCATGCAGATGCATTAATTAGTGTTCGCTGCTTGTAATGCTAGTACAGCACTTAGGGCTAAGCACTTTATAAATAAAAAAATATTTCAGGCTACTTAAACAGCACATACCTCCGATCTGTAATTTCTTATTTTAGCCGTATATTACCTCATACAAAAAAACTCCCCCATTGACCAAATCAAAGAGAATCCTTCATAGCTGGCCACATGCCGGCCCCTGCTCAATGTCTGAGGTCCCAATAGCTAATCCCAAATCTCACCTGCTTTAAACGAAAGTGTATATGTCAAACTTCCTACGCTAACACAATGTCAAATCATGTGACATAACTGCGTGCATCAGTGTTTAGCATTGCTAATCCCATATGCCACCCATTCATCAAACCCAACACCATCTGCTTTTAGCCAGCCCCATATCTAAAATAATGCCAACTGTTTGGGAAAAGCACTTGTCGGGCCCTGGCGTGGTGGTATTGACTGGCCATTGGTGGCAGCAGGTGAGAAAATGGTACAAGTACCTGGGCATCTAATAGCCTGCCTCGCAAATGCTGAATACTTATAATCCAGCCAAAACCGTTGCCTTTGCTATTGCTTGTTTTGAACAGGACTTCAGTGAAGACACACATAGTGCTTATAAATTGAGCGGCTGAAGGCAGACCCTGGTAAGAAATTTGTATTACACCAGTACCGTGTTTACAACTCCGATTAAGTCTAACTCTAAGAAGACTGCTTTGGAAAAACATTGGTAGATACTTTGCGTGCAAAGTTTGATGGTAAGGCTTGATTAAACTGAACTCAAAGAGTTCCCATGAGACAGTGTTTTGGGCGGGGAGAGACAGAACCTGGGTGGGAATGGCCATAGGGATTGGCATAGCCATGGGCAGTCAATGGGTGGGCAAATAACCAAACAGCACCTCCAAGCTTTGTGTCCCTCCTCATACGCAACGCAGCACTTTGAAGCCATAACAATGGCAGTCGGCGCTACACAAACGTCAAATAACATAACATATACAATGTTTCCCTATCTGTATTCTAATGTAAAGGTTTTGGCTTATAAGTGGAGCAAGCGCCAACTATTACCCCAAACTAATAACCCTTTATAATGGAGCATTCACCTATGTCCCGCCTTCTTTCGATAGCTCCTTTTACCCCCATCCCTTTCACTAGTGTTATATCAATGCTCTTTTTAGTTAACCCCACATGTTAGTCCTCATGTGCTAACTGCACAGCACAGCCCTCTTTATCTAATCCCGCTTCCCAGCAATTTTAAAACGTATCACATCTTAAACGAAGTCGTGCCTCTTACATAACGTTCATCCTCATTTCTAAGCAGTGTTTGGCTAGCCCAGTCCTCATGTTCCCAGCGTTCCATTTGCTGTGCTCCCTTATCGCCCCCAGACTCTAGTCTGTGTGTTTCCCCTCTTTGACTAACCTGATCTCAGCCCGCTCCACCTTCCGCAGCTCTCCATGTGGTATGCCCCCTGAGCTTTAGCTATACCAACCCCACCCCCACCCCACGCCTCCCCTAGGTAGCCCCTCTTTGCCAGCTTAACCTCTGTTTAGCTGACCCCACTTTTCGTTCCCCCGTCTCTCCGTTTGCTACGCTTCCGTAGCTTTGCGGTCTCCTCTTTGCTCTCCAATATGCCATTCCTCTTTAACGTTCCCCCTCTCTTCGGCCTCGTAGCTCAACCTTCTTTAGTTCTCCCATTGCTCTGCCACTGGAGTACCCCTTTCAATCCCTTTGCTTTGCCTTTAGCTAATTACCCTTCTCTCTCTCTGCCCCTTGTTGTGCCTTCCTGTATTCCCTTTTAAACTGCCCCAGCCCCCCTCCTTAGACTGAATCTTTCTCTGTTTCGGCCCTTTTTCGCTGCCCCCCCCGCCACCTCCTCCTCATGCCCATCTGTGCTCATGCTTGCTGGCACCCATCCCCACTCCTCCATCGCGTTGTCTTCACACTTCTCTCACATCCCGCAGCCTCCCGATTGAGACTCACTTGTCCAGGACAAAGTAAAGGTCGAAGGCCCCGGTGCAGGATGTTTCGGGCTCCCCGCCCTCCTCCTCGGGTCTGCCCCCGGGGTCCTCCGCACTCTGCCCGCGACTCAGAGGCACGGAAGCGACGAGCAGCAGGAGGCACAGGGCGCCCGCGGCGGCGCCAAGACTCGCCAACCTCCGACCGCCCGCACCCGCCATCCTCCGCCGGGACAGGCACTCAGACCCGGAGCAGAAGCACCGGATCCCGCACAGCGGAAAGGGATGAGGGGGATAGGAGGAGGCGGGGGAGAAGGAGGCGAGGCAGGACGCAGGGGGAGAAAGGAGGAGTGCAAGCATGCTAAAAGGAGGGGTGTGGGGAGGGTCCACATGTAGTGATGTCAGCCCCCCTGGGGGTGTCCCGACTGCTTTCCCCTGTTGACCCCTCCCTTCACAGAAAGAGGAGGTTTGTTGGGTAGGACCGCGCCGACCATCCCCGACCGCTCCCAGATGCAGAGAGAGCTTTCACTGGGAGGAAGGGGGTCGGGAGGAGGAGGGGCCCTCGTATCGACCGTTCCCGAGAAATGCACGAAACTAACAGTCTTCTAATAAGGCAGAGTGGCTCTGGCCGGCCAGGCTGTATCCCCGAGCGTCGGCGTGGGAAGGAAGTGCGGGGTTCTGCTCCGGTCATTCAGAGGAGCATCCCAACTCTGGACCAAGGGTCCCTGGTAGTCTGGCGTGGGGCAATCCCAAACTGGTTCTCTGAGAGGACATCAATAGAGAAAGCTAGACCTGGCACTACTGTCCCCCAGTGCATGGGATGCAAATCACCACCCTAGTACTCTATGAGTCTAGCCTCAGCCCACTACTCCCACCCCCAGGTCATAAGGACTAGTAGAGGAACGGTCTGCAAAATGTGGTTCTCCAGATGTTTTGGGCAACAAACCAGTGCTGGAAATGGAAATGATTAACTATGGGATCCCACCAGCCTCGGACAGCAGGAGGAGGGGGGTTGTAAGAAGCACTCAGAGGTTGTACGATATGGGGAGGAGGAGCTCAAGAGACTTTTCTCAGAATCACTCCCACCCCCATAAATAAACACATTTAAAG
Source organism: Ambystoma mexicanum (assembly GCF_040938575.1). NCBI lineage: Eukaryota > Metazoa > Chordata > Amphibia > Caudata > Ambystomatidae > Ambystoma > Ambystoma mexicanum. Next base: position 1,134,180,677 of record NC_090929.1, on the reverse strand, counting down.
ATAATGATGTGTTATTTATATATCACCTTTATCCAAAGCGCTTTACAGAGCACACATGTACATATTATATCACCCAACGATACCATGTCGGGGTTCAAACTTGCGACTTGCAGATCACGCACAGACCGCAGCAGCGATCGCTGAACCCGCGGAGCTATCCTACCAGTTTACATTTCAGGAGATTCATTATTAAAGAAAGGGGGGTTTTCCTCAAGTATTGGAAGCAAATTAGAAATGGTGCACAACTTTAGAATTAGGTTCAACGGTTGTACCCAGAAGTTCCTGTAGTCTAGTGGGTAAGTCACTCCAGTTTGGTCCTGATGCTCTGAGTTTGAATCCCGGTCTCAGGAGATTGGTTACATTAATGGGGACAAATTGTTCTACCTGAGATAATGTGAGACATTTTTTGCGTATCCTGGATCTGGGAAAACCCTGCCCAATGACAGCAATGATTACAAATACTAATATCGCTCACCATTAAGTATGCTGGCTAGGTTTAATGGGAGTTGCAGTTCTAAACATCTGGAGAACCAAAGGGTGCATACCCCTGGAGTAAAGTCTTAGCCTGAAGCCCCCTCCCGATTTCATGGGTGTGAGGAGAATCACAGCTCCCGACCCTTGAGGTGTGGGAAACACCCACCCCTTGCTCTCAGGCCATAATGATGAGCTGGGGGTCTCAGTCCTGACGCCAGCAGTCAAGAGAAGAAACTCAACATTTATCAATTGAAAGGGAATGAGAGCTCGGAATGTGAGCAGCATCTCTGCCATAGTCCCCAGTGTACGCGAGAAAGAGAATTTCAGAACTGGCCTTGAACTGGAACTTTGTACCACATGGTTGTAAAGAGTTCATTGTTGGGTGTAGTATACCCAGACTGTATGAGGATCCTGGCTGGGAGGGCTTGCCTCAGTCTTTCATACTCAGTCTATGAGGAGGAGGTGCTTGGACTTACCCCTGTCTGGTAGAGTGTGCGACCCTGTGAGACTTGGTCTCTCATGGTTCATTGAATCTGTGAACATGCAATAACTGGCCTCAGCCCTGGTACACATACTGTGTGAGGAGCCTGAAGGAGATGTCTTATCTCAACCCTTTCATACTGAGTGTGTGAGGAGGCGAGGACTGGACTGGGCTCAGACATTACTGATAGAGTCGATGAGGAAGGGATGCCTCGTCTCAGACCCCGTACAAATACTATGTAAGTAGCCTGAAGGAGATGTATTATCTCAGCCCTTTTATATTGAGTGTGTGAGGAGGATAGACCTGGACTCAGCTCAGACATTACTGACAGAGTGAATGAGGAGGGGATGCCTGGTTTCCGCCCTACTTTACATAATCTTCGAGGAGCTAGAAGAAATTGGCTTGTTTCAGCCTTGTCAACTGAATGTCCAAGGAGGTGATGCCCAGTTTAAGTCCTGGTTCATAGAATAGCTAGAGAATGGGATGCTTGGTCTCATCCTTGGATCACATACTGTGTGAGGGGCCCCAAGGAGATGGATCATCTCAGCCTTTTGCACTAAGTGTGTGAGGAGGGGATGCCTAGTCGCAGTGTTGGTTTGTGGAATGTTTGAGGATGTGATGTCTGGCCTTGCCCATGGTTCATAGAATGTACCAGGATGTGATATCTTGTTCCGAGCATGGTTCAGAGAATGTACCCGGATGTGATACTTGCTTTAATCCAGAGTTCCTACTGTATAGAGTGAATATCTGATCCCAGACCTCCTGGCTCACAAAGTGTATGAGGAGGAAGTGGCTCGTCCCAATCTTTGGTCAATGAGTGAACAAGGAAGTAATAACCTCACCCCTGCCTGCATCAGTAAGTGTATGAGGAGGAGATCGCTGGCTGCCAAAGTGTTTGAGGAGGAGGAGGTGGCTAACATAAGTCCTGGATCACAGAGTGCATAGCTAATCCCTGTCCTGTGCGAGGTAGTCTATGAGGGGGAAAGGCCAGTGGCAGCTATGTTTTGTAGCATGGATTGAGAGGAGATGGATGTTCCGTGTTCTGCATCACAGACTGCATGAGTTGGTGGGTCGTATCACTGTTTTGCAGAATGCAAGAGCAGGTGATGGCTGGCCACAACCTTAGGACACAGAGTGATATGCATGTATAGAGGAACTGAGCACTCCAACAGTGTCGGTTCAATTCTCTTACACTGAACAATAGTGAGTGACACTAAGGCCTGCGTTCACGAGTTTTTTTTTTCTAAAGTGGGCAGGCATTAGCCATTCTTGCGGAAGTTGACTGATGACAGCAATAATCGGTTGTCTCAATTCCTGGGTAACCAAAGTGGCAACTTTGGGGTTTAATGGGAACATGTGTTGGTCATGAAGTGTAAATCCCTCCAGAATACCTGATGCACATCCTCAATCGTAGCCCCTAACATTCTACATTTAACAAGTTTTGCTTTTCAAAAAAGTTTGATAACAGTGAAGGCAAGTCCCTAAAGGCTCACACTAGAGAGAATACAACCCGCTAGGAAATAAAGGCCCAAGTCAATCTTATCAGGAAAATACGTTTTAATCTGACATGCAGATGAGAACAACAGCAAAGAACTCTGCTGCTAAGAATGTTCTGCCGAAAAAGTAGTACAAGCAGGATCTTATAAAGAAAAATATTGTCATAGATGACGCAATACATACAGTAAAAACCCACGCAGCTTGTTGGTATGCGCCTATACGTGATCCGCCTGCTCCATAAGTGATGCCAGGTCATTGGTTGCAGCCCAGTCCGTCCGTCTTCCACCATGTGGGTGCTGCAGTGATCATCTTCTTCTCACGTCGAAGGTCAAAGAACAAATTAACTACACTCCTAACATAATGCTACTTTATCACTATACAGTGCACCCGGCAGGCCTTAAGATGGGCACAAAGGAGGTTCTGGGGTACTCTAACCATCACTCACACATTTCACTTCCTCCCTTTCACACCATTCGGCTCCAAGTTCTCCAACCTTGTTTTGAACTATAATTTATCCCTTCCAGCACCTCGCAATACAAATCGTACGATTGTCGCTCAATGATGTGCCTGGTCCATCCTCTATGAACATTTCAGGACTTGTTACTTGAGGTTGGTGGTCAAAGGGCACCTGGTGCCATGGAATTCAGGGATGTTAAGGTTTAGTAACTTATATGGTCTATAACTCATGGTCGCCTGGGGATGGGCCAAGCCATGCTTTGGCCAATGTGAGATAACAAGCACACCAGGCGCTGGTCTGTGGTCACGGCCTTGTAGGGCACATTCCTCTTGAGTAAAAAACACACTTTTGCAACACTGTTAAAACAATGAATAGGCGTGGCAGTTGGGGGTGTGGACTGTCCACATGGGAGCTCGGGCATGGCTGGAGATTTCCTTTGTCTTGCAATTTCGGCCAAGTGCATGTAATGCCGCATTCGCCGCATAGGCCTTACCTTCTACCTATGATTACTAATATCTACAAAAAATAGCAACGTTGCTTGCGCCCTGCGCTACACTATGTGGGTTGAATATATTTGATTATATTGAAGGGGGGTCCTTTGTATTGGGAAGTGGTTCTTTCACCGCCCCGCCCCTTACCCCATCATACTGCTTCAAATGCATCTTGCCTCACTTTAAAGCACTTTAGGGGTTGGACGGGGCTGCCCCCTTCCCAACATTCCCCTCTTTTGTTACTTCTACAGTAACAAACTCTTTAATACCCCTCTGCTCCCGATGTCTTCTTTCTGCTTCCACATACAGCTGTGTTCCCTTTATCAGTACCTACGCCCTGCACACTGACAGAAAACTCTCCCCTCTACGTGCATATTGCTCAGGTGAGTAAGTCATATAGATGCATGCCCCGTCCCCTGTCAGGTTCATCCAAACCTCTGTGTAATTCTCTATATCAGGAGGTGGAGAAATGATAGTATGGTATAGATGGTCAACTTCATCTCCATGCGGGCTGGGGAGTATTTCATAATTAGGGCCACTTTGGATATCAGTCTGTACATCAATATCTTTTGTCTCGCAAGGTGCTTTTGAAACACCAATTGATACCATCATTCTTGCGCTATTGGGTGCCACATTGGCACAACATCGAAGGCCCAATTGACAGGTACAGAAAATAACAAGGATGACCACAATGATTGGCATCAACATTTTCATGATCGCTCCGAGCCACAACAGGGCCCAACTGAATACCAAAGTAAACCAGTCACTCTCCTGTACTCCCCCCCTTCTTCTTCATTCGAACACCTAGGCCATGGACAGCTGCAATGATGTGGGATAATGATTAATTCTCCGCATCCTCTAGAGGCACACCTGTGCAGCTGGAATCACCATATATTTTTGAAGACCCCTCCTTTCACTGCTGTTAACATGTCCAAAACATATCGGTTTTGCATAGTCATAAGTTTCAATGCACACAACTCAACCTTGATTACATTGAACCCATTCTCTGTATCGTTTGCGAACTGGACTAGCTCCCATCTCACGATCTGCAACCATTCAGCATTTGCTGCAGCCTGCACTCCCGGCAAAAGTAAACAATGTGAAAAAGGATTCTGCTAAGCTGAAGAGCCTTTATTCTTCTGGTATTTCAGCAAGCAGTGTGGAAGAGTCTTTGACTCCAAACTCATCCTTTGATACGTATCATACTTTCTTCGTATTTCTCTTTTCATTATTCTATACACACCCTCAGGGATGCCAGCTTTAACAATGCTATCGAAAATAACATCATATTGTTTTGAATTGTTAGACAATCTCCTACTTGCTGATAACCTTTTCACTGTTTTCCCCCATTGTCGTGTTGTACCTGTTATAATCATCACTAACACTTGTATCAGCACTATTGCTATTCCTATATTCATTTCCATTATTATTGTTAGCATTCACACTATTACTAATATATGTAACTCTGCTAATATTATTAACATTTATATGTACTGTCCTATTTGGATAATATACAATCCCATTCCCCCCCTTTATAGGATCTCCCCCTATAACAGCATCACCCCAATACAGTGCCAATAGTACCATCAATGTCACAGAGAGAGACCCGAGATAATGATCAACCCACAATGATAAACAGAGGTCGATATTTTCTCATTTGTGCAGCTACACCTCGGGTCCGTACTTAACAAATTATTTACATTAGTCACATCCATCTTCTCTCCTAAAAGGAAAGCACAGACGCACAAGACAACGAAAAGGAGATACATACAAGACATATGTTTTACACACACAGAGGAAGAGAGGCAAAGGAAAAGAAAAGAGAAAGAGGGAGAGAGAAAGAGAGGAAAAGGAAACAAGAGAGAGAAAGAGAATGAGAGGAAAAGAGAGAGAGAAGGAAAGAAAGAAACAGCTCCTGAAAAAGAAAGATATGGAGCTAGCAGCTGAGCTTAGGCCCACCAATGGCGTGTACCACTGCACATGAATCGCTCCTGGACAGGCCAGTGATGTAGATGGGGTACAGGTATTGCTACCCCTACTTTTAAGATAATTGATGTGCCAACTTACTATCTGGAGGTGCCCTGCGGATGTTGGAGAGGTGGACCCAAGAGCACAAGCCCTTTAGTTTCAAAGCGAGGGGAGTGCAAAACATCACCTCGTAGGGCCTGTGGAACCGAGGGTTGTTCCACCTGTGCACGAAATTACAAACGTATACGAAATCACCAGGCAGCAGTGGTTGCATGGTCATGTGCTCGGGATCTGTCGCTGTTGTGTTTGCTATGCCTGGTGTCTCTGTTGTCTCAATCCTGGGAGGTGCAATCAGTCGGGAGACACATTTAATTGCTCTAGTTAGTGTGGTCAGATAATCTTTGAACTCATCGCCTAACACAGCTGCTGCCTTATGTGCACCTGAAGCACTTCTTGCAAGGGGTGTGAGGGTGTGCATAATTCAGACAGTGACCACTTCATGAGGTGACATACCGAAAATCTAGCAGCACATTTGCCATCCGGATGTGTGCATGGCCATGCCTCCACTCACCTTGAGAAAGGGCAAACCACTACAATGAGATATCTAGAGCTATTGCACCGCTCATCCATGTCAACATAATCTATGTGTAGTTCACGGAATGGGCCAGCTGGGCGGGGTAATTTGCCCCGTAACATCCGTAGTGTCATCCCTGTACTGAAATGTTGCCATGTAGTGCTTCGAACTGTGGGATGGGTAATGTAACTGTTGCTTTACTGTCTTCCCAGAGCTCTCATGTCTCCATTACAGATCTGTCGGGAATTGCTTGCAAACTCTCCATAACCACAACTCTTTCTCCCTTTCAGGTGCCCCTCCTTGTAACTCTATAATCTGGGAAATGGGCAATGCTGTGTAAGGAGTTGGATGTTCGCTTGCTGGTGTGGCATTCACTCAGTAGGCATTTTGTTTGGCAGATACGCCGCCATTTTGGCTGCAGCATCAGCGGCTCCATTCTCCATCAATATTCCGTCTGGCCCGTTGGTGTGGGCGGCACACTTGACGACTGCCACAACGATGGCTGGGTTAATGCTTCTATTAGTATTTCTGCACTGGAGATCCATCCGCCCTCCCAAACGCCCTCCTCTTCCAGCGGGATGGACCTGCATGCACAGTTGTTGTGATGTATGCTGAGTCTGAATATATTGTGACATGGCATACTTTAGATGCTCTCAATGCTTCGATAAGCGCTATGAGTTCTGCCTCCTGTGCAGAATAGTGCATGGGCAATCTTTGCAAGACCACTGTCTCGTACTCCCCTTCCTTAAGTCGTACAACCACTGCCCCTTTATGTCTTTGCCCATCCTCCTGGTCAATTGTGGATGACCCGTCAACGAAAAGTACCTCACCCTCCGCCAATGCATAATCCTTTGCTTTGGGGATATCATCCACCTCCCCCTCGTATGTGGCGCACTCGTGCATTGTCAGATCTTCGGCAGTGGGCATAACTGTTTAAAAGGTAGCCTGATTCACTGTTTTACATCTAACCACATGAATATGTTGCTTTCAAATAATAATCTCGTACACTGAAGATTACTGTGTAGTCAGGGTAGACTTTGACCTTTTTAGCATGGCAAATAGAGAATGTTCCACATACAACATGACTGAGCACCCCATCCCAACGGTAGAACATGTTCCTTTTGCAAATGAAGTAGCCACTAAAACTTGTTCGCACGAGAACTGCCCCTGAATCACTGAATCCAGTGTGCCACTGTAATAGGCCAATGGCTCATGGCCCATAGTGCTTTTCTGTGCCAACACTGTGGTCATCAGCTGGCCATCTAAATGTGAAAACAAGTCAAATTCCTGTGTATAGTCTGGGGTGGCTAGTACAGGCACAGAACTAATGACTTCCTTTAGTTTGCCAAACTGTTTGATAGTATCCGCAGTCCACTGTAACATATGAGCCTTTGTTTTTTATGCTTCCCCAGGGGCCTGCAGAAGTGGTCTTGTGTATGGCGGGTAATCTAAGATCCATGCCCTACAGTAGTTGCACAGACCCAGAAACATTTGCATTTATTTAACTGAGGTGGGTCTGGGAGTGGCACATATCTGGAAGGAGCCCTGGTATATGGTAGGTGGGGGTGGTGCCCTATCTGGGAGTATCCTTTTACCATTTGCTGATATGAACTGTCCTGTTGGCAGTATTTCAACCTATCCTTGTCAAACTTGTACCCCTTATAGGGCAGCAATTGTAAGAGTGCAATAGAATCCCTTCGGCAGTGCTGTTTACTGTCACTGCACACTAACAGATCATCTACATACTGAATACTCATGCTGGGCACCTGAATATTCCCTAAATCAGTGTGCAGTATTCTGCTAAATATGATCCAGCTCTCGCAGTACCCCTGAGGTAGCCTAGTATGTTTGAATTGCATCTGGCCCTGTGTAAATGCTATGAGGTATCTTGAGTCAGGATGGAGTGGAATCGAGAAGAAAGTATTTTTCAAATCCACTACAGTGAAGTATGTGGCTTCATTGGGGATGTTGCATAAAATTGTTGCAGGATTAAGGAGGACTGGAAATTCTTTCTGTATCACATCATTGAGGGGGTGTAAGTAATGGATCATTCTCCAATTGCCCCCTGTTGATTTCTTGACAGGGTATATCACCATGTTACACAAAGACATTGATGGCACAACGATCCCCACTCACACCCATCCGTGTCAATTCCTAACACGACAACCCTCTTGTCAGGGACCAATAATCCCTGTAAATTCAGTGACAATATTAATCACGCCACCACCTCAGGTGACACAGCTGGACGAAAGTTGAAATCAGTGGGCACTCGCCAACACTGTTTAGCAATCTGAGGCACGGCCTCCACAAGCACGGTAATACCTGTAAGGAACACATGGTGGCAACAGTAACAACAGACACAAGTGATTACAGTTCAAGTATGTTTATTAAACTGCATGCAGGTATGAGAAAAATGCCTAATCTAAACCTAAAGCTAAGATGGGAACAAGCTATGACCATCAAATAATAATAAGGCAGTCCTAGTAGCGTCTTGTCAAATAAAAAGGGCCTATGCTAAAAAACATATTGCCAATCCTTACCACTGAGTTACAAAAAAGAGTGTGGGATAATGTTCACCAAAAAAGAAAGATGTGTTCTTAAAATGATAAGTCAGGATGGTATGGCTGGGCCTCCCTTCCCTACGTTTCAAGTACGGGACAAGGCGGAACTTCTGAGCACAGCACACTCTTGGGCCCCTCCAGCACGAGGCTCATAAGTCTATTTAACAATACCAGAACCTTCAAGGGCCAAGTCTCTTTCCTCAAAGTCTCTTGCCTTAGGAGGCCTGCTGGATTAAAACAACAAACAAAAGTTCCTTCAGTGGACTTGCACCTTGGGCGATTGCTCTTCGCCCCTAGGATCTCCCTCTACCAGGCTCGGATCCCCCTTGCAAAGTGGGCCTCCCCCTGTCGGGCCTCCTTTAACACAGTTCATGAATTTCTAACACTGTTTCTGATTTGCTCAGTTTCATTAGAAAGAGTTGGTTCCCTTCTCCTAGCTTTCTTTCGGCATCCTTCTATCGGGTTCACACTTGCCTTACTTCACAGTACACAATCTTATCAGAAAGCGGGGTTCTCTTCCCCTAGCTTTCTCCTGGCAATGGGTCAGAGAGTTTCGATTGTACAAAGGATTTGACCTTATCTTTGTTGGACCACTCTGACATCTCATGCTGCCCTTTCCTAGGGCCTTCTGGTACTTGCAGTTTTCAATACAAAACCAAAGGGGCAAGCGAGAGTCCTTCGAATGAGAACTCCTGCGGCGCATGACCACTTTGCAGCTGGCCCTTGAATGGGCTTTCTCAAAGTTCAAACACACACACACACAAGTTATTTCTTCTCAAATTCCTTGCGTTCAAATAATGTTTCCACTTGCAACCTTGGGCTCAACACGGTTACGTTTCCTATAAGCTTCCTCCAACTCACAGACTGTGTTGAACCCATTGGTTTGTCTTGGCTCTGGAGACAAGGATGGTACCACAGTAGCCAGCATGCCGCCCACTTGTGCTGTCAATGCGTGAGTCCCCTGTGCACCATTGACATCTGTTCCTCCCCACACCATCTGTAACTCCCGCTCTTATGATTTCCCTTTCGGAGGGCTTTGTGGGACTGAGTTGTAAAGGGAAAGGGCAGTTCCCCCTTCGTCATCCTTCCAGGTCTCGCTGCCTTTCTCCTCCGTTTGAACTGCTGGTTCGGTGTAGCTGTTTCTTCGTGTGTTCAGCCTTGCTCGTTCTGTGCTTTCGTGCTCCGCCTTTTATCCCAGTGGGGAAGGTAAAGGGACATCAGGTGTGCATTGTTGTTGTCAATTGCCTGACTCTGCCTTGACCCGTGGGTTGGGACATGTCAAGTAAACGGCTCTGGTGTTAGTCCGTTGTCTGTTAGGGTGTAATTAATTGTTTGTGTAGGAAAAGGGGTGCGGGGGGTGGAGTGCCTAAATATCCTACAGGGTAGGATGGGGAAAAGGTGTTACAAGGAAGGGGGTATTGCATCTCAACCTTCGGTGTCCCACTGCCTCTCCCCAAAGACCCCTCGCCCAGGTGATCCTCCCCCACTGTTCCACCCCCAGGAACTGGATCCAATAGTGATGGCTGTGTCTTGGCCACCTGGATGACAGATCTCTGGGGACTAGCAGGAGAGACACCTTCAGATTTCTCACATACCATGAATGAACATGTCAGGGTCCACAGGAGTCCTGCGGACCACCACCTCCCTTGTCATTGTGTGTATTATCAACATTGCTCTTATAGCACACATTCCAGGAATGGAGCAAGCTATACCACGATCTGTAAATTATATTGTCATGTTTAATTTACTGAGCAGGTCCATGCCCAGTAAATTAACAGGGGAACTTTTGTAATATAGTAAGGGCGCCCATACTACCATCCCTCCCACCTTTACATCAAGGTCCTCAGTGCATGTAACCTTGGAGATAGCCCCAGAGAATCCCTGCGTATCAAGATCTTTTCCTGATATGGGAAAATGCCCCTCCATGATACATGATTTTAGTTGCACCTGAGTCCACCAAAAATATGAGCTCTTTGTTTCCTCTCTCAACCCACCTAAGGTTACTCTTCAGGGTGGATGGTCGTTGACAAGACCAGACATGCAAGTGTTCTCTGTGGGCTGTTCTAATCAGAATATGTGTTCGTTCCAGGGAACGAGAAGGGGTTGCCCCATCACTGCTGCTCCTCCAAATTAGAGCAGTAGCCCAACTCAGTACCCTGCTCACTGGCACATCACCGCAGTACCCCTTAGTCCATGGGGCCCTTGGGGCACATGGCCCTGCTGCTGTGACCCGTAATTATACCCCATTGCAGACCTGCTCCTGCATTCCTTTGCAAAATGCCCCCACCATAAACAATTTCAACATTGTGACAGTCCAACCCACCACCCCAGGGCCCAAATCCCCCCTCTTGCTCCTTGGAACCCCCCTCTTTCTCACTACAGTGCTCCCTGTTGCCACTATGGGCCGGAATACTGTGCGCCCCGCCCCACTATCCTTGTCCTCCTTCAGCCAGAGTGCAGCAATAGTGGTGCTCACTACCTGTTGGGTGCTCTCTGTCCCCTCCACCTGTACTGGCATTGACACAGGCACCTGACAAACAGTCTTTGCCAATTTCTTTTCTACCAATTTCTCTTCCTCCGCCTGATGCCTTTGGGCTGTTTCCCTCTCCTGCTCCTTGATCCTTTTACAAGTGTGCACTATTATATTCTGCATCCCTGACCACTCCTTTGCTTCAATACCCACAATCTTATCTAGCGCCTTCTGCACTTCCTTTGACAAGCCCCGATTAACAATAAAATAGAAAAATTGTATTGAATGATCCCACGATCTTCACATTTCGGCTCTCCACATCTCTTGCAATTTAAGAATACATTTAGCTGGGTCCTCATCGTCGCCCATAGTACACTGCATCAGGGACTGTAAATCAGCGGTATCTGGGAAAGCCATTCGTAGTGCGTCCAATACCTGTGCTCTAATTCCGTTAAATTATGCTCCATCATGTGGATCATCCCCAGGGTTATTCCTGGATATCCAGATCTAACCCACACGTCCCCAGCATGGTCCCCAATTATAGCAACCATCAAACTCTTGATGTCCCCTATTGCCAGGGGGACCTCTGCTGTTTGCTTTTCAAACTCATATATCCACTTGCTCATCCCTGCTGTGAGCTGTGGGAGAGCCTTAATTAAAATGTTGTATCTGTCTGGGGCAAGGGCACATACTGTGTCCTCCTGCACCCTTATGTATGAGGGGCATCTGCATCTTTGCCCTACCTCCAACACCCTTCTTCATTACTCCTGTCCTCTTTACTAACGCCATCCGGCCCGCCTTATTCCTCAACCTGCCCCCCTTGAACCTTCTACTTGGGGGGTACTCTCAACTGCTTCTTCCACCTTTTCTTCTCCATCACCCTGACCATCACCAAACGTATCATTGTCCTCCTCCCTCACATTATTTCCCAGTGCTATATTCTCCTGTCCAAGAACTGTCTACTCACCCCTGTTTCCCTCCTTCTCAACACATACATGTCGTATTCCTTCATTATCCATCCTAAGCAGTACCTCCCCTGACCTCCATTTTCCCGGCACCCCTCACTGCTCTTGAGGATGCCTGTATCCTGTTCAATTCTGTTAGTAATCCTGCCAATCTATCTTCGAACTCCCTTTACCGGAAACCCGCAGATGCCGATACTTCGGGCGGGTGTTTATATGGAGGTGGGGGAGCAGAATCCTGTGGTGTTACTGGTGCTGAAGGGGACCCTACCGCAGTGGGTACATAGATTGGATTTGTGTACCTGTCCGCAGGACAAGCTGCAAGGGATATAATCCCCTGCGTTCCACTGGTGCCCACTCTCTCCTTCTCCCCACCGGCACCTTATATCTTTCTGTATCTGTACCCCTGCTCCGCCCCCTGGTCTTCTGTATCTTCAAACATGTGGCAGAGGTCTAGGATTTCTTTCCTCTTCTGTAGCTGCTTTATGCTTAACTACTAAAAATGTGGACATGTGTTCCAAGACACTCTTATTGTGCAAGCCCTGCTCTGGCCATGGGCAGGGCCTTCCCCCTCCTCCTATCTCCTTGTATGAGACCATTATTTTTATTTCCGCATTCCTCCTTTAAATAATATATTTTATCATGGTACCACCTTCCCTCCCCTTGCGAGGAGGGGCTTGCTGCCTTACCTTTGTCTTACCATTGCCTTACCTTATAACATCTTACCAGCACAAACACCAATATGAAATAGCACAAACCACACCCACGTCACATCAACAATCTCACTCTCCACGTGTTCACACCTCTCACACTTCCCCATGCATCTGTCCCCTACTTGTTATTGCTTACAAGAGTCTACTCACATGTGCATGCTCACCCAAACTCTTCCGTCACAGGGTTCCGACACCGGCTCTCACTCTCCTCTGAGCCTTGCCCACCTTCAAAGCGCAGAGAGCACTTCTCTTAAAATGGCTCCTACTAAACCACTCTGAACACGCGTTTCTTCGGGACCAGTCTCTGTAGGTGGGAGCAGCTCCTTCTGGAGGAGCAGCCTGGAAGCCTCTGCAAGAAGGTGGGGTGCTGGGATCACATTGGGGTAACCAATTGAACGCAAGTCCCTTAACGCTCACACCAGTGAGAACACAACCCACTAGGGAAAAAAGGCCCAAGTTGATCTTGAAAGGATAACAAGTTTTAATCTCACACGCAGATGAGAGCAACAACAAAGAACTCTGCTGCTAAGAATGTTTTGCCGAAAAGTAGTGCAAGCAGAATATTATAATGGAAAACATTGTCATAGAGGATGCAATACATAGAGTAAAAACCTGCACAGCTGGTTGGTGTGTGCCTATACATGATCCACCTGCACCATAAGAGATGCCAGGTCATTGCTTCCAGCCCAGTCCGCCTGTCTTCCATCACGTGGGTGCTGCAGTGATCATTTTATTCTCACATCGAAGGTTGAACGTTAAAGAACAAATTAACTACACTCCTAACATAATGCTACTTTATCACTGTACTGTGCACCTGGCAGGCCTTTTAAACTGGCAAAAAGGAGGTTCTGGGGCACTCTAAACTTTACACACACATTTCACTAACTCCCTTCCATGCCATCCGGCTCCAAGATCTCCACCCCCGTTTTGAACTATGTGTCCCTCCCAGCACCACGCAATACAAATCATACGATTGTCGCTCAACGATGTGCCCTGTCCCTCCACTTTGAACATTTCAGGACTTGTTACTTGGAGTTGGTGGTCAAAGGGCACCTGGTGCCATGGAATTCAGGGTTCTTAAGGTTTAGTTAGTTAAATGGGCTATAACTCGTGGTCGCCTGGGAATGGCCTGGGTCATGCTTTGGCCAGTGTGAGATAACATGCACACCAGGTGCCGGTCTGTGATCAAAGCCTTGTAGGGCACATTCTTGAGTAAAAAACACATCTTTGGAACACTGTTAGAACAATGAATAGGAGTTGTGGCAGTTGTGGTTGTGGGCTGTCCTCATGGGAGCTCGGGCATGGCTGGAGATTTCCCTTGTCTCGCAATTTGGGCCTAGTGCATTCAATGCTGTATTCGTCCCACAGGCCTTACCTTCTATCTATGATTACTAATATCTACACAAAATAGCAATGTTGCTTGTGCCCTGTGCTACACTATGTGGGTTGATTATATTTGATTATATTGAAATGCCGTCCTTTGTATTGGGGTGGTGGTCCTTTCAGCATCCCCCTTCCTCCGTGGCCCATCAAAGTGCTTTAAATTCATCTCGCCTCACTCTAAAGCACTCAGGGGGGTGGGATGGGGCTGCCCCCTTCCCAACATTTTCTACATTTATAATCACATATTTTAATAAACATTACAATACAGATGAAAATGTGTGAGGAGTAGATAACAGTAGATAAAATGCGCAGCACTTTAGAGTAAAGCGCTATTTAAACTTAATAAATACAAATACAAATAACGCTGCCAACAAAAGCTTACTCAGCCGTTAAGATAGCTCAGCGGGTTGAGCACTCGCTGCTATAATCTATGTGTGATCTGCAGGTTGCAGGTTCGAATCCTGGCAAAGACAACTCAGCCTTTCATCCTCCGCGGTCGATAAATGAGTATCAACTTCAGTTGGGAGGATAAATGTATGTAACATATGTTCTCTGTGCAGCGCTTTGGTGGAAGCGATATATAAATAACTCATTATTTTTGAGAAAGTTCATATTGGGAAGTGTGGCTGTTCCGCATGTCAACTTTTACAGTGCCCATTCTTTCAGGGCATTATATCTGGTAAAAAAAAAAAAAAAAGTATCACTTTAACATCTCGTATGCAAGTATTGTTACAATGTATATTTGCAATCCTTAATATAGTATAGTAGAAGCCTGACATATTGCAAATAGAGGAATTGGAGATGATAATGGCTCTTTCAAAACCTATGTGTTACATCACAAAGATGTTTGTCCATGCCAGGGGGACAGGCAGTGGGCATATTTGCAATGGAGTATTGTCATGTCTCACAACACTTCAGGATTTGGGCACGTTATGCAGATCCGAAGTCTTCTTGAGCTCTGGCGGTACAGCAGACTCCCCTCTCACACAGGAGGAAGCCCCCTGATAGCTAGCTCATCACAGCCACTATAAGAGTTGGCCGAGTGCCTCAAGTTTGGAGGGCGTGGGGAGAAATGGCTGATCCCACCTTTTAAATAGTGCAGGGGGGGTAGCTGAACAGATCCTCGCATATGTGGGTTTGGAGTTGGCTACTATGCACCCCTCAGACAAGCTAATAAGAAAGGCCTGTTGGCAGCCGCTGGGTGAGTGGGTGCACATATTTGGGACTGGACAAACTGTTGCAGACGGAATGGGAGCAAAGGTGGCTCAACACGACAGTTCGAGGAATTCTAGGAGCAATGGCTGAGCCAGAGTTAAGAGGGAGTAACAGGAGAGGGCTGATGTCAGCTCCATGGAATGGGCACATCGCCAGAGTGTTTTGGGAGAGCTACTTTAGCATGTTACCTCAGCTCAGTGGGTCTAATAAGCAGACCTGGACCCTTCACAGGGTCTGTACGGAAACGGCTGAACACAATCTCCTAGGGTCTGTGGAGAAATGCCTGAGCACATGACCTCATCTGGGGTGTTGAGAGATGAATTAGAACATTACCGTTCCTATCAGAGCCGTAGGAGAGGAGGCCCAGCCTGAGCACGTTATTTTACCACAGAGGATGCGAAGAAATGGGATGAACAGGGACTGCATTGCAACCGCGCATGCGTGCAGATCTATCCGAAACTTCTTGATCCCTCACATGGATTCAAAAGACATGGTAGAGCAATGGCCACCAAAGGGTTTGAGTAGTGATGCCAGAACAAAGGGATAAAGCGGAGATGGCGGAACAAAAGCTGTCGAAAGGCTTCATTAGAAATGGCAAAACAAGGCAGTCAAAAGGGCTTGAGTGTTGCTAGCAAGCAACATACATTGAAAGTCTTGAGTGGAGATGCCAAAACAGAGGACATCAAAAGGCTTGAGAGGATGTGGTGGGTCAAAGGCAGTGAGATGACGCATGGAGTTTGTGGAATAAAGGCCATCAAAGGGCTTGAGTGTTGCTAGCAAGCAACATACATTGAAAGTCTTGAGTGGAGATGCCAAAACAAAGGACATCAAAAGGCTTGAGAGGATGTGGTGGGACAAAGGCAGTGAGATGACGCATGGAGTTTGTGGAATAAAGGCCATCAAAGGGCTTGAGTGGTGAAGGTAGAGCAAAGGCCATCAGAGGGCTTGGGTGAAGATCGCAGCACAAAGGCCTTTAAAGGGCTTGAGAGGAGAAGGCAGAACAAAGAACATCATAGAGCTTGACTACTGATGGCAGAGCAAAGGCCATCAAAAATCATGAATGGAGATGGCAGAATAAATGTCATCAAAAACCTTGCATGGAGATGGCAGGAAAAACACTGTTAAAAGGTTTGAGTGTAGACAGTGGGAAAAAGGCTGACAAATGGCTTGAGTGAAGATTTATAAGTGTAAATAGCAGAACAAAGGCTTTTGAAGGGCTTAAATGGAGATGACAAAACAAAGACAGTTGAAAAGCTTCAGTGGAGATGATGGAAAGAAGTCCAACAAAGGATTTGAGCGAAGATTGTCGAATGAAGGCAGTCAGAGGCTTTAAAAGGAGATGGTGGAACAAAGGCCAACACAGGGCTCGCAGAGAGAAGGCAGAGAAAAGGTAATTAAAAGACGAGTTGAGATAGCAGAATAAAGGTCATTAAAGGGATAGAGTGGAGTTGGTGGAACAAAGTCCATCATAGGCGTTGAGTGGGAATGGAAAACAAAAGGCCATCAAGGGCTTTAGAAGAGATGGCAGAGCGAAGACCATCAAATGTCTTGAGTGGAGATAGCAGAACAAAGGCCATTGAATGACTGGAGTGGAGATGGTGAAGCAAAGGCCATGGACGTGTTTCAATGAAGATTGTGGAACAAAGGCCATCAAAGGGCTTGAGTGGAGATGGCGGAACAAAGACATCAAATTGTTTGCATGGGATGGCGTACCATAAGGCTTTCAAAGGGCTTGACTGGAGATGGTGGAACAAAGGCCATCGAAGGACTTGAATGGTAATGGCAGAACAAAATCAATTGGAGGGCTTGAGTGGAGATGGCAGAACAAAGGCCACCAAAAGGCTTGAGAGAACTTGGCAGAACAAATGCCATCAAAGGACTTGAGTGAAGATAACTGAACAACGGGTGTCAAAGGGCATAAGTAGAGATGGCAGAAAAGGGACATTAAAGGGATTTGAGTGGTGATACCAGAACAAAGGCAATCAAAAGCCTTGAGTGGAGAGGGGAGAACAAATGCAGTCAAAGGGCATAAGTAGATATAGCAAAACAAAGGACATAAATGGGCTTTAGTGGAGATGGTGGAACAAAGGGCATCAAAGGGCTTGACAGAACTTGGCAGAACAAATGCCATCAAAGGATTTGAGCAAAGATAATAGAACAAAGGGTGTCAAAGGGCTTAAGGAGCTAGAGTGGCGATGCAACAACAAAGGCAATCAAGAGCACTGAGTGCAGATTTTAGAACAAAGGGCTAAAGCGGGGATTGTGAAAAAAGGCTATCCAAGGGCTTGATTGGAGATGGCAAACCAAGGCCATCAAAGGGCGTGAGTGGTGCTAGCAAAGAAAATCTGTTGAAAGTCTTGAGTGGAGATGGTAGAACAAAGGCCATCAAAAGGCTTTAGAGGATGTGGGGGACCAAAGGCAGTGAGTAGACATGTGTGGAGTTTGTGGAATAAAGTACATCAGGGTTTGAGGGTTGATGGCAGCACAAAGGCCATCATAGGGCTTGACTACTAATGGCAGAGCAAAGGCCATCAAAAATCATTAATAGAGATGCAGAATAAATGCTATCAAAAGACTTGCATGGAGATGGCAGAACAAAGACCATTAAAAAGCTTGAGTGGAGACAGTGGAACAAAGTCTGTCAAAGGGATTGAGTGGAGATAGAGGAACAAAGGCAATTGAAAGCCTTATGTGGAATAAACAATACAAAGGCAGTTGAGAAGCTTGAGTGGAAATGGTGAAACAAAGTCCAACAAAGGATTTGAGAGGAGATTGCAGCACAAAGACCATCAAAGGCCTTGAGTGAAGATGGTGAAATGAAGGCCATCAGAAGCCTTGACAGGAGATGGAGGAGCAAAGGCCAGCAGAAGTCCTGCATAGAGATGCCAGTAAAAAGGCAATTAAAAGGCTTGAGTTGAGATAGCAGAATAAACGTCATCAACGTGCCAGAGTGGAGATGGTAGAACAAAGGCCATCATAGGGGTTGAGTGGAGATGGAACACAGAAGGCCATCAAAAGACTTCACAAGAGATGGCAGAACAAAGGCCATCAAATGGATTGAGTGAAGATGGCAGAACAAAGGCCATTGAAGGACTGGAGTAGAGATGGGGACGCAAAGGCCATGGAAGGGTTTCAGTGAAGATTGCAGAACAAAGGCTATCAAAAGTGCTTGAGTTGAGATTCATTTTTTCAATTTTCATTTGTAAAGCACCTTTCACCATAATTATGGTCCCAATGCACTGTTAGTTGAATGCCCTCGGAGGGGCCTGAGTCCAACATATGGGAGAAATGGGAGCTGCTATTATGCGTGTGTGCATTTCAGACATTAATGTTATGAGGGGGTGACCAGGAGAGTGCTAGTGGCCATGAATGAATGGCATGTGGATGGGCAGAAAGGAGGTATACTATGAGCTAAACAGGGGTGCATTGTGTTTAAGTGGATATAAAATGATGTGTGTAGCTATAGTTTCAATTTTTGTAGTGAAAGGTAACTTTATTCTTATGGCAGATGTGTTGTGCAACAGTGTTTGTGTTATATGTGAGTCTGGGGTGTGTGGAAATGATCCTGTGCCTTCTGGTAAATTACGAAGGTGTGGACTGCGAGAGGAAAAATGGGTTAGCTGTACAAACAACAATGTCTACACCCTGGGTTCCATCTATGTACAAAGAGCAGTGCAAAGTCTCACGTAAGATCTAAGTGCAACATTGAATACATAAATACTCTCCCTCTGAAAGGATCTAAGAGTGGTACATTGGTAGCCCTAGTTCCTTCAAGTTGGAAAAGGCACTCATTTCATTTCTATTTTCTGCAGCAAGGCCCACCCTCCTGTGTGATGGCGGAACAAAGACATAACATTGTTTGCATGGGATGATGGAACATAAGGCTTTCAAAGGGCTTGTCTGGAGATGATGGAACAAAGGCCATAGAAAGTAATGGCAGAACAAAATCAATCAGAGGGCTTTAGTGGAGATGGCAGAACAAGGCCTTCGAAGGGCTTGAGTGGAGGTGGCAGAATAAAAGCCATGAATAGATATGATTGGAGAAGTTAGAACAAAGACCATCAAAAGACTTGAGTAGGGATGGGGGAACCAATACCATCATAAGGCTTGAGTGAAGATGGCAGAACAATGGCCATAAAATGGCTTGAGTGGTGACGGCAGAACAAATGCCATCAAAGTGCTTCAATGGATTTAGCAGAACAAATGACATCAAAGGTCTTGAGTGGAGACCGCAGAACAAAGGCAATCCAAGTGATGCAGTGGAGATGTTTTAAAAAAGGCCATAAAAGGAATGGAGTATGGAAGGCAGGACACACAGCCCCAAGGTGCCAAGGTGGAGATGGCAAGAGAAAAAGGCTTGAGTGGGGATGGTGAAACAAAGGCCATCCAAGGGCTTGATTGGGGACAGTGGAACAAAGGCCACCAATGGTCTTGAAAAAAGATAGTAGAATAAAGGCCATTAAATCGATTGACTAAATATGGAAGATCAGAGACCATCAAAATACTTGAGTGGAGAAGGCAGAATAAAGGCATATAAGGATTTGATTGGAGATGGTAGAACAAAGGTCATCAAACGGCTTGAATGGCGATGGCAGATAAAAGAAGGGTGAACTGCTTTACTGGAGATGATGGAACAAAGACCATCAAACTGCTTGAGTGGGGGTGGTGGAGGAGCAAAGGCCATCAAAGGTCTTTAGTGGAATTGGCAGAACAAAGGACATCCAAGAGATCCAGTAGAGATGGTGGAACAAAGGTGGCTGGAGGGCTTAAGTGAAGATGGCAGAACAAAGACCATTGAAAGGCTTGAGTGAATATGGTAGAACAGAGGCCACCAAAGGGCTTGAGTGGAGATGGCAGGACATAGACGGTTAAAGCGCATGATGGGAGATGGCAGAACAAAAAGGCTATCAAAATTCTTGAGTGGACATGTGGAACAAATACCATGGAATGGATTTAGTGGAGATGGCAGTACAAAGGCCATCAAATGACTTCAGTGGAGATGGCAGAACGAAGGCCATTAAAAGTATTGAGTGGTGGTGGAATAAAAGACAAACAAGGGCTTAAGGGGAAATAGCAGAACTTAGGCAAATAAAGGGCTTGCGAAGCTGGAGGAAGAAAGATCATCAAAGGGCTTGAGGTGGGATTGCAGAACAAAGGCCATGAAAAATCTTGGGAAGAGAGGGCATAGCTTGGCCATCAAAGTGGTTTATTGGGCATTTCAAAGCAAAGGCGATCAAAGGCTTGAGTGGAGATGGTGGAACAAAGGTCATCAAAGGGCTTAAGGAAGTTGGCAGAACAAAGGCTTTCAAATGGCTCGAATGAGATGGCAGAAAAAGGACCATCACAAGGCTTAAATAAGATTTCAAAACAATAGCCATCAAAGAATACGAGTGGACATGGTGAAACAAAGGACATCTGAGGGATTGGGAAGAGATGGGACAACAAAGCCCTTCAAATGGATGAGCAAAGATGGCAGAACTAAGCCCATCAAAAGGCTGGAGTACAGATGGCAGGACAAAGGCCCTCGCAGGATTCTCAAACTTAGGTGGGCTCTCCACTGTGTACCTAATACACATTACTGTTGTTGTTCTGAACTGTGGTAAACCTGTGCCTGTTGCTCTATTCCTGTCTGCGGGCTCTCGCATCGTCTGTCTTCCCCCCCTCCACTCCCTCCTACTCCATGGTGCTCTCTATCTCGCCTATCTTCTCTAACTGCTTCTCCATCGACTATCCTGCTCTCCTCACTAAATCTGGTAGGAAAAAGTTTAAAAAGGACATCCTGGTCTCCAACCCAGGCCTCCCTATCGCTGACACCTATACCAGTGCCTGCTCCAAGGAAACTCTTACTGACATCCTCTTTTTTGTGCCTTCGCCTGACCTATGGACCCTTCATATGGTCTCTGTGCTCTCTCCTTTCTCCTCTTCTCCCATTAATGGTGGCACCCGTTGGGATGTCCTCCTGGCCCCCTTCTGCTCCTCTAAGGCCATCATTAATGTCTATGCAAATGGGACCGTCTTGGTCCAAGGTCCTCAGGCCAACCTTCACCTCTTTGATAGACGCTTCCCTCGCCTCATCAACTTCCTTTCCTCTCCCGCTGTCCCCCCTCCTCTATCCTTGGCTACCTTGCCTCTACCCTCCCTCCCTGCCCCCTCTAGTGCTCCTTCTTCACCTCCTTCTTCTACACCTCCGCAGGGCGTACCTCTGATCTGTACCCCCTCCCGGAAGTCCTTCAAGGCTGGCAACCTTCTCCACATTGCCACTCTTAACTCTCGCTCTGCCATCAAGCATTCCTCTGATATCTGTCACCTTCTTGAGGAACTGGACCTTGACGTCCTCGGTCTCACTGAGACATGGTTCACAGCCAGCTCTGTCACCAGCTTTGACACACTCCTTCCTGACGGTTACAAGATCTTCTCCGTGCCCAGGCCCAACCGTGCAGGTGGGGGTGTTGCCCTTATCTTCCCTGAGTGGATTCCTGCCACTGTCACTCCTACGCAGACCTACTCCTCTTTTGAATGTCTTGTCTGCCGACTCTCTCTCTCTCCTAGCCATTCTCTTACTGTGGCTACTATCTATCGGCCACCTGGTCAAATTTCCTCCTTCCTCTCTGAGTGGGCTGACCTCTCCTCCTCACTCTTGTCCTCAACCACTCAACTCCTCTTTCTTGGAGACTTCAACATCCACCTTGATGCCTCTTGTCCCCCCACTGGACTCTTTCGTGACCTCTGCGACTCTCTCTCACTCTCTATTCTCCCGTCTGGGCCTACTCATTCTGCAGGGCACACTCTTGATGCTCTGATTTCTTCTGACCTTCCCCTCTCTGTCCCTCTCTCCACTCCTCTCTCCTGGAGTGATCACTTTCTCCTATCCTCCCACCTCACCCTCCCTACCCCACAGGCAAAGCCACCCTCATCATTGCCACTCACCTTCTCGGTCATCCGACCCATGAAGCGCGTGTCAGTTGAGGCTTTCGCTGCCACCTTCTCGCCCCCCCTCCCCCTTCGGCTGACTCCCACCCTGACACAGCCCTCTCCATGCTCCACTCTGCTATATCTGATACTCTTGATATCCTTGCCCCTGTCATGAGAATCCGCCTGAAGCCCAAAGCCAAATGTAACTCCTGGTATGACTCGGATCTCGTCACCCTAAAACGCAAGTGCAGGGTGGCTGAGAGGAAATGGCGTGCTTCATGTTCATCCTCTGATAAACTGGCCTGCCGCCTGCTCCAAAGGCAATACCGTCTCTCCGTTCTCACCAAAAAGAGAGCCCTTATCCAAGCCCGCATCTCTGCGGCATCCAACAACTCGGCTGAACTCTTTAAAATCTGCAAGGAGCTTGCCAACCCTGCTGCAGTCTCTACCTCTCCTGTCCCCTCCCAGGGCCTCTGCACTGCACTGGCCTCGCACTTCATCTCAAAAACTCAGGACATCCTGTCCTCACTCTCCTCCTATCACCTCCCTCCCTCTCTTCCCGCCTCTTCCTCTGGCCCTTCTGCAGCCACCCCTCCTCCCTCCTTCTCTGCCTTTCCACTTTTTTCTGCTGACGAGGTTTCCAGACAAGTCCGATCTATGAAAGTCTCGTCTAAACAGGTTCACCCCTGTTCCTCCACAACTATCAAGGACCACATCGACTCCCTGGCTCCTGCCCTGGCTGACTTTTGCAACCACTCCTTCGCCTCTGGAATCTTCCCTTCCCCCCTCAAGCACTCCCTTGTGCACCCTCTTCTTAAGAAACCCTCCTCCGACCCCTCCTGCCCGGCTAACTATCGCCCAATCTCCATCAGTCCCTTCCTGGGCAAGCTCCTGGAGAAACTGGCCATCTCCCAGCTTAACCTCCATGCCGAAACTGTTGGTAGTCTCCATGACCATCAATCTGGATTCAGAGCGGCCAGAAGCACGGAAACTGCTCTCCTGAACATCCGTGAGGACCTGCTCTTGAACCTTGACTCCAACACTCCGTGTGTTCTCATTCTGCTCGATCTCTCTTCTGCCTTTGACACTGTCAACCATGCCATCCTGCTCAACCGTCTCCGTGATGACCTGGGTATCACTGGTCAGGCTCTGGCGTGGCTGACCTCTTTCCTTTCAAATTGACCCTCCCAGGTCCAACTTGGGTCCTTCCTCTCTGACATCTTTTTCTCCACCTGTGGTGTTCCCCAGGGATCTAATCTCTCTCCCTGGCTGTTCAACCAGTATCTGGCACACCTTGCCCACCGCATCGCCGCTCTCTGCCCCTACTTTCAGTGCTATGCGGACGACACCCAGCTCATTTTCAGGCTACCCTCGGCCTCCTCCTTTCCTTCCCTCATCTCTGACTGTCTATCTGCCATCCAGGAATGGTGTGCCGCCAATGACCTCTGCCTTAATGCTAGTAAGACTGAGATTCTACTCATCGGCACACCCACTCCCTCCTTCCCTGTAGCTCTCTGGCCATCCTCGCTTGGCCCTCCTCCTGCTCCTACCTGCAAGGCAAAAAACCTCGGGGTCATCTTCGACTCCACACTCTCCTTCTCCCCTCATATATTTGACGTCTCTAAGAAGTCACACTACCAGCTGCACCTCCTCAGAGGTATTCTTCCCTTCCTCTCCTTCCCCCAGAAGCTCACTGTCTCCCGAGCCCTGGTTCTCTCGAAGCTGGACTACTGTAACAGCCTCTATCTTAATCTGCCTGCCTCCACTCTCCGCCCCCTGCAACTCATCCAGAACAGAACTGCGAGACTTGTCCTTGGCCTCAAGCCCAGGGACCGTATCTCTCCAGGACTGAAATCTCTACACTGGCTCCCAGTGGTTGCGAGGATTAAGTTCAAAACCCTCTGCATTGTCCACAAGGCCTTCTGGGGCCTGGGGCCTAAATACCTTCAACTCGCTCTTCCTAAATATCTTCCTTCCCGAGCCCTTCTCTCATCCATCTCCAACTCCCTCAGGGTCAGCCGCTTCTCGAAGCAAGGAGTCGGGGGTCGATCTCTTGCCGTGGCAG
Organism: Ambystoma mexicanum; assembly: GCF_040938575.1. Taxonomy (NCBI): domain Eukaryota; kingdom Metazoa; phylum Chordata; class Amphibia; order Caudata; family Ambystomatidae; genus Ambystoma; species Ambystoma mexicanum. The sequence continues at coordinate 1,134,156,454 of NC_090929.1, read as the reverse complement.
GGTCCTCCCTCTGGAACAGCCTTCCTGCCTCCCTGAAACTTGAGGAGAACCATCTCCGGTTCCGGAAGCACCTCAAAACCTTCCTCTTTGCTTCTGCTTTCTCTCTCCCTCTCCCCTGCTAAAGTCTCGACATGAATCTGCACCGAATCTGCAACTGGGCCACTCTCACCGACCTCGGTCCTGGTCCCAGCCACTCTCCTCTTGCACTGCCTCCCTGGCAACCCCTGCACTGAGGGACTGTTCTCTGTATCCCTACAGCCCCCCTTTTCCCAGCACTTGTCTGCACTTACCTTGCACTTGCCACCAGCTGGCCCTATTTATTTACTTATTCTACTTACTTGTACTGCACTTCCCCCTTCCCCTTGCACTTTTCCCCTTCCCCCTTCCCCTGCACTTGCGCGGTCTGAATGTCACCTGGCCTAGTAGGATCGTTGTCTGTCTTCCCCTTGTTTCCCCCCCCCCCTGCCTCGTCGCGCCTTGAAACACTTGTGTATAGGCGCGTTACAAATGCCATATCATATCATATCATATCATAAAAGGATTGATAGGAGATGGCAGAGAAAAGGCCATCCAAAGGATTAAGTGAGACTGTATAACAATAGGCGTCAATGGAGGTGAGTCGAAATGTGAAACAACAGCCATCAAAGGGCATGCATGAAGATGGCGTAACAACAGCCATCAAAGAGCTGAGTGAAGATGGTGTAACAAAGGTCATCAAAAGGTTTGAGTGGAGGTAGCAGATCAAAGGCCATCAAAGGGCTCGGGTGAATATGGCAGAACAAAGGTCATTAAATAGGTTGCTTGGGGATGTTTGAACAAAGACAGCCAAAGGGGTTGAATACGGAGGGCGAAAGAAAGGCCATCAAAGGGCTTGAGTCGAGATGGCAGAACAAATGCCATCAAATTGCTCAAGCGGAGATGGCACAACAAAGCCAATCAAGGGGGGTGACTGAGAATGATGGAGCAAAGCCCATCAAAGGGCTTGAGTAGAGATGATAGAACAAAGACCATTGAAGGGCTTGAATGGCAATGGCTGAACAAAGCAAAACAAAAGAGGTGATGACTGGAAGGTGTACAATTAATCTTAAACTCGGGCATTGCTCTGGGTAACCCTTCAGACCATTGTTCTACGCCTGCCAAACCCCTACAAAAGGGGAAAGACCATATGCAAATCATGTTTTGTCCCACCCCAAAAGGGGCAGTCCAGCCCAAACTGCTGACTTGCCCTTAAATATCATTGAGAACACTTACCCACACTTTACATGCAAATCGTCAAGAATGAACTTCCATTCCCATGAATACAAGAATACTGTGACATGGAAGATGAGCCGAGTAATGCAGATCAAAGAAGACCTAGAGCACATTGTGAAGAATCCTATGGATCCTTCAATGAAACCCTGCCAAAAGCCTCCTCCCAGGCAGCCAGGGAAAGGCAGATGCTTCCTGATCTTGACCTTGTAGGTGGTGTAATGCAGGAGGATCACCTGGGAGGAGACAAGGCCCATGGTGGTGAGGAGATCCCGTGGGATGAGATGCAGTATTTGTCCTTTGAAAGGGAAAGTCTTTCAAGGTTACAAAAACAGGTAATGACTTACTTTCATTATAATGTCCCTGAAACACATATTAGATCTGTGGCTTTGGGCACAAGTGCCATAAAAACTGAGCAAGACTTAACCACAGAAATACCCTTCAAGGTATTTCAGGATAAACAACCTACTTACCCCCAAAGATATAACAGACAGGAAAATATTGCCTTAACTAGTTTGTCTTCCTTTGTAACAATACATTCTAATAATCTGTCCTTAAATAAGATTAAGGTGAATATATCTACCCTTAAAAATCTGAAGTTATTTACAAGAACTAACTTTGTTGTTGAAGACGACAAGTCCCAAAACCCCACAGATACTTGGATGAGGAAGAGGACTGAAGAGGTATGCTGTAGCAGTAGTCAGGCAATTAATCCTAACAGCCCACACCTGAAGGAACCTGGGAGGCATAAAAGGCCCCTTCTGGTGCAGGCAATGTGAAGGAGCTGGAACTGTGCTGTGACTGGAGTGAATGCAGTAGCAGTAGAGGCAGAGAGAAGAAGGCACATTGCTGGCAAACCAAGCAGAAGTGGGAGAACCAGAGGGTTGCCAGAACGTGGATACAGCTGATTTCACCTGATTGTTCTGAAAGGGTCCTGTTGCCCCAAACTTGAAGTGCAGAGGCTGCACAGCGGAAGGCACACAGGAAGGCTGTCTTTCCGCATGTGAGCCTGACTGCTGTGGTTGCTTTGAAAGATGCATGTCAGAGACCGAGGCAAGGAGCTATTGTCAAGCCGTGGGTCTCAGGAGCAAGAGAGGCTGCTTAAATGAGTGGCCAGACTGGAGACACCTTCAGCAAGGAAGGGTGTGGGTCCCTGTGAAGCCAGAAGTAGTAGAAGTTATTGCAGAAGTTGTGAAAGTTGTGCAACCCACAGAACAAGGATTACCAAAGCCGGTGAGTCAAACCTGACACTCTGATTCCTTGTGCAAGTAATGCCGACAACAGTATCCAGCTTACTATTCACTCGTGTATAGTCAAAAGTGAGCTGAAGTTGTTTGTGGGGTCTTTAAGAAGGGGACAATGGATTAGTAGCACTCACGTATATTGGGTAATTCTCATTTACTCGCTTGAAGAGCAAATGCTGTGAAAATCCATTGTTAAACCCTTAAAGCCTGAAAACCTATGAAGAAGTGGTCACGTGTCTCATTTCACAGAGTAAATGTTGCAAAGGGCACTGTTGAACATTTAACGTTACAAAGGCCATTGTTGAACATTTAACCTTTCAAATTTAATTAAGAAGTGATCGCTTGTGTCTAATTTTACTTTTCCAAGAGAGACTGAGTTATACCTCTTTATTCACATGAACAATTCTTCAACCCAAAAGAAGTTAAGAGAGAGTGGGCATTTCCCAAGCCAAGAGTCCTCCCCTATTTAGAGTCGTAGCAGCCTTTCTTAAAGCCAGAAAACAAGACAGCCAATGCTGTGAGCCCAATAGAAGTACAATCTTGCTTAAGATACCAGTGTGCAAGCATTACCTGAATCCAGGACAGTAGCACAAAGGCTTCTGGATAATTACCTTGGCTAACAGTTGGTAGAGAGGTGAAGACAAATTTGAGGAAGGGAAACTTGCGGCCTACAAAGATTATTTGGAGTTGACAGAACCTATATTACCAAATAATGTGAGAGAAACAGATAACTGGGTCATAACGGCAAACCTAGGTTGTTATTGTGGCAGACAGACAAGAGAGACAAATAGACTGCCCCTTTTGAAGACAGATAGACAGAGGAAGAGTGCCTTGCCTATTTGAAGAGGTTGAAGTACATTAAAGTGAATCTTGTCATACAATGTCTTGAGTCACAAAATACTGAAGCTGTGGTAGGGGTACAAATACTGAAGCTGTGGTGGTAAATCTGATTGTCAGTGGATGAAATACTGCAGTGGTACAAGTGAAGTAGAATAGTATGCAGAGGATGTGAGTTCCCAAATTGGGAACTTTTTTGTTTATCCATTTTGTGCAACCTAGATGTCAAGGTTGCTTCTCTCTCCTCTGCACCTCAAATTCCCTTCTTATTTTTTTACTTACTTATCATATCTCTTTCAGGACCCAGAAACCTATCTAACTACTTCCAACTGTCCATTTCTTCGCTTACAAGTGAAGTAGAATGCCAGGAGGCAAAGGAGAATGCCCTCATGATAACCTTCTATAAGAATAAAGTTGTTGAAGTAGAACAAGCAGCATTGTGAAGTCATCCAGACAAATGTACCTATTGTGGACCATAATCTGAACAGAAATTTAATTACTGTTAACCAAGATTGAAGTTTCACTAATATACTAGAAGTTGTATTTCTTTTTGAACTGTGTCAAGTCTTCTTGGCTAACTAAGAGTGGTGAAACAGCATGATGTCAGGAATAACATTGATGCTATTATGAGGAAGTAGAACACCTTGTCACAAAGAAGAACTTTGTTGCTGTTGGAACTTTGGTTAACACAATTTTATCTTAACATTGGACCTTCAAGAACTGAATTAAGACTTTGCTATTGTCACAACCCTCACCCCAGACCACCACTGGCAAGCCCATTTGCCAGGTGGGATCAGGGCTCGGGTCTCTATTAAGGCCTTGAAGGCCTGGCATCCACTTTCAAGGCTCTCTTGGGGCCATCCTGGCACCTATGGCACCAGGCTCATACACCTTGAAGAACATGTGTACAGGGGACTACTTTTTTCATTTGGGGCCTTCAGCCAACATGGATGCACCCACATAGCTTGGCTCCTAGGATCCAAGCTATGCGGTATAGTGTTTTGGGTGTGGTGGCCTAGGGACTACATTACCTGGACTACTTTGTTGAGGCTATTTAAACCATACCCGAACAAGAAAGCACGCTTCACGTTACTTGCAGTCTGTAACGTGACGCTCACTGTATCCAGCGATACCCACGAGCCTCGGAGAAGCAAACCTGCAAGGAGAAAAAAGGAACATCGTTAGCAGCATCTTACTTGCAATCTCCATCTTTTATCCACGCGCAGCTCCAGTGAACAGCTTCCTCTGGATCCGCATGCATCCCGGACTGGAAGACCTGAAAGAGGAAGGGAAAAGACAACATTAAAGAAGGTATTTTAGACATTGCAAAACCACAAACTGCTCAAAACGTTTACCTGGCTTGTCGCCTCCCGGCCGGCATCGCTCCGGAATTCCACACACGACCTGCAAGGAAAGAAGAAAACAGGTTAGCAAAGGCAAGACAATGCAGCGCTGCCCATAGCGCTTACTTACCGCATCGTAGCGCACATCACGTGCCATCATTTACCAGCGAGGCCCAACTCAGCCAGTTCGCCATGCTGAAGCTCCGCACACCTAAGGGAGAAAAGAGACATTATTAAACAAAGAAAGGCATGTAAGAATAACAACACAATATGAAAAAACTGCAATAAGACCTACCCGAGAGACACCAAATGGGCCCGTGCAGGTGAAGTAACTTGGCCGCACACGCCCACCAAAGACAACGCGCCCCTGCTAAGAAGGCAGGATGGAGAGCACGCCTAATTCCACAACAAGGTGAAGAGAGGGCCCAAAGGGGCATAAGTCACACGGGGTGGTGGGACGATATTTACCTCAGTCGGATAGTCTTGAACACAGCCCTCCTGTATTTTCAGGCAGAACCTTCGCCGCAGACCACATCTGGAAAACACTGGGAAGAAGATACCAGCAACCAACCCGGCTGAGTGGCGTCCCTGTGGATACCAGGTGAGCGTAACAGCTATCTATGTGGATTTCCTTATTTTGCTTTTGATGAATACTGGAGTTGAATTACCTTAAATTCTGGGGAAGGGAGTTCACCCAGATCACTGAGAAGGTTATTAAAAGACTGTGAATTTTATTGTGTATGGGAATTGAATTGCCATATATATTTTCTTTTGAGTATTTTATGTTTAGTGTGAGGGCCAAACATCCTGTGTTAGAGTGTTTCCTTTAGGCAGGGAAATACTCAGCAAAGTAGGGATAGCGAGGCATTTAATTTATACTTTAATAAATGACAGATTTTGAATAATCATCCAACAGTTGTCCACCTCGCATTGCTGACCCCTTAAAGCAGGTTGTGGTCTAGTTGTTGTGATTGCATACCTGCAGTTTGGAAATTTAAACAGTCAAACCAGCTGACTGAAGCACGCTGCTGGTGGGAGAAAGCTGCTCCTCTCTGTACGGACCGAGAGACCATGGGACTGGAGAGAGTTCCGTGAATCTGACTGGCTCGAGGACAAGGAAAAGTGAAGCTTACTGCAAGAGAGAACACGCTGCAGGAATGCCAGAAGCTGACGGAGCGCTCCTGGGCATTTGCAGCTGTTGGGATGCCCGAAACAAAGCAGAGGAGTCCAGAAGGAACCGCTAGAGGCAGATAAGTCAAGGAACAGAGGCACAAAGAAGGAAGGAAATGCTGAACGACTGCTACCGGCTTGCCACAGGGGAAGCAGAAAATGCCAGCAAGAGCTGGTGAGTCTACCCAAGGGAAGCAGGGACACCAGGGCATATCGGCAGCCATGCCAAACCTGAATAATTGTGAATCAGGCACATGAAAGAGAAAGAGCAACTGAGCATTTCTTTACAAGGGAGAATAGAACAAAAGGAAGAGATTTTGAAGTTTGTGAGTTTATGCAATACACATATAAGAAAAGCCCTGGCAGGATAGTATACCAGGCAGATAAAATATCAGATTAAGCAAACAGAAGAGTTGATCAGGCTTAGAAGTGTGTGCAGAGCCCATGTCAGACAAGCCCTGGCAGGAGAGTATACCAGGCAAATTAAAGCTGGAAGTAAAATACACATAAAAGAAAGCCCTGGCAGGGGAGTATACAAAGGCAATTTCAAGTATGTGCATATAAGAAAGTTCTGGCAGGAGACCAGCAAAAACAAAGAGGTGATGGCTGGGAGGTTTTGAATGAATCGTAACCACTGGCATTGCTCTGGACAGCCCTCCAGACCTTTGTTCTTCACCTGCCAAGCCATTACCGAAGCGGAAAGACCATATGCAACTCTGGCTTCGTCCCACCTCAAGGGGCAGGTGAGTAGACCAGGTAGTTGCAAGTGTGTGTATATAAGAGAGGCCTGGAAGGAGAGGATACCAGGCTGTTGCAAGTGTGTGTGTGTAAGGAAGCCCTGCCAGGAGAGTATACCAGGCAGTTGCAAGTGTGTTCATATAAGAAAGCTCTAGTAAGGAAACACACTTGGCAAGGCCATGCTGAAAAGTTCATAGGAAATACATCACCTAAAGAGGCCCTGAGAAGGATATATCAGACCAAGCAAACAGCTGTACTAATGAAGAGGAGTGAAAGCCTGTCAGAAGAGTACACCAGGTATCCTGACACGATGAAGGCAAAGAGCCAAATTGTTTTGTGTACCAGTTGTGTTGTTGATCAAGGGAAACTCACGTGACTGGTATGTTTGAATATACAACATAGTGAAGAGAAATCCAGGGGAAGGGAACCACCCCCTGGAACAAGGAACTCTATCCTTCTGGAACTTTTGTGTTGGAGTCACGTATTTCTCTTTTTAAAAATGTATAAACCACTCAAGGCCAAATACATAACCCTTTTTACCTTAGAGTTAATTTTGTTATAATGTGGGGACCACAATAGTATTTTGGACATCACCGTTTTTGCTTTGGACATTCTGACATTAACAGACACTTTAGATTTGGTTTTAGGTAGGGAAACACCTCTTAGAGCAGGGACACAGAGGCATTTGCCCACCCCCTTTTATTTTAATAAAAGTCTTTCACCAAACCATGACTCCCTTGTGTCCAAGTCTCATTCCTGGCTCCTCACAGTAAGTTGTCATTTGTATTACGCCTTTTCCCATTGGTATGGCCTCAAAGCGCTGTAGGTGAATGCCCTCGGGGGACTGAAGTCCAAGGTATGGAAAATTTGTCGGATGAGTTTAGAATGATTGTGTGTGCGTTAACCATAAATAATCAATAACATTGCTTTGGGGAAAAAAAGATTGCGTGTGTGCATTTTAGCCAATACGAAGGTAGGCAGAGGTGGCCAAGTCCCAGTTAGCTACCCATGTCGAGCTGGCATGTGGATGGGAGCTGTGGAGTAGTCTGGAGATTATGCGAGTGCAGGAGCCTCATTATGTGTCCAGTTACTCTGAATTTTTGTCATGGGGGTTAGCTGCATTCTTATTGCAGAGGTGTTGTGCTTTAAGTCTTGAAATAGTGTATGATAGCAGATGGATTCTGTCCTGTGGTCCGCTGGAATATATTTTCTCGGCCGCTCAGTACATTACATGGTGGGTTCATTGCTGCCCCGGCCTACCTGAGTGGTGGTTAAATAAACAGAAGTGTGGCATGGGTTCATCGGGATGCATGGGGGGCAGGTCTTGAGGGCCCTCCAGAAGGCAAGGTAATCCTCTATGCAGCTGATACTAAGGGGAATTGTGGTCAAGATTCACAAACTATTTCAATACTGAACTTGACTAGCTCACCTCCCACCTTCCAAAGGCTGAATTTGACTGCCTCACCTCACATCACTCTTCCTCTGAGGGTTGAATTGAACTCTTCCTCTGAGGGTTGAATTGAACTTTCTTACTAAGTAGTTTGTTGAGGTAGTTAATTTCAGCACTCGTATAGTGTAGGATGTGAGGTGAGATAGACAGGTCAGACTGGTGGTTCATATAATTGGCTTGGGCAACAATAAAAAATAAGTCGCCCAGAGAAACAGTTGCAAAAGGCATTTTATTTCTTCCTTTTGTACTCATGAGGAGGTTTTTGTTAAAATGTATTGCAATCTTTGAATTTGAACACATGTTTCTTCAGTAGCACTCGTCATAACTGCTAGTTGCACAGTGAAATAACTCATCAAACGGGCCCACTTTGGCGACAAATCTGGCCCGCTTCGACATACAAAAAACTGCCCCACACTAATATGTTGAGCCTGCAATTCGGGCATTATCCTATTGCCCTGTAGACTAGCCTGAGTCCGAGTTCAATCTGCTGGGGAATGTGGCGCAGGTTAGTACAGCTCTCGTAGGTATGGGGGGTGAAGGCAGGTAGAGAAGTTCTGTTCTCTGAGTTTGTGATTTAAGATATTTCACTTCAGACACTTCAGATCGGCCCAGTTCCTATAGTTGAGTTCAGTACTCTGATTGAGAGCAACCATTAGAGGTGTTGGGTGAGATAGTAAAGTTCAGCCCTAGTAGGGTCTGAGGTTGAAATCGGCCCACGGATGGTGTAAAAAGTGAGGTGAGGTCGTTTGTCACGGTGTGTGAGGTAAATGGACATAGATGAGTTAATCGCTCGGAGGATGTCAGATGTCATGTGGGATAGTCGAGTTTTGATGTGTAAAGTGCGATATTTTATTTCAGTCCTCTGCAGTGGACGAAGTGTAAAAGAAAAAGTAGTGGAACTATCCTCCTCTGCCCCGCCCCCTTCTACTCGCACACCAGCCGCCCACCCCCCACTCCCAAGCGACCCGATACACAACCCGCGTTGCAATCACATACCTTCTTTTACTCAACTGCACCCCACACTGCTGTGTTTACAGTAATATTAAGACAGACGAGAACGCAACGAAAGAAAATGCAGTATTAAAATAACCATGACTTGGTCAATTTCCCACACAGCACGCAGCTTCAAGCAGCCTCCCCCTTCCAATAACATACCATTCCCACCTCTTAAGGGGCACGCCTAAGGCAATAGCCACACACCCCTGCCCATTACCTGTAAAGACACTGTGGGCGTAATTGTGAGTTAGGTGGTATACGGTAAAAGTGCCGGTAATGGAGCTGACGACGGAAAACGTCCTCAAAAATGGAGGAGGCAGCAGGGTAACCCCTGCGGGGTCATGCCGCCGGGAGCGGGGACCCTCACCCGGAAGGGCAAAGGACAAAGGGGCGGAACGGCGCCAAAAGCCGAATGGCCCAAAAGCCCGCGAAGGGGAAACAAAAGGAAAGGGGCGGGGCTTGCAGGATATAAGCAGGCGGGACCAGGGACCAGGCATCTCGCTCTTGCACTGGGACCCGGTCGCCGCCACCTGACAAGTGCAAGGAATTTCGTTAGAAGCCCAGCTGATCGGACCTCGGAGGGTCGGGAGAAGGAGAGACGCAAAGCGGCGGCAGGAAGAAAAGGCGAAGGACTGGCAGCTGGATCGCCCGCCCAGCAGAAGGAAGGAGGATCAGCGGCAGAGGAACCAGCAGGCGGGATCGCACAGCCGGTGGAGGACAGCCGGCGGGCGTGGAGGAGCAGCCCAGCTGATCGGGAGCCGCGGCGGGAGAAGGCGCGCTCAGCCCGGGACCAGGAACGAAGCGACGCCCACGCCCTCCCTCCAAAGGAAAGAAATCATACGGCAGGCCGCAAGGAGGCAGCCGCGGGGGAGGAGCAGAGGCACCAGAACAGCCCGAGAGCCCGAGGATCACAAGGAACACGGGCAGCAGCAACGAGCGGCCCAGGAGGAGCAGGAAGCAGGTGGCTGACCCATTGAGAGGCCGCCAAACAATGGATCTGGCGTCATTTATGGAAATGGCCAGGGTGGCGGCAGCAACCCATGGCCCAGACTGGATGTCCAGGATGGTGGCCCAACCTAGCCAGGAAGGGCACAGCCAGAGGGTGGAAAACTCCCCTCTGATGTTTCAGGACAGTGGCAGCGAGGCCACCGTGGTCGAGGCCGAGATCCACAGCCTGGGGGAGGAAGAAGAAGAAGAGGAGACCCAGGGGAGCAAAAGGAAAAGGACAATGACGGCCAGGGCTAAATCGAGCAAGGAGCAGGCCAGCAGCACCAAGAGACCACGGCAGAAGGGGAGGGCGCAGGAGGATGCGGCCTTAACGGCACCTATACCTGCTGAGGCTCCAGGGAATCGAGTGAGCCCACCCAACACTCCTGCGACCAGAACGGTGGATGTCGCGGGTGGAGGAACAACATCCCTGGAGACGGTAAAAGGTATGGTGATGGAATGCATGCAAGCATGGGGAAAAATGGGGCAAATGCCGAATGTTGTGTCCAGTACTGGTATTGTGGTAGGGGGAGTGTCTCAAGGAGGTATAGCCACGCATCCGGGGGCGTCGCAAGGGCTGGGAGGGCCTTGGTGCAGCGGTAGCACTCAAGGCTGGGCACAGTCGGGTGGACTAAGTCAATTGCCTCAGAAGAGGGGGATACCGCCCGGGGGTTTCTTATCTGTCGGGCTGCCTAGTGTGGGCCCACCTATGGTAGGCGGGCATCAAGTGCAGATGGCGGGGCTCCCTTGGGGTCAAGAATGGACAAACCAAGGGCCAGGGGCGTCAGTAAGCATGGGGGGGGCCCAGCAGTTGGCTTCGGGGTTACCTGCAGGGGCTCAGGGGATGCAGAATGAGGCAGGGCCTGGAGCGGTCTTGACAGGGGGGCTGAGCGCGGCTCAGCCATCAACAGCAGGCCCGATCAGCGGGGAAACAGGGGGATTGTGGGGCCAGACAACCCAGTATGGGAGGCCAATGCCAGGGTTCGCACCTATGCGGGCTACGGTGAATTCTTTGGTGTGGCACATTCCATGGGGGGTCAAGGAGAGGTTGTGGAGGAAGGAATTCATTGACATCTTTGACTTGTTGGGGATCGTCCCCACGGGGGAGGCCTAAAGGAACTGTCAGAAAAGGAAAAAGAGAAAAGGGACAGGGAGGCCACCAAGGTGGAGCGTTCCATTAACAACTGGCTGAAAGCTTATAGGATGTATATGTCAGTAATGTTGGAGAGGCACCCGCAGGATGCACTGGCGATGATAGCATATGAGCAATACGTGCATGATTTGTATCAGAAATATGGCGGCGAGGGATGGCTAGAGTATGACCGGGGCTTTAGATTAAAGATGCAGATATGGCCAGCAATGTCATGGGACGAGATGGATGTCGGGGGGTACATGGACAAAGTGGTCCCCAGCAGGGAACCCCAGGACGAGCCACTAGGAGAGAAGTCTTGGGGTGGGAGAGGCAGAGGCGGGTTCCCGCAACGGGGGAGAGGGTCCTTTCGCGGGCCCTCCTCCTGGGTGTACCGGGCAGCAGCCCACCAGGGGGAGCAAGAAGTCTGCTGGAGGTTTGCAGAAGGGTATTGCTCATACGGGAAGACATGCAGGTACAAGCACCAGAGGGGCGGTGGTACGGGCCCCCGCAAGGCCACTCCGGGAGAGGCTAAACCCAGGGATGGTGGGAAACAAAAAAATAAAGGAAACGTGGAGTGATGCGCCGACAAAACAAGGCAATGCTGGGGAAACAATGAATGACAAATGTATGATTAAAGGGGCATTGCCCACACCAGTTAGTCTTCTTGCCATGACTCCCTTTCTAAATGAGTACCACAACAAGGCCGACGCAAAATTGCTATGGCAAGGGTTCAGGTGGGGCTTTAGGATCCCGGGGGCGGGTACTCAAAGGGGAAGGGAGGCGGCCAACCTGCGATCTGCTCTGGAGAAACCCGAGGTAGTAGAAAGGAAGGTCGACAAGGAGGTGGGGCTGGGGAGAGTGGCCGGCCCATTTACTAGGCCTCCTATGAGCAATCTGGTGGTATCTCCGCTAGGATTGGTGCCAAAGAAGGAAGAGGGTCAATTCCGCCTGATACACCACCTATCCTTCCCCGAGGGTCAATCAGTGAACGATGGCATCCCAGAGGAACAGTGCAGGGTGCAGTACGCCTCCCTGGAGGATGCGATACTAATGGTAAAAGCGGCAGGAAAAGGGGCATTGTTGGGGAAAGCAGACATAGAATCAGCCTTCCGTCTATTACCAATCCACGAGGATAGTCACCACTTGCTGGGTTTTAAGTTAGGGGACAAGTACTACTATGACAAATGCCTCCCCATGGGGTGCGCCATTTCCTGCTCATATTTTGAGGCATTCAGCTCCTTTCTGGTGTTTACGGTAAAACGGGAGAAAAAAGGTACTGGAATGTTGCTCTACTTAGATGATTTTCTCTTCGTGGGGAGGGAGGGGATGGAAGAGTGCAGATCCCTGATGGAGGTATTTCAAAATAAAATGGACCAGCTAGAGGTCCCCCTAGCACCAGGAAAGACCGTGGGTCCAGCAACGACATTGACATTTCTGGGGATCGAGATCGATTCAGTTAAAGGGGAATGTAGGCTCCCGCAGGACAAGGTACAAAAACTGAGGGCTTGATTCAGGAGCTGATGGGAAAAAACAAAGCGACCTTGCGGGAGTTGCAAGCACTGGCTGGAAACCTCAATTTTGCAGGCAGAGTGATACCAGCGGGGAGGGCATTTGCCAGAAGTGTGGAGCTGAAAACTGTGGGCTTACAACATGCCGCAGAGCACGTCCGATTGGGTTCAGAGGTAAAGGAGGATCTCAGGATGTGGGATAGCTTCCTGACAAGTTCCAGCGGGGTGGCAATCTGGAGGGCAGACTGGGCAAGCAGTCAGAGGCTCAAATTGTTCACGGATTCATCTGGGTCCCTGGGTGTTGGGGCTATCCTGGGTGACAGATGGTGCGGCATGGCGTGGCCGGAGGAATGGCATAAGGAAGGGGTCACGAAAGATATCACACTACTAGAGTTGTCCCCATAGTGGTTGCATTTAAGTTGTGGGGCGGGCAGCTGCAAAATTCTAAGGTCACGCTATGGTCGGACAACTTGGCGGTGGTACAGATCATTAACACAGGGTCGTCCAGTAACCCGAGGGTGCTGAGGCTCCTCAGGGAACTCACCAGAAGTTTGTTAGAGTTAAACATTGATGTTAGAGCACGGCACATTCCAGGGGTGAAAAACACGGCCGCTGATTCTCTGTCTCGTTTACAGTGGGACCGGTTCCGGGAGAGCTGTTCCGAAGCAAGGGAGGAGATGACCCCATTCGAGGTACAATGGTGGGGGATGATTGGGGCGATTTGACCGCATTGGTAGAAACTGCCCTGGCACCCGGTACAACCAAGAGGTACAGGGCTTGTTGGAGTCGGTTTTCACAGTTCCAGGAGGAGGTACTAGCAGGGGACCCCGGGGAGAACCCGGTGAGAGCATTCATAGGCTGGTGCTGGAAAACAGGGAAGACCCGGGCGTGGGTAAGCTATCACCTGGCGGCCATAGCACATTATGCAAAAGTGCACGGGGAGAAGGACCCCACTAAGGAGCATTACGTCATGCTGGCCATGAAAGGCTGGGCGAGGCAAAGCATAACAAAACCAGATGAAAGGCGGCCAATCGATATTGGGAAATTGCACGGATTAATTAAATGTCTAGGGGAAGTATGTAAGGAGGAATCAGAGCGTGTGCTCTTCTCGGCTGCTTTTACGGTGGCATTTTTTGGGGCGCTCAGAATCGGCGAACTGGTGCCGGAAAACAAGAACGGCAAAGGGAATGGGTTCTTGCCCGTCAGGGACATCCAAGTGGGAAGCGCACAGGTCATCATTTATGTAAGGAGGTCAAAGACGGATCAGAAAGGAAAGGGGGCGGCGCTGACCGTACATGCCATTCAGGCGAGCAGGGTTTGCCCGGTGGCGGCAACGGCAAACTTTATGCGACAGAGGCGGCCATCAGGGGCAGAGGCGCCATGGCTCACGCACAAGGATGGGTCCGCGCTAAGCTGTTTTCAGTTCAAGAAAGTGATGTCGCTAGGTCTGGATAAAATGGGTCTGGCAGGGGGCCAGTTTGGGACACATTCTTTCCGGATTGGGGCCGCCACCTCAGCATCAGTCGGGGGACTAGGGGCGGAGGACATTAAGAGATTGGGGAGATGGTCGTCAGGATGTTTTAAACGTTATGTCAGGCCAGAGAAAGTGTAAAGATAACCATGCCGTTCCCTCCATGTCATTTACCAGCAGTGCACCAAAGGAAACTACGCACAGTATGGGTGGTGGGGCACTCATTCATCTCAAGGGCAAAGGCGAGCTGGAACCAGCAGCAAGAGATCTTGACGGCAGGAGAATTCAAGATCGAGTGGCACGGGGTGCCAGGGGTGAAATGGGCCCAGCTGAAAGGGCAATTGCATAAACTGCTAAATAGGCGGCGGAAGCCGGATGTGTTGGTGATACACTTGGGAGGGAATGACCTGACCAGCCTAGGGAGGGGGGTCTTGCTGAGAGACATCACGAACTCATTACAGGAAATATCGGCACAGGTGGGGGAGACCGAGATCATCTGGTCCGAGGTGATCCCTCGGGCGCAATGGAGAGGGGCAGAGAACCATTCAGCGGTAGAGAAATCGAGGAGGAAGCTGAACGGGGCAGTTGCCAAATTCTGCAGGGGCAGAGGTTTCCATCAGATCAGGCATGGCCTGATTGAGGGGAAGACCCCCGAGTATTTCTTAGCCGATGGGGTGCACTTGTCCCCAAAGGGAATGGAGCTCTTTTTCTGGAACATTTGCACCAAATTGCTGGAGTTGTGAGAAGGAATGAGGAAGGAGGGAGCCAACGGTGGGCGGGAACCCACCGGTTGGCGTGGCGGTGTTTGGGCAACCAAGCACAAATGATAGACTCCGGACGAGCCAGAAGGAAACGGAATGGGTCTTCGCTCTTCTGGACCAGCGCCTCTTGGGGGCCTAAACGGCGGGGGCGTCTGGTAGGAACAAATAAGGCTCAGCTTCCCCCCCAAAACAAACAGCGCTCTCCCCACCCACGGACCCCTGCACGGGCAGGATAGGAACAGGTACAATGGGTCGGGGGAATTGGGGGCCTACTATACCAAGTATAGGGGGAAGCAAAGGAAATCCGGCAAGCAAGCGCCACACGTACAGAATGAGGTCACTATTGTGTACAAATACTTCTGTTGTCATGGAAATAAAACTGCAGCCAATTTTGCCAATTGAAATCTTGTGTCATGCCAATTTATGGGGGATAAAAACTGTGTGCATGCGCAAAGATAATTGGGAGTAAAGGCAAATGGACGGCTGCAGGGGTTATGGAGCTGACGACGGAAAACGTCCTCAAAAATGGAGGAGGCAGCAGGGTAACCCCTGCGGGGTCATGCCGCCGGGAGCGGGGACCCTCACCCGGAAGGGCAAAGGACAAAGGGGCGGAACGGCGCCAAAAGCCGAATGGCCCAAAAGCCCGCGAAGGGGAAACAAAAGGAAAGGGGCGGGGCTTGCAGGATATAAGCAGGCGGGACCAGGCATCTCGCTCTTGCACTGGGACCCGGTCGCCGCCACCTGACAAGTGCAAGGAATTTCGTTTTCCACCCACCCACCCACGAAATACAAGGAGGAGGACACCTGGGCATTGCTGTCGCAGGGCACCCAGGTCAGAGGATGACAAGTTGGCGGTGTTTGGGCAACCAAGCACAAATGATAGACTCCGGACGAGCCAGAAGGAAACGGAATGGGTCTTCGCTCTTCTGGACCAGCGCCTCTTGGGGGCCTAAACGGCGGGGGCGTCTGGTAGGAACAAATAAGGCTCAGCTTCCCCCCCAAAACAAACGGCGCTCTCCCCACCCACGGAACCCTGCACGGGCAGGATAGGAACAGGTACAATGGGTCGGGGGAGTTGGGGGCCTACTATACCAAGTATAGGGGGAAGCAAAGGAAATCCGGCAAGCAAGCGCCACACGTACAGAATGAGGTCACTATTGTGTACAAATACTTCTGTTGTCATGGAAATAAAACTGCGGCCAATTTTGCCAATTGAAATCTTGTGTCATGCCAATTTATGGGGGATAAAAACTGTGTGCATGCGCAAAGATAATTGGGAGTAAAGGCAAATGGACGGCTGCAGGGGTTACGGAATTACCACCATAATTACGGTTCCACCAAATAATGAGTTGGCAGTAATACCATTGATGGTAATTTGGCTGACTGTGATACAGTCGGCATAATTACAGTTGACAGTATTACAATCAACAGTATTACCGTCAGGGATATCACTGCTGATAGCACACAAGCTGTTTTACCGTCACATCACAAATTGGGATACAGCGGTAATAATGCCAAAATTGGGGAAAAATACCACCAAAAACACAGCGCAGTTACTGCCACCTTTCAGGTGGAGGTGAATGCAGACAGGTGCCACAAATGAGGGCACAGGTGCACCCAATCCACTCAAGAGGGCTACATAAAGCACACACCTTCTCCAAACACACTTTCAAACACCATGATGCCACTAGCCATTGCAACCTGGAACATGCAGCTGATCACGCTGCGCATTGACCTACACAGGCAGGAAATCCAGCTCAGGGCATAGGGTGAAAAGAGGAGGAGGAGGAGGAGGAGACACCATTTAAAATGTGCGCCCATACCCCAGGTCCTGCTCTCGCCATTGACCCGCACTGACAACCAGCTGGTCACCCTGTACCGGCTGAACGGGGAGTCCATAGTTGACCTGCACAACTTAATCCAAGAAGGCCTAGAGAGCATGATAAACATCAGGGCAGCTGTGCCCCCGCTGATGAAGCTAATGTCTGTTTTGCAATACCTGGGAACTGGCACCTTCCAGCCCTCCGTGGCCATTCTGCACAGCATTGCACAGCCCATATTTTCGAAGGAGCTTGCACGGGCATGGATGCCCTCCCGCACCATGTGTCCCAGTATATCTCCCTGTACATGCAGGACCTGCCCTCTCACTGCACTAATGACAGCCTACTTACCACAAGACTAGGACATGATGGACAATGATGTACCACTTTGCAAATGCACACTGCCCCTGCACACTTGAAACACAAATACATGACTACAGGTACGAAAATGCAGCATTATACATCCATACTCATTGAACCACAAAGTGAAACACAGCACCAAAGTACAGTAACACTGGCAGGAGTGATGCCATGTACTTAGGTAGATGACGCTATCACGGAATGGGCACAGACAACAGAAACCTGCTGAGGTATAACTAAACAACCATCAGGGCAAATGCATGAGAGAAATGCACAAGTCCTAAAGAGGTGCCATGGCACCGTGCCATGACAATCACAGACCCTGTAAGTGTTAAATGCTGGCTGTGAGCTCCGTGCATGGTGTAACAGAACAATGGAATGATCTCATATGCAAGTTCTGTGAATGTAAGACGTTGTGTGGACACTCAGAATCGATGCACAGAATGCCCATCAACATGCCATAGTAAGATGGCAGCCAGGGACCTCTGAGGTCTCCCTTGCGACCTCTGTGGTCACCCTTGTGACCTCTAGGAAAAAAATAGAAAAAAAGGTCTTTTTTTTATTTTATTTTTTTGTAATGCAGGCTCATGGGCTGTGGCCAGCACCATGTGGCTCTTTAGTTCTAGAGTGGCTGGCTTTCTTGTTAAATCCCCTTAAAAAAAAGAAGAAAAGGAGTGACACAAGTCTAACACTTTCAGCACTGACCCTAAATAAGAAAGATTAGGAATACCAAATAATGTGCCTTTCTGGAATTCTAAACAATAATTGCTAGACTCATTAAAGGTTTATTTCAGGCACACTTCAGGGGGTGAGTCACTGATTTAGCCTGTTCTTAAATGCCTCAACTCAGCCTTTCATCCTTCTGAGGTCAATAAATGAGTACCAACACAGGTTGGGTGATATTGGGTGTATATTTTTTCTATATAAAGCGCTTAGGCGTAAGTGCTATATAATAACTCATCATTATCATTTGGTCATGGATGTCTGCTTGCATTCACAGTAATTTGGTAATATGGGCCTATACACACTGATCTTAACGATACATATGGCGATCCATTCTTGTATGAAATGTACATCACATTATAGTGATATTGTAACCATATTTTTTGTAGTGTACAATGCTATGTGATAGCACTTCCTGTTTTGTCAATGGGTAAAGGTTTGCGTGCCATCGCATCCTGCGATATCACTTCGGGGTGGCGTCAAATGACATCACTTGTGTCACCAGGGGTCAAGGGTCGTGTGATGTTACTTCTGCTACGCCTGGCATTTTGGTGAAATGACGTCCCTGATGGCAGCACATCCAGGATCCTCTCTGACTGATGCCTCAGACCTTTGGCCTTGCAGGTGACTCTGGATACCCCAGCTACCATGGCTTATGACACCCTTTCAGGATCCACGGACGCCACGGGAGGGGACCTATAATGAGGGCCATTTACAGACCAGGCTCTGCATTAAGCAGACCTTTGACCTTCTGAAGGCTTGTTTCCAATGCCTAGACAGGACTGGAGAGGCACTGATGTATAGGCTAGAAAAGGTTGGGGAAACTGTGCTTGCCTGTGCCATGCTGCACAACATGTGCCTCAGGAAGAATGTCCTTCTACCCCCTGATGTTGACATGCCACCCTCTGAAGAAGCGGACACCATGCCTGTGGCTGAAAAAGATGAACACAGTGGCCGGGATGAGGTCAGAGCTGAACAAATGGTTCATCGGGAACTCATGGACAATTTTGTTTGAGCACATCTCTTTCAACATGCCATGCACCAGTGTATATATTGTCACATTAAGGATTAAACACATGTACACAAAAAGGAATGTCCTGGCATTGCTTCAGGTGAACTAATGTTAAATGTGAAAATGGGCAGACACCCAACACACCCTCCCCTCCACCATCCCCAACACACCCTCCCATACCCCCTACTCAGAACACCATCTGCAACACATCCTTCCACCCTCCTCCTACCCACAACACCATCCCAAACACACCCTTGTTCCTAATAACACATGTCTGGTCACTTCCGTGGCCTCTTCCCCATATTGGTGTCCCCCAGCATCTTTGGGGGCATGCTGAGCAGTGGCTCGGGATGCTGGCCAACAAGCTCTCTCTGGGGGCTATGGAGCTGGATTGCTCAGACCGTGTCCCCCGGATGTGCTGCAAGGTCAGCTGAATGTTGGCCCGCATGGCCTCATATTGCCGGCGCCTGATGTCAGTCACAGTCCATGGCTCTGACAATCCTACGGGTGGCACCCTGTACACAATCCCGGATGGACTGGAGGCGGACGACCTGTGCATTTGCAAGCGTCACCAGGCACACATGGTGCTACTCCATCGCGTCCAGCCTCATGATTGCCTCATCATGTTTGGCTTGGGAAATAGGTTGAGGGCTGTTTAAGAGGGATGGGGGTGAAGCATGTGACCGGTAGGACCTGATGTCCTAATCACCCTCTGGCTCCTACCTGTGATTCTGGCTGCCTCACTCAGGTGTCAAGTCCCTCTCATGGTCCTGTTGGGCA
The DNA here is from genome assembly GCF_040938575.1 of Ambystoma mexicanum. Taxonomy (NCBI): domain Eukaryota; kingdom Metazoa; phylum Chordata; class Amphibia; order Caudata; family Ambystomatidae; genus Ambystoma; species Ambystoma mexicanum. The sequence goes on along the minus strand of NC_090929.1, from coordinate 1,134,136,874 downwards.
GTGGGATGCACCGTGCTTCCCACATGCCTGCCAGCAGCTGTTTCCCCACTATGTCCACATTGGTGACTATTGGGGGGCAATCACATGTGCCAAGGATGCAGTCCAAGTGGCCGTGTCCTCATCACTGGCAATTGGTGCAGTGCTTGACCTGGTACTGGCAGGTGTGGTGCAGCTGGACCCTGGTGTCACTAGCTGTCCCCTTCACCTGCCCTTTCTGTCGCTGGCCAGTGCTGGGGTGGTGGACCTGGAGGTCTGGCCATTGGATGTTTATGGCCCTTCACCCTCCTCCACCTGAGTTGGCTGCACCCCTGTTGGATGAACAATGACATACAGTCAGTCAACATGCATACCGGTACGTTGGCTTGCTAGTCACACATGCTACATGGTGGAGGGACATTGCACACATGTGGATTATAGTGCATGGTGGTTGCAGGCCATTGCCCATGACCCTAGTGAGATGGGTGTAGTGGCTGCTAAGGGTGTACTCCACATTGACAGTTGCTCTTTGCCCTTCATGCTGTGAAGGTGGCCATTCCATGGGGTCGCCTGGGGGTGCCCACTATGGCACATAGCCTTACTCAGCACACATGGTAACAGTGATTTAGTCCCCCCACTCTGGTGTAGTGGCAAGGGGGGTGACTTTGTGCCAGGCATTGGTGTTCCATTTCAGTGTTTGACTCCCCGTTCCCGTGCTGGAGCGGGGAGTTCAACACTTCGACAGGGTGCTGTTGCTACATCAGCATGGGGCAGCTGCCCCATGCTGGTCTTGCATCAGCACCCTATTGTAATGTCATGCTGCCCGCTCCTGTGCTGAAACACCTGGTGCCAGCATGAGAGCGGGCGCATTCCCTTTTAATTGGGCACCTTCACCCTCCATGCCAGCTTGGAGGAGCATTTGAATTATTCACCCAAGTTGCCATGGCAGGGGGACATCTGGGGGGCTGATGTTGCGCCCTGGTCCTGATGCCAGCCCTGGTGCTGCACATGATAGCATGTGCACCCATGCACAGTCATACTGCTGTGCGTGGTTACGTACACAGTTGCCCAACTACCTCTACCTGCAGTGACAGCATTGGCACTGCCAGCTCACAGGGAACATTGATAACAATTTGCACGCCCCCTACCCCAAGTAAATTGTCAGGAGAAGGTGGGGGGACCTTCAGAATCACCAGATTGGTCTTTGCTGATTGGCTGATGCATCAGCTGCACCGACTCCCTCTATCTCCTCCATGTCCAGGATGGAGCAGGCCTAACAGGGCTAGGACGAGGAGCTCTGTGATGCCACCTCCAGTGGCCAGTGACTCCACCCTGTGTTGTGGCAGGAGGCTGCTCACGCTCACCTTGAGGTCATTCCACCTCTTCCTACCATCCTCTCCATCCCGGGGACTTTTTCCACAGCTGTGACTTTCTGGGAGATGACCGCCCAGATTGCTGAGGTGCACTGGCCTGAGGTTTTCCTGTGGTGGCTGCCCTACAATACAGTTCATCTGTGAGGACATTCAGCTCCCACTCACTGAACTTGTGCTTTCTGAACCTGTCTTCTGGCACCTTGGCTTTGGTTCTGTCCATGGACATGGTTCCTGTATCCTGTTGCTGTTAATGGCTACAGGAAGTGGTTTATTGAGATTGGATTTAGCTTTCAAAATGGCCACTGCCGTGCTTCCTGTTCTGGCGATGACGCTATTCTCGCCGTCAGTAATTACGCTGGTGGAAGTAGTGCTCTTTGCACAGCGGTAATAAAAATTCCACTGGATGGCAGCCGATTTTCTGTTGGGGAGGACTATTTTGGTGGTAATTCCACAAGGAATTATTACTGTTTCCGTTGATGGTGTGTGTGCACTCACGACAGGTTGTAATGCAGCAGTAATTCCGCCAGACACCATGGAGGTAACAGTAATTCTGTATTACCACCCTACTCTTAATGAGCCCCTGTGTCTGTAGCAATCCATGGTTCATTGCAGAATGCACATATCAGTGTCGAGAATGGGGCTTTGTGACTGCTTGACAATGAGCGTTATGTCCTAGGCAGTCTATATTAAGAAACAACAACAGCCCAGCCCCTATAAGGTAGCTCAGCATGGTGTGCCAATTGTGTGTAATTGACACAACCCAGGTTTAAGTCCCCAATAGGGATGGAGTTACTAAATACATAAATAAAGGTATTCATCACTGTCATCCTGAAAAGGTACTCTGGGTTAAATAAAGTAAGGGAATGATCACTGATTTCCCCAAAAAAGTAAGGGAATGTCGTAACCTTTAGTTCCCACCCACTTAGACCTCTGGTCCTCTGTAACATGAGGTAGCTTAATGTATCTCTTGAGGTGTATGGGGTAGTGGAGGTCATCTCTCAGAGAGTGTGAGGTGAGCTAGTTAAGTTCAGCTCCCATCTGGTGTACGATGGGAGTTGAAATAGTTGTAGTGACATAGTTAAGTGACATTCTCGAAGGGTGGGGTGTAGGGTGATAGGCAGGGGGGCCCCAGCAACTGCCCCCATTTTGCCAGCCAGCAGTCTAATAACATAGCAATATATTACTTATGTTCTGGGGCTTACAGTGCACACTTTCCAGCGCTGACCTTTTCTGCAGCCCGTCCATCACTTCCATTGGGGAAAGCAGAAGTGCTATCACCTTGTTTCCTTCCAACACTGAGTCCTCCACATCAGCCGCTTGCTTACAAAGAAGGATTCATAGCTATTTAGCTGGCATTCAGTGTTTCATCTCCATGCTAGCCGTGTTGTGATAATTGGCTGCTATTAACCTTATGTTTATCTCCATTATGTTGTATACCCCCACGGGTGCCTCAGACTTCTTACTGCTATAAGCAAGTGTGGGGGGCCACCATCATGTTGAAATGGGCCTGCATACATCTTCAGCCGGCCTGGTTATAGGGAAGTTCTGCTCTCCGGGATCGTGAGGTGAGATAGTTGATATCAGTTGTCATAGTGTGTCAGATGTGATGCGAGATAGTTAAGTTTATTCCTCAGAATGCGGTGGATGTGACCAGGAGTCGTGAAAGTGTAGTTCAGTCCCCATGGGTTGTGAGCGTGTACTTCAGCCTAGTGAAGTGTGAACATGTAGTTAGGCACTCGTGATGTGTGAAAGTGCAGTTACGGGATCGGAGGCTGTGAAAGGCCAGTCGTTTGTCTACTGTTCAATACCCAAAAATGTAGTGTGTGAGGATGAAAGAGGAATAGTAGGCCTGCTAGGGGTTGTATTTTATATTATATTTAATTTGGAATGGATTTCAAATTTGATTGGTAAAATGTGATATGAAATTCTTTTTTCTTTTTTTAAAATGTTTTATATGGATTTTTTTGAGGATGTTTTACATTTTGTAAAAGGTTATGTTAACCACAAACAATAAAAAGATTTTTTTTGTTAAGTATCGGAGCCTGTGATTCTGCGCTTAATGGGTTCCACTGCCACGCTGAGTCCTTTCTAGTGAGGCTTCTCACAGGCTCTGACCTGGAGGCCAGATTCTGGATGAAACGGCTGCAGAAGGTGACCATCCCCAGAAAGCTTCGGACTTAAGTTACATTCTCCGGGGGCCTTGCCTCCATGATGTCCTTGACCTTCCGAGGTTTGGGGGACACACACCCTTCCTTGAAGACAAACCCAAAGAATGTGATCTTTCTCTTCAGGAATTTGCACTTCTCTTTGTGCAAAATCTGCCCCAGCACCTGCAGCTGTTCCAGAGTATTCACCAGCAGGGGAGTTACTAAGTCTGGAAAAGACCCGGGGCTATTCTAATGTCGGAACTGTTGGGACTTGGGGCTATCTAGCCTTTTGGTTGTAGCTCCTGAGATTTTATCTGGGACTACAACCAAAAGACCAGGGGCTATAGCCCCCTTAAGCCACCCCTAGCAACGCCTCTGTTCACCAGTCATTCCACAAGTTCTGCCTCCATCTAGGCAAACAAGAGAATGCCATTGCTGATATTGAGATCACCATCCAGATCCGCCAGGGCCCCTCAGATGATGTTCTGGAAGATTTCCACCACCGATGACACACCGAAGCTTAGGCATTTGTAACAGTACAGGTCCTGGTGTGTGGTAAAAGTGGTGATATATCTCGAGTCTCGGTGCAACATGCAGGTCGAGTTTCGAAAAGAAGCAAGCCCCTTGCAGTTACGCGATGATGTAGTTGATCGTGGACGTGAGGTGTCTCTCTCGCTTTATTGCCTTGTTCAGGAGCCTCATGTCTATACATATCCTCATCGAATCGGGCTGTTTCGGCTTCTGCGCAATTACTATAGGCAACACCCTTGGTGTAGGTCCATCCATCTTCTTGACACCAGATTTTCAAACTCCTTATCCACCAGGTCCCGTGGGTGAAATGGGATTCTGCAGTGTTTGAGGGCTATTGGCTCTATAGACTTGTCAATATGAAGCCTGACAGGTTTGCCATCCATGCAGCCTATCCCCTCAAACAGCTGACTGTATTTCGTGAGAAGTCCCTGCACGTCCTCCACATACACTGCTTAGGCAAAGCTTACAATGCCCAATGCTTTGGCTGTTGCACAGCTCAGGAGAGTGTTGCTGCTTACACTCGTCACATAGAAATAGGCTTTGATGGATGTTTATCCATGCTCGGCCATCGCCACAAACACTATGGCCAATGGAATGGTCTACTCACCGCCAAACGTGAAGATCCGTGCTCTCTGCTTCTACAGCGTGGGCGGCTCCAACATGGCATCATAATGCACTCTTGCCATCACGTTTACTAAAGACCCCGTGTCCACCAGCACAAGTACAGTCGACTCATTGACCTGTACCAAAAACCACGGTTGCCTTCTGGTGGTGGTGCGCAGCGCACTGACGCTGGAGATAAAGAAGATGCTTCCTCCACTTCCTGAGTCAGTCCTTCTTACCCTTGGTCCACCAGAGAGACGTTGGGTGAGCGCTGTTGCCAAAAGAAACCTGTCTGTATTAGCCCTCTCTGCGCCACCACTGGCACTGTTGCCCTGCACATGTGGGCATAGTGCTCAAGTGCGCCACAGCATCCACATGCCTTCCCTTGCGCGGGGCCAGAAAACTCCTCAAATCCAGTTTTCAGCAACAGAATATCACCGCCTGTGTAAGGGGTTCCAAAAATTGACATGGGATGCACAAGTGCACTCCCAAAGGGAGCCACAACCTTCTCTACCACGTATAGGCAAAATGGCGTCCATCCGCGTTGTGATCACTGACTTTGCGGCATGGATTCCAAGAGAAAAGACCTTGAGAAACCTCACCATTTCAGCCCTCTGGGTTTGCGCTTCAGTTCGACCTCGTTGACAATGTAGAATGTTGCTGTTCTGCCCATCCTGCCCAGTGAGCCCCCACAGCACCAGTAACACACTCGACACAGTGTTCACTGTCCAGGCTCCACGGTAGCACTGCCGATCCCAGTACTGCCCCGTTTATTACGCAAACAGGGCGGAGTTGCGTCACTCTACCGTGTGTGTGTCCTTAAAGGTACAGGCACCACAGTGAGGTGAAATAGTGGAATTCAGCCCTCTGAAGATGTGACAGATAGCAGAGTGTGTGATGTGTGAGTGGTAGATCCTCACCATCTATGCACCTCTGTCCCCGCCCTGTTCCACAGTTCCAAGATCTACAACCACATAGGCTCATTGAAGGCATGTGATCTCCTTTGCAGATCACACCTGTTGCTGCAGGGAGTAGTGCCTTCTGACATTGGGCCTCATTACAATTTTGCTGGTCCTTAAACAACGGTGCCGGTAAGCTTACCGGCACCGTTGTTTCTGGACCGGCAAAGTACAAGTCTGCCCCGCAGGTCTAACTTGCCGGGTGGAACGCATCCGCTCACAGACTTTCACGGAAGCACCGGTGCCGGTGCTTCTGTGGTCCCCACTCACATATAGTCCGATGGTACTGTATGGGGATCAACATTTTACTGGCACCTGATTTATCGGAACACCGCGGTTGTAATACCCTGGTGTTTCCGGCAAGTCAGGCACCGGTAAATCATTACGGGTCCGGCGGCTACCCGCCAGTTCTATCGGCACGGTTACCGCAGGATCCGTAATGAGGCCCATTGTCTTAAAGCATGCCTCTCGCCTATTGTACAGTATACACTGCGTTATTTCTGTGCATTACCCAGCTCCCCGCATCTGCCAGCTGCCGGGCCCTCCTCACTGTACTGTGTAAACCAGGCTGACAGTCTCAGCCACTGGCTCATTGCTCAGCACTTTTTTCCTGTCACGTCGGATTTGCGAGCACCTATGGGGTTAAGAAATGTAATTTGGGAATGGGGCCGATGCTAATATCAGATACTTCTCTGGGGAGCAGGGCGGGGCGTCTGAAGGGAGGGGCGTGGGTGCAAGAAGTAGGGCTGTCAGCGGGAAACAGCGCTGGGAGGGACCGGGCTTCCCTGCCACGTGTATGGCCTGGACCTCCAGGAACAGGCAAGAGCTCTGCCAAAAATCTGACAGCCGCTGGCAGGCTGAGCGTCGACGATGCGAGAAGCGAGGAGAGACCATCAGAGCTCCAGCCCCGGCGCTGCTTCGCGGGTTCCCGCCAGCTACGGAGCGCAGCAGCACTACTTCAGGTGAGTTCGTCGTGCTCACCCCGCTATACCACCCGCAACCATGAGCCTATCCCACCCCAACCCTAAACTAAAAAGCTACAAATATAACTCTGAACGCGCTAACACCAGCTCTAACCTTAAACCCTGAGCTAACCTCAAATATTGAGTTACGCTTAAATTCAATAGTAAACCTAATCATAGATGCCCACGTGCCCTATTATATCCAGGAGCTGATAGTCCACTTCTGTGTTTTCCGTTGCATTCTGGGACTTGGCGTCCTGACTATATAAACGGAGGGACATTCGCACAATGCAAACCTTTTCCTCGACTAATGCACGGGCCATTTTCAACTTGTACGATGCTTTTCATCAGTGGATTCTAATGGGAGCCAACAGGGGACTGGATCGTTGGTAAAGAGTACCACACCTCACGTTGCGCTTTAGCAGTGGGGGCAGGAACATCTCTTTCAGCCCCATGCCCTCCAGAGATGTTTGCAGGTTTCGTTTTCGATTGCACATTTCGAATCGGCAATGTAGGAGTGGCCTTTTAATTGCGGGGGTGGCCCATCTAGGGGTACCCGGAGGATAACCTGGGGGACTGGGGAGTGGTGCAAGGCTCTTTAAGAACGGAGGGAGTTATTATGGCGACTGATTTTAATGGGAAATAAAAATAGTTATGGTATTGAGGGTTAAGGGGAGGTACACACATAGTTCTGTTTAAGCGGGAACGGTCAGTATTAAACTATTTGGATTGTACTGCTTTAGGGAGTGTAGATGTTGTACGTCTCAAAGAGGAAACCTATGTTTGCCTTTATGTAATTTCCATTCGGCAAATTGAGTCAATGCTGCTGAGATATGTGTGTGACATATCTAATGTTGAATCCTTTAGTTGTGAGGCACATGCTGAAACACAGCTCAGAAAGTTGGGAGACTGTTGCTGAGATCTGCGTGTGTTTTGAAAATGGCCGAATGAAGCTTGTCCCGCTATTTCTATTGAAAATGTGCCGTATGATGCACAATTTCTACACATTTTAAAATAATGCTTAAGGGGAGGACTGCTCCCCCATCCGAACCCCGACAGGGATAGGCCAGGATCCCTTATCTTGGCTCTACGAATTATTAATGAGGGGGCAGGGGGATTTCTCCCCCTGTAGTGAAAATAAAAAGTTGGCCCCCATGCTCGATAAAGCTATGGTTTTGGGGGCTGCAAGAAATTATTCAAGGCTTGGGGGGCTATAGTGATTGGGTCTGTGGGCATTGATACTGGTGGAGGCACTGGAGCTTGGGGTCTATAGGGTAGAGGTTTCTAAGCGCGGACCCCGGAATCGAACCTATGTTGCTCCACGTCATCGTTCTTCCAAGGCAAGCTGGGTATGGGGACTATGCAGACTGGATATGTTAGGTGGGGGCTATGGTGATTTGGTCTGTGACTATAATGATTAGCTCTGATGGATGTTATGAGGATTCGGTTAAGCTGGGTTATGGGTCTGTGATGGGCTGTGGTAGTGAGGTTTGGGGTTTGGGTTTTTGGGGATCGGGGGTGTGGGAAATGAGTCTGGAGACAACTGTGGGTATTGGTTCTGAGGGGGGTATGGAGGGCTATTGGTATTGTGCCTGGGATTTGTGGGGTATGATATTTGATCTAGATGCATGGGATTGGCTTCGTGGGGGGTCTATGGAGATTGGGGCTACATGCCGTGGTAGATGGAGGCTATGGTGATTGGGTCTGGGTGTGAGGGTTATGTTGTCTGGGTCTAGGGATGGAGGCCACAGTGATTGCATTAGTGGCTATGGTGATTGGGTCTGTGTGTTTGGGGCTATGGAGAATGGGTCTGGGGGCCATGCAGAGTAGTTCTGGGGGCTGCATTGATTATGTCTAGGGGACCGTATTGATTATGTCTGGGGGCCTACATTGATTTGGTCTAGGGGATGATTGCATCTGGGGTCAAAGTGGCATGGATGTATGAGGTTTGGGGCTATGGAGATTCGATCTGGTGTCCTGCTCAGATTGGCTCCGGGAGCTATATTGATTGTCCCTAAGGGGGCTGTAATTAAATGACTATTGCTGTACCGTGCAGGGAGGAGTAATAAAGAAAACTCCTACTCACACTAATACTATACCAGCAGGGATCCCAATCATAAAGGTGAAGGGGCACTGCCTAACAGGTATACCTACTTCACCTCTTAGGGTAACACAGGGCGAGGGCGGGCTGTTCATTTCTGGAAGGCGTTGAGCTGGCACAGAAGCAATGCCCACAACAATAGTACTGGGATGATAAAAGAATGTCCAATCAAATTTTTATAAAAACAGGATACTTTAATTAAAGTAGGACATGCAGGCAACCAATAAATGATGACCCAAACCTGCAAGGGAAAACATAAAGAATGAAGACTCTGGAATAATGGGGCTCTCTGGGTTTGAAGACATGGATGTACAGGAACTATTTTCACCGTCAATGTCAGTCTCACCGAAGATGTCCTTAAAAAGGTAGAGAGTGGGGACTTAATAGTCCATACTGCCCTTGATTCATTCCAGAGGAACAGAACGACTATGAGTACCTTTGTTCTTGCTATGCAGGCTTTTGGGCATCGAAACATGAGTCTGGGAGCTTTCAGCACTGAGCTCAGGTTGATTCCGCACCAGTGTTGATGGACTCCAACCATGCTGTGCAGTTCAGCAGTGGCGACCGCTTGCAGGGAAACAGCATGCAGTGTTGAGTAGGCAGCACTAGAAGACTCTGCAGCCTTAGGTTGCGAGAAGCGTAGACTAAGCTTTTGTGGTCAGCAATCTTAACTAGCTAATACGGTGTCTTGATACAGCAGTGGCAATCGCTTGGCGATCAATGAGTCTGGTTACCAGGCAGGCTGTTTCGAGTAAGGAATGCCAGAAGACTCAGAGTGTCTCAGATGCATAGACAGAGGAGCTTCAGCATTGGCATCGAGTGGAACTCAGAAATGCGTGAGACGATTGTGCATCAAATATGACTCTGGCGATTGCCTTAAAGCAGCTTGGATGGCATCAATGTTGCCCAAACTGCTGTTGAAGTGGTTCAGCGATGCAGAGATCCACAGAGTGCAGGTTTCTGGGAACCAGTGGTCTCGGCTGAAGTAGACCCTGATCGGTCTACATATTTTACAAAATATTCCCTTGACTCTTCCTTTAAAATCTTGGTCTTGGCTCTATGGCAGAGGACCTTAGAGCAGACTTTACTTCCATCCAGGTTCCAGATGAATCCTTCTTCCTCAAGTGTCTAAAGATGACTCAACTAAGGTAAAGGTTTCCCCCCTTATATAGGCAATCATCTACAGTGCAATAGGTCACTTTAAGCCTTCTGCAAAGGGTCAGAATCTTCAGCCTTGTGATGTCATAGCTAGAGGGCTAGTCATACTGCAGAGTGTTTTGTGAAACATTATGAAAGGAGGATCTGATTAGCAGACCTCCCTTTCAGCCACAGCGCTATCCACATAATTTTAATACAAACAAATCCAAAACGTGCAGGCTAGTTCACAATTACAGAGGGCATCCCCTTACAGGTACTGTGTTATTTGTCCCTAGGAGGAGATGGTTATTGGGACTAGTGAGCTACAGTGATTTGGTCTAGTGGACTGTGGTGATTGGGTTTGAAGTTGGGGCTGTGTGAGTGGATGTGGGAAGCTATGATGATTGGTTATGGGGGGCTATAATGACAGTGTCTAGAGGGGTCTATGCAGAAGGAACTGAATTGGGCTATGGTGATTGTGTCTGATGGATCCTACAAAGAGGGACCTTAATAGGACTATGGCAAATGTGCCCGGATGAATCTTCAAAGATGGTTCTTGATAGGGCTTTCCTGATTGTGTCTGGATGGATATATGGATAGGGGTCTTAGGTCTGGATGGGAGCATATGAAGAGGTGATCTGGATGTGATTAAAAAGCTAGGTTCTGCCGGGTTATTTGAAGATGTGGTTCGGATGGGCTATGGGATTGGGTTTTCTGTGGGTGTTGTATCTGGGGTATGTGGTCATTGGATCTGAGGCTTGTGAGCTATGGTGATTAGGCTTGGTGTCCTATGGTGATTGTCCCTGGGGAGGGAGGGATATGTTGAGTGAGGTTGGGGTTTGGTAATTTTCTGGTTGCATCTGGGGCACATGGTTATTGGGTTTGGGGGATGCCCTTAATGGGTCTGGCGGGTTATAGTGACTGTCTTGCTGGTATTATGGAGAAGAGTTCTTATGGCGCAAAGAAGATTCTGCTTGACTGTGCCTACACAGAGGGGTTTGAATTGGGCCAGGGTGATTGTGCACAGATGGGCCTATAAAGAGGATTTGTGCTGCAGTGATTGTTTCTGGACGGGCCTATGAAGAGGGGTATTCTTAGGGTATAAGCTGACTTGGTCTAGGCAGTGATTAGGAAGGCATGGGTATGGATGGAAACAGGAATATATGCAAAGGTGGTCTGCATGGGCTCTGAAGATGGGAGCCTGTAGGTGCTCATGATGAGTGGTCTGGATAGGGTTATGCAGTGTGGGTCTGTGTTGAGGAAGTAAACTGTGGGTCTATGATGCAGAGGTCTACAGCAGGCTATGGGAGATGGGTCTGGATGTGTATATGAAGAGTGGACCTGGGTGTGGAAGTGCAGAGGTGTCACGGTTCCCCAAAGTTCCTTCAACATCCGTCCCTTTGTGCACTCTCAACACAAGGAAACCAGGCTGTTGAGCCCAGGATCAAGGGACTCCTTCATAAGGGGTGTCTTGGGCCCCTCGGGGCACCTGTCTCACCACATTAAGTGTGGAGCACAAATCCCAGGACTCCACAGCTCTCTCAGGCACATCACACAGGAACCTAAGATCCCGTTAGACTTTGGTAGCCTTCTTGAATATAAAATGCCATATCCATTACATGCACTACTTGGCATTCTTATATTTCCAGCAACTCTTACCTGATTAGGTTCTTGGACTTCCTGCAAGGGTCGCTCCTCATCCATACTCTGCCTACACCACCTGACACTTCCATGGCCTGGACTCCACTCAGCTCATGGACACATCTGAAAAGAAAAAATACAAGAGAGATGCACTGTGAGTTACAATTGTTCCACCCTTACCTGCACAGCTAATTCTTGCATCAGCTTCCACAAGATCAGGGGCAAAGACATATGTGTCTATCCTGATAACAACCTGTGAGAGACCCAAGCATTGAACCTCCAGTATATTGAAATATACTGGACTGTTTTCTGTATCCCTACAGTCCCACTACCAGCACTTGACACCTGATGTCTGCACTTACCCTTGCACTTGCCACCTACTGGCCGCACTTTTACTTATTGTTTATTTATTTTATTATCCCATGTACTGCGCTGTTCCCTCCCCCCTCCCACTTTCCTCCTTCCCCCGCCCTATGCACTTGCGTGATCAGAATGACACCTGGCCTAGTATGATCGTTTTCTGTCTTCCCTCTGTTCCCCCCTGCCTTGCCGCATTGCACCTTGAAACACTTGTCTATAGGTGCGTTATAAATGCCTTATCATATCATAGTGTTCTCGATTGGGTATACACATGAACTGTGCCCAAGGGTTGGGCTTCTACTGAAAATGCAACTCTCACTGAACTTATAGGGATTCCATTTTCCTAGAACTGAGACTACGTTGGAGCCTGCCTAGCTGGACAAAGTACACCATCATCGACGTCATTTCTGCGTATGCAGCCTTCCTTTTCTCCTACACTGCATCCTCTCCTAGCGGCCACCTTTCCAGCATTTCTTGCGTCACACCTGGGAACAGGCAAGGGGGTCTACAATATCACCATCCAATACCTTTTCTGCCTAGGGGTTCACCTGTCCCATGTTACAACTCTATCAGATGGAATTGACCCAGACTGGGAATCAATGCGCTCCATGGTGTTTCTGCGGGAACAGCCAGATTAGCAATACAGAACACTAAGCTCAGAAATTAGCTGCCGCCTAGACATCATGGACCTATATGATCACATAAAGAATTTAGCAGCCTGGTTTAAGGACCTGCGTGTGGAAATTAAAACTAACTGGGCAGAAACCAATGATTGAAGTGGGGACCTAGTTGCTCCTACGGTCAACCCTTGCCTTGCGTGTTGCACAAGCTACACCGTTGAATTCAACTGGGAGTAGGTCGTCGCTTGGCACTAGAATATCCACCATTTGGTTTGATTCAGGTGGTTTCCCCATCTCCTGTCCCAGTATCCCCTCTGGGACGCTTCTTAGAGGAACCTCTGAAATATTCACTATCTATGCATCAGTGCAAGCTGTATTTTCTATGCTAACTAGTGGTATTCCCGAATGATAGCACTAAAGTAGCTTTTGTTTTATCTTACCTGGGAGGTCACACTGCTAATTGGTCCATTCCAGCACTTGACACCTGATGTCTGCACTTACCCTTGCACTTGCCACCTACTGGCCGCACTTTTACTTATTGTTTATTTATTTTATTATCCCATGTACTGCGCTAGAGAAACTGCATAAAAGGCACAGATCCACATTTTTGACAATAGATTATTGACTTTGCTGGAGGGGCAAGAGAAGTTGAAATATGTCTTTGTCCAGGTGTTGTAATCTATTAGGCTCTATTACACTTAGGCAGTAAACAGAACTTAAATCACAGAAGCCACTAACCTGGTCAGCAGGCAGTCCCTGGGCGTCTGGGAAGACTTCCCTAGAAACCTTACTGCCCTCCGCCTGAGGAGACAGGAACGGATGGCGGCAAACTTCCCAGGGAAACCCTCTGGGGTAGAAAACCCTGTGTCTGGATTCTGGAGCTGTGTTGAGTCCTGCAACTGGAATAGTGTGCAAAGTTGGACTGGAACTGGAGTCTTCGGCTGCAGGTCTGGCTGCCTTCTAAGAGGAGGACAGGAGTCTCTACTGATGTCATGAAGAGAAAAGGTGAGTGAATGTACTGACAGAAGATAGGAGAAAGAAGTAAAGATTTAGTACCTGACGCAAATGCACTTGGTTGCTATTGGTGATTTGAGGCGGTGTCAGAGGCGGCAGTGAGGGGAGAGAAATGGCAGCAGGAGCGGAAGGGCAGAAGTACCCCAGATGGAGGCTGGATAACTAATGGTATAAGAAAACATGTAAATGAAATACCCAAGTCTCTGGTAAGTAGCCCGGGCCCCTAACTCTAAACCTACCTCGGCGGAGTTAGAGAGAGGGATGACGTGACTCAGTGGAGCAAGCGTTTCTTCTTGGGAACTCGCTGATTTGGGTGTCGATACTATGGGAGGGATTAGAATGTTAATTTTGGGTTGGCAGCGGCTTAATAAGTTGTCCTGAAATAGTAAGTAGCTTCAGCTTCGCGAGCTTAAGCGAGTACTGCGCAATGGTCTCCTGCAGGCGGATCTGGGCGTGAACCAGGTAAGAAAGCTGTGGCGGAAAGACCGATCAGAATTGGAGCACCTAACAAGAAATAGAGGAGTTAGTAGTCAGGCAGAAATGTTGGAAGTAATGTTTTCCCTTGCAACAAACGTACGATGCGTCTTGGAAGAGAATAGCAACGCATTTGGGAGCTTGAGTGTTGTGTTGATATATGGATATATGGTCACATGGCCGTCGGGAGGCAGAGAAAACTTGAGTGAAGAAACAGTAGAAGGCACAGTATTCATGCGGCTGGAAACCCCCGCCTGCTGTTAAAATCTATCAGGTCGGAAGACATTAAATTGGTTGAATTTATTCATGATTCCCTCACAGACAAAGTATGGATAGAATTAAATTCCATTGATATCATGAATAAAGTGCTTGATATGGAACCCCAATTTCGACAACTAGGCTCTGGTTGTACATCAAGTGGACATGACGACGATGTAGGCAGACAGAAATATCAAAAGATAAAAAAAGAAAATGGGATTCTTTACAGCAAAGATGAAACTCTCCAACAGCATACTAAGACCACCAATGCCAAGATCAGGAGGATCCAGAATACCTCATATAGCGGCAATAGAAGTATTCCATGTGCAAATTACACTAAGCATTTTATTTGAAGAGCTTTTGAGAGATCAAATATCTCAATGAATTCAACTAGAAAATGTCAAAGATAACAATCACCAACACAAGAAAATAATTCTTTATCGCTATGCTCTTGCAAAGCAAGAGGATTTAATTAACTCTTTCAAACACATACCAATGAGCCACACAAATTTCACTGTATTTGCCTAAGGAAACATGGATTACTGAACAACCTATTTGTGAGGGATTCCTGACATATATGAATCCAGCAATTAAGCATAATAAAAGGTGTCCTACAATGGGCCAATTGATCAAAAATCACACTAATATGGAAGTGTTGAGTCCCTTAACCTAAACCCTTTGGCTCAATGAAACATCTGTGAATACCATCTGGACTCTCAGTTCAATTATCACAAAACTGGCCTAGTGCATACCATAGAAACACTTGGAAAAATGAACCTATATTGGAACCCGTTTGCAATCAGTGACGAAAGCTTCATTGTTCCTGTTTTCACAGCCATTGATTTGGCAATAACTAAATTCCACTATATCCTATTTATAGTGTGTGGAGATCTTAACATCCATTCATTTACGTCTAACGGAATGCCAATACCTCAGGAACAAGTTCCATCGAAGGTCCAAATTTGGAACAAAGAAATTAATATCAGAAATGTGTCCCTCATTCACCCGTCCATCATTGATGTGACTCAATATAAACCTACCTGGTCCTGTGGCAAATCGACTGCTATGCTCGATTTACATCTATGCATCGCATGCAACAAAAGAGAAAATCCTCATCATTGATAATATTAAAACCATAAATAGTGACCATCATATACTTACTGTAAAATGGAAGGCCACATGCTTGCACAAAAAAAAATATCTCTGCCTCTTATGGATTAATAGTGGCGTGAATAAACTTTGTATCAATGACAAGCATACAGATTTTCTTGAACACGACATGCATAGATGCAGATAAACTAAACTATGAATGGATGCTTCGTCCCTTCTATAAAACAACACTCAAAGATCAAAAGGAAATAAAAAACATAAACATATTGATTGTCGAGGAAAAAAAGGAACTACGAAGGGAACTGAAAACAATCGCAAAAATGGGAGCCTCGGATCATCTCCAATTAATGAAAATGACAAAGCAATGCTACAGAAATTGGACAAAAACAGCAAAGATGATGACCATTCAGAATGATGCAGAGAATATTCTTAAAGCCATGAAATCAAACAACTCAAGAGAGCTATGGAACCTCCTCAATCCATAAACTAAACGCCAGGATCAATTAATCCAGGATGTCCCAGAAATAACATGGCTCGCACATTTTGCCACCCTTTATAATGGAAAAGACAGATTTGGTGCTGAAAACCTCTCAAATGACCAACAAATAAAATGGACACTGAATTGGGGAAAAAGAGAAAATCATATCTTTGATTAACAAACTAAACACTTCACGGGCTCCAGGCCCTGATGGGCTATGTAATGGCATCTTAAAACATAACCCAGAAATCTGGGCAGCCATTTGTATGCAACTCTTTACCATCATTGCCGAGACAAATCAGATACCTCTCTCTTGGAAGATGGCCACGATCATACCTATCTTCAAACAAGAAGATAGAAAACGTCCCCGTAGCTATCGATCTATAGCGCTATTAGATCCGCTGGGTAAGATTGTTGCTAGTCTTCTCCTCAGAAGCCTGACAGCTTGGATCAAAAACACCAAAAGATACAACATAAGGCAAACAGGCTTTGTAAAAAAATACTGGTACCAACATCAATCTGACTATCCTCAACATAGTGAAACAAGAATCCATCATGAAGAAATGCCCAGTATATGCAGCCTTCATCGATCAGCATTTGGCTTTTGATCTGGTGAATCAATCCAAACTATGGGAAAAGCTTTTGCTTGGAAATGCCCCTCCAAATGTTTGGAGCCAATAAAACAACTATACATGAACACCACCATCAAAATCAGATTGTCACAATATGGAGTCATATCAGCTCCAATACCTACAACAAATGGTCTTAAACAGGGATGCCCACCTGCCGCAAACCTTTATAATTTATTTACATCGGATATTGCAGAAGAGCAACGTTTTTCAGCAGCAAATCCACCTAAACTCAATGGGACTCTCCTTCCCTGTATGTCGTACGTTGACAACCTAGCGATCTTGGACAAAACTCTGTTAGATCTGCAAACAAAGTATCCAAGTTAGAAGCCTACATGGGAAAGAACAATCTGCAAATCAATACGAAAAAGGCAGAAATCATGACATTATCCAATATTTTGAACAAGAAAGCAAAAGTCATGTCTTTCTTTATCGATGAAAAAAAAATGGACACATGAAAAAACT
Source organism: Ambystoma mexicanum (assembly GCF_040938575.1). Lineage (NCBI taxonomy): Eukaryota > Metazoa > Chordata > Amphibia > Caudata > Ambystomatidae > Ambystoma > Ambystoma mexicanum. Next base: position 1,134,120,036 of record NC_090929.1, on the reverse strand, counting down.
GTAAAATATCTTGGAATGTGGCTTAGTCATTCCGAAGTGGACAAGGAGTGGGCAGAACACCTGAAATCGAAGGCCAGTTCTCTGGCACAACAAGGTTTATTCCTCCACAATAAGTTTTGGAAATACTCCAAGAGGCCAGTTATCAAGTTCTATAGCAAAAGGTGATGGCTATCTTGACCTATGAGAGTGAATCTATGAAAAACCTAGATCAATCAATATGGCAATTATTTGAAGGAATATTTGGCGGAAAGTATTGGCCCTGCCTGTGACATACCTTGTATCCGGCATGACATTGCAACACAAGCTCTTAAGTCCATAGTCGCTTGGAAACATCTAGATCTCTATAAGAAGATCATTAATGACGACTCAATACTGGCAATCGAAATATTACATCACAGACCTAACTCAATAGCTGATACAGTACTAAAGGAATGGAAGCGTTAAGCATAGATGAAGCTACAGCAGGCAGACATCACAGCAGAAATGCTTGTACACCACCCGCAACAAGTAAAAAAGCAAATCAGACAAAACAATTGGATTAACGCGGCCAAACTTAAAAAACAATATCAGCTGAATCTCAACTCCGAAAATGATATAAGACATATCAATTACTTGCCGCAATATCTTATGCTATTCTCAGATGGACACATCAGAGATTTATTTCTTAGATTCTGCCTACATTTGCTGCCAACTCATGAAGTGCTAACCAAGACAAGATTAATTCCCACAACGCTTCAATATTGCCGTTTCTGCTCCAACCAGGAAACTGTGGAATTGTTATATCACATTATAATGGTTTGTCCCGAACTGACAGAAAACCAAAATTATTTTAGAGATATGCTTACAAGAGCAAACACGCCTCTAGCTCCCAAGGAAAGATGGGCTCAGATTTTCTCGGGAACTAACACAACATTTGTTATAACTATTATCCTCTTTTGGAACAATATTATGGAAGCATATAGAGAAGTTATGATTTAAATTTCACTATTGTCTAACAAATTGACCACAAACTCAGCTGAATAGAAGAAGTGTATTATTAAATGTACTATCTAGTGTACTTATAAATGAAAAGTTTTATAAAAAAACTAAATCATTTAATAAAAAATAAAAACAAATGAAAGGTGAATCTGTGTTGGGGAGAATGTGTCTTCCCATCTCTGGGACCCTGGACAGTTACCAGACTGAGTGTACCTTTTCAAGGCAATGGGAATGAACATGGAGGTGGGAAGTGTTCCCTAATGTTACCATCTCTGATCACCTAACTCTGGGAGAGTGCATTCAGTTAGCAGCTTGTGTGCAATACTTGTAGTTTTTTCCCCTCTGGTTCGATGGGAACAATCCTCTTCGTCTACCTTGGTCGAATGGGCATTGTCCTGTTCAGCTGGCTCATGTGTGTGGAGTACTAAAAAAGTAGGCCCGATCCCAGCGTTTTTTGTTAACGGGGGAGCAATTCTCAAAATAGGGATAAATGACGAGGAAATATATAAGTGTGTCAGGGAACTGGCACTGGAGAATTGCTTACCCCTCACTACTCTAACCTCAAAGATGGGTCGGAAAACTTATTGTCACACATATATACATTTACAAGACAGCATTAATCTGTGCAGACAGCAACTATAGACAGCCACATGCGTGAGCATACATGAAAGTAATTTTAATTGGGGATGTCAAACATATTAGAAGGCAACTCGACTAATACATCAACAGATAAGAACGCGCACAAAAATGAAAGTACAGTGTTTTGTGTCAGGGAAAATAAGGCAAGGCTACAGGTAACAAAAAACCAGAAAGAGAACGAACATAAAAGATGAGGCAACTTAATATACTTTCTAATACTAATACACAAGTTATACAAAATGACTAAAATTAGACATTTAATGAGATAAAAATGTCGACATGTTTCGGCCAATAATCAGATGGGACAGTTTCTCAAGTGTCCATACAGAAGATAAATATAGTGGCCATCTTCAGGACAGGACATTTCTTCAGGATGAGCCTCATGAACAATTTACTATTGGCGTCAAAGATCTAAAAAAATGCATATATATACAATTAATCATGGGACATCATAACATTGACTTACAAAGTGGGACTAAAATGTCCTTAAATACATAACCTCTAATGTATACACAAAACTCATATTGGCTGTCTATTTTATTTCTCATATTGCAAAATATATGTAGATATACTATCAATCTTTGTCCTGTATACAAGCTAGTTTTAAATCCGTGCTTGCCACAGAACACAGTTAACATACCCTTGTGTGACACATAAGAGAGATCCAACCCTTACCAGTACCTCCTGGGTCGAGTGTGATCAAAAAAGTAAAGGCAAAGCCATCAATGACTCTTTCGGGGACAGAAGTGTCGCACTTAATGCCTGATTACTAGTCATCTAGATGATTCATGGCATAGTCTACATAAATAGAAGAAAAATGGCCAGTCATTTTAAATTGGTTCTTTTTCCTATTGGTATTACCATTTATCAGGTTATTACTACCAAGGGCAGTGCTAAAAAAACATCGGGGCACAGAACAGTTTTATTCATGCAGAGAATGGCTTAATTCCGAGTGTCGCCAGGTAGGTCATACACGAAACTGGAGGGAAATTCTACTAAACATCATTTAGGCATCCAGTGTGGAACTTAGAAACGGCGTTGTGGCATCAGATTCGCAGGGTGTCCTAAGTCAAATAGAGAGAGAAACGCGACGGTTTAATCTGAGGGTCTTTTTAGAAGAGAATGAACTTTAATAAAGGCAATGTTTCTGTATACCTTTTAACAAAAAAAGCGTCAATCCTAATTCGTGGTGTGAAGAGGCGGCAAGAAATTAATACCGACATTCGAACACAGGTGAAATTAAGCCCGTGTAGTCGAGGACATGCTGTCCAATTCATGTGCAGCCGAACTGTAAAATGCAGGGCACAGAGAACTAATCAAAAGCACAATATTAACAAAGGTGGGCTTGTCCCTGTGAGCTGAGTGGAATACAGGAGCTTACCTCGCACTCCTCGGTTCTGAACCGAACGATCCTCTCGCCACGGCCATGCTGCAACAACTAGTGGAAGCGATCGTCCAAAGGACGGAATTAAATACGTCTCGACGTCGGCACAACGGCAGGCGGAGACTCCTTTATTTAAAGATACAGTGTATCAGATACCTCGCAGAAGGCGAGGACTTGATCCACACGTCAGTGTATGATGGTATTAGAGAAAAAATATTTTATTCAACGGGGGCCCCGCGGTGGTATGGGGGTGCCATACTGAGATGTCGACAGCGGTACAAGTGACTTATGAATAAAAATCCACCGAGTTCTGTGTTTAACAAAGGGTCATACTTAATTGAGGTGCCCCAAGGTAACGTAACAAACACGGGCAACCGACCATTATCTGACCAATCAAAGGGTCAAGGGGAGGGAAGGAGTTAAAAACGGGTGTGCGAATTTACAGGACCCTCATATGTGATCCGAATTATGTGATCAAACTGTTCCATTCCACACGACCTGTGTTCACAAATTCTGAGCCGTACAGCACGGCTGGTTTTTCCTATGTACAATAAATTGCACGGGCATTTAATGCCATAAATGAGCCAATCCGAAGCACAATTGGAAAGGATTTTAAATTCCATGTTTTGCCATTAAGTTCAATCGACTTGCAATTGGAGGTTAAAGCACAAACTGAACAGTGGCCACATTTAGAATTTGTGAACACAGGTCGTGTTTGAAGAATAAAACCGAGAACAAACCCCTGGTATCTCACTATATTGCTGCAAAGCATAACTACACCGATCTAAAATGGTTTGTCATTCAAAAAATTCTACCCTCCCCTAGAGGAGGTAATAGAGATCTAGCTCTGAGTTTACCTGAACAAAGGCTGATATATAATCTGAACACGGTCAGCCATGGCCTGAATTCCTCTGTGGAATGGAACAGTTTGATCACATAATTCGGATCACATATGAGGGTGCTGTAAATACGAGACGTATTTAATTCCGTCCTTTGGACGATAGCTTCCACTAGTTGTTGCAGCACGGCCGTGGCGAGAGGATCGTTCGGTTCAGAACCGAGGAGTTCGAGGTAAGCTCCTGTATTCCACTCAGCTCACAGTGACAAGCCCGCCTTTGTTAATATTGTGCTTTTGATTAGTTCTCTGTGCCCTGCATTTTACAGACCGACTGCACATGAATTGGACAGCATGTCCTCGACTACACTGGCTTAATTTCACCTGTGTTCGAATGTCGGTATTAATTTCTTGCCGCCTCTTCACACCACGAATTAGGATTGACGCTTTTTTTGTTAAAAGGTATACAGAAACATTGCCTTTATTAAAGTTCATTCTCTTCTAAAAAGACCCTCAGATTAAACCGTCGCGTTTCTCTCTCTATTTGACTTAGGACACCCTGCAAATCTGATGCCACAACGCCGTTTCTAAGTTCCACACTGGATGCCTAAATGATGTGTAGTAGAATTTCCCTCCAGTTTCGTGTATGACCTACCTGACGACACTCGGAAGTAAGCCATTCTCTACATGAATAAAACTGTTCTGTGCCCCAATGTTTTTTGAGCACTGCCCTTGGTAGTAATAACCTGATAAATTGTAATACCAATAGGAAAAAGAACCAATTTAAAATGACTGGCCATTTTTCATCTATTTATGTAGACTATGCCATGAATCATCTAGATGACTAGTAATCAGGCATTAGGTGCGACAATTCTGTCCCCGAAAGAGTCATTGATGGCTTTGCCTTTACTTTTTTGATCACACTCGACCCAGGAGGTACTGGTAAGGGTTGGATCTCTCTTATGTGTCACACAAGGGTATGTTAACTGTGTTTTGTGGCAAGCACTTATTTAAAACTAGCTTGTATACAGGACAAAGATTGATAGTATATCTACATATATTTTGCAATATGAGAAATAAAATAGACAGCCAATATGAGTTTTGTGTATACATTAGAGGTTATGTATTTAAGCACATTTTAGTCCCACTTTGTAAGTCAATGTTCTGATGTCCCATGATTAATTGTATATATATGTATTTTTTTAGATCTTTGACGCCAATAGTAAATTGTTCATAAGGCTCATCCTGAAGAAATGTCCTGTCCTGAAGATGGCCACTACATTTATCTTCTGTATGGACACTTGAGAAACTGTCCCATCTGATTATTGGCCGAAACATGTTGACATTTTTATCTCATTAAATGTCTAATTTTAGTCATTTTGTATAACTTGTGTATTAGGATTAGAAAGTATATTAAGTTGCCTCATCTTTTATGTTCGTTCTCTTTCTGGTTTTTTGTTACCTGTAGCCTTGCCTTATTTTCCCTGACACAAAACACTGTACTTTCATTTTTGTGTGCGTTCTTATCTGTTGATGTATTAGTCGAGTTGCCTTCTAATATGTTTGACATCCCCAATTAAAATTACTTTCATGTATGCTCACGCATGTGGCTGTCTATAGTTGCTGTCTGCACAGATTAATGCTGTCTTGTAAATGTATATATGTGTGACAATAAGTTTTCCAACCCATCTTTGAGGTTAGAGTAGTGAGGGGTAAGCAATTCTCCAGTGCCAGTTCCCTGACACACTTATATATTTCCTCATGTGTGTGGAGACCACAAAATGATGCTGCCCTGCTTGCAATTATAAGGATTCTAGCCTGAATTTCAGCATGTGCATCATTGTCTCGGTTACTGGAACGTTCCATCTCCACTTGTCCTTGGCTGAGTGCCTTGTTTCTGCTTGCCTCTGGCTGCAGCGATCATGTCAGCTTTTCCATGTACCCAAAGCCTGTCTCTCCTTTGCCATCCATTTCAGAGGCCTATAGCTTCCATATCATTCCTTATGGCTTCTCCATGTTAGTAGCAGTCAAGCATGTGCAATCTAAATATGTGAATACTTTAGATCTTGTGGTTTCAGCTTTGGCGAAGGATGTGGATATAAAGAAATGTGCAAGTGTGTCCATCCTCTACGTATGTGGGTCATAAGCATGTGCTTCATGCCTATATGCAATAAACTAGTACATGTAACTTCATGAATGGATTAATATGTACTTCATGTATAATGTGGCTAGTCATGATGTCAGTGATGATGTCATTGATCTCTGGCTTTGCAGTCAGTCGACTTGCTCGATCTATGTCATTTCCATGTCGTCCAAATCATCGATTGGGTATGGTCTGAACGGCTGTCTGAGTGAATAACGCTTCAAACACCTGCGTTACATTGAAGTTCGCAGTGATGAGCCTAAAACTGAGACACATATGTCGTTTCTCTGCCTTCATGTTGAGAGTCGCATGGAGGGCATGAGGTCAGATTTGGCCCCTCATCTACAATAACCCCTCTGGTCGACCTGTCTACCACACTAACTACTCCATTCTCTTGGCTTGTATGCAATTATGGGAACCAAACCTTTATTATCCCTCCAAGATGTCTATAGTATTTTGCATGATCATGCAAACTCCATATCACGTAGGTGCAGTCCCCATCAGGGTTGCACAAACCTATTCTTCCCAGTCATCATAGGTGATGTATGGATACTGGAACATTGTTCCTGTCAAGAATAGGAGACACTGTGTTAATTGTGATTTCGCTGTATTTTGTGTCTTTGTTTCTTCATCTTCTTCAGTCTCTAGGTCTATCAGCACTTTCATCCCTAAAGTCTTCTTAGTTGTCTTTCTACACTGTGTGATGGTTATCCTGATGACACAAACTGCTGCCAGTACTTTCAGTCCATTGGCCATCCATACTGGTATCCATGAGAATATGTAAGACAGCTAACCTACGTACTTTCCTACATTATTTTGTTTCTGCCTGCATCTTCGTGTGCAGTTCATAGAGCCAGTTGATGGCCTCTGTCAGCGTCCCATTGCCTTTGTCATTGGCAGCAACGAATGTACAGCAAGAAGACCCGATCTTGGTGCAAACACCTCCCTCCATGGCTGTGAGGAGAGCTAAAACGTATCTATTCTGGAGGGCCATTACTCTAACTGCTCTCAGCTCTTCCTTGATGGTGTAGAGGACCTTAACAGTTGGGTTTATTGTCTGCATTAGCTCCCAACGCGTAATCTGAAGCCATTTAGCATTTGAGCTAGCCTGTACTACTGGAATGATAGATGCAAAGAACATCTTAGTTCTACTGAACAGTCTGTGCTCTGGTGGTATCACATTCAATGCCTTTTCCATATCTGATGAGGCATTGTTCCCTCTTTTTACTCTGGTCAACCCTACAGAACTCTTCTTTCTTTTGTTTGTATCCATTTTAGGGAACCCTTCTATTTGTATGTATTTCCTAGGCACTACTATCTTCAGGGCCGTGATGTGGACGAACCATGAAATGTCTTGCTTTTGCCAGCGCTCTAGGCCCTTTTTTAGTTCTTTTAGGATAGGGGGGAAGTTTACTTTGTATATGCTTTCAGTTTTAATCGGGATGTGGACCCCAGGTAGCTCATCTGCGATTTTGCCCATGGAATTGGATATTTAGCTTGCAGGTCTTCCTTGAGTTCTCCCGGCAAGTTGGCCCCCATTATCGTGGATTTTGAGATGTTTACTGTGAACCTGGAGGCTCCTTTGAATTCTCTGAGCTCGTGCCATAGGGCCTTCATGGATTCCGTTGCTTGAGTTAACGTTAGTAGCACGTCGTCAGCATAGAGAGCCGCTTTGTAGGATTCACCTTTCCGTTCCAGGCCATAGATTGCCGGGTTGTGACGGATCTTGCTTGCAAATGGCTCCATGGAGAGAGTGAATATAGAGGAGAGAAGAGGCAGCCTTGTCTAGTGCCTATAGTAATCTTGATTTTCTCGGATCTGATTCCGTTCAGCCTCAGGTTTGTGCACGGATGCTGGTAGTTAGCTAGTGCCCATATCTCAAAGTTTGGGCCAAATCCACAGTGGAGTAAAGTTTCCTTTATGTAGCCCCAGTCCAGTATGTTGAACGCTTTGTGTGTATCTAGGGAAAGCACGATCAGCTCTGAGCCCATGCTGTTTGCCGAATTTGATTATGTCTATGGTTGTTCGAGTATTGTTCTGGCTGCTTCTGCCCGGGATGAAGCCAGTTTGATCCGGGTGGATTATGTCCACAAGTATTGGGGCTAGTCTGTTTGCAAATATTTTTGCAAATAGCTTGGCGTCATTGTTTAGTAGTGTTATCGGTGTGTAGGATGCATATTTTGTGTGGTCTTTCCCAGGCTTTGGGATGAGGACCGTTGCCGACTCCTCCATACAGGCGGTGGTAGGACCTGTTTCCAGGAACGAGTTGAATAAGTTTGCTAAGCGTGGCGCCAGAATGTAGGCAAATTTCTTGTAAAATTGCAGGGTTATGTTCTTCAGGGAACGGATCGCATCTCCTCCCTCTTCCGCCATTATTGGGTGTTCCAGAGTAGCCAGTGACTGATGTGGTGGGACTTTCGGGACAGAGGTCAGGAATTCGGAGGGTAGTGGGGCAGCTATTGGGGGGCCGGACATGATCTCCTCTTGGTGCTGCGTCATTAACACTAGCTTCTCTGCCTCTGCCTGGTGCAGGGTGCCAGAACTGTCAGCCAGGTATTGGATATGGTTTCTTGAATGCAGCTTATTCAATTTGTTCGCCAAGAGCTGGTTTGCTTTGTTTCTATTTAGGTAATAAAATTGCTTGGTGTATTTCAAAGATTTGGCTGGCTGGTCTGCCAGATGCATCTGCAAGGCTGATTTTGCCCTTTTGAGTTCTCGACCAACTACCTTGGCCAGACGTTTTTTGAGGCTGCTCTCCAGTTCCACTACCTTCTGCTCCAGCCTATTTTGTAGTAACTGGTTTTGCCATCTGTTAGATGAACAGTCATGTGGATTATTGGAGCGTAACCAGGTGAGAATATTTTGTCTGAAACTGTGGTAGGATTGGTCTACTCTGGTGTTGAGTGGGAGGGTGTTCCAATGTAGGGCTGCCATGACAGGGAAGCTACTGCCGCCCATTTTCTTTTGTCTGAATTTAGGTACCTGAAGGCGGTGTGAGTTAATCATTCTGATGGGGCGGGTGGAGTTTTTTTTTACTATTCTGGCAGTGAGGTAGGAGGGGGCTGCATTGTTTAAACATTTGAAAGTGAGAGATGCTGTTTTGAGCGCGATACGGTCGCAGATTTTGAGCCATTTGTGTTCTCTTCTTTTGTTGGAGATATGTTCTTTAGAGGGTAGATTGAGGGCTGTTCTGAGTGCATTATTTTGCAGGTTTTGGAGTTTGTTTATTATGTATTTGTTGGCTCCTAGGTACACGGCATTACAATAATCAAGTTTGGAGAGTATAAGGGCATTAGCGATAATGATGCAGCTAGCTTGGGATAGGAATGCTTTGATTAGCTTGCACGTGTATGCGGTGGAGGATGCTCGCGGGTTTACTTGTATATTTAGTGACAAGGCTGAGTATAAGTGAAAGCCTAAGGTTTTCACTGTTTTGGACGCTGGAATGGAGTTGCCGTCGAAGTTGAACGCTTTGTTTTTTTTAGGTTGGCGTTGGAGCCAAGTAGCAGGATTTCAGTATTCTCATTGTTCAGGCATAGGCCATGTGTGGCCATCCATGCCTGAATGATGAGATATATTTTGCTTACGAAGGCCGTATCTGAGTCAAAGTTGCCCGAAAAGGGTGTGAGGATGGTATTACCCAAATTGTTCGAACACAATTGTTCGAATGACACAATTGATCGAAAGTCAAGGGTCCGAATTGACCTTTGCACAATTGACCGCATATATATACAGATATGTAACAATTGACCTTCACAATTCGGTCAATTGTGCAAAGGTCAATTGTGATTCGAACAATTGTAGTTCGAACAATTCGTATACATCCGTGAGGATCTGGGTGTCGTCTGCATAGTTAGTGCATGAGACACCCAGTCTGTCCAATTTGTCAAATAGGGGCTTGGTAAAGATGTTGTAGAGGGTGGGAGAGACGCAGGATCCCTGAGGAACACCGCAGGTTATGCTGATGGGGTCTGCTGAGGCTATTGAGGAGAAGACTCTCATAGTGCGGTTGTCCAGGAATGATTGTATCCAGTCTATGGCCTCTTTCGAAAAGCGGACTGTCGATGCTAGGTGTTCGCACAGGACTGTGTGATCCACCAGGTTGAACGCTGCCGACAGGTCGAGGAGGAGTAACATGGCGGTGTTTACTTTGTCATTGATTTCGTTGATCTGGGTTTTAAGGTCGATAAGAGCTGTCTCAGTACCATGCTGTGGTCTGAAACCATATTGGCGTGTGCCTAGAAGATTATGGGCTTCTAGGTATTGCTGGATTTGTAGGTATGCTACTATGTATATTATCTTGAACAGGAATGGTACTGTAGTGATTGGCCTGTAGTTGGTGGGAATAGTGGGGTCTAGAGTTTGCTTCTTAAGGAGCGTTAGAACCCAATATTATTTGAGATAATTGGGTATAGTGTTGGAGGAGAAGGATGCGTTGATCAGTTTGGTTATAAATGGGGCTAGGTCCCTGGCATCATTCTTGATTATTTGTGGGCGGGCAGTTGTTGCCTTTGCAAATCGATGGTTTAAGTGAGGTTTTAACCCTTTCAGTTTCTAGGATGGATATTTTGGTGAACCTGTAAGGATTCGGGTTGGATGGATTGGTTGTTTTGGCATGGTGATGATATATTAGGGCTTAAGGATTCTTTTTTCAGTTTGATTTTAGGTTGGAGAGATTTGATTTTTTTAGATAGAGCATTTTGTACACTGGTGCACCATTGCTTGTCTTTAGTTATGTTGTCCGGCAGTGGTATGGGGGATTCTAGTTCCCTTAATATAGCAAATAGTTCTCTTGTATTGGAGTTGGAGTTTTCTATTCTTTCGTTAAATATGTTCTTTTAGTGAGAAGGATTTCTCTTTTGTAGGAGTGTTGCGCCATTGGGATTCTAATTTCCTTTTGCGCATTCTTAGTTCTTTCAGGTGGGGGTTCAACCAATTATTCAGGCAAGCTTGCTGTTTGCTTTTTTGCATTTTTAGAGGGGCAATGATGTCTATCTAGCCCGTTTTTCATGGCATGGTTGTAGTTTTCTACAAGGCATTCTGGATTTAAGTTGTCAGGGAGAGCATTGAGGGTTGGCAGTAGAAGTGGTATAAGATTGTCAGGGGTTATATTTTTTTTAGCTCTGGTGGGCAGTGGTGGTGCCATGGTCTTTCTTTACTGAATTCTTTATTAAGTGACAGTGTGAAGTTGATGAGGTAGTGGTCTGTCCAGTGTCGAGGGGTGGTTTTGGTAATAGTGGTGTCGCAGTTCAAGGTGGCGATCCAGTCCAAGATCCTGCCTTTATTGTGGGTAGGGGTGAGTACTTTATGGAGTAGGCCATGTTCGGCTAGCATGGTGGCTATGGCTTGTGCTGATTTGTCGTCTGGGTCGTTCAGGCCGAGATTTAAGTCGCTGAGTACTAGCAGTTGAGAGGTGTTTTTTTGTTGTTGGTTATGAGGCTGGATAGGTCTGCCTCGAATGAGCCAGTGGGGCCGGGAGGCCTATATATTAGGTGGATGTTTAAGGTGCGGCAGTTGGAGATGGGCAATTTTGCAGTGAGGAGCTCACAGGATTTAAAAGGTGATTGGTTGAATAATCTTAACTCGAGGTTGGTCTTCGCTATGATGGCCAGACCGCCTCCTCTATTATTGGGTCTGTCCAATCTGATTATTTGGTAGTTTTCTGTGATGGCTATAAAGAGTGCTGGGCCTGCTGCTTCATGCAGGCAAGTTTCGGTGATCGCTAGTAGGTCGAAGTTGTTAGTGGATAGAGTGTCTGCTATTTCTGTGGCATGGGCCACTGAGGATCTAGCGTAAATCAAAGCTCCGGATAGGGAGGTTGTATTGGGTGAGTTCTGCGTGGTTATGGGGAAGAGTTTAAGTTGGGTGTTGTTGCTGCAGGGCGTAGTTAAGTTTGGGCATACTTTGGTGTGTCTTGAGGTGGATCTCAAGGGGGGATTGGGGAGTTTGTTGTGGTAGATGGGCTCATAGAGGCGGGGTAATCTTGCGTGCAGTCTGAGGTTTCTTTCTGTGAGAGAGCAGGGTGCGTTTTCTGCTGGGGGCACGGTCATGGAGTTTGCAGCAGTGGAGATGGTGACGGACATGAGAAGGTATATTAAGGTGGCTGTCTGATTTTTTCGGGCATACATTGTGTAAGGAGTGATTATCTCAAGTTGCCGTAGCGGAGGCAGAGGCAATGTATCACCTTGGCTAGCCCAGGTGGAGTCCAACAGTTGGTATAGGGCGGTGCTAGGCTAGTGGTGGCAACAGTGGAAAAGGGTGCCGCAGTTAGTAGCAGTTAATGCCTAAGATAACATGCTGCAACTAGTAGGTAGGCAGTGGTAGGCTGTCGTAGTACAGCAGTGGGCAGGCTAGTGGTGGCAGCCGTGGTGAGGCGCATTAGTTAGCAACAGGTAAAACACACCTAGACTCGAAATTCTGCGGTGTGGCAAGAACAGTGGTGGTTAACAGTGGCAGAATTTCAAGAAGTAAGCAACCTAGATTTGAAATGTCCACAATATTGCAAAAACAGTAGTGGTTAACAGTGGCAGACTGTAAAGAATTAAGCAACCTAGATTTGAATATCCGCAATATTGCAAAAATAGTGTTGGTTAACAGTGGCAGACTTTCAAGAATTAAGCAATCTAGATTTGAATTTCCACAATATTGCAATAATAGTGCTGGTTAACAGTGGCAGACTGTCAAGAATTAAGCAACCTAGATTCGAATATCCACAATATTGCAAAAACAGTGGTGGTTAACAGTGGCAGACTTACAGGAATTAAGCAAGATTGGCAGTCATTAGTAATGGCGGACAGGCCTTAGAGTGAGTACATCTAGATATGATTTGTCGGAGTGTGGCAGAATGTATGGGTGTGCCTATAGTGCTGTCTGTTCTAAGCATAGAGTAATGTGCAGGTTGACAGAGCAAGTTAGCAAGACAATTTCGGATAATGTAAGCTATGCATTTGTACTCTAAGAAGGATGGCAGTAACGTGAGTTAAGACAGTATTATAGAGGCCAACTGAGGTCTTTTCTGCTAGTACGGGATTCCAGTGGGGTATCCCAAGGACACGCTTTGTGCATTGAAGATCTCCTCGCAGTGATATGATATCTTGTGATGATCGTATCAGTGTTGAGAGCCACAATATAGGGGGGAGAGGAGTGGCGCCTGGCGGCAGTGATTTTGCTGTGGTTGGCTGGTATGCGTGGCGTGGGGTGGCAATGATTATGTTGGCGGGTGATATGGACGGGAGTGATAGAAAAAAACAGGAGAGATGCGGCGAGGCACCTAGGCGAGCTACATTTGGGATGGTGATTGGCATGGGAACAGGGCTTGTATTCTAATGCGTGGGCATGTGTGGCCATGAGGGAGAGGCGTATCGTGCTGCTGGTGCAAGCATGGCATGAGATGAAAGTCTTGATAAAAGAAAAAAGAAGCGAGTGTCACTGTAAATGACAGGACGGTTTGAACATCGTAAGATGGTATAAAAGTACATGTGCGGCGTGGGGAACTTGTGGGCGCAGAGCGGCAATGCCGGGCATCCAGGGAGGTGCGCTGATTGAGATCAGTAATAAAGTTACCTTTAATCCAGCGTGTGTGAGCCAGGGGGACTGGCAGATGGCAGACACGGCTAGAACAGGCTCAGAACAGTCGATGGCCTTGTGTTCCTGGGCCTTGGACTGAGTGGGCCGGCTTCGCCTGCCGGCGTCCAATGGTGGTGAAGGTAGGTCAGGTAACCAATCGGATGGTGCAAGAAGCTGATGTGGGCCTGGTTAGGCAGGGGAGGCTGCAGCTCCAAAATGGTCAGCCATCTTGGAGGATTTTGGTGCCTCGTGTGCCTTAGTGGAGGTGATGGCACTACAATAGTGTTTTCAGGCACAAATTGCTGCGGATAGGTTTTCTTTTGTAGCGGTTTCCAGCTAACTTTTGCGTGCAGAATAGTAGGTAAAAAAAGGCAATTTTTCTCGATAAGTAGCACTAGGCAGCAGCGCTTACCATATTCCGTTGCCTGCTCGGGGGACTTCCTGTGTAGGTCCACTGCTCCTGCAGGGATCGGTCCTGCTTGGAGGAGCTCCTGCTCCTTGGATGGGTTGTAGTGACTTGGATGGGAAGTAGTTTGTCAGCGTTTCTGCTAGTTCTGCGCTAATGGTGATATCGGATAGTATCTGATCTTGGATTTTCCATTGTTTTTGGAGCAGCTTCGGGAATCCCAGCATCCGGAGGTTCAGGGTGACCGGAGCGTGTGCCCAATTTGGATGTCCTCAACGCAGGTGGCGATCAAACTTGCGGCCAGTAGTAAGTCTATCCTCGAGAATCCTTTGTAGACGTGAGAGAAAAATATGTAGTCCCTCGCTCCCTGGTTGCGTGGTCTCCATATGTTGATGGTCTCCGTTTCACTTAGAAATTCTGCCATGCCCAGAGCTTTGCTGAAGTCATCCTTTGAGGGTGAGAGGGTTTGTCAAGGATCGGGTCCGGAGGGAGGTTGAAGTCACCCCCGATTAGTAGTTGGCCTTTAGCAAATGACAATATGATAGGTAAGAGCTTACGGAGGAAGAGCCCTTGCTCTTTGTTGGGGCTGTAGAGTGCCAACAGGGTTTTGGGTAGTTCCACCAGTAGACCTCTTAGTACCAAGAAGCGCCCCTCCGGATCCCACTTGACTGAGACCTGGGTCAGTGACAAGTTACAGCTGAGTAGGATGGCTACCCCTTTTTTTTTCTGGATAGCTGAGGCGAAGTAACATTTTGGGTAGAGTCGGAAGTTGATCAGCTTTTCATCCGATGCTAGGAGATGAGTTTCCTGAAGGTAAACAACGTCCGACCCAAGTTGGAGAGTCTCTGTTCCACTATTTTCCACTTCCTGGGGGTGTTCAGGCCTTGGACATTCCAGCTCGTCAGGGTGAGTATTTTATCTTGGGGATCCATCTTTTGGTCCTATGAGTGTGTGCCTACTTGTCTCCCATGGCCTAGTTTCGGTGTTGGTTTGTGTTCCTTTGTTAAGCTCTGCCCCTCCCTCTCTCCATTTCCCCGCTCTCCTGGGATTTCCCTCCCTCCCCCTATACTCTTCCCCCAAGTCATAACAGGACTTTCGGACCAGCCTTAAGCCAACGGGGCAAATGGCCGGGCCAACACGCCAACTTGGATTGAGGCAACGGAACCTCTGGTGCTTTCAGTGAAGCTTATGACAATTGTAGGCCGGGAATTCTCAGTCCTGGAAATTCCCAAAGATTGGTAAGGAGTTTGTGCCTTCCGGGATACTCCGGAGGCCGCGGTGTGTGATTCATTGGGTCTGGGGCTGGTTTGGTAGCCCGAACACTTAGCATGATTCGTCAGGTGGCTCTGCCCCCTCCAACGATACATTCTGTGTGGGTGCTGGATGTATAGGTGTGTTGGGAGGTTAGTATTTTGTGTGATACAGTGGGTGGGGTTTGCTGAAGAGGTGTATCCCTCAGTTTTGTCACCATATGTAACACTAGATCAATACTTACTTGACCTCAAATCAGGATGTTGATACATCCAATTTTAATCAATACAATATAACAAATCTTTTCTTAGCCTCTCCGGCTCACTGCCATAAACACAAGCATGTTCCGTGCACTGCCCCTCTGCGGCTCTCTACTCTGAAGGCTCAAATCACAACTCCACTGGTGAGCTTCTCAAGCTCAACCTAAATGGCACAGCACTGGTTTTTAATCACAATCAGCAAACTACCCACAAAGTTTGACTGCGTTCTTTAAACTTCAAGTCCTATTAAACAACCTCACTGGTGACATCACCATTACTGTAGAGGAAGAATTTTCAATACTTGATCTTTCAAAACACATATCCACTTATGACTTGCCCAAACACAATGCCAAACACAACATAACATATATACGGCCGCTTTCCTGTCTCCTAACAGGGTAATCCAATGTATCTTGTGGTCCCTTTTCTATAGCGTTGCCTTATAGAAATGCACCTCCGCTAGGTAAAACAGGAAACCACCTTCCGCGATATAAGGTAGGTCCTTCCGCTAACCAATATACCCAGGTAAACCATGAAATAATCATCCATGAAACAAGCTAACTTGCCTAGCTCAAATGGAAAGCATTATATATTTTTTCTATTTTTTTGTCTAAGTTTTTTCATCTGCAAGCTAAACTGACTGTCTAAGTTGACCACGCAAACTGACCGCCTAACAAACTGGTATCCTTACATCAAACAAAGACTTCAACAACAACATCAAACAGACACTCCCTCCCCACATTTGCCATATAGCTGTGTATATACTTACACTCTGTGATCTGCTGTGGTCTTTCGGATACCGACTCTCCCACAACCTGCCACTCTGCCGTTCGGTCTGATAGGCATCCCACAGAAAGTGAGCAGGAATTTTCGACCTTCTCTTCATACACGTGTGATTTTAGGGATCGATTTCCGCGGATTGCCAAACAGCCCCCTGGGCATGTGGCGGGACAAGACAGTTTGTCGCTGAATCCTAGCAATCGTCCTCTGCTACCACTTTGTGTACGTGTGGCCGGGGCTCTCTGGCAGCCACGCCAATTATCTGCAGAGAACAATTGGGCCCATCAAAGACTCCCCGCCACAAGAATGGAAGACTCAGCAATAGGGCAAAGTTACTGGCCCTCATTATGGGTCTGGCGATAAACGTGCCAGTAAAACCGGCAGGTTGCCCCCAGACCTGTAATGATTTACCGCCGCTTCACTTCCTGGAAACACCGGGGCATTACAGCC
Organism: Ambystoma mexicanum; assembly: GCF_040938575.1. Classification (NCBI taxonomy): domain Eukaryota; kingdom Metazoa; phylum Chordata; class Amphibia; order Caudata; family Ambystomatidae; genus Ambystoma; species Ambystoma mexicanum. The sequence continues at coordinate 1,134,103,344 of NC_090929.1, read as the reverse complement.
CGAGTGGTCCGGTAAGTCAGGCGGCAGTAATTGTTAATCCCCATTCTCGTAGGACTCAATGGGAATGGGGACCACGGAAGCACCAGCACCGTTAATAACGGTGCTGGTGCTTCCGTGAAAGTTGCGGGCGGGTGCCTTTCCACCCGCCAGGGCAGACCTGGTGGGAGAAACGGCACAGCCCGCAGACTTGTACTTTGCCGGTCCGGAAACAATGGTGCCGGTAAGCTTACCGGCAATGTTGTTTCCCGAATGGCAAAGTTGTAATGAGAGTAAAAAGGTGTTTTTTTCCTGAATATCTTACTTTTCTGCTTAAAAGAAATTGTTTTTCCACGCTGTTTGGTGCGTATTTTGTCACTTTTATTCGTAAAAAAGGTTTGTTGTTCTTGAATTTGTGGTACAGATTACAGTACATCTAGATACTAACAGAAACTGGACGCACATCATGGAACTCCAGGGCCCAACAGGAGCCACCATATGTACAGGACCAGCTGATCCTTACTCTTTAACTGGACCCCACAGGGGGCACCATACCAGAACCACTAGCCTTGATAAAGACCTACGGGTCGAAACACATGTCGGCTGACAAACATGGGGATATAAGAGCCCCGGATGTACTGTAATCTGTACCACAAATTCAAGAACAACAAACCTTTTTTACGAATAAAAGTGACAAAATACGCACCAAACAGCGTGGAAAAACAATTTCTTTTTAGCAGAAAAAGTATTTTGTCACTTTTATTCGTAAAAAAGGTTTGTTGTTCTTGAATTTGTGGTACAGATTACAGTACATCTAGATACTAACAGAAACTGGACGCACATCACGGAACTCCAGGGCCCAACAGGAGCCACCATATGTACAGGACCAGCTGATCCTTACTCTTTAACTGGACCCCACAGGGGGCACCGTACCAGAACCACTAGCCTTGATAAAGACCTACGGGTCGAAACACATGTCGGCTGACAAACATGGGGATATAAGAGCCCCGGATGTACTGTAATCTGTACCACAAATTCAAGAACAACAAACCTTTTTTACGAATAAAAGTGACAAAATACGCACCAAACAGCGTGGAAAAACAATTTCTTTTTAGCAGAAAAGCAAGATATCCAGGGAAAAAAAACTTCTTTTTACCTAACAAATGAGGTTTTGGCTAGACCTCAAACAGTAACCTGTGATCTTGCAACACATGATGTACCATGAATAACAGAGTTTAGCGAGGTCAATTCCAACTCTAGAGCCACCACCTTTCTTCTTGTAATGAGAGTAACTGGGCCTCATTACGACCCTGGCGGTAAGGGGTTAACGCCAGCGTTAGCTGTGCCGACCCCTTACCGCCAATTACGAGGTCCCCTAGCGCCATGGTGCTTTTAACACCTGCTTTTAGCAGGTGTTAAAATCCATGGCGCTAAGGGACCATGGAGTAAATTACGCCACCGTAATTTACGGTGGCGTAATTAACGCCTTCCCCACTCCCATTATGCCCTATGGGGCAAAAATGGGAATGGGGAAGGGTAAATGGGGATTGGGGACTTACCGCCCCGCCTAGGTCGGAATGGGGCGGTAAGTCCGCCAACCACCATGGCGTAAACGTAGTTTACGCCATGGTGGTAAAGTCACGGCCCAGGCGGTAACTTACCGCCTGGGTCGTAATGAGGCCCACTGTCTTTTATTAGCAAACAAATTGACAGGGAACACACCAGAAAAACAAGTATCCTCTGAAGATCTCGTCTTCTAAGCATGCATCACCCGGTTTTTTCCCAGTGTGATGTCACAAATCCAGGTTCCATCCCAGAAACCTATCACACATTTACATTGGTCAGTTTGCGTAGGATACATATAGAAGATGTATGGGTTAGTTTTACAATTGGATAGCAATGTCCAGGGGCCCCTCCTAGGACTACCTCTACTAGTATCGATCTACAATGTTGTAGTATCGCAGATAAACCATTGGCCCTTGCAACAAATTATATCCCCATCTGAAAGGTGATTCTGGATTGGGCAGAATGTGTCCTCCCATCCTTGGGAACCTGGACAGTTACCAGACTAAGGGCCTCATCACGAGTTGGGCGGTAATCCGGCGGATTTCCCATTGAGCGGTATTAGCGCTAACGCCAAGCCCCCCGGCGGAAAGGCCTCCAGATCATCAGTTGGCATGCACGCGCACAGGGACATGGCGTTAACGCAAATAGCGCTCGATGTAGAAACTGGCCAATAACCCGTAAATCCAGCGCACCGTGCGCTACTGCCATGCCAATAGCGCGTGCTAATAGTGTGCGGGAAAGGCGTCACTGCCAGAACAGGAAATAAAGCAGCAGCTATTTTGGAAATCACAATCCGTCAAATATCACAGCCCCTCCGAGCCATCCACCCCCGGGAAGAGTGAAAAATGTCACAGGAGCGCACTAGGGGCAAGTCAGCCCTGGACAGGGTCAGGAAACCCAAATTCAGTCACCAGGAGCTGGCCGTACTTGTGGATGATGAACTACATGGTGCACAGCAGCGCAAGACAAGCGGGCAGCATCGTGCACAGATCTGGCGGGACATCAGCCAGAGGGTGTCTTCAGTGGGGTGTGTGCCCCAGAATGTGCCTCAATGACTTGCATGTCAGAGTACGTGGAATACTATCCCAGCACAGGAGTGCAAGCATTGGCACTGGAGGAGGGCCATCACCACCACCCGAGCTCACGCCCTGGGAGGAGAAGATGACAGCGCTCATCGATTTGGGCACCATAGAGGCCATCGGCGGAGCGGAGGCTGGCACCGGTATCCAGCAGGCTGCAGGTGAGCCCCCCCAAATGCATGAATCTGAAAGGACCACACATGCAGACCCTGAGTGAATGAATGTGCGTGCAATGTGTGTGAGGCACTGCAGACACCCATAACTGAGCCTTTGTACCACAGTACCGTAGCACCCCCTAGACTCCCCTGTACGTGCACTGCATCAATACAACAGACATCCATGGCCATGCCACAGCTACATGGAGTGTGAGTGTGCATGAATCAACCCCCAGCACCATGTGCACGGTTCATCCCCATCACGCATGTGATGATGACACACAAACATGTCCGTGCAGTGTCCCTCCACACTGACACATTATACCAATCACAACATGGGGATTGAACACAATGCAAGTGCAATGCATGATTGCTACTGTCTACAATCCCACTTGATGGCATGAAATGCATGATACTAATGTAGGCCGCCTTGAACTCAATCCACACCCTATCTACCCCACAGGCACACAGTGATCACCACAGGACGACGATGACTGTGAGGAGGCCACTGCATCACAGCGCCCGAGGCAGGGCTCCTCGACCAGCACCACCACCCCGCAAAGGGGGATCCCGGAAGCAAACCAATGCCGGACCCAACCCACATCACCACATCGCAGCCCAACCAGATGGCTGCAGCACCAATATGGCCGCAGGGGGTCAGTGCCTACCTCACCCCAACCCAGCATGCAGACACTTGATGTAGAGGGAGTCACCTGTGGGTCAGAGACCGATGAGGGACAGACACCTACAGCTGCACCTCAGCCAGGAATGTTGCGTTCACCCACACGCAGCAACACAGAAGGAATGACCACACCTCAGGGGAGCCCAGAGCCAGTCACACCGGTAGCACAAACCCCACGTGTGCATGTGAGTCTTGTCCACACACCAGAGCCTGACATTGACACACCATCATATGGCACCGCAGATGATAGGCACTCGGACCGCAGCAGCCCCATCGCCGCTGGCAACATGTCCCCATGCAGACCCCCCCAGGCAGCGCACAGCTGCAGGCCCAGTACCCGCTGCAGCTGGGGTACCTTTCGTCACGGGAGCTGCCGTGATGGGACGTCTGGACATAATTGAGGCCAAACAGGCAAAAGTGGAGTCCATGGCTAAAGTGCACAGCGGGCACATCAAGGCCATCAGCGGAGCCATACGGCATGGCTGCAAGTACATGGCCCGAGACAACGCGCGCACCCGGAAAGTGGTGGAGAAATGCACCACGGCCCTGACAGGTTTCGGCCAAAGGGTACGGGAGTTGTGCGAGGCAGTATCTGCACATGCAGAGCAGACAAGGGAATTCAATAACCTTCTGCGCCAGCAGCTGCAGGTCAACGGGTCGGTCCATCGACCTCCACTACACCCACGGAGGGATGCCTGGAGCCTTCACCTAGGTGACGTTCATTGCGCCACCTGAGATCCCGCACCCCAGAGGAGCCAGGACTTGGAAAGCACCCACGACCATCATAGATGGACATGGCATTGTTGCGGGTGCCCTGAGATCATGCATCTACCTGCACTGTTTTGGGGAGTGCACTGGGGGGAGGGAGGATTGTGTGCTGGGAGTTAACTGGGGGAGGGGGGATTGTATGCTGGGTGTTCACTGGGAGGAGGGGGTTTGTGTGCTGAGAGTTGACTGGGGGAGGGGGGATTTTGTGCTGGGAGTTAACTGGGGGAAGGGGGATTGTAAAACATATAATCACCTTCAAATTTCATACAAAGCATGGACAGTCATGATTGTGATAAGTGCTCTTTAATGTTCAAGTGATATGTGTCAAATGTAGCCATCACCCGTATCAAAAATAATTCTCAGTCAAGCCCTGTCTGGCCAATCTCCCCTCCCTCACCCCATTCCTGTGTATACGTGCAACACCTTCTGGCACATCATCATCTTCACTCCCATCCCCAGGTGGCTGCACATCAGCATCGGGGGGCAGTGGCACATTCCTGCGACAGTCAAATGTTATGCAGCATAGCACATGTAAGTACGATTTTGCCAACTTTTTCAGGTGCATACATCAATGCCCCTCCCGTACGGTCTAGGCACCGGAAGCATGCCTTCAGCAGTCCAAATGCCCTCTCCACACAGATGCATGTACATCCATGGGGAATGTTGTATGCCCGCTCAGCTGGAGTGTGTGGATGACGCACAGGGGTCATGAGCCATGTGTACTGGGGATATCCAGAATCATCTGCAGGGGAGAGAATGCAGGTCTGAGGACAAGGTTGGTTCAGTGGGTGCACAAGGCTCGGTCATCAGTGACATTGGCAGCAGGATCATGTCTGTGTTGAAGAGGTCATGCTATCTCATTGCGATGTTGGCATACACCCTTTGCCTTCCGGGACATTCATGGTCTGAGGTTGCCATGCAGCTGTGTATCTATGTATATGTGAGTTGTTATGTGCATCACACTCATGTATTACATGTGGACTAGTTATCATATGGTCACTTACATTGTGGTGTGTGCTGTGCTAGGGGCAGCATCGATTCAATGGACTACTTACTACTAGCAACACCCCTGTTTCTAAATGTAACAGTACTCTGCCCCTTGTCACTAGAGGAGAGGACCCTTCAATCTGCTTTTGCATGCAACATGTTGTTAGCCCATGTTTCATTGGCATTCCCTTGGCTGCACTTGCGTTTGCTGATTGGCACAATTATGTACAGTTCTCCAGGCATGTGATTGGCCAATCAGGGGTCAGTGTTTCAGGGATGTACATTGTCATGAATCAAACTACTTGTGTGTAGTGCTATTGTGGATGTGCCAACTTTCGCGCACATTGGCATGACTGTCGGGTGGCCAGGGTGGGATGTCTCTGCTGTGTCAGGGTGAGTCGCAATACTGCGACACACACAGGTGGCTTTGTGGTAGTTGGGCTTCCATATTTGACTGTGCTGCCACATGTCTTTGCCATTCAGACTGGGTGTGTTCTGCTGTGTTGAACATGTCCAAGGGTTCTCGTGCAAGGTAGATGCATGGCAATGTTGCAGTGCTGGTGCTGTCTATGTCTCCTACTGGCATGCAGGGATTTCACTGTGTATGTCCAGCCCCATGAGATTGCATTTAACATGCATTTCGGACTACATTTGTACTCACTCGCATCCATGTGTTTTGGCCTCGGTGCCTTTCCATGTACGCTGGCAGGGTACTGTTGCGCAGGACCATGGAGTCGTGGGTGGATCCTGGATAGCGGGTGCAGCAGTGGCTGAAGGTGAGGTCAGGGCTACATGTCATCTGCACATTCATGGAATGGTAATTTTTACAGTTTCTCTAGGCTGCCTCATGTGCCTGGGGTGGTACTAGTGCAACATGTGTGCAGTCCAGGGCAGCTATGACATTCTGGACTTGGGAAATGGCATGGAATTGACCCTTCAGCTGGTTCACCTGTGCCTGTGTGGCTGGCAATGCAATGTGCTAATTCACATGGAGCAGCAGTGCATCCAGCACCTGTCCCAGCATGTCCCCAGCATGGCATTGAAGGTGGACTGGGCCATGTCATGCATCATTGCAACGGTGTGTTGGTAGCTGCCAGTCCCGAGGTATTGTAGCACGGACACAAGCTTCACGAGTGGGGGCACTTCAGTGCTGATAGCTATACGGCTGCCGATGTCAGCTGGATTGTGTCCAGCAACTGGATGATGGTTGCCCTGTCCAGCCTATACTTGGTCACCAACTGCTCATCAGTCAGGGCCCAGGGTGTTGGCCTCACCCTGGGGATGGCTGGCCGTCTTGCTGGTGCTGCTTTCCTCCTCCTTCTCCTCATCCCCACCACCCCATGTGCTCCCAGGGCCCTGGCCTGGTTGGCTGGCCTCTGTAGCTCGGGGCGCAGCTGGTAGATGTCCACATCAAGGCCCCCGGCTCCAAATGGCAGCATGGTGTTTGAAAGTGTGTGTTGGGTATGGGTGGGTCTTTTGCAGGCCTCTGATTTGCATTGGTTTCACCTGGGTCCTTATTGCTGTCTCCTCCATGCTCCTGCTGGTGTAATGGTTTGGGGAGGGTGTGTTGTGCATGGGTGGGTCCTTTGTGGGCCTCTGATTTGCATTAGTTTCACCTGGGCCCTTATTGCTGTCTGCTCCCTGCGCCTTTGATATTTATTTCTTATTGATATTTTTTATTTCTATCGTGCTTGTGCACAAGTGTTTCAGAGCGCGACAAGGCAAGGGAGGGGAACAGGGGAGAACAAAATAGCGATCTTACTAGGCCCAGTGACATTGAGAATGTGCGCGTGTAAGTGCATGGGAGAGAAGGAGGTGAAAAGTGCATGTAAGGGAGGAGAAGTGGAAAGTGCGAATCAGAGGAGAAACAGATAAATAACAATTCATAAATAATAAAGGCAACAAACAGTGTTAGTGCAGCTAGCAATTTGCAAGTGCTAGGTTTAAGGCAGCAGACAGGGTAGGTCTGATAAGTGCAGGAAGTAAAGGGGGGCTGTATGGGTACAGATACAGACCCTAGTGTGATGGGTGGCACGGAGGCAGTGCGGGAGGGTGGCAGGGTGAGCAGGTACCTGGGCCTGGAGGACAGATGGTGGCCAGGTGCACGGTGCCAAGAGAGAACAGATCAGCAGGGGAGAGGGGGAGGGAAGGCAGAAGAAAAGAGGAAGGTCTTGAGGTGCTTCCGGAACCGGAGATGGTTCTCCTCAAGTTTTAGAGTGGCAAGGAGGCTGTTCCAGAGGGAGTCCCCAGCCGAAGACGTAGATCTACCCCCAGCTCATTTCTTTAAAAAACGACTGACCCTGAGGGAGTTGGAGGTAGAGGAGTGAAGAGCTTGAGAGGGGAGGTATTTGTGGAGGGTTAGCTGAAGGTATTTTGGACCCAGGCCCCAGAAAGCCTTGTGGACAATGCAGAGGGTTTTGAATTTAATCCTTGCATCTACTGGGAGCCAATGGAGAGATTTCAGGGCTGGAGAGATACGATCCCAGGGTTTGAGGCCAAGGACAAGTCTCGCAGTCCTGTTCTGGATTAGTTGCAGAGGGCGGAGAGTAGAGGCAGGTAGATTTAGAAAGAAGCTGTTACAATAGTCCAACCTAGAGTGAACCAGAGCTTGGGATACCATGAGCTTCTGGGGGAAGGAGAGGAAAGGCAGAGTACCTCTGAGGAGGTGCAGTAGGACATTGGATGACTTTTTAGAGACCTCAGAGATGTGGGCGGAGAAGCAAAGGGTGGAGTCAAAGATGACCCTGAGTTTCTTAGCCTTGCAGGTGGGGTTAGGAGGAGGGCCAAGGGAGGCCGGCCAGAGAGTGAGGGGAAAGGATGGTGAAGTTGTGCCGATGAGGAGGATCTCCGTCTTGCTGGCATTCAGACAAAGATCATTGGCGGCACACCAATCTTGAATGGCAGCTAGGCAATCCGAGATGAGAGAGGGAGAAGAGGTGGCAGAGGGCAGCCTGAAAATGAGTTGTGTCATCAGCGTAGCACTGGAAATTTGAGCAGAAAGTGGCAATGCAGTGGGCGAGAGTTGCCAGGTATTGGTTGAAAAGCCAGGGCGAGAGGTTAGACCCCTGGGGAACACCACCGGTACAGAGGAAGATAGATGGAAGGAAGGACCCAAGTTGGACCTGGGAGGGTCGATCTGAGAGGAAAGAGGTCAGCCAGGCCAGAGTCTGATCAGTGATACCCAGGTTTTCACGGAGACGGTTGAGCAGGATGGTATGGTTGACCTTGTCGAAGGCAGAATAGAGATTGAGGAGGATGAGGATGGAGAGGGTGTGTTGTGCATTGGTGGGTCCTTTGTAGGCCTCTGATTTGCATTGGTTTCACCTTGGCCCTTATTGCTGTCTCCTCCCTGCTCCTGCTGGTGTAATGATGTTGGGGAGGGTGTGTTGTGCATGGGTGGGTCCTTTGTAGGCCTCTGATTTGCAATGGTTTCACCTGGGCACTTTTTGCTGTGTCCTGTGTTCTTTTACCTCCAGCATCTGGCTAGGGGTATTTTCGGCGTATTTTCCACTGCTTTTCTGGCGCTAATAGTACCTACGCCAGACTCGTTATTGCTCTGTAATGAACATGGAGTGTTGCCATCTTTGATCATCTAAGCCTGGAAGAGTGCATTCAGATAGCATCTTGTGTGCAACACTTGTAGCTTTTTTCTGCTCTAGTTCGATGGGAACAGTCCTCCTTGTCTACCTTGGTTGAACGGGTATTGTCCTGTTTGGCTGGGTCATGTGTGTGGAGACCACAGAATGAAGCTGCCCTGCTTGTAATTATAAGGATTCTAGCCTGAATTTCTGCAGGTGGCTCATTGTCTTGGTAACTGGAACTTTCTGGCTCAACTTATCCTTGGCTGAGTGCCTCGTTTCTACTCACCTCTGGCTGCGTTTATCATGTCAGCTTTTCCATTTACCTGAAGCCTGTCTCTCCTTTGCCATCCATTTCAGAGGCCTATAGCTTCCATATCATTCATTATAGCTTCTGCATGTTAGTAGCAGTCAAGCATGTGCAAGCTAAATAATGAATACTTTGCGTCTTGCGGTTCCAGGTTAGGCGAAGGATGTGGATATAAAGAAATATGTATGCGTGTCCGTCCTCTACCGACGTGGGTCATAAGCATATGCCTCATGCCTGTATGCAATAGACTAGTGCATGTTTTTGTAACTTCATGAATGGATGAATATGTACTTCATGTACAATGCAGCTACGTTGTGATGTCAGTGATAAGGTAATTGATCTCTGGCTTTGTAGTCAGTCGACTTGCTTGATCAATGTAATTTCCAATTGCGTCAAAATCATTGATTAGTTATGGTCTGAATGGCTGTCTGAGTGAATAACACTTCTCACACCTGTGATACATTGAAGTTTGCGGTGATGGGCCTAAAAGTGAAGCACATCTGTTGTTTCTCTGCCTTCATGTTGAGAATCATGTGGGGGCATGAGGGTCAGAGTCGGACCCTCGTCTACAACACAAGCTATAGAAAGTAGGGGCTTGGTCCTCCAGACTAGTACTAAGAGGAAAAGGTACAAACAGAAGGGAGAGCATCAAAGTCTGATTATACAGGCTAAAACTTGTCACTATAAAACCATGAGTGTGTAGGAGGAGAGCAGATCAGGGACGATGGAAAGAGACTGAAAGGAAACAGCTCAAGTAACAAATGCTGGAAGCTGCAGGCACAGGAAATCAGCACAAGAACCATGGGCAGGGACACAGCTCAATGGAAAGGTGAAAAGATGTTGCAGCAGGCAGACAGGGAAGTACTTTGCCTGCAAAGCAGGGATGCAGAAATTGGGGCAAGGCAGCACAAGAGCAGGGATAAACCACAGGCAAAGCACAAGGCAAAATGGTCAGCAAAGCAGAGAGTGATTCAAAATAGGGCTCTGCTGCACAAGGTTCAGAGGTCAATGCACCAACCGGGAGCGCTTTTTTTTTAATTGTTGCATTTACAGTTTACAAAAAACCATACACAACAAAATACACACAGCAAAATATAAAAACAATTCATCAAATTTCCTATTTAAGAAATCAGAAGGAAGGGAAAAAAGAGAGAAAAAATAAAAAAGAAGAATCAGAAAAAAAAGCCAAATATAACTAAAGCTAGAAAAAACGAATTCCCTTCCAAAACTAAATTTTTCTTATTCAACTCAGAAATAAGCAATACAAGAAAACCATTCAGAGATAAAACCAAAGAAATTGCAGAACCCCACAGCAACACCAAAACAAATTTCTAGATACCTCTGAACAATTCCTTAGTATTTATAAACCTTGAATACTCCACAAATCCTGTACATGAATCAATGCAGTCAACCTTCTCGGCCCAGTCGGACCTGAACAAGATCTTTTTTGACATGCCCCGGTCTGAGGATCCAGTCCTCTTCAGATGAACAAATATGGACCAACACAGAGCACATCCGTTCGTTAAACTCCCTTAGAGATGGTACTGATCCTGCTAACATGGCAGCCTTAAGACTCTCAGAGACAGAGTTTTTGGATGGAGCGATAATTCTTCTAAATAGAGACAACTGTCTCCACACATATCTAGCCTTTAAAGAAACCAGACAAAACTTGTGTCTAATGATGGTGTTTGGAATGGCCATAGAAAGACCAAGTACGTTCTTCCATAAAACACCCTGAATAGTATTCAGAATGTCACCCATGTTCTGAGAGCAGAGGTCAAGTCCGTAGAGGATTATAGCCTCAAATTTGGCCAAATAATATCAACTCAGCGAAATAAGTGAACATTTACATACTTTCTGCTTTAGAAACAGGGAGCTTTATGCCATGGCAACTTCTAAGCAATGTCAGCAGGGAGGAAGCCAAGGGTGGAGACATATGATTGGGCTGCACACAAGCTGTCAGAGGTGTGGTAAGTGGATACCTTGTCATGCACTTTGGGAGTGGAGCCAGTGTTGACAATCTCAGGACCTTCTGTTTAGAAACATTCCTAGTGTTACAGTCCTTTAAATGTCTCTGGGCCTCATTACATGGTAGGCGGTAACCATGGCGCTAATAGCGCCATGGTTGCCGCCGGTATTTTACCGTGTCCGCCTTGGTGGATGGCGGAATTACCGCCCTACTCCAAGGTGAGCGGGGGCGGTCATTCCCCATTCACCAAGGCTCTTCCCCATTCCCATTTTTGCCCCCATAGGGCATAATGGGAATGGGGAAGGTGCTAATTACAGTACCGCAAATTGCGGTACCGTAATTAGCTCCGAGGTCCCTTTGCGGCCCCCTAATTTAACGGCTGGTAAAACCAGCCGTTAAAGTCGGGTCCCGCAAAGGGAACTCGTAGTAAGGCGGTAGGGGTTTACCGGTACCGGTGCCCTTCCCGGTACCGGTAAACCCCTACCGCCTGCCGTGTAATGAGGCCCTCGGTCTTCATCTAATCACAGTGAAAGCAGGGCTCATGCAATTCAGAGTCCAATAGAGTTTCTGGATTAGGCTGCCAGGTCACCCAGATATCTTGCACATGCATTATGGTAATGGTAGTCCATATTTTTAACAATACAGAATTGTGCATGGAGAGGTTGAATTGTGATCTAAGGTCATCTCTGCTGATGACCAACATAGTGCAAGTGTAGGTGACCTACAAGTGACACATTGGTTGCCATCACAGGGTAGCTCTAGGGCAGGGTTGTCCAACTCCAGGCCTCGAGGGACTGAATCTTGGGCTTTCAGGATATCCCTCATTATATATTCATGAGGACAAATATGCATACATTTAGAATCATTGTATGCAAATTCAGCTCATGCATATTAATGAGCGACATCCTAAAAATCCACCAGGATTCCGGCCCTCGAGGCCTGGAGTTGGACAGCCCTGCTCTAGAGCATTTGGAGGGGAGACCAAGTCTGGTTAGCCACCAGACCTGTTTACCTGGAGGGGTCATAGAAGTTCCTGCTAGATACTTGGGCTCTTATACCATAGCTGCCAGGTTAGGTTAATTGTGCAGTGCAACTGTAATACATCTGTATGCTAAAGAACCACCCATTATTCTATGTATCCCTCCTTAAAACATTGCACCCAAACGCCCAACAAGGAAAAGCACAAACTCTGCCAGAGATAATAGATAGGGAACCTGAGTTTGAAATGAAAAGGGTCCTGAATTCAAAAAGAGTCAGAGGTTGCCTATATTACCTCTTAGATTGGAATATGTATGGCCCAAGGACTGTCGATGGAAGCCTACCGGGGAAGTGCATGCCTTGAAACTGGTGCAGAAATTCCACCATCAGCAACCAGATAGGCCCACACCAGGTTGTGAGGAGGGCATCTGTGAGGTAACATATTGTCATTGTTCAGTCCAACATTCCTTCAACATGTGCCACTTTCTGTGCCCCTAACTCAAGATGACCCAAACTGTTGGGCTCATCATCAAGAGACTCCTTCCTATGTGGTGACCGGGATTAGTGGAGATGCCTGTGGCACCAGAGACTGTAAACATTAAGGTTGGACTACAAACCTCAGAATCCCACGGCTCACTCAGGGACATCTTGGGACCAGAAATCCTACAAGAATTTGATTATGATTGCTGTCTTGAAACACATTCACTGCTTAGTGTTCTGATATTTCCAACAGTGCTTTCCTGATTGGGGGCCTAGACTTCCATGGAGGGCTCCTCTTCATCAGAACTCCTCCTGTATCTCCTAACACCACCAAGATACACACTCTGCTCACCACAGATCTGAAAAGGAAGAAGACAAGAGAAACACTGAGCATATATTAGTGCCTGCCTAGAGTGACTACACAGCCCAGCAGTCCATTCTTCCATGTCTCCTACACTGTAGCATTGCATACGTCACTGGTGCAGAATTTCTTGGTTCACCCCTGGGAACAGGGAACAGAGTCTACATTATTACCAGCCAATCCCATTTCCCCCAGGGATTCCACCTGTAGTGTATTATAACTCCATGGGACGGAAGGAATCCATAATGGAAATTGAGGTGCTTCATTGTGTTTCTGTAGAAGAAGCGAGGTAAGCATCACAAAGGGAGGTCTGGAAGGATTCAATAAACATGTCCGGAAGGCGGGCATGACGATGATATCTGAATGGAGCAATGAAGAGTGGGGTAAAGAGGGTGCACTGAATAGAGGGCCTAGAGGCTGATAAGCAAGGGACTGAGGATCTACTAAAAGGTGGTAATAAAGTGGGCCAGAAGTGGCAAAAACAATGAGGTTTAAAATGGGGCAGTGAGTAGATTATTATCTTCACCTTATCCTTTGCACTTTTCCCTTCTACCTGCAAGCTGTTGCCTCTGTAAGAGATTTCAACTTCCCCCTGTGTTCCACAATGATGTTTGGCACTGATAAGATTCCTCTAGGATGCTTAAAGGGGAAGTTCACTTAAATGTTACTGGGCCTCATTACACGGTAGGCGGTAGGGATTTACCGGTACCGGTAAAATACCGGTACCGGTAAATCCCTGCCGCCTTACTACGAGGTCCCTTAGCGGGTTGGAGTTTTAACGCCTGCTTTTTGCAGGCGTTAAATACCAACCCGCTAAGGGACCTCGGAGCTAATTACGGCACCGCTAAATTGCGGTGCCGTAATTAGCGCCTTCCCCATTCCCATAGAGCCCTATGGGGCAGAAATGGGAATGGGGAAGGGCAATGGCGGAAGGGGGATTTACCGCCCCTCCAACCCTGGGATGGGGCGGTAAATCCCCTTACCGCCAAGGCGGTGCCGGTATTTTACCGGCATGAGCCATGGCGCTAATAGCGCCATGGCTCACCGCCTACCGTGTAATGAGGCCCACTGTGTCAAAAGATACGCCATAAACAAAAATATATGTAAAAAATATTAATAAATAAAATTAAAGAAAGTTCCTTTGTTACATTTTGGTGAAATGAGGCTCAAAGTTTTGAAATGGGAGCATCCATTTTGTGAAATGAAGCAGCCTCCTCTGCTCATGTTAAGCTTTGCTCTTGCGACAATAATCAAGCAAAAGCCCCCTACTGGGAGCTATTGCTTACTGCTGCCAGAGAGCAGGACTTAACATGAAGAGAGGTGGCTGCCACAGTGTCTATAATTGCTGTGTCTTTCTTTTTATGTTTCCTGTGCTCTCCAGGCCCAGAGAATTATAGAAAATGTAAAATGAAAGGCACTGCAATTATAAATACTTCGCCGGCCGCCGGCAGCATCTTCATTATTTCTTTGACTTTCTTTTCAAGTTTCCCGAGCATAGGAAACTGAAAACAAAAGGAACAGCAATTATAAATATACGCTGTTGTATTTATAATTGCTGTTTTTTTCATTTTAAGTCTCACTGCTCCCCTGTTCTAAAGAGGAGTTGCCCTGCCTAAAAAATCAAAAACAAAGGATCTGTCTGTGTCAGGATGTCAGAAATCAAAATCCGGCATTTTGTCCAAACATTCTATCCTGACACTCAAATAATACAAGCAAAATAATAAAGTGAGAAGGGACATGTCTTTAACCTGATATTGGCAAAAATTGTTCATAAATGAAAAATAGAATAGTTCCAAATGAAATGTTCTCTAAGATGAAAACACCTTGGATCCAGAGGGTAGTTCCTTTCCCCTGGATTCTTCAATGGGATGACAATGTCTTTTGGTCCAACAGTTCTTTGTGTCTCTCCTTGGCCCACAACACTGCTGTTAGGTAAAAAGCTCTGAAGTGGATTTTCTTTAACATGCATTCTTTCTTTGTTTTTGCTTTTTGTTTGAAACCAAATCTAGCTCTATTTTTGCTTTTTTGCCTTAAACTAAATCTAGCTGTGTTTTGCTTCTAGTTTGAAACCAAATCTAGCTGTACTTCTGCTTTTGATTGAAACCAAATCTAGCTGTGCTTTTGTTTTTAGTTGAAACCAAATCTAGCTGTGTTTTTACTTTTTGTTGAAACCAAATCTAGCTGTGTTTTGGCTTTTAGTTGACACCAAATCTAGCTGTGCTTTTGCTTATTGTGCTTGAAACCAAATCTAGCGTTGTTTTTGGATACTTGCTGTATCTTTTGCTTGTACTGTAACCTGCTAGCCCAGTGTCTGCACCCTTCTAGTTTGACCACCTTCCCCCACCCTTCCGCTGTTCCTCCCTCTTGCTCTACCTCACCCGTAGCACTTTCTGTCTCTCCTATCTTCTCTAAGTGTTTCTCCATCAACTATCATTCCCTTCTCACTAAGTCTGGTAGGAAGAAGTTCAAAAAGAAGATCTTGGCCTCCAACCCTGGTCTCTATATTGCTGACACCTATTCCAGCGCTTCCCCCGATAGACCCTCACTGACATCCTCTTTGTCGTTCCTTCGCCAGATCTATGGACTCTTCATATGATCTCTGTGCTCTGTCCTCTCTCCTCCTCTCCCATTAATGGTGGCACATTCTGGGAAGCTCTTATGGCCCCCTTCAACTCCTCTAAGGTCATCATTCATGTCTACCTAAGTGGCACCATCATGGTCCAAGGCCCTCAGGCCAATCTCCTCCTCTTTGATCTGCACTCCCCTCATCAATTTCCTTTTCATCTCCAGCTGTTCCCTCTCTCCTCCCTCCTGCTTCCCCTTTGACTACCCTTCCCTCCCTTTCTTCCTCTCCCCCCCATGCTCTTTCACCTCCACAGGGCGTACCTTTAACCTGTACCCCTCCACGGAAGTCCTTTAAGGCTGGTAACCTTCTTTATCTTGCCACTCTCAACACTCGCTCTCCTGTCAAACACTCCTCTGACATCTGCCTCCTCCTTGAAGAATTCGACCTTGATGTGCTTGGTCTTACTGAGACACTTTTCACAGCCAGCTCTGTCGCAAGCTTTGACACTCTCCTCCCTGATGGCTACAAGATCCTCTCCACACCCAGACCTACCCGGTCCAGACGAGGTGTAGCCCTGATCTTCCCAGAGTGGATTCCTGCCTCTACCATTCCCACGCAGACCTTCTCCTCTTTTGAATGCCTTGTCTGCAGGCTTTCTCTCTCTCCTGGCCACTCTCTTACTGTGGCTACTATCTATTGGACTCCTGGACAAATCACCTCATTCCTCTGAGTGGACGGACCTCTCCTCCTCCCCCCCGCCCTCCACAACTCAACTCCTCCTTCTGGGTGACCTCAACATACATCTAGATTCTCTCGGTTCCTCTTCTGTACTCTTTCCTGATCTCTGCGATTCCCTCTCCCTTTCTATCCTCCGTTCTGGCCCGACACACTCTGAGGGGCACACGCTTGATGCTTTGATCTCCTCTGACCTCCCCCTCTCCATACCTCTGACCACCCCTCTCTCCTGGAGCGAACACTCCCTCCTCTCCTCCCATCTCTCCCTTACTACCCCCCAGGCCATGCCAACACTTACACTGCCACCTACCTTCTCGGACATCCGGCCGATGAAGTGTGTGTCAGTTGAGGCCTTCGCTGCCACCTTCTCTCCCCCTTCTCCTCTGGCTGACTCACATCCTGACACTGCCCTTTCCATGCTTTACTTTGCTATCTCTGATACTCTTCATGTTCCTGCCCCTGTCATAAGGATCTGTTTGAAGCCCAAAGCCAAGTGCAACTCTTGGTATGACTCTGATTTAGCCACCCTAAACGTAAGTGCAGGGTGGCTGAGAGGAAATGGAACGCTTCTTGCTCATCCTCTGATAAACTGGCCTGCCGCCTAATCCAAAGGCCTTACTGGCTCTCTTTCCGTACTAAAAAGAGATCCCACATCCAAGTCTGCATCTCTACGGCATCTAACAACTCGGCTGAACTCTTCAAAATCTGCAAGGAGCTGGTCTCTACCTCTCCCGTCGCCAGCCTGGCCCTTTGCACAGCCCTTGCCTCTCACTTCACCTCTAAAACCCAGGACATCATGTCCACTCGCTTTGCCACCCGGCCTTCACCTTCCTCCTTCTGTGAACCCCGGCCCTCCTGTAGCCACTCACCCACCCTCTTTCTCTTCTTTTCCTCTTATCTTCCCTGATGAGGTTTCTGAACAAGTCTGATCAATGAAAGTCTCATCAAAACAGGTTCTTTCCGGCTCCTCCAAAACTATCAATGACCACATTGACACTGTTGCTCCTGGATTGGCCAATTTCTGCAACCTCTCCTTCACCTCGGGAGCCTTCCCTTCCCCGCTTAAACACTCTCTTGTGCACCCTCTTCTCAAGAAACCCTCATCTGACCCTTCCTGCCCTGAAAACTATCGTCCGATCTCCATTACTCCTTTCCTGAGCAAACTCTTGGAAAAGCTACCCATCTTGCATCTTAACCTTCACTCTAATTCTGTTGGTTGCCTCCACAACAATCAGTCTGGCTTTAGAGCGGCCAGAAGCACAGAAACTGATCTCCTGAACATCTGTGAAGACCTGCTCTCCAACCTTGACTCTAACTTCCCTTCTGTCCTCATTCTACTCGATCTCTGTTCTGCCATCGACACGGTCAACCATACCGTCCTGCTCAACCGTCTCTGTGACAACCTGGGTATCACTGATCAGGCTCGGGCCTGGCTGTCTTCTTTCCTCTCCGATCGACCCTCCCAGGTCCAACTTGTGTCCTTCCTTTCTTCTATCTCCTTCTCTACCTGTGGCGTTCCCCAGGGGTCTAACCTCTCACCCTGGCTTTTCAACCAATAGCTGGCAACTCTCATCTATCGCATCTCTCTGCTCCAACTTTCAGTGCTATGTGGATGACACTCCACTCATCTTCAGGCTTCCCTCAGTCACTTCTTCTTCTCCTTCTCTCATCTCTGACTGCCTGTCTGCCATTCAGGAGTGGTGTGCCGCCAACGATCTCTGCCTTAATGCCAGTAAGACTGAGACCCTCCTCATCGGCACACCTTCACCCTCCTTTCCTGTCACTCTCTGGACGGCCTCCGTTGGCCCTCCTCGTACCCCCACCTCTGAGGCTAAGAACCTCAGGGTCATCTTCGACTCCACACTCTCCTTTTCTGCCCACATCTCTGATGTCTCTAAAAAGTAAAGTACCAACTACTTTATATTCTGCCTTTCCTCTCCTTCCCCCAGAAGCTCACTTTCTCTTGAGCCCTGGTTCTCTCCAGGTTGGATTACTGCAATAGCGTCTTTCTAAATCTACCTGCCTCTACTCTTTGCCCTTTGCAACTCATCCAGAACAGGACTGCAAGACTTTTCCTTGGCCTTAAGCCCTGGGATTGTATCTCTCCAGCCTGAAATCTCTTCATTGGCTCCCAGTGGCTGCAAGGATACATTTCAAGACTCTTTGCATTATCCACAAGGTTTTCTAGGGCCTGGGTCCAAAATACCTTCAATTCTTTCTCCGTAAATAGCTTCCTTCTCAAGCCTTTCACTCCTCCACCTCCAACTCCCTCGGGGTCAGTCGTTTCTCAAAGAAACGATCTTGGGGCCTCCCTTTGGAACAGCCTCCCTGCCACCCTGAAACTTGAGGGGAACCAGCTCCGGTTCCGGAAGCACCTTAAGACCTTCCTCTTTGCTTCTGCCTTCTCTCCTCCTCTCACCTGCTGATCTGTTCCGCTTTGGCATCATGCACCTGGTTACCCTCTGATTTCAGGGCCCAGGTACTTTCCCACCCTGCCATGCACCTGCACTGCCTCCTAGAAACCCCTGCACTTGGGTCTGTATCTGTAACCCTACAGCCCCCCCTTCTCTGCACTTCTCAGACAGCCATGTCTGAGCCCTAATCCTAGCACTTGCCACTTGTTGACTGCACTACTAATTGTTGTTGTTTTTATTCATTTGTTCAGCACTTTCCATTTCTCCCCTTCCCCATTGCACTTTCCCTTTCCCTCTCCCCTGCACTTGCACATTCTCAATGTTACTGGGCCTAGTAAGATCATTGTTTTATTTATTTATGTTTCTCCCTTATTCCCCTCTCTTGCCTCGTCACGCTCTCAAACACTTGTGCATGAGCGCGATACAAATAAAATATCAATATCAAAAACACTGTCCTTCTTTAGCATTTCTTGTAGGTTTGCAATTTGCCCGGTATGCTCCCCTGCCAGGACACTTTATGTACTTCCAACTGTCTGGTGTACTCGCCTGCCAGGACTTCCCTTATGATATGATATGATAGTTTATTTGTATAGATCTTGTACACACATGTGTTTCAAAGCAATTCAAGGCAAGGGAGGAAGGAAGGGAAAATACAACGACATTCTAACAAGGCCTTGAGACATTAAGAATGTAAAATTAACTATCGTACTAGGCCTGGCAACATTTCAGATAGTGCAAGAGCTTAGACAAGGATAGGGAGGTTATGGAGGGGTGGAAGGAGATGAGAACAGACAAGCGACTATCGTACTAGGCCTTGTACTTCCAACTGCCTGATATTCCCTGACAGGACTTCTTATGTGGTTTCAACTGACTGATATATATATTTTGCCAGGACCTCCCTCTTGTATTACAGTTCCTCTTTATATCCAAAACTGCATATACCATTCTTGGTTCGGTATAACTGTCTGTTTCAATATTCGTTCAAATTCCCTACACTTTCATTTCATGCACTAATGTTATTGGGGTTTGGGTCTGCACGCTGCCCTTTTAAACACTCAAACAATCTTCTTCTTGTTTCTGACTTGGCAATCTCATAACATTCAAATTGTCATTGGGGCGGTCACCGAAAAATGTCCCGGTGTGCCCACTTGCTTTGGGCTGACTCACCAGCTCTGTGAAGCATCTTGGGTTCTGTTTGGGCTTATGCAGGATAGCTCTTACGCTTGCTTCTCACTCTGGGCTGCTCAACGTCTCTCTGGCTTCCCTCGCGGCTTTACTCTTGCATGCCTGCTTCCCTTCAGGTCCCATTAAGGATAACACTGCCTCTTCAAGCTGCTGAGCACCCAGGAACCTCCACAGCTTCTGGAGTCTCCACGGTATGTCCTGCTCATTCAACGTGACTCTCCATCTCTGCTGGCGAGGTCCACTGCTTCTCCACCCTGGCTCGTGCCTCCAGCATTTGCACGCCTCTGCAGAAGATGCAATGTCTTCTTCTGAACCGTTTCTCATAGTGTGGTTGCCATTTTTAAACGTCCTGACCAAAATGTTTGTTTCGACCAAACAACTAGCAAGTTTATTGAGTATCCGGCTCTTGTTGCTTTGCACCATGTTTTTCATCCTCAGTATCTCAGTACTTAGGTGGTTGTGGGAGCTGGAGTCCATTGATGTCACTTCATGCACAGCATTTGGAGAATCTTTCTTAATGAGTCAACATAAATGATCAATTCCACATGAAGGGAAATCAGAAGTGAAAAGAGTTTTGCTGGAGCTTTTATTCTTCAGGACATAGATGGGAGTTTGACCTAAAGGATATTGAAAAAAGGTGTCTTCACTTTCCCTAAAGGGCGGGAACAGACACATGGAAATAGACCATCAGGGTATTGGGAATCACTGTGTCCTCCTCATGGGTACAGAGAGGATTCCACGCCTCATCCACTGAAGCCATGACATCTCCCCAGTAGTTGTCTCCCCCCATGTGATCCTCCCTTATAAAGCTGCCCTCAGGGTCAGGATCAGTTAGCGGCTGCCGTCCCCTGGCCACATGGGAATCTGTGTTCACTCCATTGGAGTCATCACAGTGCAAGAACATTCAAGGTGGTCCTTGAAGGCTAATAGGCCATGGGTCAACTTTCCTTATTGGAAATATACTGACATAACCTTATTTTGTCATGGTGGCAGTGATTACAATTAATTTAGACAGATCAGAGCTTAACATATTGTGCATGTTGGAATGCTGAGCCTTTGATCTCTACAAGCTTTCCATGTCAAGAGGGGAAAGGGATATGGCCAAATAGTTTTGAGCACTTTCATGGTCTGAGGACTACACTGTAAAAATCTCCTGGTAAGCAGGCTTCATCCCCCTGTTAGATCGTGGCTGATGCTAAGAGGAGTGCTGTAGGCTCCCAAGAATCGGAGATAGAATCCTGTCAATAAATGAACATGGTACAGCCTTATTGATTATATGGGGTTGGACACATCAGCTAGGGGTATAAGTAAGCTTCTGTATAACCACTAACTGGTAAGACATTGGATCGTGACGCTATTTGGGCCTTGACCTTTATTTCGATTCTCGTTGATGGTTGCCTGTGGATAGAGGAATCCCCTAGACTGCCGGTGCTGGAAAGGACAGTCTTCTGTACGCCTGTGATTGCTTACATGAGTGCTGCAGGTCTGACCCCTCGTTCCCCAGTGTATCTCACACACAGTGGGATGACAGGACTGCCTATCAACCTATTTCCAGCTGTAGGAGCCTAGATCTAGCTGAAGGCTACCCATGGTTCTCTACAGCACATAGAAGTCTCAGGGGAGTGGACTTAAGTATGTGGCTGAAAGGGACTATAGCAACTGTGAACATTTTCAATGCACTCTACCCACTTACAAATGCCAGGGGGTGACATTGATGGAGTTCCTCGCAAACATCAGATTTGAACCTGCAGAGGAAATTGCCCTGGCGCAGGGAAGGAGAGAATTCACTGGATGAGGACAAGTCTTGTGGCTGTTGGGAGCGTTTCTCATTGTGGAAAGAATTACTGACTGATACATCTGTGGTGAGGCAACATTTTGTCGAGCCCTGTCTGAATCCCGTCTCTGGATTCGAATTTTTGAAAATGTCTTCCCAATTCCATAGACTGGCCATTTTTGTTTCTCATGTTGTGACATTATTTCAGAGATTAACATTATGAATGCTTTTTTCACATTTTGAGATTTTTGTTTTTTAATCTCCCTTTCTTTTACAACAAAACTTAATTTGGATGCCCTGCTGCAGTTCACATGGCTGGTGGGGAGAGGGGTGGGGAGGAGCATGTGCAAGTGAAATGTTCTCCAAGGTGCCTCTTAATGGAAAAAATAAGCGGTGTAAATGAGCTTGGTTGAAGGAAATGCTACAACCCCATGTATCCCTGAATCCCCAGTGACTATCTCAAGGGGAACACAGGAGGGAACGATGAGGATGCTCAAAACATCGGCCTCTCTCTCGGAGCTCCAAGTGTAACCTCACGTAGTAGCCCCTCTCTTCCCTGACATGAAAGAACAGAAAACGCACATGGTGAAGAGGGGATTGGCCCATGAAGAGAAGACACAGGCTGACCTCTGATACTCTAAGGACAGACTCGCTTGTGGGAAAACTGAATTTGAGGGGAAAATTCCTCATGAGAAAAGAAAATCTGAGACGAGACATGCTTGGGACTAAGGAGAGAATATAGCAGCTGAAAATCAGGCACATAAAGGATACAACAACAACAAACAATCTTTATTTCGAAGGCTAAAAAGAGGCATTAAAGAGTACTATACAAATTCTAATACACAATAATATACAAAAAATAAAACAGTAGAATCCTATACAATAGATTTTAAGAGGAAGTTTTCCCTCTGGCGACATTCTTCATTCAGCGATAAAGCACCTTCTGAGAATAAATAAACAGCAAAGGCAACATCTTTGTTCGACACTGAGACTAAATATTTAGTGACTTCTTTAATTGATGTACATTTAGATCTTTTAAAAAGCAGTATTGCGAGCCTTAACCTGAGGTTATGTGATAATGGACAAAATAATAACAAGTGCGAAAGGTCTCCCAAAGTTTTGTTACTGCCGGGACAGAAAACACTCAAATGGAGGCCATTGTTGTTTGTGCAGTGCCTCAACACAGTTGGTATTGGTAGGCAACTTGCCCTTAAGCTGAATATAATGCCCCTCTTAAGCGGTCACAGAAACCAGCGTAGATATTTGGCTTTTGACTCATTGAACCATTTACAAAATACTGTGGAACGGAGTGCTTCCTAATCTCCGTACTCTAATGAATGGACCGTCTATGTTCCATAGACCTCAGAAGGAACACAGACATATCCTTCCTTGATATGTTTACAAAGGAACTGTATAGGTTCAGAAAGGAGCCACTATCCAGTACTGGCCACAATACCTTGAATCAAAGTGTGGTTCCAACTGTATTGCTAATCCCAGGCCTCAGAATCCTAAAGAAGTCTTAGTGATCATTGTGGTTGGGAGGGATAACATAGCGTGGTTTTAGGCTCTGAACTGAGATGTACAATACGTAGAGAGGAGGAATAGGGTAGCGGTACTGTTGAGGTGGTTACCATGAATTGTACAGATGTCTTTCTCGCCTCAAAGTATGCAAACACGTCAGTGGTTCTGCCATGCCTGAAGAATACTAGGGACGGTTCCAAAAAGCATTTGGTGAATTTGCGGTTTACAGACCTTAGAGGGCAGAATAGTATGTCAACACCAGGGTGCATAAGAAGTCTCTAGGGGGCCTCCTAAAGAACAGTGAAGGGTCCTCAACTAACCACCCAGCATAACCACCTTAAGAAAGAACATCAGAAGGCTTTTCAAAAGAGCTCTGGTGAAAGATGGGGGTTCCCTTCCCTCCAACCCGTCAAGGGGAAGTGGAAGGTGAAACCCCAGCCCAAATGGGGCCCTTTTGGCAGGGAGTATGGACCGGCGCAGGGCATGAGTAATTTAAGTATAGGATAAGAGCTAAGAAGAAAAGCACCGCCACATCAAAGGATTAATAAAATGTTCTGAGGCCAGATGCAGAGGGCGGCCCGGAGAACTTACCCGGAGCCCCAGCCACTGTGTCCACTGCAGACAATGCTCATCAGAGGAGTGTGCGGCAGCTCGTCAAAAGCTCCACTCAGGTTGGCAGGGCCTGGGCAGAGCACAACTGAGACATCACCTGCTCAGGCAAGTGCACCGCAACGGAACACACCATCATGGCAGAAATAAGGCCAAATTCACTGCCATGGAGGAAATAAGGATCGGCGCTGCCACAGAGAAAATCTGGGGTACATTAGCTTTATCAAGAAAATTACACCACCACAGAGGAAAATGGTTTCGTAGAAATTATTACCCCAGCCCAACCCCCCCATCTACATTGTGGCAAAATGTGTTAAAACAATTTGATGAACTGGGCCTGCGGTGTAATGGTGTAATACTGCTCTGGCAGCCACCCACGGCAGAGCAGGAGCTGGAAAGGAAGAGATGGAGTGAAGTACCCAAGCTATGAAAGGTGCTGTGACTTGGACTGTTGTGAATAGACCATAACTCACACACCCAGACTCTAACATTGTAGGGCAGACTGCTGCTGTCAATGTTATTATTTCAAAGAATGTGCAATAGACAGAAAGAGATGGTATGGGGGGAGGCCAGGGGAATTGGTGAGTTGGAAGCTGGCTGAGGTTCATGTGGTGTGGGATTTGTCTGGCAAGGGTATCCTTTACACTCCAAAATGAAGGGACACACTATGAATGGCAAGTTGAAGGGGACACATAGTGTTAGGAAGTATGTTATATCTGTTTTGTGTTTTTAAACCTCCCTTCTGGTGCACTGTGCCTTATTTAATATCAGGGACCAGTTCTGTGCCCCATCTCCTGGTTTAATATCTTTAATTGTAGGTTGTTGTGCATTGCCACACCTTGGCAGCTGGCCTGGGGTAGTTGGGTATTTCAAGTGTGATCCATTTCGGGGCCAGAAAATTGGGGGCTATGCTGGAGGCACTGCTGGGATGGGCTGTGGCCCATAGGGACCCATGGTAGAGACCCTCCATACCCCGGAAAAGACCACATATTCACAATCAGAAGAAACATCCACTTGTTACCAGTGCGGGATCGAATCATATTCAAAATATTATTCCTTACACACAAATGTCTTTCCAAGACTGCTCCGATATACCTGACAAAACAAATCTCCAAAATCCAATATACCAGACCAACCCGTTCTACATATACCAGCCACTTGGCTACCCCGAGATTCAAATGACAAAAATCAGGAGGTTGCAGCTTCCCGGTGATTGCACCCAAACACTGGAATGCCATGCCACTGCCACTAAGAGTAGACCCATCCCTCTGGTCCTTCCGAAGAAGTCTCAAAACCTGGCCCTTTAGCCAAGACACCCAATAAATTACTACAGCTCTTGAGAACCGATATCGAAACTGTCATCTAACATAAAGCACCTTCCCATGAATGAGACACACTGTCGAACTGTTTAACTCATGCATGCAAGGAATATAATGTTGAAATGTCTAACCTATGTATGCAATACCTGTAACTTGACTAAGAAAGCAATGTAACCGATTTCTTAAGTACAAACGCCCAGATGCCTGTGGGTTAGGTGCGCTATATACATGTAAACATAAATAAATAAATAAATAAATATTCTTAGGTGGCCTGCCCAGTACATTCCCGATATGGATCACAAAGGGGGCTGCGGGAGGGTTGTAAAACCCCAGCCTAAATGGGGCCCTCTTGTAAGATATGGATATGGACAGGCGCAAGGCATGAACAATGTAAGGGATAGGAGAGTGTTGGAGAAAAAAAACAAGCACACTAAAGGGTTATAAGAAGTTCTTTATTGCAGTGTATGTTTTACTGTATTGTGACTTACCTGACTGAACTAAGTTCCCCACTTTGGGGGACATATAGAACATTGAGGAACCTTGCAAAATTGCATGTACATTTGTGGGAAAATGTGAGGATAAATACATTACTCTAATTAGACAAACAAATATAATGTCCAGTTTTCCTAGGCTGTAAATAGTAACCACCTCATCAGTCAGTGTCTATGGCTGGTTGTTAGCTTGATCCCTGCAAACGCTGCCCACTGGTCTTCTCGCCAAGCCATGATTATGTTGGACTGAAATCTCGGGCACTTATCATCAGCGTGGTCTTGGGCAAACATGTGTTAAAAGCCCCAATGGTGACTTATGCCGCAAACAAGTCTTACAGTTGGGGCACAATTTAAACAGAGTTTTATCCATCAGTGTAACAGAGCTAAGGAATATGAGGGAAGGAGGTAGAGAAGAGAAGGAAGGACATTCTCAGAAATAATGGAAGGTTACCTCTGTCCCCACTGTGCACCAGCTGCCGCTGGGGTGATGGAGGTCTTTTGCTCCACTTTAAAGTCTCTGGCAATCTATGGCCACTATCCTGGCACCAAATTTGTTGAAGGCATCATTTTTATAAGCAGATAAGCCTGCGCTAGACAAGGGCGCGTGACTTTCTGCAGTGACTGTTTCACTGTTGCTGCGCTCACTCTGCCTCGCTTACCTTACTTGCCTGCATCTTCATCCGCTTCCACACAAGCTCTAACTGGAACTCAGAGCTCGTTATTGCGGAGCGCTGGGCATTGTGAAACAAAGCCTTTTTCTTTAAGAGACTGGAGTCTCGAGGCCCTGCCCATCCAGGAAGCAGGAGACAAAACACTGACCGAGCCGCCCTTGCGGCGATAAGCCCGCGCTAGACAAAAGCGCGTGACTTTCTGCAGCGACTGTTTCACTGTTTGCTGCTTTGCTGTCTGCTGGCAGCAGGAAACAGGTCCTTTTCTTCAGCGTCCCCAAAGTCCTCTGCGATCACAAAGAGACGATCTGGTGAGAGGAGCTGCACGACACACTGCAGATGGAGCCGCTCCCAGATAACGTCCTAGAGGTGGCGCCGATAGACGGCGGACCGCATACCCGCAATAGACTACAACAGCTAAAGCGGCAAAAATTGAAGACTTCAACCGCAAAGGTAAGCGCTCAAAACTGCATTGTCACTACAGCTTTACCTTACCACAGCCTTAAGCCACCAGAAACGTCTGTTGTACCAATGTTAGCACAAATTTCAAGTCCTGCCCCCGCTCCAGTCCCGGGCCCACCCCCGGGACAAGTTTTTGCCCTGACTTCACCGCATAAGACGCAAGTTAATATGCTCTCAGAGGCGGAGATAGAGAGACCAGTGACTAACACACGTTCAGAAGCCTGCATTCAATCGTCACCCGCAGGCGTACACAGAGCAAGACCGCGAATGGAAACAGAATGGCTAACAAAGGCGAAGAAGTTACATTGTCAAAAGACAGTGCTAAAATCCATTCCCCTAATCTAACAAAGCGCGCCCAAGCAGTAAACACGAACATAACAGATGTTATTCAAAGAACGGAAAAGCGGCTGTCCTCCAGTTTGCGTCCTCCATCAATTTATCTTGACGCTTCGGATGTCACCTTTGACTTTGAAATAACCGATGCCGATCTACTAGTTATACGCTCACCGTCAGAGAACATACAAATAACCCCCTGTCGGCTTTTGGCACAAAAGAATGCTGATTCGCAACCCCTCAAATCAACATTGTTGAATGAAAGATCACCCATTGACGAGCCGGGACTAGGAAAAAAAAACAGTATCTCCTCGGCTGATAAGGGATTGCTAAAAAGCACTAATGCAGGGGAAAACAACAAACAGGCCTCAATGGGCCTCATTACAACCTTGGCGGAGGACCATGGTGCTATTAGCACCATGGTCCTTGCCGCTAAGGTTGCAATTCCGCCATGGTGGATGGCGGAATTACCACCCCATTCCAAGGTGAGTGGGGCGGTAATTCCCCTTTCACCAATGGCCCCTTCCCCATTCCCATTTTTGCCCCTTAGGGCATAATGGGAATGGGGAAAGGCGATAATTACGGCATCGTAAATTACGGTGCCGTAATTATCGCCAAGGTCCCTTTGCGGCATGGCTTTTAACGCCTGCAAAAAGCAGGCGTTAAACAGCCATCCCGCAAAGGGAACCTTGTAATCAGGCGTTAAGGGTCGGCGCCTGAGTCGGAATGAGGCCCAATAACTCTTAAAGTTCCTGCATGAAGTAAGAATGGACAAAAAAAGAAATGGCGGATGCTCGGCCTTTAAACGAAGTTGGAACTGCAGAAACTGCAAATATCACCACGTCCTATGAGGTGGTCGTGAGGGAAGCTCGTTTGACAGAACGTCTAAAGGCAGATTTCGTGCTGATGCGCGATTGCTTAAATGAAAGCTTTGCAAACAAACATGATGGAAAATCAGACAAACAACGAAAAACAAGTACTGCAATCAAGGATGCGCCCATTCTGGGCAAGAACGCACGGCTGTGGAAAGACTCAGTTCCTGTTGCCCGGCTAATAAACTTAGATTCAACTGACGTCAGTCAAACGATAGGTCACCAAATTGGTGTAGTTGGCCCACACGGAAACATAGATGACACAAATACGACGATTGAAAAAGAAGCAGCAGACCCAGGAGCAGGTAATCATCCAGAAGTTGAACACTCTGGAGACTCCACGGAAATAAAAGGAAACATTTCCATCGCCGCAGGGTTACAAATTCATAACAACGTTCTGGCTGCCACCTCTATTGCCTTAATGCCATTTATGAAATTCTACGAGGCATTAAATGACTCTATACGAGACCAAAACTCCTTGATCTGTTCAACCAACAGTAAGTTAATTGAATTGGAAAAATTTAATGAACATCTCGTACAACGCCTCAATGCAGAAGCTGCTGCTTCCCACGGATGGCACTCTCGCTTAAATGAAATAACGAAAAGAGAAGCACAGGAAAAAGTCGATCTGAGTGAAGCAATAATAGAATGCACAAAGTGGATCAGGCACAAAGTTGTAGTACAACCGCGTGGCAGTCCGCCGGTTAACAAATGCACTTGTCAAAGGCCGGCCACGGAGGCGCTGAGGTCGCCTCAAAGAAGCACCCAGTCAAACATACACTTAAACACAGAAGTGTCAGCAAATGCCGAAAATTCACATGATGCAAAGAAATCAGTAAAGTCCAACAACCGGAAAAACAATCAGGATTAAAAAAAAAGGTGTAAAAGAAAATCCACAACCAAAGGAAGGAAGAAATGCAGGAAATGAAAGGCCCTTGCTATCAGTAAATGATCTGTTAACTCCGCAACAACCAACTGTTGAGCCTGCTCTTTTACAAAACAACAACTCAAGGGAACTTTCAGAGCCAGCTGTTTCCCAAGAGTCTAAAGGGCAGCCTATGTTAGTGGCTCCAAAAATGTCCTTTGGAATTTTCTCTGGCTCCGCAAAATCGTTTGAGGCAAAAACTGCAAACCTGGCCTTGCTGAAAAGAAAACTAATCAAAACACAAAAAACTACATCTAAAGGGCCCCCACTAAAAAGACCATGATCAAATGAGGCAAAGAAGTTTATTAGAAATCTGACAACTCCACCGCGCCTAGAGGCAGCAAAAACCACTGTAGCTGCAAATGCTATTGAAAAGTTGAAGAACAATACTAACAGCGATCAAATTCCACAAAAACCCAAGCACATATCAATAAAAAGAAGACGTGATTCCTTGTCCTCCTCGTCTGCAAATGATACATCCACTTCGATTGATCTATGCGACCTATCTACATATTCAATCTATGACGAGGACGCATTGGAAGGCACTGAGGAAACAACAGAATACGCCCCAGTAATACCTCATGATGCCAATGCCAAACTGAAGATAGGTAAAAAAAATCAACATCGGCACGGCACTCCACGAAATCCTTCTAGAAACCTAGCTGTATAAAAAAAAAAAACAGCTTGCATATTGATAAGGAGGAGTCGTCATGGGTAAGACGGAATGCAGTAACGTCATTTGCTTCCAAAACAACAACTTTGAACCCGAAACAAACAACAACACAATTGCAAAAACAATCGCATCGAAAAACTAAAGAAAAAATCTCCACCCGTGAGTCTGTGAACCTCAATTGGGTAAGATTGGAACTGGAAAACATCTTGGAAGATAGGAATGAAGTCAATCTCGATAGAGCAAATGTAATGAGATTATTACATTATATACCGGCATTACGCAATATAACATCTGATGATATTGCGATTGTAGAATATAAATCTGAAGCAAGATCAGACTGGGTAATTCTTCATATGAAGTCAACAAAACTTGCAAGACCTCTTATCAATGCCAAAGATGATTTATTATTCTTTGGCTTTGATTTATCGATATGCGAAGAGGAGAATCCACACAGATCCTCACCGCTTACCAACAAATGCTCAACGAATACAAAAAAGGCGAATCGAGTAGAACTTTGGAAAGAGCTGAAACCACAATCTGACCCAATAAACGTTACAAGAAACACCAGGAAAAATGTTTAGAATAAAGAAGGGTCAAGAAGCTTGGCCCAGTTACTAACGTCATGGAACACTCATGGCTTTGCCCATCTTTTTCAAGGACACTGCCCTAATCAGATAAAAAGCACAATAATCTGTCTGCAGGAAACATGGCTACAAGATACACCCCTGAGCGCTGGTTATTCTGTTTAAATGCAGCCGGGAAAAACTCATTTGGATGTCCCTTCTCCGGATTAGTAACAATGATTGATAATGCAGCAGGATGGAATGTAATAAGAATGTCTAATCCAAATCTCTTTGTGCAGGCTCTAGTTATAGAGAGGAAAAACAACAACAAAGACAACATCATCAATCAACAAATGCTGATCATAAACACCTATTGGAATCCGGCAATGATAACGGATTCCACTTATTTAGCGGCCATTACTTTGCAAATTGATGAATGCCTAGATGAATATGACAATCAGTTTATCTTAGTATGTGGCGACCTGAACTATTCGTGGTTTGACGATGCTAAAGTACGCAAAAACCTAGATAGGATCAAAGTGCCTACAGAAACAGCAGACCGAGGGACCAAGTGGGAACACGAACTAACACAACGCCATTGCATGATGCTAAATGGATGCACTAAAGGCGATATCCCAGCAGGAGACACTTGGCACCGTGGAGAATCAAAAAAAAACTCTCGATTATATATGGGTATCTGAAAATCTACACACCTATATTGGAAAGCTATCTATAAGGCATTCTGCAAAAAGCGATCATAACGCTTTAATACTTCTTTGGGATGTACAAAACTCAAAACAGTTGAAATATAAAAGTTCATTAAGTATAAACCAAGGACAAAATAGGCTACGAATAAACTCTAATCAAATTACTAACTTGACAAAAATGTTTACTCAAATGAATATGAGAGACGTGGAAGTTAACTACATACCCTTGCTGACGCAATTTACCAAGAATGCTCATAAACACAATCTGACAATACCAAAGAGTAAACATCCTTTTGAACCAATGTTAAATGAGGCGAAGAAATCCCTAAAAAAGGACTTGAGGCTTTTAAAGAGAGCTGGTGGAATAAATCAACATCTACTGACGACCAAGAGGCGCTTGAAATACCGAAACTGGTTAAAGTCATTCAACCAGATACGGTTACAATCACAAGCTGAATATATGTTACAATTAATTATTCAGAACAACAGCTGGAACATCTGGCAAATTATCAACTCAGATCACTTAACCCAGGCATTTGCGTTATCTAATGGAGTAAGCGAATCAGAGTGGGTAAAACATTACTCCATCGTCTTTAATAACCAAAATGTAACATCTATTCCAACAATAATAACGTAACCCTGTGACTGGTCAGTAACGAAAACCGTGGAGGACATTGAAAATGCTATCCAACATCTAAAGACCTCGAGAGCAGCAGGGCCCGACGGCATTTCCAATTCAATGCTAAAAGCTCACAAAGAAAACTGGGCGAAATTTATTAAGGTGTTATTTGATCAAATAGCACTATCAGCAAAAATCCCAGATTCCTGGCGGAGTGCGATCGTGGTTCCAATTTTCAAAAAAGGCAACCGTGAAGATCCAACAAATTACCGCCCAATTGCCCTATTGGATACCACAGGGAAAATCTTTGCATCCTTTCTTCAGCAGAAAATCGCAAATTGGGCTAACAGTGCCAATATAATTGATGAAAGACAAACAGGCTTCACAAAAGGAGTCGGGGTGGAGCTCAACTTGGTACTGTTGAACATAGTGAAATTGGAAACCTTACGACACAAAAAAAGACTTTTTCTTGCGTTTGTTGACCTGAAACAGGCATTTGATAGTATAAATCGTGAACTCCTGTGGAAAAAACTCAAGATCTGGGGTTGCCCATTAGACTTATTATCTCCAGTTATGGCATTATACGCTAATACCAAAATTAGAGTGCGCCTAAATGCCGAAGGCACTTTGTCTGATGAAATAAAAACATCTAAAGGCGTGAAACAAGGCTGCCCGCTGGCTGCTATACTATTTAAACTCTTTATTTCTGACCTCCCAGTGGCACTTGAAAAAACAAAGACCTTTCCACCTAAAATCATTGATAAGCCCATAAGCCATGTGATCTATGCCGATGACGTAGTACTTCTAGATTCAACGGAAATTGGGCTCCAACGGCTATTGACAACACTGCAAGCCTACCTAGTCGGAAACCAGCTTGAAATAAATGTGAGGAAATCCCAGATCATTGCAATAGGCACAAATCCAGGTATTAAGAAAAAGTGTTTCAAGTGGATGGTGCAAGATGAGTGTTTGGCTAAAGTTGAAGCCATCCGCTATCTAATAATTTCCTTTAACATCTCGATAAGAGAATGGAGCTGGATAAATGACATAACAACTCGCATGAAAACCTTCGCACAACAAGGAGCAAAATTGCACACTAATTTTGGGCTCTTCTCTCTCCAACCTATAATAACATTCTACTTGCAAAAGGTTGCGCTAGCGATCTGTTTCGGAACCGAAGCAGGTTGGAATATTGACGAAAATATCTGGCCGACCCTAGAGGGTCTGTTTTGGAGAAAAATCCTGAAACTCCCACAAAGTATATCCATGGTGGCAGTAAGACACGAACTTGGCCTGGACTCTTTACATTCTATGGTTCAGTGGAAATCAATATTAGTATTGCGCAAAATGCGCCTGACGCCCACCGCGAAATCGTATCAAATACTACATGAAAAAAGCATAGATCCATCAGCATTCTTAGTAAACATCTGGGAGAAGAAAATACTGAAGATTCTAAAAGCAGCGGATCTAAGGTTGTCTCTAGTCCTACAAATTCCGCAAGTGGCGAAAGTCAAATTTAGGAACTGGCACTGGATAACAAACATAGAAAAACGTAGACAACTATCATCGGTAATTGATTTGGGAACTTTGTGTCAAAAAATAGGGGAACCACCAAGGTACCTCAGCAAATTTCCTTCTCGGTATCATCGGAACCAGTTCCTCAGATTACGCCTAAACCTCTACACCACCAACGAGGTTCTATGCAGAAGAAAAGACGGAAACACGCAAAGTGACAGATGTCGCTACTGTGCAACAAGTATTGAAACAAGGAAACATCTGATAATAAGATGTCCCAAAATAGTAGCTCAGCGTTCACTTCATCTTGGGAGTTACGCACCACAAAATGGGAACATGGGAGACTGGTGGAGTTACCTAATCTCAGGAACTAACAACCAACTGACTTGCGCAGTTGTGAACTTCATGGACATGATCCTACCACAGCATCTCCAACAAGATGACATGAAATGACTAGAAATAGTGTGAAATGTTGTGAAAAGTTGAGCTTGAAGCTGAAATGAATGACTAAAAAGTTTGTCCTTTTTTGCAAACTAAATGTCAATAAAATAAAAATAAAAAAATTTAAAAAAATAAGTAGAGTTGTTAGGGGGATTTTCCTTAAGCCCTGTGGTCGGGGTCTTTAGTGGTGCCTTCCTGACTTGGGTACTATTAGTGATTCTCTCAAGCTCACCAAGATCTCTGTGGTATTGAAGCAGAGCAGCCCAGGCCTAACTCTATGGTGGTGTAATATAGTTTCATTACATACCTTTCATTCATACGGAATGAGAGAATGTCCACATGATATTTTTTTTAATTAAATCTTTATATAAGAAAAGGCAATCAAAAAATCACTACACTTAAGGAAAGTACACTCTTGAGAAGTAAAGATGCCACATTGTACCAAGTAAGTAAAACAGTTTCAAGAAGAGGTCTCAGAGTTCAGGTAAGAGTCTTTTCTAGGTGAGACAATACAGTAGCAGGTAAGCAGCACACTTTTCCTATAAATGCCAGCAAGTTAAGAAGAGACCAAGCGGGCAAGTTGTGCAGATTTCACACAGTCTTTGGTGGGAAAGAGTTAACCTCTGCATACGTGTCCCAAGGAGCAGTTTCTGAAGTTATGGTGGAGTAAAGCCGACAGAAGACACTTGATGATGAAGAGGAGGGACAAGGAATGCAGCAATAAAGAAAGAAGGGACTCACCCTTGGATCATATCTCTCCAGCCCTGAAATCTCTTCATTGGCTCCCAATGGTTGCAAGGATTAAATTCAAGACCCTTTGCATTCTTCAGAAGGCTTTCTGGGGCATGGGTCCAAAATACCTTCAACTCTCCCTCCGTAAATACTTTCCCACTAGAGCTCTTCGCTCCTCCACCTCCAACTTCCTCGGGGTCAGTCGCTTCTCCAAGCAACGAGTTGGGGGTAGATGGCTTTCCTCGGTTGGGGCTTCTCTCTGAAATAGCCTCCCTGCCACTCTGAAACTTGAGGAGAACCATCTCAGGTTCCGGAAGCACCGCAAGACCTTCCTCTTCGCTTCTGCCTTCGCTCGTTCTCTCCCCTGCTGATCTGTCTGCCTCGGCACTGTGCACCTGGTTACCCTCTGATTTCTGGCCTAGGTCCCTGCCCACCCAGCCATACACCCGCACTGTCTCCTGGCAACCCTGTAACCCTGCAGTCCTTTACCTGCACTAATCAGTCACCCCTTGTCTGTGCTTAAATCTTGCACTTGCTACCTTGCTGGCTGCATTACCAGATGTATCAACACTTTCCACTTATCACCTCTCCCTTGCACTTTCCCCCTTCCTTCTCCCCTGCACTTGTGTGTACTCATTGTCACGGGACCTAGTAAAATCGTTGTTGTATCCTTCCTTGGTCCCCTCCCTTGCCTCAACGTGCTCTGAAACACCTGTGTATGAGCGCAATATAAAATATCATATCATATCACCAACAACACCAGAAGAAATCCTTGCACTGTAAAAGCAGTTCTGCAACAGCAGTTTGGTGGTTTCCAGATGATGTCACTGTGCATGATGTTTTTCGACCACTTTAGATTCCATAAACAACACACCAGTACATGAGGCATTAAGACCCTTTAGAAGGTAGATTATACACAATTCAGACCCTGTGGCCGGAGGTTGTCAGTGCAGAGTTCTCAAGACGTTCTCAGGCTAAGGATTTGGCTTTTGAGGATGAGGTTGGCTGAGAAGATCTCATAAACAATTAGTTTTGAAGAAAAGCTATCAAAGTCAAATACAGGAGGAGCCGACCACTGCAGAAAGGCAGTAGACAGGTTTGTTGGTGTTGAACTGGTTAGTCCCAGCCCTTTAAGGCGAGCAGCAATACCCTGGAGATGGATGGGAATGCAGCATTTTATTCATACATCAATAATCAAAATGACTCAGGTAGTTTGGCAAAAGGAAAACTGTTTTAATGTCAATTATCTAAAACAGGGAGTACAATGAACATCGGCCCACTCGCTAGATCCTCTTTCTCAATGCATAATAGTAGAGACTGAGGTTTTATACAGTAAATTTGTCATCAGTGATGTTTGACCTGCGGTATTACCAACGTCATCCTACGTGGCAAACTACAAAAACCTATTGAAGAAAGTGATAGGGTCTAAGTGAATATCTAAGCATATTTTCCATATCAGTATGGGACAGTGAATGGAAGTTATAGGGTACTTAAAATTAGGTGGGGAAACTAAGCCCTCTCCTCAAAATGACCACTATGAACGTCACTAAATGTACGACGTCCCATTGGCTACACAAACTATAGGACCCTTAATTACGCTGTCCTCTACAAATGGTTGGCTTCTAACCCCCGTCAGTATTTTTCCACCTAGGTCTAGCAGCAGGAAGTCTGAACATCCAGGTGCTGTTGAGCTTGTCTTAACACTAGCTTCCCAACAATTAGTCTGTCAGTCCATCATCACCTCAATGGTCTGGTGTCAATTTGGGCTTTGAAGCTCGGCCTTGAGAGTGTTCTGTACTTTAAGAAATTCAGTGAGTGAAGGCACGGTCTGCACTCGTGCGTAGGTGTGACCACCTCGTTCGTCCAACTTCATCCTTCCCGGAGACCATGGAATCAAGCTTCTGGTGCATTTAAAATATTATTTTCTAATAGACCTGTGACGTCTTTTGTTTTGTTCTTGCCTTCTGAACGGGAGTTCTGTTCTTTCACACGATTTGAATCCAATGACAATTTGCTCCAATCTGATAAGACCGTGGCTTCTTTGGCTCATCTAACCCTGTCTGCTGAGATTCATTATGTTATTTTCAATTTGTTTATTAGCTGCGACACACTAGAAATGAGGCCTTCTTATTAATTGTCAGCACTACTATAATGCGTAGTGGAAACATCCATCCTTTACTTGATCATCTTGCATATATGTATATATTGGCGCTTGCCTCAATCGATTCAATGTAAAGCTAGCCTCATGATTGCTTCATCTACTTGCATTTCTTGAATCTGTACACGTGTAAAATGACTTGATGTTTTCGTTGGTTCTTTGGCAGAAGCTTCCTCACATTGATCCCAAGATGTCACTTATCCTTGATACTTTATTGATGCCTTATAGAATATCTGCATTCTCTGGTCTCTTCATCTCTTCTATAGACATCAGCTTTGTGTGACATCACCATTGACTCTTGCCATTTATTTGCTCTGCTTCTTCAGGAAGCTCATTTAAATGACTATCATACTTCCTTGAATGTAGGTATGGCTTCCTCAGTGGGACTCTTGCTTCTAGTATTCTCTTAGGTATTGTTATTCTCAAAGGTACTGCACTATTTCATATTCTGCCTTTTGTCGTTTCAACTGCTCTGTGTATGTCACATACTCTGGTTTCCAATCTATAGTTGAAATGGCTGAGGTGGGGGTACTTGGCACCTCCTCAACACCCCCCCCCCCGGTCATCGACCACTTTGTCATCTTTTGAAACAGAACTTCTTCGGTATGCATATTTTTATGACACCCTTCAGGCATCCTGCTGATTTGACATGCTCATCTTTGTTCCATGTCATGAGTTGGCATTGACCACTTAGACTGCAATAGATCCATCTTCCCACGTATTTCTTATGATCCTTCAGATAAAGGAACTTTGTTCCCTCAGGTGCATGGATACCTGCCTTCACAAAGTCTTTTATTTCTTCATCTGTCAGTGCTTGGCCTTCCATCCTTGCGCAACATCGATCATGATTTTCCTCCCTATTGCTTTCTTTGCTGTCTTTTTGCATTTTGAGATTATCAACATATTCACACAGAATACAAGCAATATCATCGCTATCAGTGCTCCAAGGAACTTGAAAATATCTGCGATCCATTGTGGAACCCAGGAAAATATCAATCCAAATCAGCTATCATCAGTAATGTCTTCTACATCATCTATCATCTGGCCATGGAGGGTCGTCAGCATGTCTATGGCCTCTGTCAAGGTTCCATTCTCGTCATCATGAGAAGGTGGGAATGTGCAACATGATTCTCCAATTTTTGCACAAACACCTCCATCCATGGCTGTGATCATAGCTCTGATCATATCCAGGACATACCTGTTCTGGAGATTCATCAATCTTATGGCTCTCATTTCCTCTTTGATTGCATCGAATCCTTTGATAGTCGTGTTGATTGTCTGTAACAATTCTCATATGGTTATCTGTAGCCATTTGGTATTTGCTCCAATCTGGACACTTGGCATGAAGATCCATGTAAATACTGAAGCTGTCTGGCTGAACAGCCTATGCTCATTTGGAATGGCATCAAAGGCTTCTATTGATTTTGCTGAGAAATAGTTATCTCTCATCATTCTCTTCATTCTTATTATCAGCTCTACAGATCTCTTCTTCCTCAGGTGAGAATCTGCTTTTGGGAAACTGTCAAGATTCAGATCACTTTTTGGAATCACCAAAGCTGGAACATGAATATTCACCAATGAACAAAGTCCTCCCCAATTCTCTGGCAAGTTTAAATATGCTCTGAATCTGCAGGGCCAGTAGTGATCCATGATCACTGCTGTCCCAATCTTCATTCCTGGTACATCAAAGATTTGTCAACATTTCTTGTTTTCTTCCATTTTTCTTATGGAATTATTTCTGAAGCACAACTTTGCACTCTCCAATGGAACAATCTGCAAGGGTCCTCCTCCATCTTTGACCCAAGTCAGTAGCTTAGCAATTGTCTTCCATAAAGGCTGACACAGCATTGTACATTCCAAACTGTCGATTAAGGGTGATCATACACCATCCATGCTCTGCAGATAACTACTCCCTCTTCCTAGCCATCTGGTGATAACACTGATCTCCAAATCTGTCTTTGGCCTCTGTAATTCCGGTGTCGGATACTTTCTTCAGTTTTCTCTGGACTGTCAAGTTTTTTGTTTACTTCCCATCTGATCTAGTTCCTTTTACTCCAGGATTCTCATATCTGATCATGTGATTCTTCGCATGTTCTCTGTTTGTTGTCTTTGTGTTGTGCACATAATCATCTTCATCTGGATCTGTCAATTCAGTTGCCCATTTGAGATAGGCATCTCGGCCCATGAACTGGCCTCTGGTTCAGCAAAGTGCTACGTGTGCAGACAATGTGCTGTCTGAACATCTATTTCGATGGCTATGAAGATCTTGGATTTTCCCATACTGTAAGGCAGGAGTACACACACAAAGCATCCCTCCTTTGAGGTCCTTCTTCCTACTGCGTTCATAACTTGACACCATATGTTGTTTCCCAGGTGTGCTATCCTGTCCAGGTAATCATTCAGCTCAAAATCATCTTCTTTGGTGCTTCTTTTAGGTCTCATTCTTCTCACGTGACCTTCTATGATTATATCATGAAATACTTCAGCATAACTCTTCCTTACTGGATCAATCATAGGGACATAGATTAGTGGTCTGGGTA